>NC_132936.1:44415625-45700000 GCF_034638445.1 Ciconia boyciana
CTTCCCTGGGCAGCCTGTTCCAGTGCTTGACAACCCTTTTGGTGAAGAAATGTTTCCTAATAGCCAATCTAAACCTCCCCTGGCACAACTTGAGGCTGTTTCCTCTCGTCCTATCGCTTGTTACTTGGGAGAAGAGACTGACCCCCACCTCGCTACAACCTCCTTTCAGGTAGTTGTAGAGAGCGATAAGGTCTCCCCTCAGCCTCCTTTTCTCCAGGCTAAACAACCCCAGTTCCCTCAGCCGCTCACAGAATCACAGAATCACAGAATCGTATAGGTTGGAAAAGACCTTTAAGATCATCAAGTCCAACCATAAACTTAACACTACCAAGACCACCACTACAGCGTGTCCATAAGCACCTCATCCAAATGTCTTTTAAATACCTCCAGGGATGGTGACTCAACCACTTCCTTGGGCAGCCTGTTCCAATGTTTGACAACCCTTTCAGTGAAGTAAAATTTCCTAATATCCAGTCTAAACCTCCCCTGGCGCAACTTGAGGCCATTTTCTCTCATCCTATCACTTGTTACTTGGGAGAAGAGACCGACCCCCACCTCGCTACAACCTCCTTTCAGGTAGTTGTAGAGAGCGATAAGGTCTCCCTTCAGCCTCCTTTTCTCCAGGCTAAACAACCCCAGTTCCCTCAGCTGCTCCTCATAAGACTTCTGCTCTAGACCCTTCACCAGCTTTGTTGCCCTTCTCTGGACACACTCCAGCACCTCACTGTCTCTCTTGTAGTGAGGGGCCCAAAACTGAACACAGTATTCGAGGTGCGGCCTCACCAGTGCCAAGTACAGGGGCACGATCACTTCCCTAGTCCTGCTGGCCACGCTATTTTTGATACAAGCCAGGATGCCATTGGCTTTCTTGGCCACCTGGGCACACTGCTGGCTGACATTCAGCCGGCTATTGAACCAGTACCCCCAGGCCCTTCTCTGCTGGGTATCTTTCCAGCCACTCTTCCCCAAGCCTGTAGCATTGCATGGGGTTGTTGTGACCCAAGTGCAGTACCTGGCACTTAGCCTTGTTGAAGCTCATACAGCTGGCCTCGGACCATCGATCCAGCCTGTCCAGCTCCCTCTGCAGAGCCTTCCTACCCTCAAGCAGATCAACACTCCCGCCCAACTTGGTGCTGACTGAAAACTTACTGAGGGTGCACTTGATCCCCTCATCCAGATCATTGATAAAAATATTAAACAGAACTCGCCCCAATACCGCGCCCTGCAGAACACCACTTGTGACTGGAGACCACTGACACCCAACATCTTTGGAAACTTATCTGAAGCAGGATAAAGTTTTGAAATCCAAGGAAATTCCATGGTTACCTGAATGAGGAAATACTCAGCAGAACACTTTTCTTATTTATATATTTATTTATGCTCATGATAATCTATAGCTGCATATTGAAAGCATGGGAACTGTATACAAGGGGAAAATAAAAGGGTATATAACAGGGGGAAAATCCTTGGAGAGTTAAGAGACAAAAGGTAGATGAACTCTTTGAACGTGGGTAACAAATACAATTACTGCAAGTCTATGAATATTATACCTACCAGCTCTGCATATAATAATGAATTGTATACAGCAATTTGGACAAATTAAGATATAGGTTCTGTGCTAGTAGACAAACATGATCTATGACAGAATTTTATAGAGTTTAAGTACATTGTGGTTTTATACTTTGGGGTCCAAATACTAAGAATAAAATAACTGTTATGTTTTTCACAGTTCATTTCTGGTTTTTGCCCTGCAGATCTTGTATAACAGCCAAATGTGATCCCAAGTTAAGTCTGCAAAGTCTTTGCTTCTCAGGGACTCACAGACAGTGGTGTTTAATGACCTGTATTGGCCTGCTCAATAGGAACTGTTCTGCTCTCCTAAAATGGATGAGCTATCCCTTAGAAATATGTACTTTTACATTATTTTTAATATTAGTATATTAGCTTTGCACTCCAGTCTACTAGAACAGATTTTAGAGACATCTGATCACTGGGGAAAAAAACCTCCAAACAACAAAAAAAGGAAGGCAGCCTACAAATTGCATGCCCAGCAGGGAAAGATTATTTTTGCTTAATTTGACTGAATCAGTTCCTTCACCTACAAAACCAAGGTGTATACTCTATAAGCTTTTTTATATATCAAAACAGCTTTACTAACTAATTACAATTAAAACAATTCCAAGTTTTCACAGAGTAGCTTTCTCTCTATTTCACCGACTGTCGTGGTTTAACACCAGACGGAAACTAAGCCCCACACAGACGCTCTCTCGCTCCCCTCTGGTGGGATGGGGGAGAGAATCAGAAGAGTAAAAGTGAGAAAACTCATGGGTTGAGATAAAGACAGTTTAATAGGGAAAGCAAAAGCCGTGCACGCAAGCAAAGCAAAACAAGGAATTCCTTCACTCCTTCCCATGGGCAGGCAGGTGTTCAGCCATCTCCAGGAAAGCAGGGCTCCATCACACATAACAGTTACTTGGGAAGACAAACGCCATCACTCCAAACGTCCCCCCTTCCTTCTTCTTCCCCAGCTTTATATGCTGAGCATGCCGTCATATGGTACGGAATGTCCCTTTGGTCAGCTGGGGTCAGCTGTCCCAGCTGTGTCCCCTCCCAACTTCTTCTGCAACTGGCAGAGCACGGGAAGCTGAAAAGTCCTTGACTAGTGCAGCAACAACTAAAACATCAGTGTGTTATCAACACTGTTTTCAGCACAAATCCAAAACATAGCCCCATACTAGCTACTATAAAGAAAATTAACCCTATCCCAGCCAAAACCAGCACACCTCCCCTTTCTAGACTCCTTAATGTAAAAGCAGAAAAAACCTATTATGACTGAATCACTGAAAGAAATATGCATAATCTATGTACTGAATGATCTTGCTGATTTTCAGTTTTTCAGTGGAGTGCTTCATTTATTTGCATTCCAAAAGAACCTTTTATCTAAATCTTGTATTCAAGAATTGTGGTGTTCAAGAAGTGAAACTTAAAAAGATTCACATATGGAAAATCAAATTCTTAGGACAAAACATGAATTTATTACAAACTTTTATCTGTGCTTAAACATCTAGAGATTGGTAATAAAAACAAAATAAAAATTCTTGTCCTGTTTCATTTACATAGGAATTCTCAAATTCAAGGTTCCCACAAGAAAAGGACTCAGTTAAAATGAAGTCCCCTAAGAAACTTTCATTGAGCATCAAGAAAGACTGAATATGAGGCCTTTAACACAAGAAAAGTCCATTCTTAAATACAGTTCTGGAGAAGTTTTGGCACTGATCTCAATCCTGAACCAGAGCACATTCTTGTGACAAGGACAATTTGGTTGAAATGAATGAATTTCCAAAGTTAGTAAGTTCGTTTATTTCATCTCAGAGATCCCAGAACAGCAAGGAGCACAGAAAATATTACATTGCAATGTATTTACACTTTCAGGCTTTTCACTTGCTTCCAACTCTGTTACTTTTGTCATCTAAAAAACCAGTAATACTAAATTAATCTAGAGAAACCGAATCATGAAACCCTTTTATCAAATGTGAAGATGAAGTGAATGTAAAACTATAAGCGACATTTAATCAGTTACATTGTTTAAATATTATGCATAGCTGTCAAAAGAAAATCAGGAAAAGCTACCAGCTTTTTGTCAGTCATGGCACAAACTGATTGACACTGAACCCTGTATGAAATTGTTTATGTTATATAGAGATACATACATAAAGATATAAACATATACCTTCATTCACACAATAGTGAAGAGATCATCAATCTTTTAATACTTGTGTTTCTTAACTAAAATATGTATCAGTGCAATAATTTTCTCCCAAAGTGAGAGAACATTGCAAAACCTTAAGGCTATGGGCTAAAAGTGGGGTTTTGCCACATTTTGTAGTCTCATTGAATTAGATTAACATGAACAAAAAGCATGGGTGGGGAGCTGGAATGCGAACAACCTGAATCTTGAGGTTTTAATTATAACATATTCTTTTAGCCCAGGCAGCTAGGCCTGGGAATGATCAAGTATGGTCCCAAGAGAAAGGGATCAGCTCTACTTCTATTATGAAATATGATACATGCTTTCAAACTGCTTGTAAACTCTCCCCAACATGAATTAAATCTTGAAGTGCTCAAAACACTACTTTGTGGGTTTTAAAGTCATTTTAAATAGATCTTATTTCCTGATCAATATCCTCCCATTTGTTGGCATACCCATGTGCCCTGTTAAAGATATGGATATTTTTCTCTTATCCTCCCTGATTTGCAGCGTGATGTGTGAAACAGATAAAGTGGGATGAGATCACCCTGTGTTTGCTATTGTAACTTCATGAAATTGTATTTCAGTTAAATAGATTTGGCATCATTTCTTAGAAAAGCTATTAATCATTCTGTGCCAGGAAAAAAGATTTCAGAGAGAAATTTCCCTTAAGTGAAGTCAGTGGGAGTTGCTGGTATCAAAAACTTGTCAGTAATCTTCCAACAATTATGATTTTACATGGCAATTCTTACAGAAAAAAAATGCCCTACTGAAAACTAGTCTGCCACTTTGAAGTAAAAAAAATGTGTTGCTATTAATTAGCTGAACTTTTAAAGTTAATTTAATTTGTATAGTCATATTACATATATGTTACCTTTAAAAATAATAGCATTAAAAATCATTGTTACTGGCTGTTTTATATAGTTTTCTCCCTGTGATAATTATTGGTCTATACTATCCCTATTTCTGCCATTCTTTAGGGCTCTATAGACTATGTCATTCTTTGGTTATTCTCATAATTCCTCACTATTACCACTGCTTGCTAACGACAAGTGTTTTGGTTTTTTTAAAACTCTTGTTGAAAAATTAAGGTCAGCTTTTATGGTCTTATAAAGAGTATGCCTTTACTTTTTCCTCTGCCTGCTATGGAAATCAAAATCAGAATAGGCATGATCTTCCCAAAAGCAAAATTTTGTGGAGGAGCCGCTGATGGCTCATCCTTGAGGGCAGATGAGCCAGGAGTCAAGGTGACCAGTGACTGCACCAACTGGCCAGAGATCCCCCATGACTGAGTGGGCCCAAGGTGCTGACAGTGACAGGCGCTCTCAGTCATCCGCAGGTGATTATCAGAGAAGGTGAGGTAACGACTGTGGTCCAGGGTCCAGCCAGGACGTCCTGCCAGCACATCAGGCTTGCAGGGGACAGGACTACCTCTAACACAGGACTGAGGTCCTTCCAGGAGACACTGCTAGAGACTGGCACTCCTGCAGCGCTTCTGGGGCAGGGACTGACATCCCTGTACTGAGCTGAAATGGGGCTCCAGGACCATAGGCAGGCAGTGGGGATGCCCCAGAGGACCCTGGGGATGGAGACTAAGGTCTGTTAGTGTCTTCACTTGTTCCATGTACACTGACTTGCTAGAGCTTTCCCATGTTCAGGGCAGCTGGTCCTTGACAGACCTCTTACCGGTCCTAAAAAAATTTTTTTCTTTCATGCATTACATCACCTCAAATCCTATTCTGAATTGTAGTTCAATATCTTAGCTGAAGGTTTTGAGTTGACTTTTGTCCTTCCTAGCAGTTGCCTACATCTCATGTCTGTATACATTAATAAGACTTATAAATTATTTGTTGAGAAATGTAACAGAAATTTCTGCTTTATATGCAACAATTTATTTCCTCTCTTACTAAACCACTGTTAATAGCCAATTTTCTGCGAAACTTGGGTTGTCCAGTTTGCTGTAGGTATTGTTGTCAGCAACAAGATTATCTTGTTAAAGAACTTGTCATCAGAATACAAACAAGTTTTAGTTTTGTCTTTACTGACCTTAAGCACTACTGTCCTTTTCACTTTATTCACGTTTCAATCATACTTGTATCATATTTATCTTATCTGCTCTAATAACCAAAATACCCTATCCAAAAATGCGGTTGGGCAGACAGCACATTTATTTCATTTCAGACTATGCAACAGTTTTTCCAAATGTCAAAGTATTAATGTTCCTTAAAAACACAGGTGAGCCCTTTTTCTCCACTATAGAAAACCATTATGTAAAACCAAAACTGCTATTTCCTTGTACCTCAACTTTTCCCTTCATTTGTAATCATCTCCATAGTTGTTGCCAATGCAGAAAAGAAAGATGACAACATTTATACAAAACATGCATCTTATCCCAAAGCACTGACACTGTACCAGTGCTTTCTTTGTTAGAATGCTTCTGTATTCTATGTTACACACCTCAACCTCAACAACAGGACAACTCCCAAATATCTAGAAGTTCAGTTCCTTTCAAATCAACATCTGTAAGTTCTAATACATATTTCATATAAATACCTATTAACCTTTCAAAACTCTCAAAGTTTAATCCTTTTTGCTGTAGCTTATGAAGAAACATGTAAAAGTCAGCTTCTGCTTTTGACATTATTAACCATAAATATAAAAATTAGTCAGTTTTTCTTATTACAAAATGCCATGCAAATCAAGGACAATTTTCTGTAGAAACATTTTCAATGGGCTAGTCATATGGATTCTCACTGTTTTCATATACTCAGCAACACGAAATGCTGACTGGGCAAAATAAATTTAAAAAAATCTCCAAAATCAATTTTTGTATTTACTCACACAGAAATAGAGGCTCAGTGATGTATAAAAGGAGTACATTCATTTGTATATATTGTGAAAAGACTGTTTTGCTTTATCCTAGAGAGCCATCCAGCCTTGGAGAAAGGATCCTGATACCAGTAAGGCAATTTTTACACTGAGAATCCTTAAGGCTGCAGTTTGCAGTGACTGATTGATCAACTATCAGTGAGTTGCTTAGAACAGTCTTTTTATATCAAATGGTGTGAAAGTTGAGGGGTAGCATACTACAAGCATGTGACTGACGGACATGGAGACTCATGACTTGGGAAGGCAGCACAAAACCAGGCCCATTTTTAAGAGAAAGATTCTACTTCGAAGCTATGAGTATGTGCTCAATCCCAGCATAAACATGGAGACCAGATGCTGCTCAGTTCTAATCTAAGTGGATGCATGAGGAGCAGCATCCACCTTTACAACAAACAAGTGGGAATATTAAATTATTGGGGAGCTAGTTAGTAGCATTTATCATTTTATCTTCTCTTGAAATAAAAAAAAACCCCAAACTTCTAATCAAATATAACACCTGTTCCCATAGTGGCATGATTTGGCAACGCAAAGATTTTTCTAAGTCCTGGATAATAAGGTATGAAGATGTGTAAATTTCTCTTTGGCTGAGATAGACTTAATTTTCTTCATAGTAGCTAGTATGGGGCTATGTTTTGGATTTGTGCTGAAAACACCCCACCAGCGAGTAGGCTGGGAGGGGACACAGCTGGGACAGCTGACCCCAGCTGACCAAAGGGACATTCCATACCATAGGACATCATGCTCAGCATATAAAGCTGGTGAAGAAGAAGGAAGAGGGGGCCGTTCGGAGTGATTCGTCGTCTTCCCAAGTAAGCGTTAGGCGTGATGGAGCCCTGCTTTCCTGGAGATGGCTGAACACCTGCCTGCCTATGGGAAGGAGTGAAGGAATTCCTTGTTTTGCTTTGCTTGCGTGCATGGCTTTTGCTTTACCTATTAAACTGTCTTTATCTCAACCCACGAGTTTTCTCACTTTTACCCTTCCCATTCTCTCCCGCATCCCACCGAGGGAAGCGAGAGAGTGGCTGTGTGGGGCCTGGTTGCCGGCTGGGGTTAAATCATGACACTCTTCCAAGTTATATAGTACTAAGCCTGATTGGGAGCTTGGGGTCAGTTACCTGCCATCTCCCAGACCCTATGTAAAATGAGCCAAAGCTCATTCTCTGGAGCTGAGAGAAAACAGCACAGCACGGCTCAGCTTCACACAGCTGAATTCTCATTTGTTCCTCAAAACAGTCGCCTCACACATGCTGCTCAAAGGGAACTGCCCCTGCCCTATTCAGGAAATCACCAAGATGCTAACCAGCTTGAACACAACCCATGCCAGATTCATGCTAAATATTACACTTAAAGGATGTAAGTGACCTTGCCCAGGTGCCCTGGCCTGACACCTGTCTGACTAACATATATATGTTAGCCATATATGTGGCTAATATGGATGAAGCCAGCAGTGGTGAAGACAGTTAAAACTGCTGCTTCTTAATGAACCTATGCAAGTTTTAGCAGTATAGCATTTAGTACAGTTGTGTTCCTGCAGCATATCATCAGCCTTGTTTCTCACGCTGGTCCTCCCCATTACTTTTTTTTTTTTTTTTAATTTTGTGCAGGTTTCTCTTGCTTTTGCTGGCTTACTGGGGAAAATAGAAGAGTTGGAAGGAAGAGAGGAACTGGTGAGGTCATTAAGAGAAGATGTCAGCCTGAGAGGAGCAGCTCTCCAGCTCAGCTATTTAAGCCTTCCAAGACAGGTTGCAGTAATGCAATCTCTTTTTCGCATTTAAACTCTCCTTCTTTCTCACAGGCCTCATTTTTTCTCTGTGAAGCATTTAATCTCTTCCATCTTTTTCCTCATTCATGACCTGGTATCCAATTACAGTAACTATTCTTGCTTCCTCATGTCAGCTATATCTTTTCAGTATTTATCATTTTCAAATAGTATCTCTTACCACAGACTTTCTTCATATTTTTAGCCTTAAAAAGCCAATTAAAATTCACAGGAGCTGATAAGTCTAACATTTCCACTGTTTTTAGCGATTTTCATCACAGTCAGTTTTTATATGCAAATATAGTCTTCAGCTTGATATTTCAGAGTTAGGCAAAAAACATGGCCATTAACAGCTTATGATTCCTACTGAAATTTGCCCCAGGTAAAATGTTTGATTCGCTGTAGCTGAAGATCAGAATGATTAGAATATCAAGTTTAAATAGCTACTTTTAATGCTTCTTTCGACATCTTAAAACCTGAAAGCCTGTCCATTTTTAAGAGAGCTGGCAATTCTGACACAGATAACTGTCACAAGACACTATTTGTTATTGTAATTTAAGTAGGTACTAATTGCCACCTTCAAGCTAGATGAGCTTGCACAAACCAATAATATGCTTTCATTTAATTTATGTGTAATAATTACTTAAAATAAATACAATTTATGCCATTTTAAAGGTGATGTTCTGCGCTGCAGGTGTTCATAAGGTAAAGTACATTTAACCCAGTTCAGTATTTTCTGTATCTCCCTATACTGCTGCATTTTCAAGAAATTTGGAATTCCAATGCACATGATGTATTCTTCATGTGCAAAAATGATAGCGATCGTGATATTTTTCCAGTCCCATTTCAGGAAATATGCAGTGTGTTATAACATGCAAGAAAGTTCCCAACTGTTTTGATTCTCAAGAGTCAGGAAAAAAAACATTTTGAGTTTTCTTTTAAAATAATCTGAGAATAGAAACAACAAACCTAGAGATTGTAGCTCAATGTCTTTGATTACATACTTATGATTTTTTTTTTTAATACAGTACTTTAGTCACTGACATACCTCTTTCCCATTAGATTTTATGTTCACTAATGCAATGTATAAAAATGAACAGCATTTTACAGGAAATAGCTAAAAAAGGTTATTTGAAACGGTCAGCTTAGTATTCTAATCTACCTTCCAGTAAGTACTGTATTTTAAAGAAAAAACAGAAAAACAAACAAATGCAAGAACATCAAAATACCCTAATATTATAACTTAGTCTCCAGCTGGAGATTATGATGAGAAATAGAGAGACAGTGCTGACATACAAAGAGGAAAATGGATTTTTCATACAAGTAAAACGTAAAGCGATAATGTTCCGTAGGCCTCTTGGTATTTACACAGAATTCCTGCTATTGGCAGCAGGCAGTCAGAAGGTAATACAGAAAACAAACCCCAACACTATTTTAAAAAAATAATATATTATACATATTTTATTTGCATGGATTTTTTTAATTATTATTTCAGAAATGGTGAGTTGACAAAGCAGCACAAAATGAAATGCATCTAACTTGCTAATTCAGGAAAGAAAGGCAAAATATTTCATGAATTTGCAGACCACGAAAGGCTTACACATGAGTAAACTGTCTTTCTGTTAAGGTTTCTGGATGTCTCTGACGAACCATTTGCACAGCTAATTTTTTTTTTTCCTGGTTAAAATATAGGTGATAAGGACTTCAGTTGTCCCTTCAATGAGTCATTCTCTATCTTATCTCAGTTGCTAAAAATAAGTCTGGAAGAAAACAGCTGAAGCTGAATTAAAATTATTTTTGTTTAATTCACTGAATGTGATGTTAAAATAGATTTCATCCAATTAGAAAAGGGTTTTATTTTACTCCAAAACAAATTTTTTTTAAACCCCTAAATAAAAAAAAATGGATTTATTAAGAAATTTGCAAGTGGGGAAGCTGATAATTATAATCATTTGCTCAGGGATTAAAACTCTCTGTTTTGAAAATAACACTTACACTATTGTGCTCAACCCTATATCTCAGGAAAACATCCTAACTACGTATGCAGTGTTTAGGACAGAGGTCTGCTTCTTAACTGACAGGAAGGTGACACTTCCTGTCAATATTGTGCCATTCCCTGAATTGACAATAAACATTTGAACTGTAAATTTCCCAATAATTCTTTTAACAGTGTAGAGAGGTGGCATTCAGATAGAAATTCCTTACCTCTTGGGGAGGTTGTCACATCTGTGACAGAGAATAAGTAGTAGTAAAGAGCCTCACTTGTGTCATAAACATCTGAATTACACCTCATGTACTGACAGATTGCAGTTCCAAGAGCAAACATGCCCAGAGAGGCCATCTCACACCACCCCTCAGGGGTCACTCAGTCTGACTGAGGTCTCTGATTTCTCAGCTCCTGCAAGACAGGAATGACACAATTGGTTGTAAGTATAGCCCCCCGGTTTGTAAATTTATTTTTGTCCCCAATTTTCTGCTCCAATGTTTTTCGAGCAAACCATTTAATCTAAATTCATAAATTGTTTCAGGAAAGCCAAAATGACAATCTTTCTGTTCCCCTCCAGTGCAATTCCACTTTTGGAAGGGGAAACAAAGACTTTTCAGAGGTGTACCCTAGAAGAATATTGTTTAGTACTTCTTTAGACCTTTCCTGGTAGACACAGAAGGCCTCTTCTATGAAGATTTCAATATTTTCCACTATTCCTATTTATTTTTCAATACTGGAAGACCTCTCATATTGTTCATTCTTAAAATCTTACTTTCTTTGAAACTTTTAAGATTTATATCATATCAATTAGAATTACTAATAAAATAATACGCTTAAAATGAATACTATATAAATCTGAGCTTTACTAGTAATTTCAATACAGCATATTACAGCTCAAAATACTAACTCAATTACAGAGATGTAGTCTGAGAAAGGTGTATTTTGTATCAGACAAAATCAAAAGGTCATTTGGAAGCAAGAAAGCAAGTAATTAGTGTCTGTGAAACTGTTAAAGGTTTGAGTAGCTTATAGGATTTTGAACTTTAAAAAGCATTGTCTGCGACAAGCAGCCCTCCAATTGTTTTTAAACAGCAGTGGATACCTTTATGATTCAGTTAAGAGACTATATGAGCCACTTGCTCATTGGTTTACCACAGTACATCTGTGTATAGCATAGGTGACGTATCAGGAGATGTTAAGGGTAGCAGGACAGGTGAAAACTCATCCTCCAGTAAGTCTGGTGTTTTCTGTAAAAAAAAAAAAAATCATATTTTACAAATACATTTTTTTTTAAAGTTGCAGTTTTTCCTGAACCTCCTTAATTAGTCACTGCAGTTTCCCAACATGAGACAGCAAAAACATTAAAACATATTTCATTAAAACATTCAATACTGTGGGCAGAAACATCCTTCCTTAATATAAAAAGGTTTCTACAAAAGTTCAAATGCTGACTTGAGGGTCTTTTCCAGGTCAGGATCTTTGATGCATTGGTTCATAGGGTTTAAAAAATATTTATTATTGAAACATACATGTGTGCATTTATAATCATACAACCATTTAGGTTGGCAAGACCACTAAAAATCATGTGGTCTGTCCCTCTGCTTAGAGCAGAGATAACTTTTATGTTAGAAATGTGGAAAAAAATTTCTACATCTATTCTTATTCCTGAATGATCCTCTTTTTGAAAGTTAGTTCATGGCTGTAGTTGAAGAGGTAAGAATTCTGAGTCATGGTTGTTTGAAAAACTGAACATTAAAATAAAATTCACATACATATTTGTCTTTTCTACCATAGATATTTGACTTTTCTCTAATTACTATATTCTAAGAAAATATTATCAAATATATATTTCTTTTCAGCTTTGATTTGTTTTTAAAATGTTCTTGATGTGAAAACAGAGTACAAAAACAGTCTCCTCCATCCAGTCCTATTTTTATTCCCGTTAATACAATGTATATCCACCCATATTAACATTCTGGCTGTGTGACTCATCCCACCATGTTGCAGTAATTGCTATGTTTTCACACTTTTCCTCCAGCTTTATTGATTCAAATTCATTCTGTTTAGTACTTATGCTCTTGGACAATAGGAAACTATAGGTGAAGAAAATCTGCTGCCTCAAAAGGATTTAGAGCCTTGCAATGGACTTCCTGCAGCTTTTGCTGTATCTTCTAGAATTTAAGTTTTCATTAAAAAAAGAAAGTTCCCAGAACATCAAATTTTAGGAAAAGCCTTCACTGTGTAAAGTGTGTTCAGAAGTGTTCAGAAGAAAGCAAATTCCTCACATTCATCTTACTGCATTGTTAAATATAACAGTGTAATATTTAACATAATGCAATATGTTAAACATAATATTTAACATAATACAATATGTAACCTACACTGTTAACCAAGGAGCTGCTGATTGTCATAACAGAACCAATAGGCTATGGCACTTATCCACTGTGACTAACTCTATCTGCCACCTCTGAGACCCCATTCATTTGAAAATGTTTCTTAAACATAATAGGAGTTTTGA
Organism: Ciconia boyciana; assembly: GCF_034638445.1. Taxonomy (NCBI): domain Eukaryota; kingdom Metazoa; phylum Chordata; class Aves; order Ciconiiformes; family Ciconiidae; genus Ciconia; species Ciconia boyciana. The sequence continues at coordinate 44,428,527 of NC_132936.1, forward strand.
CTACACAGGGTTACAACATTTTACTTTTAAAGGTTTGCTTTTTCTTAAAGGAAAAATAACAAGAGAAGAATTCCAAGTTTAGTCAGCTGAAAACTGTTAGGATCTCCTAGAAAGTTGTCCAACAGCAAAAATCTTTCAGCTTAGCACATTTTGACTGTCTAGCCTGCATCTTAATACAATATTAGCAGAGACATACAGAAAAAGAATCAGGAAAAAATATACATGAAATTTCCACAGAATTTTCTAAAATGCGCTCATTCATCTGACATTTGCAAGGAACTGCTAAAGGAACTTCTCTATCAATTATCTCATATTTTTCATTAACTCTACACCTTTCCTGGCATTTAAAATTGCTTATGTAGCCACAAATACTCTCGTGGGTCAGGAGCCATGAACAGACCCAGAGCAGAAAGCAGGAAGAAAATGAGTTCCAGACCTTTCCACACATACCTCTCCCCAATTTGGTTTCACTCGCAATTTGAACTGTAATCAGAGTTTGAAAGCGCAGTCATAGGCAATGACAATTAGGGGGCAAAAGTATAAGGAAGAAAAGGAGACAGTATTACAGGCATATAGTGAGGTCTAGTGCTAAGTGCAGGGGCAGGAGGTAGCCAAGGCGAAGTAGGATGTAACAGGTCAGGTCTTGCCTTGTGCAGAGGTAAGTGGAGCTGGGGCAATTCTTTCCATTTCAGATGAGAGACCCAGAGGATGATCAACACCATAAGTTCTTGGGCTATTTTGCTTGTCAGGTGCACAACTTAGAAACTGAAAGGAAATGAAGCAGCACTAAAGAGAACTTTTTCCCAAGGTTGCTTTTTCAGAGCAAGTTCCATCTTATTGATAACCTTACTCTTTCTTCCCATTTACACTTCTCAAAGCAAAATGCTTCCAGACGACCATCCCCTTCATATAGACAACACAGCAATGCACCATCCCACTGGATTACTGTGGGATCTGTGCACTTCTCTTCTAATCTGCCACTTTAGGCCACTTTATTTTATATACTTTCAGTAGGCCACTTTATTTTATATACTTTCAAATGACTGCTTTTCTAGCCAATAGCACTGTGATTAAATACAGGGTTCTTAGTGTGGAAAAGTGTGATTTTACCATTAGTAAGGCTAAATATATGTGTTCCAACTGCCCAAAGTTTGGAAATCAAAAGGATTTGAAGGATTTATAAGCAGGGAGGAAGAATAATGGCTTTTTTTTTCCTTATTTTCCTCTGACCTGCATCAGAAATTTCCAAGCAATATATTTATAATTATTACCAACATAATTGGGAAACATATCACATCAAAAATATAGCTAAAACTAGTTGAAGAAGTACATCACAACAGAAGAGTTGCAAAGAAAATGATGAAATTACATAGGATTGATGAAGAAATATTTTGTGAGTTGTTGCTCACAGTGCTATATTCTCTCTGGCCATAAAGTGTAGAGTTAAGTTTTAGAAGAAAATGTAAAAAAACAAAAGCATTAGCACAGTGGGACACCAGGACCCATGCCCAGGGCCCTACAGTAACAGAGATGAATAAAAATTATGCTATTAATGTAGCAAGAAATACAAATTCTGCTTACAGAGCTAGAGTTCCAGTTTAAAACTCCTGGAGAGGAAAACATAAGCTTGAGGGTAGTTAGTTCTGCCATTGAGGACAATACATCCATAGTATTTAAACTGAACGTGAAAATCATGTACGTGAAAAACCAGCATCAGTAAATTTGTTTCCTTTTAGGTAGTAAAAATTCCTTACCAGAAAAAATGGGGCAGTTTCTTGTTCTTTAAAGGCCCACAGCAAGTAATTAATTAATCTGTTAAAGAAAACTGGGGGAAGAGAGCAGGAAAGGGTGGTGACTAGCTGGAAAGGATGGACACAACCTGATGATCAGAAATTTCCCAGTTCCAAGACTGTGCCTCACTTTACCCTGACCTTCTGAAGTTGGGCAACTAATATAAGCTTTGTCAGCAAGACTCACTATTCCCAAGAAAGATATTTCATAGGTATTACAATAGCTGGGAGGAATCAGCTTCTACAGGTGACCAGACCTCTCTTATGGCAGTAGAGGAATCCTAGGCAGATAGCTTAGACTTCTCCATAGCTAAATGTAGATCAGATCAGGTTCACTTGGGTAACTGCCCTTATTAATCAGCTGAATGTGTCCAGGGTGTTCTCTGACACTGAGGTCTACTTGTATGTTATGACCTCATGCATCCATACTACCAAACTTTTTTACTCTCCAAAATGAGGTAGTAGTATACAACTTGCTTATTGGGAATGGTCCGTGGCCCATGTTAATTCCCCAGCTGCACTCAGGAATTGTTCAGGTAGTACTGCTTGGTCTAAGTCAAAACCATGTCAGGGACTATGTTACAAATTTAACAGCGTGGCAAGTGAAGTACCACTGCATGGGAATCTCGGCTGGCACTGTGCAATTTTCCAGTATAAAAGCAGCCCATATGTCTCTTTCCTTAATCTGTTTAGGCCACTTTAAGATCTTGTGATTTTTAATGGATGAATATACAGCTGTAAGTTTTTACCTACGAGCTATTAATCCATCACTTTTACATTAATTGCTGCTAGGCAATGTAACACTGTATACAGCTAAATGGCAAAAGACAGGCCTCCTACTGAAACATTCAAATAGTCCAAGTCTACTTTTAGCTAGTTAAATATCTAGCAGTTCACAGAATACTTCATCTAGCTAAACTGATGCAGTAAAACAGTAGGTGGTAAATGGCAAAGTTTTAGATCCAGCTCACTAGTATGAAATTATCCCCACAGCCTTTATATCTTCTGGTTACAAATTAATAAAACAAGACTCTAAATTAGCATATTATATCAAAATATAAGTTTGCAGAGTTAGAATTCCACCTCTGCTGGGTGTTCATCATGCCAGTTTCAGATTTACACAAATTTTATTTTAGAGTTGAAATAATAAATATTGGAAAAATCTAACCAATGAAGTATTGTCATCCCATTTGAAATGTCCCTGTTGCTAAATCTTCCATTACATTTTTAGTTTACTTCATCATGCAGTGACAGCTGGCATAAAACCCAATGTTTTGCCTTGAATTCTATGTCATATAGAAAGAGTCATATTCATGCATACTATATTATAGTAACAATAACACATGCATTCAATCTTGATCAGACTTTTCTTCAGACAAGAAAAATATTCATGTTAACTTCTGGTAAAAATCAAATAAGAGGTGTTTAAGTGGCACTTGTAATTAACAGCAAACATAAGGAGTGGTAAGAGTAACTCTGTAGGAAGACTGGGAATTATCCTGTTTCTGGTTTTCTTGTAAAACTGCAGTTTTATAAATTGCTAAGAACCAAAAGGATTTACGTTTCTTGCTGCTTTCATGGACCTGCTGTCACTGACAAGCTTATCATGTTTAGGTGATACAGGCAGATACCAAGATAGGGCACAGGCTGTGCTGGTGGCCCCAGTACTTTTCTGTGCAAATGACATACTGCTATACAGAGATATGTCTTGGAATATGTTGTGTCCCCTCTCTGTGCCTGCCTCACCTTCTAATTGTGTTTGTCTTGTCTACACAAAAGGAAAGTGGTGACAGAACCTAAAAATGTCAGCTGCCTGTCATATATAGTATGGATGAGTATACATTTTATTTGCTTCTGGTAGGTTTAGTTTGATGTGATAAAAAGGTATTTATTTTTATAATTTTATTTTCCCTTGAGATACTAGAAAGTTTATTCATATCTACAAGTATTCATATTTCTTCTTTTGTACCCTCTGTTGCAGTCTTCATTATATATGTTCTCAAAGTATTTCTTTCTTAAAAAATGCAAAATGCATTTAAATAATTTTCAAATAGTTCTTTACAGGTTTAGTTTATACTTTACCACCTGGTTTTAGTGAATTAAAAAAACCAAACCACAAAAGAACGACAACTAGAATCAAAATTAATTGCCCAAGGCAGCCCAGGTACACATACTGCATTACTGCTTATAAGCACAATGGTATAGAAAAATCAATAAATCATGCTCTCACAGTACTATTTTATGTTGGTGCATGGGTTTTTTATATTATTTAATTATTTTCAAAGAACCTTTCCATGTTAGGAAGAAATATATAAAACTATTTAATCAATAATATGTTTCCCTTTGATGTTATCATAACTCCTTTGCTTTTATTAGGGTATGAAATGTTTATGGTTAAACAAAGCTTGCTGAACATTTATATGATTTATCAGCTTTCGGCAGGTGGTTTCTTTTCAGAAAGTAAACTGAAGACTTGGGCTCTGATCCAGGCCAGACCGTAAGCACATGCTTAATTTTAAGCACAGAAGCAATGTCCTTAAAGTCATGTGCAAAAAAATTAAACCCTTTTTTTTTCTCTTGTCTGGATGAAAACTTAAATTGGCAAGAGATGCCAGTCCTGTCCTGTCTCTTTTTGCCTTTCAATTTTTTTTTTTTCTTTCTCATTACTTGGGAAACTAAAATAGTCTAATTGTGATATAGTGTTAAATTCTATGGAGGAATGTAAAAGTTTTGCCAGTTCATACTGCAAACTGGGTAGACACCTGGAAACTTTATCTTCAGTTCTGTACACATCAGCTTGTCACCATTTTTCAAGAGTTAGTTTACACTGTAATGACACTGTAAGTGGGAGCCTAAGTCACTGTCTCCCTGCTGACGAAGTAATCAACATGCACCTGTTTTCTGCTGGGAAAAATGCAGCAGTTGATGTGGTGGCTTTTTAACCTGCAAGATGGTGATAAACTAGCATGCTGTAAACATTTGAATTTGACAAACTTTCTCTTGCTGTTTGCAAATTGAACATGAGCAGCAGGACACTGGCAAATGCATCTCTTTCTGTGATGACAGACTATAATATCACTGGTAAAAATTATAGTCATAGCCAGTAAGGATAGAGAAATCTCACTGATTCTTTCATCCAGAAAACTAAAAATATTACTTAAGGTTATAATGTGAATATTCATATATTTCCGCAGCGTAAGAACATGTGAGGTCATAAAAAACCCAGATTAGACAAGTCTAGGCAACTACATAAGTCCATCAGAATCTTAAGAGGAACCTTCTCCTCATGGCCCCCAGTCCATGCACAAAGCACAGCACATCGTGCAGACTAAGGTCTTAAGTTAAAAAAAAAAGTACACAAGAGAGAGAGAGAGAAAGTAACCATGCCCAGAGAAAGAGAGAGCTGTTACCATTGCTTAGACACATGTAAACTCAGAGAACATTAACTGAAATATTCCTAAATAATTCTAGGAATTAAACTACATTCACCCAAAAAAGGGACATAAAAGAAATTCCAAGATTTGACCTATGGGAACTACCTTTTTGACAATAACTTCAGCATTGATGATGTAAGGACCATGCCCCAGCTGAAAAGAGTTTTTATTGGCTATAGGAACATGTGTAACATCCTATCTATAGTTGTGACAAATCTCTGATGGTTTATGCTATCTTATCATCCCATGCTACAAAGTGAAGATAGGTATCAAAAAGAGAATAAAATATTCTTGGACCCAGTAGCTGTCTACCCAAAGCCTTAAAGCTTTAGATTAATACATTATCAGACATATCACATGTAACACAATCAACAGAGAGAGATGACTCTTTTAACCCCTCTTGGGTGGGGGACACCCACAAACTCACATGCTTTAGTCTCTGACATTATCATGATCCCTTACACATCCTACAGTTGTTTATAGAAGCTTATGTTCTCCATTACAAAAAAGCTTTGGTACTTTCCTATTGCAATCCCGTGGACTGAACATTAAGTCTTTTTTCTATATGTTTGACATCTCCCTATAACTAGAATATCTGAGTTCACAAGTGATCAGCTAGTCTTCAAGATCTTAAAAGGCTGTTTTTCTGAAGGGAAAAAAACACAAACAAATCGTTGCTAGTTTTAAAGTGGTTTTTTTTTGTTTTGATACATATTTCTTAAAGGAGTGGGAGAGGAGTAGCTCATTTCCTTAAGCATTGTTAAAAAAAATTTCCAGTTTTGATTTGCCATCAATCTCATGACCCATTGTGGTTCCCTAGGACTCATGACCATTTCTGCACTCCCCCCCCGCCTTTTTTTTTTCCTGAGGGGAAGGGCTTACTTTTGTTTTACCTCTGACATTGATGCATTCAAATATGATACAGGTCTTCATTGTTCCAAACATTGTGTCCTAGACACTCCCTTACTAAGCCAACTGCTGAGGCCCTGCCAACCTGATCAGTGCTCTGGACATCGTCTTGTGTTGTTCCAACGACACTAAACAAACTAGCATTCAAATGTTCCCTCCTTTAGCCTAAATATGGAATATGTCCAGTCACACTTGATAACAATAATATTATGCACAATAATGTTACGCACAAAAGAATTCTTAACATATCTTTAAAGCTATAAGGTCAAATGCTAAAAAAATTGGGAAATACCAAATGTAAGTTTGCTAGTGCTTTTCTTTGTCCTACATTCTAATACCATTTTCCATGGTCCACTGCCACTTTCAGCATACTGTTAAATAAACTAATCCAAGTATTATTTCACCTGTCTTGCTCATAGTGTGGCCCTCTGGCTAATATGCCTCACACCATTCAAAAATATAATGATTAAATATCTCTTTAGCTTTTCTATGGCGGTGATCACTACAGTATCTGAATGTTTCATAAATATTAATGGGACTCTTCATAGCATCTCAGTAAGAGGAAGGGGTGGCAATCTTGTTAAAGCTGAGGGGAATTACAAAGAAGCACAATTTGAAATCAAACTTTTTAACACAGTTAACATTAATGCATTTTCTATTTTCAGAGCAGTTCTTATAGACAAGAAATGCAGCTGTGAGCTCTCAGCAGTTCTGAAGATAACCTTCCCCAAGTTAAGCTTGCAGAAAATGAGAAAGACATCATTAATGACCAGTCTTTTAAAACTTTAGCTTTCAATGAATTAAAATATTGCCACAGATGTTTTATAGTAGAGGTACGAACAGGGTTAATTCATCAGGACACTATTTATTCCTCTTAACCATCCTCTGCCTACTTACACAGTATAAAATTTCTAGTTTTGCAGGAAAAAAGGCTGATACAAGTGACATTATTTCATTCCCTAGTACTGATTCACCCTGACAGCTTGCCATCTTCTCATTGCAAGAAGTGTGATATAGTTATCTTATCACATATTATCCAATAAAGGCTCTGTTCTGAACTACCAGTCTGTCTTGAACTTCTGGCTACTCATCTCAGTCTCATTTTCCTCACACAGCAAATCCTGGGTTTGTTGTTCTCCTCAGATTCCTCATTTCAGAGTAAGGCTCCTTGCTCAGTCTGCGCTAATATCACAGTGTGGCAATCTCCAATCCTGTGCTTTTTCTCTGAGCGTCTCCCTTTCGGACCTCTGCTTTCTGTTAAAGCCTCTTCCTCTTCCTTGCTGTGAGGGTGGGATCTGAGCAGAGGAGAGACAGGGTGGCATCCCCAAGCATGAAGTGGCATAGAAAATCCTTGGCCTTAGGTTGACATAAGTGTAGCACAGTTTTGGTAGTTTAGTCACTGAAATCTCAGAAGTCTTAGGTCTCGTGTGAAACCTGTATTTTTTTTGAAAGCTTTTTTACATCACAAAATTGAGATTAATTTTATCAGAGACAGAAAGCACAGTTCTGGTACAAATTCCACCTTCCTTATTGAATCAAGTACTAGATTGAAAGATTTCCAGAATTTATGTTGTGAAAGTTAATATGTTGTCCATATTTATGGAGGAACATTTTGTCTTATTTTTTTATTGAAAGAATAGCAACCAAAAATCCATCTGAACTGCTGCAGATAGCTGTCACAAACAAATTATGTTCAATAAGCTTTAGTATAACAAGATTAAAAATGACTGAAAACAAGGTCAGATAGTTTTAATGGAAGCATCCCTACCGGCTTCAACTATAATACTTCTAAAGAGATTCATTTTCATTCTTCCTTTTCCACTAGTACAGATGGTGCTAGCCCCATGTTAAAGATTCATATGATCTAGAAGAAAGAACCAAAGAAAAGGACATCTGTGAAGGTTCCTGGGCACAAAGCACAATTAGTCTGAAGTGCCTGACTGCCAATTTAAAAAAAACCTCCAACTTTAAAGCAACTCTGAGTCATCACCTACTCTTGTTACCTAACTGTGTTTATGACAACAGGCCTGTTGCCACCTAACCTGGCCAAGTCAGTTAAAGCTCAGTCTCATGCATGTAATGTGCTGGCCACTCACCAGACCTTGTTCAGAGTGTCCCTGCAAAACCAAGACATGCACAGCTTCTTCTAGGGACTGCAATTAGAACAAAAAGCACTGCTTCTCATTTATTTTTCAGTGAGGCTCAGGAAATAGATCTGCATCTCCAGTGGAATTCGCGACCGACCACCTATCGCAATAGGAAAGGAGATATCACAAGAAATAAAGGAACAGGCAATATTTAAGACGTAGAGCTATGTTTTCTACTCAGTAACATTGGTGAATCAATGAACAGCATTCTGGATTTTGCTGTTTTGCAGGGAGGCCTAATTCTTCCTGTGCTTTATACTGTTGTCAGCCTTGTAGCACTTAGGTCTTCTTGTGAAGGTAGTTCTTAGTCCCTACTGCATGCATTGTCCTACAGCCTTTTTGTTCTTTCTTCCCCTAGACAGACATCACTTGGTTTTTTAAATGACGTAGCAGCAGATATCACACTGGCAAGTGATTTAAAGACATTCCTAAAAATGTATATAACCTTTGACTAGATTGAATGCATTCAAACCATATATATTTTTCTGACAACTTCCCTAAAACTAATATAATTATATTCTCCTAATATCAAAGCTCCAGATTTTCAGAAAAAGAATAACTCATCTGCTAGTTTAAAATGTACCAGCTTAATACTCATTTACTCATGCCAACAGACCTTAAATTATTCTTGATTTAGTATTCAAAAAAATATTTCAGGAGGTATTTTCACCATTACCAAATTACAGTAGCTCTGCTTTTTGGCTTCTGCAATTAATAAAACCATAGGTTTCAATAAAAGACCCATGCAAAGTGTGGGAGAACAGAATGGATTAATCAAAGACATAAGATATTATATATTTTCCTAGCATTTTCCTAAATTTAATGAATAATTAGCATTCATATTAATTATTTACCTCATATGCTACTGGTTCTAAGGATAATTTCCCAAAGTCTATATTTATAGGAAACTGGCATTTCATGCTGTAGCTATCAAATGGTGCCATATGTGCTGCCTTTTGTAAGAGAAATAATCATCTATCTTTGGAAACATTTGTTAAAATGTAAGATAAATACAACTTAATAAAGAGTTCAACTAAAACCAAATTTAATATTATCTTTTAATTCTATTCCGTTCAAGCTTTTATGCCAGCTTCATCACTATTAGACTATGTGAATGCCTACCCATTTTGCATTATTCAGCTGTGTATTAGTGTGTTGCATTCATCCCAATTATCTTAAACCATCTAAAACTTAGGTATCTAGCCTAAGAGGGTCATCTGATCATGTAGTCATATCTAGTCACCATCTAGTGCTTTAATGCACCCCCAGAGGCTGATTCATCCCACCCGCAGTTTGCTATCTAAAATAGAAAGGATGAATTGTTCTATGGAGGTTCCTACTGGTGGTAAGTTAAAACACTTGCAGACTAATTTGTTTTTTTGTTTTGTTTCCATCATGCTTCAGCATTGTGGCTGCCACAGGTGGTCAGGGAAAGCACATGCACATAGTATTCTCCCCTCCTTCTCACTGGAGCCAGGACCATGAAGGTCTGATTCTCCATGACAGTCACTGAGAGCTTTTGAATACCATGGTACCTCACTGTCTAGTGCCATATTCTGTTGCAAGCTCCATTATTTTTTTTCCCCCTAATGTTTTGTTATTTTAAAACATTTCATATCTGTACAATCTCTTCTGTGTTTTAATGTGGACATAGATAAGGGATGGAGGTGAGCTGTTGATAATAGAATATAATGAGCCATCTCAATGGACTTGATGTGTGATGAGACTTGGAGTCAGAGGACAGATTTATGGTACTTGATTCCATAGTGACTAGAATTAAAGCTCAGATGCTTAAAAGCACGGCTATACAGACATAGCAAGAGTTGTGCTTCTGGATAGCTGTAACTATTTGTGAAACTCTGTTTTGGAATTTAAAGATAATAGAACTAGGGGTTGTATCTAATTTTCACCTTGTCATAATGGAAAGTAAGCCCAAGGTTGCAGGGCTGCAAGTAAGTCAAACATGTAGAGAGGTACAGAGAGATTTAGATACAGAAAAGTCACCAACCCTAGCAGTCTGAGCCTGCAAGGCTTTGAGAACCTACATGAATTATATTTATGAGAAGCACAGGAGAAATAATCACTCTCATGACATTCCATAGTACAAGAACACAGAAACAGACAATTTAATTAATTTGAGACAGTATTACAAACATGAACAAAATGCTTACCACTTGACATTAGTATTCATATACCCCACCAAAATTTCATAGGTACTATGTATCAATACAAAATCAGTAGTATTACAGAATAAAAATTTTAAAGGCCTAATTGCTTTATAATTTTAAAGCTTGGAATGATTCTTTTAGCCTTTATCCTCATAGATATCTCTATGTTAATAGAGATGTCTTAATTTAATATGCATAAAAATCCCAAACTTGAAGATAAAATTTTACCTTATACAGTCCCTGCATACTGGATTTCATAACTGTAGGTGCTGACCTTATATACTCATGCATGCACGAACACATTTCCATCCTGTAACCACAGTTACAGACTCCTACCTCAGACAGTGGCTAGCACCAGATGCATCAGAGGATGGTGTGAGAATCCCACCAAAGGAGTGGGATTTATTTTTTTTTATTCTTACAAATTCAGGATCAGAATTTAGACATGATACCATGGGAGATAATAGTGGGAAGGCTGGGAAAAAAGGAAGAAGCTTGATTTGATTTGCATTCATCTTCACAAAAACAAACTGAAAAATAGAAAAAATGTGGACATACTTGGAATTGTGTCTGTTTTTCAGGGTCTGAAATAGACACTATTTTTAATATACATATAAAAAGAAATAATATATGAATATTTTAATTGATTGATGAAAGACTGATTATCTGCAAGAACTTAGCTGAACTCCTGGAAGAATAATGGTGCCAATACTGCTTTGTTTCCATGGCTGAAAATCTTCCTTATGAACAGCTGATACTGCAAGTGCAAAAATCTGCAAGCTGGATAGACACAGTAATTGAATAAATGACATGTATATGTTTTTCAGTATATATTAAAGATGTCTGATTCATTCAAGGGACTGATGAGGATCAATTATCTAAGATGTTTATCTAGTTTAGCCTGTGCAGAACTGTTTGTGGCTACTCTGTAGTGCTCTGCACAGAAGAGAGAGCCTTTTGATGCTTTTGATAGGTTAAAGTATCCAAATTTCAAAGTGCTCAGAAGTTTGAGTAAGTGTCTTTCTCTCACCTAGACTTTCCAATAGCTTTCTGATTTCACCTTTTTCCTTGAGATTATTTAAACTTTTTCCTGTATACTCATAACCCAAAACTTCTCCAATTTCTTCATGGTCTTCCCACTCTCCTGAATGAAATGTTCTTCTGCTTCATTTCCAAACTTTCTACTAATCCCCAAGTTCCTACTTGAAAAAGACAACTCTCTAACCAGCTCTGAATTGAATTTTCTCAGCTTACAAATCTCTGTTACATTTAATGTCCTTTTGTAGTAACTATTAAGTTAAATTTTTTATTTTCTGGATCTCTCATCTGCTTTTCTTTGATTTCATTAAAGAGCATAACCTGAATTGAGGAACAGCTGAGGCTCATCACAATGTGTCAGGGCTATTGTTCTTAGCTGAAAAGGAAAAAGAAGAAGACACAGAAGAATACAAGCCATGAAAGCCACTGGAAGAAGGGGATTGGAGACCAAGTAAAAGCTTACACAGAAGCATTCTCTGAGATTAATATCCAGCACAGGAAAATCAACTACCTGAAAAGGTAAAGGGCATACCAAAGAAGATACCAAAGACGATGTCAAAGGAATTGAGAAGATTTGTTTGTTCCATCTCTAAAGCTTTGTCTTTGCTAGACCTGGACATGGGGGAGAAACAGACGTGCCTAATCTTAGGCGTTGGAGTTATATCACAAAACTTCTGCTCTGCCTTTAAAAATCTAGCTTATTTCAGCAATAAATCTACTATAGGAGCTGCAATCCTAAAAGTGGTGCCGGAGAAAACAAAAAAGGAATAAGAAAAATACTTACATTATGCCTTTGTGGGGTTCTGTTTGTTTGTTTGTTTAGCTGGAGGTTTTTTGTTCAGTTTTGGGTAATTTTCTTTTTTGTATGCAGTTAAGCAAGCTAAAAAATCACTGAGGGGAAACATTTATGCTTTTCTAAAATTTCTCTCTTAAAGCAAAAATAAGCATAAATCTCCCCTTTTTCACTCTAGTCCCATTAGTAACATTTTTTTGCTTTAGAAGCAAATAGCATCCTTGTTTGGCTGTTTCAGTTAATGTCATGATCTATGCATTTGCCCACTTATGCATTGGACTCAGAAATGACTGGTGACTTACACAAAGGCTCGATTTTTGCTGAACTGAATCAGTGATGTAAATTCCAGGTGAACTTCACCTTTGTCCAAAGTAATAAAGTTGTAACAAAGCAATCAACAAAATTTCTGTCTAAGTGTTTGATTACTGAGATTCCAAAAGTTCTTATATTTCTTGCCACTAAAAATGTTATCATTTAAATGTTAGCCACTAGACCATGTCTGCTATCTGCTCGAAGGAGACCAGTTCATCTCACCACTAATTTTATGCCTAAACCCATTTGGTAATGGTAATCTCAGGAGTATTACTGTTGCTCTTGTTTAAAAAACAAGCTAGCTGACCTTATTTAAGGAAGGAAAAAAGTATCTAAGTCTAGGACATATTAGTTTCTGAATCACTCCACTTCATAAGTACCTAGCTGAGGGATGTCTGCATGTGTGCAAGTCAAGAACTGAAGTCCCAAAAGAAGAATTCACAAGACTTATTCTCTTCAATTTTTTCCAAAATTCTGGTGTAAGTTTCCTAAAAAACACTTGATTAAAATTGATTCAAAATTTCTTTGCAGATTTGAGCTCAGTCTGCAGAATGAAATCCAGAAGCCTGGATGAGGTAGTATTACAGTTTATGGAAAGAGTTAAGCACCTCAGAATAGGATCAATAACAAACAGAACCAAAACAGATCTGCCTACAATAGTATCTTCAATAAACTAAAGGATGACTTTGTAGGTTAGCAGTTAAAGAAAACACATGGAAAGAGTGGAGTTTAGTCCCTGCTTCCAGGACTATTGATATATTTTAGGTAATAACTGTGAAATACCTGTAAAGGAGTGAGTTATCTCTCTACTCGGCTGCTGCAGAAAAGGTGAAGAAGGACATACATGAAATGGCTTTTTGAATTAAAATAGATGCAAAAACTGTATTTTGAGAAAAATCTCAATTTTGACAGTACATGGTAGTTCATTCTAGGACCAAGTGTTAGATCAAGTCTCTCTCAAGTTACATTTTCCAGAAAGAGTCCTCCTCAGCATTTGGAAGACTGGAGTATACTGGTCAGGAATGAAAAAAAGCATCTGAATGGCTTTGCTCTAAAGCTAGCAGTGTGCCATTCATCTGTAAATGTCCACGTGTTTGCTGGGAGCTCATATTGCTACTGTGTTGTCTGCCTGAATACTAAGGCACAGCACCCTGATAAGCTAAGTCCATTCATTAATACACTAAAGTCTCAATATCTCACTATAAATATTAACTTCTCCATTAACTGCTCATTTTTAACTAAATAGCTGCACAGCAGTATTTGTATTATTATGTAGCAGCTCCATACAAGCAGCAATGACAAGTCTCATGCCTGTATTTCAGATTCTGTCCTCCAACATTTAGCGAGTCTAAATAGTAGATTTCTGCATCCAAAATTATATCAACCTCTCTGTTTTGTTTACATATTTGTGGCAGGTCCACCAAGTCAGTTCTAGCAACCCCTAAAATTCTCCCTGTTTCGTGTGGCAAATAAAGCCCTTGTTCTTATATAGAAAAGGCCAGAAACTCTCAATCAGGACTATTAAAGAAAGGTTTAGCTCCAGGGTACCTGGACAATCAATTTTTGCTTAATTAGGTTATAATTACTAGTGACTGTCTCATTATAAAAAGCAGCTGGTATTGATGTGCCACTTGAACTTACCCCTGTATCATAAGTATGTGGTAGTAAACATCAGCAATACAAGCTGCACATCAGTGCTAATGTTTGCTTAGATCTAGAAAGGAATTAAAAAACTAGTATTGAAGTGGCAGAATAGGACAAACTTTGTCTTATTCTAGGCAATAGCATTCTGGGTTTTGATTTTGGCAACCATGTACTGGATTCCCAGGGAGTCCTGTTGTAGTCAAGCCAACACCCAGTGCAGAACTGGAGTTGCTACAGAAGGACTAGTAAGGACTTTGGGAAATAACACCCAAAACAGTGGTCACAAGCGGACATACCTGACAAAGCAGCACAACACCTGGCTCAGGCATCATCTCAGTCAGACACAGAAGCTAAACATGGAATAACTAAAGTTAGACTGAGCTAATCACCTTATGCCCATTTAAAAGTCATATGAGAGACATTGGTGTCTCCAAAAGGGATTCACCTCATCCAAGAGGCATCTGAAATATGCGCAATTAAATGCTTCAGAAGTTGCCTACTTCTCTCCTTCACACAGGCTGCAGAGATTAGTTTAGATTCTGTTGTCTTTCTTTTATGTACCTAAAGGTGCATCAGATTAATCCCATTCTAAGTGTTCCTTTGCCTAAATTCCCAGAGGGGTCTGATCGGGCATTCCTTTTTGGAGCATGCCTAATCGGTACTGACAGTTTTAAGCGGAGTATAACTGTGGCTGACTCATGTTTTATCTAATGTCTTAATGACTAAAACAAAGTATGGTGCCTGTGCCAACTCACTCATCAGCCTAAAATTTTCCACTTTGCAGGAAATTATCCTGACCATATTGCTGTGGGCTACATAGGGATAAGAAACTCATGTCAGAGGTGAACGTGGTAACCATTGTGTGACTGGTTAAGTTGCTCTACTAAACCTCTCATGTTAGAGCAATTCCACCTTGCTTTCACAGTTTACTATAATGGTCATTTTACTAGAGGGTGAAAATGAATCTAAAGTTTGGTGTAACATGTAAAACCAGGGAGAAAAAGGAGGATTCAAATGTGGATTCCAATCCTCACTACATTTAACATTTATATAATGTATAGGGGTAAAAAAAGCAGAATAGTTTGAGTAGAAGCGGGTAAGATAGATTGGCATATAGGGAAAACTTGTTTTTCTCCTCCCATTCAAAAAGAGGAAAATTAATAATGTGGAATCCGGGTGAAGGTAGATGAATACATGAGCCATTATGTAAACAGAGGTGCACGGGTGGAAGCAAACACATCTTACTTTACTATGAGATGACTGAACCTTTTTTAGTTTCCATCTGGTTTTGGCCAGCTCATAGTTGTCATTCCTGAAAGAGAAAATTTATAACCAAATGCAAAAATTGTTTGTAACGACTGCTACGCATATTCTTGAGCTTCAGGCTATCATTTGCTGCATGATTTTTTTTTTTTTATTTTATTTTTTTGTCTGCATTTTCTTAGGGGTCTACCAAGCAAGGGAGTCCCAAAAGACTGGTTAAAGCAGATGTTGCTCAATACATTTGTTACAGTAAGAAGTCAAGGATCTGACTCAACAAACATTATACCCTCTGTAAGTACATTACAATTATGTTCATGAGTAAAAAGATATCTGGAATTGCATAGATTTCTTTAGGGCAGCCTGCTGTGCTTTAAGATATTCTTACTTGCAAGTTGCTAATTAAAAAACGTAACAGAATTTGATAGAAAATGTAGGCTGATGTCTACCTTCTTGGTAAAAACCTATTTTCAAAAGCAACAAAAAGCAAGGATTAAGTAAGAAAGGCATTTTATAAGATGGATTGTTTTGAAGCCCAGAATCTTTTGGAATTTTTATGTCCAAAGACAGGATGACATACTTATAAGATGTGTACATGACAGTATAACCATACAGGCATTAGAATTTCAGATGCCAAAGATCCATCAATTTATTAGTAATTTTATTTTTATTCACTAAGGAGAAAAATAACTCGTATGTACTAACTGAAAACAGCATCCTCATGTGAATTACTAGATTGGTGATTCATTAGGAAAAGATTCTATTAGAATCTGGGTACATTTCTGGAAGACTTGAGGTATAACCTCATTGTATTCAGGAATTTGGGTTCAGTAATGGATAAATGAATGAAGCAGAAATATTCTGTGATAAACAGGATACAAAATTAGATTATATATTTGCCTTTTGTGGTAATAAACCTTTCCTGTATAGAGGTGATATGGCAGCAGGTTTGTAATTTGTTCCAGTTTTGAAGTATTATTGTTTCTGAGGTTCTTGTCCCAGTTTGTACATATGAAACAAGGATGTCCTGACAATCAGTCATGGATTTAACATGGAGCTGCATGACATTGACTTACTTCAGGATCAGTCTGAGACTGGAAGTGAGTGAAGAAGTGTTTGTGAAAAAGAAATTGGTATATTTGATTGTTATAAAAACTCTTAAGTCTTTTTGGCACTGGGAATTTACCTGAGGAAGTAGGTAGAAATGAAATAATACTGGATTATTAACCTTTCTAATAAGCACAAAAAACTGAAGCCACTGCACACTTTCTTTTCAAAACAAGTATCAACCCTTGAGAATACATGCATATGGTTTTCTTTGAATGATAACATCATAAAGTCTGTAAAATGTTTTAAACCAAAAAGTATTTTTAGATACTAAATAGCACCTAAGAAAGCCAGGAACTTTTGAATAAAATACATCACATTTTAACATTTTTTTTCTGTATGAAAAACTTTTATAATCCATCACAAAAAAAAAAAAAAGAAAAAAAAGAAAAAAAAAGAAAAAAATCCTCCCACTAGTTTATAGATGTTCAGATATGCTGCCTTATTTTAGGTGAAGATTATATTTTTTGTACATTTTCAAACATTTTAACTTCTTTGATTTCTAGGACAATGATAACAGTAACTTATTAGCAATTAGTTGCATCTGTAAGCATTCTTCAATCCTCTCAGAGCATTCTATTGAGTACCTGTGCTGCCAGTTGTGCAGTCTGGGATTTTTTTAATGTGTGCATAAAGAGACAATAGACTCAGGTAGGCTAGCTGTAACCGAGGGATTCTAAGCTCTTTTAGCTTCCTCCATAAAGCATTATGCATATAGATGTATACAGGTTTATGCTAAGAAAACCAATTACATTTAAAAAAATAATAATTTAAAAAGAAATTGTTTTAGGGTTCTCCTGGAAAAGGAAGCAAAATAAACAAAGATGAGGAACAGGGAAACACAGAAATAAATG
This sequence comes from Ciconia boyciana, assembly GCF_034638445.1. Lineage (NCBI taxonomy): Eukaryota > Metazoa > Chordata > Aves > Ciconiiformes > Ciconiidae > Ciconia > Ciconia boyciana. The sequence continues at coordinate 44,445,983 of NC_132936.1, forward strand.
ATTAAGAGGATACAGTCAAAGAGCTATCCTTCTTTTTAGGAGGGAGAAGTTTTGTGAGGAAAGTTGTCGTGGTTTAACCCCAGCCAGCAACTAAGCACCACACACCACTCTCTCACTCCCCCCTGGTGGGATGGGGGAGAGAATGGGAAGGGTAAAAGTGAGAAAACTCATGGGGTGAGCTCAAGACAGTTTAATAGGTAAAGCAAAAGCCGTGCACGCAAGCAAAGCAAAACAAGGAATTCCTTCACTCCTTCCCATGGGCAGGCAGGTGTTCAGCCATCTCCAGGAAAGCAAGGCTCCATCACACATAACAGTTACTTGGGAAGACAAAACACCATCACTCCAAACGTCCCCCCCTTCCTTCTTCCCCCAGCTTTATATGCTGAGCATGCCGTCATATGGTATGGAATAGCCCTTTGGTCAGCTGGGGTCAGCTGTCCCAGCCGTGTCCCCTCCCAAATCCTTGTGCACCCCCAGCCCACTCGCTGGTGGGGTGGGGTGAGAAGCAGAAAAGGCCTTGACTCTGTGTAAGCACTGCTCTGCAGTAACAAAAACATCCCTGTGTTATCAACACTGTTTCCAGCACAACTCCAAAACATAGCCCCATGCTAGCTACTATGAAGAAAGTTAACTCTATCCCAGCCAAAACCAGCACAAAAGTAAAATCAGGAAATCTGGAAGCTGCATTGGAAGTCTGCTTCACTGAATAAGGCAAAATTATCAAAATGGTGAGGTCACTGGGATGGATGAGGTCACTGGAATCTAAAGTGTTATTTTGATTTTTTTGGCATTTATTTCCTCATGACCCAACAGTGTGATGTTTTCTGCTTTCCTCTTGGAAACTGCATATGGCTTTTTGTTTGGCTGTTTCCTTGGCTTTTTTAAACTAATCTCTAGCTTCCCAGGGAACAGCTACTTCATTTTCCAGCCTTGGCCATGGTGTTCATGGCCAAGCAGGACAGCCAAGCTGAAACACTGTCTTCTGTGAAGTTCTCACGGTATGATTTGATAGAGTATCTTTGCATTTAGGCCATCAATCTCAAGTTTGGAATGGACAAAGAGACACCTGGAATTTGGAGAACATTAGAGTGTATGACAGAAGTTTTCCCAAATCTTGAAAGTATATTTCAGGTTCACTTTGTTGAAGGAACTGACTTTTTGCAGGTTTCTGTTTGCCCCATATTGGGAAGGGAGTACCAGCTATCTTATGTAAAAGAGGAGTGATGAACAGGATAGCAAACTATTGCTGTCTGACATGTATCAAAAATAAAACTTGTGTATTATTGATATCCATGAATTGATGCACACCTATATGTACAATTAAAAATGCACTGGTATATCCATCACGTCCCAAGGACTGCTTTAGTTTTCTTTATTCACATTTAGTAAGTCTCAGAAGCTATTTGAGAGCAAGGTATTTCTCAAAATAAGTAAGGCTTATTGAATTTGAATATAGCCTTAAAGAAACACCCCCACAGATGCTCTTTATAATGTCACTGTTATAATAAAAGAATATGTTCCTTTGCACTGGAACCAGCTGGCTTCACCAAATAGTGTATAATTTTAAATGATAAATCCCTTTTACTAGGTCTTGCATTTAGAGGTGTAATTTGAATACCCAGGAAATCAATATATGCTTTGCTACATGATTACAACCAAATAATTGAAATATCAGAAGGGCAGTGAGCCATAGAGCCTTTGTACTGAGCAAATAAGACATTCTAATGACAATGCTTTCAGTACAAATGTAGCTTTTAATGTAATTGTGTGCAACTTTTGAAAGTACTGTTTTTAGCACTCTACAAAGAATATAGGTGTGTAAAAATGAGCACCTGAAAACACCAGTGGCCCTTTTGTGTCATCAGTTTTTAAACAGAACTCTCCATTGCTCCCTACAGTACTGCTGCAGACAAGCCACAGAAACTCCACTCAGGGAGGAATATTATGCAAATCCAAGCCAGAGTGACAAGATTGATTTTGGACAAGTCTGAAGGCTGTAAACAAGGTGCTACTTCTTGCAAGCTAGGAATAGTGCTTTATGAACCCTGGTTCCTCTGAAAAAATAAAAAAAAAGGATCTGTATAAGGGAAATACTTAATTCATGTTTTCACTTGTAAAGAAAAAAGGATTCTCCCTTATGATATAAAATCAGGAGAATCTGTAGGTGAAGAACAAGTCAAGGTTAATATAAATTATGTATCTGCTACTTAGTTGCAAGGCAGAGCAAAGGAAAAAAAAACAGGCTTTCTTATCAAAGAATGACTGCAATATTATTTCAAAGGTATTCACTGTGATTGTAGGATAATAGTTTTAAAACTGAAGTAAGCATGAAGGTTGAGCAGCTTACTTAATGAAGCACTAGCCTTTCATGCCTAGCAGTATAATTTAAATCCATCTTTCAGTCCTAAGTACAATGAGTGGCCTCATCTTTGTCCCTCATGGACAGTAATACACATTATATGACTACTGCATGTAATTTGACACAATTTAGTACAACCAACTGCCGTTTTGTTAGTAGAACACAAAGCTGCAGCTACCACAAAGGCTGAAATATCTCTTTTTTTCCAGTAGACCACCTTTCAAAAGTGTGTGTTTGTTTTTACTGAGGAGTCTGTAATAATCCCCACTTTTTCCCACTGCAGCCCTCATTCCAGGTGTGATTCCTTATCTCCAGCTTCTGTATCAAGCCCTCTAAGATCCAGATTTTAACAATGAACTTTGTGTTATATCTATTGTTTTCTTTGTTTTTTCTTTAAGTTTCCATAGGATTTCACTTTTAGATCTGAAACTCCAGTCATCTTAGGTACAACATCAGTATCTGCTTGAATGGAGACCTAAAGCAAGGTGATGTTGGCTTAATATGAAATTTTGCAGAAAGTCTTGGAGCTGTTTTTCAGTTACCTAATCTGGAAAATTGCTTGCTTCTGTTATTAAGTTCAATAATATAAGACATCTTTGTATATTCATAACTTACAGGGATGAATCTGAGACTACTTGTAGATCTCAATCTAATAATATATTTCCAATACACATAGTAAATAGTTACATTACATTTTGTGTGTGGCTTTCCAGTGAAAGTGACCCCACAAACACTGATGTTTAGAGACCCCATAATCAAATCTATCAGATTTGGAAGATTTGCACTGTGAAATCATCTAGTGACTTAGTGAATGATAGTGAGTATGGGCAAAGTGCCAATTGTCAGAATATATGGGAGCTACCTTTACTTACATCAGTCATTTTTCTCAATATTTCACTTGCCACGTAAAGAACTCATAAAGAAACACTAATTGATTCTCACTGTGTGCAATGAACATAGAGCTTCAGTTCACGTCAGGAGCTTTTTACTGTTTATAATTGTGCATAAGTATAAGGTCCAATTTCAGTCACATTCAGCCCCATTGACTTGGATTAGGATAGGTAATATACATAGTACTGCTTTGAGAACCTCATTTTCTTAATTTCTTCACATGTTTTTATTTTCAAAGATGAATTCCTACTCTCCTACTCCCATGATTTAATGGGAAATTTTCTATTTAGTGATTGCATCAGTGGTTCTTTCTGCATATTGTGCAGTCTGTACCTTCTTTTTAGCTTGCTGAGCTCTATCAGATGCTTTTGTTCCCTTCTGAGTAGTGAAAGCTAAGGTCTTATGTATGTTTGTGAAGCCTTTACTAAGGGCAGCAGCCCCAGTGAATCAAATTCTACCTCAGCAAATTTGTTACAAAAGCATTGAGCTTCACTCTTTGATTAGTAACAAATTTGTTTCAAATAAATTTCTTATAAAGATTAATTTATAATAATTCATTCATAGGTTAGCCAAATCTGACTAATTTTAATAAGCATTGTACTGGTATAGTCACTAGAATATTCAGATTTATTTATTTATTTGTTTGGAACATTATCTTCATTCTGTTGCTGAGATGCAAGATTAAAAAAAAAGACCCAGCTAAATCCTGAATGGGTCACATCTTTTTTGATTTGAAGGCACAACCTAAAGGCAATTTTAAAAGACTCACGATAGATAATGACTTTAGTATTGAAAACAAGATAGTGCTTTTATCTAATGCTCATATACTATAGAACACAGTTATGTGATTTATAATTAAACCACCTCACTAGTGTAAGTCATTATATTGCAAAAGGAAAAAAATTGTTCTCCTCCTCTCTCAAAATTATAAGCTATCCACCTCTGTTTACTCCTGAACTGTACATTTTCTGTTAACGAATAATGTTTTAGGTCTTTTTTTGTCTAACTTCAATCCACTTTACTTGCAGATATTTTCAAGCAGACAATTAATTCAGAAAGGGGGGAAAAAGCTGAAACATTATCCATTCTTAACAACATGATAACCCGGATTATTGTTGTAGAGCATCAAGATACTTTCTTTTTAAAAAATATCGACTTAAAAAGCATGTTGTGTGTGAGAGGGATGGTTTCCTGCATGGAGTTTCAGCTCTATTCTGACAATACAGAAATAATGTTTACAATTACCTGGAAGCTGATTACTTCTCTGAAAAATAGACATGTGCATTTAGACTAATATTTTCATTCACTTCTGTCCAAAAAAGCTTTCCTTTACAAAAATAATACAAAACCCCATTACTCAACAGTACTTGAATAATAGCAAAATGTGAGCTGTTTTTTCTTGGGGCAGGTTGGAGGGACCTAAGTTAAAAACAAAGAACCCAAGAATTGGATTGTGACTTGACATGGTACTTAAATTCACGCTTCTAATAAGCCTAAAATACCACATCAAGGAGAATTTCAAAGACTGCCTTTTTACAAAGTCTGTACAGAAGTCTCTTTTTCTCAGTCTCAAAAGCTTTCAAGGGCAGAAAGGCCAAGACATGAACACTGTCTTGTCTGCAGAATTCCCATCAAACATAGTATTTAAGAACAGAGTTTAATATTCCATGTTTTATGAGAGAGATTCAGACAGTTAATGGGTTGGGTTTCATTTAATTATTAAAGAACTTATTCGATCTTGAGTATTTATTATGAAATCCTTTCGACAGAAGGAAAACCCATTTAAATACACTGATTATCAGTTTAGTATTTGTGTACTGTGAAAAATGACTACACTTCGTTGTTCATTACTATGCAATCATGATTTTTCAAAGTGACACATTGCTTGGTCAACCTTAAGGAAAAGGCTGTATAGTTGACACCAGTTGTTACCTGCAGGCCTGGAGTGTACTGATCTGTAAAGATATTACCAAAGAAAAATCTATATGATACTATTAAATTAAAACTGACATCTACCTCATCATCATCATGAAAGAAAAACAGAAAAGGCTATGGAAGCAAATATCTCATTATCAAGTGCGACAAAGATTTAATTAGGGTAATTTTTCAAGAATGTTTGCTTACTAGGCTGTGGCTTTTATATGTCCCTGATTCTTCAAATATTTAAAGTCAGTGTTGTTCACTTCCTATTGACAAAGCACCTCTACAATAAATGAGCAATACATTCAGCAAAATCCTCATACAACCTTTTTCCTTTTTTTTCCCTCACATGAAGGGGGAAAGGTTGGGTGCCCAAACTCACTGGAGCAAAAGCCGCTCTTTGTTCTGCATGAGGAGGAGCTGTTGCAGGAGTGGAGCTCAGAGCTGTAATCCAACCACATTTTAATGCTAAACTTCATTGAAAACAGCAAGCATGTCTTGGAATTCTGGACCTTTATTCCTTTTTAGATACAGTTCTTGTGTCTGTTGAATTAAAAAAAAACAACTTTTTTTTTTAAGGGTGCTTATGGAATTGTAACACTGACTGACTTTACTAAAGGAAGTATGATAACTCTTTTTTTATGAAGTCCTCCTCCACTGAGCTTGGAGGAGACATGGAGACATGTATTCTAGCAAAATACATCATGTCCATATATTGTCGAGATGGTCTGGGTTCTTTAGTTGTGTTTATTAAAATAATTGTTAGGTTTGTGGAGGGTTAAAGGTTGACTACTCTTTGTTGATATAAGAATGCCAATTTTATCAGATACTTTTAACTATAAATATTGCATACTTTTATAAACATAGTTATAAGATTTATAATTATAAGCATTATATATAATAACTGTAAGTATATAGTTATAATTTTGTATTTATTGCCTATGTCTGGGCTTCTCAGGAAAAAAGTGGGGGGAAGTGAGAGAGAGAGAGCACTTGTGAGACGAAGTTTGTTTTCTGGCTGTGGATGTTAAAACAAAAATCAAGGAATAATACTTCGGATAAATGAAAACAACTTAATTTGGTGATTTTGAAACTTGCTTGGATTTTAGCATTTAAAAACATGGTCTCACTCAAGCATAATAAAATACCTAAATTTAAAACAAAAAAAAAAATCATAGGTTCAACATTTCAGAGGTTCAATATTTCAGAGGTTTTTAGACCTAGAAGGAGTAAGGTCAGAAGGGTCAGTCAGAAGTCCCACGACTGAATAGGTTTGCAAAAATTCTTGAATCTTCTTTAGAAGAATGTTTAGAAGAATTTTTTATCAACGTGCCATCAAAAGGAGGACTAGTATCTGCAATCAAGAATCCCTACAGCTAAATCACATTCAGGAATAGGCATGTAAAACAGAAAATTGTCTTGGCTGGATAAAATGTCAAGAATATGAAAAATTTCAATGTCATCTTGTTTTTCAGAATATATAAAAAATAATGATTTCTTTTTATTTTTACTTGTGTAAAGTGAAAACCTCTAACACCAGTAACAAAATATGCACATTTTAAGTAAGAGGCAAGGTTGCCTCTTATGTGTTTTAAATATTTAGGTCAATAATTTTTGCTGCAATATTCTTAAGGAAGGAAAATATCCCTGTACTTGAATGTTACATTTTGTTACTTATGTGGAATTTAATTTAATCTGAAGCCAGCATTCAGAACAATCTTTATTTAAAATAAGATATTCAGCCATGTGTAAGGAAAACCATTAGTTCTGCTGGAATTATTTTTAGATATTTTTGGATGAATGTAGCTGTAAAAGTGAAAAGTTTTATTTTTATTTAAATATAAAAAATATCTCATATCTTTAATTGTTTTCCTTTCCTTTCCTTTCCTTTCCTTTCCTTTCCTTTCCTTTCCTTTCCTTTCCTTTCCTTTCCTTTCCTTTCCTTTCCTTTCCTTTCCTTTCCTTTCCTTTCCTTTCCTTTCCTTTCCTTTCCTTTCCTTTCCTTTCCTTTCCTTTCCTTTCCTTTCCTTTCCTTTCCTTTCCTTTCCTTTCCTTTCCTTTCCTTTCCTTTCCTTTCCTTTCCTTTCCTTTCCTTTCCTTTCCTTTCCTTTCCTTCCCTTCCCTTCCCTTCCCTTCCCTTCCCTTCCCTTCCCTTCCCTTCCCTTCCCTTCCCTTCCCTTCCCTTCCCTTCCCTTCCCTTCCCTTCCCTTCTCTCTTCTCGCTTCGCTTCGCTTCGCTTCGCTTCGCTTCTCTTATTTTTTAATTTACTTTTTTATTTTCTTTCTTTTCCCCTCCAAATTATAGGTCCACATAAGTGCTTAACCGAGCTTTAACTTTATTTTGTAAATTTTTTTTACTGCTTATTAATAAAATGTAATCACTAGTGTTTCATTTAATAGTATTAGATTTACAACCCTTCCTCTACAAGAAAACGAAAAGCAATTTTTCTTTCTTTGTTTTCCTAAATTACCTGTGTATTGCTTGTATGTTTACTGTAATTCTGATGTATATTTCTTTTCTTAGTCATTTTCATCAAATAATGTCCCCAGACATACTGCAAGCTGAGCCTTTATGGCAAACCTCAGACCTATATGCTTTGTTTTGTTTTGTTCAGAGTCAAAGCATACCTTCAATTGTCTGTGAAGTGCAGAGTGAATACTTCTGTAAGTTACAGCTGATTTTGTTTTTACTATGCATAACAGTTAAAATAGATTGTCAGCTAAGTTGATGTATCTTCAGGTGCTACCTCAGTGACCATAAAGAGAGTTAAAAATGTCACAAGAAAAGGTGATAAGCAAATGCATTATTTAATGTGAATCCTCAATATGAGACTCTCGAGTGAAAAAGTTACACATGCCGAATGCCTATCTAAAGCACCCAGGTGGACTGGCTAGAGGAATCCTACTTGAACGGTCCCTGGGGGCTCTGGGGATTAAGTCTTCTCTTTCACTTGGATAAGGTCTGGCAAAGGAGCTGACTCCAGTGGAGAATGTCAAACCTGTTGGAGGTTACTTTGTATTGCAAAGCAGCTGCATAAAAGGAGAGTTAATTCTCAGCTCCCCAGAAGTCATCTATACTTAGTTTTGGGAACATAAGCTTCATGTGGCCAAAGGCTAATGACAAAGTTAAGACATTTCCCAGATGAAAAGTAAAGGGCATAGACCATGTGCCAATATAACTGAAAGAGTGAAAAGAGTGAAAAAAGCTGAGAGACTTTGAGAGAGAGGCTTTTAGAGCTATTTCTATAAAGTCTAAAGTCTATGTAGTCTGCTTTTAGGAACTTGCATCAAAAGAATTAAGTGAAGTATTGTTTTGTCTCCATTGTTAGATATAAGACAAATGCACACACTTTTTTTTTTTTTTTTTACAAAAGCAATTTAAAATGTTCATCTTTTTTTCAGTGTAATTTTACAGGCTATAGTGCCTGAGAATCTGTTATGAATCAAAAAATGATCAGTAGTAAGAGCAATGCTGAGTCTCATAGCTGTGTCTTAGGATATAAATCAGTCTCCATACAGGAGAAAGAGCTGTCATGACAATTCTCCTCTCTAGCAGTGGAATAAATATATAAATAAGATAAAGGCATTGTAAAAAAAAAATAAATTCAGTCCAACAACCATGCAATTGATTATTAAAGTACTACAGTGAATGTAGAATTTGGAAAATTGAAAAGCTAACTGGCTCCCATAAGTTGCCACATAAATGACTTTCAATCATATGGCTGTCTTCAAGATTAGTAGAAGATACTTCTTCATGGACAGTTAAAATAACATATATGTGTATGTGTGTGTATATAAATATATATACCATTTCTAAAGTGATAAACAGCTGAAACTCATAGTATGAGTTAATTATGTTGATTCTCAAGAACACAAGGAAGCAAGGAACAAGAACACAAGGAAGCAAGGAACACAAGAACACAAGAAACACAAGGAAGGCAAGTGAACAAACTATGGAATGTGAGGAATACAGAAGGCAACTGGCCTAATGGGTAGGAAGGAGGCAATACATGTGGTATTTCTTTCATTTAGGAGCATTTCCTACACATGGCATTCTCAGAAGCTGATCAGAGTCAATTAGATTATTATAAAGTAGGTTATGATATTGGATACTATTTCTTTATATCACTATGTCATTATATCACTGAAGTGATATAGGAAGAAAAAGATGCTGGTTCATATTCTGCAAGTCCAGACGATGTCTTTTATGTGGTACATAAAAAGGAGCTGTGGCTCATATTTCATGTCTACATTTTCTCTGAGGTTCCTAAGATGCAAGTCTGAACTAAGTGTGAAAAAATCATGACAAGTTTACTTTATAATTATGGAGAAAAATAGATATTTCTGAAGTATGGTTCATCTTATCTCATGACAATAGTTGTCACATGAATTGTACCCTAAGAGGGCCTGTTTCATTGCACTGGTTCTAAAAAGAATGAAGAGTAAATAACTCACAGGAAGACACCAAAAGGAGGATAATTAAGCCCCTTTACAATAAGCATGTAACAGTCAAAATAAAAGAGACATTAAACTAGAAAGCATATTTTAAAAAAAAAGTCAAAACACAAAAGCTTACAAACTTTTTTCTGCATTGTACAGTGTGGCAGACTTGCTGAGAACTACTGGAGTTGGGATAGCACGTCCATATTTATGATGGAAAGATTTGAAAATCTGAAGTTCAGTTGATATAAGATTTGGTTTGTAATAAAAGAAATCAAATACCCAGAACACATTGCACAGATAATTGCCAGATGACAGCAAAGCTTGCAGTGTTCATGAGAACATGACAATGACCATGCTACAGTGTAACAGCATTTGGTTTGTATGATCATAAGAAGTAAATCACCATGGAAGAAAATGCTTCCAAAGATGTTCCAAGAGCTTGTCCAATACAAGACAGAAGCTCTACTTCCAACGTACCAACAGCTCCAAGAGGAATAAAGCAAAATTAAGCCGAGAGTAGTAACAAACTTATTTCCTTTTGTGTCAGACATGAGATTTTATTAGTGCATATGCAGAATACAGAAAGAAGCACAATTGGATCATAAACCCTTTGGTTCAGTTCTCATGAAATACCTTGCAAAGCTCCATGTCAAATGACAGTGTTTCCTATTTAATGCAGAATAGTCACAGACGTTGCTGAGAAGATAAATGTGCAATACAATATTGTAATCAAGAGCTGCAGAATCAGTCATGGAAATCAACAAACACTATCTAGTGTGTGGCTGCATGTTCTGTTATGCTCTGGGCTAGGAAAACATATCATCCAGCCAAGTGAATAACTATTTTCCTGTTCTTCCCACAGGCAGGAAAGACTATCAATGACTACATCAGGAGACCAGGTGACTGGTACAGAGAGGCCAAAAAGAGGCATTACCTGAGTGTCATCTGTTTGTTCCAGGAAGCACGCAAATAGGTTAAGCTAGTAATGTAGAACACAAATGTGTAGAAGTAGTAGTACCACGCGGGTACTAGGGAATAAATCAGGGAAATCTATTTCCAAACCCAAGAAATGTTTTAAAGCAAAGGATATTAAATTAAATAAAGGCAAATGCAAAGGACTACACTTACTTGCTAGTACATACATAAACCAGGAATATCTGGGCAAGCCAAAGGATTACAGATCCCCTGGGGTCAAAGTGCAACGCAAACTGCATAGAAGTAAACAACATGATAGCACTTAAGAAAAGGTAAATGCCATTCTGAAATGGATTAAGACTGCGCTTCATATTTAGCCAGATCCTCCTCTGACCTGGCAATAGTCTGGCCTCGGGCTATATCTGCATCACATCCAGCTCTAGGGAATCTTACTGTAGAGCAGACCTAGCTCATCCAGGTGATCTTGAATGCCCTTCTACATGCAATGTAGACTGCAGGCAATTTTGAAAACTGCCAGTGGAGGCACAGGATTGTACTTTGCTGGCTGACTGAAGAAATGCTCATCCTTAAAGTGTGCATACCATGAAATTATACATGTTACTAGTTGGATGCTTGGTGCAGGAACATGCGGAGTCACACACCCATCTCAGCTGAATGTCATGGGCAGTGACAGCCACCGCCGGGGAGCAGCCCCCCTCCATGCAGCCTCTCCCCATGCTGCTTGTGCTTCAGGTGTCATTGACTGATTGTACCCTGGGTAGAGCAAGGGAGAAGCAGCCACAGAGTCACAGTTTTCCTCATATGAGCCCAAAGTTCCCTTGAGCTGCCACCTCTTAAGGAAGATGATGCCTGCTGCCTATGGACTGAGGTGTTTTCCTGACGGTGTCCAGATGAGGTTACAGCAAGAGTGGATTAGGAGTTCACTAAGGTCACTAGACCAGACACAGAAAACAGACATAGCCGAATAGGAACATTGTATGTTCAACAGGGGAGGTAATTATTTAAATTATTCTGATCAGTTTAGCACTGATGAAGCCTCAGAAGAATTATTATGCCGAGCTTTACACACCAAAGTTTGAGTAAGTTGCAGGAATACTGGAACAAAATCGAAGAGCAAAATAATGATGAGGGGTTTAGGAAGAATAACCTGTGAAGAAAGGCTGAAAACACTGCTTTGTTTAGTCTAGAAAAGAAGAGAAGACTAAGGGGAGACATTAAAATAGTCTTCAAATATGTAAAAGATTATTAGAAAGACAATTCATGATCTCCACTTTACCTGAGGACAGAACAAATCATAATTGACTTAATTTGCAGAAAGGGAGATTTAAATTAGTTATTATGAAAAAATATTTCTTAAACTGTATGGATAGTTAAGTGCTGGAACAAGTAACCTAGGGAGATAGTGGAATTTCTTTTGTTAGATCTTTTTTATGAACACGGTTAAAAAAACATCTGTCTGCTACTCCCATTTTGTGAATAGGAATGATTGCCGCATTCCTAAAAATTACATTATTTTCTTTCTTGAAAATGTATACCTACATGCATGGCTTGAGATATTATTTTAACTGTGGTTTTTTTTCTAAGGGGAAGGGAAATTAAATATTGTAAAAAAGACAGTAATACTAAAACCAGAAAGTAGATCATGGGAGCATTGAGACTAAACCTCTAACAGGGATTTTGGACAGCATATGCTGGGGTTGGGCAGTTTCAATTGCTCTTTAAAGAGTTCTTGGCCTCTACTGTAAGAGCATTTTTTTAAAAGAAAATGACACCTCTATATCTGCAGTTGCATGACTTTGGTTATACCAAAGATGAACTTCTGTGCTATTTTTTGTAGTTTGTCAAGTGAGTATGTAAGATTTTTCTTTCTCACTGATATTACCACATGTAATTATTTCTTGTTGTGTTTTGTTTATTTGTTTTTCAATTGAGAACCTTTGAGGTTTTGTTACATTACTCCCTAAAATATTTATTAATAATGAGTCAGAAATGCCAGTCATTCTCCAAAAAACTCCAAGGAGAGATACTGATACAAGTGAATTTGAAAAGCACAGCTCACATGCATGATAATTTACTGGAGAGAAAAAAGTTGTGTTTTGTATCAATTAGGCTTATCAGTCCAGATGTGGAATGCAAGATAAACACACCTTTGTGCTATCTTGGCACAAAGCAATAATTCATTGATTGTGTTAATTATTGGTATGCTGCACAACATCTCTCTTGGTCAGATAATCAGCTATGCTATGCAAAATCTCCCCAAGTATTCCAGATCATGTAATAAGTTGAAGCTACTCTCGTTGTGATAATATTTCATAGCTGTAAAACTGGTGAAAGCTTTGTGGGCAAAATTTGAAAGCTCACATGCAGCCTTCTAGGGAAGGTAGTGCAGTTGCAGCTCCTCACAGAGGTTGAGCTCATCCTTGGCTTCCTGATGATGCATACTGCTTGAGCAAGGGCAGAACAGAGAAGTGGCTTTGGAAAGGGGGAGCATCTGGTGCAGTGGGGCAGCTTTATATGCCCCAAAAGTATAATCTGTGGGAGAATATGGGTAAAAGATGCAAAATATCCAAGCCCACTTTGCCTTTCCTGTATTCTGTAGAACAGAATAGGCAGAAACAGATTGCCCCATTCTCTGCCCTTTATTCTGGACAATACAGCATTGTAGATACTTTTGGGTGAGCTCTGTTAAAAATACCAGTGGTTTTCACAAAGAAATTCAGCATTTTCAACCTTTTTTGTTGTTGTTAAAAAGTGTTACTCTGTTTGAAAAGGTTTTTTAATACAATGTCTTCTGTTCACTATTTTGTGTTTTTCTTTTCCCTTTTTCTTTCTTTCCCTCTCTTCTTTACTGTTTGGTTGCTGGGTGCCTTGCTTTATTGTTTCATATCTTACTGTCAGTCTGAAGTGAACTGTGTCAGTGATCGGGTACTGGAATACAATTTATATTCATCTTACTCTTACAGAGATTGCTAAATTCAGCACAACATCATTAATGGAAAACGTGTAAATCTGCTGTATATACAGTGAACACTATTATGTACAACACATTCTGCATGGGTATCTCAGATTCTTTCAGTGCAGAAACCTACAAAAACAATAGCTTTTACACAGAGCAAAGAGAATAAGGGAGAAAAAAGAAACAAAGAAAACAAGAAGAAAAAATCATGGAAAAACAAGATGGTTTAAGGGCCAGATTTAACAAGTCTGATTAGATCTAGAGTTCTCTTGTCTGTTTGTTTTCTCCTCTCTTGATGAATGCTGTCCATTGAACATTGTTTATCTTGGTTAAAGAAAATCTTAGATATTTTGCCACAAAGAGATGCATTTCAAGGAGCTTGGAAGTTCTCGTTTTCTCTCTAGACCAGCTGGCTTAGTACAAATATTGCCTTATAACCTCACTTATAACCTACAACAGTGTTTCTACTATATAAATGCTGATTGCACATCAAAATTCCTATTTTGATATACATTTAGATATACAATTTTTTTAAGAATGTTATTTTGCTAAATCAGGCTGTAAAATAAATTGTCCAGAAAAGGTATTCTTAAACAAATGAAATTTGTTGGTTTTCATCTTATCCAGCAAACTTAAAAATAGATAGAGCTATATGAATCCAGGATAGTCTGACTTTTTAAAAGTATCACCAAAGAAGGTAAAGGTTTTATCTTTTCCCATAAATTTGATATGCTATAAATAGGGAAAAATATGTACTTTACTTAAATAAATGTCAAACTTTTTTCCAAGGTGAAGGTAGGCATCATAGGTGCTATTTTCAAAAGAAGACTCTGAAAATTGGCTACCCAATCTCAAAACATAAACACAGAACTGGGTAAAAACTTCTTCTTTATAAATTTGCAAAACTCTTATTGGTGTGATATTCATTTGTCCCAGCAGTATCTCTGTGGTTGGTAAAGGCACTAACAGTCCCACTGAAGTGAATTAGAGAGAGCTGAGGCTCAGTCCAGTTGATACAAAACCAATAACTTTAGGCCTTCAACTTTGAAGGATTCAAAACAAATCCAAGGTAAAAAATACCTTCTGCCTTTTCAAATCATTAAAAATTGGGCATTCAAATTAAATAAAAATTACTAATTTTAAATTTCTGTAAATCCAAGTTTTATTACTTCCTAACTTTTTTTCCCCTGGTAAGATCATTGCCCTTGATCCAGAGGGGTTTTATGACTGTAAGTTTGTGTTTGTAGATTTCTGGCTGCTGTGGAGTACCGAAAAAAGCTGGACTGTATTATCATCTCAGAAAGTTATATAAAAAGAATCTCTTCACACAGAAACTTCACACATATAGTTCCCATTAACACCTGGGAAAGAAATATAGTTCATATATCCCATTGGAGCAAAAAGAGAATTCACTGCATCACAACACCCTATAATTAAGACAAGTCAACCCCTTGTATTCTTCTTCAACAGAACAGCTTGGATAAGAAGAAAACAAAACCTAACTACAAGAATTTGGTGGCTTATTTTTACACCAATCTTCTACAGGTGGTCATTTATTAAAAAAAGAAGAAAACTACTGCTGTTAGAGAGTATCTGTGTTTAGCTTGGTGTATCTTATATTCAGAAGTGTCATAGACAAAATTAATCTCTAACGAGGGTACTTGCCAATTGTTCAGATTAAATCTGAAGCTTTAATGAAGGTTTATCAGTTTGAAAATGCTCTGCTTGTGTGGTCTTGTAATGGTAATTATATTTCTCTTCCAAGTCAGACAATGGAAAAGAAAAAGAAAACAAAATAGTTTCCAGGGGAAAAGACTTCAGATTCTCACACAAAAGAATCACCACTTGCATTAGAACTATCTACACCATGCACAAAATACTGATGCTGCTAATCTGCCCTAAATTTTCAGCCTGAATTTTTAAGCTTTCCTCAGAGATCCAAGACATATCTTAGTGGAACCAAATCCTGTTAGACAGTGCTGAGAAAACGATGCACTGGAAAAGCAACTTATCTCACCAAATTTATCACTTGAGGGGAAAAAAATGCACCTCAGTTTTTGACATTTTCTATGGATGTTTAAATGTGCATGGATCGATACTGGTGTACAAGAACATGTGCGTGCCTGTCAGGATAAGGTGCAAGCACACACCATTCCCTGTGTTCCTTCTGTGCCCTAGTCCCACTGGAAGAAAACCCAGCACATGAGCAAATCCAAGCAGATGAACACAGATGGAGCCACAATTACTTCCAACAGATCCCTTAGTTTGAATTACTGGTCTAATAAATATCTCTACAATTTTTTTTTTCTTTCAATAGCCATCTGTTATTCCTTTTTTTCCTTGACTCTTTTTCCTTTTCTCATTTTCCAGTATCAGTGAAATCCAGAATTGATATCTAAAGCTGTTGTCTGTAAAGCTGAAGAAGAAATCTGCCATTAAATGTTAAACTATGCAAAAGCATAATAAAACAGGTGTAATGGAGCAGGGATTGGTGGCTGTGTGTCAAAGGCATTTTGCTAGCGTTTTAGACACATGACAATGACAAAGGTTGCCTTTAGCCAACAGGGTTGTTAAGTAGCACAATAGTAGGTTGGAGACTATTGGGTCATTTTGGCTGAAGAGTCAAAGCTCACTAGACACATCACTTCCTCTAGTGATAGAGGACTGGGGTCTTGGGGGACCAAGAATTTCCTTCCATCCATCCAGAATGGAGTGGTAGAAGAAATAGGTGGTCAGCAAAAACATAAATGCAAGCAGAAATTAAGTCAGAAAACAAAAGCAGTTAATGGGAGAGAGGTCAAAGAAGAAGAATTCCCAGAAGAAGTGCTAACAGTAATTAATAGATAAAGAACATGCTCTGGACTAACTCTGATAACAGGTTTCAGTGCAGAAAATCAATGGACCAGAGTCTACTACTGGTACAGAAACTGCTGGTAGAAGGAGCATATAAGGGAAAATGATCAGAAGTCTAATTTGGCCAGAGAGATGATACCAAGGAGAGGAGACTTCCAGTCTCTTCGCTCTGCTATAAAGAATAAACTTAGAAAAAACAGACCAGAGGGCCTTCAACGGAAAATGCAGAAGCTTATGGAGTCAATTCTGAGACCAGAAGATCTTCCTCTGGGAAGGCGAGCTAGAAGTTAGGGTGGGAGCCATTCTTGAAGTTGACTCTAAATATTAGCAATGTATCCCAAGAGAAGCAACATTGAGGGAGACAGAGGATGAGTATGAGGAAAGCAGCATTGATTAAAATATAATAAGGCAAGTAGTAGTGACAGCTTGCAGTGTACTGCAAATTTTTGTTTGTGGGTAAACCCATGAAACACAATTTGCTCTTGTAATCAGACATGCAACAGCAGGAACAACCCACAAAGTTAATTATGGACTTGAGTTCATTTAGTCTGTAATGGGAAAAAATAATTATGATAAGCATCCTTGGTCTTCACTTTTTTCTCTCACTTTGTCCATTTATGCAAACACTTATGTGTATGTAAAAAGCTAGGTGTCACAGAGACCTGCTTGTTGCCTTAGTTCAATCCATTCCTGCCTGGCATTTTATCAAACTGCTACATTTATAAATCAAAGACATTTGCCTGCACCTCAGGGAGGGTAAAATTACTCTGACATGCACAGTTCTCATCTTAAAATATGTAATCTCTTATACACTAATAAAAGATTGTTTTTACAAATGGAACTGATTATTTAAGTATGCAACACATTTAAAAATTCCTTTTATGGAGAAAAGCTATTACAATAAAATGTTCTGCTGTAACTCATTGTTTTCAGAAACTAGTCAGATAGTCCAAGAATGAACAAATGAACAAATTTATGAAAATCAAACTCTCTTCACAAACAATTGGGAAACAGAAAAAAAAAATGAAAGATTCATCAAATAGATTGTTTGCAATGAATAGTTGAAACCAGCTCTGTTCACAGAAGATTATAATCTGTTCATTAAAGTTTACTTAATTTCTTATTATTTTATCAAAATTCAGAATATAATGCTGAAAAGGCAGTTTGGCGCTTCTGATATTTGAATGACAGTTTTATTACATTTTAACTTGTTGAAACAATTAGAAAACAATAATGTTACAGAAGTGAGAAAAACTAGAGAATTAGCAGAAGATACAAATCACCTCACAAAATCTGCAGACTTAGCTTATCGCTATATTCCCAAACATTTAATTTAACCAAGGTAAAATAATTTCTGTAGTTCATATGTTTTCTTCCTAAACCTTGCCACATCATTTTCAGATTCAAGCTCTTCTCTTCTCTTCTCCATTTTTATTCTTAATATTTTAATTGTGACTGTGAGTTTTAATTCTAAGAATACCTCTCTTAAAGAGAAAAAGTCCTTTGAAGGAAATTATTCAATGTTACATTCCAGTCAGACATATTACCTCTCCTGACAACTGACAGCTTTGCATTATACTGTGTTAGTATGCTAATTATTCCCAACAACACTATTAAATAAACTCCACGATATGCTCTTAATTATGATTTATTTTGTAAAAGATGACAGCTGTGTGGATATCATATTCAGGACTGACAGAGACCTTCCAGATCATCAACTCTGCTCCCCTGATACTGCAGGCCAGCACGCCATGAGTGATGTACCTCTCCCATATAGTGCTTAAGCCTTGCCCATTGCTCCCATTGGAAGGTCCAGATTTTATTTCTCTGATGGCAAAAAAGATTCTGATGAGCCTTTAGCAATTAGTATTCTGTTGGCTGAAGTTGAGATAGCTGGGCTGGTTGCCTGTGCTCCTACTCAGGTTGGAGGTGAGAGGAAGACACAACCTGGTGGGCAGGAGAGGTGGGATATGCTTTCCTCTGGCTTGCTCTGCTGACTTCAGTGGGAGCCAAGAAGGATGACTATAAGACTTACTATGACATAACTTCAGTTAATGCAGATAAACTGTGCTACCAAAGACTAGATATTTGCCAGGTGGACTTCTCATCCGGTTCTACGTGCTTTATGATTTCTACAGATATATCATCATAAGAGCCAATGAAAGAATCTGGATATTTGAGGGGAAGAAGGCCACTGTGAATTTTGTTTTAGACAAACATGTGGATCCGAGTTTGGGGAATTTGAACAGTCCTATATGCCTTGTTTGGACTAGCAGGGCACTTATATTTCTCTCCTGCCATATATTTGATATTTCAAATGTCATTTTTCTTAAGTTTACACCACGTAAATGCAGAAATATCACAGTTAAAAATTATTAATGGTTTTGTGATAGTGCATATTTTAAATTTATTATGGAAACATAGTTTTTAATCAAAGAATAAGAGTCTATTTAACATACTTTTAAATGTTTATTACCTGAATAAATGTATGTTCTGTTGTAAATTCTGTTAGATATTCTGTTTCATCCCATCCATGATATTTCCAAAAAACCCACCCAAAAAGCAACTTAAGTGATAGCTTTTTAAAATAGCTACAGGTCTGAGTCCTCTGGTGGTTATTATAGGCTATTTAAAAATAAATAGCCAAATAGACAAATCTGCAGTGATAGGCCAAGTGTTTATCTTTTGGGAATGCTCCCAACATATGTGACATATAGCTCCTAGACTCACAAGATTATCTGACAAGCCTTGTTCTAAAACACACAAAACTTTCTATAATCAATTAACTCTCAATAAATTTTATGAAAATGGTGTCATTATTTGGAGATTCAGTGTATAGTAATAGAAGTTAGAAAGCAAAAGGCTGATGTAGTTTGGAAAGTATAGATGTCTCTGAATGAACCTACGGCATTGCACAAGAAGTCTGGTAGTCACAGATTCATCTGGTTCTTTTAATATTGAGTTTTGTTATTGCTTCTTACCCAGTACTTGCACACATTTTGACTGTGTGGTGGCTATAATTATTCACTTACCAGTATTACCTTTTCAGAAAAGATTTGAACATACCTTCAAGGAAAATAATACTATCAGAGATATTTATGATAGAATTGGGGACTTCATTTGGGCTAAGGAGAGAAAAATACCTAAGTAAAGCAAAATGAGGGCTGCATGAAAGCTGTTATGCTCAAAGTGACAAACTGTGAATCTGAATGCTATCCATGTATTATAAGTGCTACTAGTAGCAGCTTTCAGAAAACACCTGTTTTGCACATCAGTTATTCTGTATATAGGGGCTGTTTATGCAAGACTGGCTGAAGTTAAAAAGCAAAGAGATAATAAAGACCTTTAAAATCCATATTGTAGACTCTAATTTCAGTTTGGTATTTTCATGAAGAAAATTAGCATTCAACAGAAGGAAGATAAAGAAAGTTATGAAGTGGGCAGCGTAATGTTCTTCAGCCTGAAGTTAAAGTACTTTACATCTTTATCTGCTACTTTTCAGAAGTTTTTACATAGCTAAGCTTTTACTCCAGGCACGAAGCTAGGACGCCATTGATACACAGAAGAGCAGCTTTTCAGACAGAAAGGACAGATGATCTGCGGACTTGCATGGTAGAAATAAAAAGAATAAATAGTACAAAGTGGAAAATCATGCCCTGAAAGAGGCATTGCCGTAACTTTAGCTGCCTAAAAGTGAGGAGACTGATCAAATTAGCCATCCAGCCTTTTCTGTCTTTTACAGTGAATAGAAAGAAAAATATAATTCATCCTTGTTATTTGGGACACTTCATTTAGAGCAGGGTGTATTAATTTTCCCATAAAATATAGAGGGACTACAAGCTGATCAACTTAGACTTGAAGCTTTCATTTTCATGTACGTACATGAAACAAATGCCTTCACAAGATTAAATGTCCCATTTCACTTATGTAGTAAAGCCAATCAGCCAAATGACAGCCATTGTTTCAAGAGTTCGGAGGGCATATTAAAAATAAAATATCCACTCGGTAGAAAATAAAATCAAGTATACTTTCAATTGATACCTTCAAATACATTGGGATGCCCTCTTAAGAAATGTATTAATAGGATGGAAATTTGTGCTGGATTTGTTTGAATGGTTGGGTCAGACATTGAAATGCACTTGAACTGAACTTTAAAACTGTATTCCTTAGCTGATAACGATGAATTCATACCCTAGTATAAATGGATATTATTTCTAGTCTACTGTCATAGTGTCTAAAATAATAGCACATCCTTTTCTTTGGTTTTGGTTTGTTTTGTTTTTTTTTTTTAATTTGGCCAACAAATACTTCAAACTTGACAAAATCCCCGATTAAGTTCAAGTCCAGAAATAAATCTTTTTTAAAAAACATACAATACTATCAAATTATTTAAGCAGTGGGTAGTGGTATCAGTTGCAATACATATCTGTGCTACAAGATTGTTTTGGAGATGATTCGACAAAGAATAAAAGTTTATATATTCTTCATTAAAGTTTGATAGTGTTCAGGGCTCATTAATCTCTCCTGTACAAAACGTTGAGCCAAATTCCAATAAAATCAAATGCCTGGATGTTCATAACTTAGAGTCTGAGAACTCAGTAATATTTTCTCTAAGGGATTTTGCATCATTTTAATTTTTGTGTGAATGTGTGTTGTTCTTAGTAATAGCTAGTGTAAATAAATTGCATCAAGTAGTTTATGCAGTTCCCTTTCATGAAATTTCAGGGAGCAAAGGGAGATCAAAGCCTCAAAATCTCTTGTAGAAAACTGTTCATGGAGCAATTGCTGGAGAGAAGAGTCCAGTGGGTTTGTGAAGGTGGGTTTGTGGAGTGGGTTTGAAGAGTGGGTTTGTGGAGTGGGTTTGTGGAGGTGGGTTTGTAGAGTGGGTTTGAAGAGTATAGTGGGCTTGTCTCGTATGACCCACTCTTGGGATGGCCCCCATATCCCCAGCTGGTAGCGGAGGACTGTGAGCGTGCATGGGGCGTGTGCGCGTTGTGGGCACAGGACCAGAAACAGAAATACAGAGGGAGCCAGCCTGAAAAGAGGCATAAAGGCAGCATGAAGAGTTGTCAGGTGGGGCACACCCCGGAGGGGGCCGGCAGCAGCCCCACCCGGCCGGCCCCTGCCGGCAGCGTCCCCGCGGCGGCCGCCACCCCCGCCCCGGGCCGGGCCCCGCAGCCCCGCGGCGCCGGCAGCAGCCTCCGCCCCGCCGGGGACCCCCGCCGGGAGGGTGTGCTTGTGACCCCCGGGCCGGGGCAGGGGGGTACCTGGGAGCTGGGGTGCCGGGGGTGTGCTCCTGGGGGCTGGGAAATGCGTAGCTATTTAGCACTCTGTAACTGTCTAGTATCGCGATTTATCACTTGTGCTGATATTCATCTTTGTTAACATGTTGTTAATAAATCAATTAACTGCTTCGATCCTAACGTGGTTTGAACCATGTGAACTGACTGGTTTTCCCCTGTGACAGGATCTAGCCCAATCCAGTTTTGTTTTGCCGAAGGTCAGAAACATGCGATTATTTTTTTCCCAGACAGCTCTCCTTTCTTTCAGCATCGTGGCTTTGGGGAAAGGGACTGTAAGCAGAGCAGACAATCCAGAACTGATTGTTCAAGCAGGGACCAAACACTGTGATGAAAGCATCAAACCTCAAGTTTCTTTCTCAGTATCCTATTCCCAATTAACTAATTTGCTCACTATTCTGTATCTTTGTCTTCACTTTCTCATGTCACCTTTCCCTTGCTTATCCATTTAGCAATTGCCTTTTTGATTTAATCCTGGCAAAACAACAAAATAGAGAGTTATCTAAAACATCACTTAAGAGGCAATATAATTTCATTACCATTGAACTTTTGTCAGGAGTCACTCTCATGTTCTGTCCTTTCTCTTCTCTACTGTGCTGACCTTGTCTGTACAGACTATAATCTCCTTTAAACTGGAGAAATGTTCTAATTTTCCTTTTTTATGGTAGAAACACTGTCATTTAACTGAACCATCGATATTTCCATAGCAACAGGTGTAAGAATGTTCTCACCATAATAATTCACAGGGCAACTTTTGGTGAAGCTTTATCCTGTGAGATGGGGGATCTGAATATGAAAACCCTTAGTCTGAGAGAGAATTAAACTGCATTTCTCACTTCAAAGGAAAATTAGCCTGCTACTAGACTAATATATAAAATATTATAATTCCTCTTTCTTGTTTTAAAAGAAAGAATATTTAAATTTGTACAAACAAATCTCAATAGCTTGAAATTTCACAGCTGTTCATATCTTTCTCCGTATTTACGAGTTGAATGCAAACTGTCTAGTTAAGGTGCATAATTGTTGAAAAATCCAAATTGAACGTGATATGAAAGAAATGAAAACAATTTCATATTTTTTTCTCCTCTTTCTCAACTAGATAGATAATCACGGAGAAGGATGAAGAAGTACCCAGATGACATGCTCTCATAAAACACATCCTCAAGTTAAAATCAAGCAGATACTTAAGTGTTTTGCTTAATCATCAGAATCCAAATCTCTCAGAAGGAGGTAACTATTTGGAGCAGGTAAGAGATTAGATTAGGGTAGTAGACAAGTAAGATTGTGAATTTATTCCTTGATAGGCCACCCAGAGCTTGCTTCAGGCTCCTTTCTTTGAAAAATTATTCATCTGAAAGATTTATTAGCTATTTGCTGAGTTTAAATTTTAAAGTTCTCCTGTCACTTTCCTGGAAAGTAATTGCATGTGCAGTAATTGTTATGAGCTGGCTGGCTCTTTCAATGTC
Organism: Ciconia boyciana; assembly: GCF_034638445.1. NCBI lineage: Eukaryota > Metazoa > Chordata > Aves > Ciconiiformes > Ciconiidae > Ciconia > Ciconia boyciana. The sequence goes on from NC_132936.1 coordinate 44,469,106, forward strand.
TCCATGCTAAAATTTTGCTGAGGGATTGAGTCCTATGCTTTGTCAGTGTCCTATGGTATATAAAATCTCCATGAGGAATTAACCTAGATGCTTAAAATTTGCTTTTGTACAAGTCAAAGTAGCCTCCAGGTTTTGCCGAGACTGGAACTTAAAGGACCACAAGCACAGGCAAAATAATGAATTCATGTATATAGGCAAATGTGCTATATGTATGTGAAAAAAATGTACCTAGATATAACTATAATCCCTTTGGTTTTTTTAATTTAAGGCTTTGCTTTCCTTTTGTTTTCCTTTGCATGCAGGCATTGGTCTAGTTTTGTAGAGTTACTAACAAGTATTGGGTCAATAGTTGGCTAGTTAAGCCAGTGACTATGGATCAAGGCTATATCTAGAAGATTTCAAGAATCCCTTGATGATAATATTAAAAAAATGATAAGTGATATTATAATGAGTTATAAAAATCAAAGTAAATCTCATTTTAGATTGTGGTATGGACAATGTATTCTTGGTTCAAAAATGTATGCATGCATGTTCATGAAGAATAAGCCAAACCCAGAAGTTTCTGTATTGCCTTGTCCCTTCTGATGTGGAACTATTTGACACTATGCCTGGTTGCAGAAGATCCAAAGGCCTCATTCTTTAGGTCTACAAGACTTTGGCAATACTGTCTACAGCCACAGGAATGACCTCACTCAGATGACTCACAAAACGATTTTATGTGGTTTACAAGTACCTAGTAGAGGTACATACTAAATCCATAGTTTTGCATTGACCGTTTATACAGGAACACTAGACAGAATGTCATCGAAGCATCAGCAACTCTGTTGCTGCCCAGAATATTATACTTTCTGTGGAGTTATGAACAACATGTTTTCATGTCATATAGCATTGTGAGGAGCTTAAAATGATATATTTACTAAATGTGCTCTTATTTTACCTCCTAAATATTGAACAGTTGAAGTTACAGTAGTGGCTCATATTGTAGCCTGAAATTTTGAAGGATTTATTATCAAGTAGAGAACTGATTTTGCTCTAAGATAGCACTGTGGCCTGACAGACTTTCCTCATGTGAAGAAATCTGAGGAGGCTGGAGCTGATGGATCTTTCACTACTTTGTCGTGACTACATTGGCATAACTCAGTTGAGCAAGCTTTAGAATAAGGCTCAGAAATTCTCCTTTTGGCACTAAAGAGCAAAATCTTTTTATACATATGCCAAAAAATGATTGATCTGTCCCTTGTTTGTCTACTTACAAGATCAGCATAACCTTGATTCTATTTTCAAGAGTGTTCCTACCAAAGACCAAGCAGTTCTCTCCAAATCTGCTGCTACTCTGTGGATCCAGATGTTTTACTGGATGCAGGGACCACACCGCCATTCCACACATAACTGTAGCTATCTCATGTTCCCAGAAAAGGAACACATATGGTTAAAAACTGTCCTAATAAGATTGTTCCAGATCACATAAACCGTGAATACAGCCAAAATCTTTTTAAGACCTAAACAAATATTACCCTAAGTTTCCCAAAGGTGAGCAACTGAATCAAGCCCTAGGTCCTCATTGGAAGGATTCAGTTAAAAGTATACTGCTTTGGTCTTGCATTCAGAGAGAGCTAAGCAAAGGAACAACATGCTGTCATAGTATTCAGGGTTAGAAACAGGTAGAGAGAGGTTTCTGCTGGGCTCAGAGGTTCTCTTTATAAGAAAAGAAAGGCAATCATTCTACCATTCTCTGTTTATATCAGACTTCATTTGATTTGATCAAAAGCTTTTTTCACTCACACCATTTCAACAAGTTTTTCAGGTCAATATTTTTATGCTTTCATCACATGCAAAAGTCCAGAGTAAAAGTCCATCTGCAATAGATCTGGATATTGGTGTTTACTTAGGAGCCAATGAGATGAGAGCTTTACTCACTCACTCGCTTCCACCTGCCACTTTATGTTTCAACTCCCCTGCAAGCAGCAGGGACATCACTGCTGGTTTTGGATGGTTGCACAGAAAGCCATGTTGGCTCCTGCCATGCCACTGCTCACAGCTGCCCATCTCAGGTGTCACTGGCCAAGGTCCCTGGGCATCCCCTGGCATTTGTCTCCATGCATCTCTCATCTCCAGGATCTTCCTTCACTTGTAGGTTCTTTCCTCCAGCCACGATCTTCACCTTCTTCTTTCCAGGCCCCTTTCTTCTTTCTGAGACCAGTTCCTTTCAATAACTGTCTTTCCAGCACCCAAAGACTTTGTTTTCCTAACTATATTAGTCTACATACAGAAGTACAACATGTGATCAACCTCTTCATCAGTGATTCTGTCTCATGTCTCTTTGATAATTCGATGGTTCATGATGTGCCACTTTTTTCAGTCTAGGTGATATAAAAGTTCACCATCAGCCTGCACTGGGTGTGCACTGGCTTATGCTTGAGCATTCAGGAGTTAAATTTTGTACATTAACACACGCACATACACACAATTATCTACCACTTGTCAGTGTTCACAATTTCAGCCATTTTTTTCTGTGATGACTTTGGCCATACCCTTCAGAAAGAGCGACTTTTTCTCTTCTGGCTGAGATAACCTTCCTATACAATTCTGCAATATGATCACAAGCCATCGTCACCATAAGGAAGGAGATACTTTCAGTAGGGACAGAGGGGCCCTGGCACAGGGAGATATCCTTAGAGACCTGCGCCTTTGTCTCCTGAGCAGTAAGAACCAGAATCACTTCTCCTTATAATAAGTTTATCAGTATTTACTGAGACCCTCAACAGGGCCATAAGTTTAGAAAATATGAAAAAAATTATAATGAACTGTCCTGGGAGCTGCTGACATGCCTGGAAGCAAGTTTGATGCACTTCATATGTTATGACCAACTTTCAATGAATTGTTAAAGGAGTTTCATCATTTTCTATTTCATCATTTGTCTTTTCTTGTGTGCTAAGCCTTATATCTAATGCTGGCTTTTTATTTTGCTTGCCAGAGGATGATCTTCCACAAATGCTGCAAGACTGCTCAGGAAGAGGAAGATGCTACAACATTTCATCTGCTAGGCTACTCTAGGATGCCTATGGACATCTTTGCAGATTCAGTTGCTTGATGTGAAAACACACTTCCTTGGAGAACCCTGCCAAGTGTGTACATACACACACAATACGGCAAAAAAAACCCAGAATCTTTTCCTGGCATGAGTTCTAACAGAAACAGTTTTACTTGCAGATTCAGCTCTACAGAATCAATTTCTCTTGTGAAAACTATGTGCAAATATTGGCTTTTGTGTGATGAGGGCTTATGTACTTCATTAAGATGCTGAGCACTGTCCCCAAGCGCCAAACATCTCCTGTGAGTGATTCTGTGGCCACAATCTCACAGGATTTAGCACTACAGGCTTTACATTAACATTTGTCCCAATCCTATGGGTCTTAATCTGCTGAAATTACTTTCAAAAACTCATGTTGACTTGACTGAGAAAATGGCAGGGCCTGAATATAAAGAAGCAGAAGACTAGAGGGGCATAGCTGGTTAATTTAACAGTGTCATGTGAAATTTCAGGAAAGAGATGCTTAGATTCTTAGTCCAGAAGTGGAACATAGTGTCTGTTTCACGTCCTGTATATCATAGGCCACAGAACACAGCACTCTGTAAGAAACTTGAGACCTACATTAAAAGACCAAAAGCCAGAAACTGTATTTTGCCACATTGAAAGAACTCTAGAGACTAAGGGTTTTATCTTACGTTTTTGAAATAACACTAACTTGCCCAGACAATCATGGAAAGTAGACTGCGTCCTGCTTTGATTGTGAAAGCTGCAGGGCGGGGGATGGGGGATGGACGGACGGATGGGACAGGACAGGGACAAAAAAAAAAAAAAAAAAGCTAAGCAACAGTGGTTTGACCATATGGGCAAAACAACCACACAGACACCTAAAGGATTTTTAATATCCTAGGAAAATATGTCAAGATAAGAGCTATGACCAGTTTAGTGGCTGATCACGTAGGGTTTTGTTTTGTGATCAGAACTGCTGTAGAGAAAGGGAAATAAGAGGGTAAGCTGTGTCACAGAGGGAAAAAAATTCCTTTCTGCTAGCTGAAAGGCACATTGGAAAACCCTAGAACATGGGTTTAGTATAATAAAAAAGAGTGCAAAGTGATCAACAAGGAGAGATCAACTTCCCTTACACTCCTCTAAAGGTTACCAAAGAATAAGATATCTAAAAAAGAAAAGTATATCAGAAGCTTTAGTTCCTACCTTCAAAATAATCTTTTTAATGTGCAATAATTTCCATTAGCCTCTATGAAGTGTTCCCTGGAAGAAACCAAATCTTAGTAATTCTCACCAAATGAAATTATGGAGGAATTAATTGATAATTTTGAACTAAATCTTACATAAACAATTAGCAGGAAGAAAAATAACAAAAAATATTATCATAATTTGAAGATCTGTGTATCTTACAATTTTTTAAGTAAAATTATATGTTCTAATCTCAAGAGAGTACCACTGTGTCTGTGTTTGGTAATAACCTAGAGAAAACACAGAGCATCTTTGCATGAAGTGACTGGCTTTAAAAAATACTGATTCATATTAGCAACTACACAGACATATCAGCCAATATGCTGGATTTAGAGTTTTCACTTTTAGATGCCTGAAGTTGGAGTGTGTCTTGTACCAAATGAAAAATCTGGAGATGAGCCATGAAGGTGTCCGGCAAGCATCATGGCAGACATAGCATTTGATGAGAAATTACAAAGCCTAACATTATTTAATGCTGAACTGAACTGAGTTAGAAAGGACTTAGCCAAGGCACTAAAAATTCAGAACTGAAAAGTCCCTACTCATTATCCTGTGGCAGAGTAGCAGTGGCATAATGCATAATGATCCCATAACACAGGGAGTCTTTCAATGTAATTAAAAGTCAGTAGAATGGAACACAATTATAAGAATTTAATTTTTTTTTTTAAGTCAATGTGTGGTCAGCCAGGGAAATTCACTGTCACAGAAAATCATTGAGACGTCATCTGTGCCAAAAACTGGAAAAGACTATGATAATTTTTTAATCAGTTATAATATCTGTGGGTATTCACTGTAGAGAGAAAAGAAGCTGCACTGGACATTATACCACTATGTGTACATTTATCTAATGTATGTAAAGTATCACACATTGGCTAGACCCCCGAATAAACACAAATGGTAGGCACTCCTGTTCCACAAACTACTTACCCACAGGCATAAGTGCTCTTAAGCAAGGCATCACTGTCGTGGTTTAGCCCCAGCTGGCAACTAAGCACCACGCAGCCGCTCGCTCACTCCCCCCTGGTGGGATGGGGGAGAGAATCGGAAGAGCAAAAGTAAGAAAACTCGAGGGTTGAGATAAAGACAGTTTAATAGGTAAAGCAAAAGCTGCGCACGCAAGCAAAGCAAAGCAAGGAATTAATTCACTACTTCCCATCTGCAGGCAGGTGTTCAGCCATCTCCATGAAAGCAGGGCTCCATCATGCATAGTGGTTACTTGGGAAGACAAACGCCATCACTCCAAATGTCCCCCCCTTCCTTCTTCTTCCCCAGCTTTATATACTGAGCATGACGTCATGTGGTATGGAATAGCCCTTTGGTCAGTTTGGATCAACTATCCTGGTTGTGCCCCCTCCCAGCTTCTTGTGCACCTGGCAGAGCATGGGAAGCTGAAAAGTCCTTGACTAGTGCAGCAACAACTAAAACATCTCTGTGTTATCAACACTGTTTTCAGCACAAATCCAAAACATAGCCCCATACCAGCCACTATAAAGAAAATTAACTCTATCTCAGCTGAAACCAGGACAATCACATACCAGGGTACTCATTTCACATGTATTTAAACATCTATAAATTGTTTGTATAAGGTAGTCAGAGCTGGTCTTCCTTTACGCAAAGCAGGGAAAATGGCATTTCCAGAAGTCGCTTTGCCTCACAGACACAATGTCTTAGGCTGATTCCCTCCTTGGATTTCTTTATGTCTTTATTTCTTTATACAGAGTCTGGAGTAATTACCTTGAATCTAATCAACTAACTTTTTAGTGACTAATAAACATTAGATTAATCCCATGCTCAGTGTCTATGTTCTGTCTACAGAAAGAGCGACATATCTCCAAAAGCAATTTATCCCATTTTAAAATAGATCTCTCAAGCAGATGACAGGATTTACCCTCTTGGAATTCTTAGTTCTCTCCATTAAGCACAGAAATAGCCAAAATGACCAGCTGTCTTTTTGATTAAACTCAGAGTACAAAACTTGGTAGAGAAGACCCTCACTCTTAGACGTATTGTTGAAATAAGGATCATCTGCTGACTTAGCATACAAATGAACTGTGGGGGGGAAATAGTTAATGATTTTTTGACAATGTGACATGAGACCTGATCATAGGCTGGAATGTGTGATGTGATAACTGCTAGGCTCATGAATAAAGTCCCTGAATGTTAGCATGCTTGAGTACCTTCTCTCAGCCAGCTATGCTGTGAGGTGAAGCCCCTCTGGAAGCACCCTCAGACATCATCAGAGGAAAAAGGGGAATGGGGCAATGACAAAATCAATTCACTTGGCATTAATAAGGAGTACAAGCATATATCTAGAGAATAGGTTCCAGTTTCTATGAGAATAATATTAACTTTTTATTTATTTTCCCCTGCCCAGTGAAGAAATGTGGGGGATGCTGATGATCTCTATCAAATTATGATGTCTTACTATGATAAGAGTGTTCTAGTTTTTCACATATCTAACAAGAACATGTTAAATATACCTTAAAATACTGATAAAATGCCAGTCAACAAAAACTGAAAATAGAAATGTAAGTCAATTCTTAGAGAACAGACCCTGAAGATTGCAAAATGCAAATCTGAATCTATGTAACACTGAGAACATCTAAAACAGACAGATGGAATTAAAATGACAATGACACTGTTTCAGCAATTTTGAGAGCTCATATAAAATATACAGATATCTTCACAGAAATGTTACCCTATCCCAGAAAAATTGGCTTAAATTAACATGGGTGAGTACACTAGTAAATTACTTAAAATTATACCATGGTCTTAGGCAAAGAAGACTTTTCTTTAGATATGTTAATTTATATAGTCAAAAAGAGGAAGTCCTTCCAAAGCGAATTGATAAAAACACAACAAGAATGCAACTGGCATAATTTCTAATACACATACACATATGGCTCTACACTGTCGCAAAACTAAAGGCTCAATCACTATTTCTATTTTACAGTAAATCCATGAAATAATTGCTTTTTAGCTTGTGTAAGAGAATGTGTACTGTAAGAAAATGAGTAGCATGTATTCTTTGTGTGAGAAGATAATAACATTGGCAGTTCTCAGTGTTAAAACAGGTTATGTCTTATACCAGCAGGTAGTTTTTTTCCCAGTAGATATGAATCTAAAGCATAACATTTGTTGATGAGGACATAACGTCCTCACTACATGAGTTTTGGAGGATAGGGGTGCTTCAGAGTCATTCCAGCCTGATTGAGAGGACTGAGTGCCTGCTAGCCCTAGAAGCATCTGAGGTGTGCTCTGAGCACACGTGCACTGGTTAGGTGTTGTCCAGAAAGAATCCAGCTTATGTGCTCTAATCTAGCTCTGGGAGAGGGGACAATCGATGGTAGATCAGCTTCAAAAGCTCATTCCTGGCCAAAATAAAATGCTAATGTAGGAACATCCATAGACTCTAACAGAAGGGTCAGTTACAGCAAAAGCACCAGCTGTATTAGTTTACCTGTTTCAGAGTCCTGCATTAATTCAAATATGCGACTGATAGGTCGCTGCCTGAGGTGACATGTGGCATAAACCAATATTGCCCCAAATTCCACGAAACAATGCCATTTACCTGGCACTTAACACTAGCTAACCGATAACTGAAAGAAACTAGACTGATCCTAATCTGTTCCTTCCAAAATACTGCTGTGAACTACGTTACATAAAAGCCATCCTATTGAAGGAGTGCAGAGGTTGTATGTGTGAGGTGTGCTCATGAGGTCTCTTGTGGAAAAAACTAACAGTTGTTATATGTGGTCCCCTCTGGAGACTATTCCCTTTGTTTCTTCCTTTTTAGGAACAGACTTTCCTTTGTAGATTTTATTGGCCCTAACTTCAGTGGTGCAGCACTCGGGCACAGTTTTATGGATTCTGCACGTATCCCTTGGAACACCGTGGTTTTTGATAATCTGTCCCAGCTTTGAAAAACAAGCTTTAGCTTAAATCGTCAAAGTATCTTACCAGTCGCATATTTTAAAAAGCTTTTCTAGTGCAAGCATAATTAGCCTCTTTCTATTGATGCACAAAATGAAGTGCAGAAAAGGGATGGTTGTATAGCGAGTCAGTCACGGAGTAATGACTAGAGACTTGGTTATCAACTTACTTCCACTGTAGAAATGGTACTGGTCAAGCACGGCTGAAACAAACCTGCAATTATTGAGTAGAGAATGCAACTCACCCTGAGAATGTCTGGAAATTTGGGGAAAATCATGCAGACTAACAACTCTTTTCTTCTTGTGACACAGAAAAAATACAAATCAGAAATATACACAGTATTGTCATTGGCAGAATAAAGCAAATAATTATTTCTTAGATCCTTTTTGAGATGGATTTCAGAAAAATCGTAATGTTTTGGAGAGGGGATGAAAATATCTAAGATCTTTATAATCCTAAAACAAACATGTGGGGCATTGGGCTAAGATTTGACCTGGGATTTTTTAATTTGTTTTTTTTCTAAACTACTTTTTTAAAATGACAAGAAGAAATAATGTTATTCTGGTCAAATTAGGAAGTATTCAAGACATAATATATATGTATCTTAAATGAAATATATTGTCATCATAGTGTCTTAAGACACTTAAATATCGTCATCATATTGTCTTAAGATGCTTAAATATTCTCATCATAGATTCTGGCTATTTGGAGTTCTAGATAGGGTTTTATTATATTTATTTTCAGGGTATTTTTCTTATCTGTAAGATAGAAAGACATACGCAGACATTACAGTACCTAGAATTTTACTATATAATATTTTCTCCATATTTTTACTTAAACATAAACAAATCCTCACCAAAACAGTACAGTCAAATAGCATGTTACTCTGAAGCTATCATGATGAAGGAGGAGTTTATTAATGGTATCCAGAAAGGTCACTGTGACACTGCTGACACAGAAATATAGATATAGAAACTTGAAGATGAGTTGATTCATTTCACAGAGGTAAATACTCAGTGCTGCATAACTGTCTCCTTTTAATTAGCTTGTCAAAAGATTTTGACAAAGACCTCCAGTGGATTACTGAGTAAACCTGAACTGCAGATTACCTCTATTGAATCATTTATTGTCTTTCAGAGCTTTTAATAGAATTGATCGAATCAAGCCAGTTCTATTTTCTTATCAATTTTCTGCTTCACTTTTGTTTGCATTAGTTACTACAAGGTTTCCCAGCAACATTTTTTTTTTCTTTCCTGTTTGATATCATAAGACTGTGTTTGAACACACACTTTAGATCTTCCTTGATAACTTTATTTGGACTTCTGTAACTATTAATTTGTCACAGAACATAATGTTCCCAGGTTTCTTCTTTCTCTTTTCTTTTACTGGTTGTAAATGTATCTTTACATGAATGGATGACATCTTCAGTTTAATGCTACTATGTTAACACAAGTTGCTCTTGGAAGTAGATAGGCATTTACAAAGAAAGATAAATAGTATTAATTGCCTTCCTCAGTGCCCCTTAACTCTGTTTTACTTTATATTAGCACTTCTCTAAGCACAGTTTCATGCCACCAAAGTGCATTGAAAGAACTGTATTAATGAGATACAAATATACATTTTGGTTAGTTAGAATTTAACAGATTTGGGAATACAAATCAGAAAAATAGAGATGGCAATTATTTTCTGACTTAGAATTCAAAGGACTGGGAGGGAAGGGGGAAAAAGACTGATCATCTTTTCCCGTTAAGCATTTCCAAACACTGGTACTGCCTGCTCTCTGAAGTCATTTAGTGAAAGTAAAGAGAATTATCTTACCAACATTTAGTGATTGGTAAAGGTGACAATCAGGTCTTGGATAGTTATAGGCACCTCAAGGAGCTTTCAGAATTTGGGTGCAGCATTTACTAGCGAAGTGCTTTGGTCATCCAAAGTAGTATGGTTGGAAGACAGAGTGCCCATTGCCTCTTTCTACTGACATGCCTATCTGCTGGAAAAATGACTGACAAGGATGATACAGCATGTCAGTTACTGCATTGAATCATAGTCAACTTCAATGACTTTTGGTATGAGAGCACCTACGATGTACTTCTATCCAGATCATCCAAAGCAGCCTCTGAAATTTACAATTTAGATAAGTTAAACAATGTAAATCGACCTCATCTCTAGCATAGTAGTAATGCTTTGCCATGTCAGGCATGACAAAAAGAGCCTACACTGTTGAAGCACATTGTCTTCAGTCTTGAATGAAATTATTTTTTTGGTTTTGATAAATAATTTATTCATTAAAATGCAGTTTTCATTAAATCAAAAAATATTAATTATTTGTGTTAGATCCACCAATTTCACCTGAAATTTGGGGGGAGACTGGAGATTCACAAAATCAATATTTTCTTTTATCAGCCTTCAGCTCGAGACATTATTCATGCTGGGAGACAGTGCAACTCTGTCCTGTGCCCAGAGGAACTGGATCCATACACACTGTCACATGTTATGGGCTGTCCAGGGAAGTGGCGATGAGGGAGCCTTATTCTCATTGTAGGGGTTACTGAAGGCACTGGGCAAGTGTCCCAAGGCACCAAATGATGTGTGTTCAGCAAACATGTCACACACTTTCACACAGTGGAAGTGTGAAGAGTATAGAGAGAGTGCAACAATATGAAGAGAGGAGACTGAATGAATCTGCTTCTCTTTCCCTATTTGTACTCTGTTGCAGGACATTTAGAACAGTTTTTCAGCCTGGGTGAACTGGATTCAAATTTCATCAGAGAGAAGAAGGAATTTAATTCAGTTTCCTGCAGTCTGGATAGGGGCTGCGAGTACTAGGTTATTCAATAAAAGAAGGGCATTATTCTCACTGCATTTACAGTGTCTAAGTTTAGCCCTTCATTTCCTTTGCTTTCTTTTATTAGAGATACCTTTTAGCAGAATATAAATAAGATGTTTTACTTGGAAGCATTTTTACTTTGAACGAAAAGCATGCACACAAATATGTGTGTGTATATATATACATATATATGTGTAAATGTGTATATGTGTATATACAAATATGTGTGTGTATATATATATACACAGATAAAATATTTGTATTTATTTGTGTGTATACACAGTTTTATCGGTCCAGTGGTAACAAAGCTTTTTTGTTTGTTTTACTTTTTAAATTAGCAAGGAAAGCAAAACATCACTTATATGGCACCATTGCTGTATATCCATAATGAACACCATCCTAAAGTTTCCAGTTGCCTAACGAGTTTTACATTTTTAATAAAATCGTATGTTATATAGCAAAATCACATACAGTTATTGCAGTGTCCAAAACCCTACAGGACTGAACAATGAATTATTAATTTGAAATATTTATAAGAAACAGTTGAAAGAAAAGCCTTCCTACATAGTTTAAGGTAGATAAGGAAACCTCTCAGAGGAAAAAAAAATCTGATAAAGTGAGTGTATTTGGGAAAATATGTTTAGTATGGCACTACAATCCAAAAGAGATGCTGTATGCAGCACATAAACATATTAATTTTTCAGCAGTTTCTCAGTGCCAAAATACTTGACAAAGTTTTAAAAGAGCTGTACTGCAATCTGAGTGGTATCCTGGCAAGATGCCTGCACTTGTTCTACCATTTCAGTATACTTTTACTTACCTCATAAGGATATAAACATGATTACTTTTTCAGTTCTTGTAATGTCCATTTTGTCCTTCTCAAAAATATCTATACTTTGTCTTCCAAACATCTAGCTCCTTTATCAGCAGGTTACATGAAAAAAAAAAGAAAAGAAAAGAAAAAAAAAGGATGTCATCACCCAACCCAAATTCAGAACAAAGCAATTAATTTGATGGGTTGACAGTTAAAAAAGGTAGCTTCTGACAGACATCCAGTGTGATGCCAGCCAGAATGATGTACTGTATAACACTTTCCTTAAAAGGGAAAGTAAATCAGGCATCCCAAAGGCAAGTCCTTTGTATTTCATTGAAGCTTTTAGGTATTAGTGCATCTTTGTTGTGTGTTCCTGACAAGTTGTAAAGAATTCTACTGTACTTAAAATATATTTGAGAAGAATTCACAAAGGGCTGTATGCAAATCCCACACAGGAGTGCCGAAGAGCCAGGCAGAGGGCAAAGGAAGCAGCAATGCATTGCTCAGTCACAGTATAGCTGCCATGCAGACCTCTGTAGCTGTCAAGGGCAGTGGGGACAGGGAGCAGGTTAGCAGAACAGTATTCAGCCCATTATGCTCCGTTCAAAGTCCATTAGCTATTATAGTGGTTAAAGCATCATAAGTTACTGCTGCTTTTCTACTTTGTACAAATGCTCGTGCATGAAAGGAAAATGAGCTTAGAGTGAGTAACCTTTTGTGATTTTACGTGGAAGTAAGGCATTGAAATCACACAGATTAGAAAAAACTCATGACATCCTTAGTATTTACATCTTGGAAACATCCCATATCCAGTTCATTGGGTCCAGTTCTCAGGGGAGAGGACAGAGCAGTGTGAACAGCCACCTCAAAGACCTGTTTTCTGTGAAGGATGCATGTCTTTAAGGTATGGAAGGGAAAATCTGTATGTTTTTAAATTGAGGGATAAACTGTAGCCGGTACAAAGTGTAAATGCTTCATATAGACATTGTCTCAGATGAAAAAAAAAAATCAGCCAAGTGCTCAACATATCTCTGCTAAAAGACAAAGTGGGTAAAACTGATTCTGAAACTAATGTGTTCCATGGAGGAGTTATTTTGAAACAGCATAAGGTTCACAGGCCGTAAGTGTCTCTATGTCTCTTGTATTACCAAGGGAACACTAGCTTGAGAGAGAATCGCATTGCCCAGCAAGGAAGAAAACCACACAGTGATCCCATAATGCAGAATCTACCTAATCACCCTGGTGTGACTTTTATTTTGTTGGAGACCATGTTCTACCTCTTCTTGGAGTAACAGCAAGACCATTCATGGATTTCTTTTATGGAATCAACCCAAATAGACTATGTTTCCCTTTCATGACAGGGGTAAAAGACCATGCAGTAAATAGAATTTTAACTGTACAATGTCAAGCTGCATTTCGGACCCATAACCGGGAACAAATCTACCACCTAAGCTCTTTAGATGTTATGTCCAGATGACAAACAACTGCACTAAAATACTAATTAACTTTAAGATTTTTGTCCTATTGCAACTATGTTTCAGTTTACAGTATCCATTAGGAAGATTTAGCAAGATAGAGCATTTAGATTGATTTTTGCTAGCTTAGTTGTTCCTAGTTGCCAGACAACCAGGGTTCATTAGAGAAATAGTGGATGTAAATGTAAATTGTGCAGTAAATTTTCAGGTCCACATATAGGAAGTTACAGCTACAGCCCCCTCTTTACAAATAGTATGGTTTTCATCCACAGTTCGATTAATGGTCTTACACATATAAACTTTGTGATATTGAAAGCTTTTGCATTGACATTTTCCAAAATTTACTGTACTTTGTCTTCCTAAAGTCTGGGCCAAACCCTGCTCTCAGTTCCAAAACAATAGCCTCATATAAACATTAGTGAGACAAAGCTTCAAATGCATTTCTGTAGGAATTTTGATGAGTGATCATATACGCTGATGGTCCTCATTTAGCAAATCACTTACGCCCATGCTCGACCTTGGGAACATAAAACCCAGAGAATATTGTAAAAGGCATGCGTATATGTGTATTTGTACACACACACACACATACACACACACATATATATACACATATAGTTTAAGGTCTTTGTTGTGTGCGGGTCTCTATAATTCCCTTTACAAATCTCAACACTGAAAAAGGTTTAGAAAAAGGTTTGCCAGGCAGTGAATTGCTCAAGTCCATGTAAGTTATCTACTCAACCATTTTGAAAGTAAAAAAATTAATATTAAAGACATCATACATCTCACACAGCCCACATAATGAACAACTGCGTAACTCTTATCCAGGAAAAAGAAATAGTTGTTTAGCAACCATCAACCTCAAGTCCTCTCTTTGTCTATATATTTTTAACAAATCTTGACTTTGCAGCAAAATATTTTTCTGAACAAGACTATTACAGTGGCTAATATAATCACTGAATAAGTGAATTAACAGATACCTTTTGGTATAAATATCACTGCTGGTTTACAAGAAAAGTATTGTTTAATCTAAAGGAAGACTGTATTATTTTAAAAATAACTTTACATATATGAATAAACTTTTGGCTGAAGCTTAGAGGTCTCCTAAAATGTAGGAGATGATCTCTTTCTTTCGTATCCAGGAGGATTTTGTACTGTGTCCTGAAGTTGTTAGAATGTGCACATCCATTTTCAGTTAGAATGTTATTTGATATAATTTCTCCATAACATAGATATTTTAACATTTTTATTAATGATGTCAGGTAAGTTAGCACATGTTTTACAATTCCCAAATAATGCGCTCCATGGTAAAACTATTTCAGCTATATGCAATGACTGCTAAGTAAACTCTTTGGTCCATGTTTTGCAATGCTTTAGATGAGATGAGTAGCTGATTCTTCAATGCAGTGCACAAAAAGGAGTACAACGATACTTCTGTCATTATATCCTCCTTTTGACCCCACTATATTCCTCCTATCTCGTGACAAATCACCAGTTTATGGACTTCCTGAGCTGGATGTTTTATCCTCAGTATTCTGATTAGTAGACTTTAATTAACTTTTCTTCTGTGAATTTGCCTACTCACTTTTCAAACACATTTATAGTTTGGTATCCAAACATCCTTTGGCAATGTGCATCACATTTTAATTATGTGCTGTGTGAAACAAGTTTCTTTTTGTTTGGTTTAAAGCTTCCACCTGATAATTTCCTTTTTGTGCCCCTTGGGTATTTTGCTATTAAAAATTGTACATAATAGTTGTAATTCATCAGCATTACCCATTCCCTTCTCTGTGAGTTCCTCCCTCCTTCCTCAGTTGTCTTCCTTCCAAGCTTGGGAGTATTACATTAATGAATCTCTCCTTGTAATGAAGCTGTTCTTCAACTCTGATAATATTTTGTGTCTTTCTCTGTCTTTCTCAAGTTCTTCTGTATCATTCGTGATCTGAGTTCATGTTTTTTTCGCACTATGAGTACATCATGACTTAATAAATTGGGATTTTTTTTTTCCTGTGACTTTTCAGTTGTTTTCAGTTCCTTTCCCAGTACTCCCTTACATTGTATTTGTCCCTGAGCATTGAGCTAATGTCATAAAAATGCATATATCCACAATGAGGCCACGGTCTGTCCCTGAGTGATACCTGATGTAGGAGCTGTTATGGTGTATGCTTACCTCCTGTGGGTTTTCCTTAAATTTATCATTTTATATTTGTCTACATTAAATTTTTTTTAGGTCATTTTTATTCTTCTTCCTTTGACACAACTTTGAGGTGGATTTACTTCCTCCAGATAAAACCCCCAAAGGCATTTCGGCTCAGAGCGT
Organism: Ciconia boyciana; assembly: GCF_034638445.1. Classification (NCBI taxonomy): domain Eukaryota; kingdom Metazoa; phylum Chordata; class Aves; order Ciconiiformes; family Ciconiidae; genus Ciconia; species Ciconia boyciana. Next base: position 44,484,757 of record NC_132936.1, read on the forward strand.
GACTACATTACGTCTTGTTCATCTCTGCCCATGAACTGAGCTGGTTTGATGCTTGAACTGGACTAGCACTGTCTACCTCTCAGAAAGCTTGTTAGATCATGCTGAGTTTGTGATTTTCCAGGTACACTTCCATTCTGCAAATGCCTTGTTTATGATAACTTCAGAAGGTAAATAAAGTGAAGTCACACCTGTTGACAAAATACAGTCTGGCTGCCATACTCAAACAACACACTTCCTGTGCTTTTTTTGGTCTATAGTAGCATACGTGCTATTTCAGCTGTGTTGCCATAGCAAGCAAAAGTAAATAGCCTTTGTTCAATTCACCCGTTTCTTATCTTTCCTCTCTCTCCAGCCATCAAGTCTGGAGGGTAATGTAACAGAAATATAACCTTGCTTGTGCTGTGTATTACTGACACAGAGAGGAGTGAGAAGAGTAGCCTCATCTTACCTTGGTTATGTTGGTGGCTAGACAGTCCATGTGACAATCTAGCTTCTAAATTTTCCTCAAAGATCTGATCTGGGGGAACAATACTATTCAGTGCAGGGCTGCACTCTCATTTTAAGTTTTATATTAGTTGTATTGTTTATATTAGTAATGCTGTGTTTGTCCAAGCTGCTGATGGGACCTTTTGGATGATCATTTGAATGAAAAATTGGTTTGTTTGGCTGGTTGGTTTTTATCTCAGCTTGTAACTAAGAGATTATGTATTAGTTACAAAGTGCTTCTTTTCTACTTTCTGCATTGGAAGCTACTCTCAGGTTTTGCCTCAGCATAAATAATTGTTTCAGTAGGGTCATGGCCCTCGGAGTTCGGCTCACTGTCAGCGTTCCAGCTGAATGGCATCTGCACTTACATCCTGCTTCAAGGGGAAATGCAAACAATCATGCTGCTTCAGGAACAAAAATCTCAATATTTATGTTAAAATCACTTTTGATTAAAAGCCAGTTACACTGAAGATGATGCAAATTTGTCCTGCTTTTGTTTGGGCAAATCCAGAGATAAAAGCCCTGGATCAAAACTCACTCTTCTGCTCCCCATGCAACTGTCTGTAATTTTGAAATTATAGCTGCTCTATAACCCTAATCAGCCACAACAGGATGCCAGAATATCTGACTATATCAAGGAAGTATGCAAAGGCAGTGACTGTTAGCTACCTCTAAAATGCCATCTTCCATAATGACTGCCTTGGGCAGTTTTAGGGGGTTTCTGGTTGATTGTGTGCTCAATGACATTTGATATTGTGTAAAATTTGCAGAGGGAGCACAATCAAAAATATGCAAATTATTTGATTTTGCAGGAGCACCCACTTCCAAGGTTCTTGAACCCTCTGTTGCCATTCTCTGGAGAACCTGGAAACTGAATTTTCACCAGATCTATGAAATAACCACAGTTCCATGTGATACAACCTACACAGAAGAGGCAAATAAAAAACATATTTTGGGATGATATCTGCATGAGACTTGTAAGTGGATCTACTTAGCTGAATAATGAGTAGCATACAAATAGTATGGAGGATTTATAGTTTGGTCCTTTCTTGACTTAATAATGTTGAAACTTATTCTTACACACAGGACTTGCCTATGTGTCTCTGCTGAAGCTGTATATAATCATGTTGTAAGGAATATCTAATAGCAAGGTGAGGCTAATATACCAGCCTCAATATCTTCAGTACATAGTCTATAAAACACCACCATTTTAAAAACTGAAAAGAAATAATTAATAGAACTCTCATATCTATAAAGCAAAACACTCGAGCACATAATTGACTTATTTGCATGCTTAAGTCCCTTTAGTAAATTATTATGAACAGGAATGAACTTAAGCATAGATTGAGACTCGATCTAAAGCTATACATTCCTTAGTGCCCAGGAAATGTGTTTCACTGTTCATGAATAAACATAACATGCACAGTATGATACCATGAGAGAAATGATATAAGAGGAAAAGTTCCTCCTGCAAAATAAATGCCCTGTAATGTAAAATAAACACAAGACAGCAAATGGAAGAAATAAAAAATAAGCAAAGTACAAGGCTATTGCCTCACTGAATCAAGCAGACACATAAGGCATTCTATTCTGTTTACACTTTCATGGGGTGATATTAATCAAACTACCTACGTAGCTATCACAGTTTTTCTATTTTTTTTCTTCATTTTTCAAGTTAGATCAGAAATGAGTGCTGCTTTTTTTTTTTTTTTTTTTTTCCCCCAAAATCTGATTGAAATTCCCATGTAGGTCAGCACTGTTTGCCATAGGACATTGTCTGTAGGTAAAAAGAGTAAAATAGTAAAAGAGATGTACTAAGTTTTTATATCTCTGATTACTTGCTTCATATGCCTACTCTAGTGAGCCAAATTTAAATTCTTAATATATCACATTTAACAACCTGGAAAAAAGTTCACTGAAAGCAAAAGAGAGCAAGGGAAGGATGAGACAGACCCTTTGCAGAAAGTCTTTTTGTAGGTAGTTCATACACATACTAATTTCTATTGCACCATTCCTGATTCTCAGAGGCAGATCAAACTTGAAAGAAGATTGAATTCAAGTACTATTTTTACTACTTGAACTGAGCACATTGCATGGCTCTTATCATCTTCAAAGGTTGTCTCCTACTTTATGAATAATGAGTTCTTAAAGCAATGTTGTCAAAATAAAAAAGCAAGTAAGTCACCGCTATACACAATTATAATTGTTGAAAGAAGACACTAGTAATAAAGGTCAGAGGTTGTATTTTAAAAGACATTTCCAAACTAAATGGGTAAGCCTTGGTCCAAGAAACAATTAGAAACAGAAATTTTAGTCCAATTATTCCAATCATACAAACCCTTTCTGATTAGAATGGAACATAAACTGGCAAGTTGAGTTCAAGTATACTCAAACTTCATAGTGTTCAAAGGTTGCTTGCATATCAATTCAGATTTAGATATCTCAGGACCTTCTATGATAATATTATGAGCATTTCAAGCTATATAGGTAAACAAGCTCTTGTTACCTTCCTATTTCTCTTTTTGCAACATTTCAACTTGGTACTACATATTAATGTATGCGATATTTGTATTGCCTATTAATGCATAGCTCTGGGCAACAGTAGTCAAATATAATTTATCTGGATTTTTCCTCTAATTATTTTCTCTTTCACTTAAAAAAAGTTTTTAAAAAGTTGAAGGCTTGAAATGAGATCAGTACATTTGCCACTCTATGAGGCAGTAAAAAAGGTAAGGGACTAGATTTAAAGGTATATCTAAGAACTTAATTTTCCATTCAGCTTCAGTGAGAGTTGGGATCCTAAATTGCTCCATAGGTCTTGGCCAGAAATCTTATCCATATACACAAATTTAGAATGCAGAATCAATGACTTACTTATAAACAGCATTTTCATGTTTCTGTGCTCTGTCTAGAAATCCAGGGCTTCTGAACTGGATTATTATACTGAACTATTCAGAACTTACAAAGCTATTAAACATTAAGGTGTCTTGTTTTAATCTTATATGCAAAACCAGAATTTTTAAACTCTCCTTCACATCAATATGCATTTACTTTCAATTAACCTGAGAACTCTATTTTCTATGACTCTAATAAACCACCAATTCTAATAATTAATATTGCCTTAAACATAATTTTCCTGCTCTAAACTTAACCAAGATTTCAGAGGCATTAAATTTAAAACTAACAGCCCAGTCTTAGAAAACGTCGATTATTTTCTCTGTTCAGGAGATTTAGAATAGACATGTCATAAGAATTAGAAGAATTTAGATAAACTACTGGCGTGTGAAAAACAGAACATATAGAATGTACAATGGTTTTCATCTTGTTAAATTTAAAATACGTTAACATTTATAAAATAGTATTTGAGGTGCTTAAAATGTATTAGAATTCAACAGAAGAAAAGTCCTCATCTACAACATAAGGACAGTAAATGATCCTAGATTAAGCTCTTTGATATTTTTTCTTGATCTGTTCAAATGTTGGTCAAGAGCTATGGTGGCTTTCAAGATGTTGGATCTAACATCTATCTGGATGATATTTTGAGTAGTCCAATGGGAGGTCCCTTTGTCCTGCCTCATGCCTGCTGTTGTGATTTGTAAAAAAATGGCATGGTTTATCCAAATCAGAGCCACCCTTTATGAATTGCACCCAGTGTCAAATCGCAGATCCCTTTGCATGTATTCCTCCAAATTCTATTGCGGGGCGGGGGGGCGGGGGGGGAGGGAAGAAGGAAAAAAGTGTATGAGCAGCATCATATGGCCTTTATTCACATTCACATCAAATAGCCTATTCACCTTAGTTACTTCACGTACTTCCAACAACCTGAGGCAGCATCTGGCTAACCCTGAAACTGAGATGGGAGATGAAACTCTCAAACTTGCTTGAGCAGCTTAAATAGGCAGGCAGTCAAACTGCTTAAACTAGAGGGAATAAAAAAACAAATGGACTTATTCATCTCAGTCCTGCCTAGATAGCTGCTGCACAACAGATATTTAATAACACTCTACTCAGCTCCTCTCCAGTACATTAGACACATCGGAGCCAAGTCAGACTGTCCAGGAGCCCCTGGAAAGTGTTAATTGACAGGAGCCTGGAGCAGTGGATCTTTAAGGTCACAAAGGATAGCAGGTAGCCTATCACTACAATGAAGTTAAAGTAAAATTACATTAAATGTTTGTGTTAGTTCCATCAGATGACTCCCCAATGGATTGTAAAACACTGAATAAAGCATTATGAAACAATACTATAACCTCTTTGTTAGTCTGAATTTACACTTAGTCCGAGGAAGAAATGTTTGCAGAATTAAAAGGTTGTATATGCTGCCTACCTACTTTAGAGAAATGGACAGTAAAAAATGATAGGCATGGCAAAGTTTGTTCTGACTGTTTTTATCTTCCTAATTCTTAATTTTGTTGCTATTTTCAGCATGCTGATAGCTTAAATTTTATTTTTGTGATTTTTATGTGATCCTGAAAGAACAACTGAACAAATTAAAGTTACTTTGTTTGAGGCCTTAATAGAGAAGAACAAGAAATTACTAGTTGACCAAATGGAATAACATTGGCTAATTACAAAAGTCAAAGAATAAATGTTTAGAAATACTTTCCACAGAGTTCTTGGTCTTTCTGCCAAGTTTTGCTGGGCTTTATTTTATTTTATTTTATTTTTTTAAATAGTCTCCTGAATTTTCAAGGTAATATTAACATTTTCTACTTTTCTATGGGCTTAAAATAATTATATTTATAAAATAATTATAATTATAACATTATTATATATAATAATAATAATAATGGTGTTTAAGAAGGGTAACCAGATTACCGCTTTAAAAGATAGTCAGAAGGAATAATGAGTGCTTACCTTTTTGTACCTTATTAGCCCTGTAGCCTGTATTCTTGGAATAAATAGATTGGCAAGATGAAAGAAAGAAAATAAGTAAAAAAACTGTAATAAGTGCTTAGCTTGCCTAAATATTTTGTGTGTAACTAAAAGCAATTTTCTATAAACTTGCATGTTTCAAACATGATAAATGGATTGCCATGGAGCAATGTGTGTCCTGTCTGTCATAAGACACAGAGAACACTAATAATAGCATCCTGCAAATACCCATTTGCATCCTGCAAATGCATCTCAACCTGGGTTAGAAGAAATTACTTTGACAGGGAGCAGGTAGTCTTCTGACAGAGCTGTAAGGAAACAGGTTATACACACAACAAGGAAGTAAACAATGTGTGTGGCATAACAGATTCTTTTCCTATGATTCCCTGGGTAAAATGGGTGGATGTAGATGCTGCATCAAGCAATGGGCTGCCAGGAGACAGCCAAAACAAGGGAGGGTTTATGTACGACGTGGAGGAATCCAGCTCTTCTGCACCCAGCCTCCACCAACCTGCAGGTCTGGGGACAACTTCTACAAAGAAACTGTGGAAATTATTATCCCATTTCTTCTTGGTTTGAAAACAGGCACAAGCACAGTGAAATCAGGAATCTCACACAGGATCTTAATTTCAGGTTCCTTTGCCCAATGCTATATTGCAGACATGTCTAGTTATTTTAGCTGTGGTTTTGGGAAAAAAAGGAAATAAAAGAAAAAAAGGCAAAAAAGCTTACCTTTAGTATTTAAAAAACTATAATTGATATAAATAGACAACATATAAAAGGCTAAAAAAATTAATAAAATAAAACAAAAACCTTGATCATGGAATAACTTGAATGAAGGGATTAATCATCATTTACCTTCTATTATTTTATTTGTGATGGTATAAAAACAAAACCAAAGGCCAGCACCAGAATCATGGCCTTTTCTTTATGTGCATATAGATTATCTATTGGTACGTACTGAGTATCTATATGTACATATAGATTATCTGCTGGGGAATAGACAATCCTGGGCCATGGTATGCCCCAGGACCCTGATTCCTTGAGAGGGACTTCAGGCCTGCCCAAGTTCTCCATCAGCTCAAGGGCACAGATTGCATTTGTGTATAAAATGGGGTTCAGGGAACAGCCTGGGAAATGAAGAGCTGGTTCCATGATGTGTCAGCATTTGCTTATTCTTTATATAGCATAACATATGGCAAATTCTTTTTCTTCCCCTCCCATTCTCTGTATTGAAATTATTTTCCACAAAATGATGAAAGGCATAAATAAAACGTTCTTGGCTGTGGGCCTCCTCCATTGAAATCAGTGTGTAAGGGGGAGGGGACTGCAAAGGAGTTCAATGTGTGTAAAATGAATACATTCTTTTCAAATTATTTTTTCATGTATTTAGAGTATAAAATGTGAACAGTATTCAGGATGTCCTATTTTGATAATCATTCTCTTTGTTCACACTGCTGTAATACAGCAGCAACTGCATTGTACCTCTTTCCTGATATAAGCCCATATTTTATGCAAACTAATAACCTTGAAGTAGAGTGCAGGTTCTTCAAATCACTTTTATTATACAGAGCGTATTCAATATAGCATAGAAATGTTTGCCTACTAAAGTCTCTTTTGTAATGGGTTGTATTCACTTTGCTGTTTTTAAACTAAATATCAACCATAAGGTAAGAGTGGGAAGGAACAGATGGAGAGTTAATTTCTCAAAATGTATTGGAATCAAAATACATTCTTTAAAATTCATATCCAAATGTGGCTCTGGGAAATTATAAATGATAACTCTACACTATTTTTATAGTGATGCATCTGATACAGTATTAACATAATGATTGTGTAACAATGACAATAAAGAAATAATTCCTGTGTAGTATTAGTAGTCTTATTGTTGAAAACATATAGCTGCTGTTTTAAGCAAGGAAAGGGGACTGGATTTGAAAAAGGAACCTGTGTGTATGCCACTTTTAAAGATAGTAAACACAACAGTTTCCAAAAGCCAGTGAAATATTTCATTATCAATGTGATCATTAATATTTTATGTCATTAATGTTGTTCCCATTGCAGTGTACCTGTGGAAGTGTATTATATTGTTCCTAACTTATATTAACTTAGCTTTCGGAAAAAAAGTCTTACAAATGTATTTATTAACAAGTCTTTCATCTCATCTTTTCTCAGACATCTACATCTTGCTGTCTACAACCCAGATCTTACTACCTGAGGTTCTTTTTGTAGCCAATGGAAAGACATAGACATACATATACTAGGATTTGTTTCTTATCTATTTTATATGTGTAAACATTAGGATAACATGAGTTGCAAGTATAGTGCCAATTTGAGTCCACTGAATCTGAAGGGAGCCTTGATGACAAGCTCAAATACAAACATTTACAAAGCAGATGTCTATGTTAGATCAAATGATTCTGAACTTCTGCATCAGTATAGAAAGCCTTTGATAAGAAAGTGGACGAATGTGTGAGCCTTTGCTAAAAAGGGCCAGCCTTCAATGCTACATAAAAGAATTTTTATTTTCCTGTAAAAGTCTTCCTATTTGTGGAAACATTTAACTTATAGAAATTGATCTATAAAGCCTGGGAATTCAGAGGCACAAATTTATACAAGGAGTGGTGCATTTATCACAGAAATGGAGCAAATAGTTTTTGGCATCATATTGATGAGTTGAGGGATGCTGGCTGATTTTTTATTTTATTTTATCCAACAAGAAACTGAATTAAAAGCATTCCTGTTAGTAAAGTAAAAGGCAGAGATCATTTATGTGTTCCTGCAACCACTGGAAATAATCATCTGCATTTGGTATTCCATTAACAGATTGTTTCTGACAAATTATGCATTCAGTCAGTGTCCAGCAATCTCTTCCAGTAATCTTTAGCATGAAAAATACTCTGCACCGAATTAAAAAATTGGCGGTCAAGTATCAAAACAACGCATGGTATTTAGTCTAAATTTCATGACACTTTACTTGTATACATACTTGGTACAAAGTGGAGACTTGACTGAATGTGAGCTTTTTTTTCTTTCTTCTTTAATGTGAAAATTTTGTGATTTATTATTTTAAAATCATTTTTTATACGGGACTGAAGACAAGGGTGCTTACAGAGAAGTCAGAGGAATTTAATATATGTTAAAAAATGACTGAAAAGAGGTTCCCACTCCTGCTCTGCAATTCAAGGGAGGGTACCATGTAGAAACTTCCAAGATATTGTGAAAATGAGATACTGTATCCACATGGTTCAACACAAGTCAGATACACCGCTTTGGCTCCCAAAAGCCTGTCAGCCAGAACTCAAGCACTGCTCTGAATACATGGCGTACTAGCTGGCACACAGCACGGCATTTTTTCTCCTGCTAGGTGGGAAAGGCTGCCGGCTGTCCTCCAGGCCACCTGTGTTGTGCGTACCTTGCTCACCACGCTCTGCAGATGTAGGAAATTCGGGTTCGCTTCTTTACGTGGCCCTATGCAAAGCAGCTGTCTGTTTTGCAAGGTAAGAGGTCTGACCACTGAAGTGTTCAAGTCTCTTGTGCTCCAGTTATGATCAGAAAACCTGACAAGTCCTGAGATACTTTTTCTGATTAAAGTTTCATGAAATAGATCCATTTCCCAGAAATCATTCATTCCCTCAACCAACATTCTCAAATAAAGGAGCACCTCAGCAAATTCCTGACCAGCTTTACTAGCCAACAGGCTTTGTCTGAACTTTATAGTGATAACCTTGTAAATTAATTTTTCATTTTAATTTACAATATGTTTTTATTTTATGCGAGGAACAAAAGATGAAGTCTCCTGTAGTTAATTTAGCACCTGTACATTCTCAGAAATGATAATGAAACACTGCACGATTCAGCCTTTATAGACCAGTGAATTCTAATCCTGTTAGGGTGGTTCTTTAATTAAAATGTCTATTAACTTTTCTGCAGTTAATGGAATTATGGATTTATTACTTCTTGCCATTCTAGGAAAATTTTTTATGATCCAATAATATTTAATTTATAAAATCCTACCTTAGGAAAAGAACAGCTCAATTGAGTAACATATCTATAAAACTATCCACTTTCAGAAATGAAGTATCTGTTTAACAGAAGTATCTGAATAAACAACATACAATTAAAGGACCTTGGCCTTACTTACTGGACTGACAATCCTCCTTAAGATGTTAAGAACTATATTATAATTTAATTTTCCATCATTGTATATCTTTTATCACACTTCCTGTAAATCTAGGATACTTCTAGGATACTTTCCTTTACATACTGTATTCTATCAGTTTAATTTTTAACTGTTCATAAAACTTTTATATTAATATTTCTTTTATTTTGATATGTGGATACACCAACAGTACCAAACAAGTATTAAGGTAATTTCAAAGAGTATTTATTCTTTCCTTATCCTAAGAAATCTTTAAAAATCCTCTTTTGTCTACATATGTTGTTGTGTTATAAAATACTGGTCAAAAAAGACACCAGTGAAAAATAACTAACTAATTGTGATCCCTTCCAGGATGGGGAGGCAAATAGTAACATTGCAAACATCAAACAGAAGCGTGGTTGAGATCTTACGCTGAGTGTACAATACAACCTGGTAATCCCCTTGTGCCCAATGTTTACTGCTAACACTTTATGCAGTATCAGTTGAGTTAGAAATTCATGTATTAAACCATTGGCTTTCAGGATTTTTACAGCTCCCCACTTGCAGTTAATGCATTTTGTATTAGCCCTCAGTGTGAAGAAATCATAACTCCATATACCAAGGGATAAACTCCAACTTAAATTACTAGAAAACAGTATCTGGAGACTTGGATATATGCACTGAGATGCCTGTTCTATTGCTTTGCCCCTGGAAAACTGAGTTATCATATTTCTACCCAGACTTGAAACATTGTTTTTATTTTTAAAAGTGTGATTTGAGACAAAAAGGTGGGAAAGTACTGCTCTCAAATACATCAAAGGCTTGATACATTAGAATAGTCAAGACAGAAAATTATTTAACATAAGCTTTTGAGAAATGTTCTGAGAGTGAATTGCATTGTTTTATAAGTACAGCTTTGTCCTGTTACAAGTTTTAGCATAATATAAATACCAAGTTGCGCAATACAATATGCATCTCATGGCTAAGCAGCTAGTCAGAACCATAAGGCTACGCAGCCATATGGAACCATTGCCCAACAATACAAAATTGGAGGTTTCTCATATTACCCAGAACTGCTGCCTGGTAGATGCTTGAGTAGCTCTAATTCAGTCCAGGAAAGGGAGTTTCCAATCTGATGTGTACTGAAGGTGGAGTTGGAAAGACAGATGTGAAGTTGTATTTTATGACCGTAAATAGTGGTTCTTTCTCTTTCTTGAAATTATGATTCAGAGTTTGGCAGTCACAATGCATTGTATTATGTAGTTTTACAGATCTTGAACAGGAAATTATTTTTTAATGACAATCTGAGTTTTGGCCACCTCAGGAATCACGCTTTTTAGAGAGATGTGTATTAATTGGAAAACAGTTTTTTGAATACTTAGGAAAAGTAAGCTGTCAGCTAAGTCTTTATAAATTGCCGCACTCTGAATGCAGAGAGCAAATTATTTGTTGTTCTTTCCTTTTCCTGTTTTTGTAAAGGCTGAAATGGCAGAAAATTCTGCTCAGGAAAAAGCAGAAGCAAAGAAGATAGTGTTTGAAATACAGAGTTTTTAACAATTGTACAAAAAGACAAAAATTTGGGTTTGCTCTCAAGAAGAGAACTGAAAGCTGCTTTAGCATTCTGGAAATAGGATTACCTGAAATGGACTATCTCAGGGCATTTCATAGCAGAGGAATGACAGCAAAAGATGCAGAAAGTTCCTGCACAGAAATCTCAAACTTCGTACTCAGGGAAAAAACTTGAAGAGTTTTTTCTCAAAAAACTTGAGAAGGGGCAGGGGAACACCGGCTCATTTCATGTCTTATTAGTAGCTTTGAAAGATGGGGTCTAGCTGGAATGGGTAGGAGAGTGGTCATGGTTTTTTTCCTGATGCAGGCATGTTGCAGATGACATGGGAACAGGTACAAGAATCTTAAAGCTATATGTTTGTTAAGAGCTATTTGGTGAAGCACTGTGTTTTAGAGTAATTTGAAATCATGTGATATACATCAGGACTTTTTGCAGTGGGGTAACATCTGCAACAGAATCTTAAATATGATTCAATAGGCTCACAGTCCATGTAAGCTGAAGGAATGAAATTACTGTTTACCACTGCTTACACTGAATACCACTTTATGAAACTCTGCCTTTTCCAGGAAGACCTTTCTTACAAAGACATTTATCCTTTCCATCTACCCTATAATAGCTCAGAATGTTGATGTTTAATACAGTCCATAAGAACAAGCTGATAGGAAATTAAAACTTAATTAAACTGGGTAGAAAATGTAGCTTAAATTTGAATGGGCTGCAATAGGTAACTACAGTGACACCATTCTTCTGTTTATCTTTGTTTCAAGCTGTCACTAAATCAAGATAAGAAGCAGAAAACATTTCTTATTTTTATAAAAATCTTTTAATCACTCTACTAGTTTCAGATGAGCATTTACTGCTGCCTTTCCTTGTGAGTTAGAAGGAAGGCTGGAAAAGCAAACTGCTTTTGTTTCAGCTCTGGAACATAGTTGACCCTAGTTGACTCTTTTCTGTGTAAATGATCTAAAGTAGGAAACATTGGCAGAGTAGGAAGAAAGTGAGGATAATTGTATGTGCAATGCTGTTTTACTTTCCTTTAACTTAATTTTACTGATAATGGTGGAAACCAAGAACCAAATAGCTCAGACATATTACTTGGAAAATATCCAACAAAAATTGCTACTGCAGACCTTTTCTAATATTACTTGTTTGTCATTTATGACTGTGGTAAATACACAGATAATGCATTGCTAAGTGGTAAAAGGTCTTATGCCCATTATTCTCAGTTTAGAGTACTCATAGTGATTGGTTGTATTATCAGCTAGACAATCTAATAAACCTTTCAATCACTAATTTCATAGACCTAGATTCTACTTTTATATGCTCCAACAGAAATATGGACTAATTCAATATATGTGGGGCTGCCAAAGGTGTACTTCAGAATCTAGTCTCCCAATGGTAATTAATACTTAAAATTAGAAACTAGTGTCAACATACATTACATAGGATAACGATATGATATTAAAGTTCAGCTCTTCTCTTTTTATGAATATTTTGGCCCTAATGCTTTTAAAATGTGCAAAATGCTCATATAATTTAACTGAATCAAGAAAAAACAAAGAAAATGGAAATAAAAACTCATGCAAAAGACATCCAGCCTATAAGGGACAAAAAACTCACCCTGAGGGAATGAGGACAAAAAAAGAAAACTATATTAAAATCAGGAATTTTTACCCCTATGCAAAAGGGAAGAACATTATCCACACCATCCATTCTTAATGATCAGATTGTTCTTTCACTGGTGTGTGGGCTATGTAAGGTTTTTAAAGACTGGATCATTATATTTTATTTTGCTTATGGCCATAGAGAGGACTGGTCAGAAAAATGTTAATTACTTTGCTTTTTTTTACATAAAAAACATTGACAGGAAATTCCTATAAAACTTTGCTTCTTCTGTGACTTACAAGAAAAACAGCCTTATTGACTTCAGTGTGAAAACATTTCTGTGTAATAAGAAGCACATAAAGAATCCTTAGGTCTAAATTTTACTCTGTTTTTCAGTAGCACTGTTAGGCTTTTCACATGTTTGTTGACAGTAGTTCACTTTAATCTCTCTCTAATTTCTTCTTTATGAAAAATAGTAAGGAAAAGGGCTTAGAAGACCTGTGTCTTACAGACCAAACAACCTGTTTACCTTTATTCTCCAGAGCACTTTGGACTTTTTTTGTTGAAAATGCTTCAGGAGGTTTAGTTGTACTACCTCCATGGTGATTATTTCAGCTACAAATCTGGATGATAATTGTGAATATAAAAGTTCCTCTACCATAGCCTGTAAGAGCTCAGTGAAGATTTCTTCCCAGGGTTTGTGGAGAACATTTAGTTCTCAGGCTAGGATAGCACTACTTCCTAAGTTACCAATTCCAGCTTACATTTTATTCTTATTTCATTGTAATTTCATATTTTTGTCCTGCAGACCGTGGGTTGTGCATTTTGAAAAGACCAACTTCTCCTGGGACTGCTGTTCTGCAGATTTCCACAATTTCATTTCTTATCTCTAACAATTGCTCTCATGCTACATAATATGTGTCACCTCTTGCATTTTTATGAGAAACTTGTGCTTGAATTGCTCAACAAAAATTCCTGCCACTTTTCTCCTGCTTGTTTTGTTTCTGAGGAGAAGGAGAAACAGACAGAAAGTATGTCACTTTGTTTTTTCTTGTTGGTGCTGTTATTGAGTTACTTAAAGTAGGAATTACCTGACTGTTTACATCTAAATGTTAGTAATTTAAATATAAATTAAGCATTTTAGGCTCCTTTTATACTTACTTAAAAAAACCCTGCTACTGCTGGAGCAGAATTCATATCATCTCTCTCAGAAAACTAATTTAGCTGAACCATCCTGGGGAGGTGCCTATTTCTCCCCATTGACTATAAGAGGAATATAGGTTGATTAGCTTAGGTATAGGTGTTTAAAAGTTCAATTAAGTAAGATTAAGACAGATCAGACTACACACATTTAACCTTAAGGGCTCCATTTTCTGTGGCATATTTTGTTGTAATCTTAATATATAAAAATATTTATAATTTTATGTATTTCTCTATATAAATATAAATAGTATGTATCATATGTATAGTATTTTTATATATAAATATATAATAATTTCACAGAAATTATCACATGTAGGAGCAAAGACTAAAGCAGGTAATTGAATTATGTAGCACATAAATGTTCTGATCAGGTCAGTCATGACACCCATCGCTGCAAAATGGAAAACCTCAAAAAAAGGGGGGTAAAAAGTCCAAATCAGATTGTCATAGAATGATCAGCTATAAAAATATGCCTGTTTGTCAACATAATAAAAGTTTGAAGCAGAACTGATGAAATACAAAAAGATTTTTGCTAAGTGCTGAAACAGTTGGAAAAGTATTTTTTCCTCCCAAGTCCTACTTTTAACTTCCTTTGATACAAGGTGGCACAAAGTCAAGAAAGAACTTGAAACAAGCTTCACATTAATATTTGAAAAAGGGCACCCAATGTGTTTGATGTGGCGCCCTTCATGCAAATCATGTAGTCTGAGAGAAATCCCAATAGGAAATACGATTCTTTCTTCTTAGCACTCACTTTTTTTTCTGGTTGATAATAATGAACTTTTCACACTCCCCTTGCAACCCCCCTGAGCTATACAGAAATGAAGTTATTACTCACTAGGTGCTGCCTATTTGGGCAGGATTTTTTGTTGCTTTTTATTGATTTTTTTGTTGTTGAAAGTACAATCTGAGTTTAACACATATTTTGTACTTATTTTTCCCAGACTTCTGAACAATAAAACCCAGACGCTTTATCAAAACAACAAAATACCTACTCTCTCCTAGGATTTTTAAATGTGGGAATATGTATGATCAAAAATGTCATGATGATATAACATCAGATATTGATTTGAGCAAGGGGGTGTCTAGGTATAGCTGAGAGTGTAGGACAGAGCATAACTCTTAATGGTAATATCAGGGGTTTTTTAATATTCACTTAAGTATGCTAATAATAGCAAGTTACACCTTCCAGAATTCTCCAGACATTACCATTTAAAGTATGGAGGTCAAACTAATTACAATCTATCCAAAATCCGGAACAGTGTGGGTAGCAGCATTGATCACATTCCCTCCTTTTATTCTTGTTGTGCATACTTCATTCCCATGTATAGAAACTAATGGATCTCCCACATTACACCACCCACACACTTACTAACACTTTCTGAAGGCACAGGAATCTTTCTTTACAATTAATTTCCAGATTACATTTTGAAAAATGTCACAGATTGATTCTGGAAATTGTTGAAAGCAGACCTAAAAAAGGGTCAGCTACTCCAATAGACCCTAAAGGAAAAGAAGCCCCCAATGCAAGCTTCACATTGAAAAATAAATACGAGTAGGAAAAAAACCCCAGATATTAAATTATAATAATATTTTTATTACAGGTATAGTTATTGTATGATGAGATATTGGCATTCAGAACAAACTATTAAAATTGTCTAGGAGATAGATGCATTCTGAAGAAGGTTTAGTTTGGGGTTTTTTTTAATTTTCTGACAGAAGACTTTTCCTATGACTTTGCAACTGAGTCTACATGATCACAGGCCTTGGTCCTCATGGGGAAATTCAGCTACCCTGGTATCTGCTGGAGGTACAACACAGCAGCAATTCAGAAGTTTTCTGGAGTGCATTGATGACTACTTCCTGACACAGGTGAGCCAGGGTCCCGTGAGGGGACATGCTCTACTGTACTTTGTACTTACAAACAGGGAAGGACTGGTCAGGGCGGTGAAAGCTTTGGATGCAGTGACCATGAGATGGTGGAGTTCAAGATCCTGAGAGGAGGAATCACAACCCTGGACTTCAGGAGAGCAGTCTTTGGCCTCTTCAGGGATCTGCTTGGAAGAATCCCATTAGAGACAGTCCTGGAGAGAGGAGAGGTCCAAGGAAAGCTGGACTTCCAGCTGGGTCACCTCCTCCAAGCTTAAGAACTGTCCATCCCAATACACAGCAAGTCAAGCAAAGATGGCAGGAGACCTGCATGGACAAAGTTGCTCCTGACTGAAAAGGAAGTGTAATAGAGCTGGAAGGAGGGAAAGGTGACCCAGAAGGAATAAAGAGATGTTGTCTGATCATGCAGGGATAGGATTAGGAAAGCCAAGGACAGCCTGGAGATGAATCCAACAAGGGATGTGAAAGGCAGCAAGATGGACTGCTACAATTATATTAGCAACAAAAGGAAGACTAGAGAAAATGTAAGCCTGCTGCTGAAAGGGGCATGGGAACTGGTGTAAAAGGACATGGAAAAGCCTGAGGTTCTCAATGTTTTCTTCACCTCAGTCTTTACTGGTAAGATTTGCCTTCAGGAATCTCAAGACCCTGAGACCAGTGGGAAAGTCTGGAGCAAGGAAGACTTATCCTTGGTGTAATAGTTTCAGGTTAGGGCACATTTAAACAAAGTGGATGCACTTAAGTCATGGGACTTAATAGGATGCACCCATGAGTGCTGAGGTAGCTGGACAATGTTATTTTGAAGACACTATTGATTATCCTTGAAATGTTATGGTGACTGGGGGAGATTCCTGACCCTGGCAGAAAGCAAGTATCACTCCTGTCTTCAAGAAGGGCAAGAAGGAAGATTCAGAAACTACACACTGCTCAGCTTCACCTTGATCTCTGAGACAGTAATAGAGCAACTTATAGTCCTGGAAATAATTTCCAAACATATAAAGAACAGGAAGGTCATTGGAAATAGTCAGCATGGATTTATGAAAGGGAACTCATGCTTTACTAAACTCATAGACTCCTACAATGAAATGACAGCCTTGGTAGATGAGGGGAGAGCAGTGAATATGGTTGATCTTGACTTTTGACTAACGTTTTTGATGCTTTCTCCTGTAACATCCTTTCAGAGATAGACTGATGAAGTACAGGATAGATAAAAGGACAGTGAGGTAAATTGAAAACCATCTGTACTGCTGGGCTCAAATTGTTGTGACCAGTGGTATGAAGTCCAGCTGGGGGCCAGTGACTAGGAATATGCCCCAGGGCTTGATATTGGGATCACCACTGTTTCACATACTCATTAATGATATGGATCATGGACAGAGTGCACCCTCAGCAAGTTTGCAGATGATACAAAACTGAGAGGAGTGGTTGATATGTCAGATGATTGCTCTCGGGGAGATCAACAGGCTGGAGAACTATGAAGAGAAGAATCTCATGAACTTTAACAAGGCAAAAAGAAAAGCTCTGCACCTGGGGAGGAACAACACCATGCACCAGAACATGCTGGGGATGACTGGCCAGAAAGCAGCTTGGCAAAGAAAGACCTGGGGTCCTGGTAGACAACAAGCTGACCATGAGCCAGCAGTGCACCCTCACAGCAAAAAAACCCTAGGAACATCCTTGTCCACACTGGGAAGACCATTTCCAGCAGGTCGAGGGAGGTGATCCTTCCTCTCTGCTCAGTCCTAGTGAGACACATCTGGAGTGTTGGGTCCAAGTCTGGGACCCCAATACCAGAAGGACATGGACAAAATGGAGCAAGTCCAGCAAAGAGCCATAAAGATGATTAAGGAATTAGTGTATCTGACATATATCTAGAGGCTGAGAGCTGGGACTGCTCAGCGTGGAGAAGAGAAGGTTATAAATACCTGATGGGGAGGAGCAGAGAAGATGAAGCCAGGCTTTTCTCATTGGTGTCCAGTCACAGGACAAGAGAGACAGGACAAACTGAAACACAGGAACTTCCATTCAAACATAGGAAAAAAAAACCCTTTTTTTTTTCCTTATAAGGCTGGTCAGACTCTGAACATGTTTCCAAAAGAGGAGGTGGAGTATCTTGGAGACATTCAAAATCTTACTGGAAAAAATCCTGGATAGCTGATCCCACTTTGACCAGGGGGTTGGACTAGGTGATCTGCAGAGACCCCTTCCTGTCTCAATTGTACCATGATTCTGCAATCCTGTAATAATATCCATAGCATTCTTAGCCTGATGTCTGTATTAGATTTGATCATCCCTTTGCTCCTGCCTTGACTTGACTTGACAATGAACTCCACAGACAAGTTTTGTTGTGTAAATTTTTCTCTAACAAAGAAAAGCAATCTGACTCTCTTCATAAAGTATTTGCTCCCACTTGCTTTTTTTGCAACAGCCAGAAATTTTCACACCTCTCCCTTTCCCCTTCTCTAATATGCAATCTATTTTGGGGGGATGTCCCAACTAAGAAAGAAGAAAATCCTTCATCCCTTTATCTCTCAGTCTGATGAGTGATTAGGATAAGTTTGGCTGTGAGAGTTCCCTGTTTGGTTGCAATGGATGAGAGCAAAGCATGGACTGATTCAGAGGAGGATAATATAGAAGAAAAAGTAAATGTTTAAGTAAGTAGAGCAGGACAGAAAAGTAATTACAAAGGAAAAAAAGATGGGGGGGTGAAGAGAGAGAACAACATTCATGATTGAAGAAAGAAGACACAACAGGAAAACGGTGAAAGGAAGGATGAGAGAGGAAAGGAAGTAATAGCACCTGGGAAAACTGGCATGGGAGGAAATAGAAGAAAAAAGAATGAATAAAAGCTGGTGAAACATATTAAAGCACATATGGTAATAAAAAAGTGAAAATGTTCAGACAGAAACATATTTTGACTCTGTAAGTACAGGTTCCTAAGTTTAACAATACAAAATTTATAATTTTGAGGAGGAAACAGAGAAAAAAGTAGATTATCAAAATCAACTTGTGTGAAGACATAAATTGTGTCTGGAAAGGAACATGCCCTAAATATTAGTTATCAATTTCAATTAATCTTTGAAAAATTATACAATAAATATTTTTTAAAAACATGCAAAAACATTTAAATACAAATCTTGTGAAGTGTTTTAAACATATCCTCTAAACTTCAACAACTGAAAAAACTTATTCAAAAATTATTTTTTTATAAAAATATTTTTGGTAGAATTAGTCATGCTTTCTCTTTCTTCCATCTCTCTGTTTCTTTACTTAACTTCTCCTCACCAGTTGAAACATGGAACAAAACCAGAAGAAGAAGGAAGTAGAAAAAGAGAAAGGGAGAAATGGAAAAAAGCTTCAAAATTCTTATATCCTTTTTATTTAAAAATAGACCAAAAAGTGAATTTTTTTACCCACTATTTCTGCTAAATATATTACACTTAATAATGTTTCAGAAAGAAATGTCAAATAATAAAAACTGTAATTAAGATATTTACTGAGATCATAGCTAACCTTAGAATTATGGAACAGAGAATCATGTTGAAGTAGAGTAAAATGAAGGAAAAGGTAAACCTAAAGTGCAGTCATGTCCGTGATCTTTTAAATTAATTTCAATTACATCATTTTCTAGTGTATTAGTTACGTGTTCCTGTGAATGAGAATACAAATATCATCGTATTCTTCAGGAGGTTGTCATCACTGACTGATACAAATTTCTTTCTCATACTTGATTGTCAATGATAGCCAAAATTTTATATTGTTCTTAAAGTATCACAACAATTATTATCTAAAATGATAATAATTAATGTTCTATTGATTTCTGACTTTAGAACATGTATAAAACTATATAAAAGCATTATAATTACAAAATTTTAACTGTAAGATAGAATAAATGCTTCTGATAAGTACTCTATTTTCAGTTCATTCAACCAGATTATCACTTCTTGATAAACCTTGAACTTCATGTTAATTTCATACTTGTAAATATCAGTTTAGTCTATTTCCTTTTCTTTTGTTCTCTCATGTAGAGGCTTAATATTGATTTATCAAATCAATAAAACAAATTAATAAATGAAAAATCATTATGAAATATTGCTGCACAAACACAATTACTCTGCTCTCACATCTACTAGGAGTATTTCATTTATATTGTATTATTATAAAAGTTGAAGAACGCCTAATATATCATGACAAACCTTACTCTGCACCCTGTTTCAAACCTAATAGGAAATATGGAACTGAAATTTAGTTCTCTGTTGATGAAAACTTTCACATAAATAAGCATGAAAATGTTATTAAAAAGAAGAGTAAGAATTTGGCCCCACTGAAATCAATTATTATTTTTTTACTTCAAAAAGGGGAAATATTTTTAAGTTTCTGATGTACTTCAGGTAAGCAGTCTTTTGAAAGACCTAGTTAAGTGGCTTTGGCTTTTATTACCGGAGCACAGAAGCAGGGCACCCATCAATTACCTAGGAGAGACTTGGACATAAGGAACTGAATTTTGCCTTAAGGGAGTATTAAGAACTGACTGAAGTGGGAAGCTGCAGAGGAGAGAAACCCACAGGGTTTCTCTTTGTTGAGGAACATTAGTTCATTTCTTCTCCACTCCCGCACACATTTTATTCTTTTTTTTTTTTTTTCCTTTCTTATCTGATCCTGGTTCCTCCTTTGGACAGTAGACTGGAGCATTGGACTGCAAGGAGTTTGCCGCAAGCTGAAATAACACACCTGCTGTTCAAATTCTTAAACTCAGCTTCACTTAAACATCTTTAAAGAAAACTAAACATTGTACTTCTGGAACCCAATAACATTAGCATTCATTACATACACACATGGTATAAGACTGGGAAAAAAAGAGTACTCTCATCCAAAAAGGAAAACTTAATAATTCAAATAAATAGAAATTTCTCTTTTGAGGACAGTTCCACCCATGTAATACTTTTTTCATATAGAAAATAAGTATTTCAACGTGTCCTGGTTTCAGCTGGGATAGAGTTAATTTTCCTCCTAGTAGCTGGTATAGTGCTGTGTTTTGGGTTTAAGATGAGAATAACGTTGATAACACACCGATGTTTTAGTTGTTGCTAAGGAGTGCTTACACTAGTCAAGGAATTTTCAGCTTCCCATGTTCCGCCAGGTGCACAAGAAGCTGGGAGGGGGGGGACAGCCAAACTGGCCAAAGGGTTTTTCCATACCATATGATGTCATGCTCAGTATATAAACTGGGGGGAGTTGGCTGGGGGGCAGTGATTGCTGCTCAGGGACTGGTTGGGCATCGGTTGGCGGGTGGTGAGCGGTTGCATCACTTGTTTTGTTTGTTTGCTTGTTTTTCCCTGGGTTTTGTTCCTCTCTCTCTCTTGTTATTTTCCTTTTCATTACAATTTATTATTATTATTTTATTTCAATTAAACTGTTCTTATCTCGGCCCACGAGTTTTCTTGTGCTTTTCCGATTCTCTCCCCCATCCCACTGGGGGAGGGTGACCGAGCGGTTGCACAGTGCTTAGTTGCCAACTGGGGTTAAACCATGACACAACATCAAAAAATGGCATAAGCTTTTTATAAAACTTTTTATTTTAGAAACACAGAAGTATGTAAAAAACATGCTCAATGAATGTTCCCAGTTCCCAGTTTGCACACGGTTACATTGCTAGGCTTCTGCTATATTTCTTCTTTGCCTCTGTTAGCACATCTAATTAACCAAAGCAGTGTGAACTGAGTATTACAATTAAACAGATAATTTTAAAATTGTTTTTGACAAACTGGAGATTAACATGTCCTTTTCCTGATTATTTGCACTAATGAAAATTGAGCACCTGAATGTTCACACACAGTGAGAACAAGTGAGAGACAGAGGTATCAGGGACATGACTGAACAAAATAGTCTTACAAAATCTCAGTCTGGAGTGGAGATGGGGAAAGAAAGTGAAAAGATGATTATGTCATTTGCTCAGCTGTAGAAACAAAATCACTGTCAAAACCACGTACATAGGCTAAAAGATGTGCAGCACATCTTAGCTTTGATCTGGATTGAACAGGCAACTCTTTACTTAAGATTGTCATTGAAACTGGAGCATAAGGATGTGAATTCTCCTTGTTCTACACAGTTTGAACAAGTAATAAAAGCGCACATGGGAGGGAGAGTTTTTAACGAAAAAAAAAACAGAATAGCAGCAGAAATCACACTTTGAACAAAGTTTCCAAACTTGTTCTTGAACTGAATTTAGCTGAACATTGCCAAACACTCAAGTTTTTAAGAAGTTACTAAGTTTTGGACATTCCCTTATAAAAAATATATGTACATGTTCACCTTTTTGTTTATTTCTTCTTTTTTGTCTCTTCTGACTCCTGTGAGCTTCAGAGGACGGTATGGAAGAAACTGTATCCATGGGGTCTGGAATGGAGCATGTGTTTTCAAAGAAAGACAAATTAGATCAATGGGCAACATCTCAGGAGTAAGTCTTCTGGTCAAAAGCTCTTATTTATTTATTTTGAGAATACATGTTCAGAATTAAAAATTTTCAAAGTGAATAAAGCACCAATGCCTGTACTTTCAGAAAAGAAAAAGAAGTATAGATTGATAGGTTAAATTAATTTTAAATTATTGAAA
This sequence comes from Ciconia boyciana, assembly GCF_034638445.1. Lineage (NCBI taxonomy): Eukaryota > Metazoa > Chordata > Aves > Ciconiiformes > Ciconiidae > Ciconia > Ciconia boyciana. Next base: position 44,507,139 of record NC_132936.1, read on the forward strand.
ATATGAAAGAGGATCTTCAAGCAGTAAGGCATACTCACATTTTTGACACATCAGCTTATATTACCTATTTTCATTTTTGTGGGAAAATTGTGGAAAAGATATTTATGGCAAATCTGTGGCAAATATTAGTCAGGAACCAAGAAAGAAGATGTGTGTAGCTGGAGAAGATTTCTCATTTTGGTTCCGAGAGGATAAGCAGAATATTTCTTGTTGGAACTCTGTATACTGAAGTGTGGGTTTTTTTTTTCTTTGTTTCCCTTGAGCCTTGTAATGTCATTACAGCCAAAGGCAAAAAAGTGCAAAGCCCCTGGTTGCCTTACTGTCAGTAAAGGCCAGGTGTGATAAAAAGGTATAAATGACTACAAGCCACATATTGCAATAACCATGGCTTAGCTACTCTCCTTATCACTTTTTCCTCCACTGGCTTAAAACCAAAGATAAGCATTTAGATTTCCATCTCCCAGAAGAGCACCCTAGAAAGTATGGCATGGGCTAAGCCACTGTCTCTCTCTCTCCCCCCCACCCCCCTTTCATCTGTATTTGGGCCATAGCAAAACTAGAATGCAATATTAATGCCACAGAAGGAAAGCAAGCAGGCACTCAGTGTGTATTTCTGAGTTTGCTCAGAAAAAAGTGAGGATGCTAGTCTTGGCTTTTATGACTGTTAACACATCTTGGATAAATGTCATTGAATAAAAAGCAATAATAACCCTAAAAAAGACAAGAACAGAATTTGAAAAGGGCACAATAGTGTTCTACAGAGCTGTAATAAAGATATGTTTTATAGAGTAGCTACTGCCTGAACAAATCCTGCATCTACCACCCATTTTCCGTATCAGCTCTGATGATTAATCACCTCTTACTTGTGTGTGTGCGATGGAGCTTTCTGGATCAGGGAGGAGTGTTTTCCGAAAGATCCACCTTTCTTTCCCCCGCTTGGGACACTGAGCTCTGTATTTGTCTTTTTCCCTACCCCTTCACACCACCTCCATATTTTGCAGCAAAACAAAGCATCTGGCCCGGAGTAGCTAAATCATGTGGTATGTCAGGGAGTTCTGCCAACCTTGGCAGAAGGAGTCACATAACTCCAGCTGGTTGCAATGGCTTTCCTTGTCCAAGAGATATTTATTAGACAAAAATAAAAGGTCTGACTGCAAACCACAAATAAACTTAAATAACAGTTACAAAATGTATGATCATGAAAGAAGTTTTCAGTAAAATGTTTCTGGTTTTCATCTGCATTAAAAAAAAAAACCCAAAAAATGAATGACTGTTTTGAAGCCTTCTTCATGAGGCATGGTATCACAGATTTCTAAGAACATACACTTTCTTCATCTCAGAGGATGCTGTCAGCATTTTTAAGGGGAAATTGGTCTTCACTCTCTGAAGCTGATTAACTGGGGAACTCGGGGGTGAAGTATAGGGGGAGGGGTGTGTATTAACATGTAAATTAATATGTTTGTCTATTTTATCCCTTTTAAAAACCAATTTCAAAACAAGACCAACAATATATTACCTCAAGCCTGGCTTGAAGCCAAGGAATGCACAGAATAACATCCTTGCCTAAGATGCCTCATAAACAAACAAAAAGGAGAAGAACACCACTTTCTCTGAATCAAACCCCAAAGACAATACATTCCATTTCATCTGTGGTTGTGTTGGCCAAATTTAAACAACTTCACTTCTTTTCATTGATGGTGATTGAGATAATCACCAAAAATGTTATTTTCTCTTACACCAGGAGTGGTGAAAAAGGGACATGTTCATACACAGGACCATTTTTTTTTCTTTTTTTAATGTTGTTTTTCTTCAAAATAGATTTTTTTTTTTTTTGCTAAACAGCTACAGCCAAAAGCCATCTGACTTAATTCTTTCCTCTCAACACCCACTGTAAACCAGTAAAGACACCTGTGAATAAACATGGCAAACCACAGTTTAATTTATTTTGTGTTTACAAACGTGGGCCAAGTACTGGCAGAGTCTGTATTCTGGCACTCAAGCACGGAAAGTACAAACCCCTGCAAGATGCGCAGCGGGAGCCGCAAGAGGCTCGTGTGTGATCTGCTTCTAGGGCAGACGCTGTGCTCCCCTAGCAACACCCAGGACTGGCTGGGGCGGTGGGACAGGTTGTAGCTGGTGGCCTCCCAGAAGCCCTCGGCCCCAACTGCACCCTGACAGTGGCCAACTGAACAGGGATGTTATGCAGGTTTAAATATGGTATAGAGTTCTTCATACCAACCTTTAAAAAATATTATTTTGGTATCCATCAGATGAAAAGGCAATTGCAATGCAAGTACCTGAGGCTTAACTTTGTACTAGAGCCTTCTATATCTAGGAACAACAAGCTTGCATTGTTTTAAGAATTACTTTAATGTATTACTTTATAGCATGGGAATCTCAAAAGGTACATCTTATTTACTAAGTTTCCCCATACAGATAAGATTAGTTCTCCTATAATCTAAAGCTAGTGTCTGAAGTGAAAGATTTTTTTTTTCCTTTGTGGCTTCAAGGTACCAAATGTCTACTCTCTACCATCATTGTCAGCAACTTTCCTCCTCTCAGGCAGTAAGGGTCACCAATAGTGGAATAAAGTACTCTGAGAGAGAAAGGCTATCTTGGTGCAAAAGTATCCAAAACATCCATATGTCAGGAGGTCTTTAGCCAGGCAGCAAAGCCTGAAAAATAGGACATAATGGCTACAACAGGAGAGCATCATTAAGGCGTCATAAGCTGCCCTGACTCTGTGATGTGCTATAATGAACTCTGATGTCTCCAATTCTTGCCACACCAGTCGAAAAGGATGTGATGGACCTTCCTAGGGGCATCTTAGATTCAAGAAATTCCATAGCAGGTTTAAAAAACAAAAAAATCCCTCCAAATCATACAAAGGTATTGCATTTTAAAAATACATTTGTAAAGATATCTAGCACTGAAGTTCTCAGTGCTGAACTTAGCATAGCAAATCCAAGCTCACTGACCAAAATCAAAATATATTCACTACATTTAGACTTACATAGACTTTCACAGAATTTTTAATGGATTATTTCTGAAAATGGTAATTTTAGAAAGGGCTTGGGTATAACTGTGAATATCAAAACCCATATGATTTCCCACGCTGATGTACTAAGTAAAGGAGCAAATCAAATCAAAACAAAAGGTGGTATTGTCAATTTTAATGAGATTATTAACTGGCAAGATTATTAATTGGATACCATGCCCAGATCGGTTGCCTACAGGTTGAAAAGCATGCTAATAGTTTGAAAAGGATTCTAGGTATATAAAATTATTCTGTAGTCTGGAGTCTATTTTTTAACCAAAAGAGGAAATGGATTGGTCATTATCCATGAATACTTCCAGGAGGCATAGAAATTAGATAAGGGTTTTATTTAAAGTAGCAAACAAAGGCATAATAAACTTTAATGACTGGAAGCTATCATCATCCACATTCATGTTTTAAACTCTGGGGGCAAGTAGGAGTTGGCATAATTTCTGAAAGTTGTGACTGTCCAATGTGCTAATCATTTTATTGAGACAGAGTGTCTTTGTTCTAAGACAGCAAGAAGTCAGGAACTTGGTTCAGGAACCAGTTGGTAAAATTATGTGAATTTTGTTATATGGACAGTCAACCTGACCATGACAATACCTTTTGGCCTTAGAAATCTATCAGGAAATCTCTTAGCTACACTGAAGATAAAGACTTGCTTTTGTGAAAATTGGTGTAAATATCACTTGCAATTAGTAACAGTCAGAAATAATTAGTAAGTCAGAAATCTGGGGTGGGGTGTGTTATTCAAGTAATAGTTTACCACTAATAAAGTCGTAACAATTTGATTTACTATGAAACTTCAGTCTCCTAAATTGAATATATGCCCAGTAGTAGAAGTCTCTTAAAATAATCTGCTACATCTGAAAAGATCTCTTCAATACAAGTGAGCTATCTTCATGTATGGTTGGAGGTTGCTGAGGATATTGTTAATGATATCTGAACAGCAGTAATAAAAATAATTTTGTTGGATCCAGCTATGCTGGAAATACCATTCAAACTACTTTTAATACTCAATTATGACAGTTTAGACCATTTCTAGAAAATAAATGTAGAGAGAAAAAACAGAGAAAGTTCATGTTATCCTGAACCTGAAACTTGTTTCATCTGTTTCATTACTGGGATAAACATTCAGGTTGCTGCTTTTGTTATCCATAATAATTTGGTCAAACCTAGTTATAATCATAATAGCAGTTTATTATCTTTTAATATTGAGTTGATGAGTCCTTCTCAGATTATTCTTTCATTCAGATAAGTTCTTAAAAAATTCTGAAAATTCAATCACAGAATCAGTTCTCCATAATGTGATCAGTCATGGTGCAGGGTGTGACCAAAGCAGGTAGGGTCAAAATACACACCAGGTAAAGGTGCACAGCATTTCATGGGCATGACCGAGGTCTTTGCAGGAGTATGCTGTCCTGCGCGTCCTTTCTGGGCAGGAACCTGTTATTTGTTTGGCACAGATCTCTCTGTGTAACATTGAGAACACTTACAACAAACTATGAAATAAATCAATAATAAGGTAATCATGTTATTTAGAAGGCAGTTTTTGTGTTTGAGGGTTTCCTTAGCAAATGGCAATAAGTATAGCAGCATGAAAGATCACAGAAACAACAACATCAGTCAGAGGAAAACAAGACGTAAATGACACTGCACCAATGTGGCAAGGACTAAGTTCACCCAAATTAAAGCACAGTCAGGAGATGAGGAGAAAATATTACAACATACGCCACATGACAAGGAGTTAAACTGATTTATGACTCAACAGATTATTTAAAAGCTACCACTTTGCCTTTTCGTTGGTAGAGCCTTGTTTTCCTCGCATTTTCTGTCATTTTTTGAGGTCAAAATGTGCTTGTTTAAAAAATAGGGACGAAGTAGTTAGCCCTAATTCTGTGGCTGCATCAGCAAACCAGGACTGCATACAGGACCATGAGTTTTGTTCACTCATTGTCGTGCAAATGTTTCCCTATTTGTCCTTCATATTTTACATGTTCATGAACCGTATCCTCAAAATGCTGGCAGTAAATATGCCCTGAATAGCATTTATATTAGAGGTAAATGCAAAGTTAATAAATCAACTATAAGATGCAATTTCCAAGAAGGTAGTTTAAGTAACTGGCAGTAGGGTAAACGGTTAATAAATTTACGTGCATACACAAACACCAGGAGACAGAAAGGGATCTTGTGTTCCTGCAACATTTGATTTTGGGAGGGATGAGGTTAGGGGGAGCAGGGGAAGGAAGGCCTGTCAGGGGAAACCTAATAGTTAAAATACCAACAGGCTTCCAAATTCTTTCAGGTACCGGCAGCAAATGATGTATTGATTTTGCTGTTAAACTGCACAGCTGTAACCAACACATTAGACATGGAAGATAAAAGCAATGACTAAAAGCACCTTATTTCATCTGTCACACCTGAGGCTCTGCCTTCTTCAGACCTTTAGTGTATTAGCACAGAAAATCAATTAGGTAAAGAGCTAAACAAATGAAGGGAAAATAAAAAAAGGCCTCATTCACAAAGAGTCAGGAATGTCAGCAAGCCCTGGAGACTTCAGTAAAGTGTGAGATACCTCCAAATAAACCACAGCAACTTTTCTGAACTTTTTAAAAAAGTGATTAAGTACTGCTTGGATACACCAATGAGCATCTGTTAGTGCAGGTCTAGCAAGAGACCAGTATTCACAAGCACAAGATTTCTTTTCACTGAAAAAAACAAATGTGAAAATTTATTTCTCAGTTTGTGTTATTTTGAATGTCTAATGATGGTTCTTGTTGTCCTATTCAGTGTTGAATGATGGATCAGTTACACCCAGAAATCAAGTTTTTCTGAGCAATACCATACTACAGAGTATTGACACACAGTACTTCATTAGGGTCAGGGACATATTGAAGCCTAATGCTATGATACACAACAACTTTTTCCTGCTTTAATGAAGCAAAGTAAACCATCTCTAAACCAAAAATATAGTCACTTTTTTGGTTGTCACCATATATTCTACATCCAGAGGGCAGAGTAGATCACAAATGTTTCATTAATTGATTCATAGGGAATAATGGTCCACAGTGATACATTGGAGATAACCAATTGAGATTTATCAGTGAAGCAGGACTCAGAAGATCTGGATTCACTTGTGGAAACACAAGCAAACATGCACTTTCCTTCAGTTTCTCATCTACACCACAGGGGATTTCACCCCTTAGTTCTGTCCTCCTCTGTCCACTGAGATTGCAAGCTCACTGAAGATAATCTTTAAAGACAGGATTTATTCAGTGCCAGTAACTGCTAAGACTGATCTGTGATTTCAAGTGGAGGTCAACAAGCCTTAAATAAATAATTATTAAAAAGGATGTAACTAAACAAACCTCAAATTTAGAATTTAATAGAGGTCCCATTATTCTTTTTTTTTTCTAGAATATTTTTCCCTATACATAGCTGAACATCTCAAGGTAACCTCTGCATAGATGTATGTGTCTTTTTATCTGTGACATCTGAAACAAACATACCTTTGTGGGAGGAAAAAGTGTTCTTTCTGTAAAGAATTCTTTACAAAAAAAATCTGAATACAAAACCTGCCGAATTGTGAGTCTTCACACATTTCAGCAGTGCCACCTGGTGGAGAGCCTCCCCCCCACCTACCCTCCAGAGGAAACACTGCTTATGCCTAACCCTTACTCATACAGGGAAGGGTTCAGCTTCTACACTGGATAGTATTTTCGTAAGGTGGCTTTGAATACCTAAGGTGTCTGGGTCATTTCTCCAGACAGCTACCAGCTACTGGAGAAGAAAAAAAAACAAAACAAAACACAAAACCTGCCAGCTCAGGCTGCTCCCCTGGAGTCTGAAGAACTCTATTCTTTGAAAAAGATGAAATTATTTTCCATGCTTGTTCAATTATTTCAAAAGAGACAAGAGAGATTTTTCACATTTCATCAGTCCAAAACATGTAAATTCAAGATGAACTGACAAGCAAGGCAGGTACAGAACTCTAGGAAGATTTGGAAACATGTTGCCAAGAAACAATTACAATACCTGTAATTTTCTTCCATACTTTAATTCATTTTTTGAGAGAGAAAGAAAAATTAAGTCCTTTCTCTTAAGAAAAAAATAGACAAAGTGGCACTAATTTGGAAAAATAAGTGCCATACACAGCTTTTGAATATAGATTTCATGCTTTCTTTTTTCTCTCTTCTGTTCTTTTTTTTTTATATTACACATCCAGTCAATAATGTAGTTTTCTCCACCTCCAAGGCACATAACTATAACAGTGGGATATAGCGTTAAACAGGCACATAGGTCTCAGTTTTAACCCACCAGCACAGAAAATCTCTAGAGCTGTTTGAATTGTATGACACGTGGACACTGTAACTATGTAGATACACATATAGTTATAAGCACATTCTCTGAAAACAGATTGGAAATTATACTGCACCCTCCTGAACAGCCACCTTAGGAACAAAACAGCTGAAGAGCCATTGTTGAAAAATAGTATGGTGTGGCATAAGAGGCAGCAGATAGCACTTAGAAACTGAAGTACGGTAGTTTTGTGCTGCAGAGCATAGTCTAAATGAGCACTGTAAAAAGGAAAGAATGAATCATGAGCTTGGGTGTGTCAGAAATGATGCTCTAATGGGTGTCAGCTGTTAGCAGATTCCTGTCATTTAAACACTTTGAGTTAGCTCCCCATCATCACTCTCCTCATGGCTGGATTACCAAATCTTTATTTCTATGGAAAATCCTGCAATTCTTTGACTAAAAAGTAGGAGTTCTTTTACATCCATGGTTTGAACACACACAAACACATATGCACACAAAACTAAGGTGGGCTTCTGCCTACACTGAAGCTGACAGCATTTTGTTATTGATTTCAGCAGAGACAAGATCCCACCCCAGGAACTCCTGAAAGGATTTTTTTGCTGTTCCAAAGCTAACTATATTTCCTGGGCCAGGCATTGCACACAAACACAATCAAATAACAGAGGATGGAAATCTCTAGGTAAGCACATGAATAAAACAATGAAGCCAAGTAGCTCAGGCATGATTAGAAGGAGGAAGGGCGTCTCCTTCTGCACTGTTGAATTGGCCATTAGTGTCAAAGTGGCTTTTAAATTTAGAGTCATTCTTCCCATCTTTGCACTACTTGAGGTGTTCACCCAATGTTTGCCTGTATTATTAAAGGATTGAACTCTGTCAGAGGGCAAAAGCAAATTACCTGCAGGGAGTCAGGGGCCAGATGAGATGTACCTTCACTGTGCTCTTTCCTTTAGTACCCCATGGTAAAAGACTGCAAGGCTGCTTTTATGTAGATGTCACATTATTCACTGACTGGAACACCCAGCTGTGATAATAGCATAGGAATGGAGGGTGGGCAACCATTACTAATTCCTCCCTTATCCAACCTTGCTATTTGAATTATTAGCTAAATTGCCATCTTCAGATCTTAATTTTTTCTGGCCTGCAGGTTCAAGAAGTTTATTTTACAGCTCTTTGTTTAATTGTATATGTAATTACCTAATGTTATCAGTGAGTGCTTATTTTGCCTCAGAAACATTTTTATTCCTACATTTCATTAAGTATAAGTATTTTGCAATGCTTGATAGTCACTATTACATATCCACAGGGTAAGCAACAATGAAAACACTATTTATGGTTTATTCTCTTTTGAAAAAAGGGATAATTCACTTTTTTCCTACAAAAATAATGAGACAAAGCTCAAAACCTCTCACATTAATGAATGATTACAGCATCTGGAGGAAAAAAATAAATTAGTTCAAATACACATGAGAAAATGTGAAGAAATTACTGGATATGGACAAGACATGCAGGTTTTTGTTGATTCAAAATATTTTTGCTAATTTCCCAATTAATTTGATTATGAAAGTGTTAAATGAAAATGTTGTAGTGTTTTTTAAAGAAATTTTATTTTTATTGTATGAAACAATGCATTGATTAATCCACATTAATTTTAGTATTGAAAATACAAACGTATTTAAAAGGAAGCAAGCTACAAACTGTTTTAAAAATAACAAAAAAAATAACATATTGTTATTTTTTCATACCTTTTTGTAACTGCAAATACACCCTAAAAAGCTCAATTGCTCCTAGTTCTACATGCCATTAAGTATGGAGTTACTGGGTGCAACCGTGATTCTCCATAGGCACTGCCTGCACATTCCAGCATATCTCAGCTGCATATAGAGTTCACTCAAATTAGAGCTGCATTGCCTCTAACAATATGCATGAATAGCATAATATCACAGAACAATTTCAATTGGTTACAACTGATTTTCATGTTTGTAGCTCATTAAAACAGTCAGCTATTAAAAGCAAACCAAAAAAGCTTTTTTTTTTTTTTTCTTTTTTTCTGAAATCCATTTGTCCTGGTTTCGGCTGGGATAGAGTTAATTTTCTTCCTAGTAGCTGGTATAGTGCAGTGCTTTGGATTTTAGTATGAGAATGATATTGATAACACGCTGATGTTTTGGCTGTCGCTAAGCGGTATTTACATTGGTCAAGGACCTTTTTTTTGTTTTTTTTTCCCCAGCTTCTCATGCTCTGCCAGGCGCCCAAGAAATGGGAGGGGGCACATCCAGGATAGTTGATCCAAACTGACCAAAGGGCTATTCCATACCATATGATGTCATGCCCAGTATATAAACTGGGGGAGTTGGCCGGGGTTGCGACGCCTCGGGGACTGGCTGGGCGTCGTCATGGCGGGTGGTGAGCGGTTGTATAATTTTATTTTATTTTATTATTTTTTTTTTTTTTCCCTTTCCCTTTTGTTTCCCTCCCTTGGGTTTTGTTCCTCTTTCTCTCTCATTGTATTCCTTCTCAGTACAATTCATTATTATTATTATTATTATTATTATTATTTTGTTCCAATTATTAAACTGTTCTTGTCTCAACCCACGAGTTTTCTTACTTTTGCTCTTCCGATTCTCTCCCCCATCCCACTGGGGAGTGAGAGCGGCTGTGTGGTGCTTAGTTGCCAGCTGGGGCTAAACCACGACAGTCCTTTTTGGCGCCCAACGTGGGGCTCGAAGGGTTGAGATAATAACAGATTAACCAGAGTGTATTAAGGAATTCAGAGATCTGCCCCAAGGCTGGATAGTTATGAGTGGCAGGGTGTGTGGGATAGCATGGGCAAATGCCTAGGACGGTGGGCACCTCCAGTGTTTTGGAACTTCACCCCTGAACAAGTGCAGAATCCTGAAAAATTAGTAGACTATTTGGAAAAAGTATGCTGTCACCCTGGCAATTCTAGGGAGACACAAATCACTGCCATGTGCTGGGGTCTGGCCCATGCCTACCGAGCCCTGTTCAACACTATTCAGTACCCTCAAGGATCCGGTGGCAAAATGCCAGGCACTGCAGCTGCTCCAGTCCCCCCTGCGACAGGCACTGCGGCTGTTCCGACTACCCCTGCGACAGGCACTGCGGCTGACCCGATTACCCCTGCAACAGGCACTACGGCTGCTCCAGCCCCCCCTGCGACAGGCACTGCGGCTGTTCCGACTGCCCCTGCGACAGGCACTGCGGCTGTCCCGATTACCCCTGCGACAGGCGCTGCGGCTGTCCCGATTACCCCTGCGACAGGCACTACGGCTGCTCCAGCCCCCCCTGCGACAGGCACTGCGACTATTCCGGCTACCCCTGCGACAGGCACTGCGGCTGTTCCGACTACCCCTGCGACAGGCGCTGCGGCTGTCCCGATTACCCCTGCGACAAGCACTGCGGCTGTCCCGATTACCCCTGCGACAGGCACTACGGCTGCTCCAGCCCCCCCTGCGACAGGCACTGCGACTATTCCGGCTACCCCTGCGACAGGCACTACGGCTGTTCCGACTACCCCTGCGACAGGCACTGCAGTTGCAGCTGCTCCGGATAACTCCGTTACAAGCATTGCGGTTCAAACAGGGAACGAACCCGTGTCAGTATCAGTCGCCCCTATACATAAAAAGAAATCCTGGAAGCGAAAGTCAACTCGTTTAGAAAGGGAAGATGAAAGAGCAGGGCTATCACAGGGAGAGGAAGAGGAAGAACTCGTAAATGAGACAGAAACCACCCGATCCCTATCCCTAAGTGAGCTGCGAGATATGCGAAAGATTTCAGCCGTCGTCCAGGGGAGCACATTGTCACCTGGCTGCTCCGATGCTGGGATAGTGGGGCCAGTAGCCTGAATTGGAGGGTAAGGAAGCCAAGCAGCTGGGATCTATTTCTAGGGGAAGGGGGCATTGACAAAGCAATTGGAAAAGGGGAACCAGCCCGCAGCCTCTGGAGGCGACTCCTGTCAGCTATAAAAGAAAGATATCCTTTCAAGGAAGATGTTGTATATCGCCCTGGGAAATGGACCACCATGGAAAAGGCATCCAGTACCTGAGGGAATTAGCTGTGCTGGAAGTGATTTATAGTGACCTGAACGACGTGCGGTCACCCATAGATCCAGATGAGGTCCAGTGCACAAGACCTATGTGGCGGAAGTTGGTACGGTAAACGCACCACCGTCGTGTGCCAACTCATTGGCAATACTGACCTGGAAAGACGGGAGACGGTCCAACAGTGAATGAAGCTGCTAGTAACCTCCGGGAATATGAAGAAAGTATCTCTTCCTCCCTTGTCTCAGCTGTGGAGAAACTGTCCCAGGAGTTCCAACGGTTCAAAGAAGATATGTCCTACTCCCCACCTATACGGACCAGTGTCTCAGCTATTAGGAGTCAGCGTTCTTCTCTGCTCAAGAGAGAGGATATAGAGGGTACACACCACGGGGCACTTTATGGTTTTTCCTGCGTGACCACGGAGAGGACATGAGGAAGTGGGATGGAAAACCTACCTCAACCCTAGAGGCACGGGTACGTGAGTTGCAAGGAAAAACAATCACCAAAGGGGGTTCTTCCAGGAAAAATTGCTGCTCCAGTTTCCAGTGGACAATTCCCCAGACAGAGTAAAAGGGCTGATCTTACTTCTGATTTTAATGAAGAAACTCCTGACTCGTATATACAAGAAATGGGTAATGAATATTATGACCAGAATTAGGGGGGCCCTGCCTCCAGCCAGGTGGAGGAAAGGGACAACCGGGTTTACTGGACTGTGTGGATTCATGGCCTGGCACATCAGACCCACAGGAGTATAAGGCTCTAGTAGACACCGGTGCACAGTGTACCCTAATGCCATCAAGCTATATCGGGGCAGAACCCATCTGTATTTGTGGAGGACAGGGGATCCCAACAGCTGACTGTCTTGGAGGCTGAAGTGAGCCTAACTGGGAATGAGTGGCAAAAGCACCCCATTGTGACTGGCCCTGAGGCTCCGTGCATCCTTGGCATAGACTACCTCAGGAGAGGGTATTTCAAGGACCCAAAAGGGTACCGGTGGGCTTTTGGTATAGCTGCCTTGGAGACGGAGGAAATTAAGCAGCCATTCTACCTTGCCTGGTCTCTCAGAGGACCCTTCTGTTGTGGGGTTGCTGAGGGTTGAAGAACAACGGGTGCCAATTGCTACCACAACGGTGCACCGGAGGCAATATCGCATACCAACCGAGACTCCCTGATTCCCATCCATGAGCTGATTCGTCGACTGGAGAGCCAAGGAGTGATCAGTAAGACTCGCTCACCTTTTAACAGTCCTATATGGCCAGTGAGAAAGTCTAATGGAGAGTGGAGACTAACAGTAGACTATCGTGGCTTGAATGAAGTCACGCCCGCCCTGAGTGCTGCTGTGCCGGACATGCTGGAACTTCAATACGAACTGGAGTCAAAAGCAGCCAAATGGTATGCTACAATTGATATTGCTAATGCGTTTTTCTCAATCCCTTTGGCAGCAGAGTGCAGGCCACAGTTTGCTTTCACCTGAGGGGTGTTCAGTACACCTGGAATCGACTGCCCCAGGGGTGGGAAACACAGCCCTACCATTTGCCATGGACTGATTCAGACTGCACTGGAACAGGGCGAAGCTCCAGAACATCTGCAATACATTGATGACATTATCGTGTGGGGCAATACAGCAGAGGAAGTTTTTGAGAAAGGGAAGAAAATAGTCCAGATCCTCCTGAAAGCCGGTTTTGCCATAAAACAAAGTAAGGTCAAGGGACCTGCACAGGAGATCCAGTTTTTAGGAATAAAATGGCAAGATGGACGTCGTCAGATCCCAATGGATGTGATTAACAAAATAACAGCCATGTCTCCACCAACTAGCAAAAAGGAAACACAAGCTTTCTTAGGCGTTGTGGGTTTTTGGAGAATGCATATTCCAAATTACAGTCTGATCGTAAGCCCTCTCTACCAAGTGACCCGGAAGAAGAATGATTTCAAATGGGGCCCTGAGCAACGACAAGCTTTTGAACAAATTAAACGGGAGATAGTTCATGCAGTAGCCCTTGGGCCAGTTCGGGCAGGGCAAGACGTGAAAAATGTGCTCTACACTGCAGCTGGAGAGAATGGCCCTACCTGGAGCCTCTGGCAGAAAGCACCAGGGGAGACTCGAGGTCGACCCCTAGGGTTTTGGAGTCGGGGATACAGAGGATCTGAGGCCCGCTATACTCCAACTGAGAAAGAGATATTAGCAGCATATGAAGGGGTTCGAGCTGCTTCAGAAGTGGTTGGTACTGAAGCACAACTCCTCTTGGCACCCCGACTGCAGGTGCTGGGATGGATGTTCAAAGGGAGTGTCCCCTCTACACATCATGCAACTGATGCTACGTGGAGTAAGTGGGTTGCACTGATCACACAACGGGCTCGGATAGGAAACCCCAATCGCCCAGGAATCTTGGAAGTAATTATGGACTGGCCAGAAAGCAAAGGTTTCGGAATATCGCCAGAGGAGGAGGTGACGTGCTGAGGAGGCCCCACTGTACAATAAATTGCCAGAAAATGAGAAGCAGTATGCACTGTTCACTGATGGGTCCTGTCGTATTGTAGGAAAGCATCGGAGGTGGAAGGCTGCTGTATGGGAGTCCTATACGACAAGTGGTAGAAACTGCTGAAGGAGATGGTGAATCGAGCCAATTTGCAGAACTAAAAGCCATTCAGCTGGCTTTAGACATTGCTGAACGAGAAAAGTGGCCAGTGCTCTATCTCTATACTGACTCATGGATGGTGGCAAATGCCCTGTGGGGTGGTTACAGCAATGGAAGCAGAACAATTGGCAGCGCAGAGGCAAACCCATCTGGGCTGCAGCATTGTGGCAAGATATTGCTGCCCGGGTAGAGAACCTGATTGTAAAAGTACGTCACGTAGATGCTCACGTACTCAAGAGTCGGGCCACTGAGGAACATCAAAATAACCAGCAGGTGGATCAGGCTGCTAAGATTGAAGTGGCTCAGGTGGATCTGGACTGGCAACATAAGGGTGAATTATTTATAGCTCGGTGGGCCCATGACACCTCAGGCCATCAAGGAAGAGATGCAACATATAGATGGGCTCGTGATCGAGGGGTGGACTTGACCATGGACACTATTGCACAGGTTATCCATGAATGTGAAACATGCGCTGCAATTAAACAAGCCAAGCGGTTAAAGCCCTCTGTGGTATGGAGGGCGATGGCTAAAATATAAATATGGGGAGGCCTGGCAGATCGATTATATCACACTCCCACAAACCCGCCAAGGCAAGCGCTATGTGCTTACAATGGTGGAAGCAACCACCGGATGGCTGGAAACATATCCTGTGCCCCATGCCACCGCCCGGAACACTATCCTGGGCCTTGAAAAGCAAGTCCTGTGGCGACATGGCACCCCAGAAAGAATTGAGTCAGACAACGGAACACATTTTTCGAAACAGCCTCATAGACACCTGGGCTAAAGAGCATGGCATTGAGTGGGTATATCACATTCCCTATCATGCACCAGCCTCTGGGAAAATTGAACGATATAATGGACTGTTAAAGACTACACTGAGAGCACTGGGTGGTGGGACATTTAAACATTGGGATACACACATTTAGCAAAGGCCACCTGGTTAGTCAACATTAGAGGATCTGTCAATCGAGCTGGCCCTGCCCAATCAAAACTTTTACACACTGTAGAAGGGGATAAGGTCCCTGTAGTACACATAAAAAACATACTGGGAAGACAGTTTAAGTTACTTCCTGCCTCAGGCAAAGGCAAGCCCATTCGTGGGATTGCTTTTGCTCAAGGACCCGGGTGTACTTGGTGGGTAATGCGAAAGGATGGGGAAGTCCAATGTGTACCTCAAGGGGATTTGATTTGGGTGAGAATAGCCAATGAACTAAATGGTATGATGTTAATTGCTATATAATACTGTGTGTCATCACTTTTATGGTTATTATACACCATATCAATGGTATTTCAATAAGGATCACCCAGATTAGTGAAAATGAACTTCTGATGAAAGCAAGCAAAGTGCAGAAGTGATGGAACCAGAACTGGCTTCAGCATCCAGAACAATCCAGAACAATTCAGATTCAGAACAATCCAGCACCATGCAGCATCTCTTCTGCCCTGAAGGACTATTATGACAGATGAAGCCCAAAGTCATGAACTAAATGACCTTAATAAACATTTTAGAAGGATGACTCATAGACCAAGGGAATGATAATTGTGTGTACATATATATATATATATATATATATATACCAAGAGACAGGAAAAAAAATGGTGGTGATTAATTGTATTAGAAAGGGTAGAACCTGGGCATGACGTAAATGGTATGGAATAAGGGGTGGATACTGTCCTGGTTTCGGCTGGGATAGAGTTAATTTTCTTCCTAGTAGCTGGTATAGTGCAGTGCTTTGGATTTTAGTATGAGAATGATATTGATAACACGCTGATGTTTTGGCTGTCGCTAAGCGGTATTTACATTGGTCAAGGACCTTTTTTTTGTTTTTTTTCCCCAGCTTCTCATGCTCTGCCAGGCGCCCAAGAAATGGGAGGGGGCACATCCAGGATAGTTGATCCAAACTGACCAAAGGGCTATTCCATACCATATGATGTCATGCCCAGTATATAAACTGGGGGAGTTGGCCGGCGGGTTGCGATCGCCGCTCGGGGACTGGCTGGGCGTCGGTCGGCGGGTGGTGAGCGGTTGTATAATTTTATTTTATTTTATTTTATTTTTTTTTTTTTCCCTTTCCCTTTTGTTTCCCTCCCTTGGGTTTTGTTCCTCTTTCTCTCTCATTGTATTCCTTCTCAGTACAATTCATTATTATTATTATTATTATTATTATTATTTTGTTCCAATTATTAAACTGTTCTTGTCTCAACCCACGAGTTTTCTTACTTTTGCTCTTCCGATTCTCTCCCCCATCCCACTGGGGGGGGAGTGAGAGAGCGGCTGTGTGGTGCTTAGTTGCCAGCTGGGGCTAAACCACGACACCATTCTACCTCTATATCCCCATGCATCTGAGATCTCCTAACCCCTTTCCTCTCCTCCACGATATTTCTGGCCTCTGAATTTCCCAGGCTCTCCATCAGCCTTTACACCTTGCAGTTTTATTTCCAATTTCCCTTTCAACCACCTCTGATCCTGCATTGGTTATCTGAGAATTAAAGCTATCCAAAGACTTATTTTCAAATATGAAGCTAGGTTTTGGCATGGGTTATATGATATCTATCCAGCTGTTTATCTTCTGGTCTGTTTTTGTATCAAGTTGCATCAGGAATGTTCCAGATTATCCAAAGGCATCTTAGAATCTGTTGTTCTTCACATGCTCTCAGTAGCAGTAATTTTACATTCACATTTCTATGGTGTTACCTGAGGAAAAGGTTTTTCTTAGTAACAAGATGATACTTGAAGTACTCAGTCTTCTTCACTGGAGAAGACCTCCTAAATTGAGTTGTCCCAGGATGAAGCTATTCTAATTTCAGGAGCCATCTCTGAACCATAAATGGGATGATGGTGGCACTTCTAACTTAATGCATGCTATTTTTTTGCATTTCAACCAGTGAATTTACTTTTCACTTTTCTTTCTTAGTTCTGACACTGATATTATTTCCCTGTGCAGTTCATGCCTATTCACTCATGATGATTTAGGAGCTGCTGGCTGACAATTTTCAGTGTCAATATCAAGCTTCCTGATATTATTTCCACAGAATAAGATTTTTTTTCTTTTTTTTTTTTTTTTCATCTGACTGATTAGCACTTGGGAAGTGGAAATAATGCATTTTCTTCACCCCATGCTGGCATACTGTAGTATTCACAAGTGGGAAGAGAACATCTGCCCTAGCTAAATGTCGGCGTGTACAGATTACTTTTGTGGTTGATGTAGCCAGAATGCCATTAAGGTTGTTAGCAACATCACCCTGGGCAGGGAACAGGCTCCCTTTGGGACTCTGAGGTTCAGTTAATTCTCAGATGGCTTTTGCAAAAACTAAATTGCTTCCAGTAGCCCTGGTATATGTCATTACAGTAAAACCACCAGGCACTGGCACCAGAAAAAGGTTACCAGAGCTTCATTCTTACCCAATATGTCTCCATTTCATTCACCTTCATGTTAGAGAACGGTGAAGCTTGGGAGAGCTCAAGCTTCTTTCAGAGGTGAGTATGGAGAAACAATTCAGCCTAAGCTCTCGTTGCAGCCCCAGGGAGGTCTATGAAATTCTTTGAAGGTAAACTGAAGAACAGGTGTAAGGGTGTAATTTTACTTTTAGAGAAATCACTGATAATTTTTACCTCAGCTTTATGCACAACTGGGGGAAAAAATCAAACAGAAACAGGGGTAACCATTTAATTTGGCATTTGCAGGTTATCTCCGACTGTCCTAGACTGATGGTGAGCTGAGGTTTACTCTACAGAGGTGTTTCTGTAGTTCAAACATTTATGATTAAGCTAACTTTAAAGTAGAGAGTATCATAATGAAAACAGTACTGAATAGTTCTGATAGAAATATGGAGGCGTAAGAGACTAATATCTCTAAAAATGTCAGTCAGGTATTTTATCAATCAGACAGAGCCCTCAGCTGAGGTCATGTTTCATATCAGATCTGATGTTTCATTATAGTCTATTTGAGAAGTGTTTTTTATTTCTGTCATATAAAGTTAAATTGCTTTACTTAAAAAAGATCTTCAGTGATGGGGATTCAGAAATATAAGAATATCTGTAGTAAAGCATAACAAAAGAAAAAATTCAAACATATAATATCTCTAATTCAAACTGACCAAATCTTACAATAAGATATTGAAAATGAGTGGATATTTGATCAAATCTTTGAAAACAGAAGCTCATCTTATGGTATGATTGAATTTTAAATTATTATAAGTTATTTCTTTCAACTTGGATCCATCTCAGCTACATGCATAAAAGGGCACTTAATTAAATTACATAAGTAATACCTCAGACAGAAAGTCTGAGGTATCAGCACAATTGTCACTATAATAATAGTACCATAGAGTCACCTAGAGCAGTGACCAACACAAAAACTTTTTGTAATAAAATTAAAGTAAATTAGTTTGTCACCGTTATCCTTGGTTATTCCAGAAAACAGGTGTGACTATGAAGGCCATTTGAACCACTAATGTGAATCAATCAAACCTGACTCTGTTACCCAGTCTTTCTGCTCATATACTATCACATCACACATTCATTTTCAGTTTATAGATGTTGCTGAAACCTTAGATTGTAGATTTTGTGAAGTAGGACTGGTCTTTTTATACAGTACCTATAGTCTACTTGCTAAAATGCAATTTTCATCTCTGTTTGGGGTTCACAGGTTGGTTATGCTGGTTATGGAGATCATTTTATACAGCAGTCAGTTTAAATCTACTTCACTTCTGTAGCTACTTAGGCTGCTATTACAGTGGTGTGATCCCCTCACCTTTTAGAACACGTATTTTCATGTTTTAGTTCCTGACTCAATGCTTGCTACAGTTCTCCAAATTGTTCTCATAAAACTTCCTGATAATGTCATATTTTTGACTGCTCAGAATTTCCCTCTCATCTTTCATAACTAACTTGTTCCCAGGGTTTTTTAAATGTACATTTATAAATACATATGTGCTTGTGTGTGAGTTTACAAAAATCATTTCTATTTTGAACTCTGCAGACTTTGCAATTTTCTTCAGTAAAAATATCGCTTATGAAAACCATCTGAGCAATGCTGACTTGTAAAGAAAGAAAGCAAGCACATAAGGCTAGAACACTCATTTCCCCTGCTCTTTTATACTTTTAACATACACCGATAGTCAGAGGTCAGATATGGAGATGACTTAATTTAGCAGTATTTGCATTCTCTTACCACCTCACAAGTGCTATGGGAGACCTATAAACCGCCTGCCTCAACCAGTCAGGGAGAGCTGGAGCTTCAAGCTCAGATGTGGGAGAAAAGTAAGAGGACAAGGGAAGAAGATGGATGACCTGGTGATCACTGGGTTTAGCTGTTTTTTAATAATCCCTGCAAAGCAAAAATAAATGTAACTGCTAGTCTATAAATCACATGCTGGGTGGTATTCTTTGAGTTTAGTTTATTCTTTTGAGGCAATCCCAAAGGACTCTGACCACTTTTCCCTACATACTATCATTTACACTTCCTTTTTTGCAGTGTGCCAACTAAACTCTGGGTATTGCACAATTACAAAGTTAAGTTCATATCATTTTAAACCAGACATCTATGAGATTTTTATCTTCTATAATCTAAGAGGCCCTTTCATAAGTTGCCAGCCATTATACTTTACAAAGTTGCCTACATTCAGCTGTTACCATTTGCTTAATGCTATAACTGAAAGTTCTTTAAGGCAAAAAAAGAAAAACAAAACCAAAATCTTTTTGTTCTGTTCCATGACTAGGATTTCTAGACACCACTGAAATACAAATAATAAATAACTACTTCAAAATACAGAAAAAAAATTCCATGTCCCATTTCTATTATTTCTCTTTTTCTTCAGCTTCCTAGAAATTGGTTCTTGTCATGCCTTTCTGCATTATTTTAAAGAGTTCTCCTGCATCCAGTATCCACACCCACCATAAAGACACTTACACACGAATTCAACTCTCTTCAGAAAGGCCAAATATATTGAGCTGTCTATAGAGGATTTTTTTCTAGCACTTGAGCTATTTCTGCAGTTCTTTCTTTCCTTGCTTCACTTTCCAAGTTTAGACAACAGAACTACATTTAGCACTTCAGTATCAGTGTTGTCAGTGCTGTGTAAAGGTGAACTCGACTTCTCCCTCTTAGTCTTCAATCTATACCTCTGAGGATTGCACAAATCATTTTTGACACCGCATTTGAACAACAGCTAATGTTGATTGGTTGTCCAAAAGTTTGCTTCTGTAGGCAGGCCTGTATATGTTACTGTTGTAATCTTACATTTAGCTATATGAAAATATTTTGAATATAGGTCCAGCTTGCAAAGAAAATCCATTTTTATTTTCTATGACTGCTTAGATTTAATTGTTTTCTGCAATTATGATTTTTAAACTGCAAGTACTTTGTTTCTAGACAGTCGCACCAGTGTCTCAGAATTCCAGTAGTTGCATGATGCCCCTGTTGCATGGGGGCATCCCATCGTCTTTTTGGGGGGGGGATCAAACTCAGGCTGTGGACGTAATCCAATTAATAAATACTTTTTTGATACTGTCTAGAACCTTTTTTAAGTCTTAATTTTGCATTTTAGTAACCGAAATGTTTCACAACAGTTTCAAAATTGTACATGCTCACCTGCTTACATCAGTAAATCATTTCATTTCATGAAAGAGAGAAATGATAGCCTTAAGATGATTACACATCCACTTTTTGCCACAGAATTTTTTAAGGAAGGTGCCGCAAGGGTGCAGTATGAGTATGGCATCATACCATGCTATGCAGCCTTGTAAGATATGTATTGACAGTTTTGGGCTCTTCCAAGTAGGTTGGTCTTGGGTATAGATTATCAAAACTGCGAAAAGGAGCATTCTGGAAGAATGTGTATAGCCCTAAAGGCCTTGTGCTCTAAGCAATCCAAAGCCTAGACAAGATGGTAGCGGAGAAATTCGGTCCTAACGGTGATGTGAGGGATGCTTCTGTTCTGTAGTGTTAAGTTACTGGAGCTCAGTCTGCTTTTTGGGTCCCAGATGATAACGTTATTCTTTGAAATTAATTTGTAAAGCTAAGAATCTATTCCCATGAATGGAAGTATGAATTCTGCAAATCTGATTTCTTATTTCATTCTTCCTGTAAGAAGATAAGGAAATGAATGCAGTTGTTTACACGCTCTAAAAATAATACGCTAATGGAGCAGTCACAGAAAAACTCTTTTGAAATAAATTATTTAAGTGGAACTATAAAAATATTTTTTACATAAAGGAATAGAAAAATAGAAGGGTTTTTCTTTTGCTGCGTACAGTACACAGACCAGAAAGTATGTATTTTTCTCAGTAGGAATACGAAAAGTAGTTTGTTCTCACTTTAATATACAAACTGAATTAAGAGTACTCTCCATTGCTAGTAAAGTCAGTCATTTAGCAGTGTGTGGCCACTGAAATCAGAACAATGCTTTCAAGAAGAGTTGAAAGAGACTTAGTGCTACTGCTGCACTGTTAGTCAGAAATCTATTTTTAAGTGAACATGACATTTGCAAAGTCACTGTATATAAATGCAAGCAATCACTTCATTTTCAGCTTCTAGTTACACAAATCATCAGTGAAAAATTCTTTCCGAGCACAGGAAGTCTTTATATACCTGGCTGACATTGTGTTCACACAACTGCAAGCTTCATGTCTCTTCCTGAGAAGTTTACCTATTTTCTTTTTTGTTACTCTGGCCTGTACTCACCACCACACACTCAACATGCTTTCTTAAAGAAATGCTTAAAGAGAAGGAAGTACATTGCATTTCTGAGTAAGTCGTTAAATAGTTTGGATACATGCAGGTACTACTGACCATTAAATAATTTGTAGTGAACAATTCATCTTATAAATGCTACTTATAAATAATTTTCTGATTAATTTTATATGTTTATATTTATTTTGTATTTATGTGTGTATTTTGATTAACTATACTTATATCCACATATTAGAATATGACTGCTCTGTGTAATCTATTTTGGTTTGGGGGGGAGGGATTAATTTTAATTTGTTTACAAGCTATGCAAAGCTACATTTCTTTGTTTTTATACACTGGGTAAACTACACTTTTTATACAAAGACGGGCTTAAATATGATTGTTTTCAGGAAGAGGACAGCAAACATATTTGGAGAAGAAATGCTATAGATCCATATTTAAATGGAGAAATAGATTCATAGGTAGATGTTCTAAAAATGTTGAGAAAGAAAACGATAGATGGAATTCAGTTTCACTGGTTTATCTGCTAGATTTGGATCTCCTTTTTAAATTAATGCAAAGTTATTATATTCTTATACACTAAGCAGACATATCTGAGAAGGACAAGTTCATCTGTAGACTAACCAGAAGCATTATGTTCACTGAAAAAAAAGAGGAGGATAATGCTGGATACTCCTAAATATCATGACAGACATTCCATAAAGTGCTTTATCCCAAAACATGTCCATAAACTTGTTCTGTATATGCATTATATGTTCTCTGTGTCTCCCTTGCTGGCTTGATTTCCTCTCATTAGAGGTCTGGCCAGGATAAAAAGGAGACTGTGAAGTTCAGAACAAATGACATGATCACCATTACATAAGAAATTATGCTTTATGCATCTGTCCATATCATGATTGACAGTTATAGGTTTTGACTTGCATTATGGCCAGCCTCTGAATTTAAAGATACATTATTACACAGTGATCTTTGCTTTTATTTTTATGCCATTAAATTACTTGCGCATATGAGTTTGAATAAGATGCTTGGAGAAGTACAGAATATTTCTCACACCATAAGGAATAATTGCTCGTTTCCCCCAGAATAATATAGATAATGTTAGTTTATGTTAAAAAATAAATCATTTGCCAATGAATAAAAACACTGTGTTTGCTTTTAAGAAAAGAAGGAATAATGGTAGACACTCCAGAATGGAAAAGAGATCTTGAGTAATTTAATGAGATGTATTTTCTGATAGGAAACTTTCACGGCAACCACATTTATTCTGTATGTGTTTTAATATTTCCTTGGATAACGAAATCCCTTAGACCTTTGTTCTTTTTTACATTTATATCTGTGCCTACTTGTTCATATAATCAAAGTTTAAGTTAAATAGTCTTACAATAGCTATCCTGCCTAATTTCTTCAGATTCTTCTACCCAGAAGACATCACCTTTTAATCTTTTCTTTTTGACTGAAGAGAGACCTGGTTCAAGTTAACCTTTTCATATTTCTCTGGCTGCATGTATTCTGCCTGCCCTCCCCTTTGTCCTTTTTCCTCTTGTCATACGTTTATTATAATGAAATGAGTAGGACTGCCCCACACCACATTCCAGAGGTAGACTTATTAGAAAAGAACCAGAAACAATGTTTCCTGAGTAGAAGAGGGTCATAAGACCTTAAGAGATCTGCCCAGTTTTATGAGTCAGTCAGCAGTTATCTCAGCAGTTATATCCTAAATCTTGTGTTAGATGGTAATTTATGTACTTTATGTTTGAAAAATTCAGTCTTATTTCTTCTTTTATTTAATTTAATAATTTTTGTTTCAGATTCAATGGCACTAATAATCCTTTACTGTTTACTATCTAGCCTGTGAATAAAATGAAGACAAGAAAATGTGCATTTCTAATGTGTGTGTAATTTATATATATGTATAAATCTTTCTATATCTATACATTTATATATGTATAAATTAATATATATAGAATTAGATCTATGTCTTTATCAATAGGCTTTGCAATAGGATTAATCTGAAAAGACTAAGACAAGAGAACTGAGGGAGAGCATCACCCCCAGGAAGAGAGGAATGTGGGAACTTTCAGCAAACAGAAATAAAGGGCTTGGGTTCATGGGGGAAGGCAAGGGACACAGAGAACATCAAGTAAATTGAGAACTGAGGTGCAATTTGTGGTGGGACAATGGTGCACAGACTTTTGGAAAAAGAAAACGGTAACAGAAGAGGAAGGGACATTCAGCAACAATTCAGAAGGGAAGGCAGCTGGGGAAGATGATTCAGCAGCTCACCAGAGCCAGAATGAAAGGGGACCATGCCAGTTAGGGGCTAAGGCTTCAAGGTGCAACAAGAGGAGAAAGGATAATTGGGAGATGATTGGAAAAAAGTTAAAGAAGAGATATCTTAGCGGGGGAGAGATGTTGGAATGAGCATGAGTGAGTACAATGCAATGGGACATCCTTAAGAAGCTGAGGTTTTATGAATAAGATCTTTACAGTCAGTCTTCCCAACAAAAGTACTGTCTCGCTGAAATCAGGAGAACTCACTTATATCCCCATCTTAATTATCTCTTGCCATGTTCACTGTATGTATTTTAAAGGTGTCAGCACTAATGAGTAATCAGGGATAACAACTGAATTTAAATACTTCATATTCCAGTTGTTCTTGGGTGGTGTATCATCACATATATCTAGACTAAATCTCTATATGCACTGCTGCAGCTTTTAATTGTGTTAAAGAGCTGTGTAGAATATTTTAATAGGGATAGAATAACAACAAAAGAAGCAATCAAGCTTCGTTGTCCTCTCATGTTACTTTGGATCACTAAGAGAAAATAGTGCTAAATCCTCATTTAACAAAGTATTAAGGCCCTTTGAACTTGGTGGAACAGGTTTATATTGACTGATACCAATGAACTGTATTTTTTTCTGTAATTTTATTTCACCAGACTTTCTTGATTTAAAAAAAACTAAAACCCTCCCCCAAAACTCAACCAAACCTTTCTACATCTTTAAAATCTTTATTTAACAGTGAAAAAATATCTGCTCCTTTTTTGCCTGATGAATTGAAAGAATGTCATAAAAAGCATTCCTGAGCACCAAAATGACTGAGCTTATCTGATAGGTTGAAAATGTCTGCTGTGCAGTCAACACATACCTCTATTCTTCTCATGCAGAATACATATAAATGAGAAACATAATCACATATTACACCAAGACATATATTTTCTTTCCTTTCACTTTAACTTTGCATGACAGTGATACTGCATGTTGAAAAAGCATTTTTACCTTAAAGTGAGACAATTGTTTCAGTTGGACTTTGGAAATTCTATTGGTTTTCCAGTATCCTGTAAATTTCTATATTCAAATAAATGCATGACAAATATGTGTGCATATGTGTTGTGACCTTTTGTATGCATATATTCATTCTCCGGTGGCCAGTCAAAAATGTAGTTTAGGAGGAAAAAGAAATCTCAAGTCTTGGTTGCAGTACTCATGCTCAATGATAATTTCAACAAAAATCAGGGAGAGTTCTCATGAAAAAGGTATTACATTAAATAGGTAGGGCTATTGATGTGTGAGGTTTGTTTTGGTTTGGTTTTCGTATCTGGAAAGTCTTTACTGAATGAGGTGGGTGTAGGCTATTGTGAAAGTTTGAAACTTGAGCTGGAAACCAATGGAAAGGAAGCAGGCTGTTTTAAGACAAGAAATAGACAAATAACCCCAACTGGAGCCACTCACCATGGATATCAATCACACTGTTTCAGATGAAGAACTGAGGATGCTGGAAGAACTGAGGATGCTGATGAGCCCTTTAGCAAACACCCACACAAACACCCTTATTCTGCTTGAGGAAGGCCAGCACTATCGACCACAGGGATACTGGAAGGGTGAGCACAACACATACATAGATAGATGCCGGGGTGGGGAGAGGGAGTAGATAATGGATAGTTAATATATAACAATTTTAACTTTTGTGAATAAATTTTTTGTATTAATTCCTTAATTTTAACTACAAGTACTAATATTGTAATTGGACTAATAGTAACTTTTTTGCATTTTGGTTATATTGCTAAAGCATTAATTAGACAAATAATAAAATCTTAGTTCTACAAATGACGGGTGCTCCCTGTTGCCACTAAAAGATTTTGAATGTAGCACAAGTAGGATGAATGGAGTTGGAGGATGGGCTACTTCTTATGAATATAGAGACATTGCCTGAGTATGCAGGGATGGAGTTAGAAAAGCCAAAGTTCAGGTAGAGATGAAACTAGTGAGGGATTTGAAAAGCCACAAGAAAGGTTTCTGTAGGTACTTTGGCAGCAAAAAGAAGGCTAATGAAACTGCCATCCTACTGCTCAGTGAGGTATGTGACATGGTGACAAAGGACACAGAAAAGGCTGAGATACTCAATGATTTCTCTGTATTAGTTTCTGGTAAGGTCTATGTTCGGGTGCCCACATCTCTGAATCTAGTAGCACAGTCTGGGGGGGAATGAAACTACTTTAGAGTAGATACTTCAGAAATTAGGGAGCACTTCAGAAAATTGTTTATTCACAAGTCCAAGGAACCAGATGGAAGGCATCTATCAGTGCAGAGGGTGCTGACTGGTATCAGTGTGAGGCCACTGTCTATCATCTTCAAAAGGTCATGGCAATTGGCAGAAGTTCCTGATGACTGGAAGAGGATAGTTCTCACACAAATCTTCAAGAAAGGCAAGAAAGAAATACCTGGGGAACTTCAGGTTGATCAGCCTAAACTTAGTCCTGAGGAAGATCACAGAGCAAATCTTCATTGAAGCGATGTGCAGGTACAAGAACAACAATAAGGTGACAGGGAACAGCTAGCATGGATTTAGCAAAAGCAAATTATGCCTGATCAACCTAATTGCTTTCTAGGATGAGATAACTGGCTCCTTGGACATGGGAAAAGCAGTGAATATTTTTTATTGTGACTTCAGCAGAATCTTCAACACAGGTCTCCCATAATATTCTTAAAGACAAATTGGTGAGACAGGTAGGAGTTCAACAAGTCATCTACAAGCTGAAAATTGTCTGGAACACTGGGCTCAGAGGGTTGGGATCAGCAGCACAAAGTCCATCTGGCAGCTGGTGGCATCCCTCAGGGACTGACACTAGGGCCAATACTGTTTAACATCTTTATTTCTGACCTGATGTTGGGATGAAATGCACTTTCAACAAGTTTGTGGATAATACCGAGTAAAGGAGAGTGGCCATACCCTAGGGCTTGCCTACACATTGCTATTTAGGGGGACCTTAGCAAGTTGGAAAAGTAGGCCAACAGAAACCTCATAAAGTTCAAAAAGGCAAATAAAAAGTCCTGTATATGGGGTGGAACAATGCCATTCAAAAGTACCGGCTAGGTGCTGTTGGGCTAGAAAACAGTTTTGTAGAAAATAATTTGTGGGGTCTGGTGGATAGCAGCCTGAACACAAGTCACTGTTGTACCCTTCTGGCAAAGAAGACCAATCACATACTAGGCTGTATCAGGAGGACTGTAGCTAGCAGGCTGAGGGAAACGATTATTTCCTTCAATTCAGTGTTTGCAAGACAGGTTCTGAAGTAGTATGACCAGCTGGGAGCTCTCTGGTACACTAAAAATTTAAACATAATGGAGCAAGTCCAGTGAAGGGCCACCAAGATGGTGAGCAGCTGGAGTACATGATATATACGAAAGAGACCAAGAGAACTGGGTTTGTTCAAGCAGAAGGAAAAAAAAAAAAATACACCTACTTGTTTTCTTCAACTGGCTGATGGGTGGGTATATAGAAGACAGAGCTAGACTCCTCTCAAAGATGCACAGAGATACTACAAAAGGCAGCGACCAGAAGTTGTCACAAAAAGGGTAGTCAAGCACTGTAGCAGGTGCCCAGAGAGGCTGTGGAGATACCCACCTTGGAGCTATTCAGCACTTCAGGCACAGCTGTCAGCAACCTCAAGTAATGTGGCCCTCCTTTGATCAAGGGGCTGGACCATGTGGCCTCCCGAGAATTCTTTCAACCTAAATTATTCAATTATTCTGTGATTTAAAAAATAAAACGGTAGGATAATTAGGCTTTAGGTCAGCTTCATATCTCAGATATTAGCAAATTAGAAATCTTATTTATACTAATCATCTAAAGTACTCATCTACAGCTAACCAATGCAAGAACTTCAGCTGATTATAGAATAGTTTAGATGATTAATCTGGACAAAATGCCTTATTTACAGCTACAGTGAGTGCAGTTGAATCCTACTTCCTCTAACAGCATTCTTGTGACAGTCCTTTCACCAGCTTGGGTGTATTACTGAACTTTTACTTCGAACAGTGTCTAAATTCCAGAGCTTTCCCAGACTGGGTCAGCACAAAATGACTCTCTTTTTTGATTGATTCATGTTTATACCATTTTTATTAAAAAAGATCTATCTGGTTTTATATCTCAAATTCAAAAATATCATTATTAGTTCTGCTATCAGCTGATCCTCCTACTGATGCTGAGGTATATTCAACCTTCTTTTCCAGTCAGACTGTTGATTATATCACTGACAGCCAAAAAAGCAACCACATACAAATGATCAATTCTCAGGCATTTGGTCTATCCAGATTATATTTCTGCCCATGCTATGACTGAATACTAATGTCTGAAAATCAAAGCAACAGGTCTAAAATTTATCCTCCTCTTGTCAGGTTTGGGGTTTTTTTCTCCAATGGACAATATTTATACTTTTCTGTAAACACAAACTTTGCAAGTGTGGTAGCTTTTTTTTCACACCTTAAATACATTCTTAAAATTCCTGATACATATTTGGTTTTAGCAATAAAGATCTAAATTCTTATTTTACAGGGTTTTATTTTAAAAGTATTTAAAAGAAACTGCATTGGTAAAAAAAAAAAAAATCATGGACACCTTCATGAAGGAAGTTAAAACCTTGATCAATTCCAGTGAGATCAAAGACTGGAAAGAAGATGACTGAGGAAATTTCTGGACTCCGATCATCTTCAAAAGTAGGGGGTTTTGTTGGTTTTTTTATGTGTAGGATTACAGAACTGACAGAGATCAAGGCATATTATTACAGTACTATCCATTCAGCTACACTTTGTGCATTATCTGAAAAATTTAATTATTCCAGATTGCTTTGTCCCATTAGTAGTTCATTCATCTGACCACTGTGATAGGCTCTCTGCATTCTTGTTGATAAGCATGAAGTGGTTCCTGGAATAAATCTAAGGATTTTTTGGCTCCTACTATTTAACATTCTCCAGGACGGATTCCAGCATTCACTGTGTTTTTCTGCTTTTCCTGGTATTCAAGTATTTCAATACGTGCCTTGTTTGACATGAACACCATGACTGTGATGCTATTATTCATAAGCATTGTTTGATCCCTGCAAAATGGAGCAATATGCCTTGCTATCTCTAAGCATGGTGGAAAGGGTTGGATAAAGTGGTGATACTCATTTTCTGGTTTCCAGATGACTGAGTTTTCCAGTGTCTCTAGTACCCATGCACTTACAATTTCATTCAAACAAATCCCAATCTTTTTTCAAAGGACTTCTCCATTTGGCCCAATGTACACTCCTGGCAGCAGTGAATTGCTGATCAGTTAGCAGCAAGTCCTTTGCCTCATTCCAAGGGAAAATGGAACATTTGCCGGAACTCATACTTGTCTTTCTGAGTTGCAAATCCAGGGGAGATATAAATCCATATAGTGAAGAGGATTACTTAATTTCTTTGATTTGCCTCCCAATTTTCTACCAAAATAATAGCTGAGGTTTTCTTACTCTTCAAAACAACTTTATGTCTATTTAAGCCATTACAGATAGACAGCCTAGTGCTTCCTTGGGACAAGAGGTTTAACCTACTTTCTTGACATAAGTCTATATTTTTATAACATGATATATGTCATACATATTGTTAAATGAAAATCTTTTCCTTGTATCATCACCATTGTTTCATAATGTGTGAGCCTCACCATATATTTATGGTGTATTTATGTATATATGGGTATGTGTATTTATATACATATGGATACTATCTGAGACAGATATGAATATGTAGATTAAGGCACCTTAGAGATACTATAGCTAAAGGTCAATGGTTTTGCAGCATTCTATTTCAATTTGAATGTTCTTGCAGATTCCTAAAAAAGAAATTATAAATAGAAACAGAAATTATAAATATACTATACCAATTTTTAGCTGCATTTTTTGAGTTGAGCAATACCTAGTTCTCAACTATAAAGTGGTAGTACAGAAAGCCAGTTTTGCCACAAAACTATTCCAAAGGAATTTGGAAGTTTAGCTATTGCAAGACTAGCACAAGTGGTTATACAAAATCTACCAGTCGTCCTGGAGTGGTAGATAACACAACTTTCTGCTAAACTTTCTGGATGCCTTGGACACTTTTTATTGTTGTAGTAATAGAGCAGAATTGGGGCTTCCCTACATTCTCTCACCACCAAAAATAAGGGCAATATATACAAAAAACCAATACTTGGAATTTCCTGTATATCTGATTCAGGATATTGCTCAAAATTTCACAAAAAGTATCTCCAATTATTTTTGCCTTTTATTCTAGATGAATATTGCAGGTTTTGGAGACATTTTTTAATTATAAATGTTTAGCACAGAAGTTCCCAACAATTCACAGCCTAATAATACACCCATTCTTTGATTAATATGGCCATTTTCTGGCAAAAATAAATACTACTCAGAAAAAACAATACCTAAAGAGTTTACTAAATTGAGCCCATCACATCAGTCAATGGCCAAGCACTTAATATGCCAATATTCTGAGCATACAAGTTAACAGAAGATTTTCAACCTAACACTTACTATGACAGAATGTTTACAAGATTCTTCCGAACAGGTCATTAAGGATGCTATGAAAACCTCTGATGACAAAGCCAGTCAATGTAGCCAGAGAGGTTATAAACACTAGTGCTTTTCCAGAGTGACAAGGACCTGGAAAAGAGAAAGGTTATGAGATGGAAAAATACAAAGTACAGAGACTGAAATGATGACAGTTATAAACATTGTGAATTGTACTCTGAGAAAGGCCACAGTGTATGCCAGCAAACAGAATTGCTGGCTATCAGAGGCTTGGAAGGGGAGGAGAGAGGGAAAGGAAGAAAAAAAGAAGTGTATAGTTATAAACTGCCTGATGGGAACTTTTCTCATACTTTGCTGGCCTGACAGGAATGTTTGGGCTGCCTAATGGCAGCTCTTTTCACAGCTGCCATCGTTTCCCATCATATATGAGTTTTTCTACTCTTCACTGTGACGTTTGGAAGTGACAAGAAGAAAAAGAAGCTGGTTTTGACACATCTGCTCCTCCAAAAGCCAGTCAATGAACATTTGTTGGGTCATTTATTGATAGTCAGGAGCTATGGAAAAACGAATTTGTTCTATATTTGCCACTGGTAACGGGTGGACTTAGAGGTAAAATGGATATAAGAAGGGAGCTATGAATAACTCCTACTATCTATCTTCTTTTACTATGATACTGCAGTAAGAAGGAAAATGGGCTGGAAGAGTAAAGACTAGAGAACTTTAGGGGACAATGATGGAGAAGAAGAAAGACATAATAATCACTCCACTGCTACTCCCATAGTGCTTTTTGCATTAGACAAGAAACTATAGGCTTATATAAAATAAAGCTAATAACTATGATAAAATTTATTGACATGTTATCAAACTGTTGGTGCCAGTTCTTCCCTCAAATTTGTACATCTGATATATTTTCTTCAAGTGACATTTGTTAACTACCAACTCTATTTTCACAAGTTTCGTAAGATTTCCACATGAAAATGAAATTCTTTTTCTCTATGAATCAGCAGATGTCTCAGTATCTCTGACACAAAATACAACTATTGCTTTGTTTAAAAATGATAATAATGTATTAAACTTAATAAGTAACAAATGCAGTATATCTTGTGGAATAACTTATTGTTTTCCTTCCATAGATCTACAGAAAAGGGTGATGACAGTCAAAATTTTAATAGCTTCTGATTCATAAGATTTACATGAATGAAGATCATTAATGGCAAATTTTTTAACTAAACCTAAGAACTGCTGATTGACAAAATGTTGAATAAAATGTTCAGTATGAAGTGGTCAAAAAAGCAATCTCGTTGGACTATGTTAAAGAATATGTAGTAGGGTTCTGCTTGTTTGTTTTAATCCAATCTTCATCCTCAGCAAAAAAAAAGCCAACATTGGAAACCCTTGACTGCAATACGTATTATATAAGACTTTATGGAAAAGAGTTGTTTTAAGTATATGGCTGGAATCAATTTGTTTCTGATAGGGGAGAGAGAGAATGAAGGCATTAGCAGAGGTGGGAGAGGGGAGAACCTATCAGTGTTACCTGTTAAAACTGTCAGTGAGGGTTAAAATCTTATTTATTTGCTCTCACAGCTGATGAAAATATAATAAATAAATAATCTGATATGCCAAACACAGAGGAATTGCTTAACTAAAAATATTGTAGACCCAAAATATTTGATTGATTAAACCTGAGTCTGCAAACTGATAATTAACTGTCTAAACCGCGTCAAAGTTTAAATATGGAAAAGACTGACCGGAACAAATACAACGATACCCAGTCAGTAAAAGAAAAAACAAAAATAGCAAAGCAAAAACCTACTATGTTTCTGAAAGAGCTATACACAGAGAAACATGGGACATCTGGTCTTGAGGGAGCATAAATCCAATCAACATTAATGAAGCATGCAAATTCACGCCAGCTGAGGATCTAAACCCAGCTTTGGTCAATGAATTATTGTTTTTTTTCCTTATTGTTGTGACTATATTTATGTCTGTATTTTGAAGAGAAAATAACTAATATTTCTTCCATTAAAGAATGCATCGTGGTTTGGCTGACTTCTCTGACAGTGACACATTGAGGACATTAATCTAGGATTGGTTTTGTGTTTTGTTTTGTTTTGTTTTTTTCTTCTTCTAGAGGTCCCTGTGATAAGCAACAGCAGGTTCTCTGCTAAATGTCCTAATGGTGAGCAATACAAGTCCACTTATAAAGGCTCGAAATAAATAGATGAACGAGCTATCATTCAATATAGCAAGGAAATACAGGACTATTCTAAAAGTGGCATAGCTGACATATCTTTGTGCATTATAATGAATTACTAAAACTACATTAAAAAATTGGATTATATACATTATTGTAAAAAGAATTTTATAAAAAGACCGAAGCATCCACAGGCACAGTTGAAATAAACAATTTATTGAGCCACAGATCCTTCAGAGTGAACAGCAATTCAAGAATGAAATACTTAACTGTTAAACAGTGAGTCATAGTGTGTTAAAGAGCATACATGCCTTTTTAATTCTACTGTGTAGTGTGAAACCTTTTTTCCCCATTAAAGTTAATGATAGAACACTCATTGACATCAATAGTGCCAGTATTTCACACAGTATATTTGTAAAGTATAGATCACATTTATCAAATGTGTAATGTGGAAAACAACTGAAGTGAAGTGAAAACTTTAAAGCAAATTTCTATGACCTTTTTAATATTTATTAGTATGTACCCTGGCTGGTCAATAATTTGAATACTATATATCAAAATGTAATCATCAGGCTCTCTTTGCCTCTGTTAGGGTCTAATAAATTGTTGAAGTAATACAAAAGGTCTTTAAAATCAATTATAATCTTTCCAGCAACTTCCCTGGGTTTGCATCAGTTGCCAAAAGTCTGAAAGCTGTAATAATATCAGGAGTAGCAAGAGAAAAGAAAATTACCCTGCAAAGATCAATGAGATAAAAAACATATTTTTCTGACAAATATTAACTAAAATTATTATTTGCTGAGTTTCTAGAGGTAGTGATATTGTGCAACTCTGTATACAAACCATTTAAAATCCATGCCATTTTCAGTGTTTGCATAACTGCGTGGGGCTTATTGCTTGTGTGAATGACACTTCATCTGATCAAGGTCTTAGAGGACAGTCTACTTGCACTTATTTACTATTGTTGGAATGCCTTGATAAGAGAATCGACTAGTTCAGATTTCTCTTCCCTGTGGGAAATGGGAGGGGATCAGAATAAAGAAAGATCTTCCATGTGTTTTGCCTGGTTAAAACAAAAATAATAATATTAATTGCTTTCACAAATTGCTGGAAGGTATATAATGCCTAGCTATTAATATCATATACACAAGGCTATAGGGAGTGCATACCAAAGAATAAAAAGTAGTTGTGTCCCATGCTCTGTAATGCCCAAAATATCTGCAGTAGGTTGGGATTACAACTTGCTGCTACTTTTTTGCTCCATTCATTGATTCTGGACACCTGGTCATATCAAATGCAGTTTCATTGATACGATCTACAGTATCTCTCAGTCATGGCAGATCATAAAGTAGTGATTTATTTTATTGTTTGCATTGTGAAGGTACTTACCATGGTATAAATAAGGAGGCAGTCATGAATTTTACTATATGTTTTTTAGTTACTATTGTTATTAAGCTATTTTTATATTGTAAATACTGTGAGATGAATTAATCTGAGAAATCAGGTTCTGTAATTTATTTTTTCAAACATTTTTCTTTAAAATAACATTTCAAAAAGTTTCTCTGGGATTTTGAAATTAAAAAAAAAAAGAATAGGGCAGAATAATTTTATTTTCAATAGCCAATGTGTGAGAGAGTCTCAGTTTGTAGTCTCCACATTCACGGCAATGGTGGTCCAAAAGTCCATGGAAAAAGATCGGCAGCTGATCCTTGAAATAATACCATTTTTCAAAGTTTAAAAATCATGAGATAAGCACATTATGATCTATGAAAAATTGTAAGTGTTAATACTGGTCCTTTGGTTCAAAAAGGTTCAAAGATTAACACCAAGTGGTCTATGGAATACCAAAATAACAATTTTTAATATGCTATTTTATATGTCATCTGACCTGGTTTTTTATAGTTGGAGATTCACATATAGTGAGCAATTAGGATCACAAAAGATGACTAGATTAGATGTTCTAGTCTGATTTTCTGAATGCATAATCTTTAAATTTTATCTGTTTACCCTCGTCGTGAGTTTAATTATGTAAACTAGTTGGAATGGGCCACTCTAGAGACATCTGTGTATACGTAATCGTAGTACAGATGTTTCAGTATGTAGGCAATGCTTTATTCCCACAGTAGTTAGTTTATATCATTGTGATTTTGAAAGAGCAACCAGGAGGAAAACATGATACAAGTGTCATAGGATGTGAACATTATTTGGGAAAGTGCAACAGCAAGTTGAGTAACTATTTCCAAAGGGTACTGTAAGTTTTCTGAGTATGTTATTTCTAGAGCTGTGTGCACCTGGTAATTTAGAGTGATGAAGAGTTCAATACGCCCTTGTCCCAGCTGATATTTATCTATCACACAGTGTGTGACTAGATCCCAGTGGAGTATATATAATAATTAGACCTACACTTTCCTAACTGTCTACTCTTGATTCACTTGTAGGTTAAAGGGCACAATCTGAAACTCTGTTCTGTTAAAAACATATTAAATATGATATTAGTGGTCTAAAGCTATATACTTCCCTGGAGACTCCCACTTTTAATAACCTCCAGGATAATAGATAAAGCAGAGGGCAGTAATCATTACTGAAATGGATTTTCTGGCAGAATTAGACATCACCTCCAGGAATCAATAATCATTTTAAGCTAACAGGGTGATTAAATGACCTTCTTTTTATTTTCCTTCATGTTGAGTTGCTTTTTATCTTGATTTAGAGCCACACAGCCAGAACAAAGATAAACAGAGGACTGGCAGCATTACAGAATCACAGTGAGGCCTATCCCTTATACAAGTAAAAGCATTTTACTTTAATCAATGCATTTGCTGCCCAATCTGTGGCTTCTGAAGAATTAAACTAAAAATTCTAGATGCAGAATATATTAATGGATTATACCCCAGGCTAGTTCTTGTTTTTAAAAGATTTGCACCATTAGCTTTGCTGCAGCAGGTGCTATGTTTTTATATTTAATAATTTATTGCTCTGGAGCTTGCTTGAGGATATCTATGTTGAATGATAACACTTTCATTAATCCTTTCAGACCATATGGTCTTCTTCCACATCCTCCTGCTCTCTGTGATGGAGTATTGGATGACTACATTTCTTTTTTTCCTCCCAAAGGAGATTGAGAAGCAGCTAACTTCAGTGTGCTATAGTGTTGATGAGCTACAGCTAACCAGATAAGACTGTTGAAAACTTAGCTTAAAATTCTTGTGAGATTTAGTTTCACTTCTTGAAATCCAAAGATCTGTAGGTTTTTTTCGTATCTTCTGAAATATACGCTGGTTTTCTGTGGGTTTTTTTGGTTTCTGATACAGGATGTAAGGAGGGTTTAAGTCTAACCAAAAGATTAGAAGCCTGCATGATCCATGTCTACAAAATAATGTACAGAACAGAAAAGTCTAGAAGGACACTCATAGAAAACCTCACAAAAATAATTGTGTTGTCTGTGTCAGTTTGAATGATTGGAGAGGAGTATATGCTACTAGCATATAATATAGTGCATGATCTATAGGGACAGTGGTGCTTGTAGTACATTGCACTCTCCATTAAAAGAACTATTTGAGGCTGATTTTTGAGCAGCTTTAAATGTTCATAGTTGGGGTTTTTTTGCAAAAGCTTACCTGTAGAACTAGAAAAGCACCTGCTTTTGTCCTGTGAAATTGTGTTCAGGTTTCACTGAAAGAGCAAATGTAACCATTTTAAATATGATTTTCACCTCTAGCTTTTTTTAGAATAAGATGTAGGTGTATTTCAAACATCTATTCTGGGACCTCACAGATGAGATCCAACACGAAACACCAAAGTGTCATGCCCTTTGCAGGGAGGGATCAATACTGGTGAGGCAGGTGCAGCGAAAAGAGAACATGGCTGAGTGACACTGCTCTTCCTCATTCGCTTGCTCTCCAAACTCCCATTTACTCTTACAAACTCTAGCAATCCCATTCAGTCCCTGACTTCGCTGCTTTTCCCCTTTGACTCTGTCAGATATCATGAGAGCTCCTTAAACTTCAGATAATGCTCTGAGGTAGAGGATTAAGACAAGACAGACTTTTCTTGTCACCCACAGGTAGGAACTGGCAGCTTATCTTTGCCAGTAGAAGCTTCCCCTGGGACAGCTTGATTAAATTAGTCCTCCTGCCAGATGAGAAACTGTTACAGTGTTGGAGGGTTTTGGACTCTGATGTACAGTAGATGGCTGTGATGACAGCAGCATAATGGTTGCTTCCTTCTCTTTTTTCTTTCACAGAAAAACAGTCTAAAGAACTAAGTGTAACTAGCTCTAATACATGTCAAGATTCACGCACCAGAAATCCCAGGACTACATTTGTTGCATATAACTTCAAATCTACACCCTTCTTTGCATACTTTTAAATATTCTTTTAAAGTTAGTCCATATCAATACTGTATTCTGATGAAATACTGATGAAAGTAATTATTTCATTGTTATGAAATAACAATGTATTTCATGTATTTCATTATGTATTTCATTGTTATTAGGCAAAGAAAATTAGCTTTATTTAACAACATCCACTATTCCCTCAACAAAGTTTAGACAGGTCACTTCTGATTTCCATTATCACTCCTAAATTAGTTATGCTTACCAGGTAACAACTTTCTCCATGTATTAAGTGGACAACTAGAGAGCCAAAGCAGGTCTTCTGGCTGTGAACCAAGAGTATCAATCCAGAGCCAGAAAAAGCCTTGAAGACCTTCCTACAAGAAACAAATGATGGTTAATGCCCAATAAGGTTGTTTTCTTCTATTCCTGATTAGCTCAGTAGGAAGATAAGGTCTGTGAAATGAAGAAGAATCATGGCATGTTATAAAATCTACCCTATTTGTGAATATACACAAATGCTGGAAATAGGCAAGCTGACGAATCAGGATTCAGACACCTCTAAAATCATGTACTTTCAGAAGGACTGAGAACTGAACATTATCTCACAGGCTATATACTATAGATTATATATTACAGAGATTGGCCTATAGAAGTGGAAGCAGGGACAGCAGTAGAAAGAACGAACCGTGAATTTCTCCAGTGAGAGCTCACCTCTTTGTAACAATGCACAGCAATTTTCAAGGAAGAGAAAACCTTACATGAAGAAAAAATAAGTTGTGAATTTCCACTACCAGCTGCTTACTGTAATATATATTATCTTTATTACTTTTGTTTGCTTTTGGGGGCCTTTTAAAGTACTTGTTTTATTGTGAAAACTTCAGGCTGCACTCCAATTAATAGCCAGGAATTCCAAGATAAAGAAAGATAACAAATATTCAGTGTTAATATTTTAAGCACTTTAAGATAAGAAAGATAAGAAAGCTAGCACACATGGAAATCACCCAAATAAAGCAATAAAACCCATCACAGTGAACCACACCACCCAATAATTAACTCTGAAAAGAGTTCTATATTCCAAGCTTGAAATAGGCTAAATGATGGTGATTAAGGTCCATCTTTCATAATTAGAGAACACAGGCCTGGGTCCTCAGCCAGTGCCAGTCAGGTCTATTCACCTAGCTGAAAGAGATGTTCCCACCTCTGTCCACTGCTTCACAGCACAGGATAAGCAAACCTGACTGTGCAGTCCCTTTGGAAGAAAGAAAGAAAGTGATTAATTTTGGAAAGCAAATATTCCAGCTGATATGTTGCATGCGTTCATGCCTGATAGAAACACAGGCTGATTAGTAAAATAATTGCAAGTTTTTTAATGCAAATAAGCCACAAATGATGCAAGTTATTATCGAGTTTTATTTCTCTTATTATTTATTTCTTATTTCTCTTATAATTTATCTTTTCCTGAATGTATTAATTCTTAAGTGTTTTCCGTAGTAACATTATAGTACAGATACTGAATGGAATTAACAGGAAATGTAAAAACTATATGCATGTTGCATATTTTCAATAATTAATCTATTGGTTTATTGCTGTTGGAGACTGGAAGCAAGACTGGGATCTGGCTGAGTGCAACAAATAGATTTAAATGCCTTTGGAACATAAAGGAAGCTATATTTATGGAGATGAGGTCTATTTTATAACTTCCTTTTTTTCCCTATGGAAACAGAATTGGTACTTCCTGCAGTAAGCTGGGGAATAAAGCTACCTTTATGACAAGTGCCTTTATGACAAGAGCATGAATGAAGTGCATGTTCTGTGCTGTTTATAATATTAACAATAAGTAGTATGGCAGTTGAGGTACTTAAAATTTTAACATGTTACATGAATGAATTAAGTAGTCTAAAGAGCCAATAAAGTTTGCATTCACAATCAAAAAAGCTGTCATATGGTATCAGTTCAAAACATGCTTAGGAAGACATAAGAGAAATAAAGAACAAGAACATTTCATAGCTATCTCAGGTTACTGCATCTTTAAGAAAAAACAGGAAACATGGCCATGCTAATTACAAAACCAAGCATGTTTTGACCATTAGTACTTTACATGTCTCAATATTATTAAAAAAAAAAGAAGAAAAAAAGACACAAGGCTTTTGTTAATTTTGTTGATGCTCATATGAAACCTATCAAGTTTCCATGCAGCAGTCTTCACAGTATTTTGTTACAAATTGCAAGAATTGACATTGAATTAAACAAAACAGAGATTTAATATAATCTTATAGTCTTTTCTTAAATAAAACTGATCAATGGAATTCATAGATCTGCATCTCTTATTAATAAAGAATAAAAGAATTATTCTCTGATTGGAGGAAAGTCATGAATCTTATCTCAGTGTGAGTGGAATACGTATTACAAGTGTAATTTAATTTAAATGTGTGTGTTATGGTTTTCAGAATGCTTTTATTTTTTACTATAAAAGTGACTATAGTGGGGTTTTTGTCTTCTATTCCTTTTTTTAAAATATCTGTTTGTTTTCTGTTTTCTTTCATTGCTCAGAGCACAAATCTTCAGTATTAAACAGACACTACACAATATCTAATTAGAGGACTAATATAGTCAATTAGTATTTTAAAGTAGTTTAATGTGCGGATTTTATGGGAACACATGCAAACACAGCAGTATAAGTTGAGAGAGAGTGAAGCTTTGTATAAGTACATCATGCATTATTTGGATAACTGTGATTTCAGCTGAACTACAGTGGCAATCCTGTCTTTAAGTGATGCCATAAATGCAGCTCCAAAGGTAGGAAGAAATGTGTCTGTCAATCAGACAGCAGTGCTATTAGGCATTTATCTGAAGCTTCTCAGCCTCAAAGAAAAGAAATAGACTTTAGTAACTGAAACATTATTCATGGTCATTGCACTGTTCTAGATTTCTGAATTTAAGCAAACACCTGGGGGCCTAAATTCAGAAGCACAATTCAGTAAGAACCATAAGGCTTAGTTGTGAGTTTTGTTCCTTATTCTGCTGCTATATGATGAATATAGACTACAAAACCACCTTTTTGCTAGCATTTCCTGATTCCTGATTCAGTTTGATTGCAGTTCCAGGAGCAAAGACAGTTCTGAAGTGAAATTTAATGCTGGCAAAACGTGGACTAAGTCTTCCACAAAGTTTGAAGCTGGCACCTAGAAAAAACAAAGTTCTTTTAGAGTATGCATAGAACATCTGCTTCCCTGCAAAACTGAATGAAACAAAGAGACATACGTCCCTGAGGAGGCTCAGTCCAAACTTGATGATCACTTTTTGCATCTATAATGGGTAGACACAAAACCTATTCTCTAAAAATCTCAAATTTCATTAAAAATTGAAAGAGATAGTTTTTCTATTTCCAATATTTAAAACTTTATTTTATTTGAATGTAGTCTAACCATAATATGCAAAGAGAAAATGTTGTCAACATAGTAAAAAATAAGTTTTATTAATCCTAAAATCAGAAGTAGCATTAATAATTTCTATCAGTATTATCAGTTTATGTCAGATTCAGTTGCAGTGTGTATGTCAACAGGATTTTCCCTCCTTGACTCTAATATAAATTAATTAAACATATGTCAGGATACAATAACATTATTATGGTAATTGCACAGGAATATGAATACAGAGACGTGGGAGGGGACCTTCTGAAGTTTTCAGATATACTATGGCAGAAACTATGTCCGTGACTCTATGGTCATCCATCCTGATTTATCAACAAAATACTTTCTAGACTCTCCCAGTCTCCCCTTTGCAGTTAGTAGCTCCATTTCTGTCAGGCTTGTATCCACATCCTGACATAATTTAATTTCTCACAACCAAATTCATAATAGCACTAGGAACTACTGACCTACACAGATAGGCAGATCTATAACTTCAACTCTAGTACTTTCTTTCCAGAATGCTTTAGACCCTCTTTCTCCACTGCATACCTCTACAGCACCTGGTGCAAAAGCAATATAAACAGCCTCTGAGTAGCCTGCAAAGAATGGCAAATCTCCCTGACTCTCATCCATCCCATTCACATGACACTCTCCCACCACCAACCTGCCCTCATCAGCTGTTTGCACTAATACGTTTGATAGAAATGTGAAGCAGAAGGTGGGCAGGGCAAACATTTGCAGGAAAATAATCCCATCAGCTGCTTCTGCAAGATTCAATAGAGGTTTTTTTCTGAGAACAACAGAGGCTTGAAAATGCATTCTGTTCTCTGCTGTCAGTTGGAAACGGTGCCGTCAAAGCTTTTGTTACGGCAGTGACAATTGAGTTGTCTGTGTTGACATAACCCTCACGCTGTCCTTGGCTAGGTGAGTCTGGCTCTCAGCTCTGATGAAAGGAAATGAAGTTCCAAACCATTTATTTCTCATTCTACAAATGACAAAAAGCTGCAGCCTGCTTAAAACCAGTGATGGATTTTGTAAAGTCAAAAATTATTTTACCGTCAAAATATGAGTAAGATATAAAATGTGTCTATGCTCAATACTAAAACAGATAAGCTAGGGTTATGATAACCCCTAATAAATGTTATCTAAATGTTGTCTCTTTCTCAGCAGTGGTGTTTGTTTGTTTTTTTCTTCTTATAGATGAACGTTCATCATAACTAGATTTTTTAACATGAACATACCAGTTCTGCTGAAATTTTTGTAGAGAAAGGTTTTTCCTAAGCCAGCTGGTTAGTGGGCGTGAGTCATGGACAGCATGCAGAGAGAAATACTAGAGTGTGATGAAGATATTCTGTTGAAATCTAAGTGAAAGAAGTTCAAGTTTCTGCTTTGTTTTTCCTCTCAGTGGCAGGTGACTATTTAACCCCCTAGCCACTATGATGTGGGTATCTTTCATGTTGGACCTATTCCTCTTCTGTAGGTAAATAAACTTTCAATAGCACAGAGACATGGACAACTGCCTTCAGAACAACGCTTTTACTGTCAGACCGTAGTCAGTACCAAGGCCTAACTATAGCTATTAAAAATTCTACAAATGATCTGTGTTTTATCTCAGGGTGGAATTATGAAAAAAAAAAAAATCCAAAAGGCTTGCAAGCTATCCCCATCAGCCACATTTA
The DNA here is from genome assembly GCF_034638445.1 of Ciconia boyciana. Classification (NCBI taxonomy): domain Eukaryota; kingdom Metazoa; phylum Chordata; class Aves; order Ciconiiformes; family Ciconiidae; genus Ciconia; species Ciconia boyciana. The sequence goes on from NC_132936.1 coordinate 44,549,331, forward strand.
AGAACATACGTTTCTGCAGCATACTGAAACTCAAAGCTTCCAATGACTTTAGTGTGAGTACCGCATATGAACTTCTTTGTAGCATTTGGCTGATAAAGAGTATAGAGAATTCTAAATACCTACTGTAGGGGGGGGGGAAAAAAAGAAGTAAAAATGTGTCAGCAGCCTTAATTAACACTTATTGCACAAGATCTGCCAACCTGCTGTGCATAGGCAGTTAATAAAAAAAGGCAGGGAACCGAAGGAATAGTCCATGCTCATTTATCCCTCTAAGCTGAGCCAAACTAAGAGTAGCTGGCATTGGGCTTTAACAGAATAGCATCTTAATTGCTTATCAGGATGAGAAAGGTGAGTGGCTAACCATTGCCAGTGAGAATTCAGTCTGTTCCCTCAGGAATCTGGCTGTTTTCCTTGGCTGCATTTTTTACTTTTAACATAATTGATATATTTTTATAAGTTTAGCAGGTTGCAGTTAGCAAACTGTTGAATTCAATTTATTTTTGTTTTCATGATAAAACTTTATCCTCTGAGAATTATTCTCACAGGATTTCTCCTCTTCTTTTCCAGTGACTGGCAGCAGGGACACTTTGTTGAATGACCTTTTCTATTTAGCTGGGTTGAGAGTATACTCAGATACTAGAGAGAGGGTTTGTTTCATTTTTCCTGCTATAGTTCTACTGAAAAGTTAAAATTCAATAGCTGAATTAATCTTTGTTTTGAGATTTTAATTATGTTTGCTGTAGCAATCTGCCTCCTCACCTTGGTAGAGCTAGATATGTGCAGAGTCTATAGCTTCTAACTCAGCCAAAATACTTTTTGAAATCAATCAGTTTTGCTTGAATGAGTAACACTAAGAAAAGACGTCTAAGATTTAAATGTAGTCAGCACATTCTAAATACTGGAGTTATGACATTTTGTTATAAACTGGTATATATCCTATGCTTTTAAATAAATGTTTCAAGTGTAATCAGAGCAGTTTTATTACACCATGATCACTGTTATTTTAAATCACACCTTCATGTACCGGTGTCATTGTGTGCAAGTAGGAAATATTTCATCTAGAAGTTAAAGCAGCTGGATCTTTAGGAGGTCAGTGAGATCTACCAGTATGGAATATCTCTTCAGAATAACACCACTCTGCAAGCTCTGCATTCTGATGGAAATACCTAAGGCATGGATACTCTTGAGCAGAGCTGCTAAGCCACCTTAGGCAGGTGATTCTTACTTTTTGTTTTCCTTAAATGCTGATTCTTTCCCCCTTCTTAAGGATCAATGCTTGGAGAGGGATTTTTAACTTATTTATTTATTTTATTTTATTTTTCTTATCTGACAGGTGTTAATTCCAGGGACAAGCAAGTGTGTCAGGGTGTGGGGGAGGTTAAGATGTCTGAACACTAGCATCTAGCGCAGCTTGGGAGTTTCAGCTATCAGTGAGACAACCTTAGGTTGTCTAAAATTGCACAGGACAGCTACGTTTGGGCAGGTAAATCTCCCACACAGTGTCTCAGACATGGTTTTTTTTTTCATTTCTTAGTCAGTAGAGTGCATAGTTTAATAATCTAGGTGATTACTAGGTGAATATTTCTAGTAATGACTGCTTTCATGCCTGTGTTCCCACCACCTCACACTGATAGGGAGGTAGTATTAGTTGTATAGGTCCCAGTGAAGGCTTGTGTTTATTTCCCTGATACTTTGTACTGAATTTGCCTGCACCATTCAGAAACATAATCTTGCTATACGTATTGCATCTTCTGTATTTGTGTGTTGTTTCAAAACATGATGTGCTAGCAAATTTGTGTGAAGAGCCTGGCTTTGTGAATCTATAACAAATGAACAGTTTTAAATAGTCTGTTATGGATCATTTAGCAGAATGTTTATCAGCTTCCTAACACTTTTGCCCATCTAAGAGGGTTTTGCCTATCATCTCTAAAGCTGATCTTCAGCTGGTATAATTTATGAAATAAAACTCTACACTTACGGATTGCCTGTCAACCTTTTTAGTGCTGTCAGTTTTTCCTGAGCCCAGTTTTATGATGCAGCTGAAAAGGCACAATTCTGCCAAATAAGGTAGTATCCACTTGGATGTCATGAGCTGGCTGATGCAGCATTTTCTTGACTTCTGATATGGTTTTCATATTAGTGTTACAGATAGAGAAATACGCTAAAATTTTGTGTCTTGTCTTTTATACTATTCCCGTGAATTCCTAACATTTTTGAAAAGGTGGTTTGAAAAAATGTTTTCACGGATCAGGCTGTTGTTTGATTAATATTATGTCATGACCCTATAAAAAGTTCAGGACAAACTTAGAGGCTTTAAATTTTATAATACATATATTCAGGAAATACTTTTTATTATATGTCTTATTGCATCATGAAAATGTTGCTGATAGAAAGACATGTAAGCTGGAAGGTACATACAAGTTAAAAAATGAAAGTATGGCAATGCCTATGAAATGTGGAAAATGTACTGAACTGCAGTTCAGTGCAGCTACAGTTTGATCCATGTAAAAACTAAAATGAGAGAAAGAAACATCTTGAACACAGAGGAAAAATGTAGTTCAGAAAAACAACGTCAGCGATGGAGAGAAAGGGCATAGGTGCACTGGTAGCCAAAGTAATTTTAGGTCCTATTCTGAATGCTGGCATCCAGAAGATGGATGAATGCTCAACTGAATTGTGCCTTTGTTTTTTACGGCTCATATATATGTCAAGGAGCTTAAATGGCAGGTTGCTTTGATGCCAGCAAGGTAATAAGGAACACATTTTACTGTTTTAATTTCCTGATTTCGTAATGTTATTTCCGGCTTTGTAATCAAGAATTTCAACTTTTGCATCTCTAGATTAATCTTGCATGCTTTTGACTTTAAATTTCTGCATTTTTTTAAGATTGAAGTTGGGCGGGCTGAGAAATATGAGACACTTGCTTTCTGCAGAAAGAAAGGAAGTACATGCAATGAGACACCCCGACAAAGTCTCAGAAGCTCACCAGCTGAGATGAATCTAGGAGTATCAAGATTTATAAGCATGCTTCCTGTTTTGCTGCAGGGGTCAGTTTAAGGACAAAGTGACAGCTTACAAGGCAATGTTTCCCCAGGAAGACATTGCTTAATCTGGTGAAAAAATACAGATTGCAGCTCTTGTTGCTCCCTGGTAAATTATACACAGCCAGGTGCAGGCTGGAACAGTTGCAACAGTCCTGGTGTTTGCTGAATCAAAACTTTTGCTGGGGTCTATGAAAAGTCCCTCCCAGCTATAATTTCTTGACTTGGATTGAACAATCTTTGAAACCAGAAGTTAATGAGAAGTAGAGCTTTCATGTCTTTTGCTTTTCATTTGCCTACATTTTGATCCTATGTTAAATGTCAATCAGAGTTCAAAATCTGACTTTATAAAACCAACCTTAGCAGTTTCTGAGGAAGGAAAAGGAAGGCAGATGTATGACTGATTAGTTGCTAGAAATCATTTGATTGCTTTTGTTTTTCATTGCAGGTGGTGTTCTGCTGTGTGTCATCCTTTCAATGATTTTCTTATGAAATGCATAGAAACAGTGGCTGTAATAGAGCAAAGCAGTTAATCCAAAACCATGGATGACATCTGGTCCTTGTACTTTCCAGTTCTTTGTTTTTAAAGGTTGTCTTAGTCATTTTTGTTATTTGTGTTTACATTTTCCTGTTATTGAATCTCCAGTTGAATTCATTTGAAGTTGTGCAGTTCAGCTGGATTGTCCTACATGTTTCTCCAGATCTTGATAATGCATTCTGGGTCTGTGAGCTGGGGTTTTCCGTGACTGATCTTCTAGAGATTTCTTGAAATAATCTCTTTTGGCTAGCACTGCAAAGAGTGTTATTTTAATTCTTTTTGCCTGCCTTTTATTTTTTCTGAGACAATGATATATTGTTTTAGTTCTATGAATGTTTTCTTGTCTGACTCCCATATTCATTTTGAGCATTTCCTCCTTGTTTCTGATGTTATCACCTTTGCAAATAGTTTGAGGTTGATTTAACCTCACCACACACCCCTTCCACCCCCCCAAAGAGTTTTGTTTCAAGATATGGGGTTTTTTTCTCTGTGGAGGATGCTGGTGTTTCTCAAGGGAAGAGTGAAGCCGATGAATTCACCATCATTTCAGAGACTTCTTGAGCAGTTTTAGCAATGCCACAGATGACTCCTGTCAGACATTGACCTTGACGGAATTCGGGGATTCCTGGGTTTTGCCATTTATGCAGGGCTGGTTTCAGGCTTCTCAGCAAGATAGGTCAGTGATTGTCCCAGGCACTGTCCTCAGCAAATAGCTATACTGCCCATCTGCCTGGTCCTATCTGGGGGCTGTGCCCACTCTCTAGTCCCATCTGAACAACTTGCCTGACCCCTCTTAAAAATAAATGTTATAGCCAGTTTGGGTAAGACAAAATTGAGACAGAGTATGGCCAGCTGCCAGTTTATTTCTTGTGTTTAAATAAACCAGTGTCTACACTGTGCGTGTCTCCTCCACACCTAGCAGCAGCTAGCAGAGTCAGAGTGGGGTTCAGAGCAGGGCCAGGCATAGACTCACAAGTGCACCCTGTTGCTGGGGTTAGGGAACCTGCATCACCCCAAGGTGCTCAGGAAGGATGAAGTCTGGAGGACCAGCTCTGTCCCTTGAAACTGCTGCAGAGCCTGGCCTGAGAAGGCTCACTCCTTCTATTTCTCTCTCAAAGCCATGATTTTGCTGTGCTCCTGTCTTCCTGCTGCCTCAGGAAGCAGCTCATCCACCTGTATTACACCTGTCTCTGCTTATTATGATTTCTTTTTTTTTTTTTTTTTGGTAGTATGTTAACAACCAGGAGCACAGTGAGGATCAAGGAACCATTTTGCTATAGATGCTGTACAAACCACAATTAAGCAGCAAAAATTCACCAGAGAATTTATAACGATGTATGAAGCTCGTGACAAGAGGTAGATACAGACATACAACAGAGCCTTAGAGAGCAACAGCAGTCAGCTTCATAGGCAGCTCTCTGCCTACCAGCAAGCTAAATATGGCTATGTATATAATTTTAATTCATGTTTGGTTTTTCTTCTTGCTGATCATGAGGCAAGTGTGTTGAGGTTCCTATAAGAACTTGGCTCTCTCCATCCTAACTGACTCCTGCCCTGGTGTAAGGTGGCATTGCACGGCACTGAGCTGCATTTGTCTCTGACAAATATGAGTCAGTGTTTTCTTGGGAAAAGGAGCTCGTCTTCACTGTAACTCTCCATACCACACAAAGCTTTTAAACTTGCATCTGTTTTATATGAGCAGTTACATATGTATGAACAGAAAAATGAGCTAGAACTTGTGCATTCCCAAGAAAAAAAATTCTCAACCATCCAATTTCCCCTATGTTTTTTCTATGGTGAGCTTCTCACACAACCAAATACCATATCCAGTGCAAAGCAGAGACAAACAGGATCCTGCTAGAATCTGTAGTGCTCCATTCAAGATGCAAGGCACTTTACCTATTAACTTGGAATTACTATGATTAAAGCCACTTGCTTTCAGAAAAAGGTAGAAGAATATACATTTTTTGAAGTAGATCAAAGGTAAAATAACATTAAAAAGCACAGTGGCTTAGTTCAGTCCTACCACATTCTTTTGTAACCAAGTTAAATGAAAAAAAAAAAGTGAATTAAATATGGAATTAAGTACTCAGGTAGAATTTATGTGTCATTAACCTCAGATTAAATTCTATTACCAAGAAAATAAAGCTTCCAGGGAATTCAGTACATTTTTAAAGGGGAAATGGAGGTCAAATAATATTTCCATAATTAAAGTCTTAAATCAAGTTAGAGAGACTGATCCAAATAAAATTACCTACACATTGCAATATGAATCAGAAGTTGTAGAAAACACCATTCAATTTAGTTACTAATTGTAAGTGATTATTGCTTGAGTGATCGTGTTAAATTCTGAAGTTAGATTAGAGGTAGAATATTTTAAGCTTAATGTTATTGCTGGCTGACAGATTTTCTCTTGCTGCATGTGACAGCACCACTACTGTATTTAGTGCAAGGGTTTGAACTTCTGTCTGCTAATTTTAAAAGAAGTTAGTAGCAGAAGCAAGGCATTTTCTGTGAGTGATCCTTCACACAGAAAGCCATTCTCCCTCTCTCATGATTCACTGAAGGCAGACTCGTTAACCTTTCTTAGAGTTTATTAAGGAGCTGCTCTTATTTCTCTGGCTTGTGATGAAAGGGGTAGGAAAGAATGTCTGTTGGTTACATACAAGACATTCTTATTTATCATCACTAATATTCCATTTATCTAGACTGAATGGATTTTATTCTTCATTCTTGCATATTTCAGTAGAATAAGGAAGCAACTGGAACAGCACCATCAAAGAAATTTGGATAAAATAAAACCAACTTATTAAGAAAAAAAAAAAAAGAAAAAAAGTGGGTTTTTTAGTCTAGTAACCTAAAGGTCTATTAGCAACTATTCCATTTGCAAATTAGAATATAAAAGTAAAACTACATTTGCTAACAGAAACCTAAGTACCTCCTCAGCAGGATGAATACATGGACTTCTTATCAGCAGTTCCACTGCTTTCAAAGGTTTTTGAGTCATGATGAAAAAATTATATATATATATATATACGCATACCTGTGCACGCGTGCACACACACACAGAGTCTCAAATATGACAAATGACTACAGAACCTGCCTTATGTTTTCAAATCCTGGAAATGTATCCTAAGTGTCTTGTGCTATTTGTCTCCAAAGCTTTAGTCCTGGGATAAGGTCAATGCACCAGAAAATTGGTTTCTAGGTTGCAAGTACAAAGTAGCTACTCTTCATAATTTTAGCACTTAAAAAAGTCAAATAATTAAACCAATGCAAAGGAGAAAAAAAAAGTATCTCCTGGTTTTTGGCCCAATCTCTTGAACAGGACTGGAATGCTGTCTTGTAACAAGAAATAATGGAAACAATGTTTCTCTCTTTTAATATACATAAAATCTGTTTATTAGCAACATTCAATGTATACTGCATAATACTATGCATGCACATATATTGTGATATACTGACAGTGGGAGACTCATAAGCACTCTCCTGTTTTTCCAATAAAGGTTTTTACTTCTTTTTTCCTTCATGAACTAATTCAAACAGTTACAGATCTTAAATTAAAGCTGAGTTAGAATTTTTCATACACAGGAAATTTGTAACCCCCCCTCCAAAAATAGAAAATAAAATCTTTTGTGGGGTAGAGAAAAAGCACATTCATAAACTTTGGTCAAACTGAGGTCTAACATAACAGAAAAAATGGAAAATATAAATATTGGAACACTCTAAAATTTTTTATTAAGCAAAATATTTTTATCTTTCATCTTGAAATGTCATTTTTATTAGTACATTAATTTATTCTGCCTAAACCAATATTTTCCGGTATCATATTACATTATTAGGCACATTTTTGCCAGCCATTGAGCAAAATACAGTGAAAAAATGCAACTGTTACAAGGTTGGATAGTCCTGTTCCCAAAGATAAGCTATGTGACAGCTCCAAAAGGGATAGATCAACAGAAAATGCTATGTTTCAGAGGAGTTTGATGTCAGTCTATTACTCATAAATTTGAACTTATTTTCCATTTTGCAGATGAATAAATGTTAAGTAGCTGGCTTGAATTTTCCATTTCCATATTATTTCTGAATGCACATTCATAGACCTCTTTGATTTTTATATTGGGGAAGGCACAAAAAGCAACAGCTTTAGATTCAATCTCACTTAAATATTTTCTCTCAAAATTAGTCATAACAGTATGCTCTATTTTCTGCATTTAAAGCCCTACCAAGATTAAGATTTCCCCCCACAATTTCTTACAAGTGATGATCACTGAAATTTTATTCAATATCTTCTCTTAGGGAGGAAAGGTTTAACTATCATACAAAAGTAAAATTCTAAGTAGGAAACTTTAGTATTACTCTTGAAATTTTGGCTTAAAAATTAGATAATAATTTGGTTTCAGCATTAAACATTCAAATTATTGTATTGATTGACTTGACAAAATTATCTACTTAGAATTTATACCCAAATAGATAGCAATCTTCTTAAAATTTATAAAGATTAATTATTTTTTATAATTAATCTGATGTTTTAATTTTAATTTTATATTGAGCCCACCTTGATTAATTCAATTTTGATATGATTTTGATTTGACAGTCCTAGTGAAGCTTAGCTTTGGGGAGATATTTTTGAAAGAAAAGAAAAGAAAAAAGAAAAGAAAAGAAAAGAAAAGAAAAGAAAAGAAAAGAAAAGAAAAGAAAAGAAAAGAAAAGAAAAGAAAAGAAAAGAAAAGAAAAGAAAAGAAAAGAAAAGAAAAGAAAAGAAAAGAAAAGAAAAGAAAAGAAAAGAAAAGAAAAGAACCCCACACATTTCTTACAATGAGCAGCATGGGTCCATAGCTGTGCAGGAACTGGGCGAATACCAGGTGGCCAACTTAAAAGGCTAATCTGTTTTCTCTAATTAGCGTTTGGTTCTCACACATCTACCTCCTGTAATGCAACAGGGTGCAGGACAATCGGCACAAGCACACATTGGAGCAGAATTAGTTTCTGTCACTTGCTCCTCTTAGACACCTTAACAACTCACTTGTTTACCGGTCTGTGTTCGTTTACTGAGGCATCCTGATGGCAGCTGCTGATCCGGTCTAATCTGTATTTTAAATCATTCTCATTCTTAAGTTTCCCATTTGAAAGCAACCCTCCCTCAGGTTTTTTTTTGCTGGTGGTGGTGGTGGTGTTTTTTTACCTGGCTTGAAGAGTCTGATGAGAGAGAGCTAGCAAAAGTGCCCACTAAAAAGTATGATGGATGTCCTCAACACTATTGACAGGGCAGTCATCACCTCCCATAGGTATAAATTCCCTATCAAACCAAATCCCAGAACTTCTTTGTAATCCAAATGGATTGATATGCTTAGCATACTATTGTTCAGACCTGACTTTAGCACTAGATTTCCTTTATAAACTGTCAGTCTTAAATCTTGAAGGTATCTGTCCTGAACTGTTTTAACCTTTGACACATTTTAAGGCTTTAGATTTAATACAGGTTACAAACCACCTGAGGAAGTTGAGACTGTGGGAAGCTTAATCAGCCCCTTGATAGTCCTGCAACAGGAACAACTTCCCGAGCATCTCTCTCTGGCACTTCCCCAACGTTAGCATTTAGACCTTTCATGAGCTCTTGATCCACTTTTAACTCCTTGAGTGTTGAACTATGAAGTGGGGTTTTTTTATAAGGTGCATTGATTTAACCTTTTGGCAGCCCACTCTTTAACTGCATGTGGAGGATTTCACTAACTCCAAGTTTTCATTCAAACTGATGTCTTCCTCGACATCTGACATGACTGCCAGGACTTCATACATTTAATTGCCCAAATGCTCAGCAGGGATGAACAGGAATAACCCCTCAGACTTCAGCAGAACAGTATGAATTTAGACCAGCTAACAAAGCTAGAATTATATGGGCATTTTGAGACGTTTCACTTTATCTACCTCATATGTTGCTTTTTTGGATGAGCCCATTCTACATGCTTTCTTACCAAACTCATACATAATTTTTAGTTCAGCACAGTCCTAATAAATAATAAAATGGAAACATCTTTTTCCTTCAGTCAGCACCAGCCTTTACAGTCTTGGATGACCTCAAAAAGTAATTCTGTCCTTTTCTTTACACATAACACATTCACACCCCCATGGCCTCATCATCTGATGTAGGGCAGCCAAAGGATTTCGGTGAGATGATACTCTGGGATGTTCTCCAATTTTGACTGATTCTCAGTGGAATTTTTTCAAGGGCACAGACAGCTCTCATGTCCTCAGCTCCCAAAGGAAATCAAAGAGACTTTGCTATATAACTTCCTCTTTAGTCTTTGAAACTCTTATTTTAAAATAAGGTTTTAAAAAGAAATTATGTTTCTAAGCTTTTACCTTGACCAATAGTATCTGCATAGTCTTCAGATGAAAGTTACATGAAGGAAAAGACTAAACAGTTTTTCTGACTTTATCAAATAGCAAAGATGATAAATCAAGACATTTTTAGATAGGAAATCAGGACACTTTTTTGACACTTCTGAAAACTTTGGTTCCATCAGGTGAGTCCCAAACAAGGGTCTAATCATTATAGTATTGCAAGCATTGCTTAGTATGTGCGAAGTTACAGAGTAGTTTCCTACTTGCCTGTATGATATGCTCAATGATTTCAAATCCTGTGTTGAATGTTGTGTTGATTTTCACTCAGTGTTCTTACTTTCTGAATCCTCTTACAAAGATTTTCATAAGTCTTTCAAATACTTAGCTGCCTGAGACTGAACTGAAGCTTTCTTTCCTCTTCTTTTCCCTTAACTGTGCTGCTAATTAGTTTTGTTAATGAAGGTGTAATCTGTGTGTAGAGATGGAATTTTATGTGTTTTTTGATGAAATTTTGGAACCTGCAATGATAAAGTTATACCAGGAATTTGAGACTCACGGTAAAGTTACAAGAATTATGTTGGAAGGTCTAATTATGGTAATTCCCTAGACTGGGAAATATAATTAGAATGTACCAGTCATCATCTCATATCACTCATTAGCAGTGACAAAAAATTTTAAATAAAGCTTTTTGTATAAACTGAAAAATTGAACATTGTAATTATGAAAACCTTTTATTCCAGACGTAATGGGTTTCAGAAAATTTAGAGGGATCAACCAAAATGACCAAAATAAACTGTTAGAGGCCTCCTCTGGCAAACTTGAAAAGTGCAAGTGACAATTCTTGGTGAACCTTAAGAAAACTGAACACAGCAAGTAACTTTTACTCCTACAGTAGCCTGAAATGCCACGTCCACCACATGCTGCAGTAAGGTCTTTCACACAAGACCTATGACAATGAGAATAAATATGGTCCAAGGATTTTTAAATAATAGAATCTCTCTCCTATCCCAGCATAAACTTTGTATATTACACAAGAGTCACCTGTTGGCTGTACAGCTTTCACTCATTTAACCTACACCTAGATATGGCGAATCTCCATTCCATTTTGCCAATGCCTTTGTGAGAGTAAGGACTGGTGTGATGAAAGTGTTTGCAACAGACTAAAACCATCCTGGTTTTGCCTCATCTCATATATAGTTTTATCTGTTTTTTCTGTTTCCCTTCTTGAACTACAGAGTTTCTAATTTCTTGTGAAGTATGTGTGATAACGCTGACGAGGACAGGCTCGTCCCTACCAGCCTATCATTACAGTTTAAAACTGATAATTTTTACTGAGAGTCTCTCTTAAAGCTCTACACATAAAGAGATATATCCTCAAGGCCACTTAGGTTTGTTCCTCAGGTGTCCTCCTGCCCTTTGGAGTTCAATTTTTAGACTCTCTGAGAGAAGTAAGATGTCACTGAGGAGATTTGTAACAGGAATATTATGATTGATATTAACTATGAATGGAAATGCATACATGTAAACATCAGAAGAAACAGCAAAACAGGGGTTAAGAGTGGCATGTATTTTTAACAAAAAGCACCATTCACAGCAATAAAATTGAAAAAGGTGTTGTTTCTATCAAGACTGGAAGGCCTGCAGTCTGTAAGACCACAGGACAGACAACTTGTTGGCAGAAGGCACTGCAGTGTGATAACAGGAGGATGAAAACAAAGTTCCAGTGCATCACACATGCTGTTATTTCTCCTGTTTGTCCAAAAGGAAGACAGGCTGTAACCATGAAGATCTGTATATTCCAAACAAAGAAAAAGAGACAATGAGTGGCAACTTTGCCTAATATTTATGGAGGCTTAGATAAGCTAAGTTCTAATGCAAAAGAATCACATAAGTAACTGTTGGCATCTAAAGGGTATAAAAATACTAACAGAAAAACTAGTTTGTCATCACTAATCAAAAATACTGCATGAGATGTGATGAGGACTCAGTAGCTGGCATACAAGTGGTCCTGGCCAGACCATCTGAATCCCAATCTTGTGAAGATAGCAGTGTGGGAGTATGAGTAAATGAAATCACTTAGAAACTTTGCAAAAATACAAATTCTTACAGTGAGTTTTGTTACACTAATTTCCTATACCACAGACTCCCAGAAACTGGAAAACCTGGGGAGGGCAGGGAAAGGGGGACCATGTAAACCAGCTAGGCAGGTTGATAAGGAGAGGTTGTCAGACCATAGTTAAAAATTGCTCTGTGTGTCTGACACCACAATTAAAAGAATGTACAACTCTGTCCAAGATCCTTGTCCCTAAATCTTCTTCTAGAATTAAGCAACAAAACCTGCTTATCTTTTACTTACTTCCATATTAGCAGAGCAAAGATTTATCTTCTCACATGAGTAGCAGGCACAGAGCACTGAGGTCACTCGTCTACCCTGTTTGGGCTGGTCATGTCTGGCTGATTTTTGCCCAAGGTCAACTCCAGTGAATAAGCCAGAAGAATTTCTGTTAGAGAAGACCTTTAATTTTGAAATAGTCAAGCATTCTCCACCGGTATGGTAAACAACTGGTTTAATCATATGGCACAATAAGGACTTGAAAATTGTCCACATACTACTAAAACCAAATTAAAGTGCCTAAGGATTTTAGGTATCTGAAATGTTAGACAGAAAATAAGCAATATTTCTCAGGATCTCAAGTGGCATATAAATTTCCATAAATTTCATTTTCCTTTTCCCATAAAATCAGAATTTCTTGCTAAGCTTTTCTTTCTTCTTCTTCTTTTTTTTTTTTTTTGCAATATTTACTTAAGTAAGTTTTAAACCCATTGTCCAGTTTCATCAAAGATAGCAAAGGAGAAGTGGTCTTAAATACAATTATATTTCTGCAAGCTTTGTAAAGTAAATAGCTAATTAGAAGAGTTAGTTAATCTTTGACCATCTGACAGTATAGAGTTCCATCTTAGAATCTCTTCAACCTAAAATTTTGACTGTCCATCCTAAGTTTGACGGAATAATGATTGACTTGTTTTATAGAACCTTACTTTCTGTGTTTAAAATGTGAACATTTACAAAACTTTCCAGACATTATTATTTGTTTGTTTGTTTCAGTGACACATCTTTCTCTTTTTGCACTGCCAATCTGAAATGATCCTAGATTTCTGCTATTCTGATTTAAATCACTAAAATGAAAATCAGAATCTGGTCCATGGTCCCAACAGTGACATTTGAAAAGTATATTTTACACAAGATTCTGTACTATGTAGAATAAATTACTGGTATTGTCTCTATCTTTTTGTATTGAATTTTGAGACATGTATGTTTAATCACTGAGTGAGTTTCAGGGATTCCTTCATTTATTATAGTAATTTTTTTATTTTCCATAAAAGAGAAAATATTAAATGTAAAATATAAAAATAAAATCTTAGCAGGAAATTAGAAGCCCTATCAATTCTACTTTTTAAAAAAATTGGCAAAAAACAGTGTGCAATTTCAGATAATTACATGTAATCCTTAGTAATCCTCCGCAGACAGCGTGAACTGGCAGTCATTAGTATGCTTTGAGCCTTTTATTTTGCATACACACCAGGATATGCAGAACGTTAGCATCCTTGCTGACTTTCTGACTAAAACATGGAAAATAAAGTAAGATAAAATCAAATCAAATAACTGTTCAACTTCAGTTGAGAACTGGGAGAAAAAGATTACTGAGTAACATGAAGCAATAACTTTTTTTCCTCTCAAAGACTTAAGTAAAAATAAATACAGAAGTCTATTTTGTGGGATTTTCTTTTATATTTCAAATCCAATGGATAATTGAGTGTTTGCTGTTCTGACAGTTCTAAAAGAAATAAATTCAGTCCAATATACTTGATTCAGTTGTGGGGTTAGTATATTTACATTTCTTGAAAATCACAGAAATTGTCAAAATCAAGAGAAGGCTGTTGTCTCAAGTCCACAAATTTTAAAAGGAAATCTTTAAAGGAATTAGTATACCTTTCAGCATTCTTTTTTTCATGCCACCTACCACAAACCTTGTGATTCAAGCACTCAGCTGGGAGGAGGGGTAGGTTGCTACCAGGTTCTGAATTAATAAGCGTTCAATTTATACAAATTGGAAAAGCTTCACACTCCAGGCTGTTCTATAACTTTCAGACTAAGGCATTTTGCTGAGAGAGGGAAAATTTCTGGTGAGACTTCTGTTCTGAGCTAGGCAGAGACAGAACTCAACAGTAGCCTGTCCCTTACAGTGAATTTCCCTCCACCTTTCTTAGTAGCTCTGGCTTGAATTTGCAAAACTACACCTGGATGCCAACATGCCTCCCTGCAGACCAAAATCAGAATACGTCACCTGGGAACTGCTGAAATTATCTTTTGGAACGCAGAATTTCCTAACAAAAAACTAAAACCTATTTCAATTGCTAAAATGCTTGCAGATACTTAATATTGCAAAAGTCTGTCCAGGTAGAGCTTTTCACCCAATCAACATCACCCTTACAGGCGTTGTGACTATTCTATTCTAATAAACTAAACCTTGCCAAATCCTTCCTTATACTGTTAGGTAGTTAGATTAGTCCTTGGCATGATTTGTCCTGATCAAACCAGTATCCTCCCAGATACTTCCTAGGCATGGCTTGAAGTGAGTATGGAGGCCAAGAGAATCTCCACCTACTAGTTTGAATGCAGATGCCGTATTCTGAAGGGTAAGAAAATTTAGTAATAGCTAATTAGATATGGCTTATTTGTGCCAGTTGGCCTCAAAGCCAGAGAGCAGGTCTCAACACTGTTTAATTTACTGCTACTGATATAGCTACGTGTCCTGGTTTCTCTGAACATGCCTTTATTTTTTTCTGCCTAGAGGAAAAGGAATTTATCTAGGTGGGAAAGGAGGAATTTGGCCATTTGTATTGGATTCCCATAAGTACAGCTGCTCCATCAGAGCAAGAGCAATTAAAAGAAATTAAAACAAAGAGCAATTAAAACTGTGCAGTTGCAGAGAGTCGAAATCATCAGGAATGCATGGGATTGTTCACAGAGTGTATCAGTAAGTGTTTAACACACCTGACACATTTACAGCATGTTGAACTGGCTGCACATGTATTCAATCTCCACATGATGTGTGCAGAATATGACAGGTTCAACTGATTAAGCACTGCATAGCTCACAGCATGTTCACTCATATTTCTGCCTGGGATTTTGGAGATAGCTGAAAAAAAGAGGTTTGGTATTTGCAAACTGACCTGAGTTTTTAGATTACAGTTTAGAAGCTTGACAGTGAAATCTGGTTCATGGTGCAAAAGCTGTCATTGACTTCACTGGGACCCAGATTTCTCTCTGGTATTGCGACAACTGTTACTGCGTAATGATGCTGACGTGTACAAAGTGCCTTAACTGCAGTAGGTTTTGGATTATGTTGATGGTGGAAAAGAGAAAGGAGTTTGTGGAACAATTAGATTAGAAGGGTATTCAGGCTATGCCACTGGACAAATGGTGGAGACAGATGTAGTGTAGAAAAAGGTATGCATAGGGGAAGTGAGATGTCTCATCACTCAGCGTAGCTTTGGAGTAGCTTGCTGTGGCACAAAGAAGGTAAAAAACAATTATGGTCATTGTCATATATCATTACTTAAGGGGTTCTTGAATAGATTGAATAAAACAGCAGGAAATAGAAAATTGTGTTCCAACCTGCATATAATCAGTTAAGAAGAGAGTATATAATACAAAACCCAAGCTGATACTCTAAAGAGTGGTAAATATTCATCATGCATACAATATGAGTATGTATCACTACACCACATGGAACTACTTCAGTATATGAAAGTGTTCTTATATCATATTAAGTAACCTATCAATAAAACGTGTCTTAAAAATGTAGAACATTCAGGGTGGTTTGATAGTAATGCAAACATATTCAGCACTTGATACTTCGGCACATTTTAGATTAATTCTCATAACAAATTACATTTTAAAACTCTTTAAAAGCTCTTTAAACCTGTGTTAAACCAATCTTAATGTGAGATATTATTTAACATGATGTGGCTATTAGTATAAAGTACTTCAATACACTTTTATATATAATTTGCATTACTGAAAATATCTAATTAAGGCACATTTGAAGCTTATAATATTAATTTCTTAAAATACTTGTAATGCATTGTAGTTCAATATTATTACATAGAATATTACAGAAATCAGACAGGTATATATTCTGAAGTCTTGTTTCTTATTTCAAAGCATATCCACCGGCTTTGTCAACCCTTTCTTGTATCATTAAATGCTCTAGCGAAAGAAACAGATTACCACTGATAGGCCTTAGAGCTCCTGCAAGTGTTTTTTCTATAACTGCTATATAGAAGCAAGTTCCAAATTTGAGTTTGACAAGTCCTTTCACAGATAGAAAAAAATGCCTCTGTGTGTAATGTTCAATTATGTGAAAATATCAACATGCAGAAGTAAGTTTAACATTTATACAACAATCATTTTTTCCCCTTGCACATTTATTCCGGGTTTAACAAAATGATGCAACTGGAATGTGGCAGTGAAATAGAAAAATTGTTCTTTATTAGCTCAAATAAGAAAAAAACCCTCTGGAAGTAGACCGTTACAGCTTAAGCAAAGGAAAGGTGATAGAGACTGAAACAAAAGATGGAACACATTTGTACTGTGTGGAAGGAAAGTGACAAAATTCATTAGGAAAGAGTGTCTAAACTAAAAATGGGACAGTCAGTACAGCACACAAATAATTTGAATTATTAGAATTTTACAACATGCTTTCATTTATAGTTTGATTTTTTTTGTAATGATAGTTTGAAAGTGATGGAAATTGAACTTTAATTGTCTATTCTCAAACAACATATTGACTTTGCCTAATTAAACAAAATCAAATGTGCTCATAAAATCATGAACTTCTTATCTCAAATCACGCTACATGTTACAACAATTAAGAAACACGTGCAGCAGTAAAGTTGTTACCTAAAAGGACGAGAACAGTAGATTAATTTACTAACCTTTGATTCCAGGTAGCACACTTTTTAAATGCTAGTTGAGGTCACAAGAAAACATTAATCTGACAATATCCTCCTATTCACCACTAACCTGCTTTTTGAAAGGCCTCTAGAATTTGCAACAGCTGGCATTTTCTGCCAACTAGGCTTTCAGAATATTTTAAGTATATTATTTTAATATATTTTTACTTGCTGACCTCCAGAAAAAGCAGTCATTCATTGTGATATATGTATCTCGTCTTATTTGTGTGATTCAGCTGTCTTGCAGCTTAGAAATTGAAGCCACTCTGACTTCACTTTGACTTTCCTTGCAATTTTCACTTAGAAATAGAGGCTTACATGGAACATGTCAGGTGCACATACAATATTTGTGTCTTGTGAACTTGCTAGCTAAATTGTATTTACAGCGACTTGTGGTGCCCCACGGTGTTCTGACAAGGTAGATCGTTTTGCCTTTGTTCCTATGGCTAACTTTAAAATTTCAAAAATTCCTGGATCTACCTATTGTGGACTACCTGTTCTAATCAACTGAGTCTGATGCTCAATAAGCAGTTGAAAGTAATCAATCCACATTAGTCTGCGCACGTATTATACCCATGTGTGATATTTCAGTAATTCACCTACTTATTTTATTTGCCAGTAAAATACTTGTTTTGTATTGCTATAGGAATGACCTGTCTTGTAATACTGGAAGTTTAACACTGTAGGTCTCCATCAACTCAAATTAAACCTAATTGCCTGTGACCTCAGTTCATTATCACCTTTAACGTCCAATAGTTAACAAACAGTAATTCTCGTTTTATCACAGTAAAAAACCAAAACAAAACAAAACCAAAAAATGAAACAAAACGAAACCTCTGAAAGAATCTAAATTTAGGGTGGTTTTTAGACCGTCTTCGACTAAATTCTCCTCTTCCAGGAATAGCGTTGTTTGAATAAGGTTGTCTACCCCCACCTAGTGGGCAACCTATTTAATGAACCGGTGAAAGAGCACTGCATACACTTGGCAAAACTGTGAGACAGCAATTGTTCCTATTATAATTAAATAATGAATATAACCTACAACATCTGCGTGGATTAAATAATTGAGGCTCATGGGTTCTGTTGATAGCTGTGATTTAAAGTGGACTTTAAATAGTCCTAGTCAGCTTTATTGCACATTGTAGGTGTTGTTTCAGCTTTGTGGAACCCATTGCCTAAAAAAACCTGCAGGCTTTCTCCAAAGAGTTATTGCACCTCTACAGTCAGTAAATAGCTATAAATATTTTTCACAAGCTGCGTCATTAAAGGAGGATGGAAAAAAAAAATCTATTAATGATACCCTTCAAGAATTCTTTGCATCTTTCTATTATCAAAATTCTGACCAGAATATCAGAATCTGCCTTATCTCAGTGGTTACTTCTCATCTGGTCTGGTGAATGGAGTGCAAAGTCTGCAGTACAAATGAGTTAGGGTTTAGGAAGAGCCTTGCCTATTAAAGTGGATGCAATCTGCATTGTAGGGTTACATGAGCAGGAAACTGTGGAGATACAGGCATGTTTGAATTCTTATCTTTCTGTCCCCTCAATCTGAAGGTGAATTCATCTGCTTCAAAACCACAGGGTAAAACATGCTTTGAAGGAACTGAGCAGTTCTTATTCTCTTTGAAATAAGGAGAAGGAGGGAAATGGAGGTGATGTTTGCTTGTTCTATATTGCATTTAGAGTGCTTGTCAAGCAAGTAAGACTCCCAGATTTGGTTTTCTCTTTGTTTACGGAGTGTTTCAAACTCCACTGACAAGGTCACTTGTCTTTCATTTGCTCTCTTTCTGGGCTTCTGAATCAAGTATTCCTGGCTGCAGAGTGGCACAGCTTCAAAAAGAGGAATGATGAGGACATGGAACACCCCATAACCTTGTGATTGTGGTGTTCATTGACTATGTCTATTCTACAAAAAAATAATCAGGGCCAGGACATATGGTCTAACACTGGCACTTTCTCATCCATACTGTTCCATCATCAGCATGCTTTCAGCATGGCTTTGGCCCATACTAGTCCATACCATACTAGCACTCTCCCAGGCATGATTCAAGACATAGTCCGACCAGGGTTTGTTCCAGTTAAACAGTATGAATGGGACCACAAAGAGAGTTTCACCACAAGGACATGAGGTATGCCACACCACTCACCCTTGTGGTCCTAGTGCATTCTATTTACTGGTATAGAATAGATGGAGGAGATGGAAGTTCAGACCTTCCCAGGTTAAGGGGACCTGAACCAAGTACTATGCTGCCTGCAGTGAGCTCCTACCACTAAACTATTTTCCAGAAAGGTAGAGTTTTTACTTGCTTGTATTTTAAGTGAAAAGAGTGGCCTGTGCATATGAACAGAAGTGGAAGTTGAAAATCCTAAATCCCAGTTGCACAGAAGCAGTTAAGCAAGACCCTGCAGAAAGGCACTTCCAGATGCACCTCTGTCTTTGATACCTTTTATTCTTTCTGCTAAGAAAAGCATCCCAGAATTCAGCATTCTGGTCAGTCTTCTCTGCATCAGCCTCAGTCTAATTGCATCCCATCCTGCAGGTGTAGGTACAGGGATACCTGTAACATGTCAGTGAGAAAACTGAATTATAGTCTGAGTTAGGTGCGTAACTTACAGACTTTAAGTGTCACAAGACCTAAGCCTACTTATTCAACTGACTATGAATATTTTAATAATAGTGCCAAGACATAGGTTTGAAGATTAAATGATCACAATATGAAGGTTTTCAAAGTCTTTTTTTTTTTTAATATTTAGATGTTTAATGTCTACTTGTAATATTAAGTGCACAAGGTCTTAGCATAGTGAGTGTGTATTCACAGTGCTAATGAGCCAGTCTTAATTTCTAATATAGGAAATGTATTTAAAAGATCAGCAAAAGGTTCCAGGCTCTCATTTTTTTAAATTTTTATTTATCATTTTTAGTCATCTCTTTCTTTAAAACATACTAGAAAACTGAAAGAATGTATTTAGCCAAATAGATAGGGGTAAGCAGTATGGGGTAATGGGTGTTCAGGATGATAAACAACAATATTTGAAATAAAGAAAATACTTAGGTAACAGAAGGGACACAAATCTTATGCTCAGAGTGAATATCAGTTCTATTTTATCTATTTTATGCTTTTATGTGTAACAGATACATAGAGTAAAACAAACTCTAATATACAGATTTTGCTGTTGCAACAGCAGCTGGCAGTAGTCACATGACAAGATACAGATTTTCTTCTATATATCTCTTGCTTTTACATTTTCATGGCTTTAAAAAGTTCATCCTTGCCAAGTGTGCCAGGATTTTGCTCTGGAACTCTGCCCATCCATTAAGACAGACAAATAAAGTTTTAGGGTTGGTTTGTACCGGAAATGTGCCTTTGATATAAATATGAATAAGTTTTGTGATTTTTCTGTCACTATACAAAAAAACCCCAAACTGTAAAGATAGTTCCTAAGGATTTTTCAGCTGTAAAAATGCTGTATGCCCATTCAGCTTACAGGATGTATATTCTCAGGAGATAACAGGAAATGTTCATCAGGGGAAAGATACCATAAAATCTCTAGGTAAAATTTTCACTAAATACCTTTTCTTATGTTTGGTTTAAGGAACTAGCATTCCCAAATGCCTAATTATATTCTAGATGCAATCTATGACCTTTTATAATTGCAAATCATTTAAGACCTGAGGTTTAACCTACTGATCATTAGTAGATGTCATACATAATTCTAACATAGATAATGTGTGTTATGTGAAATTTGTTGAGACTTTGGATGTAAACTCAATATAAAGAAGTTGAATGTATTAAAGAAAAGCATCTTCAAAAAGTACTTAGGAATTTACTTTAAAATAACAAAATCTCGTATATAATCTGTCAAAGTGATCTGACACAGTGACAAAGCATCAACAGTTCTTTTTAATATGGTATCTCTAAACACTAAATGTCAGGCTACAAAATATGGAGGCTTTTTCATGTTACCTCCCTTGTCAAACTGCAGACCATTGTTTAGAAGCCATGAAATGATTTCATCAAGGAATGCTGAGTCCCCCTTCCTATCAAGGGGAAAGGGAACTTTGCCAAGCAAAAGAAATATACTTTTAGTAACAATAAAGAATATCTTTCTGCCTAGATTGATTCAAAGGTGCTGCGGTAGGTAATGGATTAGAAGTTCTCCATTTCATTTTGTCCTTTTTGTCATACCTCAGTGTGCATTTCAAGCAATTTAATTCTTTTGCAATCCAGTCTGTAAGGAAAGGGAGCTTTGGTTTAAAAAACAATATAGAATGTGAAAACTTTTGACCACTCTAATTACTTATTGACCTAACAGTCACTTTTAGAGACAATGGCAAGTAAAGTAGTATTCAATATAACATATAGGATCATGAGATGAAAGATTAGGAGATTTTACCTGCATAAGGGCTAATGCTAAATTACATTAAATAAGGACTTGGGGATTTGGTGCATGGACATGTAATTTAGACATTATTAAACTTCACTTACTGAATGTTCTTTCTTATTATAGGTTTGCTAAGAAAGGAACTGTGTAATTCTTAAAAACAGTCAAGAGCACTCTGGATTGAAAGTGCTGTAACTGTCATATGAAACAACAGAAAGAACCTCCGTTTTACAAATTAATAAAATAAAGCGTAAAAGACAAGCAATTCTCTATACTTGTTTGAAAAATCAGTAATACAGGAGTTTCATGTGCACAGGTCTTTTCCTGTTCCTCCAGATCCCTACATAACTAAAACAATGTCACAACAATCAGCTGCAGGCTCTCTTCTTTTTTGGGGGAAGAAAGACTAGTTTGATTTCCTACCTAATAAAAGCCACTACTGAAAACCTTATCGTAACAAAAGGGGTGCAAAAAAGCAAAGTGCATCACCACAGTCAATTAGAGAGGATTATTTTTTCTTCTATTAGTGCGTTAACTTGCTATTATGGCTGTTCTGCAGAACCAGACAGCATATTGAGGCAAAAGCAGATTCAGTATAAAGAAGAAAGGTAGGGTGCCAAGTTATCAGGACTAACATTAGTAACAGTTTTTGTAAATATGACCAACTAGGTTCCCTATGCTGCATTTACTGACTAGCAGAGCCACAGTAACCTGAGGGAAAGATAGAGCCTTCTCCCATGTACCTCTAAAGAGACACCAGTGGAGCGAATATAGGCTTTGACTTAGATGGCTGCCACCAGCAGAACGTGAAGCAATAGGCCATAGGGAACTCTTCAGGGAATGAAATGTCCAGGAAGAAGCTGCAGTGACTCAAAGGACCCTAAAAGTGGAGGACTGGGGGGAGCAGAGGAGATGGATGTGTTGCTTCAGTTCTGATGAGCTATATCTTCCTAGCTGATAACTAAATAACAAAGAAATCTGGGCACCATGGAATTAAATCGAAATAAATATCACAGAATCACAGAATTGTATAGGTTGGAAAAGACCTTTAAGATCATCGAGTCCAACCGTAAACCTAACACTGCCAAGACCACCACTATACCATGTCCCTAAGCACCTCATCCATATGAATCACCTTTAGTGTAAAGAGCACATTTTCAGACCTGAAACTTTTTTCCATGTGAATAAATCCTGTTCTCCTCTGTGGTAAATCTTTAATTTCTGCAAGTGAAGACACAAAGAGAATCTGCTGCATCAGTGGTGCTGGGGATAACAGCTGTGGAGGGTGAAAGTGAGGGACAGTAATACTTACCAGATTTATCTTTGATGTAGGCCATAACACTGCATCAGAGTAACTTGAACTCTGGATTTTCTGTTTGAACAGATAGGAGATCACTGCAAAAGACAATATTTTTCAGCCGGTACTCTGACACCCACCTGAATGAGTATGGTATATACACTTAAACAGCCAGACAGAAATTGGTGGATTTTCCTGCTGTGCGGTGTCTGGAGCAGACACTCCCGGGCTGGCAATGGCACTACGACAACTGTCCATAAGGAGTCTTTTGCCCTGAATGTGTCAAGTACTGTTGCACTTCCCCTGTCATCCCTGCCCTACTTTTTCACCTGGATCTTTATAAAACTTACTGATTTTTAGCTTTTATCAATGACCACCAATGAAGTAACTCACTGATGTTTCATTTGCACTATCCACCAAGGTGTTCTGGATACTCAAGGTTTTTAGGAGCTCTCTGTTGTTTTTGTGTGTGTCTCATATTAAACTGCACACTGCTCCTTATATTTCTCAGAATTTTTCATAGTCACATTAAAACATTCAGTTTTTTCCATAATTTTTTCAATACATACATACCATGGAATATAGGTGAAGGGGATTGGACTACATTAAAGCTAGTATAAGGATTCACCAGTACAAGGGTAGTTTGCTTCCACATTGCTGCTTGGAAGTTGGAACCTAAATCTCCGTGCACCATAAATTGCCTTTATCCATATACATTTGGAAACTCATATGTCAGGAAATAACCCTGCAGATTAAAAAAAAAAAAATCATAATCTGAAAGGTTGTTGTACAACTAAGTAGTTATTCCCTTATTCATTAAAGAAGGAAAGCAAATTGAGTACTGGGTGTTCTGCACTTCAGAGGCAGAGCAAAAGCAGCCTGGTACATATTTCCATTGGTTTTTAATAAGTATGATGAATCTGCTCACTCACACATACCTTCTCAGCTGATTTTCATGTTGCACTCCTATCTTTACATGACTTTCATCCATTTATACCCACTTAAACCATGAGGTGATATAACCCCTTATTTAAGTTGCCTGTGAATCTTCTCGTGAAGGTTTATATTTGTAGAATCATGATTAATAGGTATTAGTAGAATCACACTTGAACCCAGAGTTTCTTAGGATGTCTCAAGCACATTAAGTCATTCTAAAACCATGACACTGCAGCTAGATAGACCACCCACACCCTGCAGTTTCCCTCGGCCATGCCTTCCTCCCACCCCTCACGTGCTGAGAAAGAAAAAAAAAAAAAGAAAAAGTTGTCAGCATAAGGAAAGCAACAGAAACATGCAGTCAGGGTACAGATACAGACTGGGGAACAGTTGGGTTGACACTTCCAGCCCCACTCCAGAACAGGATTATGGTAGCTCAAAGAGGTTGTTACAGCTCCTTATGCAAAGCCATATGAAGTTAAAGATAAGAAAGAATCTTTTAAGAAAAATATTTCATGGTTTGAAATTTACTAATTTTGTCTGTCTTGCAAAATGGCCAATGTTTCCCTTTTCATGAAGTTTTCTTCAGCTTTCTGCTCACTGTCAGGGCCTGGGTCTCCTGGGGGGGCCACCAGCCAGTAGCCATCCCACCGCCCCAGCCAGGAGCAGGGCAGCCGGGGGGCACTGGGCACCTTACTGGGGATGGGGAGAGGCCAAGTTCAGGCTGGGGCATGAGCCTATGGGTGGGCCTGGCTCAGGGGGCCCATGGTCAGGCAGGGCAGGGCTGTGGGTAGCTGGAGGCGGGCCCTGCTGTGGCATCGGTGGGGCTGGGGCTGGTGGCCCCAGAGGGGCTGAAATGGGGTCCTGAGCTGTGGGCATGGTGGGGGGAGCCCCGGGGTCTGGGCAGGGACAGCAAGGGCTGTGGTGCACTTGGAGGCCCTCACAATTAGCAGCTTTATCTGCAGTAATTGTTCAGTGCGTGAAATTGCAGGCTATGCATTTCAGAAGAGGGAGAAGTAGAGGAGCATGAGCAGGTAAGAACTGAAATACACCATGAGTCTCCTCACATGTGAGCTGAATTCAGGTTTCCACCACTGTGGGTTTTATGAGGAAATGCATTCACACAATCTTTCTTGCCAGAAGGAATCGTGAAGTTGTTGAAATATTGTAAAGAGCTCAACAATACCCTTTTTGGTTTTTCTCCTTTGGCATTAGGAGTTAAAATTTACACAGATCTTGGTGCTTGTGGAAAGCTTCTGAAAGGCTACTCATCCTTGAGCTAAATCCAGCTGCTTATATACAGATACATCAGCAAAAGCCTTACACCAGTGCTTGTGAACTGCCTTCATTAAGACTACCTCTGTGGGCAAGACTACAAACTGGTGGCACTTGAAGCCTTTGGGCTCTGCTTGGTGAGACAAGGTAAGTAACCTGGTGTAGAACAACATGGGTGACCATGCACTTCCTTATCCATCCTGGACCCCTCAGCCCCTCCACACGACTCAGACGGTCCACCTCCCTCTTCCTCCTCTTCCACAATGGAGGGCAATTTTTCTGTCCTGGTAGCGTGGTGCTGCTGTGCTTGGGTACGCTGCCTGCTCAGGGCTGAACTGGCGTCACCGGCTGCACAGGGTTTACTGAATGGATTGATTTTAAAGTAAATGTATGCATTTGTTTGGGTGGAGAGAATGTTAGACAGTTTTATTATAAATGTTAAAGGGGGGGAGGAATGTAGGGGCAGAGTTACGCTGTTGTTGGGCAAGTTTTATTCTCTTCTTTTTTATCCCTATTTGGAAAGGAATGGAAAAGGACAAACAAGCGAGAAAAGATGGAGACTCCTTACATGCCCACCCAGAGGGAAGATGGAAAAGAGAAAGCAAAGAGCAAGTAAAGTATTAGGCTATGAGTTTCTTCTCTGCTTTTTCTCACAGAAACGGAGCCAGATGAGGTAATGTGAAAAGCAGCAGCACCAACTAACCATAAAAGAAAAAGGCCTGGCTGTAGTTTGACCTGAAAATAATGACAGGTGATGTAGACAGAGTTTAAGGCACAGAAACAGCAACATCCTGGAGGTCTAATGTGAATTACCACCATGGGGGGAATGACATAGGGGAGCATATACAAATAAAGAGAATCAAGATTCTGTGGCTATGACAACTTTCTTGGAGCATGTCCAGCAGCCTCCTTGGGGCTCAGTAAGTTCAAATAGTAAACCTTGCTGTGCCTGGACAGGCCAAGCAGACTCCCAGGGGCTCCTTGAATATATAAGACATAGAGGAAAAACAGAAGCAATGGACAGCTCATATAAAATCACAGTCACTGTCAAAACAAAATATCAGTGTCTCTTCTCTAGATATATTACTCTTATGAGATAGCAGTGGGCCGGTATTCCAGTGCAGTTAACATACTCAGCTGGAGGGTTGAAGAGCCAAGTTTAGATCCTTTTTCTGAATCAGACAAAGACAGATTTAGTGTCAGAGTTGGTCTAGATATCAGCGTGAAGGCTAAGCACCTGCTTATTGAGCACTGCAATGACTATCTTTTCTGTTAGAGTGGGTTCACTCTGTAAGGACTGTTTAAATATTCTGTGAGTCAGAGACTCATGCACTAGAATGATCTTTTGGGTTTTATCTGATATATTCACTAGAAAAAGTGGTGATATCAGTTAGGAGGCTTTTTCAGTGACTGGCCAATTATTTATATGACATGAACCAATTTCCTTCCTCCATCTCACCATTCTTCAGCCTTAACACAGAATTACAGGTAGCATTACAGGTGTCAGTATGGCTTCAGATCTCTTCAAACAAAGTAGGGAACTGAATCCATGTCTCACAGTCTTGGAGTAATGCTGTAATTCCCAAACTGCTGGATAAAATATATATTCAATGAATCCACTTTTCTTCACCTTTATATTTCTTACAAGAGCCCAAGACCAAACCTTTTATTTTCAGTTCAGATGGAACAATGCATTCAATACCAAATGAAACAAAATTGTGTATGTCTCTGCATGATAAACAGTGCTTTTTGCTATGTTTAAGGAAAAAAAAACATGCGACAACTGATCTTTAAATAACAAATTATGGGCATTTAAAAATAGCACACTGAATCTGAACAGTATGTTTGTTTTTTACAGCACATAAAAGATACAACAGAGTGTGTTGTTTTGAATGTGTGCAGGTGTGAATAATTAAAAAAACACGTTTATGTGTCTTTGATTACACGATCGTTCTCATAGCTACAAGTGATTCTAATCAGCTACACCAAGAGATGATGGGACCTTTATAAATAGCATATACAGTGAGTTTGTGTAACCTCTGTGTACTTTGGCTCTCTTTCTTAGCATGCACGTTGCTGAACAATAATAAACCTATAACAATAGACTTCACACATTTCAGAGGAACCTCTTTTTCCTCTCATTGTATTGAAGCCTTCAAAATAACTATCCTTTCAATGTTAAATAGTTGTGCAATAGCAATTTCCTTCCTCCAAACTGATCCAAAACACACTGACATTCTAAATGTCTTAATGACAATTTAATTATAACAAGCCAGCAGATATCTATTATTTCCATACGCAAAAAACCCCCCCACACTGAATGAATTTCTCCTCTCTCTTTTCTATTTCTTTAAAAAGGAAAGGAAAAAACAAACAAATCTATGACACAGTTTTGTATTTCTTTACCTTATCCAATTCAAAGAATAATGCCGCATTCACAAACCAAAGCCTCCTCATGAACAATACCTCTGCTGACATGCTATTATACTCACGTACAATCCACTTTTTGACAGCTCTTGAGCATTATTCTTTGCCTTCCCTGAGTCCGCCTTTTCTTGGTTCTCCTACTACTTCTTTAGTGATGTAGTGACATGCTGATCCATAAACCTTTTGTGCTTCCAATGGGTCTACACTTACCAGTTGTGTAGGTGACCTTATCTGCCCATCCACCACTCAGCTGTTAATTATTCCTTAATTAACAATATATTGCCATATATATTGCCATATTGCCAATTAACAATATATTGCCATATATTGTTAATTATTAATGCACCGGTACCTGGAGGGTCTCAAGGAAATAAGGGATACAATGTCCCAACCACTTTATAAGTCACCCATGTCTCAATGATTTAAATTGTCTCGACACACATGACAGATATAGCAGATAGAAACCTACGAAAGTAGAAGGAGAAATGACCAAAAATGACTCATTTGAGATCTTTTAGGAATCAATTGAAATAGAATTTGGATCTCAGGATACCTATTCAGTGCTGGTCCCATCAGTACAGTGCTACGGTGTAAGCTATCTGTCTACATTCAATTCATTAATCATAAGGCTTAAGGGTCAACAAGGTTTTCTGATATAGACTTATCAGGTGGGAGTTAATAAAACAGTAGGTGATCAACAGGAAAAATAAGCTGACTCCTCACAAAAAACAGGAGTTAGTATGGTCCTTTTTCACATCTTAATTCTTCCAGACACACTTGCCCTCTCCTGGATAGGATCTTTTTACTAAAATGGTAAGAGTGGGCTTTGGTAAACTTTAAAAATAGGACAAGATGTTTGTATGGGAAAAATTGGGCACCCATAAGACTTGTAACCACTTTGGTAAAGAGAGGTCAGGTTACCTAAAGCCATGAGGTTAAACATAAAGGTTTTGATTCATTCACACACTATCTAAAAGACACAAAACCTGCTACTCAAGTTTTACACCCATAAAGTAAGTTTCACTCAAGGGTGTTCAAAACACAAGCCTAGCCTAAATGTGAATATTAATTTTGATTAAATACACACTAGAAAGAAATTTTTAAAAGGGAAGAAAAGTTAAAGGCTCTAAGGTTGGGATAAAATTAAGTGTTATTGAATCTGGCAGTAAATGAATTTAACTTGTTACCAAAACTATTTGAAAATGAATTTTTATATTACTCATTTGATAACATATTAACAATCTGTGCTATACTGCTGTAACTGTGATGCAGCTGCTTTCCTCATTTCACAATACTATATAACTGTTATAAATAAGATAACCATCTGACTGTTCATCTGTGAGCCGTGAAAATAATGCTTGAGTCCCATTTGCATTAGCTCCAACCCCACACAAGCACAAAGCAAAGCAACATGACTTCAAGAAGACATCCGTATGTCCAAAGTGTTCCTTTATCTGTGTGCGTAAAACTTCTTGGACAGTAAAGGGAGGAAGATAGGTGATGAAGAAAACTCTTAAAGCCTACAATGACACATCTGAGCTCACAATTACACATCTACCACATGTAAGAGTTTGGGATATAGCTGTACATTACGAATACCTGTCCCCTTCATATTGGGTGACAGTACCCTACTTTCTTGAAGGGTGATGCAGCACTTTTCCCAGCATACTCCCCCATCTACTTTCCTGCCTTCCTTAGCCTCTTGAAGAAATAATTACTTCGAAGCCACAGATGAAATATTGAACCCTGAAATTCTTGCTCTGCCTGACAACATTCGGCTATATAGAAATTCACAGAGTTGTCTTCATTCAAATTGCTTATTTTTGATCTCACAATAATAATTCTTACTTTTCAGCTCTTATAATATGAGCAATTGTTCTTACATTGTGGATCCCAAGGGAACTTACAGATTCCCTATAAATCAGAATTGTGACAGAAAGAGCATTGTCATTTCCTTGGAAGCAGTGTTCAGGATTTTGAAATTGTCAACAGTGAACGATAAGTCTTCTTCTTTAATGTTGAACAAAATTACTGTAATAAAAATAGCACTCGTTTTCATTAGACAGAGTGCTCTCTTATTGCCCTTTTTTAGGTTAATAAAAAAATCAATATATTAATGATATGTCCATTTAAAACTGTTTTAAAAGGATTATAAATACCAAAAGTGATGTTCATCAAGATCTTGAGAGAAAATAAAATAGAGGATATTCATATTAGTGGCAAAAAGTTCTATTTTGTACCAGAATGGTCATTTTACAGAAACGTGAGAAATAAGGTTTGTATATCTTTACGTGTACTTCAGTAACACTACTGTTTAAGTTAAGCTTTTCTTAAGTTTGAAGTTTTTATTTTTTTGCATAGCTTCTAGAAAATATAGAGCATTGCCTAATAATACCGTGAAAGTACTATAGAAAATATGATACCTATTTTTCAGCTGTTTCCTCAATTTTCAAATAACTAGTATAAAAATAGTTTATGAAATACATATATGTATAAAACGTAAGTGTTAAAGAACACAATAAGTGTACAAATAATTGCACAAATAATTGCAGTCACATCACAGGGTTTTACCTAGAGTAGCTGAAATTTTCCCATGAACGTATACCTTGAAGAAAAATTAGTTTTGTCTAAATTTCTAAAATACATTTTTCTTTGAAATTTTACCTTATTTTATCATTCCTGCTTTACCAAAAAGAATTAAAACACCAAAAATATTTATGTTGGAGAAGCAGGAAGGATTATTCTAGAGAAAGTAAGTAGAGAAAAAAAAAATCAAAATGGGGAGTATGGAATCTTAAAAATAAAGTTAGGGGGTTTTTTGTTTGTTTTGTTTTGTTTTGCCAGAAACAGAAAAAAAGCTGGTTTTCTTTGTATCTTCTGTTGGGTTTGGGTTTTTATTGCTTTAACATGTGAAAAATAGTTGATGATTTTCAAGCTGTTCTAGTCTGACTCTTTGTTGAGTTGATCTGTATAGATGAGGAAACACTAGCCTAAGGAACATGTTGTGATAACCTGGCTATATTTAGTCACTATCCTTTCTGTGGTTGCCCAAGAGGCTTGCTTCTCTGCCCCTTGAAGTCAGATTCAGATACAGAGTCAGGTCAAACAGCAACTTCACAATCTTAATTTCAGAATTCAAATCCTAGAGCCTTTGAAGTGTCATGGTTGCCCACATTTCCATGAATTATATCAATAAATTGCACATGGTCCTTTACTTCTGTCACTGAGCATGCACTGATATTACCCCAACTCTTGTAGATTCCATAAACACAGCGAGTGAGCAGAACCCTATAGAGAATTAGAAAATGTTGGAGCAAAAGTCTTGAGTTGTCTAAACAAGTATCCTCCATCTGCCACCCCAGAAGGATGTGGGCCTCTCACAGGGGCCCACAAGCAGATGTTTTGAATACCCCAGAGTGTGTAAAATAGCCTATGCTTAGGCAACTCAGTCTCTCCTCACTAGTCTGAGAAAGACACACCAACCATACCAGAAAGCAAACACCAGGACAGTATGTTTTCACCAGATCTCTTTTATCCAGCAGCCTTTGGCTGGACAGTTAACATTTTAAGAATGTCAGGTCCCAATATTTTTTGCTATCTGGGGAAGACGCACACCAACATGTTCCACAGAAAATAGTCCTTCCACCAAGAAATAAGCCTGGGGCTAAAAGGCTCTTTCTGTTCCTGCTATGGAAGCTCCACCATATTTGTGTGAATTAAGTAACTATTCACTGGGCCAAATAAAGAGAAAATTTAGAGATCGACCAGGTATCCATTCAATCTTTCTTTATGCCAGTGGATATTTCATTAGCTTTACAATGCACAATGACTCCACAGCAGATACTGAAGTACATACAGTCATTCAGAGCTACCAGTAGTCTAGCCCTGGAATGAGTTAAAGCTTAGTCCAAGTCCTTTCCCTAATTTGAAAACAGGTTCCTTCAGGAAGTGTCAAACCAAAAGTGAGATGCTTAGTAAAAAGAAAATGGGCGAAAATAGGGCCCCAGCATAATCCTTTTCTGGGACTGCCTTTTGGCCAAGAAGATCTCACCTGGTATGAACGCTTATTTTCCACTGCAGAGTAATGGAGATTACACTTTCCAATAGGAATTCTCATACAGCCAACATTAATTACTCCTATTTATCTTTGTTCTTTGAATGAAGATGTGGGTACTAAATATACCTTTTGAAATATAACTGTATATAAACCAAGGCTTAGGCAAGTCATTAATAATGCTTTTTTTTTTTTTTTTTGTCCACTTACCTTCTATGATACAATTATTTGTGAAGCCTGTAGCTTTGAGTCAGTCACAAGTGCACAAAGATGAAAGAAAAGGTCAACACGTTTTCTACCACCTGTCATCATTATCTTCTGTTACTTCTGATAGACTCTAAAGTAAACGCAAACACATGATATCATTTACAGTTACGAAAGTAGATTATCCACATCAGCTACTTTACTTTTATCTACGCCTGGTGTCACTCATCACAGGCAATCTGTGTGTAAGTAAGACAGTGTTTAATAGCTCATCTTTAGGAGGAAAGCATGCTGGTACCACAATAAATTCTCCCTCATTGCATCTTGGTAACGAACTAGCATGTATGCTTTTCATACAGTCTTGCACTGTGCAGAAAGCAAATTAAGCAGAGCTTGCAGCTGTTTTCATCTCTAAAAAAAGACATAGAGTACCATTAAGAGAAAAAGACAGTAAATAAAATCCAAATCTCATTTAATGTTATTATTTTAATGTTATTATTTTTAAATACATAAGAAAGGTGCTTTAACAACAACAACAAAAGAAGTGCTTGTGGAGAATATCCATCCTAAGATTACCAGTGCTTCTCTAACAAACACATCCAAGCCAAATGCAAATCTATTGCTGAGCCAGCTTACAGCAGAATGGAATTTAGCTCATTTTATTCATAACAGTCTGAGTAAATGGTTACTATAGTGGGAACCCACTACCAACGACCTCATGAAACATTAACGTGATTCACTCCCCTGTGCTATAAACAATTCTTCTTATAGCTAACATTCTTGCACTTTTTGCAATAAAATGTAAGGACATCAAACTCCTAAAGATATTGGCAGCTTTGTGACAAGACTGATTGTCATCCGTACACATGAGCGGCAGTCAAGTCTTTTGCCATCCATTGGCAGATTTCCAGAGTCCGTGTGGGGCTTGCTACTTCTTCATCATGCTTAGCCCTGGGAGATGCATGGACTATCTCTGGATTAACAAGCAGCTACCCAATGGGAGCAGATCCATATAAAGGAGCAGCTGGTGCTAAGGATCCAGTGTGCACAATACATTTCAGGAAATTTTACTTCTGACTTGCTGCTTTGTGGACTGAGCAGTCAACTGGGCATGAAGTGTATTAGGTGGCTCCCAAAATGAATAATCTGTTTTAGTTTCAGCGGAAAGAAGTCTAACATATGTACCCGAGATCTTGTTGTGTCACAAATCAAAGCATAGTACCAGATACAGCTGAGAGATTTCCTTCAAACACATGTTCCCGATCCAAACTGAAACACTAATATAGACTCATCCTAAAGCTACTCTGACTCTCAGCAGAGGCCTCTCTTCCATTTACATACAGGTAAAGTTGCAACTCTGTAGGTCCCCTCCTCTGCCCTGGTAACCTTGTTAAAGAAAGAGTCAAAAGCAGATCATTTTGCAGCAACTGACTTCATGAGTACTTCTCATAGAGAAGGGACCTTCTTATAGGAAGGGACTATCTGGACTATTGAATCCAGTCCCCTGAAGGCAATTACATCACAGATTGTTTGTTAATGAATGAAATACCATTTATGAATTATGTTTTGTCCTCCATATTCCCACTGGAAGGTTGTGGGACTCTTGCATGGTACAGGATAACTTAATTAATTTAGTACCATCATTGTCCACTAATGAAAGCAGCTATGCTTCTGGTGCCCTCATTATCACTCATTCCCCACACCCTGCCCACACACTCTGACCTACCATGTCCCCCCTTTCTTCCTTTTTCTAGACCTTTGCTAAACAGATTTAGATTTTGTACACCATGCTTATATACTTGACTTCCAGGCACTCCAGATCATCATAGCAGTTCTCGTTTGCATTTATTGAGGTTAAACTTATACTCCTTCAACATGGGTGATTTGCATGACAGAACTGCTCACAGTATCTGTTAAATTGTAGGCTCTACATTTTGTTAATATTTTCCAAACCTGACTGGAAATATTTAGACTGACATTATCTGGGATCACATTTCCATTTTCACAACCATATGATACATGTTGCTCATAGTCAACCTGTAATCAATTAGTGTGAAAAGTTCTTTTCTTCCTCAGTAGATTCCAACTGCTGACATTTCCAGAGTAGCACTTAGATTGTTGTTATTATTAGTTCCTAAGAGTCTTCTGAAATCCTTACTATTAAATTTCATTCATATTCATTAGACAAGTTCTCAAGATCATACAATTTCTTTTGATACTCCAGCAAGCTTTCATTGTAGTGGTATCTCTGAACTTTAGGATATCAGCAAATTTAGACAACACTTTGCTTCACTGATTTTAACATTCATCCTATTTTGATTCTTAGGGAATTCTGACAGTAACATAATGATCCTGACATCACTATCTATTGTGATTTTCCTGTTAGCTAGTTCTTTCTTATGCACTTCTCTGGTTTAATTAATGATTTTCTGTGTCTCTCCTATGGAACTGATATTTTACTAAAAGTCCAGTAGCATAGCATCTACCCTTTCTCTTTCATTCATAAAATAAGTTTATTAAAGAAAGTTACCAGGTTAGTTTGTCAGCCACTATGTCTGCTAAAATGATGTTGCACCTCATTTCATCTGACTGAGCTGATTCATCATCATCATCATCATCATCATACCCACAGTAGAAATAATAATCAATACTTACAAAGTACTGTGAATTGTTTAAAAGCAATAACAATAGATATTTTGGCATAGAAAAAAGGTGAATGCTTTTTAGATATGGTGGACTTAGATAAGAGAAAAATTACCTACAGCTGGTGTCAGCACTGGGAATGGAACTCGTTTCTTTTGAAGACCTAGGTTGATGTTCAGTTTTTCATTCCAAGGAGTATACTATGACAAAATTTAATAACATGCCTGCACTTTATGAACTTTATGGTAGCTTATGGAGTGGTTTGAGATTAGGATAAATTACAAAAGTGACCAGATATTCTTTTGGTAGATGTTGAACCCATATGCTTTTATGGTGCCAGGATGAAGACGGAAATAGAACAGAAATTAGCAGAATTCACTGGGCTTCATGAATACTTGCTAGCTGGTCTGAAAACACAGTATGTGTCAAGAATTTTTTTTTTTTTTTTGCCATGTTTTACTAGCAGGGTTTCTGACAGAGCACAGATGTTTATTTCAATCAGTGCCATGAAATTCTAATGTCATCCTATTTCTTTGTCTCTGAAGATAATCAGGGTGAACTGATATGAATAGTTACATAACAGCAAGAACTGGACCTTTTTCTGTTTAACAGGGGACTTAAAAATCTTCTTAAGGTAAGATTTAAAAAAAAAAAACAAACCATACAGATACAGCTGTAATTTCACAATATTCTGCCCAGCCATTTCAGCATAGTTTCTTTCTATGCATATTAACTGGTGCTCTTAACATGCAAGGTTTTAAGAACCCTCTACATTTCAATCCAGCAAAGTATTTTATGATGTCATGTTAGAAGTAACCGTTATTTTGTAGCATATGGCCATGAATCTGGGAAAGATCATTTCACATGTGCACCTTTCATCTTTCAAGCTCTTCAGGATGCTTTTTTTTTTTGACTTTAGTAACTAGTACTCTCAGAGTTTGTCCAGAGGATTTACTGGCTTCAGACACAAGTATCTTGGCTGCCTATGCTCTGTAATACTAATAATCTGCAATTATTAAGCTCCACCCAATGAACAGGAGTCCAAGCCTGTCCAGGAACCTTCTCATTCTTACATCTACCACTTTTTTAAGATTGCCAAGCATCAAAATGTTGAAGTATTAGCTTTGTCTCTGTTTGTAAACATCACAACACTATTAAACAAAGATTAAAAGAACTGGTAATAATCCTTTCACTAATGACTTGCAAGTCTTGCTGGCTGCAATCCTGTACAATGACATGGCTGTGCATGTACATACATGCACACATTTCATTGCTCTTTATTTCTGGAAAAAAAAAAAATCTGTTTTACCTTTTATTTTGGTGCAGAAAGAGTTATAACAGATAAGATCCTGTTATTCTCAGATCCCATTTCTCTTAATCAGAAAAATCACTGAAATAAACCAAAATGCATTAACACAGAAGCATAATCACCCATATTCCCATTTGTAGAGAACGGAAACTCGGGGCTACACTTGAGAAAGAAGTGGTCCACAAAGTCCTGTACAAGAAGTTCTGTCTGTTTCCAGGCACATGAGTGCTTACATCCAGCAAGCTAAGTAGGAAGAAGCACCAGTGCGCATGAAATTGAAGATGTCCCAGCTGACTGATGGCACATAACCATACCAGTTATAGGCCAGATCCCTAAGGAAACTACATTTGTATGATCACACCGGGTATGTGTGTCTACGGCTTTTGAACCACTGGCCAACTTCAACAGGTTCTCAGAGAGGGATAAAGGTCTTTAAGCCATACATCCTATAAGCTTTATGAAAACCAGCTGTCTTGTTTAAGAATAGTACTGTTAGTGACCTTATTTGAGGAAAGACTATAAGGTCAGCTTAGCCTGATTATGCTCAAGAGAACCCAAACATAATGCAGAAAGCTGTAGGGAACGGGCTTTTGCTGCTCACAGGATTATGTTAACATTATGTTATGTATAGGAAAGTAGGGTTCAGCTACAATTCTATTGAAAACTTCCTGTATAGAATCAGATAGTAATTTAAATTGGAGGGGACCTCTGGAGACCAGCTACTCCTGGTCAGGCTGCTCAGGGCCACAGACTCCCTGTTCAACCCATTCCAGAGCTTAACAGCTCTTTATGAAATTTCTTGTAATCTAATATCCAATCAGATTTTTCCTTGATTCCAATTCTGTCTATTTTCTCTTTTTCTTTTGCTGCACACCTCCAAGAACAGTCTGACTCCACCTTCACTATACTCTCCCATTAGACAGTTAAAGATGGATACTAGGATCCTTATGTAGCTGTCTTCTTCAGACTCAACAAAATCAGGTGTTACAGCCGCACCTTGTAGATCTCATATATATGTATCTACAAATCAGTCAAATGGCAAGGCTTCCTTTTTCTAACATTTGTCTTACATATTCTGATTTCTCTTCAATCACTACATAAATAAATAACAACAGTCAGATATCAAGATGCTTAATCAGAATTATAGAATTTTGTGAGAAATGTAAGGGAAGTGTGGGTTGTGTGGAAAAATTATAATCCAATTAAATTTAAAGGTGGTAATAAATCTTTTTTGTTGTTCTTTCATGGTAATGAAGTAGTTTATTGGCTACATCTGCAGTTTTTCTTTTTAATTGCAGTATGACATAGTATAGGATCCCTACTTATCAATGAGCAATGAATTTTACACACCTCTAATAACCAGTCCCATCAACTCAAGTGTGGCCAACCAAGGCACCTAACTTCATTCTCATCCCACACCATGTGAAATTCAGATGGAAAAAGGAGGTGATGTCACTCTTTTAAATGCTTCTTTGAAATATTCCAGAAAAAGACCCCAACAAACCTTTCACACATCATCAGTGTAATAACGAAATGCATGAAAACTAATGTTCCTTTCTCTTTTGCACTTTGAAGCAGAAGAGGAGCCCAACAAAATGAAGATTTATAACACTTAGTGACTCCCTGAAAAATGCAAAATACATGCAGCTTAAACTGTGCTGGATGGAACCCAGTATTTATGATCTAGTAAGGGCATTTTCTTCTAATGTAAAAATCACAATCCTTTACACAAAAGCTGTGAAACATAAGAATTGGCAAATGTCTTAAATATAGGTCAGATGTATCATCATTTTTTTAAATGTTTAAAA
The DNA here is from genome assembly GCF_034638445.1 of Ciconia boyciana. Classification (NCBI taxonomy): domain Eukaryota; kingdom Metazoa; phylum Chordata; class Aves; order Ciconiiformes; family Ciconiidae; genus Ciconia; species Ciconia boyciana. Next base: position 44,586,610 of record NC_132936.1, read on the forward strand.
TCAAATACATGGGGAAAAATACGACAAGTAGTCAGCAGCAGACTGTAGTGGACCCAAAGCTAAAAATATGTGTATCAAGCAACTGTAGTTGAACTCACTGTTCAAAAACATGTGTATAACAGAATGTGCTTCACACTCAATTGGAGTCAGTCAGGTCACATCATAGTGAACATAATACCATGAGAAGAGTCAAGCATCAAGATTTGTTCAAGCAAATATACTTTTTTACTGGGGGCGGGGGGAGGGGGGGAGCGACAGAACAAAGTAGGTAACCATTAATGTGAAAATTTTTTTTTTCCTTAAAACCATAGATAAGGAAGAATACTGATACTGATGACAGGCAAAATTTTTAAAATATTTCACTATCCTCTTCCCATCTCATCTATGTGCCTGCTTAGCACCCAGTTTAACATTTTAAAATTTTGTGCTAGTAAGATATTTTAAGCTCTCATTTAAGACTGTGATCTACCGAGAAAATTGAATATGCATTATATGTTGTAGACAGTATATATATCATCCATCAACTAAATGTGATCTTGCTGTGGTAACCTACCTAGGGAGCAGGCTGTGACCTTCTGGATGAATTTTTGTTTTGAATTTTTAGTCTACACCCAGTTATACAAATTGCAGCATGATAGCTTGGAAGAGCCAAATATGTCTCAGGGTTGGTAGGGCTTTTCCTGACATGTAAGAGTACATGCTCCTAGAAAGGTGCAGACAAAAAGTAAAATTTCTTTGCAAGGATATTTTCTGGCTAACTAGAAGTAATAGTAAAATCAGTATGATAATAACTTTACAAACTACTTTAGCTATAAGACAGTAGAAAAGGACACTCAGAGTGGCAATCTGCCTGTCTTGCAGGCATGTTTTGCATGCCTCAGATCTGCTCCTCAATTAGTACATGCATTTGGTAACAAGAATTTCTTTATATGGTTCTAGAAGATCCAGTTCACCTAAGCTTAAGCAGCTACAAGGTTTCGCCATAACAGGCTTACAATCAAAAAGAAAGACACAGAACTTCATGGTTACTTCTCTGCTAATACAAAAAAAAAAAAACCAACAACTAGGCCAAGGACTCATCTCTGACACAGAGGGAGAACTGCATAGTACAACTTACGTTCATACAAGCAAATTCTCTTCCCTTCCAAACCAGTATGGCTTTCTCCTTCCTGATTGCTAATTGGGAAAGCCCCTGTTCTGTATGTAAGTGCTAATTAATCATTAATACAGTTAATCAAGAGCTGGCATTTTAATCAGTGCTGTTACCAAGTTTGCTAAAACAGGCAAAGCCTGTATGGCATTCTACCTTTTGGAGTCCAATTGGACATGTGCCCACTTAGGTGTGCCCAACTTGCACCTGAGTCTTTCTTGATAGCTGTCCACTCTCTTACACCTCTGGATCCTAGACATTTCACCTTCTCTTGCCATATCTGGAGCCATGGTCCTGAAGACAGTGGGTTAGAAGTGGGTGAGTCAGCTTCTTACACCACCTTGAGATTTTAACTAAGAGTGTGAACAACCTCAGCCCACTTCTGTGCCAGTCAAACAGATTAATTTGTCATCTCCAAAGGTAGTTCATACTCACCTGTTTTGATTTTGCAGTGAAATGGACAAGGTATGCTTACATAGTTAGTGACCAGCAGTTACCATCAGTATCTCATTTTGGGGAAAGTAGTCAGCTGCTTCTTAAACTGTCTCTAAGCTGCAAATGAGGCTGTAGGATAGATGTCTTCCTTCGATCCAGCTGGCTCAGTACCTGACATTGCTCCTCAACACTTTCATGAAGCATGTCAGTATTTTGCATATCTACCATCATTGCAGCATTGTGAAAACCAGCTCCATTATTTTTGACCAAAAATTTGGTGTTAAATTGTTTCACCAAATTAGGGAGTATTCATACAAATTATGCCACTGACAGATCAAAGGCCAGAACTTTTTAGGAAGGTATGACAAGCAGCTAAAGAAAGTAACATTTTCTACTGCCATAGAATTATCCAGAAGAAGATACCTGTTTTCAGATTGATTACATGAACTTTACATGCCCTTTTCAATGCAGTTATTTGTTTGCTAAAACCAGCTTCACTAATGGTTTCAACTAACCTGTTAGATTTCTAATTGGAGAAACAAAATAAGAGCAATCACACTGAAATCATGCATCAGCTGGGAGACAGTAAACTCAGTAGGGTAATTCCTATGTAACTGCACTTCCCAAATTATGTTATGCAGAAAGTTCTAGGATACAGATTTGTTAAGATTTGCTGTTAGCAGAGCAAACCTTCAGCTATTCCCTGAATGTTATTTCTTGAACCTTTCAGATGTGCATGTGGAAACTCACAAGTACTTACTGGAACACAAAGGTGGAAGATCAAGAAATTAATCAGTCATAATCTTGCCCTGGACCAATGATATAATGTGAATGTGCCACAATTTCTGATCAAGCCCAGCAGATAGTTTGTATTACTTTTATAAAGGTTTCCATTTGGTCAAAAATCAGTTCATCATATGAAACTAGATAGAGAGTTCTGTTTTCCATCAGACTTCCCATTTCCTGAAATTTTCAGAGGAAGATAAAATAAATGTCTAGGATATCTGATTTAGGCAACTGTAAGTTATTTGGCCTAATTCTGATGATATTCTATGGCCTGTCATATGCAGAATCCCAAATCAGTGGGTTTAAGATCTCTTCTGGCTTTAAAAATCTATTTTCATAAGTCCATTAGGTTTATGAAGGAGAACTATCTAAATATGATAGAAGACTTCGCTTAAGTTTACCATAAATGTTTTGTATTTTGCATTCTGACAGCAAAATCTTTGCAGTCAGTTTTTCATAAATGTTTGGACAGATATTTTTCTGAGATTTCTAAATGTATTAAAGTGGAAAAGGGATGTCTTTCTTGACAAATAGAGTTCAGCAAGGCAGTTCTTGGCTCATCTCCCCTTATAATGGAGGATTGTAAACCCATGAATGTTATAAAATTATTCTGGGAGCTAAGTGAGCATGGTAGTCTCTAAAACAAATAATGCACTTTTGGAGAGATCATATGGTTTAAAATTATAATTTCTAGAGGAAATAACTGAATCTTTAAGACCTCACATACTGTGTATTTGGGAATTGTTTTCCTACCTAATGGTGTATATGAAAAATGTTTATTTCAAAACAGCTTATTTCTTGTTAGATGCTAACTTCTTGTTCAATTTAAGACACATTTCTTAGATTGCCAAACACAGTTTGGGAAAAAATTAGTTTGTAAAAAGAAGAACAAGAAAGGAAGAAGGAAAGAAATAATCAGGGAAATGAGGGAGGACACAAGAAGTCTGAGGAAAGATCTTTTTTTCACTTGCATGCAGAAAACAGTGTTTGTTTAACTTAAAGAGCATGTGCATAAATCACTTGCTTTTCACAGTGCTGGTACCAGATAGTCAACTTAAAGGGCTGCAAAGATTCAAGGCTACTGGCTAAAACTCAGGAGCTACAATGTATCAAAAAAAAAAAAAAGCCAAAGCAATGGTAATTAAAGTAATGTGGTGGGTATTCAAGGGAAGCACAGAGAGAAAAGCAAACTACTTTTTATTTATTAACTGGAAACATAGAAGCTTCTCAAATATTTTTACTTCTAATTATTTACATCAGAATTCAACCAATTCTTTAAACAGCAAAAATACTTTATTCCTCAATATTGTGTTATGTCTCATTTACTTTTAGCTATCCATAAATTTAGCATCCAGTCTAAGCTACTCCTCCCAATTCCCTCTGAGGCAATGGAGAGAGGCAGTCTCTTCCTCTGCTGATTTATCTCCTCTGTTTTAAACACCTGTTTTAGAATAGGATGAAATGGCCTCCAGAGCTGCCTTTCTCTCTAATTACCTAGTTATACTGGAGAAAAAGTGCCCACAACTTACACACATGAATTGAGCAGCAGAGAAACCAAGTCACACACAAAATCTGCACCTGAGCAGGAGTCAATACAATGCTCCTGAGTGCCACTGACATGCTCCATATACTAGATCAACAAAATACAAAACTCATTCCTCGATTCTTCTTTTCTCTCTTTCTTTTGCATGATTACCCTATTTTTACAAAACATCTTTCTTCCTATGAAAAAAAGGTTCTTTGTATAGTTGCCTGTGTTAGAATCTAAGAAAAGGAGACAATTATTAAAAACAAGAGTGAAAAGGATAGTCCTAGCACCAGAGGAAGTGAACTGTCTAATGACTTATGGACAAAAATAAGGAGGAAAAGAAATAAATTAATAATTAAACAAAAAAAAAGCCACATCCAAAGGTAGCTTGGTTGAGAAATACATATGTAAAGACATGGAAATATGTATTCTAACTTTTTATGTAGACAGATTGAATACCCAAACGGTACACACAGAAGAATATCTCTAGTAGAAAGTTTAGCTCATCTGTCAGATCTGTAATCCATCTGTCACTGAAGAAACAACCAGAAAATTTCAGCCAAAATGATTCAGACATTTCTAAGAAAAAGTGAAGTAAAAATATTTTCTTTACCTATGTTAAAAATACTCTGGCAGACTTTTCTTGAGAACGTTTAGCAATTCTTATTTTAGGGTGACAATGTACATGTTGCTGAGTGATGGAGATGATCTTTGTGTCTAGGATGTGTCTTTGATGCTGCTGAAAATCCATCAGTGTGAAGCCAGATTGCTGTGGGTTTGGGGAAAAGAAAGGCAAAGCTTGCAAAAGTTTTGTAGGTACTATTTTCTACAAAGAATAAAAGCACGAAGGTGAAGGAAACTGCTTGACATTTCCACACTTTGCAGTGTTTGATTTTGCCATATGTTCTTTAATGCCTTGTCTTTGTATGTGTGATTGTGTGCATATAGATGCATGTGTGTGTTTGTGCTGTATATTTGACACAGATATTTATTTAAATCTTTGGGAAATAAATCACGTTTTCTTTTTTATATGTACAGAATCAGGCACCTGAGGTGTTATTGATGCAAAACTAAAATATATCCAGAAGCAGTAGTATTTTCCAAAAAGGTGTCTGTTATTTTTTATTGAAATTACCACACACCAATTTCTTTACTCAGAGTGTACTCCTAAGTTTGTCTGTTTACTGCAAATATTGATGGGAGTACGTTTTTCCTTTGTGCAGACATATATTAACAGGAAGTGAAAGCCCCACCAATGTTCTTGGTACACTGTTTAAAGCACTTAATATTCTGTCTTGTGAGTTTAAAAAATGGTGTTTAAAGAGTGCAAGAAGTGTACAGAAGAAAACTCAGCATATTGCATGCAAACCCATTTCAAATCAAGTGGATTGTGAAAGGATTTTAGAGCTGTCTGTTTCATAGTAAAGAATTGTGAAGTTTTAGAATAAATACACCTCTTGATGTGGCATCTTTATTCTTCCTTGGCTAGAAACTGTAGCACAAGTCACAAGCCAGTCCTGAACCAACTTCAGGTAGAGCAAATAGAAGGAAAGGAACAAAAGTATTATTTAAATATAGAAACACCCTCCAGAGACACTCTTTTATTTATTGCAACAAAGATCAGTTAACAGTTGATTGCTGTTTTCTGAACAGCATTTTCTGAATGTTTTCAAATTCAGAAAAGGCCTTGTATTCAGTGATAAGGCTGGCCTGTATTTGACAGAAACTATCCCTATCATATTTTCATTAAACATGCTGAGAAGAGCTTAGCAACTACAGAAGAAATGACAAAGCCATCTTCTCCATTTACAGGTATCTGACTGAAAAATTTTATTCCCCCACCCCCCCAGTATTTGCTAAGGCAAGGACAGGGAAATGACTGCTGGAAAATCCTGGCATCACATGCTTCTCTTCTGAAATGAGCAGAAGGAAACCAATACCCAAAGCACTGTTACCATGTCGAAAGCATTGTGTGCCCTGACATAGTTCAGTAGCCCCTATTCACTCCAGGATCTGAAATGCTTTTATTGTACAATATCATCATTGCCACAAGGCCAAACATCTTGCTAGTTCAGATCAAAACTGCACCCACCCCTCTTTGGGTTGATGCACAGAACAGGTTCAAATAAGAGCATGAACAGTAGACTCATATACAGTCACCTCGTGTGTCCTACATTAATTGAATGGAGATAAAAATACAATTTATGTATTTATTCTGACCAATATAACCCTGAATAGATTTGGTGGTTTTGTTGTATCAATGGTTGTTGATTACTAAAACACATTCCTTTGTGTATGGTCTTCAGACTTTTTTTTTCTCCTATTACATTTATCCTTGTGTTTATTATTGTCCCTTTTGAGCATAATAAAAGCTGTGTTATTTACAGTCCTGACCTATTTAAGAGAGCTCAATCAGACTGTCCACTCTAGACAAGATATTTGCTTCTTATTAGCCAGAATATATCATGAATATGTCTGTTTTTCAAGATTTTATTTTAAAATTTAAAAATAGTCATAAGATAAGAGAAAGGATCTCTAGGAAGATGCAGACCTCTGCTGAATTTCTACAGTCCTAATAAAAGCTGGCTTTGCAGAAGTGTAAAATGATTGAATGAATTGTCGCATTTTCTTTTGTTTGATTGCTAAGACAAACAATGCATTCTTTTAAATGAAACATCTCTAAATATGTTAGACTACATAGCCTTTTCCTCTTTATAAATTATATTATTGCCTTATAATGAAAAAAATATGAAAATGAGGAGAGATGCCATTAAAAGATAATTGTTTTATCTGCAGCTTAATCCCTTGAATATCAGGCTACAATTTCCCTTCAGGAGATGAAATACTTTGAAATAGCACTGCTAATTTGAGTGGAATATCAGGACATTAATCAAACATCCGTAATACTACTTTGCTGGGTAGGCATGACAAGTCTTTAAGGAATTGAGCTGGCAACCTGAATTTCTAAGGCATCTGGAAACACAAATAATCCAGTGGATAGTTATCAGTCTACACGAACTGAGGTGTGGGACCATCACATCTACATGCATATTTAATTCCAAGGTTAAATGAGTTGTGGAGGACTAAAGCAGTTTTGTTTGTAAGTTACTATGCTAAAAACAATATGCTTGAAGCCTCAACTAGCTATATTCTCTATATTTTGTTTAATTCAGCTGTCAAAATAGAACTGCCCTCAGCATGTATAAAATCACTAAAAGGTCATCTTTGAATGTATTTTCATATTGCAGGTAATCAAAACACCGTATAGCAGAATTTTGTTGGTAACTGTTGGCAGAGCAGATATGGAACAGAATCACTGGGATGTGATGATGTGAGTAGTCCTAATGAAATGCCACTAAAGCTACTAACCATTTAGACTGGAAAACAGACTCATGTGGGATCTAATGTTTCACTCATGGTAAAGCTTGATTTTCTGGCTCAGTAGCTGCTAGCCACATGGGTGGTGTCGCACCTACCTGGCACAGTGACTGAAACACACCACTTCACTCTGTTCTTCCTCTCTATTGCTTTTGAATTGTGAAGGTTATAAAGGAGGCTGTTTCATGCTTCATAATTCAGTGTGCTTTTCTTTAAATGCAACATTACATTTACATTTCCAGATTAACATTTGTGGTTTTGAGAAGACAATAATATTCTTTAAAGTACTCTTTCTCTTGACATATTGTTTTATACTCCACTTCAGATTAATTACATATTTTTGCATGTAAAAAAACTGGAAGGGAATGAAAATGCTCACTATAAATGGCTACCTGCCTCATAAGACACCATGCAGACTCAGAAGACTGAGGCCTCTGATGTAACATGGCAAGAAACAAGCATATTAGGAAAAATATCACAGACGTTAAATTCATCAAGGTCTTCTTTTGGGGGATTATACTTATCACAGAATGTCTGAGTTTGGAAGGGACTTCTGGAAACCGCCTAGTCCAACCCTTCTGCTCACACCAGGGTCAACTAGAGCAGGTTGCTCAGCAATGTGTCCAATTATGTTTTGAATATCTCCAAGGATGGAGACTCCACAGCTTCTCTGCACAACCTATTAATTATCATTATTGACCTGTAGTATTATCATGTTTGTCAATCAGTGGACATTTGATCAGATCAAGAAAGCAGGATTTATCTTCTGTAAATGATAGAAGTGAATTCACTCAAACACATCTGCAATATCTTCACATTTAAACTTAAAGCTTGGAAAATTAACTTTTTTTTTTTTTTAGTCTTTCTCATCCATTTCACAGCTTAAGGCAGAATCAGGAACAGAAATAAAAACTCCATCAACCGCCACCCTCCTGGCTAAGCAACAAAGTACCAAAAGCAAACAATGTCCTCAAAATTACTGGGAGTCTAATCAATTAATTTGAGAATTCCAGTTCGATTTGCTAAGCTGGACGTCTCAGATTTGGTTCATATTTGCATTCAATACCTGAGATATACATCTGACTGGAAAATTTACTTTTTTCAAGTTGTGTTCACCATGTGTTTATGTCAGTTAATGATTTTTTTAATTTCATATTTAACCTTTGAACAACACAAGTTTTCTTCTTTATTAGTTACTTTAATAATATTTACACCAAATTGTCAGGAATATACTTGCAAATCTTTCAAAATTAATCATATTATCTAGTTATTCAAATCTACTTTTAATAATAAGAAGGCATGGACAGTGCTAGCTGTTGATGAATGAATTAAAGTTTAGTTCTGGAAAAGATCAAAGAGCAGTTTTTCATGAAAAATAGCACCTGCAACTCAATGGTTACAATAGTTATTATCCTGCATGTTCAAATAGATTAATTCTCTTGAACGAAAGTAAATTAGCAAGAAATGTTCTTGGAATTTACAGAATGTTGCTTGCTTCAGTGAACTTTTGATCTGTTCCCATTTCTTAAGAAGAGCTTATAAGCTCCAAACTAGAGCTTCCAAACTAAAGCTTCTAAGCTTCCCATCTGTAGCTCTCAGAGTCAGGCCAGCATGAATCACAAGGAGCCAATTACTGCAAAATGTTGCCATGCCAGCAGTAGCATTCACTTTTCTTTAATATTTTCACTAACCTTATTTCCCCTGTGAGCAAAATAGCTGCTGCTGTTTGTTCAGACTTGGCGGCCGTGGTAGGACTAGCTGTCAGACAGCCTGAGCTCCTCTTGCTAATTTCAAGCTCTGTTGAGCAGTACTGTGGTGGCAAGACTATCACTCAGTGTTTAGGAACAGGCCCGGCAGGGGGTGAAAAAAAACTTAAGGAAATCTATAGATTTTGCTTACCAGAGAAAAAATGTTGGAGTTTTTTATGGAAGAATTCACTGTTACTCACTTCTTCACTTTAAGCAAAAGTGACTAGAAGGAATCTTAAGACACTGGACAGCACCAGCTGCCAACATATGCTAACACATGGTATAGGTTCAATTAGGATGATTAGAAATGTTAAGAATATCTGAATGAGAATCATTTAGCTTACTGAAACTATTCATTCTATAATATCATGGCCAAGGTAGCACATATTTGAGCAGCATAGGTACAAAAAGACAATGATAAATTTAGAAATAAAGAGACAGGCATAGTGATGTAGAATATACCTACCACAGACCAATAGGACAAAACCACATTGTTGTCTTTTTTTCTTCCTTTTATTTTTTATAAGTGACATAAATTAAATGTGACACCATTAACCACAGAGAAAGTACACAAACATCCTAAGTAGGCCCACTTCCAGGCCATTAGCAAATACTGTCATTGGGGGAAACCATTTCCTAGCAGGAGGATATCAAGTTCAACAAAGGGAAATGCCAAGTCATGACCCTGGAGAGGAATAAGCCCATGCACCAGTACATGCTGAGGGGCCAAGCAGCTGAAAGGCAGTTTTGCAGAAAAAGGACTCGAGGGTCTGGTTGGACAAGTTGAACGTGAGCCAGTGATGTGCCCCTGCAGCAAAGTAGACCAAAAGCATCTGTAGTTCCATTAGGGGAAAAGCATTGCCAGCAGGTTGAGGGAGGTGACCTTTTCACTCTACTCAGCACTGGTGAGGCACATCTGGAGTGCTGGGTTCAGGTCTCAGCTGCCCAGTACATGAAACACATGGACAAACTCAAGCAAGTCCCGCAGAGGGCCATGAAGCTGATGAAGGGACTGATACAACTGACATACAAGGAGAGGCTGAGAGAGCTGGAGTTGTTCAGCCTGGAAAACAGAGGGCTCAAGGGGATCTGATCTATGTATATAAATACCTGATGGGCATGACATAAAGAAGACAGAGACAGACTCCTCTTCTTGGTGCCTAATGACAGGACAAGAGACAGTGGGCACAAGCTGAAACATAGGAATTTCTATTTGAACATAACAGCTTTTTTACTGTGAGGGTGACTGAGCACTGGAACAGGTTGCCCAGATATGTTATGGAGTCTCAATCCTTGGAGATATTCAAAACCCGACTGGACATGGTACTGGGCAACCTCCTAGTTGACTCTCCTCTGAGCAGAGGGGTGGACTCCAGATCTCCAGAGGATCTCCAGAGGTCCCTTCCCTCCTCAACTGTTCTAGGATTCTGTGATTCTCTAAAAGGCTGAAAATATTCAGCAGACAAGATCTGACTAGATAGAGATGAATATCCCGAACCTCCTCCAGAACAATCTGGTGAAGTGAAGAAGTGAACAATAATAGGAGATAGATCAGGAAGATAGTTAGCTGTGTCTGTGATGACAATAATGAGAGTATGCTGACTTAATACAGTGAAGAACCTCATGGTCTAGACAGTGCTAAGATGGAAACAATGGTCATGGCCCATATTTGTAGCAGTACATGGGTCAGCAGAATAGAGATTCTGGAGCCAAAATTAAATGAATGGGTGAGAAGCAAAAGACCAAGACGGACCAAAGTCATGCACCAGTCCGGACAGTTTCTGTTCATAGATAAGACAGTTCTGTGGGCAAAATGTAATCAAACTCGTTAGAAACTGGAAAAATCTCATAAAATAGGTGGAATGTCTATTTTATGAAACAGTCTCTTATTTTAGATGAGCTTCATCTAAGTAAAAATAGAACCAAGACGCTGAAACTTAAAAGTTTATGGGGAACTTTTACACTAAGCCCTATGGGAAAGTCCAGAGCTGCAGAAGAGCACACAGATCACATTGAAATAAACTCTTTAAGTAAAGAGGAACGAGGATCTTATAAAACAATGAGGAATTAAAATGCCAAGTTCGTGTTCAACAAATGAAACTCCTTTTAAGGAACGCATATGTAAGGAGACAACCATCCCAAGAGGAAAGGGACACATTCACTTATTTAAATGTTTGAAGTGTAAAGCGTAAAATGGGTGAATTAGATTGCCTGATTTTTAATGAGGACAGTAGCGTAACAGACTTACAAATTTCAGGAAAGGACGCTAATCTTTCAAATGTGTCATTATCATACCAGGTTACAAATTACTTAAGCAGGCCAGATAAAGGTTTTGGCTATAGCAAATAAAGTAATAAGCCACATGGTTAAAAGATTTACATAAACAGGAAGAGGATGATATTACAACTCTTATATCAATTTTTGTATACTGTGACTAAAAGAGACCAGAAAAGCTGCAAGAGCAATAAACACAGTAATGATGGGAAATTGTAGTTATTTCCAGGAAGATTTAGATAAACACCTGAACAAGTAGTATCAGATCAAACTTCACATGACAGAAGCTACTTTGTTAGACTTCAGCTGCTTCTTGAAACAGCTATTCAGAAAGCCTGCTCTTGTGAGTAAACAGTTCTTGTGAGATGTACATTGGATTTGTTTCAAAATGTATCTCTCAAAAAGCCTTTCTAAGTGTGATACACTCCAGTTCAAAACCACAGCAGGAGTGAAACACACACAAAATAAGCCACTACAGAGATGTTCACTTTCAAAAAGGGAAATTATGTAAACCCAGAAAACTTGCTGAAAGTAAACTAAGAGAACCAGCCAAATAATAAAACTTCTGTAGGTAGTATGGAGTTTCCTTCAAGACACCTTATTAGAGGGACAAAGTAACTATAAAATCAGTTTGGTTAAAGAATAGAAACAGTAGAGAACAACAATAGTTGAACACTAAAAATAAAAAGGATAACAGAAGTAAAGAATTATCTTCCAGAAAATTAGCATTGTGTCCAGATAAAAAGTGAATGGAAAAGAACATAAGCTCTGGCAAATTAAATCTGAAACTTTAATGAACCAAAAAAAGACTTTGAAGAACAATTTGCTAAAGGCATGAAGTTATTAATAAGATGTTTTCAAACATGCTAGAAGCAAGGTACTTGCCCTAAAGTTTGTAGGGTCAACAGATAATATAGGAAAGGAAGGATACTTAATATAAGAAAGGAATAAGACCATGGTAGAAAATCTGAAGCAGTGATTTGCACCACTCTTCACTACAGAAAAACTTAGGAAGAGTCCCATGTGGGAGCCTTTCCTCACAGGAAATGACTTGGAGGAACTGTCTCAAATTACAGTGTCAGCTGAATGTAAGAACAAATAAATAAAATTAAATAGTAACTCCTTGCTAAGGCTAGGTAGTATTTAAGTCTAAGCATTAAAGGAACTCAGAATTAAAAAAATCTTTAACTAGTAACTGTGTTATATAGACTAACATTTAAATTAACCAGAGGATTGGAGGAATGAAAGCATAAAATTATAGCAACTTTGGAAAAGTGCTTTAGGCACAGTCAAACTATTAAAGACTAATAGGTTTGATTTCAGAAATAGGCTAGTTGTTTAAAATTCTAATAAAGAACAGAATAAGTAAATATTCAGTTAAATAAGCTAACATGGAGAAAGAATCAACACAGCTTTTGTAGAGGGAAACTACGTTTCGCAAACCTATTAGAGTTCTCTGAATTAGTCTGCAGGCTTGCAGGGTGATGATCAATTTGTTAAACACACTAGACTTCCAAAAGCTTTTGATAAGAAAGTATCAGCAGTAAAAAAGTTTGCTGATTATGCATAATTATATAGCATGGTAAAAATGAAATTTGATTGCAGAGAGATGCAGAGATCTCACAGTATGGGGAGTCTGGGTAGTAAAATGACAAATTATTATAATGTAAAAGCCCATAGGTAAAACAATATTAGCTATTGATGCACAATCATGGGCTCTAAGTCAGCTGTTATTACCACTCTGAAAGGAGACCTTGGAGTCACTGTGGATAGATTTTAAAAGTTATCAGCTCAGTGCTCAATGATTAATTGCACTGAAGACATTGCATTTTGAAAATTATTAGAAAAGGATAAAGGAACAAAATAGAAAATATCATTGTGTGGCTGTGTAAACCTCTAGAGAGTTTTGAAGTCTGTATGGAAATCTCAAAAGGGATATCCCTTGAAAGACCTAAAAAAGAAAAGGGTAGACAAGATCATCAAGAGAAGGGTAGGTTTCATGTTTGACTGTCCAAAGAGTATTGAATATAAAAGGAAATGTAGCTTTTTATTGAAAAATATATAAAGGACACAAAGCTACCTTTACAAGCTCATGATCTCAGATTTTTCTACAAAGAAAGAGACAAACCCAAGCAATCGAATAGAACTTTTTTCTCCAGGACCAGGGCTGGCATTTGGCCAAAGCTAAGAATAAAAAATTTCTAACATGTCTAGCCAGGAAATATATAACTTGCCCTGAGTAAGATGTAGAATGTCTGTCACTGGAGTTTATGCATTATTAGTCTACAATTCCATTCATACACTGTTGTTAATGTGCAAAGAGTAGAAATTTAGGAAGATAATATCTCTAAATTAGTAATTAAAAGTTGAAATTCTTATTAAAGGTTTTCAAGAACACCAAAATATTCAGAGTGATGTACAGAAATGGAGAGGAGACAATTTATATCCTAAAGGAATATTAATTAGAAGAAGAAAGAGCAAACAGTTTGAAAAGTAATCAGTACAATGTCTTCAGTATTATGATCCATTTGACAGAGAAGGATAGATTCAATGACTGCTCAAAGATCACTGACTACTCTGTGGCCTGGAATTCAACTGAGCATTTTTCATCTCCTGGATCATTATCTGTATTTGTCACAATCAAATGTGAAAAGCATCCAGCAGGCACTATAAAATCATTAAATGATTTTGGTAGAAGTGCTGAAATGGAATGGTTGACATTCAATCTTCTGTGAGTAAAACACTTGTATGAAGCCCTGTAATGTGTATAGCCAGGGATGTGTGACTCCTATTGCTTCAAAGAATCAGTCCATTAATGAACAGTTTCTTAACTATTTGAAATCAAGACATGATTGCAAAGACTTGGAGCAAAAAAAGCTTTGTTTAGGACTAGCCATATGCAAAAGCGGAAGTTTTTAAGATCACATGCTTTTGAGTTACCCTTACTAAGAACAGAATTCTTGAATGCGATTCATCTGCCCCAGTTTAGGCATTTAAAACTTAGCCGGCTGAATTTCAGGTAATCTGACAAGGTTCTCCTTATAATTAAAGGAGAGAAATAGGCATCTCCAGAGGGCAATTCAGCTTCCCACTTTCCCTTATTTTAAAATCCTGTTTTGGAATGAAATGAATAGATCTCTGGAGGTGTCTGTTTCTCTCCACTGAGAGGTACTCTTAAGTTATTAGACCTATATGGCTAACTTCTAGATGCCTAAATTAGGGAAGAAGAATCCCATCTTTATTAATCTTTTATTTTCCCTTGGGAAATATTTTTTGCCATTGTGCATCATTCAAATGAAGCAAATTATTTTCTATTAACTTTTAAAGATAAAGTGCATTTCTCATAAACTTCAACCAAGAAAGTTTTATTTTAAAGTCAGACTTCTCCAGGAAGTTATGTCCAGGTGGAAATAAGAGTTTATTACTGAAAGAATTTTTGCAACCTTAACTTATAGAGTTTGACTATAATACACATGTAAGAACAAATTATGTTTTGTTGCCAAGACAACAAAAGTAAAAAGCAGGGAAACTAATGGAAGCAATTTACAGCTCTGTGGGACAGCCAGAGACACAACAACATACTGTATTTCTTAGAGAAGAAAACAATATGATCTATCAAAGTTCTTATTTTATTGCAAGAAAGGACGCAGCACATGACAATAAGGAAAATCATATTTCCAGTAACCCAAAGTAAGGTTTATTTAATAGTCCATCAGGTGAGTATGAGGAAGCATATATATTTCAATCTAAGAATTCCATCTCTCTCACCCCTACCTATCCCATCCCATACGAGGGGGACAAAAATGCTCAGTTTTGTTGTTGTTATTATTGTTGTTATTGCAGTGGAATCCCTGCTCTTTTATTCTTTCTTCTTCCAAACAGTTTCATATTGTTTCATAAACATTTAAAAATTGTAACAAGGACAGTGTGATCCAACATTTTTATTGCACAGCTACTCTGCAGAAGACTATATAGCCTATAGGCCCAGAACACAATAAAAACAAAAGAACGCCTGTCTGAGAAATGATTAAATACTTTTCTTAAAAACCTATGGCCAAATTGTGGCCTCTTATTTTAGAACAAATATGCTATTGTATCTAGAAAGAATTACAGGTCCAATGGGGGAAGTCTGTCTTCCAAAAGTTTTCATAGTCCCAATAATATTTTAAAAGATGGCAAAAGTGGCAAAAATGTAGTTTGAAAATTTTCTTTAATAATGCTGCAGCAGCATCTAAAAACTTGACCTTGAATAATCTTGCCTGGGTCATAAGGCACTACCCAGAGTAATGCAATAGAATCTATCATTGAAAATTATGGGCTTTTCTGCCATCAGCTTCCTAAATACAACACATCAAAACCAGCAGCAATAAAAAAGTAGCACTGAGTCCATACATTTCCTCAGAGCTGACAACGCTTTTGCTTGATCATGTAAAAAAAAGAAGTAAATGAAGAAAGCAAATTTAAAGCTACTATATGACTGTAGTGGTAACAAACTGGGTCTTAGATATTTGTGGATTATTGGAGGGATTGCAATTTTATTTTTTTTACACCTCCAGTGACATAAGATCTCATTGCCATTTTGTGAAAACTAAGTCATAATTAAGCCCATATGAAGATGATATCTACAGTTCACTTATAAAATCTCTGAATATTAGGTCACCTGAACTAAATCTGTTTAAACCTCAGAAGTAATAAGATAGCAAAGATGATATTATAGAAAATTCAAATGCTGTTTCCATCCCATGGAGTTCAGAATTACATTACACACAGAATATAATTAACTCTACTGTATTCTATTCTAAATAGCAGGTTAAGAGAGTAGAATTCATCTATTAGCATAAACAGAATTAGAGCAATGACATGTACTATGTTAACTAAAACATCAGCAGAAATTGAGTTACAGGGGAAAATGAGGATATAGGCAAAATGCATAGTCTTATATCTAGGGAGTGATTTGAACTATAATTAAAATCACAAAATAGAAATTAATACAGGAGTCTGGAAGATGATGGAGATTTTCAAATCACTGATTAATATAGGAAGCAGCAGGAGAAGCAGAGGATGAAAAACTGTCTCTCTGAAAAAACCAATATGTCACCGGGGCTATGCAATTCCCAGGCCTTAAAAAGCAGGAGATCAAAAGACAGAAAGAGAATGTGACATCCTAATGGTGGGATTAATCTCAGTTAATTTAGTCATCTAAAATCTAGGCTGCTCTACTAAGCTAATTATCAGGGCTCCCACTACTGCTCTCTAAAAAAGTGGGCTACTCAGAGGGCTGATCACCCTGTGTTATTATACTGGGGTGAATTACCCAGATGAAGTTTATGTTTCTTTCCAACTGCATATGGAGGGAATCTAGATAGCCCTGTGAAACTACACTTCTGTTTTTTAAAAGGCTAATATTAATGTCAGTTAATCCCAAACAAAGTAAAAAAATTTGTGTGCAAGGAATACTTTTTTTCAAATATTTAGTCTTAATCTGTGCACAAAATAAGTGTTCAGCAGATTTAGTATCTGAGACACTTCTAGTAATATAAACGCTGTGAATCCATATCAAAACTTTAAATGAATTCCACAATGAAACTGAAAGGAGAATATGTGCCAAAACAATTAAAAATCTTGCCCTTCAGAAAAAATGTGGAGGAATATTTTTGTATATAGACACTGCAATAAAGAAGACAGTATGTGACCAACAAATAATGATGGTCAGAAAGGCTGGCTATTGAAACTTCTTATCCCATTACTGTTGAGCAATAGAGAGTGATGGAAAGGCTATATTTATACTATCTAACATAATCACGTCAGTGAGAGGAAAGTGGAAATGTTGCCAGGAAACATTCTCACTCATTTATACAAATTTAAAATCACAGATTTGTGCTTGTTCAAGGTCTGTAAAATCCATAGCAGGAACAAATATTCAGACCTAGTACGTTTATTAAAAGGATAACACAACTTCCTTGCATCTTCTGGGGTTTTTTTGCATGAAAACAATATTTTGAAAATGTAATTTTTTTTATTCAGGTAATACAAAGCACAGCAGTTCCTGTAAAGTGCAGTTAATCCCTGTCCAGTCTGTGTCATTCAGCCCAGGCCTGAAATTATCTTTGCCCTGTGCAGGAAGAGCATTTCTCCCTAAGAGCTTTTGAGGACTATTTCCTGTCATGCAATAATTCATATTCCTGTATTAGTAGAATTTCCGGCAAATGTCCAAGCTCTTGTTAAGCTTGTGTAACAATACTACTACATCAGGATGGCCTATTGTGAACTATATCACCTTAGTCACGTGTAGTGTAGCATTAAAACAGGTATGCACCTTTCAGTCACATAGTGCTGGAGGTCATACAAATGCCTAGGTGTTTTTGCACGTGGCAGTGTTATCCACCTCACATCAGAAGTCTGAGCAGTAGAAAAATGTTTCATGATGTAAATATCTTTACAAGGAGCCAGAAGTGTAACCTGCGAGATTACTTAGTCTTCTTTCTTTCATAAACATGGTCGTTTGAAGGCACTGTTAAAGAAGGTGCAGTCTGACAGCCAGAGACACTGTTAAAAGTAGTTTTATTTTCAAATACAAATAATTAACAGTATCCACTCTTCCATTTCCCCCATAAAATTTCTCTTTTGCAATACTGCGGGCCCCTCTCTTGATGTGCTGCATCCTGTCAGACTCTGAACAGACATATGCTGAGGTAGCCCCCATCCTAGGGCATCCTGTCAGACTGTGAACAGACACACACTGAGGTAGCCCCCATCCTAGGGAACCCTGTCACAGCTGACAAAGTGCTGCACCATATTGCCAGTCATAAAATGTGGGATTTAAAATCACCAGATGTAAGTGTGGCGTTTCAATCTCAATATTGTATGTCTACTCTATTCTCAGGGGTAAGGCTTCATCCAAAACATATTAAAGTCATTAAGAATCTTTCATTTGGCCTCAGCAAGCCTTGAATCAGACCTCCAAAAGCAAATAAGTTGCTTTTTGATACCATCATCTTGCTTTCACAGTAGCCAAATGGAACCAGAGCTTTCTCATCTTTACCATATTCTGAGGTCCAATCATGCAGCGTTTAGTCAAATTAAAATCCCACTGAAAGCAGTGTGGATTTTTTCCGCCTCTCAAGTGTACGATAACAGGTCAACAGACAAGCCAGCAAAATTCAGCAACACTCTAGTAAGCTTATTAAAAAATGGAATGTCCTAATTAAGGATGGAATAGGCTCCTCTGTGAAATCTACTGCCAGCAGTGAAAAGGACAATAATACAATAGTGTCTTTTCACAGTTAGGCTCAGTCTGTGACATACAGTAACTGACTAATGATCCAGTTTCTTTTAAAGGTGTAGACCAGATATTCAGCTAAGGTAGACTGATCTAAGTCCTTTTCTTCAACAAACCTATATCGACTTACATCAATTGGAATCTGACCCATTTTTTTGTGATGTCGCCAGTGCCCACATGTTCCTAATTTGTCTAATAAGCCACACAGCTTTGCTCAGTCAGTAAAATATGAAATCCCTCTGCTCTTTTGCCACTGCTTCTCTAAACAAACACTGTGTCAGCAAGGAAAAGTGTGCTGGTGTTTATTTTTTATTTTATTTTTTCTATATGCATGAACTATAAAGGAAACAAACAATAGACACAAAAGAATCATATGCTCTTTTTCTAAGGAATGCACCTCATCAAAAGATTAGAAATCATATTAAGTGCTGACTGCAGAGAAATCTGAAGTTATTAGCTTCTCCAGAGATGAGGTTTGGGTTTTTTATGGTTGTTTGCTTTGATTTCTTCCTTCTGGTTTCTTTCCCTTGGTTTACCTTAGTAGAAATGTAGAACATAAAATGCTTAAAAGAAGACATGTATCTAAACAGAGCAAGGCAATACACTGACTAATGAGCATCTCACTAAGTACATCGATATGAAAGAATAATTTTGAAACTCTTCATTCTCTAAACATGTTCATTATATTCACTTTAGACCATGTAATTGTATGGCAAATTGAATCACACTAGTGAGCTGAAGGCAACTTAGGAAAGATCATTATAGCTTTATTATTCTTGTTACAGAATTTAACTTAATTTGAAATCTGCATTATTGCCCTGACAGTGAAAAACACTGAAATCTTATTCTGGGTACATTATATGCCATTTGATAAGTATATCTAAGTGTGTGTGCTTATATATCATTCATTTCATAACAATCATTTTATTGTCCAGCTAAATGCATTTAGATACTGTTTGGTGGGTTTTTTTTCCTGGACAGCATAGTCTTATATTTAATATTTAATTGTGTTTTCACTGTCTTCTCTAAACTTCTTTTCTGTAAAACTCCAACAAATTTAGGGAATTTTATGACAGTAAAAGGAATATTTTTACATTCCCATATGTTAGCCAGATGTACACAGTATCTCTCTCACACTGAAATGATGATAGTCTTAAATTTAGAACTATTTTTTCCTTAAAAAAGAAGTGTTCATGATTTCCCTATATACACTTTACTCAATACAGCCAATTAATACAATTTTGAAACTCATTTACACTGGTGTATATCAGAGGTAGACCGAATAAAATGTGCGGCACTATCCTGTTGTAAAATTGTATGCAAATCAAGCTTATAAACTTTAGAATACCACATTAAGTAATGCATAATCCACTCTTTAGATGTGTCAAATAACTTGTGCTTCAGCGAAGGGCAGATCTGCTCTGGAGTCCAAACATAGAACCCGAAAGCCAGGCTAAACAGACAGATCTGTGGCATAAGCAAAATAGGAGAGGGCACTCAGCCCCCTGTTGCTTATGTTATCGAGCAGGAATCATAGAATAGAATCACAGAATCATTTACATTGGAAAAGACCCTTAAGATCATCAAGTCCAACCATTAACCTAGCACTGCCAAGTCCACCGCTAAACCATGTCCCTAAGCACCACATCTACACATCTTTTAAATACCTCCAGGGATGGGGACTCCACCACTTCCCTGGGCAGCCTGTTCCAATGCTTGACAACACTTTCGGTGAA
The DNA here is from genome assembly GCF_034638445.1 of Ciconia boyciana. Lineage (NCBI taxonomy): Eukaryota > Metazoa > Chordata > Aves > Ciconiiformes > Ciconiidae > Ciconia > Ciconia boyciana. Next base: position 44,606,924 of record NC_132936.1, read on the forward strand.
GAAATTTTTCCTAATACCCAATCTAAACCTCCCCTGGCACAACTTGAGGCCATTTCCTCTTGTCCTATGGCTTGTTACTTGGGAGAAGAGACCTACACCCACCTCTCCACAACCTCCTTTCAGGTAGTTGTAGAGAGCAAGAAGGTCTCCCCTCAGACTCCCTTTCTCCAGGCTAAATGACCCCAGTTCCCTCAGCCGCTCCTCATAAGACTTGTGCTCTAGACCCTTCACCAGCTTCGTTGCCCTTCTCTGGACATGCTCCAGCACCTCAATGTCTCTCTTGTTGTGAGGGGCTCTCATTACACAGTGTTCGAACTGAACACGGTATTCGAGGTGCAGCCTCACCAGTGCCTAGTACGGGGGACAATCACTTCCCTAGTCCTGCTGGCCACACTATTTCTGATACAAGCCAGGATGCCATTGGCTTTCTTGGCCACCTGGGCGCACTGCTGGCTCATATTCAGGCGGCTATTGACCAACACCCCCAGGTCCTCTTCTGCTAGGCACCTTTCTAGCCACTCTTCCCCAAGCCTGTAGCATTGCATGGGGTTCTTGTGACCCAAGTGCAGGACCTGGCACTTAGCCTTGTTGAACCTCATACAGCTGGCCTCGGCCCATCGGTCCAGCCTGTCCAGATCCCTCTGTAGGGCCTTCCTACCCCCAAGCAGATCGACACTCCCACCCAACTTGGTGTCATCTGCAAACTTACTGAGGGTGCACTTGATCCCTTCATCCAGATCATTGATAAAGATATTAAACAGAACTGTCCCCAACACTGAGCCCTGGGGAACACCACTTGTGACTGGCCACCAACTGGAGTTAACTCCATTCACCACAACTCTTTGGGTCTGGCCATCCAGCTGTTTTTTTACCCAGCGAAGCATACGTCTGTCCAAGCCCTGAGCAGCCAGTTTCTCCAGGAGAATGCTGTGGGAAACCGTGTCAAAGGCTTTACTAAAGTCCAGGTAGACAACATCCACAGCCTTTACCTCATCCACTAAGCAGATCACTTTGTCATAGAAGGAGATCAGGTTAGTCAAGCAGGACCTGCCTTTCATAAATCCATGCTGACTGGGCCTGATCACCTGGTTGTCCTGTAAGGTTGTCCTGTAAGGAAGACAAAGAACAAGAGAGCTGTCCCGCAACAGAACATCTATTCACAGCCTGAGAGTACTCTGCCATTATCCTCCTCTCTGTGCTGTGTACTGCCCTCTGAAAGTAGAGAAAGTATTTTAGAATAAGAAAATCCCATCAACATGCTTTTTAATTTTTTTTTTATATATTAGCTTTACACATACCAAGCTGAACTAGAGATTTTCAAGACTCTTACTTTGCTCTTAGATACTTAGGTCTTAGATCTTTGTTTGGAGACATTTGCTGGCAAAATTTATCAACTGTTGTCATTATAACAAAAGAAAAGGGAAGTAATGACAGGTTTAGGAACAGCTGTGCATTATCCTGCTTGTATTTTACCAGACAGCTCTGCTATGTAGTCTCTGAATGTTAGTGTCCTGTGAAGGACGGTGTCCTTGAACTTTCTTTGGGAGACTTGATTATTATCTGTGCCAGCAGAAGACATAGAAACAAAAAATCTATCTATTTTACACATTGTTTAAAAGCTGTTTCTCAAGAAACAGTATTAGAGTTCTTTCCTTTTGTGTTGGTTAAAAGATGCTGTTTTCCAAAATTTGTGCAGACAGATATCCTCTGCTGTAGCAGACTCACTATGATAGAAAAGTTCAGCATTAAAACAAGGCATTAGGAGAAAAAATAAGTTTTTAAGTGAACATGTGGCTTGAAGGATTTGAAGGTCTGAGAAAAAGGGATTTTTCTCTCTTTTTTTTTAATTTGAAAAAAAAAATCTCATCTGTTTCCTGTGATAAGGTTTACTGAAACAGATTGAATATACAGCAGAGCATCTGTCACTGCTCTTTAGTATAAACAGAAAAATGCAGTTAGTCACTTATTGCTAAGCTGCTTTTAATTTCAATAATGTTCATACTTCTTCCACAAACATGTTTGTTTGTTTGTGTTTTGCTGCAAAAATATTGTGAGCTGTTTTCTAAATTAAAATCAGATATTTTGATACCATATTTAATCGTTGGATAATTATGGCTTCCTCCTGTATATATATGTGTGATAAAAAGTAGGATTCATCTCATCTACTGTCAGTCAGAGTTAGTTCAAGCAAGAGGCACTCTCTCTCTCTCTCTCTGTCTCTGCTTAAAGGAGAAGAACAAATGCATTCAGAATATGTGTCAAGCACCTATATTAAATATCTATTGTGGGATGGAATTTGATTGTAGAAGGATATTAGATAGCATTGGTTATTTCCAACAAAAGAAGCCAAGTCTTGTCCCTAATGAAGTCAACTGAAAGTACAGATTTGATTTACATATCTTTGACTATTGATTGTAATTCTCTGGAAGTTCAGTGTCAGGACTTCTCGTATCAGGAGCAGCTTCCAAAGTTATTTTATCAAAGTCAGTTCCATAACCATGGAAAATTTTAGTACAGGAAAAGGATAGAAGGATAGTTAGGAGAATGAGAACAGATGACCTGTGCTAGACCAGAGATTATTAATTTACAGTTGGCTGACATGTCATGACATTTGGAAATAAACATTATATCCTAAACCATTCCGCAAATCCAGATTTGTTTTACAAAAAAATCGAGTGATGTCTGCAAAATTGTGAAGCACTTGGCCAAAGCAGTTCATCAAAATTTAATAACTTTGTTTAGTAACTAAACCCTGAAAAACTATGTACTTTCTACACTGGACAACTCAGGAATTCAAATGACATTACAATAATGATAATTAGGCTTTGCAATTCTTTTACACATATTTCATGCAGTTACAAATTTATACTATTAGGCAAACTTGTTCCCTAAAATCTGATATGCACAGCTAAACAGAGTATTAATGTGTTGGCTGCTATCAAGTCATTCATTTTCATTTTAAATCCCACAGTGCTAATTAGATTTAATAAGTGACAAGCAAGGTAACAGCAAAATCTGAAGTTTACAAAATTATTTGAGTTAATCCAAACTAGAGGATTAAGTAAAATATTAGAGAGAACTAAACAAACTAAGTGAAGGGGGAAATGATATTCAGAATAAATAAGTGCAAAGCAATTTATACATGAGGAAAATATTAAGCTGCTTGCTTACCTCTGTCTCAAGAAAGGAACCATTAGTCATTGCAGTAATTGAGAGATATTTGTTTAATTTACAACTGCAGTCAGAAGGCAAACAAAACATTAGGCTGCATAAGAAGTAAGATGATGAATAGCACAGAGTTTCAAAGTTCTTTTGTATAAATCAATACTTTGGCATCATCTGGAACATTGTATGTGCTACAGCATGGTGCCAGGAGATAGATTACGCACAAGATCCCAGCCTTTATGTTTTATTCCAGCTTCTACCAGGCTTTGCAAGATCAAGCAAGAATCTGTGCACAGCTGAAGGGAACGTGTTGCCCACACCAAAATATGACAGCTGGGGAGGAAGGTGAATGCTACCTAAATCTCCTGTTTCCTGTTCCAAGAAGGTCCATGTTTTTTATTGGTTACTTACCTCAAAAAAATACATGGAGAAGAGAAGCCTGTAAAGACTGACCAAGATCAAGGAAGACACTTATTTGAAAAGAGTTTGAAAAGACTGAGATTTTTTTTACAAAGAACATTCATAGAAAGAGCTATAATGAATGCATATCAAATAGTGAATGGCCTACAGAAGATAAATGTCTGTTCTTCTGATCTTATACCACAATTAGAAGACCAGCACAATGATAATAAAAGAACCAGGGATTTTAAAAAACAGTAGGAGAAAATACTTCTTCACATGATGTGTAATTAGACTGTGGAACTCATTTCCAACAGCTTAAGAATACTAATAAGGAAACTGAGAAAGACTGTTAAGCTCTTTGCCTCAAGATGTAAGCTGGACATTTACTATGAGTGGAATGATATCTGATTTGTGAGGGTACCTGATTACTGTATATTCAGCATAAGAGTCTAGTATGAGACACAGCAGAAGGAAAAAATTAAACACCCAGGTATATAACCCCTAAGGTACAGGAGATAACAGAGTCAGTACCATAGATCAGGATTCTTAGGTTCCTGATTAATGGGCCATTGAAGGAATCACCTAAAGCCTTGAGGAAGTTCAAACTGAACTTTCCATCTGATAAGAAGGGGGAAACAAGATTATCCTTAGCCTCATGGGAAAAAGCAGATTTATTGTGGGATAGTTGAGGTGTCATGTGAGATTATAGAAAACTTATTATGGGACATTTAAAAGAAGAACAAAAGGCATAAAAAGGAAGGGATCCAGGTGATTTGGAGAAGAACAAGTGTCGGAAAATGGAGAGAAACAGGGATAAAAGAGCTGCCCAAAGGTAAGCAAACTGTCACTATTCTTGTATGGCCAAGCCTTCACCTGACTGCTGTCCTATCTCCTCAGTAAGCTTTATTCCTGACTATTTGCTGTGTGAGTGTGCTCTCCAGTGTGTTTGTGTGCGGTGTATGCATGCAGTCACCAACAAACTTCACGCCAGACCAGGTGGCAAGTAGGACAAGAGACCTGGGTGGCAACATCTGGAGAAGGGGCTATGGGTCACAGGGGCCTGTTCGTTGGGGGACCAGCAACTGTAGTGACTGGGATCCAGGGGCCAGCCTTGGACGAACAAAGTGACCTGGGCCAACTACTGGGTGAATCTCTGAGTACATGTGTGTGTGAGAGACATTAGCAAAGCCCCATCCTGATCGGCAGAGCTGGGGCCTATGTTGTCCATGTTTATGTAAGTGTTGTTGGTGTTTTTGTGGGTGCCAATAAGGCATTGCTCTTGTGGTTGTGTTGAGCTGTGTGATGGTTATGTTGTTGTGTGTGCATCTGAATGTTTGGAGCTCCTTGTTACTGGTCAGACCTGCAAATGTGAGCAGCAGCAGCCACTTCTATCAGACTGGGACAGGAGGAACCTGCAGGTCCAGAAGCCCACTGGGTTTGGAAACCTTTAACATTTAGAGCACAATGTGGCAACGACTTTATCCAATTCTGCTTATGCTGAAGAACTTGCACTTTTTTTGAAGGCTCTGATACTGGTAACTGTGCAAGTCAGGCACAGGATCACAAGGCCCTCAGGTCTGACCATATATACCAATTTATTTTTGAAGACTTCCTGTGTGAAAAAAATTATTCTTAACTACCAAAATTTATATGAACAAAGAAACTACATGGTATTATGTAAGAAATATTCACACTAAAGAAGAAATGATGTTGACTCAATTTTGTGTTTTGTAATAAATAAAAAGAATGTAAGAACAGTCTGTGCTTAATATTTGTACTATCCTTACCTATAAAGTTCCCAGTTCCATTTCACTGTGACAAGCAGCCTGTAACAGAGAGATTATATTTACTATGGTAAGTGCTGTGCATAAGGATCATATTTCATGTAAGTTATTTTTCAAATTTAATGTTATGTAGGTAGCAATTTTCATGGTCATAAAATTGAGTTAACTTAAGAGAGACCTATAAAAATTAGACTGTGTATATCAAATACGGTGGTGAAATGTCACACTGAAATCCATTGCAGTAGCTTGTGTAACTGTATATTCAGAGCACTGGTTCAATTCACTTTGGAATAAATATTGGAGTGTACAAAGAACTGCAACTTCTATTGAATTTAGTGGTGATTTGACAGCAACAAAAAATGAAAAAAATAATAAAGAATTTAAGATTTTATTTTTTTGGTAATGTATTACATGTTACTACAATACCATGTTCCAGTTCAGCTAAGCACTTGGGAAAATCATCACTTATTTCTGTGGTTTTTGAGCACATACTTAAATGATGTACTGGTGGACCATCAAACAGCAGAGCACTGTCAGGATTGTATAAACAATTTCTTTTAAACAGGCAGAGGTAGGTTTTCAGAGAAAGATTTCCATATGCACATAACAACAGGTGCAAAAGTACTAGCTGCATCAGTGAAATCCAGTAAAGTATTTGCACCATTCTTTACCCTGATACCATCAATACTACCTCCCATGAAACTACAAAACTTTTCAATATGCTTTAATTGCCTGATTTATCTTTTTTGTGAAGAACAAAACTCTTTCTATACTGTATGAACAGCTACTGAAATAAAAGACTATGAGCCAGTAGTGAAAACAAAAGTCTAATAGTAATAGGTTAAAAGTTTGGGGCTGGGGGTGGGTTTTTGTTTGTTTGTTTGGGGTTTGGGTTTTAGGAGGTCTGGGGGGGTGGGAGTGCCCCAAAACCTTTTAGTCCTTATTAGAAGTCTATACACTGGAAAGTACAATTCGATACAAGTGATGAATAGCCACTTTTGGCTTCAATCCAGCCACCAAATGACCACAGACAGAAATATAGGAGTTATTTTCTCTAAGATCTTTTGCAATCTTTGGTTTCTCTGCTAAGATAGCTTAAATAATACTATTTGTGATGATGTGAAAAGGGCATTTTTGCTTTTGTGTCAATCTGGGAACAAAACAAAACATCCTAGAAGACAGTCTGCAACTGTAAAATAGCCAGTGCATATTGAGATATAGAAATATCAGTTGCTATAATACATACACAGTCTTAGACCTTTATATATATATAGCCCACTCTGTCTGTCTCTCTTTTTAAACATATAGTCACTTTACCACTGTAAAATAACAACCACCAACTACTATAAAATAGTTCGTTATAAACTAAGCCACATTCAAACATCTAAATGAGATGTGAAATGCTTTGTAGTCTATTATTCAACCCATCAATTATACCGGTCCTCAGTATCTTCTACTTTTGAAAGACTAACTGCAAACTGCAAACATCACCCACTTTATCTTTTATCATCCTCAAAGATAGCAGTGCTTCTTCAGATAGAACACATTTAATCTAAAATATTAGAAAACTATATTTTTTTTGTATACTGATAGCTGAGATCAATTTCTTGTCCAAGTAGTAAGATTTACTAATTGCTGGTTATCTCTTCCCCCCTCTTTACTTTTCCAGTCATCACCCCTTCAATGTATATAAAGGTTTAATAGGAACGAAGGCATCCAAATATTTCAGGTGAGTCTACCCAGACTTTTTCTTAATGTGAGGCTTTCAAAGATGATTTGGAGGCTTACAAAATCAGGAAAAGCACACTTTTTTGAATAAAAATCGAAAACTCCATGTGGTGGGTTAATCTTGGCTAAAGGCCAAAAGCCCACCCAGCCACTCTCTCACCCCCCACTCCTCAACAGGACAGGGGGAGAAAATAGCATGAGAGAGCTCATGGCTAGAGGTAAGACAGGGAGATCACTTACCAGTTACCATCACAGGCAAAACAGACTCAACTTGGGGAAAGTTAGTTTATTGTCAAGTAAAATAGATTTGGGTGGAAAAAAATAAAGGCAAACATTAGAACAAAACCTTTCCTCCTCCCTCTCCCAAGCCCAACTTCACTCTTTCACTCCTACCTCTGCCCACACCCAGCCCCTGAGCAGTGCAGCGGGGATGGTGGTCAGTCAGTCCATAGCAGCTCCTCTCTGCCCCTCCTTCCCCCTTACCCTTTTCCCCTGTTCCTGCGTGTGCTCTCTGTGGGCCATACTTCCTTCAGGGAATGCTCCACCTCCTCCATTGTGGTCCTTCCCAGGCTGCAATGTGGTTATCTGCTTCACTGTGGTCTTCCCCATAGGCTGCAGTGGAAACTCTGCTCCCGTGCCTGGAGCACCTCCTCCCCTACTTCTCTCCCTTTGGTGTTCATATTTCTGCTTCTTACTTTTTTCCCCCTCCTCCTCTGTCTGACTGACGCTTACTGCCTTTTCTTAAATATGCTTTCCCAGAGGCACCACCATCTTGGCTGCGGGGCTCAGCCGTGCCCTGCGGTGGGTCCGTTGAAGCCAGCTGGAACCGGCTGTGGCCAGCATGGGGCAGCCCCAGCCTCTCGTCACAGAAGGCGCCCCTGCAGCCTCCCTGCTACAAATCCTTGACACCTACACCCAATGCAACTTTGAGGGACAGGCTGTAGTCGGGCCTCTCTTGAAATGTGAAAGAATATCTCTCAAATTCCCAATGAGGAGAAACAGAAATGCCTGCGGGTACTGCCAGGTACTGACTGACTGCTAGTCAGGGATCCATACCCAAGAACCTTCGAGTGGCCTCTACTACCTGACTCTCCTCATGTCTAAAAAAAATGCTCTCCTGCAAACTATCTAAGCTCTCATTTTAGCTATAAAAGATATAAAACCAGCATTATTATATGGTGTGTTTCCTCAAAATCTTCAAAGCATTTCTAAGTCCAACCTACAAGAATCATGTGCAGTTTGTTTGCAGTTTGCAGTTCCCTGCATATGTTTAACAATTTGTTTGTGTGGATTTTCTTGTAATGGCAAGAAATTTCAAAGGAAATGGATACTTAGCTACCAAATAAGAATCACTGATGTTAAAAGGATTTTATACTGTTAGAAAAAAGAGTTCAGTGTTTTGTAGGGAAAGTAAAAATATAGATTTTAATCTCATGGGCTGCATTTAATGTTTTTTTTTCAATTAGTAATTACTTTAAATCTTCAAAATGTAAGTTTAATCTGTGGGTATTCATGAGTCTGTAAATATTTTTGTTGAGGACTGATTACATTTCTCACTTTCTCCCCCACTGTCCCACAGCAAGGACATTTCCTTTGTATCACTTTTATTACTATTTACTCACGTTTTGAATAGCCAAAGATGTTTCTTTAGGACTTAGATACATGGTAAGAAAGGCAATTACATTCCTCAAATCATCAGAAACAAGGTCATGGAACGCACAAATGTACTGAACATTCAGTGTATTGAAAACAGGTTTAAAAATCAGCAAGCGCATGGAATTGTAAATGTTAATATTCAAAAATAAATTATTACAATCAGTCATCATTTATGAATTTTTGCATGCAAGATCAGAAACAGCCATTCTTTAGGATTAAATACGCATCCACAGCAATCATTGCTCTGACAGCTAAATGAGGGTATACATAAATTACTCTGCTGAAACTCAACATTTATATAAACAGGAATAGTCCTTAGATTAATGAAAATTTGAAAACGTCCTTGACCCCTTCTTTTCCCTCTGCTCTTTCATTTTGTATTTTCATATTCTCTGGTATATGCCAAGAAGACCTCCCCTATTCATTCAAATTTCAAAATGAGTGGAACTTTTGTAAAACAAACCAAAAATTTTGTTTTAGGCCTCAAAGTAGTCTCTATAGATTCATAATTTTAAGTGAAAAGCTGGAATATTGGTCTAGACTAGAAATAATTATCTTGTTACAAAATAATGATGACTGCTGGAGAAATAAAAACAAAACAGTTGCTTTCTTTTATCCCGTTTCCCTTTCAGAGGCAGGCTAGAATTTCCCATTCCAAAACACTTCAAATTAAAGCACCAGGCAGAAGGTAAACCCTTTTTGGTGTCTTTACTATGCCTTCTTTTATTCACTCCTTCCAATCCAGCTCTTTTTCTGCCATCTTGCAGCTGGCTTCCAAACATCACTTATTCAACCTTATCATCGTTTCCCATCTCCCAGTTTCCCCGTTTCAGTGCTAATAGTTTAACATTTCTTTCCAATCAGAAATAGCCTAGGTCCTCATAAGCATTTCAGATAGCATTTCAGAATGCAGATAACCTTGTTTCATAAAGAAACTTTTAATTTTCTTTGATAGCCTGTGACAGAAGGAAGGTATTATTGGAAAACAGTATATTGAGAGGTGTCTGCAAATAAAACACGGTGGAAAAATTTCAAAGGACATCCAGGCCAATAATTTCATACCGCACAGTGCCGTACCATTTGAACTTAGCAGCTCAGGCAAAGAGTGAATCCAAGTTAAAAATGCTAGAAACAATGCCATTGAATCAAAGTTAAATATGTCAGACATGATTTCACTGCATGGGGGCAGCCAGCCAGCTTTGACATCCACCAGAAATATAATTGAATATCCTTGAAGTCTACAAAGAGCACAGTGATTATAGGCTAGCAGGATTTTCGTAGCGGCAAGGAGGACATTGTAATCAGGTGCAGAAGACATCTGGTAACATCATTGCCATCAACCTACCAACCACCTATTGGTTACTCTAAAAATAGTGGATTCGTACTAGAATAGGTTCACAACTGATGAAAAGACAGATTTTTCCTTTCTAAAGGACAGCAGGGACATAAAGTGTAGTTATTTGCTTAACTGCTGTATCTAAGAGTCTTGTCAAGATATTCTGGGTGGAATAAAAGAAAATATACAATTATGATAAAGCAACCACAACAATAAGAGGAACATTGTAACATGCTTTTATTTTTATCTCAAATCTATTTACTCTTTGGAAACCAGAGCACTGACATAACATAGGACTGGAAATAACCTCTTGCATCATCAGATGTTGCTTCCTATCATTGTCATTAGCTTTTCCAGTTCCATCCAGAAACACATTTAATTTTCTACTACCACTGTCATTTGGAAGGATGATCCTGATTGCTTTATAACCTAGGAATTTCTTCTAACTTCTAGCCTAAATTTACTCATGGCCAGCACACACATCTTGTTTTTCTCTAATCTTTTAGAAACACCTGATATGTTATGCTCAGGGATAACCATTACCTTCTCTATGGCCATACTACATGCATAATTATTAAACTTCAGTTTTCATCATATTGAAGCCCAGGGATGTCCTTTGACTAATCAAAATGGACAGATCTTTTTCTTTCTCTGTCATTTTCATCTACTCTGCTCAAGTTTATTGTGGATTTTCCTATTAACTCCTGAGCAAGTGACCTTGAACTTTGTTTTATTATTGTATTACATCCAATTTCTGTTTCTTAAAGCTTGAAAGTAGTCGACTTTTCCTGTATAACATTTTGATCATCGCTTGTGTTGAAATATCTTTATATCAGCACCAGATTTCACTAGCTCATTACAACTTCTTTTAAGGTCATCTAGTAACATTGTTCAAAGATCAAGATTCAGATATTCTCTGAGTTTAACAAATGCATGTTGTTGAGGAGTTTTTTAGGCTTCAGCACTCTTTGTCTAAATCATATCAGAATTAAAAAGCTCCTAAGATTCAACATTTTTTCCTCCTTTTAGAGAAACATAATTGCTTAATAATAAAAAGTCAATAACATTTTTCAGAAACTTGAAACCACTCTCATGTTTGAAATCCAACCCTAATATTCAGTACAGCTCCACTACTGTGAGTGTAACTTGTCACAAATACCATTAGTATTTAAAATAATTCCTCTAGTTTATCCTCTCAATCACATTTGACTAATTTACAATCTGAGAGGAACGGGGCTGTTCATAATTCTTATTTGTAACTACTTGGACCCTTTATCACTAAGGTATTTAAAAATATGCTTAATGTAAGTATGAGTGTAGTTATCAAGGGATTCTCTAGGAATGGTATAATAGTGGAAAGACTCTGGTCTCTCACTATATTTCCAAATATTTGAATCTGAGTTTCCCTCTGGAACCACACTGAGAGCTGCCCCCAGTTAAAACAGCTATAAATATGTTTCAGCCATTTTGTCTGGAGAGTCAAAACTACTAGATACATTATTAATTATCTCATTTTATTCCACACATTGGCTAGAGAACATAGAATTCCTTAATCATAGTAGTCCAGTTACTATTTTTGACTTACATACTCTGCTGAATCAGGACTGTTGGCTCAGCAGGTCTATTAGGATATTTTTTATTTTTCTGGTGTTCTACACAAAAAATAATCAGTACTGGAATTCTCCAGTCAGCACAAGTGGCTTGAACAAATACCAAAACATGTTTAATACTGTGGAAATGTATTATACAGTATATATTACAAACTTACTCCAAAGCTTTACTTTTTTCTCTCAGCAAGTAGAGTCTATAAAGAAAGCTGCACTCAGAACCCTGAGGCAGATCAATTTTTGTGGCCATAAAATTGTTTTGCTATTTTATTTCCTTACTAGAAGTGAGGAAGAATTTCTGATTGATGATGTTTTCTGATGTTCGATTAATTATATACAAAGATAAAGAGACAAGGTTGTTAGCTGGAGAACAGTAATATGTCAAAAATTTAGCAATAAAGCAGTAAAAGCAACAGAAAATCTGTAATATAAAGTTTATTGTGACCTTTTTCACCATATTGTGTTTGTAGAAGAGATCAAAATTTGGGGAGCAAATTAGTTTATCTAGTGCAGCAAGCATGAATCTCAGTAAGCTTCTGTGCAAATTCTGCATTACAGAACAAAGTACTATTAAACAATGGAACCAGAGTTGTTTTGCCACATGCTACAGTCTGATCTATCCCTGGACATTGAGGCATCTAATATTTCTACATTATGAAAGGAAGGAATTCCCAGTATTCATGAAAAGGGTGGCAAGAATGTCCAAGTGAGCAACTTCTGAGAATTAATCAAGTACAATTCCAAATCTAGCTATCACTCAGCACGGTGACTCAGTGACTGCATTTATAATAGTAAACGGTTTCATTTACTAAGACCACCTGGCACGAAACTGCCAGTATCTCTGCAAGTAACTCTTTTTTTCTCCAGAACAGGGTGACTGCATTAATACTGCTTAATGGAAATGGTTCCTGGAATGCTCTGATTTTCGAGGAACATTTTAGAAGAAATTTGAGAGGATCCATTCTAACAGCTTATTAATATCAACAATCACATTGCAGTGCAATCGAACATTTCAAGGTACTGTTTAATTTAATGGATGTAGATTTAGAATCCAAATATATACTCTAGGTCAATTAAGGGTAGTGTCCAATACTACAGAAAGTGACAGAGTAGGTGAAGAAAGAAATAGAACAAATAGGGGGAATTTTTCTGTACATTTACTCCTGGTCAGTAGGGAGGGGTTGTTTAAACAGCTGAATGACAATTTGGGAGTGATCTTCAAAATCTGTTATGATTCTTGAAGAAAATTTCAAGAAAATTATTCTCAATAAATTCATCCTCTTTGTAAGAATCACTGCATATGAAGCAAGTCAAAGGGAGAAAAAGTGTCATGAGGAACAGACATTTTCTCAAATAAATTACATTTAGGGCACTCATGCAAACTATGACAGCTAAAAGAGGTAGCAAGTGACCTCCTTGGATAAATCTGGTGCTCTTCATTGATTCAAAAGCAAGGGGAAAGCATGCAAAGAGTGAATGGAAAACCAAATCAACCAAGCTCCTCAGAAACCAACTGGAAGTGGATTTGACAGACATGAGATCCAAATAGGAAGAGACATCCAAAGTATCAAGAATCAGCTCCACAGCAATAACAGTAAAAATAAAAACAAGGCAGTAATTGGTCAATACTCGACAAAAAGGAACACTTGATAACAAGCAGGTGACCTAAGTACAATTTAGGACACCTTTGCCCAATTGAAAAGAACAATTTCAATTAATACAAACAACAAATCTGAGATCTTTGGACAGAAAATGAAAATGGCAGCTAAGAGCATATTTAGTTTTTTCAGATTGGCTGGGTCTGATGAATTTCATGATAGGGTAATGAAAATATAGCTGAAGTAATCTCTGAAATGACAGCAGTTATTCTTGAGAATTTGTGGAGGACAGCAGATGGACCAAAGACCAGAAAAAGGAAAAATGCAGTGCTGAACTTCAGCAACCAAAAGGAGAATACCTCAAGGACTATAGATTCTCCCTCCAAAAGAACTCCAAAACAATCAAATAGCTAATTTGTAAATATGGGGAAGATGACAGCCAGCTGATGTATATTTGTCAGACCAAATCACGTTAAGCAAAGTACATTTCTTTCTACAACTGCCTAACAGATGTTGGGGGTAGGAAAGAAGTAGTATGGATATGCATCTTGACTTTAGGATGGCTTTTGACACTGATTAATATGACAGTATTGTAAGCAAGCTAGGGAAAAAAGTTCTGGAACAAGTATAAGGTTGTCCACAGGCAGGATGCACTAATACAGGAGGGAGGAAACCATTATATATAATTTATATAAAAGATGTAATGTTGTTTAGCCTAAGAAAAGGGAGGAAGAGTAATACTGTTCAGGTACAAAAGAAGCTGCTACAGATGAAGAAACCATCTCTTCCCATTTTCTGTGATGGATATGAGAAGGAGAAAGCTGCAGCAAGAAAGATTCATGGAAACTCTTTGGAAAATGCACCAGTGCTTTGGAATAGAACGTCAGACCCATGGGCACCAGGAGAGAAAGGCAGAGCAGGCAGGGCCATCACTGCCATCGGAGGGCTTTACAAACAGAGAAGGTAAAGGTCTGTCAGGGATGGAATAGGTACAGTTGATACTGCTTTGAGGAGCTAGACAAGGTTAAATTTAGCACCATACAATTCAATTTTCCTATGAGAACTCCCTCTCCAGTGCTTGCTGAAGTGTCTGCTGTTCACACAGTACAAGCCTTCATGTTCTTTGGTGACTATGGTAGATTGAGTTTTGAACATCTCTCTAGAAAAAGACAGATATAGCAGCCTCAAAGATATGATAGAAGGATTCTGAAGCTGATTCAGACATGCTGCCAGCTTTATGCTTAACCTTAGTGCTGCCTGACATGAAGTTGCAAATTCTGAGGTTGTATGTGTGTTTGCAGGGAGCACACAACATCCCACTGCAAAGGTCATAAACCATTAAAAGTAAACCAGAACTTCTTTGTGAAGCAGAAAGCATCATTTCAGGCTTTGGAACTCCCTTGTTTTAATGCAGGTGATTATATTTTCTTATTTCTTGGGTGTTTGTGTTGGGCATAATGACCTTATCTCAGCAAAGTAGCATGACAAAAGGATTTGATTCGAAGACATACCTTAAGCAAAAACTCTAAAGTAGAAAGGCTGCCAAAAATAGCAAGAAATTCTATATCTCTGCTTCTTTTTCATCATTATTGGTTTTGTCTGTTTTTGTGAAAAATGACAAACCAATAAAAACCATAACATTTTCAGCCAGCTAAAAAGAATTTTAATTCTATTAAGCTTTGGAAACTTAGAATAATTTCTGGATACCTTTAAGCATTTATAAAAAGACAAACCAACTTGACATTTGACTTTGCAAATCATGCTAAAATGAATAAAAGTGCCCTTTTATTCAGAAGGTAACAGAAGATCAGAAAATAAAAAATATGAAATGCAATTCTCTGAATTGCAGGGGGTGTTCTATCTTGAGTGATGTTGAGATTACACCATCAGATGAGCTTGGAAACCTAGAGGATCCCTCCTGCTGCATTGCCCGGACCTCCTGCAGCTGTTTCCAGGGCCTGGCTTCCTTCTAGTCTGACTCAGTCACCCAGTAGTGCGGCTGAGTGTGTATACCTGATAAGTAGTTTATGCTATCTACAATATATATGTATACGTACATATATACAGGTCTGGCCACAGATCACAGGCAGACACACAGAGCACTCACATGAACACCAACAGCACCAATGGTCCCATGCTCCTGCCTTCGCTGCCTGAGCAGGATGGAGTTCCGATGATGTGAAAATATGTTTATGTTTATGTTTATGTTTATGTGTATGTGTATGTACAAGGTGGGTCCATCCAGCAGCTGGGCTTAGACACTCAGTCTGACCAGTAGCTGCCCCTTGATCCCAGTCTTCCCAGTTGCTGGCATCTGGACAAATGAGGCCCCAAGGCTTCAGCCCCACTCCAGTGTCTGGTACAGACCCCCTCACTCTCACACACACACACCCACCCCTGGTCGCACAGCCGACCTGCCTGTGCTCTTGCCCTTAGAGGCACAGAGGTTCTTTACACCCAGAGGTGGCCCTGTTGTAGTTTAGCCCCAGTCAGCAATTAAGGACCACACAGCCACTCACTCACCCTCCCCCCGCATAGGACAGGGGTGAGAATCGGAAGAGCGAAAGTAAGAAAACTCGTGGGCTGAGATAAGAACAGTTTAATAATCGGAACAAGAACAAAAACAAAATAATAATAATAATAATAATATTAAATTTTAATGAGAAGGAAAACAACAAGAGAGAGAGAGAGGAATAAAACCCAAAGAAAAAAAAAAACAGTGATACAACCGCTCACCACCTGCCGACCGATGCCCAGCCTGTCCCCGAGAAGCGATTGCTGCCCCCCGGCCAACTCCCCCCAGTTTCTATACTAAGCATGACGTCATATGGTATGGAACAGCCCTTTGGCCAGTTGGGGTCAGCTGTCCTGGCTGTGCCCCCTCCCAGCTTCTTGTGTGCCTGGCAGAGCATGGGAAGCTGAAAAGTCCCTGACCAGTGTAAACACCACTCAGCAACAGCCAAAACATCAGCATGTTATCAATATTATTCTCACACTAAATCCAAAACACAGCACTATACCAGCTACTAGGAAGAAAATTAACTCTATCCCAGCTGAAACCAGGACAGTATCCACCCCTCATTTTATACCATCTACGTCATGCCCAGGTTCTACCCTTTCTAATACATTCCAATTAATCACCACCACTTTTCCTGTCTTTTGATATATACACACAGATATCATTCTATTGGTCTATGGGCCATCCCTCTAAAATATCTGTTCCGTTCATTTAGTCCATGACTTTGGGCTCCATCTGTCATAACAGTCCTTCAGTGCAGGAGAGATGGTGTGTGGTGTTGGATTGTTGCATGCTTAAGTCAGTTCTGGTTCCATTGCTGCTGCACTTTGCTTGGTTTCATCAAAGTTCATTCTTCATTAATCTGGGTGATTCTTACTGAAATATCGTTGATACGGTGTATAGTAACCATAAAAGTAATGACATACAGTATTATATAGCAATTAACATCATACCATTTAGTTCATCAGCTATTCTCACCCAAAATCAGATCCCCTTGAGGTACACATTGGACTTCCCCATCCTTTCACATTACCCACCAAGTGCACCCAGGTCCTTCAGCAAAAGCAGTCCCACAAATGGGCTTGCCTTTGCCCAAGGCAGGAGTAACCCAGACTGTCTTCCGCAGCATGTTTTTTATGTGCACTACAGGGACTTTATCTCCTTTGACAGTGGGTTAAAGTTTTGATTGGGCAGGGCCAGCTCGATTGACAGATCCCCTAGTGTTGACTAACCAGGTGGCCTTTGCTAAATGTGTATCCCAACGTTTGAATGTCCCACCACCCATTGCTCGCAGTGTAGTCTTTAACAGTCCATTGTATCGTTCTATTTTCCCAGAGGCTGGTGCATGATAGGGGATGTGATATACCCACTCAATGCCATGCTCTTTATCCCAGGTGTCTATAAGGTTTTTCAGAAATGAGTCCTGTTGTCCGACTCAGTTCTTTCTGGGGTTCCATATCACCATAGGACTTGCTTTTCAAGGCCCAGGACAGTGTTCCAGCTGGTGGCATGGGGCACAGGATATGTTTCCAGCCATCCAGTGGTTGCTTCCACCATTGTAAGCACATAGCGCTTGCCTTGGCAGGTTTGTGGGATTGTGATATAATCGATCTGCCAGGCCTCCCCATATTTATATTTCAGCCATCATCCTCCATACCACAGAGGCTTTAACCGCTTGGCTTGCTTGATTGCAGCGCATGTTTCACATTCATGGATAACCTTTGCAATAGTGTCCATGGTCAAGTCCACCCCTCAATCACGAGCCCATCTATATGTTGCATCTCTTCCTTGATGGCCTGAGGTGTCATGGGCCCACCAAGCTATAAATAATTCACCCTTATGTTGCCAGTCCAGATCCACCTGAGCCACTTCAATCTCAGCAGCCTGATCCACCAGCTGGTTGTTTTGATGTTCTTCAGTGGCCTGACTCTTGGGTAGATGAGCATCTATGTGACATACTTTTACAACCAGGTTCTCTACCTGGGCAGCAATGTTTTGCCACAGTGCGGCAGCCCAGATGGGTTTGCCTCTGCTCTGCCAATTGTTCTGTTTCCATTGCTGCAACCACCCCCACAAGGCATTTGCCACCATCCATGAGTCAGTATAGAGACAGAGCACCGGCCACTTTTCTCATTCAGCAATGTCTAAAGCCAACTGGATGGCCTTTACTTCTGCAAATTGGCTCGATTCACCTTCTCCTTCAGCAGTTTCTACCACTTGTCGTATAGGACTCCATGCAGCAGCTTTCCACCTCCGATGTTTTCTTACAAGATGACAGGACCCAGCAGTGAACAGGGCATATTGCTTCTCATTTTCTGGTAGTTTATTGTACAGTGGCGCCTCCTCAGCATGTGTCACCTCCTCCTCTGGTGTTATTCTGAAATCTTTGCCTTCTGGCCAGTCCATGATCACTTCCAAGATTCCTGGGTGACTGGGGTTTCCTATTCGAGCCTGTTGTGTGGTCAGTGCAACCCACTTACTCCACGTAGCATCAGTTGCATGATGTGTAGAGGGGACCCTCCCTTTGAACATCCAGCCCAGCACCGGCAGCTGGGGTGCCAGCAGGAGCTGTGCTTCAGTGCCAACCACTTCCGAAACAGCTCAAACCCCTCCATATGCTGCCAATATCTCTTTTTCAGTTGGAGTATAGCGGGCCTTGGATCCTCTGTATCCCCAATTCCAAAACCCCAGGGGTCGACCCCAAGTCCCCTGGTGCTTTCTGCCAGAGGCTCCAGGTAGGGCCATTCTCCCTGGCTGCAGTGTAGAGCACATTTTTTACATCTTGTCCTGCCCAGACTGGCCCAAGGGCTACTGCATGAACTATCTCCCATTTAATTTGTTCAAAGGCTTGTTGTTGCTCAGGGCCCCACTTGAAATCGTTCTTCTTCTGCGTCACTTGATAGAGAGGGCTTACAATTAGACTGTAATGTGGAATATGCATTCTCCAAAACCCCACAACGCCTAAGAAAGCTTGTGTTTCCTTTGTGCTAGTTGGTGGAGACATGGCTGTTATTTTGTTGATCACATCCACTGGGATCTGATGACATCCATCTTGCCATTTTATTCCTAAAAACTGGATCTCCTGTACAGGTCCCTTGACCTTACTTTGCTTTATGGCAAAACCAGCATTCAGGAGGATCTGGACTATTTTCTTCCCTTTCTCAAAAACTTTTTCTGCTGTATTGCCCCACATGATAATGTCATCAATGTATTGCAGATGTTCTGGAGCTTCACCCTGTTCCAGTGCTTTCTGGATCAGTCCATGGCAAATGGTAGGGCTGTGTTTCCACCCCTGGGGCAATCAATTCCAAGTGTACTGGACACCCCTCCAAGTGAAAGCAAACTGTGGCCTGCACTCTGCTGCCAAAGGGATTGAGAAAGACACATTAGCGATATCAGTTGTAGCATACTATTTGGCTGCTTTTGACTCCAGTTTGTATTGAAGTTCCAGCACGTCCAGCACAGCAGCACTCAGTGTCAGCGTGACTTCATTCAGACCATGATGGTCTACTGTTAGTCTCTACTCTCCATTGGACTTTTGCACTGGCCATATAGGACTGTTAAAATGTGAATGAGTCTTACTGATCACTCCTTGGCTCTCCAGTCAATGAATCAGCTTATGGATGGGAATCAGGGAGTCTCTGTTGGTACGGTATTGCCTCCGGTGCACCATTGTGGTAGCAATTGGCACCTGTTGTTCTTCAGCCCTCAGCAACCTCATAACAGAAGGGTCCTCTGAGAGGTCGAGCAAGGTGGACAGCTGTTTAACTTCCTCCATCTCCAAGGCAGCTATACCAAAAGCCCACTGGTACCCTTTTGGGTCCTTGAAATACCCTCTCCTGAGGCAGTCTATGCCAAGGATGCACAGAGCCTCTGGGCCCGTCACAATGGGGTGCTTTTGCCACTCATTCCCAGTTAGGCTCACTTCAGCCTCCAATACAGTTAGCTGTTGGGATCCCCCTGTCACTCCAGAAATACAGATGGGTTCTGCCCCTGTATAGCTCAATGGCATTAGGGTGCACTGTGCACCGGTGTCTACTAGAGCCCTATACTCCTGGGGGTGTGATGTGCCAGGCCATCGAATCCACACAGTCCAGTAAACTCAGTTGTCCCTTTCCTCCACCTGGCTGGAGGCAGGGCCCCTCTAGTCCTGGTCATAATATTCATTACCCATTTCCTGTACATACGAGTCAGGAGCTCCTTCATTAAAATCAGGAGTAAGATCAGCCCTATTACTCTGTCCGGGGAACTGTCCACTGGAAACCAGAGCAGCAATTTTCCTGGAAGAACCCCCTTTTGTGATTGTTTGTCCTTGCAACTCACATACCCGTGCCTCTAGGGTCGAGGTAGGTTTTCCATCCCACTTCCTCATGTCCTCCCTGTGGTCATGCAGGTAAAACCATAGGGTGCCCCGTGGTGTGTACCGTCTAAATCCTCTCTCTTGAGCAGAGGAACACTGACTGCTAAGAGCTGAGATACTGGTCTGTACAGGTGGGGAGTAGGACATATCCTCCTTGAGTTGCTCGACCTCCCAGGACAGTTTCTCCACAGCCGAGACAAGGGAGGAAGAGACACTTTCTTCATATTCCTAGAGCTCGCTAGCCGCTTCATCCACTATTGGACCCTCTCCGTCTTTCCAGTATTGCCAATGAGTTGGCACAAAACGACAGTGCGTTCCATACCAACTTCTGCCACATGGGTCATGTGCGCTTGACTTCATCTGAATCTGAATCCTGGTAACTGGTCGTCGTCCAGGTCACCATAAATCACCTCCAGCATGACTAATTCCCTCAGGTACTGGATACTTTTCTCCATGGTGGTCCATTTGCCTGGGTGACATACAACACCTTCCTTGAAGGGATATCTTTCCTTCACGCCTGACAGGAGTTGCCTCCAGAGGCTGAGGGCTTGTGCACCTTTTCCAATTGCTTTGTCAATGTTCCCTTCCTTAGAAAGGGATCCCAGCTGCTTGGCTTCCTTACCCTCTAATTCCAGGGTACTGGCCCCGTTATCCCAGCATCAGAGCAGCCAGGAGACAATGTGCTCGCCTGCACGACGGCTGAAATCTTTTCACATATTTCGCAGCTCACTCAGGGATAGGGATCGGGTAGTTTCCATCTCATCCACAAGTTCTTCCCCTTCCTCTCGTTGTGATGGCCCTGCTCTTTCATCTTCCCTTTCTAAACAAGCTGCCTTTCGCTTCCAGGATTTCTTCTTGTGTACAGGGGCAACTGATACTAACACAGGTTCGTTCCCTGGTTGAACCGCATTATCTGTTGCAGGGGGGCTGGAGTGACCGCAGTGCCTGTCGCAGAGGGGTCTGGAGTAGCCGCAGTGCCTGTCGCAGGAGGGTCTGGAGTAGCCGCAGTGTCTGTCATTTTGTCACCAGATTCTTGAGGGTTCTGAATAGTGTTGAACAGGGCTAAGTAGGCATGGGCCAGGCCCCAGCACATTGCAGTGATCTCCTTAGAATTGTCAGGGTGACAACATACTTGTTCCAAATATTCTACTAATTTTTCAGGATTTTGCACTTGTTCAGGGGTGAAGTTCCAAAACATTGGAGGTGCCCACTGTCCTAGGTACTTGCCCACACTATCCCACACACCCTGCCATTCATAACTATCCACCCTTGGGGCAGATCTCTGGATGATATTCTTCAATTGCTTACTAATCTTAGACAAAACCAAAACAATATTCCCAAGCAATACCAATAGATGTATCTTAACTACCCAAGGATGTTCAAGGTACTGAAAAGTTATTGTAACAAAGGAGGAAACATTGTAGAAGAAAGTAGCAAAGGTGTCATTTTGTATTTCCTCCATAAAAAACCTCTCAGAAAAGAAGTATAATTGCTAATTGTCTCCATAAGGTGGTACCCAACACACAGTAATGGTTTCAGTACGACACTTAGATACCAAAATAAACCCAAGGTCACTGTTTTAATAAAAAATCTCACAGGCAAAACATCACCAATCATAGCAGAGCACAGCAAACTGCAAAACCCAACATCAATCTTTAACATGTACAGCAAAAAAATTAGCATGGTGCAGATCAGGTAAACCAATATCGAGAACAGATTAATCAATATTGTGGCCCGCAACTACTAACAGATCTAAGTTCCTTAATGCTCTGTGGTTAATCTATTATCTCAAACACTTTGTGCCCCGTGTTGGGCATCAAAAAAGACTGTCGTGGTTTAGCCCCAGTTGGCAATTAAGTACCACACAGCCGCTCGCTCACCCTCCCCCCCCGGTGGGATGGGGGAGAGAATCGGAAGAGCGAAAGTAAGAAAACTCGTGGGCTGAGATAAGAACAGTTTAATAATTGGAACAACAACAAAAACAAAATAATAATAATAATATTAAATTTTAATGAGAAGGAAAACAACAAGAGAGAGAGAGAGGAACAAAACCCAAAGAAGAAAAAGAAACAGTGATACAACCGCTCACCACCCGCCGACCGATGCCCAGCCCGTCCCCGAGTAGCGATTGCTGCCCCCCAGCCAACTCCCCCCAGTTTCTATACTAAGCATGATGTCATATGGTATGGAACAGCCCTTTGGCCAGTTTGGGTCAGCTGTCCTGGTTGTGCCCCGTCCCAGCTTCTGGTGCGCCTGGCAGAGCATGGGAAGCTGAAAAGTCCCTGACCAGTGTAAACACCACTTAGCAAGAGCGAAAACATCAGCATGTTATCAATGTTATTCTCATCCTAAATCCAAAACACAGCACTATACCAGCTACTAGGAAGAAAATTAACTCTATCCCAGCTGAAACCAGGACAGGCTCTTAGAGGCTCACTCACCTCCTGGATCCCAGGCCAATTCACATACTTGCTGGCTAGTCCAGCTTAATCTTTGCTAGTGATGACACACAAACTTGCACATTTGCACTTGCCCCCATATACACACAGACTAAAGACCTCCTTATCAGAAAATAGTTGAAGGTAGAGTTTAATAAGGAGATAGAACAAACTGAGGTGATCAGGCACAGGGCATGGACAGACAAGTGTATGGACCAACAAAACTATTTATATGACAATGGACCTATTTATTTCCTTATCCCTCTCTTTCCTACACTTGTTCCTACCCACATCAACTAAATACCTGCCTTTTTCTGCCTCAAGTTCCCCCCTAAACATCCTATAATAAGCCCTGTGCAATCCCAAAAATGCTCTTTCCCTGCATCACATAATATATCCCACACCCCTAGGCAGTGACCCCCCTTAGTCTGAAAGGCGATCCAGAGACCTGGTCCTGATGGGTCATTGTGACAGGTTTCACGCCTGGACAACGGAACTGATGGCTCTGCTGGGACAGCCCCAGGAGGGGCCTGGGCAAGGTGGACATTCCTCCAGAGTCCTTGATTTGGGTTCATGCCTGTGATTGTGCCCCTGTGCTTCTCTGGTCTTGTCAAGATGGTGGCTCTTTTGTTGCTGGTGGCCTGGGAGCAGCCAGGGCAGGTTATTGAGTTACTCCTGCCATTGTTTCTCTGTTCTTTCTTTGTATATGCAGATGAACTTCTTATCACTTAACAAGTACTACATGATGTTAAGTTATTCATTGACTTGAAATTATGTAGGGATCAGAATACAACTACTAAAGAAGGAAGGAATTGTGAATATATTTTAGTGTAGCCCTCTCTGCTTTTATGAAAGGTAACAATATTAATCTTTTCCTAAACTACTTTGATAGATTTTCATCTAAGAGAATGGCTTAACCCATAAATACAGCAGTATGTATGGACCTAACAGATGCTTCTTTTCCATACAATAAAATGGATTTTTTTTGGTTTGGAGATATGAAGACTTAGAGAAAAAATGATAGAATTAAATAGGCATTTCAAAACTACTTTCACTCTCCTAATCTCCATTCCACTTTAAAGAGTTTTCAGAAGTTTCAGAAATAATCTGAAAGCTCATTAAAAACACACGAGTCTCCCTTTCCTCTTTGCTAGCAGCAATATTCCCAAGGAAACATTATGCCAATAGCTCCTTGCCCCTACTGGCACACTTGCTAACTCTCCCAAGAGTTCCTGGAGTGCAGAGCATGAGTTATTTTTAATCTAATATCTTTCATTTATGCTGGATTTCATAGCACCCTTGGTTCACCTTGGTTCATCTGAGAAAAGCATAGCTTGTTTAGCATCTGCTCCTTATCATCTACACTTCTAAATCAAGATTGTCCCTGTGATATCTAAGAGAATCACAAATGTATTAAACTAACAGAAGGCGATCTCTTTATCTTTCCTTCCTCGCCTTCTGCATTTCTCTTGTAAAGGTTATTTTTTTTTTAAAAGGAAAAGTTCTGCTTTGGTTTATTACTTGGTACATTAACTCAAGAGATTTTGCTGTTGTTGCTTGGAGACAGCTGGAATGAAGTGGGGATTTCACATTGTGCAAGCAGGTTTAGATATGTTATCTCTCATTCTGCCTACCTTTCCATGTCACCTGATCCAAATGCCAAGCTGAAATCCTCAGGCATACAAGAAACGTGTCCCATTTGCTATGCTTCCTTTTCCGTGCACTGAGGTACACCTGGCATTTTTCTTTTTTCCTTCCACTGAAGAGAGAGTAAATATCAGTACTAAATTCACTGTGAAACAAACTAATTGACACTGTTGCCACTATGTTGATCACAGTCCAGGTCATTTCTGTATGGATAAATTGAAATTTTATAGACACATTCATAGACAATACAAATGTTGTGTACAGCCATATTAAATAAACAAGATGTTATTCATAATTCCAATGTTATGTTTTCTTCAATACCTGTAATTGGTGTTCTTCTTGAGCTTCATCCACTATACAATTATTCAACTCTTCCATATGAATAACAAATTTATTACAAAAAGAAGATACTGGCTAATGTGTAACATTTATTGCATGGAAAAATTCCTTTTAATGTATATAAGTGTCTCTGTTCTATGCTTACTGGAAAAAATTACATGGTTTAGCAAAGCTGGTTTTGATCTCAATGTGAAAAGAATTTCAGCAGCTCCATTGCCTTAATTGGATTTGCTATGCATTGTAAACCAAGTAGTACCTTTCACTCAGCTGCAAAAATAAGCCAAGCTTTAAAAATAGTGCAGCTGCAGATCTTTACAATATACATTGAAAGTCACTAAGAGGCCCGTGCATTTTTTTCTTTCTCACATAAAGGCTAAACAATGCATTCATGTCTGCTACTGGTAGAACATAAGGGTTGGGTGCTGCAAAGTACCAAATGTCCAGAGATGTACCTGTGTGATTCTAAATATGTTCTTACTCCCAGCTGGATGTGAATTACCTTTTAAACTGATGTATGCGTTTAAGTGCTTTGCTGGATGAATGTAAAGTTTTTGACTCTTCATGAGATTAAGCCCTAGGAAAGAAGTAGTAACTTCTTCCAATTCCCTTTTCAACTAAGGAAAAGTGTAACATCATACAAACTTCAACATCATACAGAACGTAATGACATACCTAATATAGATGTCTTATTTGAAGAACTTTGTGTTTACATAAAAACATATATCTATATCTACTGTTGAAATATGCATCTCTAAGTGGTTATTCTAGCACAATGTTATAGTAGCTAGCCTCTGAGAGTGCTAGGACACTTAAAAAAACCCCACAATTGTATGGGCACATCTGTCACCACTGTGAACAAAATGTTTACTTTAGCAAATAGTGCTCTCTTAAATTTCAAAGTCAATTCTTTGAATTTGAAATTTTAGAGGAAATCTGGCCTGCTTTCTTCCAAGCCTTGTTGGTTTAAACATAAAAAGCTAACAATGGCTTTGAAGTTCTGAATAAGATGCATGAACTCTTGTACCGGCTCTAGATTTAGGCAACACAGAAGACGTATTTGCTACTTATTATTACTTATTCAACCGATAGTCTGTTCCTTTCACTTTTTACTGATTCTATTTTAGCTAGACTAAAATAATTCCTCTCCCTTTGCAAAGTCCATGGTCCTTCACCTATAGGCCCTGAGAGTTTTTACGCATTTGCATGCAAATATTCTCACCATCTCATTGCAACATATATTTGTTTTCTCAAATTGTGTTTAAGCTACAAGATGGGTCTTGACGCAGCTTTTCCTTGAGATTTTTTCCAATCTTGTGGTTTTTGTAATAGCAAGAATAAGGTAAATTCCTATTTGTAGCATAGATATTTGTTTTAATCAGTATTTACTTGGGTAAATGAGTGCCTGCATAATTGAGTAATACAGAGGCCAGAGATAATTAAGCATAACAATAAGTTATGTTACCTGTTTACAAATAAAAGCCATTAGTTCAATGTTTAGTTTCCTGAAGCTTCTTCTCAACATCTAATGATTATATTGCTGCTTCCATACTGTGGGCATCTCAAGATTCAGTTAATTTATATCTACTACCTAGAATAATATTTTATAATAGTCATTTTTATGGGGATAACAAAGTGATTCCTTTTAATAAGGAGAGGAAGTAGCTCCTTTCAATAAAGAAGAAACTTCAGGCTGGATTCTGCCTTAGGTTATATGTAATCTCCTGCTAATTCCACCGTATTTAAATGTTCATGGATATGACTGCAATGTGCAAAGTGCTTCCTGTAAGAAACTCCACAAGCTTCTGTAGGAGGCAAAAATGTTATAGTACTAGCAAAAGACTTCTGGCACTTTTGTTGAATTCCTGGCTTCATCACAAACTTAAAAGGTGAGCTGCTACGAGTTATTTAGAGACTAAGCCCATACAAGGATCTCAGTTCCCAAAACAAGATGGTTCAGACTAAGTAACAAGGAAGCTTCTGTGGTCCAAAATACCTCAGGTTAGCACCACCAGAAATCTAATTACATAACCTAGTGAGCAACATCCAACGGTCCCTGAAACACCTGTAGTTCTTCACTGTGCATATACCTGGAAACATTTTAACCTGTGTTTAAGTCCCACCCAAACTCCACTGAGACTAAGAAAATAATCAGACCAATATGTAAACCCACTGACCTGGTCAGCATCGTCAGAGCAGCGCTAATTCCCTCAAGAATAACGAGACATTTTAGAAAATGTAACTGAAGCAAGTCAGAAGAAAGAAAAAGGGTAGTAGTGGAGGTATGAGAACTCAAGTGAGATCCCACTTCCATTCTATTTGAATTTATCAACAAATCATGCTCCTGCATAGTTGTGCAATAACAGCACAGCAAGAGATGTATAGGATTAATTTTCCCAGATTATCTTCTACTGGGTACGCTCCTGGGAGATGTGCATTTGAATCTTCTCAGGCTGAGGAGAATACTGGATCTGGCTTTTCCAATTCCCAAAGTATAAGTTCTTCCTTTTATTGATTAGTTAACTTTCTATTTTTTAAAAGAAGCATGGCTTTTTAAGATGACACATTTAATAAAAGATTTTGGAATTTATGTTTTAACTGAGGCTTTGGGTGCATTAGGTAACTCTAATCCAGGAATCATTGCATTCTAAAGTAGAGACATTTCAGATTATGATTACTCAGAACATAAGTTTTTAGATCACTTTTCTGAGACACTTAAGGCAAGATTTTGGATTCCAGTATTCAAGGACGCAGTTTTCAGACATCAGGGTCTTTTACTTGATCTAATACTTACATTAAATATTAATATATATTAAATGACTACATGATGTTCACACATTACAGCACAAGGATCTTCCCTATAACCTTCTTTATTCTCTAAACACCCTCGTTTTCCTTTGCCCTAAACTGAAATTTATGCTATATTTATAACTTGATTAGACAGGTAAGTGAGTTTAGACTTGGTGATTGGTGCAAGATGTGATGAGAAAAATTATTTGATTATATTAAAGATAGAAAAGCTTCATTTTTCTCTCATCAAAGTGAACAAAAATGAAAGATTTTGTATGACCTGAAGATAAACATTTTGTTCAACCCAAAATGAAACATTTTTTGTCATTGTCACAAAATGAAACATTTTGTCATTCAACATTGTAGAATGAAACTTTTTATCTTATCTTAAAATTAAAGCAACTAAACTTTTAAACAAAATATCTAATAATGAGAAGCGTAAACAGTTTTGACCATTGTAAAACACACCATTTTGATTACCTGAATGGTCAAAATAATAATTTAAGAGAGCAGGAGTTGAAGAGAAGGCCAGTTATTTGCAGAACTCAAACGGAATTTGTAAATAGTTCTACCTGCCACAATACTTTATCTTTTACCAAAAAAAAATCACACGGTGCGCATCACAATCCATTGAATGAAGAAAAGCAGATTGAGCTGATCAGCAGGTGGAGCTAGTACTTACATGGCTCCGTACTTATTTATGGTTGAACCATAAGACTCAACAAAGAAGACAAATAATTTACAGCCACAAGAATAATCCTCTTTGTTTCAGAAAGTCAGTAAAATGAATTTATATCAGCCAAGGCTGCTTATATATGTAGTAGAGTTATATTTTTATTTAAAAAAAGCCAACCAACCAACCAACCAAAAAACCAAACAAAACCCCAGCATTCAGTAGTCAGTGCAGTACAGAGCAGCGCTTATTTGCATTTTCTTCCCTTTCCTCTCTGTGGTGTTAAGAATCATTCTTCATGGCTCAGGAGCCTACCTAGAACTCCAGGGCCAGGTGGCTGCAGTATTGTTTAAGGCATTTGCCTGGAGAATGAAAGCTGGAGACTTGGAACCTCTGCTGTTAGTGGAAAACTTGAATTCAAGCCTCCCTCTTCCCAAGCATATTCTACGTGCATATTACACTAACAATGGCCACTGTCCTTTCCATGATCTTGGTGACCTTCAACAGAAAACAACAACTGACATTTGTCTATACTAATATTTTTGACTGACTCATGAGAACCAAGAAGGAGTTTCTGGGTAGTGAATCTTATTTCATGTGGTCATTTATGTCACTATTGAATGCCTGTTTCATACACACTTGAAGATCCCCCAAATCTATTGGCATCATGCAATTAATTTTCTCCTGGATAGCCAGCATAAATCCCAGTGACTTCAAGTTAATTAGTAATGATTGAACTACAAACAGTTTTTCAAATTAATTTATTAAGGGTATTGCCATAAAGTAAAATAAAATTCTTTAACCCTTTCCTACCTGTCAAAAAATATAATAATACCTAGCTTCACTCTCATATTTGAATGAAAGTTACTTTTAATGCCTAAGATGTTCTAATGATTACTGTAGTCTTCATAAAATTGAACAAAGCTGCAAACTTAGATCTAATTCAAAGCCCATTGAAATCCCTGAATGAATTTCATTGTCTTCATTGATATTTGGATCAGACCTCCTGATATGAGGAATAATCATAAATAATCAGTAAGAGAACAAAAATAAACCTGCATCTCATGAATACAGGGTGAAAGCTACCATGCATAATGTGAAAATGCAGGTAGGAAAAAAAAACTCCACAAATGGGAACTCCTGAACAGCATGCTCAATCAGATCATTTCAATGATATGCTTGCTGGTGACCTTCCACTAGGTGATAAGCATAATTGGAAAATGTAATGCATTATGCATTCTAGTGTATAGTCCAAAACCTCAAATTTCCCCTTTGTCCATCAGTCATTAGCTCATATGGGGAAAGGAGCAATGTTTCATAGTTAATGTGCTAGTATATAATTCCATATGCACTTAAAATCTGTGAATCTTACCTTAAAATATATACCCATGCTCCAAATAATGACTTCTGGAATTTGTAAATCTATTATTTCCCCTATTGATTCTAAATGTGTACAATACTCAGTGGAGATTTCAATTGTGCTTCTGTCCTGATAAAGATAAAACCTTTTCCATTACCTCAAACTCTTCCCTTAGGACTCAGAAGCTGTCAGATTCATGTTTTTGTCTAGACTTCATCGTCATCTAGAGACAACTTTATCCATGCCAGTAAGGTAATTTTTCCCACAACCAGTGTTATCCCTGCTGCTACATTTTTACATAAGATATGATAATATTGTAGTGTACATTTCTCATTCAATCAATATTTCTTTTTTCCCTTAGATTTCTATACCTTTCATTAAGTAGAGATTTACTAGTCCCTGTTAAATTAACCTGACTTTAGTCATCTAGTTAATCATCTAACTTTATGACTTAGGTTTATTGACCTTTACTTGCTAGGTAATTAGACCTTTTATCATGGACATTCTGTACTGCTCTTTAAATAGATATTCCATTTCGATAACCTGCCTAAAAAGGAATGACAAAGTCAGTCTAAAAGAGAGGATTAGAAAAGAAAGATATGTCACAAAAGGCAAATTCTATCATGTTTGCATTAACTTTCTCAAGTTAGTACTTCGTTACAAAAGTCCACTGTTTGCTGATTTGTAGCTGAACTGAGAGACTAATGTACATTAAAGGTAACATTAAAACCCAGGAGGAGCTATTCCTATCGTAGAGGCTGTCTATTTATAGTTTCAGGCAGATTCTAGGTCTGTGTAGTGAAAACCTTTACAGAGTATTACCTAGGTATGCTGCTATTCCATTTATTTTTTTTTACTCTGAATGACCTCAATGTTCAAAACAAGACCAATGGTTATGTTATCAACTATAAATACTGGGAAGTATCAGTCATGCTATCAGAAGGGAGAAGGATGTATATCACACAGCAAGTTTTTATTAGAACATATTCTGAGACTGTCTTAAAGACCTGTTTCCCTCATTATTATCCTGTAAGATGAGAATCACTTGCTTTGTATTTAGATATAAAAGCCCCATTATCTATGAGGATTAATGATTTAAATAGTCATCCATTAAACAGCTTATGATAGTAGCTACTGATCTTGAAATGTATGTGAGTGTTTCTTTGTGTTTACTGATAACTGTGGAAGTGATTTAGTTACCTACTTAGATAAACTATATATCACTAAGGCTATTTTGTGAAAGGATTAAAAATAAAACTTTTGTGCACATGCATATATGTATATATAAAGTAAGTGTTGGAGGTAGATGCTAAGGTTCAAACCATACAAAGCAAAAGAGGTAGATTGCAATCAAATATCATGACTCTACAGCTATGTACAACTATGTACAAAATAATTTTATGTAACTGTAGAGACAGACCAATAAAACTTTTACCTGGACTACATTTCAACAGAAAGCACAAATGCAAAAAAAATCTATTGATCTTAGTGGTATATTTTAACAGTCTGCTCAATACAAAGTATTTTAGTCCCAGAAGATACTGTCTAGGATACTCAGGATATAATAACTTGGACATGTTGTGGAGGTGTTTGAAAATACTTATTTTTTGCCTGATTATATAAGAAGAATCTGTTGGCAAGAGGAGCAATCTATTTTGGCATCATCTATACAAATTAAGGTCTGCAGTTCAGCAAAGACTTAGCCATGAATGTCTCTTATGTAAGTAATCCCAACAGTTTCAGTGGAATTGTACATATACACAGTTTGACTATAATGTCAGATCTTCTCAGGATCATGAATCTTAACACAACAGGTATTTTGAAGAATCTGTGCTAATGGAAGCAATATAATGACATTAGTGTATTTTAAATAGTTTCTTGTTGTTTATTTAGCCTGGTATTTCATTAACCCACAGCCTAAGGTTCCTTGAATTCTTTCACGAAATGTCAGCTTTCAGAAGGGCCATGGTCATTTCGTGTACCTCGTGCAAGGGCCTGACCCTGCAAGGTACCAAATGTCTTCTGCTACACAGAAAGACCTGGCTGCATGGTAAACCTGACAAAAAAGATCTAAAAGACAAAGTCAGCAGAAAGCTCAGAAAATGAGTCTTGCAATCCATGGTATAACACTTATGTTGGTAACAGTGAGTACCGGGGAGAAGGGAAGGATTTGGGAAGAGCATAGTGCTGCAAGGGTGGAAATCATGTAATTATTAGTCTTGGCAGTTTGCTTGTTTTCTTTTTGATGTGTCACATTTCTAATTTTTAATTAAAAATAAAAGCTCTGACATTATTTTACAGTGACTAATTAATTGACATAAAGGCCAAAAGCATAAGTAAATAGGTCACAGAAATTTAATATCTATGTAAAACTATAAGAGTTTCAAATGCTCCAATATCCTTCATTCATGTACAGTACAGAGAAAAGAATCACTCTTCAAGAAGTTGCCAGTACCTTAGTTCTACAATAAAATGCAGTTTAATTTATTTCCTATTTTAATGTAAGAGACTGACCCTGCATGCAAATACCCAAATTCAGCATTATACACAAGGCTGAAGTCTGTTATTTCTTTAAAACTGTTTATTGGGATGTATATATTTGTGCACATATGGACGTACATATGTATGTACATCTTATTTAACTGCATAGCAATTAAATAGAATTGGAGATAGAGAAGTTGGCTTCTTAGAAGCACTACACTCGATGAGATATTGTGTCCATACTACTGCTTTCTGCAGGATCATATCAACACATTATTTTCAGTTTTAAAAAGAAACAGCACCACCTTGTATCCTGAAATAATGCTACAGCTATTCAATCTCTTAGTGGCAATACAATAGATACACATGCATAGAAACATAACTAACCACAAAAAAATAAATGATTTTGTATTAGAAATGTCAAAATAGAACATTATACCTTGAAACCTTGGTTCAAGACACGTCTATTTTTAGAATATTATTACAGGGAGTTGGATGAGTATTTGAACTAAAGTATGTTTCTTTTCGTTACTGAAGGCCCTTGAATTTTGTTGTTTGCGAAAGAACAGATTAGGTTCAATTTGCATTATTCACAGGATTATACTACTTGGTTTTGTTATCTAAACAGTGATAGATGTTGGTGAAAATGCCTCCAAAAAGTTCTGTATAAATTATTCATCAACTATATTCATTAGCTGATACTTGCTCTGCTGCATTTTAAATGCTTCTCATTGAAAGCAGAGATAATACAATATGATGTAGGTAACTAGCTATCCACCAGTGAGTAAGAAAAACAAATTGTTATGTAGTCCACAGCTGAAAAATTAGTTGTCCAAATTATATAGTGAAAATTTATTAAAATATTAAAAGTAAATTATGATATATTTGTAAACCATACTTAATAAAAGAGAACGATATTTGTAATGAGAACGGTTCACAACTAATCTTTCAAAGTACTTGTTAGAGAGAGAACTATTTCCTCACTCATCACTAGTGTGTCATGGTTGCTAAGACAAGAATGGTTGGAAAACTGCCCTTCAATGAGATACACTTTTTAAAGTATTGCATTAGTCAAACAAACTAAAAAATCCCTTACAGAAGTGGAACTCATTAAAATTGCAGTCAAGTACTGTGTCATGTCTTGTTTTGTTTCCTCTCCATTGCTTACAACACCCTGCAGAAGGCAGAAGACAAATTTTCTTTCACTACCAATTTTGACTTTTCTGTTTCTAAATACTGATTTTTCCCATGTCACTCATCTTCCAAGCTCTAAGGGCAAGATTTGACTGCCATTAGAGCTGACTGAACTACTGAAACAAAAATTTAATTGTTTTTAACTCTCAGAAAAGAATGCAGGTCTGACCTCAACTGTTGCTAATATTAACATTTTAAAATCTCAGTATATGCATCAAAATGTAGTTAATCTTATGCCTATAAATGTTCATGGACAAACTCTTAGGTACAGGATTTTCCAAAGGGTCCTTTTCATGGGAACCTGTAGAATATGTAAGTCTGAACTTGAAGGAAGGGCAAAGCAGCTGGAATCATGATCTCAGCATAACTGCAAGTGCTGTCCCCTTTTTCAGAAGGCAAGGAGTGGTCAGAATTAATTGAGTAGGAATATTGCTGAGTTAGGGACCTGTACGATTCACCAGGGGAAAAAAAATGTATTTTGATTTCCTGGCTTGCCAAAATTAAAAGAAAACTGATGTGGGATATATACAATCAGTTCAACTGAACAGAGAAGACTCCTGGAGAATTTGGCATCATTTGTAAGTCATTCAGTTTGAGAGATTAGTGGAAAAGCAGTAGACAACATGAAAAGAAAGATTAAAGCAAAGAAGGTGGCTAAACACAGTGATAGAGGTGACTGGAGAAGAAAAGGAGAAGATATATAAAATTAATATCTTTATATAAAATCAAAAGAACAACAGTTGTGGCATTATCTGAACCAGAGAATGATTTCAGAACCTTCCAATGTTCATTGGAACTACAGCTACATAGGCCTTTCCTGATGTTTTCTGTATTTTTCACTAGCAACTTTCTTTTGATATATTTCACATGATTTTATCATTTTGGGACAGATTTTCTTTTTTAAAAAAAAACTTGCAAGCTTTTTAAGAAGGCTAAATCTGGCTTTGAGACAGCTGTTGCCTCACTGTGGAAGTTCTTGAATTCATGCTGCCCCTCACTGCTTGGCCTCAGGACCCAGTCATGAGCTCTCTTGTGTAGAACCACTTTTTATGGGCTGCTCCACTTCTGTTTCCAATGGAAATCGAAGTGCTATCCCAAAACAATACACAACTCTCTTCAATCTCTGTAGAGTCCATAGCTGTTGTCACAGCAATCCTAAAACATGCCAATAGGAGAAAAACATTCACCAAATATAGTGACGATGACTAACAAAACAAAGAAATAAAAACCTGCCATGCTGGTTTTTCTCTCCCTTTTTGTATGAAAAAGCCAGGGAGCTAATACATTCATCTACGAGAAGAGGGTTATGTTCCTGATTCCAGGACTTTTCACACAGTGGATCCAATAGCTGTTGAACAATGTTTAAGAGAGTTAATGGGTAGATGAGAACTTTATTTCCTTTAGATATATGAGAAGGTTCTATTAATAAGGCAGATAGTTGCTGTCATGATGGCAATATGGTTTTCCTATCATGCTTTTTCATAATATTTTCATCTACTCTTTTTTTCTTTTTTCTTTTTTCTTTTTTTCCCCCCCTTCAACATGGTAATAAAAATGTTTTTCTGTTTCTTGTTTTTCTGTTTCTAGTAACAATCCTTAGCATGTGGGAAAAAAAATTATATAAAATATACATATATAAATGCATCCCCAGAAGCAACTGGTGAAGATTCTGAACAGTAATTAACTGTGCCCATTTCATAAAATTTTCGTAAAGTAAAGAATGTGACACTGTTGGACACGTTTAACCACATTTTGATTTAAACATACTGTGATATTTCTACAATTCATATTCAGCAGCAGCAGATCTCTCACCTTCATAAAGAGCCCCACCCTGCCTCTTTCAGTTAAAAATACAAGGTACAAGGGATATATTAAATGCCTTTGCTGTGTATTTTTTCAGAATTCTTAATAATGACTTCTGCCATGTATGCAAAAGCATACATACCCATAATGATGTTGACAGCTTCATCAGTATTTAGTCATGATTCTGGGATGCTAATTAAGCATTACCACTTTATATTTTTGGGGAAATGGAACAATTTCTAGAACATTCCATTATATCATATAGTTTTGGGTTGTTTTTTTTCCAACTACTGACATACTTTTAAGATTTTTTAATTTAATCACTGGAATTAGCTTTCATGATTGCATTTTCCCAATTATTCATAAATATTTCTCTATCTTAATAGTCTTCATTAGCTAACCAAGATGATTTTGGGCTAGTAAACCCCTAAATTTAAATAAATGTAACCACTGTGTTTCTACTGAAACACTGAAATTGTGACAGATATATCCATTTATCCATAGTCCTTTTTTAAAAGGAAATCACTTACGAGAATGGATAAATTATGTGTTGGAAATGGAAAATGGAATAAGAATGTTCTGAGGCTGAACCAATGATGCTATACAATATTGTATTGCAGTGTTTAAAAATAGTTGCAAGTTAACTTATGTTTACTATTTGCTTGCACTGATTCCTAGTCTACAGACTAAGATACTGTTTGTTTTGATTCTATGGAATGCATTTTATTAACAGCAGAGAAATACAAAATACACTGATTTATTTTTTTTAATCATCCCCTGAACAATGCAACATATGCTCTTTTTCGTGTGTAACTATACAAAGAGTATTTATCTCAGCTGCAGGCGGTAGAATATTCTACCCTTCTACTGATGTTGAGAGCATGAATCTTCACTAGAGGAGGGAACATGAAAGAAATGTATTTCATATAGTCCTTGCACAAGCATCTGTCCTTCACTACTGATGATACTAAATGAGTAAAGGGAATAATGGTGGCTCCAGATGCCCATCCCATAGTGACATAAAGGTGAATTGACTAGGAAATACCCAGGCCTGGTGAATGCAGTGGCCCGAAGAAGCTTCATGCAAGTGAAGGGAAACATTCTGCATCCCTTCTCAGTACCTCCTCCTTGGCCAGCAGAACATGGTTTTACAGCTATTAATGCGTGTGGCTTCAGTTTCCTCTTCATGTGTGGTTCATTCCAACATGAGCACTTAACACAAGTGATAGCTGCTTTTCTGTTTTTCTGTACAGTACCAGACACATAAAACAAAAGGAATATAGGAGGAATAATTAGAAATTGCTGCAATAATACTTGTCCTTGGTAGAGATGTTCCTCTTTCTCACTTCTTATAAAGTTATTATATTATTAGTGTGATTACTGTATGAAATCCAATCACAGTGTGTGAGAAGAAAAAATAAATACAAATTTGAAATTGGAACAAGCAGCTTAACAGCTTTCAGAGGTGTTTTGTGTGCTTTTGGTATTTCTCTCACATCAGGCTCTGGCAAGAAGCCCAAGGCCTGAATGGCTTTGTACATTTTATTTATTAAAATACTCTGGAAACAGATTAACTTCCTTTGTGCATTATTTATTATTGTTTCACCTGCCATCAAGAGGAATAGCATGCACACTGATGAATATACTGCAGGTGGCCTACTTTCAGTGTAATGAAACCATAGATGCCGGTAGTTCAACTTTTGCAG
Organism: Ciconia boyciana; assembly: GCF_034638445.1. NCBI lineage: Eukaryota > Metazoa > Chordata > Aves > Ciconiiformes > Ciconiidae > Ciconia > Ciconia boyciana. The sequence continues at coordinate 44,643,506 of NC_132936.1, forward strand.
TGCTACTTCACGAAAGACACCTTTTTGAACTCCTACAGAAAAATTACAGTAGGGAGATGCTTGCATGAGGAATCAAGGAGCTATTATTCCACCTTCTCAGTGAAGCTCAGTTTTTTTCTTCTGGATTGATAGTTGGTACTGCTCTTTGACTCTTTAACAAGTTTTTGTTACTTATTTTGAGTGAGGTCTACAATATGAATATCAAACTACAAAAGAAGTTAAATTTAAGCTGTAAACCAATGCAGAGATGAAACAGTGTTAGTATTTCTATTGGAAAGGTTTTCTATGCATTTCCCTTTTTAGCCTTGTTCATTAAGGATACAGGTCTTCCTTCTGAGACATTAATTTCTGCTACCTGCTTCTCTGATTTTATGCACGAGGTAGATGAGGAAAAGTTACAAGGAGCACTTGCATATTGGTGGAAAGCCTCCACTGACCACAGGCATTCTGCCCTCATCCCTTTTTACGGTGAAAATTCCAAAAGATACAATGTACACCACTGTATTTGGAGTTATTCCAAAAGTCAAGTCACTGCCCAGCATTTGTCCTTACAGTAAGTTTAGCTTTTCTCTTTTTTATATCACAGATAGATATATCATACTTGGCTTAAGTAAAAGCAAAATGAATAACCCAAGGTAAATCAAAGTTTCCTGTTTATAAACAAAACAAAACAAGGAACATGGAATATGACCCCTAAAAGTGATGAAGCTGCATCCCAGTAGTAACAAATTTGCTCCTGACTGATTTAGAGTATATGTGTCAAGGTTTCAGATAGCTCTTCACAAAATACCTGCTGCTTGATTTTCACAATAATTTTCACAACGATTTTCACACAACTGCCAGCATGCTATTTACTTCAGGTATCTGCCTCAGCCTTTGCCTCTCTGTTCCTGGATCTTTAGCAACATTGTAATCTAAATATTTGGAATTATGTCCTTTTTTAATTTCCTTGACAATTATTTTTCTTCCATGGAATTTAGACCTTTTAATTATCATATCAAGTCACACCTATTGTGGCTGTTTTATGCAGCCACGCAGTTTATTTAGCCCTTATACGTTTCTTTTCTTCTCAAAAATCAATCCCACCTGGTTCACAATCATTTTAGTACTTCCCTTTCTGAACTATCTACCTAGAAAACCTCTCAGAGCTGTCCATATATTTCAAGTGTTGAGATGCCTGGAATTGAGCACAGAATTCCTGACATGACCTCATAAGAGCTATGCAGAGATTAACACTTCATTTCTGCATGACTTCATGCTTTATTGCAAGCAGGCAAAAAAATCCCACTTGCCATTCTCCCCTGAGATGCACTGAATGAGTTCATCTACAATTTACTGTCCACAATCACCCCAAGATCTCTCTTACTATTAGTTCTTTTCATTTATCTTTTGTATAGAATATTTTGTTTCAGATTAATTCTTTCATATATGAAGGGACTGAATTTTCCAGAAAGACATATTTTTTCATCTAACTTCTCTATGGCTTTAATAGTATTTATTTCTCTTTATTTCTGTATAAGTACTGTGAGTCCATACGGTCCCTTAACCCCACAAAATATCACATGCATGTCATAAGTATCACCCCAAAACTGGGCCCATTATGGAAAATGTGGTACAAACGCGAAGTAGTCAATAATTTCCACCTCAGCTACCTGCAATCTACACATAAGGTAGGCTAAAGAGTTAAGAGTCAAGCTAAGTGTGGTGGGTTGACCTTGGAGGGCTGCCAGATACCCATCCAGCCACTTTCTCACTCCCTCTCCTCAGCAGGATCGGGGAGAAAATAAAAGCTCGTGGGTCAAGGTAAAGACAGGGAGATCACTTACCACTTACCATCATGGGCCAAACAAACTTGACTGAGGGAAAACTGTTTTAATTTATTGCCAAGTGAAATAGATTTGGACAATGAGAACGAAAGACAAAAATTAAAACAACTCTTTCCACCCACCACCCAACTCCTTTTTTTCCCAGGTTCAACTTCAGTCCTTCATTCCTGACTTCTACCTCCACCTACCCCCACGGATGTGGAAAGGTGGTTGCGGTCAGTCCGTAACAGCTCCTCTCTGATGCTGCTTCCTCCTCACACTTTCCCCCTGATCCTGCATGGGTCTTCTCCACGGGCTGCAGTTCCTTCAGGACATATCCACCTGCTCGTCCTGGGGTCCTCTGTGGTCTGCAGGGGAATCTCTGCTCTGGCACCTGGAGCACCTCCTCCCCTTCTTTCTGCTCTCACCTTGGTGATCACAGGGTTGTTTCTCACACTTTTTTCCCTCACTTCTCACTGCCATGCAATGTTCTGCCCTTTCATAAATACGCTTTCCCAGAGGCACCACCATCTTGGCTGCTGGGCTCAGCTGTGCCCTGTGGTGGGTCCATTGGAGCTGGCTGGAACGGGCTGTGGCCAGCATGGGGCAGCCCCAGCCTCTCCTCACAGAGGCTGCCCTGCAGCCCCTGCTGCCAGTACCTGGGCACAGACACCCAATACACTAAGAACCACAGGCAGGATACAAGTATGAAGAGCATAATGGCAATGAGTGAAATATTAGTGTCTAGACTTTTTTTTTTGGTAGATGTTAATCAGAAGATTAAAATCTTCTGGAAGCAGGAAGAGGAGTCAAAGAAAGAGGGCAAGGGAGAAAAAAAAGAAGTAAAAAGAAGAAAGGTAATTTAATTGAGAGCTTGCAAAAGTCTGAGCAGACAGGATTTGGACCAAAATGTTAATCAGTGAAGGAAGGAGAATGATAGATCCACCTCCTTTCAGAGAAGAACGTGGAAAACTTCATCCCCAGATGTGAGTGTTAGAGAAAGCAGGAGGTGGCAAAGAAAAGTGGTTTGCCTTCTTAAATAGAGCAGCTACAAGCAAGTGCTTGCTATAATAAGTAGAATAAATAACCTCCATTACAGAAATGTATGTTTTCCCTGCTGCTTTCCATCACAGTTGATAGCTGTTCCCTTTAGATTTTCAAGTCTTTTTAGCCTACACATAAAAACAGGCACTTTATTAAATTTCACCTGTTTATTTCCTTTTAAAGATAAAAGTAAATGTACTTTGCTAGTATCATTCATGTTAGTATGCCCATGTGCTCATGAACCACATAGGTATTCCTTACAAATAAAGGCAAATGCATCTCTAGGGGGTGTTCTCCGGATAACTAATGTGTAAACTATATAGAAAAATGTATTACAATGTCTTCCAGGCATGATACTCCCACTCTCCATAAGCATTTTCAACAGTTCTTTTTTGTTTTATTTATTCTTCTTTCCTAGTCCTGCATTTCTTTCTGCTCTGCTTGATACCCTTCGTTTGAACAAGACCTTCTCTCTGACAGCTATCCACTCCCTGGTTCTTTGTGTAGGCAACCTGAAACAGGATTAACAGAAGTTCCAGGCTTAGCACAAGATGTTTTTCAGGACTGGTTGATCTTCCCAGCTCCTCAGAGGTAGGTGTTTCTTGGATAGAAAATCATATAGGAATATCAAGGTAGCGAGAACAATATCATAAAACTGTTTTATGTCAGCAGGCAAGACTACACATGCAAACTCACAATTTGAAAGATGAAATGCCTTACAGATGGAATTTGACTGGGAAGCCTGGAGCATCGCTCTTACTTCTGATCCCAGATTTGTAAAAGGTATTTGGGGCTGTTTAATGATAAAGACAGTAGCACCATATTTAGATTTAGATTGTTCTAATGGCTGTAGAGAGAATAGTGACTTAATTGAACTAACTTTTTTTTCCCTCTCACTTCTTTATGGAGCTGAAGTCACCTATGACTTTAATTATCATCTGTATTTGTTTAGTCCTATGAGCTAACATAGTACACACAACACTTCTTTTATAGTGGGGAATCTTAAAGCAATGAAAAATTAATTTTTATTATCCCATTCTACTGGTGAAAGAACTCAGGTATACAGCATGGAAGTGATGCATCCAAAGACAAGCAGTAGAAGAGTAACATATTGAGGCATGAATGTGCTTAGGTATAATTATAAAAATAATATTACAGGTCTATTAATTCCTCATTGTCACTGGCTAGAACTAAAAAAAAAAAAAAGCACTACTGTTATTTCATAATGCACTATCAGGTTTATTACACTTTGTCTATATTTTCAAGAACTGAAATCTCATCAACCACATCTTTCTGGGGGAGTAAAAAGCTCAAGTCCAGGAACTGGTAATGCATACCACAGCACTGCAGGCTGTGTATGCAGTTCTCTGCGTCATGGAGGATTAATGATATTATTATTTATATTCACTGTAATAGTAACTGCACATCAATATAATGGTAGATAAGTAGCCATTGGCTTCTTCATCTTAAGCATTAAGGATGTTGTTTACCACCTCTCATTTTAACACAGAGTATTGCTCTGTAAAACAAATAGTGTAGGCAAAAATACATCTTGAAATATATATGTGTATTTTCAAAGTACAGCAGGGAGAGGGAAGGTCACTGAACAATGTAATTAATAGCAGTAGCAAAATGTTTCCTAACCTGCAACGTTGCTAGACTATGTTGATCACAAATGCCAAATCAGATCAATGTATAGAAATGCAAGGTAACACGCTCATTGTTCACTTTGCTTGCATCAAAGGAAATAGAATGTAAATTAGGAAAGCTTTGATAAATGGACAGGCAGCCAAAAGAAGTACAATAAAGTGTTGGGTTTCTCCTTCCTAGCAGAAGCATACACCACGTTACCCAGCTAATCAAAATGCGCAGTGCATATTTCAGCAGATTGAAATCAATTGTAACATGAGATAGCCTTTTATTTTATTCATCTTGACTCTACTGAGTGATTACTCTACCTTCTGCTGTTCAGCAACTTTCAGAATAATGCACAACTCAGTGGACTTACTTAATGCTTGTGTGTTGAAACTTTATTTAATGTATTTACTGGTGGTGCAGAAGGCTGCAGCTTCATATGCTTCCTTGAAGGATATGTGGGTCACAGCTTCACCAGAGGAAACTTTGATTTCTGTGCCTGATACAAAGTTTGCACATTGATGGAATCACATTCTTTATCCTTACAGTAGAGAGTGATGGCTATATCATTTTAGCATTGCTGCCAGCCAATTAGTGGAACACCACTGATCGGGTAGTTTCACAAAAGGCCAACAAGCTTCCCACATTGTAAAACAAGAATAACTTCTGTAAAATTTATAGCCAAATTACTGGCAGCTGAGGTGCACAGTGAAATGTAGTCAATTAACGTGATCACTGTAAATCATGGTTACAGCTTGCTGTGTAAATAACAGTTTATAACAAACATAAATAACAACACAAGTGACTCAGTTTAGCGGTGGCACAAACTGTTGTTGATGGTCCACATACTGAAGTGTGGAAATTAAAGCAAGGTAAATATACAGCAGAAAAAATTGTTTAACCACTAAGGCAATGTTTTAAGTGACATACAAACAAATGACAAGGTACAAAAGGGCAGGTTGACAGAACATAACCAACAAAAGAAACTCAATGTCAGAGAAAAAAGAAGTCAAAAGATGTACAGGAATTAATGAACTGAGATACATTTCTAAACAAATTTCTAAACAAATATCTATCACCAGTGTCTTGAGTCATACTTATGGGTCTCATATCCTCTTAAATTTATTAGTCTTTTTATCCCAGTAACACCTTCTATCCCAATAATTGTGATCCATTTTTTCTTTCCCACTGCCTACCACCCAATGAAGTCAGCTATCAAAATTCAGAGCTTCAAACTAAAATTCTATTTTGCTCTAATAAATTAAATGAAATTTCCCTAGAAAAGTGTCCTCCTATTTTTTTAAATAGCATGTACAAGGTCCAAAGCTCTCTGTGAAATCAATATATTTTCTTGGACAAATATTAACAAATAATAACAAATATTAACAAATAACTTACTGATCATGTAAGTTAAGTAAGTATTGATTTTTCACTTTCATTGAGGGAAGTGCAATTATGCCTTTTTAATAAAAAAAACCCACAGATGTATCTGTTTAATAAAAATTAAGAACCTTACAAACCTTCATGGTAAGTAGATTACACAAGTTCTCAATGTTACTCGTCTCCAAGTTTGTTTATTTGTTTTTAATTCAATGCAGAGGGGGTTTTAACTCTAGTGTAGAGTGGAGAAGTTTTGAAGGCATGGGTTTGTATTCCAAAATGGAGAAGTTTAGGGTTGTTCAAAGCCAGCTCACTAATAAGACCTGTTGTGAAGAAAGCTAGAGCAAGTCCAAGTGCAGGGTCCCCAAAACCAGCTCTGCTAAAAAGCCTCGACAAGGGCTTGAGAGCTGCTTTGACAGGAGGCTCTTGCTATTCCACTTCAGTTGCTTTGCAGCTGTTTTGCAGCTGTGCTTGTGCTGTGTTCCACCAGGTACCCCTTTGGTCCAGACTGTGACCCCTACCTGTGGGCTGACCTCGTAGCCTGGCCTCAGCCCATCCCCTCAGTCCTGCCTAGCCATTCCGGGGCTGTGTCTGACCCTGGGTCCCCTCACCAGACCTGATCTGATCCCCACCCATTGTGCAATGGCCCAGCCTGGCCTCCACCTGTCCCCAGGGAGGTGCCCAATGCCCGGGGCTGGGGCTGCCCCGGTGCCCCTGGCTGTCCTGTTCCTGGCTGGGGCAGTGGGACAGGCCCTGGCTGCCAGGTCCTGCCCTGATGGACCCCAGGGAGCCCCTGGCGCCCTGGCTCAGGGACTCCCTGGCCCATGAGGCACCCTGACAATTAGATACAAGAAAAAATTCTTCTTCAAGAAGGTCGTTAAACATCATGGCAGGTTCCCTGTTACACAGAATCACCAGAGCGGCTGTTGAATTTCTATCTCCAGAGATGTTCCAGAGCTCATCCAGAGACAAAGCTCTGAGCCAAGACCATGGCTGCAATCTGGAAGCTGACCTTGATTTGAATGGGGTGCTAGAGGAGATGACATCCAACCACACTGAGAACAGACAAAAAACTTGGTGTGTGTAAATTAAAAAGAAAACTCAAGGCATCCTTCTTTCATGACCACAATTTCTAGTGTCTGGTTTTAAAAGGAACAGGCAAGCCAGCTGATAACACCCAAAGAGGTGCACCCAGGAATCTGCCACAGTTGTCTCTTCAGTGGAACTGTAGTGCTTTAAGCACTGCAGTGTAGGAGATGACTCAGTATTTAAGTATAATCAGTTAGCTACCTGTATCAGGTTTGTAAGTTACAAACCAGAGCAGGATATTTTAAAATTATCCTTTTCTATACCTAAGTCTCTTTGCAGATCTGAACCTTAATGACTACTGACTTTCTAAAACAAAGTATAATTAGTAACACCAAAACTAAAAAATGGGCTCCAGACGGAAAATTTGCTCTGTTTAAAATTGCTGGCAATTTTTTGTGTGTTGAATAGAAGATGTATGAATTAAATTCCTAAGAACTGAGAAGAAGAGAACTGGAAAAGCTTTAGTTGATAGCAAGCTTCAAGCCCTGCTATCACAGATACCACATTTTATTATCTCCAGTTTAAAAACTGCTAAATTGTTTCATCCTAGTAGTCTCGGAGAACAGATCCAAAATCTGAGTGCTCCATTGGTCAGCAACATTAATCTAATTTTCAGCCTGGATTTATTAATAGCTAGTTTATACCAATCTGTTCTTGTGCCAAAATGATTCTTTAGTTTAAACAGCATTTCTCCTTTCTTTGAGTATTTGTAAACAAATTTATACCTGTTCTCAACTTTTCTTTGCTTGGCTAATCAAGCTAAGCTCTTCTGTTAAAAGGCAGGCTCTCCATTCTCTTAACCACTTTAGTAGCCCTTCTCCTTGGCCTGTTCCAGTCTCAGTTTATATTTCTGGAATGTGTCTGGTCAGGAGTTCGCAAAGGAGGTCTTACCTATGTCTTATACAACAGCACTACCACTTCTCATTTTTGCGAGCTCTTTTGATTCAATTCAGAATAAAATTTTGCAATTTTAGAACTGAGTTCCCTTAGCAGCTCTAACTCAGCCTGTGGAGCATGTAGAATAACTGAATATGGCCCATTTGCCATATGCAGGTGATGGTCACTGAGCTTCAAACAAAACTTCCTACTACAGATCATCAAGGGCTTGACCTGGCATTTTGTGCTTTTTAATTTCAACCCTTTATTACTTCAGTTTTTAAAGTAATTTGGTTTTTTTGTTTTGTTTGGTTAGGATTTTTTTCTTTATTTTCTGAATTTTACAATCTTCTGCTTCGATAATAGCTTCCAATTTTTGTGACAGTATTTCATCAGCACAATATTGTGTCACAAAAACAAATATTCAGTATGAAAGAGCTGAAAGGCACTCTCCTTGGAGCTACCTCCAGCTGTCCTATGTATCAAACCTTTACTGATCCCAAAAAGACTAGTTCAACACTCCTAGTTCTTTTAGTTATCTGAACAGATAATCAGTTTTATCACGTTATCTATGGGTTAGTTTGACATGCCGATCTAACACTGATAATCCATACATGTCTTTCTACCCTTACCATCAGGACTCTAATTATGCTTTTATTTTCCTTTTCTTTTGTGGTGTTGATTTTCATACCCTTAAGAAAATGCAATTCAGTTTAGAGTTCAGCAATTCTCCTTTTATCCCCTTTCTTTCTGCTCCCAAGACAGGTTCTTGCTGATTTGGTCTTTCCAAAGATATATTCCAAATTTATATTCCAAGATTTTTTTTTTTCCTCCTTAAATATATATCATTGGTTGGCTGACTTCAGTGGACTCAGGAGTCCTATTGTAATTGAAATTCTTACAATATTGTTATACCAATTCAGAATAAAGCATTGCTGTGATTTTTCTGAAGAAAGAGCTCTCCTATGACCTCAAGTATATCTGTTTCTTTTCACACAAAGTTCTACCAAATTCAGCAGACATTATTGTATTTTAATTGAGAAAAATAGTAGTCTATTTTGAATAAGAGTACTACCCATTTATGAATCATGACCACAGGCACAAAATGTCCATTTATTTTTGTTAGCCCTAAATGAAAGGAGAAAAAAACATCATGTTTTCTCAAGAAAATGAAAAAAGGTGCCCTCTGTATTAACAGCATGGTTATCATTACATAGTTTGCCTAATGTCAGAAAAAATCTAAACAAATCTATCATTATTACATGTAGAGGTTTACAGCTTAGGTCATCTGTCACAGTATGTGGTTATTATACACCAAAGGTCAGATCTATATCAAGAAAATGGAAAGTTTATTTTCTTTGCATCATACTTTTTAATACCTGACTTGCTTCAGTCCAAAGTGTTTAACGTGGACTTTTGCAATTTAATTATTCATGATAGAAAATATATTTTTTGAAAGTTTGCTGAAGGTAATGTACAAAGGATAATGAAAATCAAACTCAAGAGGGTAGTTGATAAAAAATTACTCTTTTCCTGTTCATATGAGGTGAGGGTATTGCCCTGTAATGCTTAAAGGGAAGAGGAGATATGTCAAGAGGCTAGAAATAGACAATCCACTGTAAATGGACACAGGCAATGAACAGTCACTTCCAAGTTATTCCAAGCTAAGAAGAGTTCACTTCTGCTATATGACAAAGGACAATTAACGATTAAATACATAAATACCAGCAGACAACTCATCGTGTTGCAAATCGAGATAGATGCATACTTTGGCAGATTAGTCAGCTGTTTGTGCAGTTGCTTATTGCCTATGGGACTCCAGAGGATTAATTACACTGTGGCAGCAGGCCTTTTTGTTACTCAGTTTTGTCTGTACAAGTAATTGAGTGTGCAGCTATGAGCAGTGCATGCTGCTGTGATCATAATAAAGACAGACAGCAAGAGACAGGCAAGCCATGATAACACAGCCTACAGACCACAGTGCCATCCCAGGAAGGGGAACTGGGGAGCAAATCACACGTTTTCCCTGAGTCTAAGGTTCACTTCTGTTGCCCCAAGACAAGTTGCTCTGGTTAATTGAAAGCAACTTACATAAATGGAATAATAAAGAATTCTAGATGGTGCCAGAATCGTTATTGTTTTCATCCAAAGTAGAGCACCGTAGGCCAGATCGTAAGCTGCAGTGAGTTAGCACAGTGCAGCTACATCGACAGCTATATGAACTTACACCAAATGAGAATCTAAGGAGCTGAGTTTAGGAGCTGTGACTGTTTGAATCAAGCCCAGAGTATTTTAAATATTACTTAACTCTTTAATTAATACTTTTCATGAGGATGCTGGTAAGCTTCTCTGCACAGACCCAGGATAAATAATCCCTTTATCTAAAAAGGATAAGGTTTTTAAAAATTAATATTAATATTTATTTAATAATATGCAAATGTTGATACATTGCAATAATATTGCAATAATAATATGCAAATGTTCCAGCCCACAGGGTCCAACCTGTTGCTATGGTACATGCTAGGTACATAGGATGGACTGAACTTTCCAGTGAATTTTAACATACTCATAGTATAGGATGATACATCCCTTCTGAGATTGCTTCTTCCCCACTGCTCTTCGGATTGCTTTCTGGCTTCTCCTCAAAAAGTCGCTGACTATTTCTGAACCGCTTCCTTAATTGCAGGACCTCTATACATTCTTCATCTAGATGCACTATATGTTTTCAGCCCCTGTGCAATTATTTTAAAGACTTTATTAGTAAAGCTAGAGAAAAACAGATTGTATATTGGTTAATACACTTTCTGTAACTGTCTCAGTTTGCCTTTTGCTAGTTGCAGTACAGCTTTGGGCTGGAAGACCTTATACTCTCAGTAGTCTCAATTTGGGTAAGGAAGTATCAAGAAGAGTTGTAGAAAAAGTTTCTAAGGATCCTGAAAATCCTGTAGATCCTGAAAATGACTGGAAGACAGTGATTTTCTGGAGGAATAACCGAAGGAGGACAGGCATGCAGCAGACAGTGAAAAATTGCTGGCTGTTCAAGTGATGAAATAGCAGTAATTCACTGAAGGAGACACAGGCGACAGTATCTATCCCATCAGATGGAAGCATGGCTTATGATGAGTATTAGGCCTATAGTACTGTATTTGAGAGTAGATTTCAAATAACGAACAGTACTGGAGCTTCTGTTTTTAGCTCTTCAGAGGCCAATAATACCTTCTGCAGAAGACATCGATATATTTTCCTACTTATGTTGTTACAGCAATTTTAAAGCCATGTGAGTTATGTACCACAAAACCAGCACTTGGACATTCCAGAAGACAGGACCTCCTAAGTTATAGCCTCTGTGTACACAGTATTTGTGAACCACTGAAAAGCATGCAGATGACCAACCATTGTTTCAAAGCCAAAATCTTCCATGATAATAACTCAGACATTTGCATTTTCACATTATTGTCCTTTCTTTTTTTTTTTTTTTTTTAAACTGTTTAAAATGCAAAGTGATCTTTAGTTTGGCATAGTGATCATGATTCAGAAGGTTAGATTTCTAGTATGACCTTGGGCCAATCACAAATTTTCTTCATCTTAATGCCTCTTCTCTAAAGTTTATGCAAAGTGAATGTAATAAAGTCGGTCCTTCAGAAGCTGAGAAAAGCAGTCTATGCTACTTGACAGTATATTATCAAGCATCACAGAAAAATAAACTAGCTATACACTAAAAATGGTCTATTTGTATTCTGAGTTCCTTAAAGTTTTGGGGTTGTTTCATTTTTATTTTTTTTTCATCTTTGCTCCAGTGTGTTCTCTCTTCTGTAGTCAAATTCACTAGAGAAAGTAGACGAAGAATTGTCACACGAAGTCTGGCAGCAAAGAAATGAAAAGCATCCCACTACAACAAATTTAATCTATTTTATAGGCTGGTTATAAAGAGATATTATAACAGGAAAGACATGGTATCTAATGTACTGTGAAAAATAATGTCAGAAAGGACAGTTTGTTAAAAACTATTCAGATCCCTTTTCTCAAAAGGGACTTTTACTGTTTTAAAGGCATATGCTTTTTCAGCTACTTCTTTGAATGCCTTTGCAAGACTGAAAACCAAGTGTAAAGAAATCCTGTATCTGATTAAAATTATTTTTACATGAAAACTTTTTTCAAAATCAGCAGAATATGATCCATTTATAGGCTACACATTTCTAAAGAGAATTGTATGGTGTTCTAGTGCTCTAATAACAATAACCAACCTACCACCTGGAGATGATAAATTTTTATTTCCACTTTTTACAGCTACTAAAATGTAATTTCCAAAAATGTCTTGAGTTCAGTAACTTCACAAGCTGTACCTGCTTGAGTATTGATCCTTCTAGAAATATTTCAGGTGTCTAATTCTCTCAGTTGACAAAATTACAGTGTCATCTACAATAAACTGGAAGGAACAAAAAACCTAGTACCCTTCTTCAGTTTTTGATTACTGCAGCTGTTCTCAAAGCTGCAACAAAGTGAATCATCAAAGCAGCAAAGCTACACAGAGACTGATGAGAACTACTACAACAAAGAAATCTAGATTAAATAAGTAGGTAGTGAATTTCAGCTAGTTTTGCAGGTCTTGGCTTATAACATATGGAATCAAGCATAGGGGCTCATGGTGAGGAAGCATAATAATTAGAACACTACTTGGAAAAGTAAATGGGTTCAGTAAGATAACAAATACAAGGGTTTCTGTCAGAAGATCTGAAGGGAGGTGGTTAATGTTATTATCCCCTCTTCTCTCCTTTAGAAGTGCAAAGCTTTGATCAGATTTTTAGAGGAGTGAGGTTAAAGAATTTGCATATTATGAGATTTCACAATGTTGCAGATTCTTTTTCTCTTTCTTATAAGCCTGCAACTCCATACATACAATATTTTCTAGCTTTGCTCTCTTAAATATGTATTACACAAACACACACATACACACACATACACAAGAACACATATTTTTTTAATGTCTTCTCTGTGATCATTTATAAAGATGCTCAAGGGAACATTTGGTTTCCCACAGGCCCTTGGGAAGTGTCTGATGGCAACAATCTCCCAAGTCTGGAAGGGCAGCCTATTTGTGATCTTGAATAATCTGTCTTATGCCACTCCATAAATAAATATTTCAATAATCCACAAAGTAAACTTAACAGAAGTCCACTCCAGAGTACCTTTTAGCAGAGCTTAGAGTCCTGGAGTGATTTGAAACTAATTCTCTCATACTAAGAATAAGTGCTTCACTGTCTGGGGTATGGAATCAAATAGAAGGTATTTGCTTCTTTACATACACAGCACTTCATTTTCCATGGCTATTAGTGTCTCACTCCTACCTATTTTCTTCAGTCTAAAATAATTCTTAATCTACATTGTTTCTTTTATGTTTTAAGGAAAAAAAAAAATCTTTATTTTTCACAATACTTTCTCAATGAGCTCAGTGAAGAAATGAAATTACCTGGCTTGTGCTAGAGAAAACTCAGTTGTGTGGTGATAAATCAAAGTGGATAATTTCACATATTTAATGTAGATAAACCCCAGAGTATATGATTTCTGCTTACCTCAGCTATTTTACCACATGTCTCCATTTAACATTAAAATAGATAAATACAATCTCTTAAGTTAGTACTGTGGTAATAGTAAATAGTGAATAATAGTAATATTGAATCACAATAGTGATAGTGAATCACAGTCTTCCATGTTTTTCCTTATTACATTTCATATATGTTGGGGTATGTTTCTACAACAGCTGAAGTGCTGCAATGTACTGTACTTCTTTGTCTTTACTATTGGCAAATAGTTTGAAAATACTGAGCGCTGAAACCCCTGAGAGCAGGAGAATATCAATAGCCAGAGAAGAACAACCTGCATGTTTGCAATACAAAAGAGGGATATATTGATTTGTGGGGAGTTCACCCAAATTAATTGTGCCAGCCAATAAGAAAACACCATTAATTATTTGTTTAGCTTGAAAAACATCGGTGTTATGAAAAACGGACTTCTCCAGAGTTAAAAGAAAATGCACACATGTAGAAGAAAACTGCACAGTCAAGCATAAATAACTGTGAAGTACTGCAGCTATTGCTTGTAATTGTTTAAAACAATTTTATTTTAGTAAAAGAGGATAACACAGGAGGAAGAAAGAAAATTAATTAATCAACAGGGAATCTAGTAGTAAGGAAAAAAATGTGTGTATATTAGAAGTTTATGTATAATACATAGCAAGATGAAAAAAATACTGAATCAGGATATCTAACTGATAATTGCTTGACATCCCTCGGAATGTAAAGAAATGAAAAGGAGGTTTGATGATGACTGAAAACAATGAAGAGCAAAGGGCTGAAAGAAGCAGGAGTGATTTGCTATGAACAGAAGAAAGGAGAGAGCCTTCTTTTGCCAAAATCTACCATACATACAGCCAAAAGAGGCACTAGAGGCACTTTCTGGCACTGGAGGCACAAATGGGGAAAGACAGAGATCAGTTATGAGGAAGTCATCCAGAGGTTACAAACTGAGTTCCAGCTTTCCATGAAACAAGAACTGGACTGGAGGAAAACCATGACATCATAAGTGGGCTCTGGAAACCCTATGCAGATATCAATGAAATAAAGACTGATGTCATAGTTGGTCATCATATCCACTGCCAACTTCAGCTAGTGTTAGTACACATTGCTTTACCAATCCCACCTTTATTGGAAGAGCTGTCTCTGCCCTCAATCCCAAAAACCTGCAAATACTGTAAAAACAAGCTGAGCTGCAATAAGAAAAAATGGTTTCAGCCACCAGTTCAAAAGCTGATTTAAAAGAGAGATTGTTTAATCTAAGATTAATTTATCCATGCTCTATTGCTCTTGAAAAAAAAAACCTAAAACCACTTGCAGTTAAGATATATAGGATGCTAAACAAACAGCTAGATATAGTTCATTTGTTCCTGGTTGCTAATTTAGCTGAGCTTCGTATATTAAGTTTTGGATTCAGTGTCCATAGCGGTACAATTCCAGTACATCGATCTGTTTAATAATACCATACCTCAGCATAAGCCTTGGATTTGGTGTGCCCTCTAAAGATAAAATTAAGGAATTAGATTTTCAAGCAGCTCAGTAGCAGCCTGTCAACAGGAAATTAAGTTTCCCAAAAAGTTATTCGTTTTAAAAAGTTATCCCTACAAGTGGGAAGTTTCCCGTTTCTATCATTGCATTTTCATTTGTTGCCATTGTGGATAGTTCTGCAAAAGAAAATGTAATACAGTTTAATATTATATGGCATAAAGTATGCATTCATCTAAAAGAAGACAAAAACACTCTATTACCTCACATTATACTGCAACCGATGCCCAAGGCAGAAAGATATAAAATATAAATGTAACTTTTTAAAAATAATTATTTTAATCATATAACTTTCATGTAACCAGCAGAAAAGCTACTTTGAGCTTTCTCCTTCTTAGCGTTTGATCTGAATTATCTTGATGAGAAATTCAATCATATTTTGAAACATCTGTTTCAGAAAAATCAGAAGGATTTGCAGTTCTTGAAATACCTCTGGTAAGTGAAAATACATACGAACTTTCTATTGGCAAATGAAGTGCCTTTGAAGACAGTATGGGGTACTGACTGAAACATATAGAAATCAAACTGTAACATAGTTTCGCATTTTGCAAAAAGCTACATTTGTAATTTAGTCACTCAAATCAAATATAGATGTAACTGTAAATCTATGAAATAAACACATAACACTAACACCCACAGGTAACTACAATAAATTCCAAAATACTTCATTGTTTGTTTTAATAAAACCATTACTAATGGCAGTAAACAAATGTGTAGTCCTGCAGCACATAAAAAGTGGACCACATGATCTTACAGTTTATGAGACAAGCCATATGCCTTCACAGATCTTTCTATTCTATAATACAGCATGGGTAATGCAATATAGTGCCTTTCCACCCAGGTATATCTTGCTATATGTCTCTGCAGGCACCCTTTTTGTGGAAGATATAGATGAGCAGAAAACAATTAACCTGTGAATAAGTTTGGAAAAAATCATTCCTTATTAGGAAAAATAATCTGGAACAGTAGTGAGCAGGCATCAAATTTACAGGCATCAAAACTGACAAAAGCAAGAGGACACAAGAAATGATCTGAATGTACAGAATGATTGACCAAGGAGGTAGTATGGAACTGGAGTATAAGAAATGCTGAGTCAGACCTGTAGTCAATTGGACACTGTAATTTGCCTCCAACAGTGGCAACAGAAGAGAACATTTGAAAATATTTGAGGGTGACTAAGTAAACATGTTCAAGGAGGAAAACAAAGAAAAGACATAAGCTAAAATAACCTCATATTCTAAACATTAGTGGAGAAAAGAAACAGAAAATATTTTGTAGGTATTTTTTATATTTGAATAAATCTAGATATTCCCAGCTACATGACTGTAAAACTATTGTAAATAGCCTATTGACTTACAGTTGCAGTACTGTTATTCCTAGGCAGAGCTTTTCCAAACTCTCTCTTGTGATCAGATGCGAGTTACACCATATCCGTAATATGTCATCATTGAAAAATAAGATCCTACTTTAGAAATCAGTCCAACAACTACATCTTTCAAGGTCAGGGGAAAATCTCATTCTGTTTTATTTGGTTTTCAACCCAAATAAGATAACTACTTTTGAAACTAAAACATAGCAAATCCAAAATGATCAAAGTAGCGATGGAAGTGCAGTGATTATTTCCCAGGTTGGAGGACTGGAAATCTTAATGGCCTACATTAGTAAAAAAAGTTTCTTGCTTGTCTTTCTCTAAGAGTCTCTCTAACAACTCACAGTCACACATGACCACACATACAACTATAATCATGGCTTCGTTCTGAACAGAGCACATTATCAGGGTATTGTAATAAGTGTATAATGATCTTTCATGAAATAGGAGTAAGCATAATTTCATGTGAGGAATCACATTCAAGGGAGCAGTTAGTGTGTCAGTGATTACTTTTTCATTAGAAATTATCATCTTATTTCATTTTATATGATGGCCAATAGATATGGGTCATACACCAAAAGACAAAAATATGTTCTGAGTGCCTATTTAAAAGTGAGTAAAAGGTTTATGCTTGGCAAGACTAACAACTGTCTACTGATTGTTAAAACATTGAGAATGAACATTGCTTTTTTCCTCATTCAACAGTGTATCTGATAAGCCTGCATGTTTCCAAATTCAAACTTAACTTTCCTTCTTCACATAAAAAATACATACCATTTAATTAAACATATTTGAGCTTGCTAATCGTTTTTGTACACTGGTTAACACAATGAATATTTCATAAGGATTTACTTTAACCTTTATACTTAGATATGTGTAAATCTTAGATTTAGAAAAGTAAGGAAAACAACACACTTTACACTCTATCTGTGACTGAAAAGTCTCAGAGATCTCAGCAACAGCAAATTTTGTTTCTTCTAATTCTGCTAAGAAGGACAGTCCTGTATGCATAACCTGTACTTTGGTATTATTTTCACAGAATCACAGAATAGTTGCAAGGGACCTCTGGAGATTGTCTAGTCCAACTCCCCTGCTTAAAGCAGGGTCAGCTAGAGGAGGTTGCTTGGGTCTGTGTCCAGTTGGGTTTTAACTGTCTCCAAGGATGCAGACTCCACAGCCTCTCTGGGAAACCTGTTCCAGCATTCAATCACCCTCACAGGAAAAAAAAGGGGGGATTCCTATTCAGCGAGAACTTACTGCGTTTCAATTTGTGCCCTTTACGTGTTGTTCTGTAACTAGACACCACTGGGGAGAGTCTGTTAATGACAATAACAAGTAAGAATTTTCCTGGTGGGAACAAGGAGATACAAAGTACATTTCTAAAACAGAATTGGAATGAAAAGGTAACCTTTGTAGAGAATGAGAATAAAACAACACTGATAAATGGAATCAGCCCAAGAACAGAGCTGAGCTTAACTAGTCTGCTTCACAGCCTATAAAACAGATTCTGCTTTATGTAGCCCTTTTAAGGCCACAGTTGCAGCCTTGTCTCTAATTCTGGGCACCATACTTCAAGAAAGTCCCTATCAGTTGCAACAAAGCAAGAGGAAAAAAAGAATGATAAGAGGTCTGTTAGCAAGCCCTCTCAGGTACAACTGAATGACCTAGGTGACTTAGCCTGAAGTAGAGAAGACTACAGGCAAAAGAGACAACTGCAAGATGATATTCATGATATACACAATGAATAAATACTTTTTTTTTTTTCCTAAAGAGAGTCATTCCTCACGCCTGCAGCAGACAGAACTAGGGATAACACTTTTGCATTGCAGTGAGGAAGATTCAGATTATTAGATATTAGAAAAAATGTATCTGTTGCAAAGGTAGTGAAGCACTGAATTAGATTGCTCTGGAAAGCGTCAATCTCCAAAACTGGAAACATATGGAAATATATATTAGGAGTGACATAAATATGGATCCCTGTTGATCATAGGCTAAATGACCTCTCAAAATTCATTCAAGTCCTATGAGCCCATAATATTAAAATTGCATAAACAGGGCCTTATTAATTATACATGCATTTAAATAAAGGTAATCTGTACTGATTTAAAAATAAATTAAGAAACATCAACTTTTCTCTTGACAAGAATGAAATGAGACACACTGTTTAACCAGAGGAAGGACTAAAATTAATATGGATCCATAAGAGTAAGAATCAAAACTGAATAAAATTCTAGAATTATAATTTCTATCATGTTTTTCTTAAGAGCTGAACTAGAATTAAATTACTCCCCAAGGAACAGAATAATAACTGGAATCAGTTCTTTGTTACAGAATTAAAGCAACACTGCTGTGTTGCTGATGCTGAGCCAGTATTTTGGGCTTCCTTAATCTTTTTGTTCCTAGATCTATGATTTATGACATCTGAGGACTGACCTTTAAATTTCTGCCCTAACAAGCAGGTTTAGTTGCACTCCTTGGTAGTAAAAAATAAAGGCCTCCAGGCCAGTAAGTATTAACTTCTTTAAGCATACCACATTGTCTCACATATAACCTCCTAGAATTTGTGACAAGCAACACTATTTGAGGTCTAACTAGTTTCTAGTCTTCTAAAACAAATCTAATTTATACTGTCTAATGTACCTTATTTTGCTACCTAACAGCTCTTTCTAAAGGCAGCAGAAAACTACCCTTCTAAATCAAACTGGCTTCTGAAATGTAATGCAGCAAAGAAAAACATAGAATTATTTTTTTTTAACATGGTTATGAAATAAGCATTTCTATTAAACTTAAGTTTGTCAAACACCACACATATCAATTGTCTTTCTATTTACAAACTATAAATGTATTTTTTTCTCTTGTTATCTCTTAAGAAATGTGACATTAAAGTTAATGAAAACATTTATTTAGACAAATTTTTATATAAAGGCTGGGCTTCTTCAAGATAGATATTATAAACATTGGGTCTGGGGTATGGTGGCTTGAAATCCATGTGGATACAAATACAAATACTTATACATGTGGACTTACACCAGAAGAGAATATGACTCTTTATTTTCTCTTTAGAGATACAAAATTGTGTTAATGTCACATCAGAAATTGAGGACAGTCATTTGATTAGATGCGTTTCTCTAAATTATTCTAAAAGTCTATATTGTTTTATGTGAGTTACTGGGGTAGAGGCACTTCTGAGAGAAAACTCAGTTGTGTCATTATGTTATTCCCAAATCTTCACTTCTGCTCTTAACTTAAAGAGGAAGGAACTTAGACCACTGAGGTATAGCTCAAAGCAATGGACAATGCAAAGTCATATGGAGAGATGAAATCTCCAAGAGCACCGTAGCATGTAGGGGGAACTTACCTGCCATTATGATGATTGATAGCCTTTTAAAATAAAGATTTATTCAGAAATACAAAAACAAAGGCACCATTTTAGCTAGAATAACAGGTTTTAAGCTAGCAGCTGCAACAGACTGCCATCTATGTCAATAAAACACAAAAAGGAACATAAAAACCCTACTGACTACTGAGTTATATGATTTTACAGGCAGTGGCCTACTTTCCCTTGTTTAGCAACACTGATTAGGTAGCCAGTGGGTAATGGAGGACTGACAGTGGGGAGAAGACCCCTCATTTCTCTCTGCGTATACCTACATCAGGAGGAGGCTGAATTAATTACACTTCTAAGTCTAGACTCACCACTTCAGTCCAGAAAAAGCCAAAGCTGCAGCACTGGCTAGGTTCACAGTAAATTTTATTGACAGTGTTACCCTTACTATATCAACTACCTTTCTGAAATTTATCCTTTTTTATTTTAAAAAAGTGTACATTTAAGAAATACAAATGGTAAAGATGCAAGAAGATGTTAAATTCACTGAGGTATATTAAATAAAATATGTATGAGCACTAGTATTATGGACAATAAGCCAATACCACTTGACACAACTGTTCAAGTGCTTGAAATTACAATTGATTCCACTAACATAGTTTAACACAGGCAAAACAACACACTTTTCATTACTTTCAGAAAGGGCTAAAGTATTTTGGTGAAGTGAAACCAAAATTATAACAGGAACAAAAGAAAGCAAAGAAACAATCGATAATTTTCCCAAGATACTGACCTACCTATAGAACCTTGTACAAACAATAACAATTTGAACAGACGTTCACCACCCTGGTCCCAATATAGCAGTCAATTGTTAGAAAACTCATTAAGTAAGGTTATCAAACCCATCAGAAGATGCACGTACACTCATGCATTTAACATGCCAGATTAAGACAATTTGCAAGAATGTGTGCTAAAAATGAGTTAACATTCTTTCTAATTGAATCAATGGGTTATGGAAATGGAAAGAAAGATAACTAGCAAAAGCAGATGTTTTCCACTACACTTGATGAAAGAAAGACTGCAGTATGAGAAAAAGTTTTCAGATATTTAGGTCTGTAAGACACTAAATACCAGAAATAGATAACTTAGGCTTGTAAACATGTGCATCCTAGGTGTGATAGTGACATACAAACACAGACCTAAAAGGAATTGGCAAGGTAAAATGACTTTACTTTCAGAATCCCACAAGTTCAGACAAACATTTAATACATGTCTATTCCAGCAGGACCTTTGAAAAAGAAATTGTTGGTCTCATCACTGAAAAAGTGCATTCCTGAAAAGTTTAAAGTTACTTAAAAAAATATTAGAGAGTTTAAGGAAAAAAAAGAGTCTCATCCAATGACTAATTAAAATGACAGAGGCATTCATCTGACTCATTGGTTAGTCACAGTACTCTAAGCAGTAAAAATAGTGTCTCATTAGTCTTTTAAACATTTATTCCTTATTCTACATGAAATTGATACTTAATCACTTTTCTAGTGTACAGCAGGCACTTATTACACAGGGAAAACTTGGAGAATGAAAAGTTTATAAAATCTCTGTCAATCTCTCCTACATGTTAGCAATGATTCATTATAATGAGCCATGAGCGGCAGGGTGACTCTGAATGGAAGCCTGTAATTAACTTTGCTTCATGTTTTATTGATAGCATTTGCTGTTTTCTGAGATCTGATCATGCATCTTGAGCAATGTGCAAACCGATGGATCATGCTGTGCCTAGATACCCTGGCACTGGGGGATATATGCGAAACTAAAGAGATTAGATGGAAAATGTACCACATCCCTTGTGATCTGTATACACATTTAGATTCTCCCTCTTCTGGCACCTGTTTGATGTTGTTTCTCTGTCAAAGCACACTTGACATTTAATATGAAACATGGAAGTCAAAGTTCTTTTTTACTGTCTTGGACCAATATTTACTTATATCAGTCATGGGCATGCTGATAAAGAATATGAAAAAATGCATAGTCTCCCTTCTTACAAACAAACATATCTGTACTTTGAAATGCTATAGATCTTACACTTCAGAGCAAATCTGGAGTTGCAGACAATTTGCAGTTATAAGCTTGAGGAGAGATGAATGGGTGTAGATGAGCATTCTGTTATCCTGGAAGCAAGTCATCCATAAATTGGGAAGAAGATGTGGGTTTTTTGTAATATGGGTAATTTGGCAAAGCTAAAAACAAATTTACAAAGTCCTTAAAAGACCATGGATTATTTAGGAACAGATGGTGTGAAAGGCATTTGAAATCCCTCCTGTAAACTGTGTTCTACTTCATATAAACAATATAAGCAGAAGCTCACAGACCAGGATTTTCCTCCAAATGGTTTTGACCCTAGTCTTCACATCTGGTATCACATTCCTGATCAATTAAGTTTTGAGTTTATTTCCGGAAGGAAACAATGACAGCATGATTACCTATCAGAAGACCCTCTTGTCACATGATTCAGACAGTAGGAGATTTTAAAAGTGGCTTAAATCTCCTACTATCTGCAAAGAAATGGTATTTTGAAAATTTGGAAACTCTAGTTCTGGCTGTGGCTATTTTTTCCCAATTGAAAGAATTTGCTATGATTTTTTGAATAATTTTTAAATAATCATAACAGTTTTTGCTGTGAAGTTCTACTTCCCAACTCTGCTCATTATTTCTACAACACGTATCTACAGTGCTTTTAATGAGATGAAGTTTAGAATTGCAGGCTTCATTGAAAAAATTGTATTTTTTTTCTTTTTTATTTCTTTTCTGAGCTCCTATGGTACATCCATTTCATGTTTCTAAACCTCAATAGCTTCCTTAACTGTAAAGCCTCAGTCTGAGGAGGTCCCTCTAGTGTGATGAATGAAGCAAATATTAATGGAAAAAAAAAACCCACAGTACAATCACATAATTAAAGACTGCATTATAGACAAGAAAGAGAGAAATTAGAAAAGCAGAAGCACAAATATTTCTGAATTTCCTGACTATTGAGTGGTGAAGTTGGCAAACAACGCTATTCCTTCAACATTATTTCTCTGCTTGTGCACTTATTCAAATTCAGACTCGACTAATGATGGAAGAAAAGGAAGCAAATTGACAGTCAGTGCTGTGTCATGGACAAATCTAAAATCCTGGCTATATGAAAGGTCCTCTTAATTAAAACCAAACTGAGAAAATAAGTAATGGGTAATGGGAAGCCTTTTGTCAGAAACACAGGTTATATTTTGGTTTCACTGACAAACCTGGAATATGAAAGTGTGGACTGAAACACAAATCTGTATATTGGCAGCCATGGGCATTCAAAAAAGTATGACTCATGCTTTAAAAACTCATACACTGGTTTAATAATCATGAAGTTTACAGAAAATTTTATATGTTTTCCCCTTGCCTTCTAGTTCTTCAGTTGTAATAGCACATTTAATTTGCATTTCCAAGCATGCTTCTGCCAATATGACAGGTAGTTTCTCATACAAGCTCTTGATTCCAGGAGTTAAGGGTTTGTGACAATGTGCTGAAAAAAGTTAGCCTTGCAATGAAATCCCAAGATGGAAAGCATTGCTGCAGTCTCATAGTGGTTCTAAATAATTTTTCTTGATGTAGTACAATCATTAGGGAATTTTTGCTGTACTCTTTTCAATAAACAGCTCCCTAGTTTGACAATCTAAGCTGTTTACAGTGACTTTTAATAGCTATCTATCAATAGCTCATCTTTTCAAGCAATTTGAAAGTCACACAAGCATATATGTCACTCAACTTGTATTACAATCATCTACTGTGAGTTATAAAGCACTGAAATTTTCCTGTGAGACAAAACATCTAATACAGTAAAGGCCTAATCTAGTTTGACTAAACTATAAACTTCATGCAAGAAAAACTCATTAAGTCATGCTAAGAGTTAGTGTGTATCCTGGAGGAGTAAGCCCAAGTTTGTAAACCGAGAAATTCTGCATCCAAAATTTGCCTGTACCATAACTTTGATGTGTATCTTTAAAATTACTTTAAAAAAAAACAAAACCAAAGCTTCGTATATATATTTATTTATTTATTTTAAAATATTTTTATATTTAGGGAGAATTACAGCTAATGAGTAAGCACTTTCCTCACAATGGCAATGTTAAACCAAATGCTAACACATAACTAACTCTCCTCAGCTTAAGCAGACCTTAGGATTCCAAAATCATTGCAGATGTTTTACATAAAGATGATAAAAGAGGACTTTTTCCTGTAAGGTTCTACTCTTGGTATCTCTTTCTCACATGAAGAAAAATGCCTTTTTTTTTTAGCCAAATGTCAAGAGAACAGAGATGAGGCTCACTCTGGTCTGTAGTCGGAACTCAGAAAAATGCTAGTAGGTTACTTTTCACTAAAAATTTAGAAAGCTGCTTTTATAAAATTTTCTTAGCTGCAAACAAACAAACAAAAAAAAAGGGTTATCCAAATTGGTTTCTGTGAATAAAAAACATAGGACAAAATGAGTTCCCATTTGGCCAATGAGGATTTTTTTGGTTGAAGATATGTGTCAACTCAGCCCAGCCCCCAAAGTCTTCAAAAAACAGGTATAATTATATACACACACACACACACACACACACACACACACACATGTCTTTTCAGTTGTGTTTCATTGTAAAACTGAATATATCAGGCAAAACAGTTACTTGAATTGATCTCTCATGTGCATCCATTAAAATGCAAATAACTTTCAAAATATACATCTTTACCCAACTTTTTCAACCTTCTTCTGATAACTTTTCAATCCTCCAGCATCCCATCACAGGAGTGCTTTGAAAGCAATCAGTCTTGCAGCTTTGTCTATCCCTTCTCCAACCCATAGCCCTTTTCTCTTCTATACAGAAGAAATGAGGGAGATGCTATAATCTAGTCCAATGCTACTCAGTTGATGCATTTGCCAATTAGTGTATGAACCATCCTCTGAGAGCAATATTTAATTACTGCAGATATTTAGATGATATCATGAGATCCCAGGCAAGCCTCAAATATTTTTAAGATTACCTAGGTAACATTTTTTTTCTTAATTATTAGCCCACTCCCTCTGAAAAGCAAGGTCTCTAAATTAATGTGGTGGATGAAATGTTATTTTTTGCCACCATCAGCAAAAAGATTTTCCTCTATGAGGTTGTGTCAAATAAAAAGCTTAGTAGGCCACTAATGGCCATGACCTGTGGCAGCCTTGTTGTACTGTGTAACTGAATTATTTCCTTTTCTAAATCTCCAAGCGTGCCACTGAGAATGCTAGGTCAGCATATATAGTAAACAAATCACCAATCACCCAACAACTACTATACCGTCTGCCTCCAGAATGAAAGATCTCTTCCCTAGCTTGAACTTTTGGACCTTGAATTTGACCCTGTCTGAGCTTTTGTTATGTTAACAAATGATTTTGATGATAGAACTGTGAATCTACAGATAGGACTGGTGAGGGAAACACATTAATAAGAAATTACTTAAGTAAGTCAGGGTGCTTGACCCAAGCATGCAAGCTCTCTAAATTTATTTCCTTCTCACCCTTCTGTATTGTCACTGCAGCTTTAATTTCTTCCTTCTCCTCCATTAATCCATTTATACTGATCGCATCAGTGCTCTTGGCAATTTATTCCATATTTCTAGTATTCTTTGCATGAAATAGCTCTGCTGGATTTCCTGTTTACTTCTAATTTCAGTTTGTTTCCACTGTTTTT
Source organism: Ciconia boyciana (assembly GCF_034638445.1). NCBI lineage: Eukaryota > Metazoa > Chordata > Aves > Ciconiiformes > Ciconiidae > Ciconia > Ciconia boyciana. The sequence goes on from NC_132936.1 coordinate 44,668,882, forward strand.
TCAAACAGCAGGTTACAGTTAATTAAAATAAATCTGAAAACAGATACATTTAGTATAGGAAATGTTTGTAAATTGATATATTTTTTTTCTTTAGCAATGTTTTGAAACTGTATGCTATTAATATAGTTGCACAAATAATTACCCTAAATCTCATATTCAGGTAATTAGAAAAATAAAATGAACATCTGTTGTTACAAATGCATAATGCCAAGTCATAATGCTCAGGTTAGGGGTTAACACAAGCAAATTGGACATGGTACATAAACACAAAATAAATTATTGCACGGTAGCGTAATTACATTCCAACCATTATGTTAATTATAATTTATATCAATTCAATAATTGAAGAAAACAAGCTCTTCCTTTGGTTTCCTATTTGGATTCTTTTGCATACTAAATTATTCTATGTCAGCTAGAGTGGCACTGGACCATAAATCTGGCAGCAGTGCATGGTGACATTATTTTTAATATGTAAGAGAATGCTTAGTCTATATGCTAGATTTGAAAGAAATGTTTTGTTAATTACATTGGGTCAAAAGTAAACAAGATAGAGTTAAACAGGGCATAGAAAATCCACTTGTTGACTGTCCAAAGAATTATATTAAACATTTGTTACCTTACAGATACTGACCTAAAGTGTTACTTTAAAATGTCTTTATTGAAAAATTAAATTAGAATGGGACAGATTCTCTAAGAACAGTCCTATCAAAAACCAGAAAATCCAATCATATAAATATATGGCAGAAAGGAACTTTTAGAGATATTTTATGCATTTCCTTTCAGTAAAATACAAGCTTATCTATATCTCCTATATACAAAGAGAGAGATTTTTAAGCACAGTTTAGATACTGACATACATGCAGGCATACTCTGACATGTGCTGATAGTGAGTATGAAGATGTTTTACCAGGACATCACCTGAGCAGTCTTCTCTACTCTTAAATTAGAAGGTTAATCCTAACATGTAACCTAACTTCATTCTGCAGATTAAGTCAATTACCCTTTGTTTTCTGTAAGAAGAAAGGAAGCATTGCCAATGTCCTTGTTATATTCCTCTTTTCATCAGGATGGTAAAGAGGTAAGAGAGGCAAAGTTTGTATGGAGAGGTAATCTCTTTTTAGACTGATATAGCTGGAAAAAAATAAGCTTTGGGGCACTATGTTTCTTTATCAGGCCTGAGGAGAAGCAGAAATATCTAGACCTAGTAGAGAACTGACAGACATATTTTTGTTGTTTCCTTCAGAAATTTCTACTTTATCTAGAACTTTCTTTAAATGTGGTAGCAAAACTTTATGGAGTACTTTGATCCAGTCACATCAACAGTGAGGAAAGCTGAATAAACAGAAATTATCTCCCATATCTTTGCATTTGTCTCCATTATTAGCATGTTCTGACTCACCTTTTGCAAGAGCAGTACATTGGCAACTTACACTTAGTTTATATTTCAGTATTTCTCTCTGTAGGGTTTTCACCTACTCAGATACTCACTGACAGTGTCACTGCTAATTTCTTACCTGGAATTCTGAACTTACCTTCACTGTTATATTTTCCAAATAACCTAAGTGACTTAGAGTTGTGATCTTATTCTTCAACATGCTTTCAGGTTTTCCCAGCTTCCTAACACCCACAGATTTTATAAGTGTACAGGAATGCATGCTGTACCTTTTATAGCTGTAATTAAAAATATTGGCCAGAATGAAATCAACAACATGGACCTACCTGAGATATCCTGTGCAATCACTTGTAATTATATAGAGCAGGCTTTTTCAATTGTATACTTTATGGTTATTTCATGTCTATCTGCAATTCCTAACAAGAAGAACAGTAAGTAGTCCATTCAATTTCTAGAGTAGTTTTTTGTTTGTCTGTTCATTTCCCCAGTGTTTTCTATTAAATCAGGAGAACAGTGTTTAGTAATCCATGAAATGTTTTCTTGGATGTTAAAGGTCCACAGAGCAAAAAATTTGTCCATCACTGATCTAAGCCACCAGTGGCCAATGTGGGATTCATATACAAGATACATTCTGATATAGCTCTTCTCAGAGTCCTTTCCCGTGAAGCCCTCCATTAAGGGACACAGACAAATGACCCTGGCCTGAGGTTAAGCTAACTGAACAGATCAGGTGAAACCACTGGACATGACATAAGTAATTGCTGAATATAAAAAATTACAAAGCGAGAAGTTGGCAAAAGTTGCAGATAGAGCCATGAGGAATCAAATCCCACAGATGGTTAAGGCAGGGGGCATGGAATTTCATAGGTAACTAAAGGGCAGTACTGGGGACATTTCAGGGCATGGGAGTCTTGCAAGGCCAGAATTACCTAGGTAGCCTTACCCTTGAGGAAATTCACAACATATTCCTGTGGTACATGGCTGCAAATAAACTTAAACTAGAGTTTCCGCTGACAAAAAGAAAAGGATTTTTATCTCAGCAATGCCGTCAATTTCAGTCATCTGCATATCCCAGTAATCAGCGGAGGTACAGAGGGCTGTATGACGGTACTCATTTTGCTGTAGACAAATGGTCATTTAACAGCAGGACTGGGATTGTATGGGTCAAGCAGTGGCAAAGCTGAATACAGTCTCAAAATTGAACTGAAGCACTTAGGGGTTGTCCTTACTCAAAATCTGACAAAGTTTACCTCCAATGGCTCCAGCGACACTTTCTCTGTGTGGTTAGAACAGCCTGTGCAGGTTGAGCAAGACATGTTCTACCATGGAAGTGCTATCTCAACAGTAATGACTGAAGTGCAGTGTGGGAAAGTGACGTTCCAATTCCAGTGCTCCTTGGACAGTGGTAATGGAACTGGAGCACACGGAGGACAAACACCTGACCTCATTTTCTATGCATGATGCATTTCACCTTGATTGTATTCCAATACTGCAATGATGCACATTAAGGGATTTTTCAATTTTACAGCAAAACTCTACAGCAGTATGGAATGTTATGCTACTTACCTTGCTACTACAGCAGGCTATACAAATAAGTGAAGGTATGCTCTTGAATTTAATCTTATTTTAATTATTTATAACCTATTTGACTTAATTATTAAGACTGCAACAAGCATAAAAATGTTAAATTTTGCAAGTACTCTACATTTATTTTGTATATAGATAACTAACTTGTAGACTGCAGCTGGTTTGGGGTTTTTTTGTTTGTTTGTGTTTTTTTCACCAGGGAAAAAATCTGGAGTAAGGAAGATGTACTCTTGGTGGAAGAGGATCAGGTCAGGGAATATTTAAGCAAACTGAATTCCCCTAAGTCCATGGGCCATGATGGCATGGACCCAAGAGTGCTGAGGCAGCTGGCAGATGTCACTGCAAGGCCACTCTTGATAATCTTTGATCGATCATGGCAACTGGGAGAAGTGTCTGAAGACTGGAGGAAAACAAAAGTCACTCCTGTCTTCAAGAAGGAGGACACAGGGAACTACAGACCAGTCAGCCTTACCTTGATCCCTAGGAAGGTGATGGAGTAGCTAATCCTGGAACCAATTTCCAGGCACATGAAAGACAAGAAAGTCATCAGGAGTAGTCAGCATAGCCTCATCAAGGGGAAGCCATGCTTGACCAATTTAATAAACTTCTACAATGAAACGACTGGCCTGGTAGATGAGGGGAGAGCAGTGGATATTGTCTACCTGGACTTCAGTAAGGCCTTTGACACTGTCTCCCATAAGATCCTTATAGGGTGAGAGGATGAGGGGACAGTGAGGTGGATTGAAAACTGGCTAAACAGCCAGGCCCAGAGAGTGGTGGTCAGTGAAACAAAGTCTAGTTGGAGGCCAGTAACTAGTGGTGTACCCCAGGGGTCAATACTGGGTCCAATACTGTTTACATAAATTGAGTACTGAGAAAAATCTAAATCATTCATTAGTAACTCAGATCCATGCCCTGCAGAAATAAAATACTGACATTATATTTACAACATTTGGTGTTTGGTTTAAGAACTTTTCCAAATAATTTTTAGCACCTTTGTAAGAAAGATGACATTCTGTTTGCCTAAATCACTGAGGTATTTCTTTATATACCTCAACAGCTTTTCTATCAAATGAAGGATATAACTGAGCTGTCAACAAAAGACTTTAATCTGATTCAATCACTAGAGACTCCAAAAAGATTCAAGATTCTTGATGTTATTCAGATATCGAATACCACACACTATAAAACATCTACATAAAGTAGGTGTCTTTATGTTACTCCTTTTCTGAATTTGGTTCACTGAGTACCTGTCACTATTTGTATTTTCTTTGAAACTTTTTTCTTCCTCAGAAGCTCAGGTGTCTTGACAGTCTCTACATTTTCATTTTTCTGAATTATTTGCACCAAAAAGAAGGATCTTCATTCATTTGCCTAGCAAATGTATCTGTAGCACTATTTTCCTTCTACTAATGTATCCTGGTATACTACTTGTCCTCTGCTGACAGTCCAGAACAACTCTGGTCTTCCATACATCTTCTATTATATGCCTGTCCTATATCTGACTCAGATATCCTAACGCATCTCAAATGGTACAAATTGGTACTTTAGCTCACTGAATCAAGCCCAAAACATAACTTCCTTTCTTTTGCTGAATTATTTAATTCTTACAAAATTTTGGACAGACTGCACCCTATGTTTATGATTTAATGGCCAAAGAAAAGTTGGTATTTCTATTTGAGGATGTCTCGTCACCAATTTCAGTTCTAATTTCAAGATATTTCCCAAGCAGAATGTAAGCTGGCCTCCAGGAAATTAAACCTCTTTATCAATGACTTTGCATCACAATTCAGGATTGCAATTCAACAAAAGCAGTTGAAAGACGTGGCATTCAATTTCTTCATTTAAGAACATATTTTTTTAAATTTTCTCAGTTGAATGCAATTGTAGCACAAGTCCTTGTCTGACAAGATAACGCATACTACTTTGTAGTTCCATTACAATCTTACTATTTTCTTCTTGTCTATTAGTACCGAAAACTTGACAAATGTCATCAATCTTCTGCATGATCTTTTGAAAAACATTCACCACTTTGTGGTGACGTGAAGAATATTGATACTGTCTGGACTTATATCAAACCCTTTTCCAATTAAGGAATCTAGAATATATGAAAACATCTTCTCTTAACCATCTCATATTTCAGTTTGTACAAAAAGGCTGTAAATAGGTGAATTAAAGTATGTTGTCACTGTCAATAATGAAGCCATTAGAAAAATCAAACCAAGTGGAACAAAAGAACAACTTGTTTCCCAGACTGTGGCACACAATTTAAGATGTCATTCCTGAGATGCCTCAGAACTACTAATATTAAAGGAAGTTGTATTTCAGTTTCTGTTGTAGAAAATGAAACAGAAAACTGAATAATACAAGGAAAGATAATTCAGCACTTGCTATATGCTCCTTTTCTGAATTGACCATTTTTTATTTAATTTCAACACTTTAATATACAGTCATATTTATATTTTATATTATTTATTTGATCACTGCTTTCTTAAGACGAAAGGCATAGGATTAAACAACGAATGAGAAGCCCCCCAGTAAACACTGAAATCCAGGGGAAATTGGGCTGTTTTGGTTTTTTTTTACATTGTCACTAGTGTTACTGTCCAATAAGGATCTAGTCTTACATCCTTTAACAGCATGTATATTTTAGATGACAGCTGAAAAAAGGCCTCCTATGTACCCTGTATAAGTACCTGCCAACCAGTTAGCCGGTGGCCTTTGATGGCCTTTAAAGTCTCAGCTACCTATGTAGGAAACTCACGCACCTATTTTAGGGACCCTAGCTTACCTAGACTTAGTCCCAGTCCCAGTTTGTTTTGTTAGAGAAATTCAAAATGTGGCAGAGAGGAAAACCTGTTCCTGATCTTTTGATTACACTGGATAATAGTTGCTTTTTCAATTTACTCATGCAACATTCATGAGTTCTTTCCTCCTGTAGAGCCTCTGGCAGGAAAAGACCACAAATTAGACAGCAAATGTTCTCTGACTTCCTCTGTCCACTCCTTCCATCATAATTGTATAGATGTGCCAATTACTAAGTCCTCTCTTAGTTACTAAACACAGAAGATTCCCAGAGCATGTTCTCAGAAGAACCTTTAACCAAGGTCTGGCTACTGAGCTGGCACTGAGGTAGAAGAGGAACTCTAAGTACTGAGGCTGGAAAACTGTATTCCTCCTGGACCGGAATGTAGGAGGGAGATGACAGAGAACTCTCTCTGCTGTGAGAACATGCCAACATAGAGACAGCACTGAGCAGATGTGATTGTCCTTTTTGTTGCATAACTCCCATCTATATTATCAGAACAAATAAAGTTCTTTGATGGGTGTCCCCTGGTAAAGGCATAATCAAAGACTGTAGTCAGAAGGGAGATACCAAAGCAACATTACACCCAACTTGTCAGCTCCTCTGCTTTTTGTACCTCACTTCAGCTATTTACTGGAATTTAGACTAGAGTTCTTTCCCAATGCAGCGGTACAGGAAAGTATTGTCTAGTGCTAAACTGTGGGGCTTCATATGAGGAAATTACCACATAAAGAAGATATTAATGAAGATAGCAATTGCTCCCAGCTGATTTTCAAAGGAAGAACTTTATACAGCTTCACAGCTGGGGTAAACACAAGTAATATTTTAGACATGATGAATTGCTTTCAAGTAAAATTTATTACATAGTAAAGCTTAAGTTATAAACAAAAATTTACTTTGGTAGTCTTTTTTTATTGTTAACCTGGATCATATCAGCATGGTCCCATAACGAGTTGCGTTAGTACAACTAAAGTGCTGGGAAAATAAACAGTCTAGCTTAGACAGGAATGTTCCAAGCAGGTGTCAGTGGTGCAACCTATGATTGACATAATTACAGTGTGAATCAACAGATATTCTTATACAAACATTTATTTTTGTTTGTTCATACATCTGTGTAACAAGAATATTCCAACATATTCTCCTGTATTTTAGCACACAAATACAAATATCTTCCCCTGTGTTTTTCCTTCAGAAATAACTGTACTAACTGTGGAACAAGACTATCATGTATTATATGTATTATAGGGATTCCCCATATTATGGTGTGGGGATATTATTTATTATTGGCATCCCTAATTCTTGTCCCAAAATAATCCTGAATTTATCTGTCACTTGAATCCCTACTAATCACTTTAGTTACTAACATACCAGCTTTTGGAGGTAATAGTTGATTAGCCATTGGTTGCTATTTTAAATGGGTATGTCTAGTGCAGTACCAGTATGTAGCTGTCACAGTCAACATCGTCTGCCACTCCTTTACCATTGAGTCCACCACATCACTTAAATCGTTCATTAAAGTACACTTCTTTGAATTTATATTGACATATGTATTAAAAAATGAGTGAACATAACCTACAAACACTGACACTAAATAAAATATAAAGTTCCAGAGAAAGCACATTCAATAATAAATATGCACTGAATGTCTCGGGCAAAAACTTGCATTGTTTATACTACTATGCAGTAGTGTAAAGATAGAACTAAAATACAGATCTTCTTACTATCTTTGGGCCGACACAACTGCTGTCACAGAAGGTACGTTGGCTACATTATTCTGCAGCAATATAATTTTATTTTTAGTACATAAAATCTCAGCATTGCAATGATTCCACTTTGGTCCATAGTCAATGCTCTGTGAGAAACAAAACTTAAATCTTAGTGCTGAATGCCCTTGTAATTTCTTCTTTCATCATCCAAATATTGCAGAACTGTGGGAATCAAGGCTTATAGGACTTGAAATTATTTTGATGGGATTTTAAACTCCATACTTATACAAAAAGAATGAAAAATAACCTTTCTTAAAATGAAATAAACTTGTGAAGAATGACAGTAACCTGCATTAAAAGTTATTATCCATGCATTTCCTTTGATTTGTGGAGTGCAATATTAACCAGGGTGACCCTTTTCATATGTTATGTAATTAATAGCTGAATTAAAATTTAGCTTATTCATTTTCCTCTTTTGAGAAACACAATGAATGCAACTAATTTGGGATGTTTTTCACTAGAGCATTTATTGCTTGATGAAATGATGTGTTAACCCATCACAAGAAGTGGTTTATATAATATATTAAGTCTGAGAGGATTAGCCAATAAAGAATAGTTTCATTAGTTGCTTTGGTTTAATTGTACACAAGTGAAATCACTCCTTGCAGAAGTACATTGGCATAAGAAACATGTTTTTCATATTTCACAAAAGGCAAAATCATTCCTATTGGTGGCTGGATGCACAAGAGAGAAAGGGGGGGAGCAGAGGACACGGGAAGCCTGTCTGGGAACCTTAGTTTGATGTATTGGCTGTGTTCAAACTAAGAAATAAGTATGTTCATGTTTCATAGTCCTTACCGCCTCATGCCAGGCAGAATCTCTTGCAGAGTGCGCTGCAGATCCATTCCTGTATACACATACACATTTCCTTTCAGAAGAAACAGAGTTCACAGGGAAGGATGGAGCATATCAAGACCTGAGAGCTGGAAATCGCTCTCTGATCATCCAGTTCAGACATTCCTACTGAATGTGTAGGGACGGTCCAAAATTCCAGTGAAATTATTTCTCCTCAGAATATGCTGATAGGACAAAGCTTAAACAATCTGTTTTTCATGCTTAGGGAAAAGAATAGGCTCTAGTGCTGGATGGATGAAAAAGTGAAAATTAGACTCATGCTCTGAATCACCTGCTAGAGGACCTGTTTTGAAATGATTCAGAGCAGTAGCCTATACCTAGGTACTCAAAACTGCTTCCTGCAGCAGAGTCTCTCTCATCACCAACTACAGAGGAAGCCTAAAGGTTCTTGGTTCCCCAGGCTAAAGAGAGCATTTGTGAATACCAAGCCCTATCATTCTCTTACTGATATTTGACTGGAGTTTCAGTGTAAAGGTAACATTTTAATGATGAATGGTCCATGCTGTGTTCTGTGCAACACTTGATATAATGGAAATTCGTTGTCAAGGAATCAGGTTTGGGGCAGGGGGGAAACAACAACAATTAAATGCTTTCTAAAAAGAATAAAGAGTGCCAGAAAGGAGTTTGCTGGTTTATTACTTTCAGCATGTTTACTGCCTAAGCTTTTGAGATCCTGCCTATTCTTTGAGGACATACCCACCTAAGTCTGTTAGGTCTTCATGATGCAAACAAAACTGACAGTATAAAAACACACTGTGCATGTTCTTTAGGTGAGAATGCACTGTCTTTACTTCACATGATGTACACCTGTTTTTTTCTTTCCCTGTGGACTATTTTATTTTACTTAGTGTTCTGTAAGAACAATTATGTAACGCTTATTTTGCCTTAGGATCCCCATCACAGACAGAAGCATCCACTGTTGGGGAAGGGGAGAGACCAGGGGATGGGAGGGAGGATACTGAGCTTTTTTTTGTTAACTTGCTTTCTTCAAGCATTACCACTATTATGCTTTTATAAGTTATTAGTGTTATGAGAGATGCCATTATAAAACAGAACGACGTGTGATGGTAACTGTGCCATTAAGGTCTCTAGCCGAACATTAATTATTGATCTTTGCCTCAAAAGCATCAGAATGTTGTATTAGAGCAGCAATGAACTGTTCACCTTACAAGCATTCAACTGAACTATGGCATTCAAAGGTGACAAAGTTTAGCTCTGATACTATAATCGGAGCACTCTGAAGACTGCAAGAGAACTGCAAACACAGCCAAACCTGCCTAACAGAAATAGGACATCTGACATGAATAACCTTTTTGTTGGATAGGACATTTTTAAGTCCTTCTCAGTTTCTTATTCCCTGTTCTTCTTCTGAGTTCCCTTGCTTCCTGCAAACCATGCTTTTAGTGATAAGGGTCTGGCAGAGGGTTTATCACTATTCTTAGGTGAGTGGCACTGCAGTCAGTTCTGTTGATATCATTCAGGGATGAAAGAGCCTTGCAGGTAAAATCCCAGATTTACAAGCCAGTAGTCCTCCCCAGTAGGTGTTCTACCACGAGTAAATAGTGGTCTCCGTGCTGCAATGTGGGCTGAGATAAGCACACATGTGGCAGAACACCAGAACACTACTCAAAATCAATCACTGGGAGAAAGCAAGGCCTCTTCCTGCTACAGTGCCATCAGCAAAGCCTCTCTCCTTGGTTTTTCAGGAACTGTGAAGTTTCCTTTATTAATTTGAGCTACTGAAGAGTTACAGCCCTGCTGATAAACCGTCTGGTGTGTTGTTTTCTCATGTGGTGTCATGTAGCACAGTCATCCCCTTCTAGTGCCTGCTATTCATAAGCATATGTCTTACTTTTAGCATTAGTGACTGACAGGTGGTAGGACTAGAAAAATACTTCAGGTAGATATCTTTTAATCACCTGTGAACATACTTAGTTTTGCTTAACCCTTTTTCCTCTGTCCTCCTCATTTCTGTCTCTTACAGAAAGCACAGAATATTCATTTCTGTCTCCTATTAAGTTTGTGCTGATTTTGAGAGAGCATCTTTCCACTTCTGGCCATTCTTAAACCTAACAGACTACTGACTGTACTTTTCACATTCACAGAAGTATACAGTAGAAAGGTCATTTTTCAAACAACACTTTTCTTACTGTAATTGCCTTTTGTCTGTCATTTTTCCCCTTGCTGATGGCCATTAAAAGAGGACTGACTGACTGATGTGGTGATGTTGGTCAAACCTGGCCCCACAGATGACAGCTTGAGCCTGAACAGGTGAGGAATCAGTCCATGGAGCTGGCAGATTAATTCTCTTAATGTTAGCATCCTCAAATTACAACTGCTCTGCCTTGAGACAGTGCTGTTACTGCAGAGTGTGCCAGGTTTTCAGACAAACCACAACAACCCACAGTAGTAAAGAATCTAGTTCTGATAGCATGCCAGGATGAAAACAACTAGATTAGACTGAGAATTCTTAAGGGAAATTAAATCACAGATATATTAATCTATAAAAAGATAATCCTTGTCCCTAAAAGGAATTTCCAACTGTGCTGGTTTTGGCTGGGATAGAGTTAATTTTCCTCCTAGTAGATGGCATCGTGCTGTGTTTTGGATTTAGGACGATAATAATGTTGATAACACACGGATGTTTCAGTTGTTGCTAAGCAGTGCTTACACTAGTCAAGGACCTTTCAGCTTCCCATGCTCTGCCAGGTGCACAAGAAGCTGGGAGGGGGCACAGCCAGGACAGCTGACCCCAACTGGCCAAAGGGCTATTCCATAACATGTGACGGCATGCTCAGTATATAAAGCTGGGGGAAGAAGAAGGAAGGGGGGACATTCGGAGTGATGGCGTTTGTCTTCCCAAGTAACGGTTAGGCGTGATGGAGACCTGCTTTCCTGGAGATGGCTGAACACCTGCCTGCCCATGGGAAGCAGTGAATGAATTCCTTGTTTTGCTTTGCTCACGTGCGCGGCTTTTGATTTAGTTATTAAACTGTTTTTGTCTCAACCCACGAGTTTTCTCACTTTTGCTCTTCTGATTCTTTCCCCCATCCCACCAGGGGGGAGTGAGCAAGCGGCTGTGTGGGGCTTAGTTGCCAGCTGGGGTTAAACCATGACACCAACTCTATGCCACCTGCACAACTAAGGTTAAAGGTTCACATTCTGGTGTGGGTTTTTTTTTTTTTTTTTCTTTCAGTATCATCATGATTGCTGAGTAAGGATTAGGTAAATCTTTGTTCCAGAGGCTCTCCAAGAGAGCAAGAAATGAACACAGGGAAGGAATGCAAGATCCTTAGATCCTGAACTATAGGAATAAACTATATGAGGTATGAGCTATAGATCACAAGCTATCTGAATCAACTGCATCATGGCACAACAGATGTACTCCTTAGGTGGGACTACAGTGTTCTGCCAATGTAGCTATGTTGGGAAAAAGTCTATGGATATAAAATTGCACTGCCTGACTGATACAAGTTGGCAAAATCTCTAGAATGGATACCGCTATGCCAGCAAACGAGGTTTTTCTCAGCTTAGCCTATGACCTGATAAAGGTAATGTGACTTTATGAGCAAAGGTCTCCTTTTGCCACATATAATCTCAGCTAGGGAGCTCTGTCACCATGTGTAAACACAGTATATAGTGAGCAAAATCTGACATATGGATATGGGTAGGTAAAATAGCTTACTAACAACCACATAGAGAGTCCCCACATGGGGAGAATGGAAGAAAAACCAGAATTCATTAGACACTGGAAAGGAAGCATAAAAGACTAAGAGGGACCTTTCAGCTACTCTTGTCCCATATTTAATTTCATGATCTCTGGTATCATCCACAGCACGTGTAATTGTACCATGAAGGAAAGCAAGACAAGGTTGCTATTACTTTCTTTCTAGATTCTGCTATTTTAACTCTGTGAAATAACATGACGACTTGAATGCAGAGAATTTCACTGAAGTTATTTCAAAATTAAAGGTATTCAGTAGCTACCACACAGAAATGATATCAGAATTCATTTGCAAGGATTTAAATCTCCCCTCTGTAAATTGACAGTTAAATCCAGCTCAAGCTGAAAGCAGCCAACAGCCATCTGATGACTGTTCAATGCACTGTGTAAAATTACTTTAATTCAGTGTTGGACAATACCCAAATAAAAATATGCATCTTCCCCAACTCAGTGAGTGACACTTTTACTGATGGTATCACCATTAAATCTTGTGTCCCCTTAGACAGCTCCTCCAGCAATTGGCCTTTTGCCTAGTGAAACTGATAGGCATCAAAGTTATAACAATTCAACTGTGACCCCATTACTCTCTGCAGTTGTAGCCATACTGAGCATCACTGCCTTTATTTTATTGGAGTTCTGTGCAAATTTAAGCCTTGCCCACATGGAGCATGTTAAGTGGACAAGCATCGTTTTGTATTTTAGGTCCAGTCTAACACACCCAGTTCCCAGCCAAATTCCAAAGGAAACAACTATTCAAATGAGGATGATGCATTTAAAAAGAAGCGTATTTAATTACTGGGCAGTCTGCCATACATTGAACAAATTTCCACTCCTGTACTTGTTCCCCCTGGCTGTGCTTGGAAACTGGGAGTTGTAATATCGAACCACTGTAACCAACAGAAAATAAGCAAATCCTGTGTTTCTACAAGCATAGCAAAATCCCTGAGATGTCCTTAATTTTACCAGTGTTTAGTGCTTAGAATAAATCACAGCTAACATTTCAGAGTTTCCATGTAAGTGTCAAAAAAAAAGACGTAAATAACATTTCAGCGTAAACTTGAACATGTACTTGAACTGTGCATTTAGTAGCCTAATCTTTAACAATGATGCCTTGCTCCTTTGCAAGACCTAATAATACTGGTAGGATATAAAATAAAACAAAATAAAATACCCACTCCACTGCCTCATATCCACTAGTGGGATCTGAACCAGTATTAATTAGAATAAATGTCAAAAGTACATTTTTCAATACAGGGTACAAGTAGAAACAATGGTGCCAACTTCTCTCCTTTTGTGGTGAGTGTCATGTATATTCTCCAAAATACAAACCAGAGAGCCATAAGATTATTTCCCTTAAAAAAAAGAATAGTACATTCTAATCTAAAAGTCTCTAAAAAATAATGGTCCCCAATACCTCCAAAATGAAAAGGTTTATTCTTATACTAATGCTTTAACCCTCCTATATAATATTTCCTAAACTTCCAATCTAGTTTAAAAACAATCTTATTCCTACTGGATTTAATCTACTTTCAAGCAAGCGGTATTTACTATCATCAAGACATATTTATTTAAAGTTTTACTAGAATTTAAAAGGTAAACATTACCTGAAAACCACTATTGTTGTTTTTGTTCTCTAGGAAATAGTAATTTATAGGCTTCTTTAGATTTTGAATTCTGGAGCCATAGTGGCCTCTATTGTTGTCATATTAGAATAACATGTATCACGAGTGTAGTAAATAAACTACCTTTAGACATTTTTCATTCTTTGAAAATACATAACAATATTTCTTGTAAATTGACCCACCACGCTGCCTCCAACTTACAGACAAACTTTCAAAAACATTCCAGTGATAATTACATTGTCATGCATCCATCTAACATCAGATCAGTCACAGACATGTTAAGCTTTGCTGTCAAGAGAAAGCGGGTTCTGCTTTGAAAATTACAGAGGATGCAAGGCCCGTTAAATTTTCTCAATGTGCTGACAATATCAGGAAAGTCACAGGAACTAAAAGCAGTTTTTTCTTCTTGCTAATCAAATGGTTGCTTGTGTGAAGACAAAAGATGGAACTGCATGCCACTTTAGCCATCAACAAATGTTGATTAGATTTTAGCTTTTACTCTAGGCTTTTCCAGTGCTATAAAGACCTTAATTAATAGAAAAATGGATACTTTTTTCCAAATACAGTTTAACCAAACTTAAAATATACAGTGTAAGTCTGCTTTTGAGACTATGTCTCTCTCCGTCCACTGACTGTTCAAGAATCCCAGACAGTTCCTTTAGACGATGTATCTAGTTTTTAGATGAATAAAGTTAGGCAAGATGAATGTCACCCTAACAGATTAAATCTGAGGCCAGTTTACAGAAAACCAACATAATAATTACTCCATAAAAATGCCCAAATGTAACTTATATCAACACTTTATATACCAGAATGAGTTTTTCATTGTGGAAAAGTTGAGTAGTATCTAATTAATATCAGATTGTGCCCAACACTATCAGGAGAGAATTAAAATGATGCACTGATTTTCAGTTCTATGAAGTACTGAAGTCTACTATTAAATATTCTATTGAGAATAGACTGAAACTCAACCCCCTTGTTCCCTTCCCCTTCAGGGAGCATGACTGGTCTTCCTAATTCTCAATACTACAAGGTGATTTATATTCCTTGTGATTAACATCATATGACAAAATTGTTTCCTTTTCCAATTTTTGAGCCAAAAATAATCCCCATTATTCTACTGTTGAACCTATGAAAAAAGAAGCAGTCTTTTGCACAAAAGAATGAGACTAGATGTTTAAGATTTCATATTTTACAGCATCAAACATATTTTACAGCATTAATATTCTGAGGAGTAATGAATATGAAATAATATCACAAATAAAGATGTTACTAATCATATATCTGCAGTAAAGTATGCATATATTTGTTGATCAACATATGAAAAAAAATTTAAAAGAGAAAAATATTTGTTGATATTGCAAACTTTAAAAATTAGTACAATGGGCTTTTTTCATCAATAGCCAAGGATGTGATGAATGAACCTTGGGTAACATGGACATACAACTTAGAAAGGAGACAAGCCTAGCACAAAGTAATTGAAGATGTTGAGAGATCACTTTTCTCATATTTCAGTGCCTTTACAGCAAATGGATATGGTACATGCACTGTAAACAGGCAACTTGATTCATGATCTGAGCAGATCACTTTGCCAATCTCATATTTTATGTGACTGCAAAGCTGCCAATTTTATGTTAAATTCAGACTGTGAACTTTTCCAGTTGCTACTTCCTTGACATCTCTTCATCAGCAAAAAATAGTAACAATCACCCAGGAAGTAGAAAGAGAACAAAGCAGACATACAGGTATGAGGTACTTCCCTTTGACAGATGTTTGTTCCCTTTCAGGTATCACTGAAGAAAAAATTAAAGTAGCTTCTAATGGTAATACTAACTGGAAGAGCAAGTCAGTAGCAGTGCTTTTTATATGTCAAGGTATATGTTTGCCTCCTGTCAGTACCTTGCTATTTACCCTGAAGAAGGATGATATTAGGTAGGTAGTTAGATAATTCAGTAGAAATGGTTAAGTTATTAAACAATTATCATTATTGAAATAAGCACTGGGGCTGTCTCCTAAAAAGTTACTTTTTCCTTGCCCTTCCAAGAACAGATTTAGTAGATGTGACAGAACCATAGAACAGACCAAGCTGAAAGGGACCTCAAAAGACCATCTAGTCCAACCTTTTCTGGGGAACGGAACCTAGATGAGATTATCTAGCACCCTGTCCAATTGTATCTTGAAAACCTCCAGTGATGGGGACTCTGCCACGTCCCTGGGGAGGTTGTTCCATGGAATGATTGTTTTCACTGTAAAAAATTCCTTTCTTATACCATGATGAAACGTCTCTCAATACAACTTGTATCCATTGCCCTTTGTCATCTCCATGTGGCTCCTTGTGAAAAGAGAGCCTCTGTCCTCTTTGCAGTCACCCTTTAAGTACTGGAATACTGTGATGAGGTCTCTCCTAAGCCTTCTCTTCTCCAGGGAAAAAAGACCTAATTCCTCATAAGGCAGGTTCTCCAGCCTTTTGATCACCTTCATGGCCCTCCTTTGGACCCTCTCCAGTCTACGTCTTTCTTGAATTGTGGGGACCAGAACTGGACACAGCACTCCAGGTGCAGCCTGACAAGTGCTGAGTAGAGTGGGATGATCATGTCTCTATGTCTGCTAGTAATGCCCCTGCTGATGCAGCCCAGGATCCGATTTGCCATCTTTGCTGCAGCGGCTCACAGCTGACTCATGTTCGGCTTGTTGTCCACCAGGACCCCCAGATCCTGTTCAGCAAGACTGCTTCCCAGTCACACAGATCCCAGCCTCTACTGGGCTGTTTGGTTATGTCAGGTGCAGGACTTGCACCTGTCTTTTTGTTAAACTTCATACTGTTCTTGCTAGCCCACTCTTCCAGCCGGTCCAGGTCTCTCTGTAAGATGGCTCTCCCTTCTGGCTTGTCCACCTCACCACCCAGTTTAATGTCATCAGCAAACTTGGTGAGGGAGCTTTCAGTCCCATCATCCAGACCACTTATGAAGATGTTGAACAGTGTGGTGCCCAATATCAATCCCAGGGGGACCCCACTTGTGACAGGTTGCCAGCCCGAGTAAAAAGCATTGATCACCGTGAAATCACCAAGAAATATTACTCTGTTACAAACTGAGAATAGGTAGTAAGTGATGGGGAAAATATAAATCTATAGGTTGGATAGTACATTACAAGAAAGGTTAATTTACAAGAACCTCTGTCTTTAAAATGTCTGTAGGGTATGTTGAGCAAATAATAGATTTTCTGAAGATATAGCACTTTTTCCTCACTGTAGCACTAAGAAGTGCTACAGTAGAGATGGTGTGGTGACCTGATTTTAGACATGCACAGGCTTTTTTTACTTTTCTTTTTTTTTAATTGAGTTGAAATAGAACTTCTGAAGACAAGATTTAATAGGAGGACTTTTTTTCTAAAATTAGTCAGATTCAGAAGCCTGGTGGTGTAATTTTCATTTTAAAAAGTTAAGCAAACTGTTTTGCTTTTTAATCCATCTTCAGACTTCTTATAAGTCTGTGTTATTCAACACAAAACATCTGCACAGCTCTCATTTCCCCCAAGTCTTCATTTGGAGCAGGAAGGCAGAGCTAAGTTCAAATGCAACTTTGTGCTTTCGATGTTCAGAGGCTGCTAGAGGTTGCCCATCTTTCTCAGAAACTCACAGCATCCTTGGGGTTCTGTTTGCCATTCTAATAGCAAAATTAAGAGAAGACAGATGGTAAGAGAAAGAATTAGAGCTGGAAGCAGCTGTTATGAAATCTGCTTCAAGAATACAATTGCTTATATAGAATTATTCAGAGAAAGCCAAAAAAGGAAAACATATTTTTCACCCTGGCACACCAGCTGGTGTCGCTGCTATAGTCAATGTAACTGTACTGCTTAGAAAAACACATATTAGAAATTGCATCATCAATGACAACATGAAAAAGGACAGAAATATAAATGAATATAAAAGTCTCACTCATTCTACCATAAATCTTGAAGCAACTGGATTTATGTAAGTGAAACATAATGGAGCTATAGAAATAACTTTTAGCTTTTAAAATGTTTAACCCTTGAGCATTCTCGTTGGTATGCTATCTTAAAATGTTGCTGGGGACAGTTGATGAGGGCACTGATTAAATCAATGTGAGGGTGGTGATCAAGAAAAATCAAAAAGCGATATTGTCTGTATCAGATAAAGCCACATTTCCAAACCCCTGTCCTAGAGTGATCCAACTTCTTTTCTGTTTTATGTCACAGATCAGCATGAACGATGGAGCTGTCTCAACATGTAGTAATGTTGTTAGTGACATCTCATGCAGACAAGTACTTCAGCATGCACAGATGCGATAGAAATTATACATACAGCCATAGAACCCTGCCCATAAGTGAGATCTGGCTTGTGGACCACTAGCTGGACCACTCTGATTTACCTGGGCATTACCAAAATGCCCATTGCCTGACCTAATCAGCAATATAAAACTTCACAAAGTTTTATATTGCCTGACCTAATCGGCCATATAAAACTTCATCACAGCATGACTGGGAACAGCGATGATAGGGGTGAGATTCTGTTGTCTAAACAGAACGGCATCATTTGTGATGTCCCAGCATATCCTGCCTGGGTTCCCACTGCTACTCCAGACGAGTGCATGTCTTCCATTAGTTCTGTGTCATATCCACCAGCACCATGCAGTTGGCTCAGACAGACAAGAGCAACTAAAATGACAGCAAATTACTGTTTTCAGGGAACTGAGTGCTAAATGACTCTCCCTTAACTAATCTTGAGTGTCAGGTGCTACTAGAAAATCTCTAAGGCTAGCTCTAGTAAATTAAATTTGGCCAGGAAGAGTCCTGGGTATGAATGCTAAAAGGCTTGGAATGACCTGCATCCATACTGGTATCTAACTATCCTGGCACTCAAAACTAGGGTTGTCACAATTAAACCACTTTTCGGCTTTGTCCCAGTACTCTTTGGGAAGGTACTGAGACAGGCTAAAAGCATGCAAGGCGCATTCAGAGCATTTAATAGTGTAGATGATCATATTTCAGTGCCCAGGACTGATGCTTCTAATGTACTTGTTTGTGAGCTACTCTATCTATTTCTAAAGCAGACGAATGGGGAGAGTTAAATATCTCTAATGACACTTTCCATGTGCCCATGGAAAGTCTAGTATTTTACTCCCTGGTGACTCGAAAAAGACTCCCAAATCCATGACTCATATAAAGAAAGGTGATCATCAGAGATTCTGAGCATCAAAATATCCAACTGAAGTAAACCTAAGCACAGTGCAAAGGTAAGCAGAAGGTGAGAGTGTCTGCTTCATTATGGTTATCTGAAGAAGGACCTCTCTAATGCAAAAAGGGATAATAAGTAAAGGGGCAAGCAATAAACACGAACTCACAGAAACACAAACCTAGCAGAGAAGGGATAACAGAAAATGCCAAAGACCAAAAATCTCCAGTCACTAACCAATGGGCTGTTAAGAAACTACAGGCATAGCTTTGGAGAGAGCTGACCTGGACTTTGTAACTGACAAGAGGCGGGAACAAGAGGAACATGTGGATTTGGGCTATTTGAGGGGGTTCTACAGGACTATGCAAAACTTAGAAAAGAAAGTGCAGGGGAATGGATGATCGGGGAGGAACAAGGCTGTGCGTGTGTATTCACTAGCAAACACCAAGCTGGACCAGCTGGCGAGCAGAAGGCCATGGGAGGATCCTAACAGGGGTATTGGTCAGGTGGAGGGTCCGTGTGCTGGTATTCAGGGGATCCTGCAAATGTGGAGTGCCCGTGTGACAAGCATGCAAGTGCTGCATTTCACAGCGAGCACCATGCTGGGCTGGCTGGTGAGTAGGGGACCCACGGGGCAGGTAAGAGGGATCCAGGCAGGGGTTTCGGGTGGACAGAGGGGCCATGCCAGTGCTCGGGGAATCCATGAATGTGCATGTGCTTGTGAACCTAGTGTCATGTGCATGCTGTCACTAGTGAGCTACAGCACTAGTGAGTCCTACACCTAGGTGCTGTTCAAGGCAGCACCTTGTCTGTGGTAGTCAGGATAGCCAGCCTTGTCAGTGTCCTGTGTGCGTCTGGGCTCAAGCGGATGGGCAGGAGGAAACCCTGGGCTTGGAGTTGCTGGAAGCAGCAGCCACTTATAAAATCACTTAACACACACAGTCCCAGAAACCTCTTTTGTGATTTGAAAGAGCTTGAAGCATCTAATTTGAAATGTTGGCTCCCATACCATAAGATGGGCAAGAACGAGCTACACAGCCTGTTACTGAGCTGCAAAACCTTTTGGAAACAAACAGTAGAGGGAGTGAGGTGATTAATTCAGTAGATCACTTTCTTAGTAAGACTCATTAGAAAATTAGAGTTCTTGGCAATTTAAAAGCTTCAGATTTTTTTTTCCCTTGGATGACTAGTTTTCCCTTGGATGACTTTTCCCTTGGATGACTTGGATGCAGGTTGAAGCCAGAGCTTGACAGCTCATCCAAAATACAATCTCTTCCATAACCTGAGCTAGCTGCAAATTTCCTGCTCTCAAGGAACCACAGATTCAAGCCTAATTCGAGTAAAACAGGTACATATTTGTTTTCATGAAAATATTGTCCTTAATTCAACAAATATTCCTCTAATCTTTTGTCATACTATTCCAAGGTATTTACAGACAACAAATAAATCGTTTCTCAGCCTGCATTGTGCTGACCTAAACAAATGAATTTCTTCTACTCCCCTCTTGTAGGTTGTCTAATCTAGTGCAAGATTTGTCAGTCCTGTCTTGAACTCAGAGGTTCAATGTATCTTTCTTGAACATAACTGGCTAGACAATATCATATCATTATAGTGGCTTTTTCCTTCTTTATTGTAAATATCTCTCCTGACACAATTTAGATTTTAATTGGACATTTTCATGGTTGAATCACAGCAGACACTCTCAGTTACTAACCTACAAGTTTGGTCTACTCTTTATACTCTTATTTTCCCTTGAGGGGCTTACTGCACAAATGTTGTTATTAATGCTGAAGTGCATCACCTCACACTCTGTAGTACAACTTTTCATCTCAGATCCTTCAAACAGGTTTTAAAGTTAACATTTAAAATGGTGTGCAGCACAGGGTCTGAATCCTTTGTGGCTGAGAAGGGCATTGCATGGGATTTTCAACTCCCTGGGAAAACCCTCCAATTATCCTCTAATCATTAATGAGGGAAACAATCCACAACAGTCCACTATTTTCTGAGGTCCCACCTTTGGGGCTGCAGCCTGGGTAGGTGAAGGTACGTGCTTGCAAACTTGGGTCAGGTACATAACCTCCAGAAGAGGGAAGGATATCAGAAACACTCAGCTTGGCATTTCCCTTCTTCATAAGCACTCTTCACTGTTAGGAGCTAGGATTCAAGTTCTCTCTGGAAGCCAGATAATGTGAGCTAAGCCTTGTTGAGTATCATTTGCAGGTAATCTTTATTAAATCTAAAGTCCCCAAGACAGATTACAACAAGAACTACGTTGTCTTGACATCTTAAGTAGTCATTAAACCTCAGAGGAGGGGGAAGATGATGGTTGCAGCAACACAGAAGTACAAAAGCATTCCATAGTCCTGACAAGGACTAAAGGCTCACAAAATGGGAAAATAACTCTTATTTTATTTAGATAGTTTAAGGAATTAAAACTTTTGAAGATATTATTTTTGCAGTCAGCCTTAGGCTGAGGTTAGAAGGATGTCAGAACTGGAACCACAGACTGCCATGTAATAGCTGTAAGTGAAATGAAGGGAAAAGGTTTTCTTCAGAAATAACTGCACTCTGATACTAAAAACATTTTTTATGATTGGCTGAAATTCATACCACAATGCAAGAATGTCTCTACGGGATACCATTTTTCCTAAGACCACTGACACTATAGCAAAAATGCTGGCATAGCAAACAGGAAGAAAACTCTCCCTAAACATGATGGATTGTTGTTTTCAGATGATTTTTCAGAAGCCGTTTATCCTCTATCTAGATGTTCATATGACATGGATATAAAACTTTGAAATATAATTTTACCCTTTATTAACCTACAGTAAAAGTTCCCCAGGGAATATTTTAATACTCTAGCATAATTTATTAGAGAAAGATGAACTAAAATAAAATCAGGTTTAATCTGTTCTTCTATTTACTACACTTGCTTTGGTTGGGATAATTTAATTATTTTTAATTGCAGTTTAAATGGCCATAATGATATAATTTTCAATATTCAATACATGATTTAGAATATTTGCAATAGAATTTTGAACATTAACACCAGCTGATTAATCTGTTTAACAATCACCAACTGCTGAGCATATTACAGCATATGACAACAATTCATGAGATTTATGGTGCTCCTCATGAAGAACAAAACAGACATACAATTTTCATTTTTGATTCAATGCTTATTTTTCTACTATATATAAAGGAAAAAAAAGACAATATTTTGTGCTGTTAAAACATGCACAAAGAAAGCAACAAATTATAATGTTAAGAATTACAAGTAGGAACTAGGGATAAGGGAAACAATTTTCGGGGGAAAAACAAAATTAAAACAAAAATCCTTACCACAGTTCATCTCATGTAAAGTTCAGAAAAAATGCTTTTATTCAAATAAGAATGGTGGCTTTTCTCAGCTGTAAGCCAGCCTGTCCAAAATAGACTTATTCGTATATTACCTTTGACTTCAATGCAGCATTCACAAGGACATTGCAGATCTTCTGATCTCTGGGTCATCGGAGTTTCTTCAGGTCCAACTTTGCAGACTTGGACTCCTGACTCCACGGAGACCAAGCAGCGGTACAGAAGTGATAAATGCCTCAAAACATCCCCTGCTCTTGGGGAGCACTTCCGAAGGTGTGACAGTACTATTCATCTCACAGCCACCACAATTTAACATCCTCTCCTATTAGCACATATTTTAAGTGGTAATTCTTAAAACGGAATTCATAAATCAGTGACCTGAGGTGCTGGGGCACAAAACTGTCTCATTCATTCCTGCTACAGGGGCAGAAGCCTTCAATAGAAGACAGAGCAGGCAGCTCGGGGCAATAGCAGCTCCATGGGAGTAGCCAAGTCTGCTTGCACCTCTAGGCAGAGCCTTTGGTCACACACGGCTCACGACATTTTGGAACTGCAGGGTCCATCTGACTACCAGAAACACCTACCATAGATGATGTGAAGCATCATCATCAATGTAGATAAGATCATAAGACCCCTGGGAAAAGAAGTGGCCTTGAATCCATACAAAAAGCAACCTCTCGCCCTCTCCTAGACCCCCAAACAAAACAAAACAAAACAAAACACAACACAACAAAGCAACAGCAGGAAATCAGAGAACCAGCTACAGAGAGAAGAAAATTTACAAGTAACTAGGAGAATAATATACTATTTTCTCTTTAATCATGACACACACCGTTTCTATCCCTATTCTACTAGTCCCTGTTTTACAATTTCTGCTAATTATTAGAACATTTTGGTACATTTGGTAGAACATTTGGTACATTTTAAAATTTCCTTTTTAAAATAAGCTATACAGAGATTTTCTCTGAGCTTAATAAATTTCTCCCAGCTTCCTAAGCAGATTCACCTTGAACCATAGAAATTCTTAACCCAACTTTCACCCAAGTTATGCCATAGCTGCTCATGCTACTTTGGCATACCCACAGCCCTTATTCTTCAGGGCTGCAGCAGCTAAAAGCCTCAGGAACAATTTTGCTTACTTGGTGGCTCTCCTGTCCTATCTTTGTAGACCAGTGCTCGAAATTTATGGAAAGACCTCTCTACTACTTTTCTAGGAAAATTTCATAGTTCTCATATAATTGGGATTTCCTGTTGTCCTGGTTTCAGCTGGGATAGAGTTAATTTTCCTCCTAGTAGATGGTATAGTGCTGTGTTTTGGATTTAGGATGAGAATAACGTCGATAACACACTGACATTTTAGTTGTTGCTAAGTAATGTTTACACTGATCAAGGACTTTTCAGCTTCCCATGCTCTGCCAGGCACACAAGAAGCTGGGAGGGGGCACAGCCAGGACAGCTGACCCCAACTGGCCAAAGGGCTGTTCCATACCATATGACGTCATGCTCAGTATAGAAACTGGGGGGAGCTGGATGGCGGGCAGTGATCCCTGCTCAGGGACTGGCTGGGCATCGGTCAGCGGGTGATGAGCAGTTGCATCACTTGTTTTTTTCCTGGGGTTTGTTCCTCTCTCTCTCTCTCTCGTTTTTTTCCTTTTCATTACAATTTTTTATTATTATTACTATTATTTTATTTTATTTTAATTTAATTATTAAACTGTTCTTATCTAACCCACGAGTTTTCTTACTTTTGCTCTTCAGATTCTCTCCCCCATCCCACAGGGGGGGAAGGGTGAGTGGTGTGGTGCTTAGTTGTCAGCTGGGGTTAAACCACAACAGTCCTTTTTGGTGCCCAATGGGAGGCCCGAAGGGTTTGAGATAATAACAGATTAACCAGAGCATATTAAGGCATTTGTATCTGTTAACAGTTGTGGGTCACAATATTGATACATCTGTTCTCGATATTAGTTTATCTGATCTACACCATGCTCATTTTTTTGCTGTATATGTTAAAGATCGGTGTTGGTTTTTGCATTTTGCTGTGCTCTGCAGTGGTTAGTGATGTTTTGACTGGGAGATTTGTAATTAAAACACTGTCCTTGAGCTTAATGTGGTATTTGGGCTTTGTACTTGTGCTGGTTTTGGCTGGGGTAGAGTTAATTTTCTTCATAGAAGCTAGTATGGGGCTATGTTTTGGATTTGTGCTAGAAACACAGGGATGTTGATAACACAGGGATGTTTTCATTACTGCTGAGCAGTGCTTACACAGAGTCAAGGCCTTTGCTGCTTCTCACCCCACCCCACCAGCGAGTAGGCTGGGGGTGCACAAGGAGTTGGGAGGGGACACGGCTGGGACAGCTGACCCCAGCTGACCAAAGGGACATTCCGTACCATATTATGTCATGCTCAGCATATACAGCGGAGGGAAGAAAAAGGAAGTGAGGGACGTTCAGAGTGATGGTGTTTGTCTTCCCAGCTGTGTGGTGCTTAGTTGCTGGCTGGGATTAAACCATGACAGTACTGAAGCCATTACTGTACTTCAGGTACCACCTCATGGAGACAATTAGCAATTATACTTCTTCCTCTGATAAGTTTTTTATGGAGGAAATACAGAATGGCACCTTCACTACCTTATTCTATGATGTTTCCCTCTTCATTACAGTAACTTTTCAGTATCTTGAACATCCTTGGGTAGTTAAGATACTTCTATTGGTATGTCTTGGGAGTATTGTTTTGGTTTTGTCTAAGGTTAATAAGCAATTTGAGAATGTCATCCAGAGATCTGCCCCAAGGCTGCCCCTAGTTATGAGTGGCAGGGTGTGTGGGATAGTATGGGCAAATGCGTAGGACGGTGGGTACCTCCAGTGTTTTGGAACTTCACCCCTGAACAAGTGCAGAATCCTGAAAAACTAGTAAAGTATTTGGAAAAAGTATGTTGTCACCCTGGCAACTCCAGAGAGACACAAATCACTGCAACGTGCTGGGGCCTGGCCCATGCCTACCAAGCCCTGTTCAACACTATTCAGTACTCTCAAGGGGAAGAGAAAGTCTCTGGATCTGACAACAAAATGACAGGCACTGTGGCTACTCCAACCCCAGCGATGATAGTGCCATTACTCTAACCCCCGCGAACCCATGCACTGCAGCTGAACCATGGAACCAACCTATGCTGGTGTCAATCACCCCTATACACAAGAAGAAATCCTGGAAGCAAAAGTCAGCTCATTTCAAAAGGAATGACGAAAAAGCAGGGCCATCACGAAGAGAGGAAGAGGAAGAACTTGTAAATGAGACAGAAACCATCCGATTTCTATCCCTGAGTGAGCTGTGAGACATGTGAAAGGATTTCAGCCTTCATCCAGGTGAGCACATTGTCACCTGGCTGCTCCAATGCTGGGATAACGGGGCCAGTAGCCTGGAATTAGAGGGTAAGGAAACCAAACAGCTAGGATCCCTTTCTAGGGAAGGGGGCATTGACAAAGCAATCTGAAGAGGGGCACAAACCCTCAGCCTCTGGAGGAGACTCCTGTCAGGCGTGAAGGAAAGATATCCCTTCAAGGAAGATGTTATATATCACCCAGGCAAATGGACCACCATGGAGAGAGGTATCCAGTACCTGAGGGAATTAGTCATGCTGGAGGTGATTTACGGTGACCTGGACAACGTGCAGTTATCCAAAGATCCAAATGAAGTCCAATGCACAACACCTATGAAAAATACTAATATTTCATAAAGTAGGGGTGGTTTGGGTGATACAGTCTTCTACATTTTAGAGTGGAGGAAAAGGGTTTAATAAATAAATATTTATAAACAAACATTTTGCAAGGAAAAATAGAGCACTGGAAAGAATAATCTGACATTTTCATGTATTGCAGAGTCTAAAGAGCACAAATAAAAGGTACAATTTTTTTTTTTTCAGAATATTTTTGTCAATGGAAATTTGCTCGGTTTTGATGTAAGGAAGAGTGTGGTTGTAGTTTAGTTAAAGTTGTTGGTCTCAAGCATCACCTAACCCAGGTTTATTCTAATCCAGTCATTCTAAAACCATTGGGTATCATCAATCCATCTGTGGTTCTTTTCAGCAATTAGTTAAACTAAGTGTTTTGGGAACCATGTCGCAGAGAACTGGAAGAGCATTAATCTATTAACCTCCTTATTCCAATCAGGAAAAATTTGAATTCACAGATGCAATGAAACTTTGTATTGAAGTTGACTTTTTGTAATATCTCCTAAATGTTTATTTTTAACTTATTTCGAACAGAACAATCCTGAATAGCATGTATATTTAATCTCAATTGGTGCTGCACCAAGCATGTTAATTTGCACTCTTCCTTATCTTTCAGAAGAATATTACATATTTTATGCAATATTATTCCTCCTCTACACGGCTCCAAATAAACTGAGGATGCCAACATGCCATTCACTTCAGCAAAACTTCACATAATAAAAATTGCATAGAAATATTGCAACAGAAAGCCAGCACGCTGGAGTCCCAAGAATTAAAATATAAATGGTACCACTTCACTCTCATACTCTCAGAGCACCTAAGTAGTGACTATGGCTCTTAGAATAAACCTAAAACCGTTCTGTCTATCCACAGTTCATGCCCCAAATAAGCATAATTGGATCATTGTTATGGAATCAAAGAAAAATTTTGCAGCAGATATATGCTGACCTATCAAGTATATTACAGCTCCAGTTATTATATAGTCTTCATTACTTTGTTTTGTTAAATAAAGCAACAAATAACGTTATTCATAATGTCAATAAAGTGTCACTGTTTTGAAGTAAAGATCCACTTAAAAGTAAAATCTTTGCCAACTAATTTCCTTGCCACTACTTTCAAATTAAAATGCAATGACTTTTAACTTCCTGTCAACAATCTATATGAATAAAATATATCCCAGACTCGAGGACACTGTAATTAAAGGTGGAGTCTCAAAGGTGCATCAGTGGATGCAGAGACAAAAGAAAAACAATCCCATATTTTCAAAATAATCTTAAAATTGATTGCTTTGCAGCTCCACACCAGAATCTAAGTAAAGTCTGATGAATTTGAGTGCACAGTTTAAAAATTAAAATCAAATCCAAGCATTCCTAGGTAAAGAACGAGGTTTTCCCAGAACGTTTTGTAACCGAGAGAAACCACTAGAGGGCAAAATGTCCATTGCTAAAATCCTAAGTGAGCCAGGCACCTTTATATAAAGGAGAAAAGTATAACAGAGGGAAAAAAATCCCCCAAAATAGCCTTTTTTTCTTCTTCTTTTCGTCCTCCCTCCCCGAATTAAACAGAAGCTTGTAATCAAAATATCAATTAATAATACAAACATTGTCCCTTAACCTCTGTCTCTGAAAGGACATCATTAGATGACATTTCTCACAAAGTCAAATCTATGCTGTTGCTTCTTCTTGTTTCTACAAATAGCTACTTTCTGCAGACATTTAGATGTTCTCAGAACTAAAACTTTTGTTTAGGATATCTGGAAATAACAGAAACTTTAACTTGCTTAGGCCTTCAAATTTACCAAAGTGGAAAAAAAAGATAACTAGAAAGACACAGGAGTGACACCTTTATTTAGCACTAACTTTCGTTTGGCCAGCGGTAAGAGTAAATATGCATTGAACTTTTTTAAAGATCCAGCTGTACAGCTAAGTTGCATTTATGACGTTTATTGCATTAGTAATAGAGCTCTTCACAGTTGTCAGTGTGCTTACGCACAAAATCCTTCAAGGAGCAAGAATTCCCAATAACTTCCAAGTGACACATTAAAATATGAGACTAAAATCATACAGGCACAGAACTATTAAAGCCATTGCAAAAATTCAACTTTTAGGTGTCTTTCTCTCCAGTTGAATTACAGCCACAAGTTGGGAGGCCAGGCGTCACACAGAATACATGGGGAAAGTCTGATGCTGAAAGGTAGAACCATGCAGCAGCACATGCTGGGGGCTGCCTGGCTGCAAAGCAGCTTTGCAGAAAAGGACCTGGGGGTCCTGGTGGACACCAAGTTGAACATGAGTCAGCCATGTGACCTTGCCGCAAAGGCGATGAATGGTATCCCGGGCTGCAGTAGGCAAAGTATTGCCAGCAGGTGGACGGAGATGAAACTTCCCTTCTAATCAGCACTAGTGAGGCCACACCTGTAGTATTGTGTCCAGTTCTGGGCTCCCCAGAACAAGAGAGATACAGTCTGACTGGACTGAGTCCAGTGAAGGGCCAGTAAGATGATTAAGGGACTGGAGCATCTCTCCTGTGAGGAAAGACTGAGAGAGCTGGGACTGTTCAGCCTGGAGAAGGGAAAGCTCAGGGGGATCTCATCAATGTATATAAACATCTGGAGGAAGAGTGAAAGAAGATAGAGCCAGGCTCTTTTCAGTGGTGCCCAGTGACAGGACCGGGGGCAATGGGCACAAACTGAAACAGGAGGTTCCCTCTGAACATCAGGAAACACTTTTTTTACTGTGAGGCTGTGGAGTCTCCATCCCTGGTGCTATCCAAAAGCCGTCTGGACATGGTCCTGGGCAACCGGCTCTAGGTGTCCCTGCTTGAGCAGGGGGGTTGGACAAGATGACCTCCAGAGGTCCCTTCCAACCTCAACCATTCTGTGATTCTGTGAGAAACACTGAGAGGCACAGATGCATACAGTGACAGTGTTCTCAGCTGGCCAGCTATAAATGACCTTGGGTTGTGAAGATACATAATCTTGTTTTTAAGAGATCTAGAAGAAAGCACCATGAAGTGCAAATGATGGGGTGGACACTAAGTATAATGAATGGCTTCATAACTAAATAGATAGTCTTCTTCAGTTTTCAACAGAGCATGAAATTGACCTTGCAGATAACGGTAAGGAAAATAAAAGAAGTGTATATAAAGATACTAAAAATACTGTAACAGAAGTGAAAGCAGATCTTAAGGAACTAAACATTTCCAAATTATAAGCACCAGGTGAACTCCATCCCAAAATTCTGGAAGAACTGAAAAATGAAGTTGCAGGCCAGATAGCATGTATTTTAAGATAGCTTCCATAAGGGGAGAGAACAAATCTGAAGAACAGCAAAATATATTACTTGTATTCAAGAGAAAAGAATAGCCTGATAAATATAGACTTTTTCATATGACTCAAATAACATGCAAGGCTTTTGGACACATTTTTTCCATCTATCTATAGCCTGCATTTTGTTTGTTAAAAAAAGTAAAAATGTAACATGAGTTTTAAAAAATGAAATTATTTCCACAGTAGGGTAATGAAGTAAGAGCTCATCCATCTGGGCTCTAACACTCTGACACATTGAAATCTAGTAGTTTAGCTAAAGAAGATAAAAATTAAAAGAAGTCTAACCTGAGCAATGAATTGGCCTAACAGGAGACAACACCAGACAGGATTAAATAGGAAACTCCTGGGCTGGGTGATTGATTGGGGAAGCAAATATTGGTTTCGGGCCTGATCTCTTCACGAATTTCCATTGCTAGAAAAGGAGCTCTCATCAGGAGACACTGTTAACAAAACACAGGGGTGAATGACCTGAAGGACCATGTTAGTGGATATTCAGCAATACTAAATACATGGCTGTGCACTACTAACTAAAAATATTTAAATTAAAACTTATTTTTAATTTCAAATTTATTCTTATAACATGACAGCAGAAGGAACTGATTATATTTGTTGATCATAGGTTAACTAATGTGATATTAATGTGATACAACTATCTAAAAGGCAAATGCAATACTGGCACATCATCATTAAGAATACAGTGACTGTCAAGACATAATTAAAAAGGAAGAGAATTAGGGAAGAGCTATTAAGATGAAAAGGACAATGAAAAGCCTATCATAGGAGAGAGGACTAAAAGAGCTCTGTTTTTTAATCTACCAAAATGAAGGCTGAGGCACAATTTAACTCTTCTTTCTAAAATACTTCAGGGAGATAAACACTAAGGAGGAAGCAGAGTGACTTCAACTACGGAACAATGTCGGCACAAATACAGCGATGAATAAACTGTCAAAGGGAAGTTAGTAGAAGCCCTCAAGCAGCTTTCCAATGGGAGCTGGGGCAGAAATGGAGGGCAAGGGAAGTGCAAAAAAACCTACTGAGATGGGCTTTGATATACTTATGAAAATAAGAGTCCAGCTCTCTGCTATTGCAGGCACTACCCACAGAGATCCCCAAAGTCCCTTCTAGTCCTGGTCTTCTCTTGTGGGCATGGTCTGAGATCCCATAAACAGAAGAATAAAGAAATTGTACTTAGAGAGGTCAGCTACTACCTAGGCGTACACACATGCTTTGAACAGTCTGACAGTCTTGGTGAGCATTTGAACACTTAGGCAATACCTGTACTAGTACACTGAGGAAATTGAGACATTTTATTAAGTTACGCAGCAACAGAGAGATCTGAGGATCTCAAGTGATGCATAAATTTCAGTCATTGGCCCGTCAGGGGCTCTAGCCTACATACTGTGCATATGCACAATAAACTACATGGCACTATACAGCTCCATCATGATAAATCATTTAAATTGCTTTTCTGTTCCACTAGTCAAGCTAGCTAAGGCTCCCTATATTGAAGTCTGCACTGTACACATACCAAAAATATCTTGCCTGTAATGAGAAAGAAATTCACAGCAGTAGACACCTACAGTAATTTTTGAATATTATTATAAAGTAGTACACACGTAAAGCCACATCTCTCCTTCTCAGAATGAACTTTTTAGAAAACTAGCTCCATGATAAGGGGTAAAAAACGAAACCAACACCCCCCACCAAAAAAAAAACCAAGTACAAAAACACAAACAACTTTAAAAAATTAAAAAAAAAAAAACCCCAACCAAACAAAAAAAACCAAAAAATCCAAAAACCAAACAGGTTGAGGACATTGTGGGCTTAGAAAGCTTTGAGATAATAGTAGGAAAAAGAAGAAAGAAAAGTCAGTCAGGCACACCTACTGGACCAAGAAAATGACTATCCCTATCCTGTTCTTATACTATGCTCATCACTTTAGTACTCAGACTTAAGGGACAGAAAAACTACACCTTTAAGTAAGGGCATAAAAAAGTGACTATAAATGAAAACAACTCTATGAATACAACCAAAATATTCCATGTTATTGAAAGAGCTGAGTAACTTCTACCTAGGAATTTGGAATAGGAACTGAATGAGAATCAAGAAGAATGAAAAAGAAACATTAAGTGATTGCGCATGTGACAGATGTAGACAAGCCTTA
The DNA here is from genome assembly GCF_034638445.1 of Ciconia boyciana. Taxonomy (NCBI): domain Eukaryota; kingdom Metazoa; phylum Chordata; class Aves; order Ciconiiformes; family Ciconiidae; genus Ciconia; species Ciconia boyciana. The sequence continues at coordinate 44,700,402 of NC_132936.1, forward strand.
GCAAGTGGAACAAAAAACCTAAAAGATTTAAGAAATTATTTTAAGTAAAATTCCTATATTGACATTAACAGCTCAATAGAACTGTAGAAGAAACCAAAGGAGGTGAATTGGGGAAACAAATCCAACAACCACACACACAAAACCAAGGGGTAATAGTTCTTCATTACTAGGATATAGCAGCACATATTAAAAGATAATAGGAGGGTGAAGTGACGGAGCAGCTGCAATAAGGAAAAGATTGAATTCAATGAATGAAATGAATCTATATTGAATTCAATGAATCTATTCAATGAATTCAATATAGATTAACAAAAGTGACAACAAAGTATCTTCCATTTTGTGTATATTTTATGAAAGCTGAAACACATGTAACCATGCATCAGACTAATAGATAAAATTTAATACAGAAGCACTTAAATTGATCTAGTTAGTTACAAATGTTACAAATAAGGTCTCTTCCAATTTATCTACATTTTGGAGCTGTGTTTGTTTTATTTTATTGATAGTGTAAAGAAAGACATTTCATGATGAATGCTAAGTAAATAGTGTTTAATGAGTTGTCACTTTACATTGGACATGAAATTGAATACGGCCACAGTGAAAAGAAAAAACGAAAGTGTTTTATAAGACCTGTACCTGGTAAGAGAGGGGGAGCAAGAACGAAATTTTGTCCTGTACAAAAGTTAGCAATGGGTTTAATCTGAAATACCAAATTTCTGGTTTCGGGAATATCTGGATCCAAAAGAGAAACTGGGATCTCTCGTCTGTGCTGGAAAAGGCTGGCTTTCACTTTCAGACCATAGAAACAGAAATTAAGCCTGATGACTGTTTTCCACTGCTTTCTTCTCCTCAGCCTAGCCTTGGTGTCTCTGTAAAGGTTTTATTTGCTGGAAATAAACAGGTGAACACTCTTCTGCACTCCCACATAAATCCTTCTTTTGAGAAGGTGAGGATGTTGAATTACATCAAACTGTGATCCTTATAAAGCAAAACAAAATGATGATGGATAGTCATATGATTACAAATAGTCATGTCACAGGGCTTACCAGATAATGTCTCATTAGCAGAGCTGTTATAACAAATCTCCTGGTCTATTATAATGGAAAGTAAAATTTTTCAGCAAGTTACCATGAAAGCAGGCTAAGATAAAATTTATAGGAAATTTTTAATTGGATGTCCTTTTTACGTACTTAATATTTTACAAAAATGAGAATTTTCATTTACTCCACATAATTTATCCAGGTACTCATGCTAGAGATTTTAGGAACATATTATTCTGAAAATTGTTCTGGTGGGTTTTTTTGGGTTTGTTTTGGGTTTTGTTTTTTTTTTTTCCTAAGAATGCACTGAGTCACTGCTCCTTTTTTTTAGGGAGATATTTCACATAGCAGAGCTGTCTCCAGGCCCACCAAAAACAAATTTATGATTATCCTTGACATGTGTATTATTGTTTCCAAGATCCTTCGTATAGAAAAGTCAAACTGTGAATGATCTTCACAAGATCTGGATGGCAGATTGGAAGTCATTATTTTAAAATCAATAATCCTAGTAAAGTTATATATTTTTGTAATGCCCTGGTAACAATTTTAAATTTCATCACTGGCATAATTGCAACATAGTACTATGTCTCGCTGAGGAAAATACATATTCAGAAATCCTTCAAATCTCTATCCCTCCCCGCTTCTTAATTTCTGTTATTCCTTACTAGTTTCAACTGCTTCAGCTGCTTCCTTTTGTCCACACCTTGTCTATTTTCCCCACTCCCCCACCTCCATTACTTATAAATCATGCCTTTACGGAATTATTTTCCACCTCTCTCATTGATCTTATTTGCTTTATCTGAAGTTTCCAGGGTTTCATTGTTTGCTGAGGTTCCATTAGCCACTGGAATCATCTAGCCTGACATAATAAGCCAGGCCAGGCAGGCTGCCTTTTCATTACAGCATCATAAAACTCTGCAAGAAGTAAGTGAAAAAATGGATTCATTTATCGCAGTATTACATTTCAGAAGTTATAGCAAAAATTTTCACTTTTTTGGTTTTTTAAAAGAAAATTAAGTGGCTGTTAAATCAGCTAGAATTATTTTTTATTACAGTTGGACAACCATATAAGGTTAAAACATGTATATGACTTCAAATCAAGGTTGAAGTGACAGATTTAACAGTTAAGGTTATTATTATTATTTATAAACTAATTGGATAGTTTGTCCTTTCCTCTTTACTCTGTACAATATTTCTCCTTTCCCATCTCTATCACCCAAAAGTTAGTGGAGATGGGTGGATCCTGAAAAGCTGTGCTTGCACCATGCACTGTGTACATAAAATCAGTGCTTTGCTACAAGAACCAGCAGAAGAGCCAAAGGTAGCTGGGAGGCAGCGTTTAAACCATGAGCAGCTTTAAAACTTAATTTCATAGTTTTAGATTAAATTTCTACAGCAGGCCTGGGAGTAACTGAGACTCCTTGCACTTGAACCTGAATGTTAAAATGTTGCAGTAAGAATGCATATGAGCTAAGCAGCTGGACCATAAAATAAAAGCTAAAAAGAAGGGTCTGATTCTGTCAAGAGAATCCCTAAGGTCAGAGGAATTACTCATGTACTCATGAAGGACAGTGGTAGTCCATTCAGTAAATATAAGCTTTTACTGAATTATAAGCTAGAGCAGATGCCTCTTCTTAATCTGATGATCTAGCTTTACATAAGAAACCTTGCTAAAGTTTAAAGAAAAATCATTTTCCAAACCTGTTTTTCTTTTTAGGCTTCTCTCCATCTCACTCTTTTTGAATTCTAGTTGTGTACTTAAATATTGTATTGTTTTATTATATTAAATATTATAATATAATTATATTATAATATATAATTATATTATACTATATAATTATGTCTCATTATCTCTAAATATATATAATAATAAATAATAAATATAAATTTAATATTAAAGGTGTACTTAAATATTTTGGACTGGGGGTGGCTTACCTCATGCACTGTTTCAAATGCTTCTGGATTCCACTGTGATCCATCACCACCTGTAAAGTGGAAACAAGAGCTTAACAGACTTCCACTTATGAGAAACCTTCATGAATTCATGCTGTGGTGCACTATTAGAGAAGTACAGGGAAAAAGAGACTGATTAATTCTGCAGGGACAGTAGATAGGAAGTTAAAATTTTATTTTCTTGCATAAACACTGGTTCAGATAAGCATCACCAGTTTCAGTCTCCAAATCTGGATGTCTCAGTTTCTATCAGAACTGATCTGTAACCCTTCAGACCCACTTCAGACTCATGGGGGGTGGGGGGTGGAAATCTCCTGTCCTTCTTCAGCCATGTTGGGCTCATTTTGTTTAAATAATTTCCACTAACAACACAGAGCTGTGCACTGAGTAGGGCTTGGACCATATTACCTTCAGAGGTCCTTTCCAACTTGAATTACTCCATGATTCTGTAATAGCTTTCTTTTCTTTTTTTTTGTGAAAATAGCAAAAAACTACTAAACTTGCTGATCTCAACTTTATGCCTTGAGATGAAGTGTCTAATCATAATCTATAGTTCCTTGAAGACACATAAGCTTGAAATCTCTTTGGTGTTGTGACACCTCCAGGCCCTCTCAGGAAAATAAAAATGGGTGGCAAGAGCAGAAAGAGCGGTTCCTGAGGTTCACTTTAAAAGTAAACTTCAATTATAGATGAGCTCTTAGTATGAGGGCACTTAATTTGACAAAAAACAAGTAGCAATTTTTTTTTAACATCTAAATGCTAAGCATCATATTTCCAGCAGTTTGAGGCACTTACATGCATCGTTTTCATTCCCCCTTCTTCCAGCTGGCAGTCCCACATGGATTTCTAGTGCAAAATTAACTATGACTGGCACAAAGCATATGCTTGCAGGCAAGGAGATTGGGAGAGGCATACATATTTTGCCTTGGCTGAAGCTTGTATTCGTTGGTAACTTCAGTTACCTTCCAAGCTGGCCTTTCGCAGAATGTATTGGTTTATATTGGAAATCAGACCCTCGAGTTTTAAATAATTTAGTGTAACATTTTTTAATTATCCTCCTGCCTCTTTTGTCTAGCTGCATCAGAAGCTGTGTATTTTGTCAGCATTATTCTTTGTAATCAAATTCATACTTCAGAGAATTATATATATTTTACAGTAGCTTTTATTGTTTGTTTCATTATAAACTAAATCAACTGTTTTATTTTACACATAGAGCAGAAAGTTTATGGTCTTATTAAAACTCCAATAACAGCCTGTTCAATTTATTGTTGTGCATAACAAAAGGCATATCTTAAAGAGGGAAGAGTTTTATTATTTTGGTTCCATCCCCCTCCCCCCCGCCCCTGAATTTCAGCCCGATACTCTCCATTGTCATGTCTACCAAAACAGTAATGGTAAAGGCTGAAGGTCATGAGGATAAGTAACAACTGAACCAACTCTGAATGCTACCATAATTCCTGAATTGCTGAATTCCCATGTGGTACTAAGTATATTCAAGGATATTATGGTCCCTGTATGTAGACACATACAGCTATCTGCTCTCTCTAAGATATCAGACCTCCTGTAAAATAACTTCCTGATAATTCACTTCACACCCTATTTCTTACTTTCCATTTCCTTCTTCTTGAATCAATGCCCTCAGAAAGACACCTGATCCATTGCAAGAGTATGTTCCCCACAACTGGAATTGGCAGAGGTCTTCCTTCTGCTCTAGGCTTGTGGGACAACAAATTTCTGTGTCAGAAGAAAGGAAGCTGAATTATTGATTCTGATTCTCTGTGCTGGCTGTATTTGTCACTGCTTCTGCCCTTCTGTCATAGCGAGAAAGACACATTGAGCATCAGCACTCCTTATTGCCTGAAACAGTCCATGAAACCAAAATACACGTACACACAAAGAAGAAGAATTAAAAACACAGAGGCCTGAAGATGATGAAATCTGTTCTAGACTTTTTGGTATCAAGTACATGTGAAAGGTGCTCCCTCCACTTGAAAAATGAATATTGCTGTGACCGTCCAAGACAGATGCTCTCTCTACAACCATCTTTTGAAGCAGTGCAGCCTATGAGCAAGATTGCTAATGTGTGGCATGCTCCCTGGCCTGACTCTGCCCTCCCAGGCTCAGTCTGTCCACATCGTCATAGAGAGAAAGCCACAACCTTGTCCCCTGTGGTCAAACTGTTGCAATATCAGTCTGACCTTGCAATATATAATGCTGAGAACTGTATAGGAAGGACTCAGCTGACTGATCTGTTGTGGGACACATGATGGCAGACGTAGCCAGCGCAAGAAAGAACACTGTTATTCCTACGTCCTAAACTTTCTCCTAAACTTGCACATAAACTTGCCTGTCTGCATCTAAGTATGGGCCTGTATAGAAGTACCAATGCTAGAAGAATCACTTGGGCTTAAGGGTAGTTTCAGGCTACCTATACAGATCTTAAAATGTAACTGTAACAAATTACGATGAGGTGTGCACTTTATACTAAATTGTGTTACCTCTGCATTTGGTATGAATATACCATCTGTAAAATAGCATGTCCTGTTGGTGACCCTGTTTCAAGAAACATGTTAGTCAATTGAAAAGGGCTAAGGTAACCGCAGCAAGGTGTAACTGCCTGAGAAGGGTGCTCTATACAGAGTTTCAAAGCTCTCTATTCAGTTTATGAATTATCATGCCTAGGAAATTTTGAATTTGTCTCTACTTAAGATGTTACTCTTTGATTACCATCTCACTAAAGTTCTAGCTCCTGCAGTCTGTCTATCTGTTAATGTGTAGTCCTTGGCATATCATAATCTTGCAACAAAGATACAAACGTTGCTAGGTTTTTCATAGCATGTATGATTTTACTACCTCTAAAAATATTAAAATCTGTTGTGCATAAAATCATTCCTAAATAATTCTGTCACATAAACTAAATGCAGAAAAGGATATAGACAAGTAATCTAAACCAGTAATAGATAGCATGACTGCATATATCAAACACAAGGTATAATTTTGTTTCTCCTTATTTACTACCAGTTCCTATAAACAAGCCAAAAGGAACACTTAAAATAGCATTGTCTCACTTACTGTATTAAACTAAAAACACATTCTTACACAAGACACGCTGACACCTTCAATATTAACTAGTATCTCCATGTCCAGACTACCAACCCATGTAGATATGTTTGAAATGGTTTCCTTCAAGTAAGTTGAGAGATGTCTACACTGAAAACAATAACCTGATGAATCATATGTCATCCAAATTGGTGCCCTTACCTGCAATTAAAATTTTCCTTTCTCATATGCTCCGCCTTTTTTAAAGTTAAAAAAAAAATCACTGCTATTCTTTGGAGTGGATTCTCTAGTTCATAGGGACATGCCAAAATTTTCTCCTATGCTGTAGAGAATGCAGAGCATTTTCTGAAGTGTAAACACTTTTTTCAACCCTGCTTGCCTCCACTCAATCCCAAAACAAAGAACCTTTCATTACAAGATCTGAACATGACAGCCAAGCCAACAAATGACAAAAGTTTGGCACATTCACAAAAACAGAGAAATCTTTCTACAGGTTCTGGGAACTTCTCAGGTAAGGGCTCAATATCTCACAGCATCGAGGACAAAACTATTGACATCCATTTGCCCCGTAACTCCCCCTCTCCCCTCCTCCTGCTTATGCTTCCAGCCCAAAGCCATCCAAGCTGCATGAATTGATTTCATGTCCAGAGTTTCCAGAGTGGCAGATCATTCAACCTGAACCATTTGTTCCACCCCACCCCCAGTGGCTAAGTCATAACATTCAAAAAATCGACATTTAGATTAAAACTGCTGACAGTCCCTTACCTACAACATTTGGCATGATTGTGCTGTAATACAGTATAAGAGATTAACGTTTCAAGTTTAGTGCTGTTGATGAGTCCATAAATTTCTGAATTAAGCCTGAAATTTCTTGGCCTACTTTTTAAATTGATTTGTTTCTGAATGTGCTCCTTAGAGGAGGAACAGGTAAGCTACACTAGCACATGCACACAAAATGTTATGCAAGACAAAGCTGTACTATTAGTGTCATTATATTCTTAGATCATAAGAGATACAGGAGAAATTGTAGTACGTTTTATTAAACCAGATTATATAGATACACTAAGATAGAGATAGCTAGCTAAACCAAAGATACCTAAAAACATTATCATAAATAATTTTACTTGATGTGTAAATCAACTCTCTCCACTTAAATCAAGAAAAAAGTAACTGAAGAGGGTTGTTGGGTTTTTTTTTTCCCCCCTCCCATTAGTCTTGTTTGGGAAAAGCCACCAAGTTTCATGAATTCCATCATTCAAGCCCCAATATTGTATTTCACTTTTTTCCCTACTGAAGATCACAATGAGCATGGGATGTCAGGCACTTAGCACTGCACATTGCAAAGATGTGAGGTCTTTAGACAGAGTATTACAAGTTCTTATCAGCACCACCGTATGCTATAAGGCAGAATGGACATAAACCTGTCAACACACATAATTCTCATTTTCCAATTAAAGAATACCTTACAGAGAAACCACACATACTTGTTTCCTCCAGCATTATGATCCTGTTTAAGGGTATATGAATGCAATTAATCTGCCAGAGAAAAAAAACCAAACCAAACCGCAATGTATCTGAAGTAGGGAGGACTTGATTTGCCCATGAACTATTTCAAGTCAATTTTCTGTATGTAATTGCAGTGTCAGACTTGTGGAAATACTTCTATCCAAACATACATAAGTAGTTTCAGTAATAAGATATTAAAGAAATCTAAGTTTCTTGTCTTGCAAATTTCCAGTGATTTTTTTTTTTTAATGTGATTATGGGAGTAAAATCTTTCTGGGTTTTCAGTAATAAGTTTATCATCAGTCCAACAAGGAATCTTCCAACAAAAAGAAATCCTGTTGTTTGCAGTGTGTGACAAAAAAAAAGTACATTTCCCAAATAGCATATGGTTTGTGTCTGGGGAAAAAAGAAAAAAAAAAAAAGTCTTTGTATACATCATTAAAAAATCATGAATTTTGTTTTCTTTCAGCTGGGTAGGCAGATAAAGTGTGAGTGGTAAACTCCACTGGTACATATAATCAAAATTTTTCATAAGACAAAGGTGTTATTGTCATTGTAGCGGATGGTCTAAGAATATTAGGAAAAGGTAGTATCTTCTGTTATGTGTAAAAAGATTATCTTAAAAACAGTGGTGCAGAGTAACACTGGAGCCCCCAAGGCTATATGCAGCTCATTGGTCATCAGTCAAGGAAATGCAGACTTTGGAGGGGGGCAAAAACTGTCGCAAGAGTAACAAGAAACCCCCCAAAACAAAAAACAAGTATCTCACATACATAAAGCATACTATATATTGTAAATTGAGATGTAACATAGTGTTGCAGACCAGTGAAGAAAAAGCAAGATGTAAAGCATGTTAGAAAACATTAAAATAGCCCAAGCAGAGATCACAATGACAACAGGGGAAAAAAAAAAAAAAGATATTCCTTCTAGCAAAGAGGAGGAAGAAATTTCATCACCAGCTTCACACTCCTCCCTGTCAGGAATTCAGGATCCTGACAGCTCACTGCAACTCCACTCCCACTCCTTTAGGACCAAAGGTGCAGCAAAATAATGACCATAACACCAGAAAAAAAAGGGGTATATTAGGAAGTTTCGGTATAACAATTTTAACCACATTACTAATGAGAAGTATTTGGTCTTAATTTGGCCTGTAACTGTTAGTATAATTTTAACTGGACTAATCATAATAACTTTGTTTTGTTTTAGTAAAATCTATTAGGATTTTAAGGTGACTAACAATTAATTCTTTGTTTCACATGTAAGGTACGTCCCCCTTTTTGTCCAGAACAAGGTTTTGAGCGTGACAACTAGGGCATGTACTTTAAACACAGGAACTTAATTTTAAATGTTACATAGTGCTGCAACATGGAAAACAATATGCGACTCAAAAAATAGAAAAGATACAAATATCCAGGTATACGGACAGCATACTGGTTTTCCAGTCATCAATTAGTCAATAGTCATACAAAACACTTTGTAGCTTCAATTCCTAAATTAGCTCAGATAGTTATAGTGGCAAGTTGCTAAATCCAATCTATGTTGATAAATACATACATTTATATTTTGCCTGGGGGAACATTTACACATTCAAGAGGAAACAGCTCCTGACCTGGTAGGTACACATTCCAGCAACAAGCAAAATCAGGCATGAGATTAATTAGGTGTTAGTGAAGCAATTAAAAAAAAAAAAGGAATATATTAATTGAACAAGATTGCATACAGGCAGCATGACAAAGACTCTTTGAAGTGACAAGACACCTTTCAAAGAGATATTGTGTTTGACAACAAAACTTTAAATTATTATGCAAACAATGTTTGCATGCATGGTGTTTGCCAAAAGTTCATTTGACCTGTATTTCCCTTCCTCAGCCCTGGAATAAAAGCTAGTTACAGCACCTAAGGGCAAATTAACATGTTCGAACTTTCCACTACTGTTGTCCTTAAATTCACCTTCAGCACTAGCTGTATTGACATCTTTTCTGCCTTTTCTAACTTTAAGCATCCTTGATCTTTAAGGACTTGATTTATCTTTTCTAAGCTACTAATGATAAAGATGGAAGTTGTAGTAGCTGGTTACAGGGGACAAATCAGCAAGCTCCAGACCAGGATATACAGGCAGATGTTGCTTGTTGTCCCAGGAATTTAAGAAGTTAAACCTAAAGCCATTTGCACTACAGTCCAGGCTAAAAGAGCAACAAATGATGTCGCCTGCAGCATGTTATCACTGGTGTAAGTGGTTTAATGGCAATCTGCCCGCACCATCTCAATACCAGATTTACTACAATAACTTACTTTCAAGGTCTTCTTCTCTTAATTGCTCATTGATTACTCACCATTCTTTACAGTGGGAACCTCTGAGTTTAATTGGAATCAATGCTGACAAATGGTATACGGTCCCAAACCCTTACTACTGACTTAATTGGAGAGAGATACACTTCCAGTTTTAATTGTATTAAGTGTTACCTCATCTGTTTTGCTATTGTGCTTTACAGCAACACTCAGTCCTTTATTGTTTTTTCTGATGTCTGGTATTTCAAAATGCTCTGAACTGCACCACTTCAAAATGTTTTGTTTATTTGCTCATTAATACAGACGTGTTCTCATATCGTTCAGAACTCATTTGCACCTTCTACCTGAGAAGGTCCTTATCCTGTGTTTCACATGCACTTTTCAATTTTAATATCAAAGCAAACTAGCAGTTATTTTCAGTGTTCAGCAAAAGCAATGGACCTCATCTAAACCAGTAGAAATAGGCTTCCATCATGCATGTCCATATTACTGTCTAGCTTAGGAAAGGTTAATATAAAATGTACTGTAGTTTAAGCTGCAGGATATCCAATTATGAGGAAAGAGCAGATTATTAGACTAGATACATCCATGCACATCACTAAAGGCAAATACATTTTTAGCCAGGTGTGCACTGAAGCAATTATATTCTAATTATAGATCCTGCAACATTTTTTTTCACACTTAATTTAACACATGACATAATCTATTACAGAGGAATACAGCTATTAGAATTTTAGTGCTGTGTTGCTACCATGAAATAAGAAGTACTTCTGTAGTGGATCTATACATGATTTTAAGGTTATTTTACACTCATCTAGGAAAAGCAGAAGATAGCTCTTGGAAGGGTCAATTGGGTGAAGCAAAATAATACCAGTTATAATCACCAGGTTCCCAAATGATGTCAGAACTTGAAAATCTAGCTTTTTAAATTATAATAAATGATACATTTATGAGTTTAAGCTATATCTGATATGCCTCTCCTTGGAAAATAATGTCAAATGAAACAAACATAATTAATACAAAACAGAGAGCTAACATACCGCAGTCCTTTACCTTAATAAGCACAATGACTTTGAAAGACCCTTCTCAGCTTAATAGTTGACTTATATTGATTATGCCGAGAGTTCCTTTTTAGCCACTTTAATTCAGATAGTAAATATAACATTTTGACTGTTATACTTTACTGCTTTGAATTGTTCAGGAAAGGGAGTACAAGGGCAGACAGATGGGATCTTTTTGTTCTTGCTATAAGTAACCAAGTACATTGTCTCCCCAGCCCCACTTTCTTTCTTCCCCTCCAGTTTTCATTTTGTTGCTTTTTAATTGATCATAGTCTGATTTCAATATTTAGTCTATCTTTCTGAAGTCCTATAAACCAAATAATTAGAGAAGGAAGAGTGATACAAGTGACAAAGAAACGCAAGACACATTGGAACTGGAATTTGGATTGGTCTTGGAATTTCTGATCCAGCTCTGGATACCTGCCTTAGTCAAAATGAGGGCTGGATCTTTACAATGTAGTATCTCACAGCTAAGAAGGCTGCAGCTTTGTAATATTGTTACATAGGGCAAAATATATCAGAAAAATACTACAGCTACTTCTAAAATGTCATTATCACTTACTTTTACAATACCAAAAGTTTACATTAGTAGGAAATTCTAGATTTTATTTAGGACGCCTAGTTTAGGCGTAGTATAAATGTAGACACTTGTCTTCTCTATTATGCATTGGAAGAAACTTCCAAATTACTAATGTATATGCTTAAGCCCCTGAATTATCCTTTTAGGAGACTTTTTGGAATGTGTCTACATCATAGTACCTACAAGTGGGAGCCAGAGTCTATCTATACCAGTCAAACAAAAAGCAAAGGCTTGCTCATTACTTTATTTGATCTGATAATGAAGTCAAAAGATCTACACACACCTTAGAACAGAGTTCTCAAGTTGAGCCCAGCTTAGCACTGCACTAGCTGAAGAGCTGCTGCAGAAATAAGAAATTTTACTTCCACATTTAGACTATCCATTTGATTCAATAAAGCTTATTCCCATTTCACCTTGTGAAAATGCCAACCTCTTCTTAGTGCATCTTCTACTGGGACACGTGGGATACTTAGGGTCTGCAAAACTACTTAAGAAGAATGTTAGGGAATGTAAAGCCAGAATAAAATGCAGTCTTATGTTCCGTCCGTTTCACTTCAGCCACTTAATAGGAAGAACATGCTGGTTCTTACCACATGTCATCTTGTTATGTTCCCAGGTTGTGCCTCATTCTATGTTTTGACAAGCTATTCGACTCAGTGACTGTCTTTTATGATATACACACACATCGCTTGTGTGGGGAAGTTCAGAACTCCTAAACTCTTTTATGTCATACTACATTAACAAAAAAAGCTACTAAAGTATCAGTTTCTCAGTGCAGGCAGTTAAAATTACCAGCTAACATTTGTTAATTAAAACTTGTGATATAACTAAGTTAATTCTTTTCTGTAAATGTTTTTAGACACAGATTATTACCCTAATTACTGATGTAATTTCTAACAAGGAATTTTCTCATTCTGAGTAATTCTCAGTTTCAAATGACATTTAAACGTTGAAATCTTGCAGGTTGGTATTTTGAGATCTACTGCATACATCAAGACATGTTAACATAGCTAGTCAATTGAGTATGGGGCTAAGAGTCTGGAAACTTGACTTCTAATCACCTTGTACTAGAAAAGGCTATACAGTGTAACAGGGATTTATGGGAATTATATTTAAACCTTACGGAACTCAATAGGAAGTCACATACTTGTGGTAGTCTTTGAATGTTAAACTGTAGGGTGTCTTCATTATCATGAAAGACATGTGGAAGCTTAAGCAAGTCACTAAGTCCACAAGGAAGATGGGGATTTTGATGGCCAGCCTGGTAGCACTTTTTTTTTTTTTTCCCCCCTAAGAGTCCCTGCTGCTGTGGCAGAAACATACAACATCAAATTAGATATCTTTCATCAAACTCAGATAGCCTAAATTCCATACAAGCTTTTATACATACTGTTTCTTACAAGCTAGGCTTAAGTCACAGTACTTGCACACAGAAAACACTAAGCATGGGGAGCAGGTTGAGTGGTCCATCCAAATCTGGATTTCAGATTAATTTTTCTCCAGCATTCTTTAGAGACACACTTCAGTGGTGTGCATAGCACACCAGTGTAGCAGCATGCATGCTCAGGAGCATCCAGGCTGAGACAACGAGAGCCCACTTTGGTTTACTGGAAAGAATTGAAAGGACTTTCCCAGAACTCCTTTTCATTTCAGCATCCAGTTAGTACAATGAGGTCCTAATTTAAGAATGTGAACAATAACTCAATATTCTTACTACTCAAAGCTTCTCATATTCAAGCAAAAAGTGATAAAAATACCTATATAATTTATTAATAACTTCACTAACATGGTGATAATACTTATATACCTTTTCACAATACACTGAGACTTAAAGGTATCTGTTGTAATATAGCAGATTCATTTTTCCATGATAGAACTCCAATTCTCAAACCCAAAGTAATATTCAGCAATATTTAGCAATGTTTATATTGAAATATATCCAATGCTTAAGCATTCCCTTCATCATCCAGCTAAAGAAAATAATATGCATCATAAATAAACATCAATACTGAATCACACTTTCCTACTGGAACAATGGCTGTCTTGCCGACAGAATCATCAATGGAATTGGAAACAAAAATTTACAGACTTTTTTTTTTTAAAAAAAAAAGAGAGAGAAAGCAGCTATATGGCAGTGACATGTGAGAACTTGAAGGAAAAGGTATCTTGTCCTAGAAAATTTCTATGGATTTGGCCAAGCATTTACAGTACTACAAAAAATATTAGATCCTGCCAGTGCTTAGGCAACACCAACGTTCTTCTCAGCCCTCTGCAAACAGGCTGATTGTACTCTGTGACAGGCTGGAATTTGGGCAAATCAGTCAGATTTGACAGATTTGACACTACCTCCACACCCACTAAAAAGGAATAAATCTGTAAAAAATTGCTTTATAAACCTGTCATTCCTGTGTTTCACAGTTTATATTATTAATGGCATTCATGTAAGATAAAAAAAATTTTTGAGGATATTGGTTTGTACCTATTTTGGACTTGAGAACTCTAGGCATGAACAAAGCATCTAAATTAAGCTAGAACTCCAAGTCAGAATTGAGGCACCTATATTTTTCAGATAGCAACTGTGCAGAGATGGATAAGACTGTAATTTTTTTACATCATTTTAGAATTTAGTTTAAAATGTATTATAGGCACTCAAATGATTCTAGACCTGGCCATAAACAAGCAAGACATCAACCCTACAAGTGCTATGCAAATGTTTGTTTTCACCTTCCTGAATTCTGTCACATTCATTACTGTTTCCATGGTTTTAGTTTGCATTGCTGGCAAAGGTTAACACAACTGTCATCAATCAACACCACACCTTCAGCATCACCTATCTGTTAACCTCATCTTCTTCTGGAAATGGCTCTTCCCAGGCTTTCCTAGGGTCCTTCTGTGGTACCTTCTACTTTATGTCACAGATCTAAATTGATTTCCGACTTTGCCTTAATGGAAGGTTGAAGGTAATAAATTTGCTAACCTCAGTGTCTGTAACAGCCACAGGAGCAAGACACACTCATTTGAAGCCAGTGAATGAATGAAAAGGGTAACAGACTGTAGCATGAAAAGTTTTAATAATTTCAGAAGGTGGGTCTTCAAGAACTTCTTTGAGGACTGCTTAGACTGTGAAAGATAGCATAGGAAAATTAAATTAAGGAATTTTAGGCATCAGATATTCTTTCACGTAAGAACAGCTTCTTAAGTGATAGGTTATCTAGATTGGTAACAATGAACAAAACTAAATCCCTATAGATTATTTTTTTTTCATGCAAATTAATGTTGTTCCTTATTCCTGAAGGTGGAAGTATGTATGCAAACTTGAACTCTCAAGTTGTTAAATGTGAAGATAAGGAAACATGGGATGGAGAAAGAGGAGGAATAGGAAGCTTAACTTCTTGACAACAGATATGGGGGACTGTTTAATTGGAGCAGCCACAGAACTGGAAGTGGAAGGCAGGGTGTGTGAGAGGGATGGGAGTCAAACTATGGGGTAAATAAAGGGAATGTGCTAAAAGGATATAGTAAGAAAGAACCAGTGAGACAGGAGAGAAAACAAGAATGACAAAGCAAGTATCCTGGGATAACAAATCTGGACTACTTGTTTAACCTATGGTTTATTCTCTTATATTATATACATTTATTCTAACAAAAGGACAGCTCTTCCAACAAGGATAAAAGAAGAGCAGAGAAAAACAGCTGAGCAATTCATAGTTAAATGTGAATCCAATTACAAACTTACTTTCTTATTGAATACAAGATAATACTCCACAACCAAGGAAATCTTGAGTTTGTTTTCACTCAATATAGTTAATATCTTCCCTATTTTGTTACAAGCTTCAAATATAGCAAGAAGCTAACGTCATGACTTCCAGCCCAGATAACAAACGTTCTTACTGTCACCCACTAAAATATTATTCAACATTATCACCAATCTTAGGTGTTACAACTTAAGTCAGTCAATACAACATTTTCAGCAACATTGAATACCCATCATTCCCACAAAAGGAGTTAAGTATAAAATTAAGTTCAAGACATCAACTTGCGCAGCACAAAGAACACAAGCACACACTGGTTATTTCTAAAGCAAAGCAAAGGTCTGTGATACAGAAGTGGTAACTCACATTTATGACAGTGGTCACATATATATAATACTTTATAAAGTGCTATTCTTCCCATTTCTAGTTACTAGTCTTCGTACACTTAAAGAATGACCAAAAAACCCTAGACATTTAAACCTGGGACAAAGCTTCTAATTTGAAATAAAGAATTTGTATTCCATGCAGCATCACCATATAGCTATTCAAATCAGGAAGAATAATATTCTATCCCTCTTCCTCTCATTTACCAAGCCCTTCAGGTAATTCTAGTGACAAGAAATATGGTCCATATGCATGTTCTGATACCACATTTATAGAATATCAGGAATAGCAGCTTCAAAGTTATTATATCTCTTAATTACTTTCTGAGAACACAAAATCAAACACTCTGTAAAGGCAATATGATTATATACATATATATAATTTTTAAAAAATCAGCTCGTGGTGAGAAAGGCTCTCTCTTACAAGAAACTTCAGGCTAATTATGTTTTCTACCATTAGGAACCAAAAAAAGGCAAATCAGGCTAATTGTACTCTGTGATAACCTGGCTATTATCCAATAGCTTTAGAGACTCTAATGGAATTTGGTTAAATCAGAAAAGCTGAGGCTGATCAGACAGGTTTGGCTTTCCCTGCTGAAAAGGAATGAATCTGCAAAACTTCATGTTTTATAATACTGTCATTCCCCTGTTTCACTGTTTACATCATTGATTATATTTAGAAAAAAGGGCTCTAAAATACTGTTAACAAGGATAGTGTTTTGCATCTCTTTTGGACTCTTGCTTCTAACTGCATAAACAAGACAACATTGTGAACTCAAGCTTCTTTCTGTGTAATTCAGGGCCCAGCCGGGCCTCGGAGGCAAATCATACACCTGGCTGAGTAATTTAGATGTTCAGGCCCCCAGGAAGCATTCTGTCTGAGGTTTTAGATTTGCCTTCTCTCATCTGCAAAGTACTTTGCCTCCAAAACACATAGACATCATGAAGGCTCCCAGATGTTGAAGACATCTCTGAGATGTCCTGAGGGACCTGAAAAACCTTGCTTTACCACAGCGGCTCCAAATCCCCTATGGCTCTCTTCTCTCATGTAATTCTGCAAATAGTGAGAGGAAGAGGTCCACAACACAGAAAAGCTCAAAGAAAATTTTAGGAAAAATTTAGAAAAATTTAGCCCAATTCTCTTGCTTATAGAAATTTGTGTTACAGTGAAATGCATAATATATGAAAAATCTGAAACGTTCTAGTCTTGAATTTGGCCTTCCCTTCTACCTTTTGGTGTACACTGTACCTGTGCCTTTTTAGGATAGGATAGGTTATAACCAAACTTCCTTTCCCTGTAAAAAGCAGATTATTTTTTAAAAGTGTAAAAAGATTCAGTATTAGGTGGTTACTTATTTAGAAATTCATTTGAATTCACCACATTTTTAATGAAAAAATAAAATTAGAAGAATTAGAAATAAGATTTTAAGTGCAGCAGTTTAAACTTTGATATATAGAAAGTCATTTTACCAGACAACATAATCACCAATAGTAATTTGTGAATAAATCAGTTTTCATAGTTTTCATAGTTTAGGAGCTAAAATGAAAGGTATCCAATGGAAATATAATTTCCAGTTTCCCTTCTGGAATCTCTGTATTCAATTATTGGTAATCAAAATAGTGATTAAACCACTTTCAAAACTAATTATTCTTAAATTATCAGTTGGCTTTTCCAACTGTGTTAATTAAAGTAAACAGTAAACAGCTGTTCTTCCACTGTCACTACCTTCTTCTTGTAACTGAAGCCTTTTTATTTTTTATCTTGATAGAAATTAATACACACTTTTGCTAATTCTCTCCAATTATTTTGTACCCTCTAATATACAGAATTCCATTTTTACAGAATTTCAAAGAGCTTCAAAGGCAAATGAGGGTGTACACACAAAGAAGACGCATGTTAATAAATAAATAAATAAATAAGTTCATAAAATCTGAAATTATATGGACAGATTCAGAGTATTTATTAAGGAGAAATCATAAAAGATATTTAAAATTTCACTGTCTCCATTAGGTTAAAGACAAAAAAAAAGACAGTCCTCTAAATTAACCTTATCTGCTGCCTAGCTTTATAAACCAAGTTTTCATTCTTATTTCCTTGGGGAATTCACTGTGTTAATAGAATGAGGAGAGAGAAAAAAAATTCATATGACTCTTAGAGGCTTTGAGAAACTCCCATAGGGAAAGGTATGATGTATTTTTAATAAACTTTGTGAATTTTAATGAGAGGAGTTAAAGCATTGAGGTAATATTTCATTGAAATAAAACTAAGTGGTGCTAAATTCTGCCCCATCCTAAACAGCAGATTAGAATTTTTTTTCTTGTCTTAAAATCACCTCCAGAGATTTATTTTTTAGTTACACTGTTCAAAGAACTTCAAAGAAGATGCATGTGCCTTTTTTATTTTATTTCAGAAATCACTCTTGTTCTTTAAGAGTATTTTGGCTTTTTTTCCCTAGCATTGTAAACACTATGATGTCCAGAGTTTTTGATGATTTTTTTTAGGGGTTGGGCACAGAAGGGAGACTGCTAAGGCAGGAGAAATACTTATACATACAGACAGAATAAGTAGAGAGAGTCCAAAAGAATTCAGCTGATAGTTTGGATGTGTCTACCACTTCCTCGGTTCTTAGGAGAATATATGTTGTCAGATGTCATGGTGTATTCATTTAAAATATTGCAGACAAGTATTTCTTGAAAATTCAGAGAATGTGGAAAAAAAGCCCTGTTGCCTGAAAGCAGCTTTTGCTGGTGACATTACAATGAATCTTTATGGGTGCAGAATATAGTATTCAAAAATAAAACCTTCATATCAGAAATTACTTCAGGAAAAAATATGTTATATAGTTAGCACATACACAGCATTGAACTTGTTTTTCCCTTCTATCCTATGACCAAGAATTTCCCATAGTCTATTTCATCCCCAGCATACAGATATCCATACTGTAAAGCACTAAGCGTTACCATTACTATTTGTGTTAAGAAGGACAGTATTTGGGGCAAGGAGGCATTCTCCACTCTGAATTAGGAATGTGAGGCTATTTTATGCATCTCAGGAAACCTGAATTATTTCCTCCCCCACCCTTTCCCCTCTCCCTCCCCATCAAGTTTCATTCCCCAGGCTCCCCTTAGCTGCATCTATGCTGTCTTGGGAAGCACATTAGCAAACACCTTTAGGTGAAGTGATACAGGCTGGATTGTACCTAGCCTGCTGAAGCCCCTGTGCTCGTATATTGACAGTCAATCATATTTAAATGATAAGCAAATGGCTAGCATATTAGGTTACATCTATATCACATATTTAAACTTGGTTTGGTGCTAGGTTTGTACCTAATTTGCTTAGTCTCCACACTGTTAAATAGGTCTGAATACTCTATTGGATCTTGCATCTCATGCCTATCAGCCCACCATGCCAAACTGATATGTAAGCTGGACAACATTTCAAAGCAAGTTTAGAAAACTACCTTGCAGCTGTTAACTACTGTTTCCTAAAACCAGGAGAATGGAGAATCACTTGCGTCAGCTGGGGTCAGACTACGGTGAGAAGCAACAGCATTGCTTCCCAGCTGATATTGCCACCCCAGCTGCACAGCTGACTCTCATTCCTCCTTCTCCCAAGAGGAGGCAAGCACAGGTTTGGTGAAAAAGTGCTGTTATTTCCCACCTCTCCCCTGAGATCAAAGCACAGATGCAGTGGTACCACTCTCCCCTGCTCCCGGGGGGAGCAGCAGGTTCCAGTGAAAGCAAAAGGGATAGTTCCCACAGCCTGCCTCCCAAAAGAGACACAGCCCCTGGGGCCCAGCCTCTTTGCTTCAGTCATAAACCCAAAGGAATAATACTTTGCACATGGGGAAGTACAAGTCTGTAGAAAGAAGTATGTCTGATGCTAGCTGTCTCCCAGCTCAGACCTCTGCCCAGCGTGTGCCAGCAGGCACGCTCCCACTGCTCAAACCAAGGTAAAATGCATAGTGCAGCTGTTACTCAATTTCTGAGGAGACTTTGTGACCACATTAGGGAACAAACAGGAACCACTGATTTCACCTATTCTTTTGGCACATTGTGACTTCTAAATTTCAGTATTTTGCATCAGACAGGGAAGTATTTTGGTTGTGGTCATATAAAGGGTATGATACTTCGTGAGTCAGTCTCAAGGTCCCAGATGTCTTTCTGCTCTCCACTGCCTCAAAAGATTAGCAGGCATAGTAAGCAACACTGTAAAACACTAAAGAATTTGCACTGTGTACTTAGAGAATTCTGGAATGTATATATTCCAGAATATATAATATTCCCATTATATATTGGTACAATATGTGTAAACTTTACAATGAACAGAGGCTTGGGCTTTCTCATATTATAAACATCGCTGCCCTAGCCTCCTCGTTCATCAACTTTTTCAGCTTCTCATATTCCTTTTTCTTTTTGCTGTGTAAAATAATGACAGGGCTTTATCTTTGGTACATAATATTTGTGTCATAAGCCTGAGAGGAAAGTCACAACTTATACGACTAAATCCTTCCAGGACAATGCCTTCGGAAAGTCAGAATATACATCAGTAGTCAAGCTTTCTAGTTACAGCTTAAGCATTCAAACCCATTAATGCAAGTGAGGTTTCCTAAATTCTAACTTTGCTGGCAGGTAAAAAAGGTGAAAGGGTGGTGATATTGGCTGTGACTTCTGTCAGTGCTCCGTTAAAATTATATAGCATACCTCTTCCTCTTTTGTTGGTTGAGGGAGAAAATAAATTAATGCTTCTCTACTTTCACTACTATCACACCAGACAAAACATATGGACATTGGAAAGTGTCAACAAATTCCACCCTCACAAAGGCTCAAGGAGTAACATGAAGAGCACAATACAAGAACTCCTAATGCACCTAAATAATTTCCCATGTGGAAAGAGCAAGAATAAAAGGCTGTGGTCCGATGAACAGGACACTGATCAAGGCATAGAAGACTTTTGATTCCCTTTCTAGCTTCACTGCAAATCTAGTCGGCAGTCATATTCAAGTCACCTTAATACCTCATGACTCAGATTTCCCATATGGGCGATAAATGCAATAGCCCTTTACAAATAGCTTCTGTGTTTGTGGTTGAAAATTGTTGCATCAGACTTAAAATCAAACATTTTCCAACCTGTTTGTTTAAAGCTAGGATTTCTCTTTAGTTTGAAAGTGAGCAGAATTAGTAAGAAACAAATCACTTTCAACTTTTACTGGGTTTTGCAGGAATAGAATGTCAATCTCCACCAAGAACTGGGTGTCCCTCAACCACCAAAATGCAAATCTAGGAAGCAAAGGTTACCTACCCAGATTTGAAGATTTCGTTTCAACCCCTTTCACCTTAAACTGATAAACTGTACTCTCTTTGTTTTCCCATTTTTCCTTATACTTGTTAAATCACAGTATTCCAACTTTGGATCAAGTGAAACCAGTTAACCCTTTAACTGGTATCGATGTTCAACGGGGCTTTTGCAATTTTTCACTAAACTTAAAACATCACTACTAAATTTGCAACAAGTGTAGTGAAACTTCTATTTTTATATATCTTTGGAATGATTCAGTTTTCTCTGTACTGGAACCGTTCAGTTAAACACAAAAATCATATGAACAGCAGAGTTTAACTGCCCAAATTAAATGTTTGGAATTTTTTTTTTTTTAATCAAATCTCTTGGAATGCATCTGTGTTCACTTCATTGTTCTCATTTGCAATGGTAATCTGTATTAAGTGTGCGGTTTTGTCCTCTCTAAACATTTAGAGAAATTACAGCAAGTGCATTAGCAACTGACATGTTACCCTTTAAAAGCTTTAAGGAATGTCATTGCTTTTAACATGTACTCTTCCACATTTGTTAATGAAGCATAATTTGCAATAAGTGCATGTCTACTGCAAAGCATGACAGCAATCATTTTCCAAGAATGTCTGGATCATTTCATTTACAATTTGTGCTAAAACACATGTGCTGATTTCTAGTGCTTGAAAAACATGTATAAGGGACACAAGAGACCTGTATTTTGCTACCAAAAGTATTGTGGAGGCCTTAGTCCTTCTGATGATGCCTGCCATCTTGCAGGCACCAATTTCTTAATACTAATCACAGCAATAATAAAATATTCTGTGCATATACAGAAAAATACTAACGTGTTCTAGCAAAAAAAAATCTCTTCCATGAGTGGTTCTAAATTGATTGTACATAGAGATTTCAAACCAACAATTACAATATTTTATAATATTTATAAAAAACTGCAAAAGCAAGCATATGATAAAAGTGAATTTGCTTATGCCTATACCTGTACTGATAATGCAAGTCTGGCCATTAAATGGGTGAGTGAATATAACTTATACTAAATCTATAACAACAGAGTGAAAGGTAGGAATAGACTAATGGCCTTGTGCATGAAAGCTTTGACTTAATGGACAAGAAACAAAAAGTATCCATCTTGCTATTTTCTCAACTCAATCTGGTTTCTCACAATGAAAGCATCACTATTTAAATAACTTCATCCGGATGATGAAACTGCTGATTTTATTCCAGGCTAAGTTATTTCATAGACTTCTCTGCTTACTGACAGTGTACTGCACCTAAGAATATTAAGGCAATCAAGAAACTCCATTACCAGAGCCAGGCACAGAAATGATGTCTTATACAGTGAAATGTCTAACCTTTCAATGTGCTGTTACTGCTAGGGAAGATTAATAAACATCATCACACAGAGAAGCTGTAGCTTCTACCCTAAAGGATTTTGTTTTATGTATAGATCAAATGTATAGGCTGAGCCGCCAGCAACTCTTTCTGAAAGTAAGCACAGCAAAGGCCCTATGAATCTTTAATGCTCAGATTTTATTAGAATACAAATTAGAGTAAGTTATCTTTCAAAGGGAGAAAACATGACTCTCCTAGTTGAGACAGACCAACAAGAGATTTGAAAACAAATTTTTCCAGGCCTGCCTGAAAGTTTGCAGTCAGTCCTTATCCTAGGAACTTCCAGTGGCTTTGAAGGTTGTATTAAACTCTGTCTACCCAGTTGCCTTCCATGCCTTTGGAACATTTCCCTTCCAAGCCTCTGAGACCTGTCTGTGTCCACTCTCTGTTCAACTCAATATTCTCCTTCTCTCCAACCAAGCTACAAAATCCCCATTTCTCTCATTTCTACCTGGCCAACCTGTCTTTCAGCAGGTTCTTTCAGGTAAGTAGGGTCAGTTGTTCTCAAGGAAGACATGGTCTTCTCTCCGTCCATGAATTTCCAGCCAATCTTTGAGCAGGAGCTATGATAATCTTTTCTGTATCATTCCAGAGGGTTTTTAAATTATTTTTATGTGCACTGCTTTACTTAGTTCTGGATAATATGAGTTGCTTGGTTTATCTGTCTTCAGAAGAGCTGTAGTTTTTAATGAAGGACAGAAGGATTCAGTGCTTACTTAAATAAATAGATTTATGTGTGGGTGGAGAAAGCAGTGACTGCTGAAGATTCTTCATATGCCTACCTTAGTACACCCATACACACACAAGTAGTTCTTACAACTCATGCTAGATATTATTCTACTGATTAAATAAAGCTTATATTTTCACTGCAACAGTGATATTTAGACATACATTTTGAAAACCTTCAAAGCTAGACTTTTTTTCTTTAATTATGACTCCAGTGGGCAAAAATGCCTGTGTAGTCATCTAGACCAATTTCCAAACACAATTAGATCCCTAGGACAAATGCCTTAAGAAGCTTCTTTCCTTCACTGGGATTGCAAGGTATGGAGAAGTTGATGTCCCTGATCAGCATTTACCAAATACTTAGCTCCCTATTCCCAGCTTCAAATTTGCAGATCCAGCACTGGAAACAAAGTTTCATGGCCAGGAAATTGCTGAACTTCTGGCAAGAACTGATTATTGTTAGTTGGGAAAAAGTGAGGTAGAGGGACATGATTAAAGTTTTAAGCTATTTTTTTGCTTCTGGTTATTCAAAAGATTATCCTGTAACCACTCAGTTAATTCTTAACTCACTCTATGGATCATAGTTGCACTTCTATAAACACCTTTTGGGATACTAGCAACAAATACCAGTGATAGCAGAAATTTCAGTGAGTTTTTTTTTTAAAAAAATTCCATTTGACCTGATGTCCTTTTCCCTTGGATAGATTCAGTAAAAAGAATTTATTCTCAATAAACCATATTCCCAAATTTTTGGGAAAGCATGTTGAACATTTTTCCTTTTGCTTTTGAAAGAAACAAAGAAGTCATTTTGTTATCTAATAGTTAAAATGTTAAACAATATCTGAAACAATCTCCAAGTGCACAACAAACAAGCTTATACAATTGTCAGATACTGTTTTGAATTATTAGAATATCTTCTAATCATGTAATTAAAAACTTTTTAATAATACATACATCTACCTCAGAGAGATTTAGTGAAGATTATTAGTATTTGTGTAATGTTCTGAAGAAGTGTGAGGCTATGTAAAGGCCAAATATTACTGTTATAGATGATAGCTATAGCACAGGGTCTTGTAAGACACAGGGGACAAATACTGCTTAATATATGGCCCTCTGAAGAAACATTTTAATGCAGGCCTCAGCTTCTATGGTTTCCTGAGTGATTTTCACTTTGAGGGACTAATTTCAGTTTTATATAATAATGCCAGTAGATGTGTTAAATTTGGCCAGTTTAACCAGCCACAGAAATTATTTTTATGTCTGACGGTTTTACTTTGTCTAAACTATTCCTCAGTTAAAACATGCAATAAATGAAAAAGAGTCTAGGCTGTAGTGATCAAATCCAGTTTTCAAAGATTTTAGAAGTCAGTTTATTCAGACCAAAGCTCACATATGTTATGAATTTTTTTTATCATTTAGACATTTTAAGATCTTATATAACAGTATTTTTAATTCATATTTATTATGCATCTCAGAAATTTACTAGACGGTGATAATGAATAAGGATGACAGGGTATAATTTATAGAGGGACAACAGACAGGTTAGGCCAGTAGAAGAAAGGAGCTACACATTAAATCAGGTTAACTATAAATCATCTGTATCAACAAGGAACACAGAAACTAAATGTACTGAAACCCATAACCATACAGATAAAGGAAAATATTTAGGGTTATAGTGTTGCCTAAACACCCAGGATGGTAACAATGACAGTAATTTGCTATGAAGTCAGAGACAATATTAATGAAAGATTTAGTTGGCATATGTAAACTGCATAACAGTTACGTCAATTGGCAATGTGACATTTATGTCTCCTGTCAATGACTCCTTGAAGTGATTAGTGAGGGAACACATCAGAAGAGAGATTACTCTTCAGTACCACATAAGATCTGGTAGAGAATGCTACATTTGAAGATCATAACATATACTTAAATTCAATATCATCTAAGAAATGTAAAAGTTAAATAAATGCACTATATTAATATTTTAACTTTTTAAAAGAACTATAAAAATTTAATTTTAAAAATTATTTTAAACAATTAGTTAAAAGGAAAAAAATGTCAGTAGTATAGAGATTGTTCAAATGCACTCATTTAGAAGCTGACAGTAAATGAATATCAAAATATCAATACAGTCTTTAAAGGATAAGTGCACCTACCTTATTTCAGCAGTTTGGTTAAACAAAAAAGTGTATTAGAAGTCAAAAGGCATCCTTCATAAATTAGAAATTTTTATCACATAATTATGATTATGTGAGATATAGCATAAGCTCTGACAAGTTAAAAGAAAGCTACAATAGACATGTATTGGGTTTGCATGGCAAGGCTTTGGTAGCAGGGGGGGCTACAGGGGTGGCTTCTGTGAGAAGCTGCTAGAAGCTTCCCCTGTGTCTGATAGAGCCAATGCCAGCTGGCTCCAAGATGGACCTGCCACTGGCCAAAGCCAGGCCAGTCAGAGACAGTGGTAGCGCTTCTGTGATAACATATTTAAGAAGGAAAAAAAACCCTGTGCAACACTAGCAGCAGTCAGAAGAGAGGAGTGAGAATATGTGAGAGAAACAACTCTGCAGCCGCCAAGGTCAGTGAAGAAGGAGGGGGAGGAGGTGCTCCAGGCACCACAGCAGAGATTCCCCTGCAGCCCATGATGAAGACCACGGTGAGGCAGGCTGTCCCCCTGCAGCCCATGGAGAGACCACAGCAGAGCAGATATCCACCTGCAGCCCATGGAGGACCCCACGCTGGAGCAGGCGGATGTCCAAAGGAGGCTGTGACCCCATGGGAAGCCCGTGCTGGAGCAGGCTCCTGGCAGGACCTGTGGAGAGAGAGGAGCCCATGCTGAAGCAGGTTTGCTGGCAGGTCTTGTGACCGCGTGGGAGACCCACGCTGGAGCAGTCTGTTCCTGAAGGACTGCACCCTGTGGAAGGGACCCACGATGGAGCAGTTTGTGAAGAACTGCAGCCTGTGGGAAGGACTCACATTGGAGAAGTTTGTGGAGGACTGTCTCCCGTGGGAGGGACCCCATGCTGGAGCAGGGGAAGAGTGTGAGGAGTCCTCCCCCAGAGGAGGAAGGAGCGGCAGAGACAACGTGTGATGAACTGACCGCAACCCCCATTTCCCATCCCCCTGCTCTGCTCGGGAGGAGGAGGTAGAGAAAATCAGTAAAGTTGAGCCAGGGAAGAAGGGAGGGGTGGAGGGAAGGTGATTTAATATTTAGTTTTTATTTCTCATTACCCTACTCTGATTTGATTGGTAATAAATTAAACTGATTTCCCTAAATCGAGTCCGGTTTTCCTGTGACAGTAATTGGTGAGTGATCTCTCCCTGCCCTTATCTTGACCCACAAGCCTTTTGTTATATTTTCTCTCCCCTGTCCAGCTGAGGAGGGGAGTGATAGGGCAGCTTTGGAGGGCACCCGGTGTCCAGCCAGGGTCAACCCACCATGACATGTCAAAAAAGATTTTTAGTAACAATTCGCTAAGGTGACAAAATATTCAAATGCATCAGAAGCTGAATAGCTAGAGCATGTTTAGGTTGAAGAAGACATTAGAAAACCGATTTTGAGAGAATGCTACAGTATACCATAATTTCTAAAAGTTTTTACTGAAGTCCAGTGGCACTGGCTTTTAAAGAAACTATGCCATGGATAAGCAATAAGGCTTCTCATTGATTACTAACCAGTTACAAGATTGGAAGCAAAGGGTGAAAGCAATTGCGCAGCTTCCACAATGGAAGGGGAACAGATTATTAAAAGAAAAGCTGACTAAAAAGAATTGCCTATGATAATAGCTGACTGGGGAGTAACATAACTGATGAAAGACTATGTCAGTAAACGCATAATGAAACAAAAGGAAAGAAAAACTGAAAAAGGAATTTAAAAAAAAAACCAAACAAACCAAACAACAACCAAAACCAACTATACATACACAGTATGTACAGCAGCTATTTAATGCTAAGGAAAGAGGCAGAAGAGACAGCCTTATGAAAAAATTTTGTTGCTCAAGAGAGGTCAGCAAGTCAAACAGAATACTAGAAAGAAAACAGATCAAAACACAAAACCAGTATCGTGACATGGTGTAAGCTCATGATGAGTACCTATGACAGACACTGTGTGGGGTCCTGGTCTCCCCATCTCAGAAAAGGTATAGTAGAAATATAGAAAGTATACAGGTGCCAGGGATGATGTAAGAAATTAAATAGCTTCTTTACAAGGAGAATTGAATTGATAACTCTCCTGTTGGAAGAGAGATGTCTGGTGGGAGATAAGAGAAATTATTATAAAATCATGAATGGCATACCAAAGGAAGAGCTACTTTCCATTCTCTTACAGTGCAAGAACTAAACAAAGATCTGTGAATTCTCAGGCACCAGTTTAAAAAAAAAACAGAAAAATTAAAGACTGTAATTTTCATCCAACATGCAGTTGAAGTATAGAACCACATTACCATACAAACTTGTAGAAGTCAAAGGTATAAAAGAAAAGGTATAAAAGAACTCAAAAGATAAATAGACAAATTCAAGGTTGAAAAGCTGTGAATACAGTCTCTGGTTCATGACTGACTGCTGGAAGCAAGCAGGATGTTTTAGGGGACTCAGCATAGGCTTGGTCAATTCATGTACTTAACTGGTCACTGACAAAAAGAGAATATGGGCTGAAAAAGACTTTTTGTCTGTCCCAGTACAAAAAAAAAGTAAAGAATACCAAATTATTTCACAGGTTTGATCCTTGAGGAGATGATATCTCCTCAAAGTCTTCTGAAGTTCTGGAGGGAAGACTGATATCAACAGTTTGCTGTGTTTCCACATGGAGGTCATATGTGTTGCTCACAAAGCTCACAACTCAGATCTGCAAAAAATAATTCTCCCCGGCAGCTAAAATCATTGCAAAACTTGGCAGCAATACAAGTACTTTCTTCTGACCTTGTTTTGTCCCAAATTACTACAAAGCAACATGTGCACTAAACAGTAGCACAGCTGCAATATCAACAACAGTGCAAAATATGCCTCCTGCCATACACTTTTTCTCATAACAAAAAAAAAGGGAATCAAGCAGCACATGACAAATGTTGTCCACAAGTTTAGTGAAACACTGGACAATAGTTAGATGTTACAGTGATAAATACAGTATAGCATCCTATGTAAAACAGATAGAATCAACTTGTTATTTCGTACCATAATCACTGTGTGATTCAAAAAGTAAAAAAAAAAGTAATCAAGTTATAGAATACCTTATTTGCTTCCACTTTATATCAAAATCTACTATGTGAGACTAAAGAAAAATGTAAGGTCTTTCTTTATTCAAGTCAATGGCCTAGAAAATTATTATCAAACTCTGCTATAAAACAGATTTTCTACTGTTGGGTATTGAAGCTTCTCAGGGGACTACGACTTCGTTAAACTATTTGACTTTACTTACGTCTTATGAAATACCTTATGAAATAATAATAATTGTAGATCTGAATTATGCTTTTCTTAGAAAATTACAGTTACAATTTTAACAGAGATGTTCAGATTTATCTTGCAGGAAATTATAGACAATGCAATACTGTACTTTTCACCTTTCAAGCTGTCAGAGTAAATACCGTATTAAAGAAATCTAAATACTACACTACACAAACACGCAAATTCCTTGCTTATGTGATCCATTTATGATTCCCTTTATTATCCACACAGTTTTATGCCATATCATGGGTTTACATATATTTGGAGAAGTTTGTAATGGGTTAGGTTGCTATTCATTAGGAGAGCCAGTTGTAACAGAGGTAATACAGAGACTGTTTGAAGACTGTTACACCTGTTTATTAATTAAAGATATGCTCCTTTGAAGATAATGAATAGAGAAAAGTTCAGTTCCCATTTTCCTCTTTCCCTGCTATAATATTCTTTTTCTCTTTCCGTATTATCTTGCATCAGAAATCCTAAATAACAGACTCTCATCCCTGAATGCATTGTTTAGTTTCTCATTCATTTTAGTCTCACTTCATATTCGTCATTCTTATGCTGCTTCTCAACCACTGATCCTCCTAAAATAGTTATTTCCATGTTTTGTCTCATTTTTTAGCTGGTCTTGTGTGCCACACACTTTTAAGAAGCTCATTTGTCTGGTGCCATCTAAGCAGTACTATCACACAGCGACACTTTCCCAGACTTGAAGCTCATTTACCCAATAATCACCCCCTTTCTGCCTCAGAACATCAGTATCTCAGCTGAGAATTCACACACATAACCCACTTCTTTACCCTCCTCCAAGTCCTCTGCTCTAGTCTGCTTCAGCCAGGCTCTGCAAATAGCCACCAGTATCCACCAGTCTTTGCAGCTGTCCAAGCCTTTCTCTCACCTATCAGAACCAAACTTCATCTCCTATTCTGAAGATTTAAGAAACCTACATAAAATGAGTACTTTCCAAAATTCTGCCCAGGTGGCCATAAGAAAATGAAGTGAGAGCTTCCCAAAGAAATAATGATGCCTAATTTATTTATTTATTTATTTGCAATTTGCATTGTACTGCATATATTATATTTAAAAGTTGCTGTTAAATAAAAGAGGGCACCCTGTTTGTTTTGGTGCGTGTGATTACGTCCATTTGGGACCACCATCTGGAGTTCAAAGAAAGGCAACAGAGATATCAAAAAATATCCAAGAGTGCAGATATCCAAAACATAGACAACCTGCAACATAAGTGAAAAAAGTGATACTATTAATGCAGGCAGGAAGCAGTCATTGCCAAGTCATATGAGCGATGGAAGGAAAGAGACTTACCCAAGGGTTTGAAAGTGAACTATCAAGAGTTTGTTGCAATGCAGAAAACTGGTAAAAGACTTCTACCAGTAGCAAGCTGGAAGGAAAGGACTTCTTCTGCAAAGTAGTATGTGGCATGCAAAGATTTGTTTGTAAACTCACTTTTTAAAGTCTAAGTGAGTTTTCTCTTTCAGGTTATCTTTGTCTAGATTGTATTTTAACAAAACTTAATTTAGACAGGCAAACATCTCTCCCTTTTTTATGTAAATAACCTCAGGAAAAACAGGTTGTCCCACCTCAAAGCTTCAGCTTCAGATTCTCTTGAAGTTCATATTACTAAACTGAATGTGCAATTTACAGGAAAAAAACTTATTTGTTGACCATTAGGGACAGGTAGAAATGCACAAAAGAAATAAAAACAAATACAAACTAGTCCTCTTAGTCATTTGTGCAAGAGAGGTGCAGATTCTACAGTGCTAAGGATATTGTATGAAACTACTCATAGTTGCCATACTATTTTACAAATAAAAACCCCAAAGCATTCATTTATTATGCTTTTATTTATTATCATGACAGAAAAGGGCAACATGATACATTTTCTGTTTTTTAGAAATTATTTAAAGTAGATTTACTACACAGTAAAAGTGATTTAAGGTCCTGCTGGATAAAACAAACCATGATAAACACATCTAAAAACACCAGAAAAGTTGAATTTCCCTACTTTGGGAGAAGGTATTTGTCATTGTGGAAAACAAAATATTTGAACTGTCTAATTTTATATATTTTCTACTTACTTCTTGGGGATTAACAAATTAATTTATTGTACTTTTATTCTTATTCTTGATTGATCATTTTGAATATTCCTCCATGTGATTGTACATATCACATACTAGTCCTCCAAGAGCAACAGGCCTCTGTGGGACTACCCGCTGAATGAGGATTTGGAGCAATAGGTGGAAATTTGGAGCAATAGGTGGAAAGGGGGAAACACAACCCTGCTTATGGCAAATGAAGAAAGGGAATTACTGTCTCCTCCCTTATTAAAGTAGGAAAGAAATTTCTAAGCATGTCATAATCCTCAGCGTTATAGACAGAAATTATGTAGAGCATAGTCCCAATGCAGAGTATAAAACTGAACAAGAGTTACAAATGCCTGATTTGCCTTTCACGTGGAAAGATGAAAGTTGAGTGCTCTGACCTATGATGTGAAAAAGGCTGCAACATTCTGTTGCAACAGGGACTGTGGGGAGCAGCTCTTTCAGGAGAGCTAACCCAAGGAAAGCTCATTCAAATGAAATTGGTTCAGCCTTAGACTGAACCAATACATTACGATTCTTCCAGAAAGACTTGCCAGCTCATTTGATTAGCATCATGGCCCTACAGTTGCTTCTGTGTTGAAAAGAGGATCTGCTCCTAAGCATGAAATGGTAATTTTTTTCTATTTGTTATGATTCCCCTTTTTTCCACAGCTTACTGGAGAACACATGAACTTAAAATGAGATGCAGGGCTGGTCTTCTATAGCTGTTTTATACTAAAAGCTGCCTAGATGTCACAGGTCAATAACAGGACCTGGAAAGAGAAATATGCTTAACTTCCTCCTGGAACGCTACTGAATGGGAAAAAATACTGTATTGAACATACAGGAGGGGCACTTCATAGTGAAAACATTCCTTGTATTTCTCAGTCAGGTGAGTTAGCAAGTCAAGTTGCATACTTAATTATACTTTATATATATTTGCATAAGTAATTATAGCACTTTCCATTGTAAAGAAAGTAATAAGTGTCCCAGCTCACTCTGACCTTTGTTATTTGATACCTTTCATAGGTTTTCAAGACTGGGAAAGAAGATGCTGAAGTCCTTGCTAGCAAAATCTGTTCTGCCTTCAACAATCATTTACACAGACCGGTAGCTTGTTTTTGTTGGAAAACAAAATGAAATGGGATGTAACGGCTCTTGCAGGAGAACTCAGGGGGAATAGAAACAAGTGGAATATAATGATAATATTTAGAAAATAAAGAGCTTTCAAAAAGCACCTGAAGTGGCTCATGCATTTTTTAGATAATAGTACCGAAGGAAGAAGCCCTAAAGTAAAATCCTAGCCCTAAGCCACATCAGAGAAAATTATTATCCTTAACTTCAACCAGGTCAGGAGTTTACTTCATATGACAAGAGATCAGACAACTATGTTCCATCTAGTTTAGACAACATCTGCAAACTTGTATGGAAATAAATGTAATGTGTTTTAAGTTGTGTTCATCGCCTCCTGTCCTATCACTGGGCACCACTGAGAAGACTGACTCCCTCCCATTTCATTCCGTCCCATCAGGTATTGATCCAGATTAATCAGATCACCCCCGAGCCATCTCTTTTCCAGGCTGAACAACCCCAGCTCTCTCAGCCTCTCCTCATATGAAAGATGCTCCAGTCCCTTAATCATCTTTGTGGCCCTTCACTGGGCTCACTCCAATCAGTCTTTGTCTTTCTTATACTGGGGAGCCCAGAACTGGACACAGTACTCCAGGCGTGGCCTCACCAGTGCTGAGTAGAGGGGAAGGATGACCCCCCTTCACCTGTTGGCAATGCTCTGCCTAATGCAGCCCAGGATGGTGTTGGCCTTCTTACCTGCAAGGCTGCACTGCTAGCTCATGGCCAGTTTGTTGTCCACCAGGACACCCAGGTCCTTCTCTGCCAAGTGGCCTTCCAGCCATTTGGCTTCCTGCATGTGCTGGTGCCTGGAGTTATTCCTCCTCATGTGCAGGACTTTGCATTTCCACTTGTTAAACTTCATAAGATTCCTCTTTGCCGAGTTCACCTTGTCAAGGTCCCTCTGAATGGTGGCACAACCATCTGACATATCAGCCACTCCTCCCAGTTTTGTGTCATCTGCAAACTTCCTGAGTTTGCACTCTGCACCATCATCCAGGTCATTAACAAAGATGTTGAACAGTATTGGCCCCAGTATTGACTCCCAGAGTACACCACTAATGACTTGACACACACTTCTGACTCTCCATCACCTTCACAGCAATTGAGGTGAGGATGACTGGCCTGTAGTTCCCTGGATCTTCCTTCTTGCACTTTTTGAACATAGGAGTGATATTTGTTCTCTTCTAGTCTTCAGGAATCTCTTTCAATTTCCATGACTGTTCAAAGATAATCGAGAGTGACCTCACAATTACATCAGCCAGATCCCTCAGCTCTTGTGGGTGCAACTCATCAGGCTCCATTGCCTACATGTCCAGTTTGTTTAAGTGGTCCCTAACGTGGTCCTCCTATGTCAAGGGTAGTTCTTCCTTCCTCTAGATTTCCTCTGGTCTCGAGGGCCTAGGATTCCTGAAGGGCAGTTTCACTGGTAAAGACTGAGGCAAACAAGGCATTGAGATCCTCAGCATTTTCCATGTCATTTGTCACCGTTTCCCCTGCCCCGTTCAGCAGTAGCTTCCTTTTACTGTTTATGTACCTGTAGAATCCTTTCCTGATGCCCTTCACATCCCTTGCTGGATTCAACTCCAGGTTGACATTTTCTTTCTTATCCCTATCCCTGCAAAATCGGACAGCATCCCCACACTCTGCCTGGGTCACCTGCCCCTCCTTCCACCTCTTGTATACCTCCTTTTTATGTCTGAGCTCAGTTTTGAGCTCTTTCCTCATCCATGCAGGCCCATCCATGCAAGCTACTGCCTTAGCTTGATTTCCTGCTTGTTGGGAACTTTCTTGAGGTTGGAGGAGATGATCCTTGAATATGAGCTAGCTCTCCTGGACTCCTCTTCTCTCCCTAGGGCCATATCCCAGGAGATTCTTCCAAACAGATCTCTGAAGAGGTTGAAGCCTGCTCTCCTGAAATCCAAGGCGGTGGTTCTGCTTTTTGCCCTCCTACCTCCTCTTAGGATCCTGAATTCCACCATCTCATCATCACTGCAGCCAAGGCTGTCTCTGACTTTCACACTGTGATCAGTTCTTCCTTGTTTGTAAGTACCAGGTCCAGTAGAGCAATTTTCTGTGTTGACTCCTCAATTACCCATGCAAGAAAGTTGTCATTGGTGTACTCAAGAAATTTCCTTGATTGCTTGAGCCCTGCTGTATCGTCCTTCTAGCAGATATCAGGTTGGTTCAAGTCCCCTATGAAGACCAGGGCCTGTGAACATGAGGCTTTTTCCAGTTGTCTGAAGAAGGCCTCACTTACTTCTTCCTGATCAGAAGGTCCATAGCAGATACCCACAAAATCAGCCACCCCATTGGTCTGCCTGGTAATCTTCACCCACAAGCTCTTGACTGACTCCAGACATGTCCCAAGGCAGAGCTCCATGCATTCCAGCTGGTCTCTCACATAAAGGGCAACTCCCCATCCTCATCTTCCCAGCCTGTCCTTCCTAAAGAGCCTGTGAGCCTCTCTGTACTGCATCACTCCAGTCTTGTGAGCTATCCCACCACATCTCCACCATCCCAGTGAGGTCATAGCCCTGTAACTGCACACAGACTTCTAACTCTTCCTGTTTATTCCCCATGCTGAGTGCATTAGTGCAGAGGCCTTTCAGAGATGCATGTCAGAAGACAAAGGCTTAAATTGTTGAGAAGAAGAAAGCATGGATTTATGTTTATTTTTTAGGTTCCTGTGCCTAGGCAATATAACTTATTTTAATGCAATGTACCAGAAAGCTTTCAATATCAAAGAAGAGTCAAAACTAGAATCTATGCTTAAAAGAGCAAGTTCATTTAAATAAAAATGCCATTTCAAGATTTTCATGACATAAGCCATATATTTATTATGGAATTTATAAAAATATTCTTAGACTTCGTTTGGGTAACAGGGAATTTGATTTCTTCCTACAGAATTTCTGGTACTTACCAGTACACTTGGAACACCAGACTAGACAGACATTAGTGTAATCATCTGTGATAGCTCCTTGTATTATTAAAACCTCCTCACATGCTGTTGAATAATACAGAACTCACCTCCTAGATAGAACTCACCTCCCAGCTTCTGCTGTCTGATAAAACCTTACTATAACGATATTATAAAGTTATTAAAGTAACAGCAAACTAGAAGAAATAAAAATAATAATGAAACGTGAGTATGCATTTAGCACAAAATGAAGATGTTAAGTATAAAAGCAATGAAGCCACCAGTTAACACTGAGAGAAAATATTTTCTAACTACTTACTTATCAATTCTACAAGTTCAGGTAATTAAGGGAGCCAGTTAAGGGGCCATTTTCCAACCAATGTCTTTTTTTAGTGACAAATGCAGGTTTTTTTTTTTAACAGAGACTGTTTTGTTGAGACTTTGTGATTTCTTTTGACAATTCATATTAGGAAGAAATAAAAATACATGATGCATTTACCGGAATATCAGAACATCTTGGCCTTTCCCAGAAAAAAAAAAGTTATTTTAAATTTTCAGTTTTAAGTTACTACATAAAATGTAGATTTTTCAAATTTGGCTTGAAACAAAACATTTTTGGTTTTTTGTTTTCATTGGTAGGAAAGGCCAAAATAATCTTAAGATACTGATTAAAGAAGGATATATAATCAATGCCAATTTGGTTTCTGAAAAATACCGTGTCATACTAGTTTTTCAAATTTCTAATGACATTACTTGCTTTGATGCTAAATCACAGAGCTTATATTAACACAGCACTTGACTTGTGATTTTCATATTTTGATGCTGGACTAAAAAATATTTCTAAATGCTAAATTACAAAATGCAGTTACATCAAATATGTTCACATTAGATACAATCAGAAAAGCTTCCAGGAAGCTCTAGAAACAATATATATTTGAACCTATAGTCTTCAGCTTAAAAATAAACAGATAAGGACCTAAAAAAACCTGTCATGACTGTTAGCCTGCTGGTGGACAAAATATTCTCCAGTCTGATCACCAGCAAAGTAGCAGTAATTATGGTTTCATGTTAGATAACAAAAAGAAAAGCAACCTTAACAATTTGGTAAGGAAGAATGCAAGACTAGACTGGATAGCCATCAGTACTGCAGTACATAGCTTGACCTACAACATATATGATAAATCTTTAAGAATGTAAGAGGAGGTGTTGAAGAAGAAAATTCATCCATCTTTGTGTAGTCTGAAGACAAAATAAAAAGCAATGAGCTAAAATTCCAGAAAAGCAGATTTAAGTTAGAAAACATGAAAATCTATTTAAGAGTGAGGACAGTGATGCATTATAACAGGTTGCTTAGGAAGGCTGTGCGATCTTTTAAAGGAAATTTTTTACAACCATCCCTTAAGAACGACAGGATTATAGTATATACTGTCTTCATGCAAGAAATGTATCCAAGGACTAGATAACCTCTTGCAGTCATATTTATGACTCCAATGATCAAAGTTACCTGTAAATATATCCTTATAGGATGTAAGTCTTTTCCCTGGAAAGAAATGCCTCTGGAAAAAAATGGTTTAAGTTGCTGTAATGTATCTAGTTCTAGAGTTCACACTAGACATAAGCAGAGAAGATTTGAGGAAGATTAACAAGAATGATCAAAGTCTTGTAAAGCATCTCTTCTGGAGGTATGAATTAAATTGAACCTATCAAATGAAAGAACAAAAAGTGACTTCATTTCTCTACCTCCATAAGAATAGAAATTTCAAAAATAAGGGGATCTTCAAAGCAGCAGACTAGGATATAAGGCACTATAACAGCTAATGAATACAGAGCACAAATTTTTAACAATTAACCATCGAAGTAATTTACCAAGGATTATGATAGGACACAAACATTTGTAGAAACAGATCTTAAAATGATGCTCTAGTTTAACTATGAATTTAGACTCAGAACAAGAATTTTGCATTGACCCACTGAAATTTGAACTTTCATTCCATGCCACAGATACAATGGCAGCAGGCAGGAGCTGAGGTGCTGAAGTGTTCGCACCTGGTGAACTCTGAGTTCAGGAGGAAACATGCCACAATATCTAGGTATCTTTGGCTTATCCAGAAAGTGAACCTGGATTTTCAGGATTACATAAATATCTACATCACCCTTGAAAGAGGAACTGAAACCCTGGCGTTCCATGTAGAAGGTAGAAAGCACTAGGGAGACAATGTGTGTGGAATTTGGTTGTCTAAACATATGCATGCAGTGTTTTTTTATGTTACTTGAGATACCTCCTCTAAAAGCTGTACCAGAAGGGCAAAAGTCTCCTGTAGTTGTGTTGAAACTTCCAACTCCAATTGAATGGCTTTTTATAATGATTTAGTGCATCTTAGATGGCACTGGATGTCTTTGTTTAAGTAACTAAATCCAAACCTTGAGCCTTCAGTGACCTCACAAGGCAGTGAATCCATAATTACGTGGGTTTTATCCTTCCTTCAGGAAAGACTGTTAACATTTTAGGCTGTCACACCGGATTCTTACTGCCTCCTTCTGGTAAAACAGCAATGTTCTCAGGATTGAAAGTACTGAACAAAAAGATGTATCAAGGCTGTGTGGTAATAACTTATTTTAAAAATCTTTTGGTGATATTTTTGTCATAGCTGTGGTGAAGGTAAATTAAGCTAGTAAAGATACTATCTAAAACACTTTCTAAAAACTGAATGACTGGGGACTTGAAAGTAATATTTTCTGCCTCAGGCTAAAAACAGGAGTAATGAAGGGAAATACTGACAGAAAAAAACATGTTTGTACAACATACTAATTAAATTTCAGTAGCCTGTACAGGCTATAATCAAGGATTAAACCCTACTTATTCTACATAGTTTGCATGTGCAGAACAAAAAGATAATTTCTACTTCCTGAAATTTTTATGCTTAGAGTCTACCAGGCTTCTCTGATGAATAATGCATTATAAGTTAAGAAGTGGAAGGGTTTTTTCTTTGGGCTATTTTCTAATGCACTGTTATGTAACTTAGTTCCCAGCATGATGTTAACCACTCATAAAGAAGATGGTCAGAATGTGCATTTGACCTCTGATTCCAAAAGGTGCACAAAGAATCACTATCTATAAAATACATCATGTTTCACATACAAATGTTTTACATATTTTTCTGTTTTCTTCTTTCAGAATCAACTGGAGAACAGGTCACGTCAAACCCTACTAAGAAAAGCAAATATGGCGAACTATCATTTGCCTTTCTTTTCCTCCCCAATCTTTCTCATGAGGCTTAGGTAAAAAGTTGTTTCCAGGCATCTGTTCCTTTTACTCACAAATTAACACAACGAAAATCTACAAGGCCATCAAAATCTCAAGGTTAGCTTTCAGAAAGTAGCAACTGAAATGTATCAGTGCTAACATTATATTGTTCCTTTTATCTCCGTCTTTGTGCCCCATTGTTACTGTTTTGCATTATACCATTTTGCAAGACAGATCATAAATTATTATCTTTGATTCAACAGTTTTCGTGCTAGTTAAATGAGTCTGTCTGTTTTGTGGGTTTTTTTTTAAGGTGTATACTAAAACATCCCTGGAAAAGAAAAGAAAAAAAATCCATATACACAGTATGATGCGCATTCATGTCTCTGTTTAACAAGTATTCTACTCCCTAGTATACCTTCAAGGTAGTAGGATTAATCACCTATACAGATCTCATACTACAAGCTCATGTAAAGCAATGCCCTTGAACCAAGAATAAAGGCTGGAATGTGCCTATAGCTGAGGAGCTTATTTGAACACTTTTACAGTTGTGTTAGCTTTTCATAGCACACCTGACCCTCTGCTGGCTCCTGTGGATAAAATGCTTTTTAAAATGGTTTCCGCCTTAGCAAAACAGAAAGCGTGATTTCTCATGATCTTCTACTTATTTGTATGAAAACTGCAAAAGTTACAAAACGTACTGAATTGTTTTTAATCAACGGATATGTTTATTCCCTAAGATGTGCTTGTTTTATTCCCAGTGCCCTCCTGGAAGGAATTCAGCCCTGCGCCAGAGTTGCCAATCAACCCCCCTATTGCCTGCAGCATAATACTATATCATTAGGCAGGACTAACTACCTTTACAATAGAAAATCAGTAACTATAAAATGATTTTCAAGTCATCATCTATGCTGTGAACTGTATTTTGATTAACTTCCTGGCTCACATAAGCTGATTTTTAAGAAGTGAGTGGAAAGTGAGTCATACAATAACTCTTAACAGTGAACAGTCTGCATGTTTCATTACAGATACTAGAGAAAGGTATTCTACCCCAAAGAAGGACACTCTATTCCTAGAAAAATCAAGTCATCTAAATATTTCCAAGTGAGCACCGACTGGCATGTCACCTCTTGACAATATTGCTCTCTAAGAGTAAACCAGAAATAACTACATACCTGACTACCACATTTGTTTTAGTAGAACAAAAAATTGGAAAAAATCTATGCTCCCAATTGGTGTTTTGCTGCCAGCTTCCACACTCATCCATGCAATTGTCTATGCTTTCCAATAATCTACATATGTTTTCTCCTGAGCTGATCTGCTCCACGTGGACTAAGGTCCACATTCAGACCAATTTATTTTGCAGATACTGCAAGAAGCTAGCCAATTCAAACTTGGGGTTTATTCCAGTTTTGGTAATACCAATAGTAAAATGACAGCAAGACAGGATAAAGCCATTAATGGCGTATGACTACCTCTCACTTCTAACACCACACTGAATCATGCTTGAGAAGTTTCTAAGCCCTCAGGATAGCCAGTATCTCTTCATCTATTTTGAGAAGCACTTTCATCCAACTAGGTGCTACAGGAAATAAATTATTATTTTGTTATTATACAGGCACTGACCAATGGAGAATCATGCTCTGTCAATAAGTTAATGTCAGAAATTGTTAGTGATTGTAATAATGAAAGCTGCAGTGCTTGATCATTTGCTAGCTTAGTGAGGTTTCCTTTTCTCTTTATGATAAATCAGCTGCCAAGTTTGCCTACAGTGTTGAGTGCAACACTAACTGCATGGAGCTCATCCCTCTCTCATCACATAAAACAATAAGATCTCCAAATTAATCAGATGCCTTCATGATGCAGACAGTTTTAACTGCATAATCACGGAAATTACTGCACTCATTTGGCGACCTTCCAGGCACTAATCCTTGGCTATACAGTACAAACAGATATTTTTGTGAGATGATGCACCTTCTTAATGTATCCTGGTCTCTATGATCTTGCTTTGCTACTCCAAATACTAACAATGTTCCAAAATGAGACCCCCAATACAGGAAAAGTTTTTTGTAGGTAGAATAGCTCTTCAGGTGCAGTTTGTGCAGAGAATGGCTAAAAACAATACAGATTCTATGTCAGCAATATGCACCTAACGCTTTATGCATCTCAATTACATCCACACAGATACACAGATGGGAACAATGTTGTTTTGCAGAACAACACTGTAATAAAAATGGTAAAACACTTCCCATTCTATTTTATGAGCTCAAACTAACTGGAATGGAAGGCAGGAATATTTTTAACACAAATACATCTTTTTTCTTTTCTTTATGAGGAAAATCTGTGCTTCATAGCGCTTCCACTATTGGAAGTTCTCTTTCCATAGTCTAATTCCAAATATTCCCTCCCATTCCTTTTTTGACTCCTTCAATGCCAGCACCTTTAACAGTGGAACCTGATTAGGCAGAATATACGTTTCTTTGTAGCCTTTTGTCATCACAGCTGCACTACTAGTATCAAGCCATGCAATACTTTTTAATGGCTTAAGATACTGCATACCTTTGACTTACTTTGAGCCAATATTTATGCTTAATATACAACTACAAATTTAAATTTGTTGTTTACTGGGAAATGAGAAAAATAATTTATTTCAACCAGCAATCCTTTAAAAAAAAGTAAAAATTGTACATTTGTTAATATTTATTCACCTATGGATTAATCATGTACCTAATGGTCAAAATGAAAAATGCAGTAGCCTTTGTATGACAGTTACATGTCTCAATGTGAAATTTATTACTGCTTCATTTATTCCTAAAATAAAAGCCAGTAAAAGTTGGAATTGCAAACATAGCACATTGTTTGATATTTGTACATCTTCATCACTGATGTTCCACAAAAAAAAAAAAAAAAGCCATACTACTAATGATAATACTCGTGTATAGGCAGTAATTAAGCACCTGGTCCCTTTGAACCTCACAGTTTTGAACACTGGTGGTAGTTTATTTAACTCTGCAGTGGGTTACACAATCTCGATCTTCGCTGGGTCCCTTACAAGACTAGAAGAACTTTTTTCATCCTGCAGAGCTATGCTGACCACAAAACAAAATCACTAGGCTGCTGTATGTTGAGAAACTTAATGGGCACTCTAAAATGGGGCCTCTTAAAACTGCAAGACTACAGCCTGTTTGAACATACAGTAAGGGAAATCTATGCATGCATGTTTGCATTTTATATGTAAATTGTCTTGTATGTCAATAAGAACAGTACTTATTTCTTCTGAAAATTTGTATGCATTAATGCATGACTAGCAGCTGAAATGCTTGATTACTCTTAGAAGTGTGATGAAATACTATTTAGCTAATTTATTTCCTCTATTAATACTAACCCAACTAAAGATGTTTAAATGGTATTGGTACACTCTGAATCCAAATGGGTATGTTTTTAAAGAGTACCCATAGGCTAAATGTGTCAAATTTTTTTAAACTCTCCCTTGCTTTGTCTCCTTTTCTTGCCAATACCACCTAACTCAGATATTTTTAAAGCATATATCACCCTGTTATCTAAACAGTCATCTTCCTTTGAAGAACTATTTCTTCTGCTGCAATTACTGAAAAGAAAAAAAAAAGAAAAAAAATTTAAAAATCAGTGCAGAAGACTACCTAAGCTGAATTACATTTTCTGCCAGAAGAAGAAAACATCATTGTCTCATCACAGTTCATTTAATCTGAGAGGAAGCACAAATGAGGCTTCTAATTTCTGAAGGAGATGAGACTCCAAATCAAATACATCCATAGATTGATAAGTACTCCAGGGAAAATCTTGAAAACAATATGCAAATTCTTTCTCTACCATTTCCTTCATGGGCAGAGAGAAGAAATTGTTCCCCCTCACCCTCTAAAATATTATGTAACTTTACTTTGAACGAAAGAGTATTGGAAAGAGTTACATTTTAACTAGCTATATCTTTCCAGAAAAGGTCTTAAAACTTAGTAAGAAATGAAAGAAAGAAAAAGCACATCCAAATATATGCTAACATAAGTGACGTGCAAAATATTTTCTGCATTCATTGCCCAATGAATAACCTTCATACAAATCCAATACATACCACAGCACACAGTTCAATAAGCTTGGCAGGCACTCCTGTATTAACAAGGTATACAACATTTTGGCCTCATAAAATTATTAGTTACATTAGATTATTTCTCTCGGTATTAAAGGAAATTTCTACTTGCACACATAGCCTAGACATACCAAAAGTAAATGGAACTTTCTGAGGTGAGTACAGTACATGTCCAATGGCTATAATTCCAACCTTTTTTCTAGCTTATCCTGTTTTGTTTTTTTTTTAATTTCACAACACAACTTAAAAAATATGCAAACCCCACTGTTTTCTAAGGAAAAAAAACTGGTTTTCTAAATTTCAAAATTACTTTAGACTCTGACATAACTTCTATATATATAGAATAGTTTCATTTCTGAAAGGCTGGAACAAATCTCTAATACACATAAGAGTTTAGTGAACCATTCAATAAATCCAGGGATTAGTTTCATGACAGAAAAAGAGTATGACCTTTAATAAGGCTTGTTTATATTCACAGCTTGAAGATCTACAGT
Source organism: Ciconia boyciana (assembly GCF_034638445.1). Lineage (NCBI taxonomy): Eukaryota > Metazoa > Chordata > Aves > Ciconiiformes > Ciconiidae > Ciconia > Ciconia boyciana. Next base: position 44,742,884 of record NC_132936.1, read on the forward strand.
TGTCCATGGCCTGCAGTCAGGTAATCAGGCTGTGTACTATTGAAGACTTCATAATCAAAGCTTTCATTGCTCTAAATAATCTGTGCAATGAGTCTTTACTGTTTCAAAATTACCTTTCCAACTTCTAAGAAGCAGGTGTATAGCTATCCAAATCCCAAATCCCACCAAAATATTAGAGTATCTCTGCTGCTGTTGAAATCTTTAGGTGAAAAATGGATCAGGACTTTGCCACTTTTTGTGGCACAAAAGCAAGGTTGTCTTTAGCTTCTGCCCAGGAAAATGTGGGATGCAGCAATAAGAGGCTCCAGGGAAAAGGGTTCAAAGAGGTTTCTGTGTATCAGATACAGTGGCAGAGATTCACAAAACTTTGAATGAGGAGCTCTGGAGTAAGAATGACTACCAGAAGGAAAATATTTTTTCGCTCTCAGTGTCCAGAGGGATCCAATTTTATCAAATACCTAGTAAGCAAAGAACAGGATTAAAAATGAAGCATCCTGATTAGAGTATTGATGCCACATTTTCAGTATCAAGAGGAAAAGAATGAAAAGGAGTACAAGAAAGACGGATGTATGTTCCACGTTCAAGGTAGTATTATCTGTATTCCGACTCTGTAGGAGTATTTTCCTATCTGGGAATATAGCTCAGAATTAAATTTCAATATTAGATTAGATTCCATTAGATTCCTGAAATTAAAAACCTCACTTGTGTTGTCACTAAATGAATTGTGATGGAACAATAAGGTTTCCACTCCTGGCTTCTCACCTGACTGAGTCTCAAGGGAATTTGTTTTTCATACTTATCTCTGAGAATTGTTTGCTAAACATTCTAGGACAAAAAGTGATTATAGTAAGGATTTGAAAAAGTAAGGAAGTGTAAGAAAGAGAGAGATTCATGATTTTGAGACAGATAGGACTGTTGAGAATAGAAGGAAAGGCTACAGGCACAGGCTATTCCCTCTTTTGTGTTTGTTCTGAAGCCAGAACAGTCTACTACAGCTATTATATCCATAAATAAAGAACAAGTGAGAAGATACAGGATATAATGGAGGAGAAAATTATAGAAGCTGCAGGAAAGATAAGAATATACACTGAAGGCAGACTAGGGAAAGGTACACCTTGATCTAACACAGAAAAATAAGCAAGCATAAGACCAAGAAGGAGAAAGAAATATAAAACAAGATATTAAAAAAGAAAGTTAACCAACAATATTACCACAATCATATTAACCTCCCTTGTTCCACCTAAACTTAAACTGAATGTAATTATTTAATTTCTTTACTATGCAGAAAGGCTTGGAGGAAATTGTGTGATATAACAGTTTTGGTTTGTTGATTTTTTAAATCTTAGCAAAAATGTTCCAACATAATAGAACAATGTCAGAACAACAAATTTTAGGGTTTTTTTCCTCTGATTAAATGAATATATTTTTTTCTTTCTGTTTATTTCCTAACACTAGTAAATTTTTATCCTGTAAACACATACTCTTAATGGAACATGACCAAATGAAGCTTCAGATTTACTTTTTCCACTCTTAAGCTTTCTGATTATCTTATTTTCAAACAAACTTTCTCAGTTTCAGTAGGAGTTCTTCCACCTGGTAAAGAGAAAGTGAAAATTAAGGTTATGTCCTCCATAAAATAGAAGTGGAGCGCACCCTTATACTGTGTTTTCTTTTGAGAGAAGGAAAGAAGGAAAGAAGAAAAGAAAGAGAAGAGAAGGAAGAAAGAAAAAAGGGGAAAAGCAAGAAAGAAGACAATGAAAGAAAGAAAATGCAGTAAAAGAAAAATTTTGTAAGACTGTGAGGAAATTATATGGATATCAAGTTTTCAAGTTTCGGTCTCCAGTCATTTATTATTAAAGCATGACATTCCTGAATGACTTACAACATATTCCCTGTTAATGAAATTATTCAGATACTCGCAAGAAATAATATTAGAAATAACCATTACTGCAAATGAATTTCCCATCAGAGCACTCAGACAGCATAAAGAAAACATCATGCAACAATTCTGCCTGTCAGTTTCCTCAGAACTCAAGGAGAACCATGAGAGCTGTTGAATTTACTTGTTTATCTTGTTTATATCTACAGTGTGAGACACTCATTCCAAGTCTTTTCATCCATGTACAAGGTGAAATACTTGCCTCTATTGAAATCAATGAGAGTTTTGCTATTGATTTAAATGAAACCACAATTCTGGTCACTGTTTGTACTCTGTTTCTCTCAGGGCTTAGAGAGGTCTTAAAAAAACAAAATCAGGCAAACTACACCACAGGGATCCAACTTTTCATTAGGTAAAGGGAAGAAATGTTTTCATTCTATGGGAAAACTGTGCTGTTTACCTAGTGCAACAATTTGGAGTCAATCTGAAGTGCTCATCAACAAGTGTTCTTCTTGACATACTTCTGACGTTACAGCAAAAAATTGGTATGTACTTTTTCCATTGATTGTGTTACTAACCTCACTATGGCGACTATACATAGCCCATTTTCACTATTTTGCAAAAAAGAAAGTAAAGTACACATGAAATTTTAGCATATGAAACATCAGTGAAACCATTTTTACTTTATTGCAATTATATGCAATTACAAAATGACTGTATAACAGTATTTATCACACTTCTATCCAGGTATTTTTTCCTGATTTATTCCCATATAGCTGACGTGGTATAAAGATGGGCAATTACCCCAACACACTGGTTTTCTCAATGCAGCACCAGCTTTACTTTAATGTAGAGTGTAAACTACCATCCTTAGCCATGCAGAGGTGCCGCTCTCTTACACAGTATCATGCATCGTCCACAGATTTAAGCCATGGGCTTTATCCAGCCATTACCATTGAGCAAGTTCTTCCCCAGCTGAAAAGCCACCAACAATTCAGCAAAGAACTTCAAAGAACTGAAGAATTTTTAGGCCTTTTGAGTAAAAATGGCTATTTCAAAGCCCAAGGAGGTCTAACACGCAGTTGCTCACATCCTTTCCTCACAGAAGGAAAAGGCAGGGAGCGCCAGCGACCACCCGGCCTCAGACAGGCTGACAAGCTCGGCTTCTCCCCAGCAAGCCTGCAGCAACCGGATCTGAGGCCTCACAACCGCGGGTTAACGGGGCACGGGGCACCGGCCACCGCTCTGCCCACACAGAAGCATCGCCCGCCGGCTAGCTGCGCGCATGCGCCTCTGCCGGCGCATGCGCATCTGCCCTCAGTCTCGGCGGAGCGCTGTGAGACCGCCTCAGAGCCCTTCTTCGGCCTACCCGGCCGCCGCTCCCCGCTTCCCGCCCGCCCACCGGCCGTCGGGCAGCGCCCCTGCTTCGGGCGGGTGAGTAACGGCAGCGGCCTGCGGAGCACCTGTTCTGGGGCCCCTCCCCGGGCCTTAGCTGCGCCACGAGCGCCGCTGCCGGTCCCGGGGGCAGGGGAAGGGGCGGTGAGGAGACGGCCGGGCCGGGCGCCGCGGCGTGCGGGAAGCCCTGCGCTCCTCGGAGGCAGGCCCTGCTGGGGCGCTCCTCGGGGCTGGGAGAGGGCAGGAGAGGAGGGGAAGGCTCCCCCCCCCGCCTGCAGCCGTTGGCGAAGGGGCCGTGGACGCCCCTGCGCGGTGCCCTCCCTCCTGGGTCCTGCGAAGGCCCCTCGCCAGCTTCTGGCAGGGGGCTGGTGTTTGGCTCGTCAGTGTTAGGGAAAAGTGTGAACGCTCGTAATTTGGTGGCTTGCTCAGGGAAGGGGAGCAACGCGGCAAGCTGGCTTCGCTCCCCTTTCTTACTTTCAGCTCTCGTCAAACATCCTCGCTCTGCAGCTGCCTGTGCTGTGAACTGCCCCGAGAAGCTGCTTCGCAGGTAGCTCCCAAAGAGGAAGCAGGCTGATGGTTGCTTTCTTTTCATGGTCCACAGCTACCCAAAATTAGGTGTGTGTTTCAATGTCCTTTCAAAGCAAGAGAACACTGGCATGTTGAAGTCAAATGCTCTTATGTATTAAATATAATTTAATGCTGCAGGCTGTCTTCTCACATTTAGAACAAGAAAATGCAGCAGGATTGATTTTTGTTCTTGTTGCTATCTTTCTTAAATTCAAATCTGGTTAGCAAAGAAATCACATTCCCTGTTTTGTGAATGATATAGTTATCCCTGTTAGAATTGCCATAATTCAAATACCTCTTTCTAAATTGGGTGGACCAAAAAGAAACCTTACATTATTGGAAGTGCTTAAAAATATATATATTTAGTATGAAGGCACAGCTATAAAGTATCTGCATGCCATGTGTAATGTCGTCTTCCATCTTTAATGATTTTCAAGGGCTTTTTAAAAAAGTCTTTAGAAAAAGACTTTTCCTATGCAGACACTTTTTGAGGAAATTTCCCAGTTTTTCTAATACTAGAAACATTCTTGAGGCTCTCACAAGGAAGATGTGGTCAACCTCTGACTGTGGTTGCTTTTTTTTATTATTTATGTTCCCCAGACCAGAATGTGCTATGTAAATGTGGTGGTTTGGACAGAATTTAATCAGCTCTCGGGGAAGTTTACTAAATCTCACCTGGTCAATCACTTGGGAGCCAAAGTAGTGTTTCTAGGTGCGCATCTGCACCGTAGCTCCAGAATGAAGGGCTTTGAAGGCCTAGAAGCTTCAGCTCTGTCTAGAACTGATCTGTCACTTCAGAGTTTTCAGGTTCTTCGAGCAGAGAAATCTTAGCAGAAGCTAAGCTTAGAAATCTTAGCTGAGAAGCTTTGATACTGACCATGGGCTACGAACCTCAGTGACTTTTGGATGACCTTACCCTTGCATCACGAAAGTCAGCTTTTCAGAGCTCTCTTCTGTATTGCACTTTCATTTGTCATGTTTAAGGAACATGAGAACAAATAAATTATAGTATTTGCTGCTCCTTACTAAAATAGATACATCTGTTTTATCTGAACATACTTTCTTTGGATTGCGTATTTCTCTTTTGGAATCAGTAAAACTGGAAAAAACCACCCATGGGTTGGGGTATTGAAACTTTAGTTATCATATGACCAAAATGATCTAGAGTAGTTAACCCCCTTTTTTTTTATTCTGACTAGAGGAACATCCTTATTTTGGGAAATACCATAGGGGAAAAAAAACTGTGTTGTCATCTGTCTGTCTGTACCTTTTTTTATTCATATAGCGGAAAGGACAAACAGAAGGTTTGCCTGCAGGATAGCTTAAGGGTATAAAAAGCAGCAGTGAGGGAGGAAAAAAACCATCACTGTCAAGAATGAGCTTGAATGGGAGAGGTTATCCTTGAGGCAGGCTTGCTATTGAGTTTGGGGAATAGTTTAGAAAATAATTCAGCTTTTTTCACAGCTGCATTTTTTTTTTTTCATAGAGGTATTCATTGTTTTGGGAAGAACAGCTGGAGACTTTGTACTACTGTGATAAGTTTAATACTATTTATTCCCATATAAGAAACAAATTAATTTGGAACAGGGATGGACGTAAAGGGATAAATATACTTACATTTATTTAGGGCCTTTAAGTCCGTATAGCAGCTTACAAACTAAAAGTAAAATAAGATTTTTTTGGAGAAGAGGACTGAATGTTATGGAAATATAGGTACTACCCTTTCGTGGTAAAGTTTCATATTTTCTGATGTGTAATGAAGGAAATTATAGTATCTGTAATCATGAAAGGAGAAAACAAAATACATCAGTTGGCTTCTGCTCTTTCGGTCTGGACCTGAAGGTAACAATTCATGATTTGGAAAAGTGTGTGTGGTAGTGAAGAGTACATTGACAGAGTTAACTGAAGATCCTGACTTCTTCAGGCATCTTTCAGTGGAAAATTTTCCAAAGGACTTTCCAGTATGGAGTGACTGGATGATTAAAAAACATTATAATAAAAAAAAAATTATTTTAAAAATATGTAGTGTAACACACAGAGTGAAGAAAACAATTTTAATTTCACAGTAATGACCTCTGAGCTCATTTTTACCACTCAGGAACTAGATTTAGGGATGATAATAATCCTGTAGTCGGGTTGCGTGCATTAGCTGTGAACTGAATTGATAGAAAACAGAAGTTTTTGGAAAAGGGATAGGGAGCAAAATTTAAAAAAAAAAAGGTGGGGGGGGAAGCATGTTGAAAGTCACACTGTATTCAAATGTGTTCCCTTAATTTCAAAAAGGAATGATGGTAGTGGAGTTGAAACAGTACAGAAAAGAACACCTCAAAAATGTTTAAATGTAGGGATTTATTCCCAGTGATAGGGATTACAGCATACAGATTAGACAGACTAGAAATTTCTCTAAAGGAAAACTCAGAGAACCTGGTAGGAGCAATTAAATTATTAGTGAAGTAGAAAGTGTAAATAGTAATAATTAAATGTAAACAAATGCTTGCTTACTCTCCCTTCTAATTTCAGAACTAGGGGCATCAAATTAAACTAGCAGGTGAGTTTTGAAACAGAAGGTGTTTTTTCATATTGCACAAAGAAATGGCCTTTTGTTCAGGAAGTCTGATCCACAAATAGCTGAAGATGCCTAACTATTCTGGTAAAGCATTGCTATATATTGGACCTGTTCTTTGCCCATAGGCAGAGACTGGTGATCTAAACTAACTCATTCTTCTGATATGTTACAAATGGGTTTTTTTGTTCTTTCAAAGTGAATTCACTAGGCAAGGGAAAGAGCTTGAACTACTTACATTTCTGGCTGGTGCACCAACATGGCTCAACAAACTTGGGGTAGAATCCAAAAGCTGCTACTAGTTAGCAAGTCGTCATATGAGTCAAAGTAAGTGTCTGCATGTGAGATCTTAATCTGCATAAAGCTGAAGTTAGTCAGGCTGACTTTTTCCTACCAAGAAAGGGAATTGCTGTTATATCCAAATGCATGCAACCAACAGTCTAAGGCAAGATACTTCATAAGTGTGTAGGAATGACCTCAGTAAATTGAAGTCAGATTCTAAAATTTGGATGTCTATGACAGAAATACAAAATCACAGCTACGCTACTTCTAATGGCTGTTGAATCAGAAATGTATTCTAAAATTTTTCCAATTCCAAGGATAGACATAACTTCAGGTAGCTGTTTCATATGGCATGTTTGCTCAGTCTGTTTCCCCAGTATTGCTGCTCTGCTGTGGCGCTGGCGTTGATGAGCATAATTTATCTGTCACTGTCTCTAAAGTGTAGCTCTGAACAAGATTAAATGACATAATGCAAGCATTGCCAACCTGTAGCTCTTCAATGCAGCTTTTACGATATAGGTATCTATGACAGGGCTGAATTTTGTCATCATCATTGAGACTGATGTCTCCCCAAAACACAAGCCTTTACCTTAGGTATCACTTCCTTGTTCTAGAAATTTTGCACTTTGATGCTGAGCCTCTATATAAGCATACTAGAGGTTCATAGTATGCTATGGTAGACCAGGGTCTGTCCTGATGCTACTCAAGTTTTAGTAAGTATGCTGCTCATTTTTGAATATACTTTCATGATAAATATTCCATTAAAATACTTGTTGAAATAAGAACGTGGAGCACTAAGATCAATTCCTGACACTTCAGAAAAAGTGCTTTATGATAGTGAAATCTTGATGCAATAGAGGAGGAATTTAGTAGCAGATATGTCAAGCAAAGAATAAAAAGGAACAGTTTCTTCGATACGGAATAGGAAAGCTCAAATGAAAGACCTTATGAACATCCTAATTATAGACATAACAGTCATGGATTCTTTTTTATAGAAGAGATGAGATAAAATAATAATTGCAGAAGTAATTTATCACTGGTAGTCCTGTATGCTGTTTGATGAAGATCAATAGCATCTGGGTTAAGTTAAAGAAAACTGAATACATTAATACATTATCCAGGTGAATAATATTGTTTCCTTTAAAAAAAAAAAAAATCCTGACCCTTTAGAAAACTTCAGTTTGTCTAATCTGAAAATTAACTTAAAATCCCAGGGAAGGGGTAGCATGGTAGACTAGAAAGAAGACTGAAAAGGTCAGAAAAAGTAGTAGAAGTAGTTTGAATGCATTTAAAGTTAATTTCTTATTAGAAGAAAAATGTTCTGGACTCCAGATAATCTCTTTGACAAAATTCTAAGATCTTGGGATGGATTGTGAGCTATAGAAAAATAACCCTGTAATTTGATGTAAAGTGATGTGAAATCTGTTAATGAAAAGTCTTAAATAAAGTACTATAAGCACATATGCTGTAAAATAATTTTCCCTGACAGTAGCCAAAGATAAGGTTTCACAATCCAGTTGGGCAAAATGAGCAGCATCATTTTCGTTCTGTTCCCTTCCCTCATCTGTGCTATTAACTGATTTGTTGGCATTAGTGCTGTGAATGATACTCATTCAGCTGAGTCAGCTCTCTAGGAAGGTAAAAGTGCATTGGGGTTTTTTTTGTTGTTTATTTCTGAGATGTTAACAGGGTTTTCCTGTTGAAGTGTATGAGTGATCTTACTGTGAAAACCAGATGAATCCCAGAGGTAACTAAAAGTAAGCAGCAGGATGAACGGATTAAGGTTGGAAATGGAAGCAGAACTTCCCTTTTTGGCAGTGTCGTACTGCTAATCCAATTCAGGCTGTATTGTTAAAAAGCATATTTGAAAATTCCTTATCTAAAATTATCACAGCAGTAACAAATAGAGTGTTCTGACAACTGAGCTATATGTTAATGCTCTTTAACAGTAGTAAAGAACGTTCGTAGGAAACTAACTTGAGATACTTTATAAGTATTTTAAAACGACCTGTGTATATCTCAGTAAATTAAAGTAAGATTCTAAAATTTGGAGGTCAGTGACAGAAATACAAAATCACGGCTATGCTATGTCTAATGGCTGTTGAATCAGAAATTTATTCTAAGATTTTCCAGTTTAGTGTTGTCAGTTTTATGCATAATCTTGTTCCACATAATTCTGTGGTAATCTAAATTTTGTTAATCCTTTTCTGTAGCTCTCTTGTGTTTAATGTTGAACAGGAATTAAAGTTATAAATAAAATAATTAGGCATTCCATTATACTGATTTTCTTTCCCCTACTTTCAGGGCTCAAATCTTGCTGTCTACTATTGGTCTTGTTTTGAACTTAGTCCTGGAATTCTACATGAAGCGTCACGCAGCTGTGACGTTGTACTAACAGGCTGTGAGCAGCTAACTTGCAAGCTTTCTGGTTGAGGTACATCCTTAATGCTGTGCTGGTTTTCGTTTACATAAATCAGAAGACAAATTAGAATTTTAGATCTGTAATGTTGCAAAGCATCATTGTTTCAAGTTTAATTTGCCAAAGTATTTAGTCAGTGTATGTATGTCAATGTAGTCAACTAAACACGAAGTGGTTGGTCCGAAGCCAGTAAATAGGTTAGTAAATGAAACCTGTATTCTGAACGTAAGCTGTACTTCTGTCATATCCCATTTTGTCCTTTACTCTTGTTCTGCTACATTATTCTCCTTTCATGACTTCTGCTTTTTTTCTTCTGTTTTCTGTGCTATTTCTATCGGACTTGTCAAAACATGGTAGTTCTGAAATAACGTAATCAGAATTTCCATTTCATGGGATTTATTTGGGTTAGGAAACAATGAAGTTCAAAAGCAAGATGTTTTATAAAATATGTAAGTCCTTGGTGGTAGAACCTCAGAATCTGACACACATTCTCAAATGCAGAAATGTTTTTTGTTCCACCCCCCCCCCCCCCCGGCACAGGGCTCTTAGTTATGCAGTCAGTGTATGTGTCACATTTGTCTCCATATTATTTCTATTATGTAGAAACTTTATGAAGCATTTCATACTGTTGAATTAGGTAATAAGAAATCTGACTTAAAAATATTTGTCTTTTGATCAGTTGCGGCCAAAATCCTTCTGTTTGGATTCTGAACTATGACATCATGGCAAGATTTCGCAGAAGAACATGCATCATTTTGTTGCTTTTTATTTTGTTTATTTGCTCCATAATGATGGCTTTGAAGACTCTGAGACCTGACAGAGCTGGCTTTGGGGATCCATTTGGACTTGGTTTGTTGCCCGAGCTTCAACAGCAGACAGTGCTCTTAGACAATAAACAGAATTCACTAAATAGGGTTCAAGGAGATACTGTAACACGTGTCAGTAATTTGCATAGTATCGCAGTCAATACTATGAAAGCATCTATGCCTCCTGTAAACAAACTGGAAGAAGAGCTGCCTTCTCCTAATTATAACTTTCACATATTCTACTATAGTTGGTTTGGGAATCCACAGTTTGATGGTAAATACATTCACTGGAATCATCCGTTGTTGCCACATTGGGATCCCAAAATTGCAAACAATTATCCAAAAGGAAGGCATAATCCTCCTGAGGACATTGGGGCCAATTTTTATCCTGAACTCGGATCTTACAGTTCCAAAGACCCTTCTGTCATAGAAGCCCACATGAAACAAATGCGTTCAGCTTCAACTGGTAATGAATGTTAATGTATCAGCATGTTGTTCATATATCCAGCCTTAAATATGTGAATGAACACAACTGACCCATTCTTCCATTTTTCTGTGTAATTCTGGAAATATCTGAAACTAGTAAATGTCTCTGTATTTCTGAGTTTTAACCCCCAACCGAAACCTACATCTTCAAAGCTGTGTCTGATGAGTGTAAAAGTGCAGAAACATAAGAACTATATTTGTAATCCTGTAGGTGCATGTGTTTCATGACTTACTGTTAAGCACTGATAACATATGTAGAAAATACAGAAACCATTGCTAGAATATATTGTCTGTGTATTTAATTTTTGGAGATGAATACTTCAGTTTTAAGAACAGGTTTCAGTAAATCATGTTAACATCGTTATGGAGCAGTCTGTTCAAATAGGAACATTGGGGGTTTTTTTTCTGAATGCTTTGTGTGTAATAACAATTATGTATTGATTCATACGTCAAAGAGCATGTAGGATTATAGCTTGTATACAATTTATATTTTATGCAGTGTATTTGTAGGTGTTCTCATTAGCTATGGAAATGTCTAATCCAAACCTTGAATTCGGGTACTATACTTTCAGTGTAACTAATTATAGGTTATTTCTTTGTCCAAAAGTATCTTTTTTCCAATACAAATTGATGTTCCCTTTCTTTAAATAAGATGGACTATATACATAAGAATACTCAATATATTTTTGGTGTCATTCTTTGTTGTTGGGCTTTACAGTCCTTTTAATTTTCATCTTTAAAATAAGCAATCATATAGGCTAATATTAAACTCTGAACAGCTTCTGTAAATGTAGTTGGAGCAACGTGACCAGAGCTCATAGCATTATTCAGAGTGCTAATCACCTTGAATAGAATCACTTTCATTCACCTAATCATTAAGATTTGATGTAATTGTTATATTCCTATTAGTAGTGTTTGCTTGTATAATGTTTACTTCTTGGTTATTGTTTTCTCCTGTTTTTTAACCTAACCTTTATTTTGTACAAGGGTTAATACAAATGTAGGAAACTTCTTACCCTTTTCAGTAATAAGACAACTCCATTAACAGGAACACCAGCAACACTGGGAAAACTGTTGCAGAGAAATCTCAGGTATTAGTTGCCAGTAATCACTTTTTTAGTCTTATCTAAAGCAAAATAATGCATGATAGTGTGATGAAAGCAGAGAGCGCAATTGGAGCTTTAGAAGAATCTGTCATGTTTCTCGTCCTCTTAATACAAATGTCTAATAAGGCTGAACTGCTTGTGAAAAAGGCACCAAATACTAGGAAAAATGCTTTGCAAAATAAGGGTTTTTTTTAGTAGCTTAAGTTAGTTTTGCATTTGAAACTCAGCAATGTGAATGAATAGTTCATGCTTCCTGTGACATACTCTTTGTAACATATTACTGATATTTGTTGAAAGTTTTTTTTTTCTGATGTTATTTTGACTTAACAGATTTAAGTACACTTGAATTTGTTCTCTTCCGTCTAGATTTGACCAACATAAATGATCAACTTTTTTTCCTCAGGTCATTACTTCAAATATTGCATCTTTTTTTTATAAGCATTATACTTTGTTCATTTTTTTTGTACTGTGTGGTTGGCTATTTTACAGTTTCTTCTTTTTGTCTCTTAGCCAATGTCTAATCCATGATTGCATTTTACATTCTGTCAAACAATATTTTTTCTCCTAGCCTTTTTTGAGGCTTTATCAAGGATCTTACAAAAGGAGAAAAATGTAAGTGGTTCTTTCAGCCAATATTGTGTAATGATCAAAGGCGTATAAGAGATTGGAGCAGCAGGAGTCTCATGCAGTGCTTCCTTGTATTCTTCTTATATTTTACAATTCTTTCCTTATTAATTTCCCAAGTTTTAACAGATTACTACAATAGATGTTATTCCTCAGATTGCTTGGTGAAATTCATTTTTTTGCACCAGCTTATTTTTGTGGTAGTCCAGTTTGAAGTCCTTCATTTGTCTTGAACGACTCTACTCTGGTTTTAAACATGATTATGCTATTGTTTTTGGCATCAAGTCCATCCTTTTTTAGACTCCTAAAGTGGTACATAACTTCATTTTTTAACCACAGGAAAGAAAATATTAAGTAGTCTTTCTCAGGGAAAGACCAATGCAAACATGAATTTAGGTTCCTTGATGAACAATTCTGTCTCCTGAACTTTTCCCTGTTTCCTAAAGATATAGAAGAGGGTCTTGACAGGTGTTGTATTCAAGATACCTTGAGTGTAACCTGCTGTTCTACTTGTCCTTTACCTCTTACTCATTTGAATTTTGTCCTTTTCTTTTGTGTGAAATAAAAGATAGGGCAATAAAATGCAGTAAAATATTGCATTTTTCTTGTCCTTGAGCAGACTATCTCTTGCGACAGTCTATTATTTGTGATTTTCTTTTTGATAAAATGTGGAGAGAATATGCTGAGGGTAGTTGAACTAACTTCTATGTATAGTGAGCTCAAATTTCTGGTTTTGATGTTAGAAGATGATTGTGTATTCACTCTAATTTATGCTTTCTTTTTCATAATTTTGGACTTGTTTGTTTGGAAATTGTTAGTCAGAAATGTTATAATGTTAGTAAGATAGATCGAATTTAGAGTATATACTTCCCTATCTCAGTGACCTGATTTGTGTACTTAAATCTTTACCTAGTAAAAGAGAATCACATTGACTTATTCTTCCATATGTTTTAAATAGTATTGTTAGGAAAATATTCCTACATCAGTATTTCATGTATTTCTTCTGTCTTACCTTCTTCCTAATATTATTTCCACCTATACACCTAAAAGGTCTAACTTATTTATCTGACAGCATTTTATTTTAGAAGGAAAGGGTTTAGCCTTTCTGAAGAGGGATGTGTTCTTTTGCTTTCATGGAGAGCATCAGGAAAATTTACAGTATAGGGACACTGTATTTGTTGGTGTCTTTTTTGACAGGAATAGTAACATTCTTAAATTATTGAGAGTTACTCAAGCATTGTTTTAGGTAATAAATTTAAAAACTAATTTCACATGGTTGGAAGGGTGGATTATACCATAGTAACTGCTTTTAGCAAGAAGGAAGGTTATGGGATTACAGTCACTGCTTCTAGTATGAAATGGTTGTTTTGTAGTAGAGCCAGAGGTGCAGTGCAGAAATATGGTGGGGAAGAAGGTTTCATAAAATAAGAATCTCTTTCATCATATGCATAGCCCTCATCTCTTGAGTGTTCTCTAACCTTGTGTATCTTGATATTCTCTGGCTGTACCGTGGCATAGCTATAATGCCTTAGCTGGGAGCATTCTCATCGTCTTGGTACAACCTGGAGGTTAGGACGCTGTGCTGAAAAGTGTCAGGGAATGGCTCTAAGTGTTAGGCTTGGAACACTGAGCACAGATCTGTTCCCTTGACAAATGATCCTACCATTGTTTATTTTTGTTGTCTTTTAAACAAAGAAGTTAAAATCCATGGGGATAATACTGAGATTTTGTAATTGGTGAAAAAGTAATTTGAAATTCTCATTTATATTATGTAGATTCCACATCAAACAATATTCAGAACTCATTACAATGTTATAACGTACATATTATATGTTAAACAATATGATTTAAAACTTAAGTTTTGTATTTTCAGGTGTAATAGTGCTTTCATGGTACCCACCGGGTATGGCTGATGAAAATGGAGAACCAACTGATGATTTGGTGCCTGTTATTTTGGATTATGCACACAAATATAACCTAAAGGTAAAGTATTTTTAAGATGCATAAAAGAGGACTACTTAGGAAAGTAAACCTTCCCAAGCGTTTACTACATTTGACTCATGGCATAGAGCAGGGAGGTTTGTCATGTAATGGTGGCTTCTTTTTCTGACTCCTATTACAGTGCATTTCTTTTGGGTCATAGAAGCAGGTATAGATGCCTTTTGAATTACACTGAATTTTGATAAGACCTGAGCAATATTGCCTTATAACTAGAATAAATATCATAATTGCCTTTTTTCTGGTTTGGTTCTGATCTAAAGCTTACAGAATCTAAGGTATGGTGTTGTGATTTTTTTTTTTCTTTTTAGGAAACAGTCTTTAAAATTAGACAATATGTTGTTTTCAAATGAGTCTTGGGAGTTGAGGGAAGTATTACATATTTCAAAATATTATGGAATACAATGATCTGTAAACTAGGGAACTTTGAGAAAGAAGAAAGACTAGTGTCATTTTTTGCATTACCACATAACTTGCTGTCGCCTGATCATAGAGGTCAGGAACAAGCATCTGTGATTAATGAATAGGGATTTAGAAGTTCTAGTTTGAATGAATGTCTTTATTCCAGAAGGTATCAGGAACACTTGCCTTGGTCAGTAAGGTCAGAGAGGTGCTGCTCTGACTTTGTTACTCCAGGGCATGACAGGATAGAAAGGCTAAATTACCGGGTTCCTGAAATAGGTGAAATATAAAATCAATTAAAGATTACATGGACTGATCAGTAGACTCTAAAATTGTGGTTTGATTTTATTTTTAGAGTAAAACTTGTATTTTCCCTTGGGATAAAGAAAACATGCATGGCCTTTTAGTCTTGCTGAGTAATAAATTTAAGTTTTTAAATTATCTAAGTAGCTGTATATGTTTCATCTGTGGAGGGTATAGTCTGTACTGAGGACTGAAAATACAGCCTGTTCATCTGCTCTGGTTTTAGTTGGTCATGCAAGTTGCAGATTCTCAGAGAAATTTCCCGTCACTAGTAGCAACTGTAGGTTCTCTAGCAAGCAGGAGGGAAGTAGGAAGGTTAAATCAGATACAGAAGTAATTTTGAAACTGTTAAAAATGCTGTATGAATTGCATTATGTGACATAAGTTGCACATATGTAATAGTAAATTATTAAAAAGAAGAAAAAAAATTATCCTTCCCCAGAATTTTCATATCATCTGATGGAGCTTGCTCTCACCTAAAAGAACTTGTTAACATTCAAGTCTCTCAAAGGAGCCAAGGAAAAATGAAATAAGCTATTAAGGAAAATGCATGTAATAGTATGGTAATGAGTGGAATATGGATGGAACTGCTGTTATTGCTTGGAATAATTACTAGAATACAGATATTAAGTACAGATAGTACCAGGGAATGCTACCTTCACTGTAATGTTTTTAAACATTCTTGCACTAGTAAGTTATTACAGTTAAGTGTTAGGAATGTCAGTAGACTAAAACCAACACATAAAATACATGTCTATTACATCTGCTAAATACAAGTCTGCTAAAAGATAGGTTCTTTTGATTTGCCTGGTTTTGATAGTTGGAAATGAAATATTAAATTATGGTGCTCTTCAACCTGTCCTGTCAGTCCTAGTGATTTAGTCTAACACTGTATTTTTCTATAGTTTGTACCTAATAGAGATAGAGATTGGCTCTACAATGGAAATTTGCTACTGTTGCAGAGTTGTTGAAGACTTTATTAAATGCATTCTGCTCTAAAATTGCTTCTGAAAAACTAGTTGCTTTGATTAATGTAATATACTCTTCCATTTAATTGTATATTTCAAAACAATGGCATTTTTACATTGAAATGACTTCACATGTATAGGTTAAATAATTCCATAAAATCCAACTTGAAATTCAGAGGAGTAGCAGTTCATTATATTAGATTTAGTTCCAAGAGTTTATTGCTGTTGTTAAATCTAAAATTTTAAATTAAAGTTTTCATATCCCATATCTTAAAATCTATTTTGACACTGAAAACTCTCCTTGGAGAATTATATATAGCAAATTTAATACATTGTTTAGAAATTAAATGTTAAAATGTTTCATTGGTTAATCAGTTCTTTGACATTCAAATAGATAATATTTTATTTCAGTTTTTAGTTTCTGCTGTAGTTTTTTAAGTTTTCTGAAGCATGCTTACTACTCGCTGTAGCCTAGGGAAAACAAAAGCAGTGGGTTTTTTTAATATAAAAAACTAAATATTTATTCTGTTACCAAACTTCCTTGGATCTGAAGCTTCTAATGTTAGCAGTGCAGGAGTTGAATTAGGGTTGGATTATTCTCAAAATAGACTAACTAAAATGTTTGCTCTGTAAAGAAGAACTGTATTTAATATGACTGGTACTTGCTTCATATAATATGCGGTGCCCAATTGTTCAATAGTATTTTACGTCTGTGTTGCTCTGTCATGGTTTAACCTGAGTTGGCAACTAAGCACCACACAGCCACTCGCTCACCCTGCCCCCGCCGCTCAGCAGTGGGATGGGGGAGAGAATCGGAGAAAAAAAAAGTAAAACCCGTGGGCAGAGATAAAGACAGTTTAATAGGGCAGCAGAGGAAGAGAAAATAATAATAATAATGATAAAAGAATGTACAAAACAAGTGATGCACAATGCGATTGCTCACCACCCGCTGACCAATGCCCAGCCAGTCCCCAAGTAGCGATCGCTGCCCCCCGGCCAACTCCCCCAGTTTCTATACTGAGCATGCTGTCGTATGGTATGGAATAGCCCTCCTTTGGCCAGTTGGGGTCAGCTGTCCTGGCTGTGCCCCCTCCCAGCTTCTTGTGCACCTGGCAGAGCATGGGAAGCTGAACAGTCCTTGACTAGTGTAAGCACTGCTTAGCAACAACTAAAACATCAGTGTGTTATCAGCATTATTCTCATACTAAAACCAAAACACAGCACTATACCAGCTACTAGGAGGAAAATTAACTATCCCAGCCAAAACCAGGTCATGTTCTTACTACGTTTTCATCTTTCAGGTCACTTTTCATATTGAACCTTACAAAGATAGAGATGATCGCAGTATGTACCACAATGTCAAATACATCATTGACAAGTGAGTGCTTTCAGAATAGTTTCCTTTGGGGTTGGTTACATGCTGGTTTAAGGGACTTATATATTATCTAAAGCTTGGAAGAATATATAAAAATGTGTACTGAGGCCGAAGAAAACTATAAGAAACTTTATTCATATTTCAGAGGTACAAAACTCAGTCTGTTTTTTAAATATTGAAGTGTGAATTTTACCTAGATACTGAAGTGTATATTCATTAGTATCACAAGTCAGGATACTTCAGATTAAAGCAGTTAAAGTATTAGCTACATGATATATAAATTAAACATACATTTTTATAGTGACAAACCAGCAGCTAGATCTTTAATGTGTTGACCTCTAATGATTTTAATTCAGCTTGACAAATTCTGTACACCTACTAGTTGTTTTGTTTATCAATGCTACCTAGACTGTCTTATTTCATACTGAATTAGAGAATTGCCCTTCAGAGAAAACTAATACCTATAACACAGTTTGACACTAAGTTACTAATTTGTAGTAATTTAGAGGTTCTTTGCAGATTCATTATTTAATACTTCAGCAAACACTGGACTGAAAATTGATATGAATTGCTATGTTTTGAAGCACATGCACTGTCTTTTTAAATTAGTTTTTAGGAAAAATCTTCAGCTCAGATTGTAAAACAGTATTTTCCAAATGGCAAATTTTGTCTTAACAATACTTGTTTGCTTTATAGATACGGAGGCCATCCAGCCTTTTACAGGCATAAGACCAGCACAGGCAGATTTCTTCCCATGTTTTATGTTTATGATTCTTATGTAACAATTCCTGAAATATGGGCAAATCTGTTAACTGTTTCTGGATCCCAGACTATTCGAAATACTCCGTATGATGCGTTATTCATTGCACTTCTTGTAGAAGAAAGACATAAGCATGACATTCACAGAAGTGGCTTTGATGGAATGTACACATACTTTGCCACCAATGGCTTCTCTTATGGCTCATCTCATCATAATTGGGCAAGTTTAAAAGCCTTTTGTGATAGTAACAACTTAATGTTTATTCCAAGTGTGGGGCCAGGGTATATCGATACCAGTATCCGACCATGGAACAACCACAACACCCGTAATCGTGTCAATGGGAAGTACTATGAGACTGCCTTCAGTGCAGCCCTTTTGGTGCGACCAGAAATTATTTCTATTACATCTTTTAATGAATGGCATGAGGGAACTCAGATTGAAAAAGCTGTCCCCAAACGGACTGGACAGGTGGTTTACCTTGATTATAAGCCCCATAAACCAAATGTTTACCTAGAGCTTACTCAGAAGTGGTCTGAGAAGTACAGAAAAGAACAAGAACAGTGGCTTATGTGACCTGTTGCTGCTGCAGTTGTTTCCTAATGCATTGACTAGATTGAGAAAGAAATTGAGAGCTGAAAAATCTGTTATTATTTCCCTTTATTATAGATATGTTCAAATTATTATATCTCTTGAATGTATATGCACTACTACTGAATTTGAATTTTGAAGACTAAAAAGTTGATGAGAATATTGGCATTTCTGTCTTACTGGATATTGTAGTTCAAGAATATTCAGGGAAAATGCTGGGGTTTTGTTTGTTTGGATTTTTTAAATGTCATAATTTGCATGCTGAGCTTCCAGAACACCTGCATGGGATAACTCTATGTGACCAAAGTAGAACAAAAATTTGGCATAGGTATACTTACTTCCTTTATTCTTGTAGTTGTGTTTCTAATCAAAGTGATGCTGTAATCTAAATTTTTATCCTGATAGCTTCTCACAGGATGCATGTCTGTAGTGTGTGGAATAATCTACATCTACTGTTTTTCATGCTTTGCACCCAGGGAGTTCTTGACATATGACTAGCTTGTGGTAAAAACAGTGAAGAGGTATGTGTGATGCAAAACTAGTGTTTTTTGGTTTTTTTTAAAAAAAAAAGTATTTGAAAGATTAAGTTCCAAAGAACTGCTGAAAGATTTCTAGTTTACTTTCATTTGTTCTGTTTTGTTGGTACATGGTACAGACTTTTGCAGATTACTGGATACTGACCAGTAACATAGTTTTTTCTATGTTACTTTGAATTGTAAAAAAAAATTGTTTGAAACTGAGAGCGGAAAAGATTTTTTTGAGGGGGGAAACCCCCTAAATATGCAAAAAATATGTGAGAACTTCCATTGTTATATGTTGTCTGCTAATTGACTTCAGACACAGATCTAGTGTGTTTTTTAAAACATTTAAAGATTCTAAAGCTAATATCTTACTAGTCCAACAATAAATATAATTTTAGCAAGTGCTTTTTTGTTTCTGATTTAGGAGTAGTCTAGTTTGGTAGCAATGACAGAAACTACCCATTAGTTTAATTTGAAATCTGAGTTTGCTATTTTTCATATAGTTCATCTAGTTCTTCCAGGATTCAGAATAGTAGATACTAAAATCTTGTTATCGTTCAGATAAGCTCTCTACCAACGCTACCTTTAATATTATGGTGTGGCTGGAAATGAGTACTTTCAGACCTAAGAATCTCACCTTTCAAATGTTGTGATTATTAACTGTTTTTCTTAATGAAGCTTGAAAAAGGGTCAAGTCACATGGACGCGTCTCCTCAGTAATCCTTTTTTTGGCATTTTCATGCAACTTCATAGAAAAGTCCTGAACTTTGGAATAGTAGAAATTGCAGTGTTTTGCTTATTTGCAGCAAGTGTTTAATCTGTAGCAAAGTGGCTTTTTTTTTTTTATTTATTTATATACAAGGTGCTGATCCTGTGTTTTAGTTCATATGCTGGAACTGTTGTGACCACTAGAATTCCATTGATTTCAGCAGGACCCCATGGAAATTACAGTCTTTACTCAGTTCTCACAGTAATCTGTCCATGAAGTTGTAAGGTGAATGTGAGGACTTCTGGTTAAAAAAGAAAACAAAGCAAAACAGTATGTTGTTTTCCAGAAACCTTTGTCATTCCAAATAAATATAAGCCAGTTACTACTAATATTTTCTAGTCTTTCTGGTATGAAAAAGGTTTGTTTATGTATCTTTCACTTATTTGCAGTTTAATTCTCTTGTCATTTCTCTGCAGTTGTTAAAGAGATGAGGTGTCATATAATGCCCTCAGCTGCTCAAAAAAAAATGCAGAAATTGGGTGACAGATATATAACCTGGCATGTTGAAGTGCGCTTCTAGAGTTATTGGAGTCTTAATATCTCTCTTAATATCTCTTCATAATTTTTTGCATTTTCCTACTGCATTTCTGCAAACTCCAAAGTGCTTCTGAAATAAATGTTTACTAATGCTTATTTTGTTTTAGTTATGCTCAGGTGGATAAATGGAAGTAGATATAGGTATGACCACAGTCACAAAATAGTGTCCGAGACGTATGAAGCACTTGCTAGACTTTAACCACTTCCAAGTTAACCACTCACTCCCTTTATTAAGGAAACTGATTTATATGTTTCTACTATAAATCCCTTAAATAGCTATACATAATTTGTTTTTATAATTTGTTGTATCTTAATGCTTTTACAGCCCAAAGAGCCCATATATTTATTTTAAATGTGAGGGAATTATTACATTTTTGTGTATCATATATTATCAAAAAATCTTCTGAAATCAAACTGTTTGAAAGGACAAGTCTCTTTGTTTTCCCTTTGCTTAAACTTTTGTCATCCACTGGTCTTTTCTCACTGTAGCTGTCGGAGCACTTTACTAGTCTTGACAACCTTGCACTCGTCCTTCAGCTTCATACTTTCTGCCAGTGGCTTATTTTCTCCGTGACTATAAAAGTTGCTCCTTTTGTTGCCGTTTATAGAAACGTTTGAAATTTGTTGTGTAGAGTATTGTACAACTGAGGTGATCTATCTCGTTTAAAATATAATTTATGGTAACGGTATAATGGATCTTCATTACTCTGAAAGACTTCTGTAATTGCTGTAAAGATATCATTTAGCTCTTTCCATGAAGTGGTATGGGCCGTGGCGCACTGGTGTCTAATGGGATCTTTAGAAGAATTTACAGAATTCCTGTAGAAAAGAGTGAAAATTAAGTGCCTAGAAATTTATCACTCCTGAGCACTTACTGTATTTTTATGTGCTTCATGTGTTTTAAAATATAAATATGCAACCCGATAAAATATTTCAGAGTTTAGAATTTAATTTGATGATTCTAAGGAGAGCTGATGGAATAGCAGCTACTAGAACTACCCCACCTGCCTTCCCAATACTTTCTCTGTACTTAGAGCAAAGATTAGTGCTACTTCTTGTTATAGGGGATGGAGAGTTTGGCTGATGGACTGCTGCTGCAGTCATGGTAGTTTTTGGAAATTTGAGTAAAAATAGGTCTGTGGGAGAGGATTTGTACAAACGCAAAGGAATAAGATTGTTACAAGTGCACAGTTATTGGGGTGAGGGAGGGGGAAGGTGAATGTATTTAGAAGGTGATCGCTCCAAGCTTTACCGTTACAGTAAAAAAAACAAAACAAAACTCCAATGTGCAACCAAAATTGGGAGGGAGGGAAGAATATTTATTATGAGTTTCAGATCTGAAATAGAATTTAAGGAATATCTAGATCCTATTTCACTTAGGCTTCACACCCCTATTATTTCTTGACTAATTGAAAAAAAATACTGTAATGATTACTTTTAATATTTTTACACTGATTAATTGCATTTGACTCATCTTGTTATAGTATGTTTTAGTACTTAGAGTGATACACTACATTTATATAGGTTAGGCAAGAAACACTATGGGAAGTTTTAATAGAGATCGTGCCATGCTATGCCTCTGCAAATACAGAAATACCTGAAGTCATCGATCACATACTACTGAGTATCCCCAGAGGGGAAATGGTTTCTGAGTCAAGTAGCAAGTCTTTGTGGTAAAAGAGAACTTCTTTTTAAAAGAAAATCTATTGGTTCATTTCTGCTTCTGTCAGTTGTGAGCAAGTAAATTGTTTTAGTTCTGTGAGCTATCTGAGAACTGAAGCTTAGTACATCTTCTCTGAAATATTTATATTTCAGAAGAATTTATATTAAATCTGGTATAGTAGTGCATGTTTCTCAGATCTATAAACTTGTACTGAATTTTGAGGGAAAGAACACATGCATATGCTGTTACTATTTCAGTGGCAAACTAAATTATTGTAAATGTAGTTTCTGTAATGGTGTTCATCGTGTTTGTCTAGTGCCTTTCTTTTGAGGTGCCAATGATTTGTCTCTTAAGAGGTTGTTTAAGCAGAAGGGTCTTTAGTGAACTCATTTTTATTATGAAACTTGATATGTATACACTCTGCATAGTTTTGAATTAACACGTTTTACACATGGCTCTTGGGTTCTCTTGAGAACATTTCACAGAGTGTTTTCAGCGCTGTGTTGCTAGTAGCAGAATGTATCTCTGGGCACATGGACAAGGATGTACTGCAATTTAGGGCACTTTTTTTTGTGAATCTTGTGTACCTAAAAAGAGGAAATACAGTATTTACAGACAAATTATTTACCACTTAATGTAAGCTGAAAATCTCTCTCCCAGTCTTCAGGTATTTTACAAGTATTGGTCCTCATCTTTATACTTGCTTAAGATAGTGTCAGTATTTCATTCCTTTTTTATCTTTTACTTTTGACCAGCATGTTAAATGTTGCATAAACTTCCAAAGTGATTGTATTTCTAAAACTTCATAGTTGTAATATTCAATAAAAAGAATCTACAAGATTATTGGCACTGCAGAAAAGCCTGATATGAATTTGATATTGTATAGGTATGATTTTGTTGTGAATGGATAGTGTATCTTTGCTATGTATTGAACACGCATTTAAAAAAATACATTTCTTTTAATACCCTACCTGGCTGTGGCAGAGATGCATTTGCTTACATGCATATATAAAAACCAGTGTGTGTCTATTTGTGTATATTATATATGTGCATATAACTGAAGTCATTATTTTTAAAGTACTATATCATTGTATTAAAATTACAGGCTGGATTCTGCTACTTTTAAGTAAGCAATGTTTTTAATTCCCTATGATGTTTACAAAAAAACTAGTTGCTTATGTATGAATACTTTCATGAACAATAAATATATGCCCAAAAAGTGTAATTTAAATGGAGTGCGTGATTTTTTTTAATAATATGAGTTTTGAGAGTGAATTTTTACTTTTTTATTAAAATATGTGTGTAGAATTTAGACTGAAAACAACAGGCTTATCACAATGTTGTTAAACAGACAATACTCCTGAAGTTTTTAGGCCTATTTGTATTACATCTTATTAGGCTACTGAGTTCGCTAGTGCGTAGTGTTGCAGGTATCTTTGAGTCCCGAAGTACAACTGTATTTTGACAAAGTAAAACCGAAGTTTCCAGTTCATACAGAAGTTTGAGGCATGGGCGCACAAATAATTAGCCTCACAGAATGGTTTACAATTGAATACTACAATGGGGTCAAAGAAGTATTTGTTGCGTTCTGATAGTATATTGTGCTGTTCAGGTATAAAAACTTTAGAAGGTAAGAGTTGCCATTTTACTTCAGTTTCATAGAAATGTGAAATTACCTTCTTGATATTTGAAAAATATGTCTTGTTATTCCCAGCAAACTAACTACATTGGTAAGAAAGCAGTTAAAGCTAATTCACACACATAGTCAGTACTGTGTATTTCTGTATGTGAATCAAAAGTATTTTAAAATATTGAATAATTTAATAATTTCATATTTCCTTTGTGTATCACATTGTAAGTGACTCTTCCCTGTAGTTAATGTAAAATATTTTGCTCCACGATGCAAATTATTTCCTGAAAATTTCCTGTCTCAGGACATGCAAAAGGTAATCAACACAAGGTGTACTTGAAATTTGAACTTATGTATGTACCTGGAATTGACACTTTAGTAGGAGTCTGTGAAGTACTTCTGCATTTTAGTAGATAAAATATCTCCTAGGGTATTTCATGTCACTTCATGTGGATTTAGTAGAAAGAAGAAAGATATAACAATGGAACAGTATTTATTGCCTTTTTTGTTTATCTAATCTGATAACTTTCTATACATTATATGGAATGTATATTCAATAAATTCTTTGTGTGAAAGATAAGGAAGAAAGACTACGTTCATGTTTGTTTTCTTCAGCTGGGCAGTATAGATAGAGGAAACAGTAACACAACAAAAAGCACCTATAGCTTTCATTTTTTAAACTTCAGTTTAGTCACATTTAAAAAAATACTGTGAAAATAATGGAATATCCAGAAGTTTAATACAATAAAAATTTGAAAAATTAATTCCCTGACCCACTTTACTGGTAGATTTGGAGTAAAAATATCTTGTGCCTATCATAATTGTTTTAGTATTTTACAAATAGAAAGGTACAGTCAATTAAGCTGGCGTAAAGAAAGAAGATACTTATGTTATCATACAATGTGATGATCTTATTGAAAGTGATGAGAATTCTTTTCTGTATATTCCATTACTGCTACTATTCAAAGCTGGCTTAGCACATTCAAAAATAGGGACTTTTTAAAAAATTAATTCTGATCTTAGACTATATGTATGCAGATGTATGCACACACACATATTTTTTTTTTTTTACATTTCTACATGAAAAATATAACTTTCCTTGTATGATAGAGGAAATCTAGTGCAGTTTTAAGCAGTTCCCAGATCTATGCCTGTCAGTGTTCATGGAGTGATCCGGAATGGCTCCCCTCTTGGTCCTAGCAGTTAAGCAGTGTGGATAGTCAGAAGTAATCAGAGTATTTAAGTTCATTTCCTACAATCTTTTATCTAGAAGTATGGGTATAAATGTACTGAACTTTTCATAATCAGACAATTTTGATAATGATTAAATGGAATTGCCTTCAACATAGATTATAATGTAGCAAAAGTGTACATTGACTGACCAAAAATCCATGTTGGAGAAAACTAAATCTATTTTATTAGATAATGTTGGTCTGCTATTGCGTTTACAACTGATTTACCAGTTTTAGAAAATAAGTTTTGTTTTTAAATTGCATCTCATCTTTACTTAGAATATATGACACATTTTTATTTAGTTAGATGTTTTTTAAAACTTTGAAGAGGTGTGTTGCTAGCTCTGCATGGAGCTAACACAGTAACAGGTGGTTTGTTGTTGTTTTCTTTTTTTCATACATTGAAATGAGCACTATGCATCTGAGAGCAGGACCTGGCCTTCAGAGTTGGTTTTATAACTTGAAGTCATTGCTATGGAAACACAGCACAATCTCTCAAGACTGATTTCTCAAACTGCAGTGTGATTCAACAAATACAGAACAAACCAGAACTCCAGTTGTTTTTAGAATACTAGTGAAAAATTAGGATGCCAGTTTGTTGTAATTTTTAATGGAAGTTTCTTGGAAAATTCTTATGTACTATGCTAGAAAATACTTTTATCATAAAGCTGAGTTGACTACTCGTTAAGATCAGATAGCCAGTTAAAGTTTGGTAAGTATGAATTTATATATTATGTAATTTATATATTATATGTATTTCAGCCATGCACTATTTCATGCCATTGCCACTAATCAAAATAACTTAATAAAATGAATACTTATTTTTAAAAGAGAAACACATTGGCTCAAAAGAAGCCAATAACCTCAGAAAGCAATGTTAATTATTAGTAACAATACTAAGATTTTTTCAGGGGAGAAAGTAGCAGCCAGCCATTTACTTTGTGAGAAGCTCAGCAGTCTTTATATTGCCTCCTATATGATTCTTGGTGAGTACACAAATTTTATTCCAGATAAGTGAGTGAAGGATCTACTTTCAAAAAATACATTCTGAAAGCACAAATGGACATCAGCATTAGTTGTACTGTTAGCATACTAAAAGTACATCTGCTTTGCTATTTAGGTCCAGCCTTTGGCAAGCTTCCTGATCTACTACTAGCACTTGCAATTTGTTGCATATATTTGTACATTTTTTTTAAAATGAAATCATTAGAGAACAAGCACAAAGCAAAAATTTTAAAATTCCATTGCAGTAACATGACACTGAAAAGATAAACTGCATAGAAGTGAGGAAAATAGTTAAGTGATGTCAAAGTGACAAAATGTCTGGAGTTTATATACAGACAACATAACCATATTCAGATTATTACACCAATCAGAAAAGATTTTTAAGAGGACTGGAAGAAGTTCATGTAGTTAAACAACAGAATAAAGTGTTAGAAATAAAAGGCATCTTTCAAATGAAGTTTCTGTCCAAATGATAAAACCAGTAAAGAGCGTAAGTTCTGTCATTAATGAAGGCAGGCTAAAAAAATCTCCCACAAAACTTGGAGGAACAACTTCCTGAACCTATAAAAATAATAATGAACTTTTTTCTTTCCCCCTAGTAGAAAATATAGCAAACCATGGTAGGCAAGATATAATATAATATTAAGGAAAAAAAGAAAAAAAAAAAAAAGACTTAAAAGACTTGTATACTAGAGGCATCATTAATGCATATTTCTAAAACATGTCAGAAGCAGACAGAAAGCTGGTAGTGTGCTGGCAGAGCTGACAGGTTACAGAGCAATAAAAGGAGCTTTCGAAGAAGAAAAGGCTGTATCAGAGAATTCTAAAAGTGTTTTGTATCTATGTTTATTGCAGAAGAAGTTAGACAGTTTTCCATGCTGGATCCAGTCTTCGTTGGTGATTAATCTGAAGAAATATCCTAAGCTGAAATGTCATACAAGTGATTTTTTTTTTTAATGGATCAGTAAAATGAACAACAATAAATCACCCAGTCTCAATCGTACTCACTCAAGGGTTTTCAAGGAACTCAAATATGAAATTGTTAATCTGTTAAAAATATTGTATACTCTGTTGTTTAAGTTGGGGTAGTCACATGACTGAAATGGGGCAAATGTATCAATTTTAAAAAGATTTCTAGGAGGGATGCTGGGAACTGTAGACAAGTCTGAAATCCATGCTGGATAAAAACATAGCAGTAATAGACATTTAAGACAGATGTATTCGGCAATGTCGATATGGCTGTTCCACAGCAAAGTCATGCACCACAAATCCATTATGTTTTTGAAAGTGCAGTTGAAAGTGGTCAAGGGTAAGAAAGCTTTCAGCAAGGTACTTGGCCTTCAAAAGGTGCTAATTTGTTAAGTAAATAGAGGGAAGACTCTTCAAAAGATTAGTTGCCAGTAAAAGTTAAGAAACAGGTAATAAAAATGTTTAACTTTCATAGCAGTGAGCAGGTACTGGTTAGGTCCCAAAGAAACCTGTATTGGCATTTGTGCTGTTCAGAAAGTCGTTTTACAAAAAAAGATATTTGCTAGTGATACACAATTTTTGAAGATAATCAAAATTAAAAACCTAATTATGTAATACTAACAAATCGGGTGATAAAATGGCAGGTGGAAAAACAACGTTGACAGATGCGTATCAGTAAATACTATACATACACAAAGCTGTACTACATGATACTCGTCTCTTACTGCTTAAAATAGATTTGGCTGTCCTTTTGTCTAGTTCTGTAAAAAATTAAGCTCAGTGATAGTAAACAACAAACACATCAGGAAAGAAAATTGGAAGTATCACTATACCATTGTACAAATTTGCATTGTCCTTGTGTCTGGAATACTGGTTATCCTATTAAAAAAAAAAAAATGAAAAAGATACATGGAAGGAGAAATCACAGATGAAAAGAGTTTCCAACTGGGGAAAAAGTACATTAAAAATAATTCAAGGAAAACAATTCTTCAGAATATGGTGATGGACTAGAATCATTGAATGCCATGAAGAAAATGAATAGAGAACAATTTTCTGTTCCTTATAAGAAAAGAGGGGCATCTAATTAAATTTTCAGATAGCTTGTTTAAACAAAGAAAATTCATTCTTCATTCTTCATTCAATACAGTTAAATTATTAAACTGATTGCTACAGGATATTGTAGGAATCAAAAGTATAGTAGGTGCAAATTCACATAGCATTGATCGTAGCAGGTCATAGCAATGACTTTTACATTGTTAACAGGGTGGTCCAGGTGCAACTTTTGCTTCAAAAAGTCTCTAAACAGCTGATTGTCAGAAGGCAAGATAAAATATTTATGGAAGTAAATATGAGTATGAGTTCTATTTCGTATACTGCCTTAGGTATTTTTTGATGGACATTGTCTGTATTGATTTCTGTATGGAAAGAAAAAATGCCTTAAGCTGTTTCTGAAATTAAGAGGGATATTCAAATTGGAAGTAGAAAAGAGGAGAGGAGGCAAGAAACTTTGCCTTTATGATTTGGTGGCAACTACTTAATGGTTTGGTTTGGTTTTGTTTGTGTGAGGTTCAATGTTGTTAGCTTGAAACTATGGAACATCATAGGAATATCACGCATGCTATGCCAAACCAGAGCTATTTATTCTTGAAGATATTAAAGGATTGTGGTGTTGCAGCTTGTCTACAGTGAAAAGTAAGCCCCAGAGGGGCTGGAAATAGACCCCACATGTTGCAAGAAAATTCAGCCTACCCCTGTCTAGCTTCTTCAGCCTGGTGCTATAGATGATCAGTTTGATTGCAGCAAGCTTTAGAGTTTAGCAGAGACTCTGTGGCATTAGGGGGCCTTTGACTACAGATTATAGAGGTAAAGAAGGGGACAACCAGAGCATTAATCGTAAGACTTCCAGGAGATCCAGCATAGAGACTGTAATTTGATAAAGTCAGAATGTAATTTGTTTTATAAACCCCCAAATTTCTCTTCTGATTAGCAGTGGGGAACTTTGTACAAGTTAACGATTGTTTTTCCCTTGTGTACCCATTTATGTTTATACATTGAATTTCATCTGCAATTTTATTTCCTTATAAAGTTAAGTCTCACAAAGTCTTTTTACAGAATTTGTGCAGTTCTGCAAACTGGCCTGTGACTAAATAAAATTCTTTAGTTATTATGGTCAGAAATCTTTGGACTGCTGACTGCTAGTTACCCCTTGTGACAAAGCTTGGTAAGTGGCTGTGGAATCACTTCTAGGATATTTTACTGTAAAATAAAACATACGGTTTAAATCATCTTCAGCTACATCTGAGGTGAGAAACTGGATTAAATTAATTCAGTGGGGGTGGAAATATGATAGGTCTTCATTCGAACACAGCTTTACAGGAGCAATGTGAGACTACTCACATGACATGAAGTAGCAAATTCTTTCTAAATGTGGGATGTTTTCAACCATATTTCTTATTCCTCCAAAGGCTTTTTGAGTGAATCTACAAAAACTAATGATGAGGCTATCAACTTTATCAACTAAGTCTCAGATTTGGAAATAATTTTCCTATAAAACTCTGAAAATAGGAAACTAATGAAAAGTTGGCTAGCTATATGAATGGCAATACTATAGTTGGCATGTAAAACACATGTAAATTAGCTATTTTGTAAAATACTGAAGTTTAATGGAAAAATTTTCAGGTGTCACAAAGGAAAAAATGAGATTGCTTATAACAGTTTCCTTCAATAACCTCTGAAATGCCACTCAATACTATCCTAACAATTTCTGAAACTTGGGAAGGGGTGTTTGCATAGTTATCTGTAACAGAACCAGACGCTTAATAAGGATTTAGAAAACGACATTGTTAATTTTTACTACAGCTTATCTGTAAAGTGTTTTTCTGTGGTGAAGTAATTCCTTCTTTGTTTTTGTTCTTATTTGCTCCTTTTTCATTTGAGACTGATTCATGTAAAAAATGTCCATATTCTTAGTTTTATGTACACAGTGGATTCTTCCCAGCCCCAAATGTTCTCTCCTGAGTCTAAGTACTTGTTTGTTCATTATAGGGATCTATACTGGTTTCTTTTTATTTGTATAAAATAAAATGAGAGAGGGTTTACACATCCCATAGATGCAGCTTGAATATGTGTAATAGATGGGAGTGGGGGGGAATGAAGGAGGTGTTCATCATTTCACACAGATCAATCCATACTTTTATCTCTCTGAAAATGTAATGCTTAGAAAAATTTTCACTGCAGTAATATGCTACTAAATGTGGTACAACCAAATCTATTCTGTAAACATGTAAGCAATGCAATACTGAAGAAATGTGCTTTCCAATGATATTCATATTACCCTCTGCATTCTTTGCCAAATGATATAATACATGTTCACAGGTACTTAGATCTCTCTTTGTAATTCAGAATCTAAAATACTTTTCTATACCATGTCTGTATTGATCAAAAAATAGATAAGAATTTTAAATTGTAAGTCTAATTGAAATACATAAAAAAGCTCAGAGCTACCTTGCAAAATGTTCATACTTAGTATGATTATAAAAGCTTTTTCCTCTGCCAGTATTCAGCCTTTAGTTAAGAAACCTCTGAGAAGAAAGTGAACAAGCAGTGAATAGAGAATATAGGGATTTTTGTTCTTTTTTTCTACCAGTGCTTGAAACCTACAAAATAAGACTGTCATATGATATAGATCTTGTGTGCTTAACCCTACGCACCCAGTCACTCTTTTAGTTGAGATTTTATAAAATGTTAACCTGTAGCATGTAGAGTGCATTAGAATTCTAGGGTCTAACAGTGATTTTTGAGCTCTGGTTTAGGCCCTAAACCCATTTTCTAAAATTTTCTAAAATCTTCTAAAAGAACAGAGAAGCCAGCATATATATCTGGGTGGTATGAATACTTAACATGCTATGTACATAAAAGTATGGCAGCAACAGCCAAAAAGCATTTTAAATCAGAACAAACAGAGAGAAATTGAATAAATGTTTATTTTGCTTCCTTAAACCATATTTTTAATGCCAGTGCTTTCTAGTGAGCAATAAGCTAGAGGTGGCTACATGCACTGTTCATGTGTTTTTAAAGTACGGTAAAATCTGAAATCCTGAAATCTCAGTTTTTAAGCGCTTCTTCCGTGTAATGACAGCATGCTCAGCTTTTTTGCATTTACTGCTTGCTGATGTCACTGGTATTAGATAAAGCCCAAAGGAGGTATAAATGAAGACAGACCACCTAGCAAAAATAACAAGTTCAAACGTGTCAGTCCACAAATCCACATGTCAGAGTAACAATATGGTATCTGCCTTACCTGAGCCAGCACCATTATAGGAGCAGCCTCGATAAGGAAGTAACATCCAGATTAGAGACAGCATATAGTAAATTCAATATTTTGAAATCAAAGTTATAAATCAGTAGAACGAAATGCAAATGTTGTCATCCATCTGCAAGCACTAACAGTCTACTAAAACAAAAACAGGCACTTTTTTTCCCCATACCTAACTTCTGTGCAAGCTACAGAGTATTGGATGGAAAGATGTAGCCTGTGCTGAACAGCCCTGCTAAATCATCGACTTGTAGCTCCCTTCCACAAGAAACAGGAGGAAGAATCGAATGTATTTGGGGCATGTACTCTGGAAGCAAACGCACACCCACATGAAGTTTGTCACATGGAAAACAGCTGAGGTGGGGGGAAGGCACTCCTCCAGAGGGAACTGGGAAAACTGTGTTAACAAGGAGGGCAGAGCAGCCGATCTTGAGTTGAGTGATCTGTAGAGCAGATGGGAATAGAAGCAATTGACGGAGGGAAATGGAAGATGAGGCTCTGCCCTCTCTGCCAGAATTGACAAGGATATAGTGTAATGTCAATATGTAATGTGAATCTAATGCTACTGGAGATGTGTTAGTGTAAGATATGTGTACACTTCTGAGCTTAGTTTTGAAATCTTTTTCTTTTCCATTATCAACACAAATTCAAGAAATTATAGAGATGTTATGCTATTCATAAATGTTTCCCGTAAGCCCTTCCCCCTCTCTCTCCATCTTTACATTTGCATATTTTATTGTACCACAGATGCAGAAAAATAACTATGTAATGTCTCTTGGTGAGATTCTTAGAGGAAGGGTGATTTTCTTTATTTGGATGAGACTCGATACAAGATTCAGTTCCCAGCTGTGTTACAGAAACTTGCTGGCCTCAGGCAATTGCCTTACTCCCCCATGTGTAAAACAGAAGTAATATTCCTTATCTATTGTGATCCAGCTGTCTGATTTATTCAGTTGTCAAAAGTATTTTTTTCAGGCAAAGACTGTTGCTTATGATGATTTGTGTGCAGAGCACAATGGGTACCCTGTCACTGTCACATGCTTATCTAGATGCTGCTAAAACATAAGCTGTCTTCATAAGCTAAAAATCTCAGAGCTTTTGTCTGGAGGTGCCTGATGTTTCTGCTTTGTATTTAGAGCAGTTAGAACTCAGCTTTAGATGCAGCTGCACAAGAATAAAGGTCGTCTAACCAATACATTTTTTTTTTTCCTAAACTAGGAAAAAAGATACTAGGAAAACAATTCTTTTATCAGCAGATACTATAATTATACCAATTGGGTTGCTGAGAGGAATGACAAGTAAATAGCGGAGTTCCCTTAGGCCAGAGAGAAATGAGGGGCCCAGAGGGCCTCATGGAGTACTGCAAATTGCATGTGCTTATCGTGAGAGAAGGGTTGTCCCAGAATCGCCTCGTCCAGAGCTGCAGCCACTATTTGAGGTGACTGAAGAACTTCCCTTTTTCTTACTTTACTGCTTCATGCCCTGCTCCTATAGTCCACAGGGAAGAGGGTTTACAACATCTCTCCTTTCCACAGTTCCCGTTCCTGTCTCACTGCCCCGTGCCATCTCCCGCTCTTGCTGCCTCCTGCTTACTTCACGGTTACCCCATACTTCAGATTTTCTAAATTTTCTCATAGGTAAGATTACTACAGTGAGAAGCGAAAGGGAGCAGCTGCTGGAGTGAAAGAGTAGGTCTTTGAGAAAAACTCAAAATAACAGCTTCCCCTTTCTTTGATGGAAAAGGAGCATTTAGCAATGTATAAACCAAGGAGTGGTGTGCAGGCATGGAAGGTAACCTCAGCGCTGGACTGTAGCATGTACCCAGGCGAATAGCTACAAAACTAAATCCTATGGGTGTGGTATATAAAGTAAGGGGTTGTACTCTAGTGCTTTGCTGGCATGACAAATCCAGTTTCAAGTGCAGGATGAAAAATGACCTTAAACTGCCAATGGCGTAAAGCCAAAGTGTAGTTTGCTTTTTTTGAAGTTTCTGGTTAGATATTAACCTGCCCTGAAGAGCAAAATTCTGAGTGTGGGTCCTTCCCGCTTCTTCAGACAGCATTTAATGCATTAACAAGACTAGCTCACAAGACAGCAAATCAGATAAATACATTATGGACAAGAAATTGTGCAGTGAAATTCAGAAACTCTGTGAGAGTATGGGTGGGGAGGATCTAAGGAAGCAGATTAAAGGGTGTAGGATAAGGTTGAGACATGAACTGTCAGATAAATGAAAGAACAGCAAGCATAGTGAGAAGTACTGCTACACTCTAGCCAGTGTTCCCTTTGTGCAAATAGCAACGGTTGGGCAAATTTTTGAGTGCATGCACTCAGGAATTCAGAGTTAGCTGGGTTCAGCCGAGGCTTGTGTCATGGAGAGAGAAGAAGGAATCACAAACCAAGATGATATTAGAAAATAAAAGATAACTGAATTTTTGGGTTAGACTAAGCGTGAGAAAAACTGGGAAGAGCTCCTTAGAAGTTTGTAGTTGATAGAGTTTGGAAAGAACACAATTTCATGTGACTACTTCTGTTTCCTTTTGCGCCGCCTTTGCTCAGATCGCTAAATGGATGATTTCACTGTGGGTTGCTTGTTCCTGTCAGAACTACTGCACAAGAGCAGGAGCAGTTTGTATGAGATTGGCAGTCCTTTTTTGCATTTCCAAGTAAGTTTCCTCCTTCCTAGCGTAGGTTATGATGAACTGAATGACTTGGTCGTTTGGTACGGTGTTTTTAAATGTCCTTAGCATGTTACTCTCTTACATACCATAAGAAGACAATCATTGGTTTTATGCGGTAACCATAATCAATTTTGCTTATTGAGCTTTTAAATGAATTTTTTTTTAAGATGTAAATACAGAGTAGCTTTATGCACGCATAGATACTAATTCACATATACTTTTTCTATAGATACAGAGATTAATTTCATTCTTTGTGTCTCTTACAGCCTTTTATTTAGCTCCTAATTATAGCCAAGTGCTTCAGTTTACTTTCTCTTGTTTTAAATGTGTTTAAATAATTTTGATGGTTTTACAAGCTCTGTTGGTTTTGTTACTGAGTCCAGATGAAGCTTAGTCTGGTGTTGTAGCTCAATTTGTAACTGAAGTATTGAAGTTGTTACTGCCAACTCATTGCTGTTTATCATTATTAGTAATCATGGTATGTTAGGACTGTAGTGCCCGAGGATAGAGAGTGAAATCTCTGCAATTTTCTGTTCCAGAAACGTTAATAGGTTTATTGCCTCCTATCCTCACAGAGGAGAGAACTGCATACCACAGCTCATCCTGTCCTCTATGATAAGGCTACTGCACATGCACAGAGCAGCTGTAGCTCCAATGGCACACGTGAAACAGTGAACTTGTATACGAGCAATAGATTGGCTACCTGTTGGAGGCATTGGGCTTATAGCACATACGCAGCGTAGCCGTTCAGTGGAGGAGCAAGAAAACAAGTGTATACCCTGGAAGCATCAAATGCAATGCTTGTGTGGAGGGCTGAACTATTGCACATGCCCAGGGTGGCTGGTGCTCAGGGGAACAACCACGCTTGGGCATTACCAAGCAACCTGCACATATTCAGCAACTCCAGAGCTCCCAGGACATGCCAGTTCTGCACTTGTCCAAGGGTGCAAGAGGAGAAAGACCTGAGACCTCTCTGAGAGGGCAGCTGGGAGGTGGCTGCTCTTACACCCTCTTCCAGAACAGTTCCTGCAGGTGCCTTCAGACAAAATGGAGCTACCACCACCAATGCCTATATAACTGACATGGGCCAGGAAGTTACAGAAAGTGGAATAGAAACCAATGCAATACACAAGTACATGTGAACTGTAAGGCAACTGGGATCAAGAACAAATGCTTATAACCGCCATTCCTACATTGATTGCAATAACATTTTTATTTGTTAATTTGTTTCTGCTGACGATCAATTAATATCTCAAACTACAGCCTGTACAAATCTCGGCAATCTATTCAGCAGTTAACACAGATTTATTGTATTAAATTGCTCTGGTTAAGTGGAATTTCAGCAGCATTTATTACAAAATTATGCAGTACCTAGAGCATTTTACATAGTGTATTGCTAAGATTCCATTAAATTATTATATATTTTTGTCTCATAATTTAGAACATATTTGGTGAATTATTTAAATTCCTTTTTTTCCCATTAATTTATATAATTTTAAAAAAAGCATAACTAGTTTATAACTTTTCATAACTTTTCAAATAAGCAAAAGTATCCACGGTTTAAATAACAGGAGCTATTTAGTAGTTCAGACAACACTTGGGTCATTAAAAATGTTTGGGCAGCTAAGTTAATGTAATTCCACTTTCAAAACATACTAAGTTTTCTTCAAATAAAGTGTTACTTTAATAGAATGCAGAAAAGGGAATATATTGAGTTTAGCAGAACCTTGCAAATGAGTGCATCAGCACATGACTAAAACTTGAAAATTAGCAAAAAGGCAAATAAACATTCAAAACACAAGTATAGTCCACTACAGAAATAAACTGTATTTATTTCTTTTTAAGTGCATCATTAACAATATTGAATTGAATTGTCCAGGACAATCAAACACAGAAATGCTGTACAGATACTGTTGCACACCTATACCCTTTTTTCCTTAAGTAATGTAGTTCATGGGGGTGGGTGGGTAGGCAGTGGTGTTTCAATGTAGTGCTTTCTTTGCATAATGCATGTACATAGTACATAGTATCTCATACCTACGCTGTGAAATTTCTAATTGCTCAGCTGTATCCTTTGTGTTCACAATGTTAAGGTATTTCCTGAGCTTTCACCTTCTTTCAGCTAGAATACTCAAAAGTATTAGGCAAAGAGAAGAAACATGTAATAATAAATAACACACACATATACATATACTTGTATATGTTTATGGCCACATTCTTCAAAATACTTACATGCTTTTGAGAAAACAAAACTCATATTGGCCTTCTTCAAGCTTTTCTACCAAGCAAGGTAGCTATGATATTGCTTTGCTAGGAGCGGCTGTTGGATATAGTACATGAGGAATTAGCCTGATGATTTAGAGTCAAGTACCCTGTTCCTGACCCTGGCACAGGTCTTCAGCATGGCTTTTGGAAAGCCATTTGCCCACTTCATGCCTCAGGCTTTCACCTGGCATTTGAGACTAATAATACTGATTCTCCTTTATACAGCACTGCAAGATCTACAGATGACCAGTGCTTTGCAAAACAGTGTTCCTTTGTTGGCAGTATTTCATCTTATTTGGAAATCCAAGCCTTTATGTCCCAGCCTAGCTGATAAATAATGAAGGAATATTCACATCATTCTCATTTTACATATCAAAAATAGTGTTATGAAGAAACTAAAAAATCTTGTTGCCTGGATTCTCTGCATGGTTACTGGTGAAAGCAGACAGCTTCAGGAGAAGGTTTAGAACAAAGTAAATTACATGAATATCCCATTCCAAGTATATTACATTTTCCTGGGCCAGAAAAGACTCAGCTGAAGTTGAGAAGTAGAGAAATGCGAATGGAATAAAGACAGGGAAAGCAAGGGAAAATAAATACAGAAAATGTGAAGAAAATAGGATGAGAACAAAAGAAAAGAAGCAAAAAAATAGAATTAGAGTTTAAACTAAGTTTTACTTTTTTTCCTTCCTAATCTGATGGCTCATTTTTTGCAAGTCTTTTTAATATGTCATTTGAAATTGAATATTTAATTAAAATTTCATCCTAATAACAGCTTGAGGTTGCTTCTTGATAATTTAGCAGTAATAATCCTATCCTGCTCTAATAAACTGTGAGGCTTTTGGCCTCGGAGATTAACCTGACTATGATTATCTCATAAATAGGGAACTTCCTCAAGCTATCATTATATTATTTATAAATCTTCAGACTACTCTAATAACTGGCCTATTTTACTTTGTAAAAGGAATAAAAATGTAGTAATACGAGACCTTGCTATGTAGACCACTGTCTGTCAAATCTGAAGGAGAGAGAAATTGCTGGGAGAATCTTTGGTGAGTTTTGGTTTATAAGCAGAGCACAAAAAGTGAAAGTACATGAAATATCCTGCAAAGCAGAGACTGCCATACAAATATCTCTGTGCATTGCTGTTGATAATGAGCTAAGGCAAGAAAGAAGGGGAAGAAAAAAGATACTTGCCTGTTTACTTTTGTCTCCTTTTACTGGAGGTGATCATGTAAATGTTACAGGTGAGATTTGCCCAAATTCACTTCTGGCCGACTGAAATGTTGCAGAGGCCAAAATAAAAGCAGATCCATAGGCTTACATGTAATCCTATTCATGGACTTCAGGAATATCTGGGTGACTACAGACAAACATTTCAAGGCTTTGAAAAAATGCATCAAGAACTAGCCTCTACATTTAAAAGCTTTTTTTTTTCCTTGGTGTTTGCATTCTGTGCTTGAAGTATTAGTTTATTACATTAGAAATTATTGTACTGTCAGTAGATCTATGTTGCTGCTGAAAGACCAGAGTACTTCCCAGCTTCTAGGCCTGAGTACGCGCTTCATCTGCATCTGTCTGAGCTGTAAGAAGACCTTGCTGTTCATGGATTTTCACACAAGAAAAACCCAGACACACAGGAGCTGCAGCACTGGGTAATTACAGAACTGGACTGAAGGCTAGATCACATAGCAGTAGGTAGACAGCCACAGTCCTCATCTCCAGTCTTTTATATTGTCTTTGTACCAAAGCTAATTTATAACTGTTTCATCATGAGAACTGTATTATGAAGGAATTGTGACTCGGAATATCAGAGTTCTGTCCATTCAGCTAACTATAAATACACTGTTAACCATTCCAGCCACAGTTCAAGCAGTAGCATGCAGTCATCTGCCTTTAGCATGCTGCTTGTCACAGTTTTGATCCATGCCACCTAACATCCTTCTGGACAATATCCAAGTATGGTTAGGGGAGTAATGAGCCCAAAACTACTTACAGTAGTCAGTATGAATGAGACCACATTTTGGGGAGCTGAAAAGAGAGTTTATCAATCTGTGTCATGCTCTGAAAACATGGTAAAAAAACCCAAAACAAAACAAAACCAACTAAATTATTACCAAAAAAAAAAAAAAGGAAAAGAAGGAAGGTATATTCTCTTACTCTGAGGTCACTAGTATAGATATAACCCCTCTTGCTGTCATTAAATTTTTACCATGTTCTCAGCTGTCTGTATGGGAGGAGCAGTGTCAAACTACTAGCTTTTCTCTGCAGAAATTATCTAGAAAGCTGGGCCACGGCTAAGCTCAGGTTAGTCTAAGCGATCCCTGCTGCTAAGCAAACAATGGTCCAAGCTTACAGCAATGAATGAATACGTAAAGGCACAAGCCAGCACAATCTACTAGTGGGAGATAAGGATAGAAAGCAGAAAACATTTTACTAATGGATTCTTTCTCATCATATTTGCTGAACTGCAACTGTGATTTTCTAAAATCAAAATAAAAGTCAGTCGACTCTATTTCTTTGGCTGCTTCAATTAAAATAGTTATTGATTTAAAATGCAAAATGAGTTAGTAAATGCCTATTCTTTAAATTCTGAACTAGAGCTTTATTTAGCTAACTCAAAATGTTATGTGGTATTACTATGACACTTCTTCCCCAGGACTGATAATAATATTATTTAATTAAGAGTTTTCAATATTATTTGTATTATTATTATGGCTTTGGAATGGTTTGTTTTCATGATAATACATTTCCCTGTTGATTGATATAGCAAGTATTTTTCAAGTGTGAGTGCATCTAAAAACAAAGTTCAGCCATAGGTAGTTCTCGTGATTGCTGTTGTCTGAAACTTTAGTTCTTCTAAGTTTGGGTTGGTTTTTTTTCTGGTAATCCTTATGTCATGGTCACATGTGCGGCCCCTAATAATAACATGTGTTCTGTTTTTCCTGGCTTTGAATTTGAAGTTCATTCACTCTATTATTAACAAAATGCTCATAACTTACTTAACATCAGCTACAGATTTGTTCTTCCCACATCTGATCTTTCTGACAGATGTGAATGCCAAGACAAGGTGTCTAATTTTCTCTCATGTATTGTAATGGATTGCATTTGCTTCTGTATCACCTTTAAAAGATATATGTACAATAGAAGTTTCATAATGTCACGGGCCTTGATTTGTTTGCATTCAATTCACACCCATGATGATCCTTTAGGACATAGTACTGCAAGGTGCTGAGCGAACCCAGAGAGGTACTGAGCAGTGTCAATTCTCATAGAAACCAGTGAAGTTAAGGGCAGTTTGCTACCCAAGGAGACCTTTAGTATTTCAGAGTTAGTTAATCCGTTTGTCTAGTAAAATAAATGGATAAGACTGGTGAGGAAAGCATCCTACCTGCGGCTCCCCTGAGGTGTATCTGTGCTGCAGTCACAGGACTGCAGGCTGGCTCCTTTGACACAAAGCTCTACATGGGCTGCACAACCTGTCTCTGAGAGAGAACAGCACCTGCCAGCAGGGTTGACATGTTGGGCGTCTGACAGAGTTTTCAGAAAACATCTGCCAAATCCAATCACTGGTAGAAGATAATTTCTGAATCTGACAAAGCACAGTCACGAACTGAACCCTAGTGTGCGGTGTGCTTGGGCCTGTCGGGACTTGGGCCACTCTAAGTATATGCAGAAGTAAAAAATCTTCAGCCTGGGTCAGCAAAATTTCTTAGGTATTTAATCTTAAAATCCCCCATATGGTCTGTAATGTCCTAGTGTGCTGCCCCCATCCCAAAGTAGACAGCCAAGCCTGGATTCATAATTCCTCATTGTAGGCACTTCACTAAGCCTCATTTCCCTGCACCCGCTCTAGACAATGGCGAGAAATTCAAATGTCCCATTTCCAAATTGCCCTCGGAGGCTGTGCTGTATAAGTAAAACAGACTATATTAGGAAGCATTTCTAAGTGCTGCAGCTTGATTACCTATGCTGTTAATGTCTTAGGATGGGCCTGCCACCATTTTGGCCAATGCCAATTGCTGCCTCCTACTCCCTACCCCTTCCATGTCCCCAACAACTTCTGGGCATAGTTTGAACATCGACACAATCAGTAGATCATTTCCAAAGGGTAGTTCGGATGTGACCCTGTTGTGGATGGTGAGAGCATTTAGCAGTGTGGCTGCAGGCCATTCTCTGTCAGCCAGCAGCAGCAACAGAATTGCAAGTATATTTTATTTACTAGTGGAGACAGCTTTTCATTCTGACACAAAGTACAGGTGGAAGAAGTGACACCAACTTTTAGTTACAGGTGTTGTAATTTCAGCATTCATACAGGAAGGAAGAGCCTTGGTGTCTAGTTCCTTCTGAGCATTTGGTTTCCAAACCCATTCTTGTGTTTCCTTGGAGGCTCTTCTAATTGCCAGACTATTGACATAGCTTGGGTTGAGAGCAAAGCCATTTGTCACTTAACTTAAAACCAAGTCACACAGAATTCAAGCAGTGAGAACAACGGCTAGTGATGTCCTGGTGTTCTGGCCCTGACTGTAGAGGGTACATTTGGATGGCATAGAGACCGTCTGTAGCCAAGGAAGTCTTCATTTCTCAAGCCAGAGAATCAATTTCCACTGAGAAGAGGTTGAACTCAGACTAATGAGAGCCAAATCACCCACAAAAGTACGTGGACCACTGAACTTCATGACCAAATGTCTCCACAAATACGTTCTGTTTCAGGTGCTGTCAAGGGACCCTGACCTTCTGAATCATGATTAGATGGAGATAGTGAATGTGTGCAACTGGGTCAGGCACCCCATGTTCAGCATTTCCCAAGCTCATGTGCAATATTGCAGAATTTTTTCACTTAAACCTTTGTTCCTGACAGTAACCCTTATCTTTGTAAAAAATCTAATTTATTTCCAGGGACTAATAATAAATTTGTTAATATTCAGATAGCATTTTGAATCCTGCTATGCTCTTTTACATCAAAGAAGGTTAACTCTTCTATGAATGACCTCATTAGTTTTGTCAGTTTTAAGTATATGCCCAGCCTTGTTCTTGGCTTTGGGAAAAGCTGAGCAACATTTGCAGGATCAAGTTTAATGAAGTTTTGGCATTTAAGGGTACAACAAATGCAAATATCATAGCATGAAAGTAATATTTGCATGTTATAGGAGGTAAATCCTGAAGTATATTTAAATATAATAATATGACACTGGAGCCATTCCTTGAAGTTTACCAATATCTGGCAGATGTCAAAGGAAGGGGAAGGGAGAAGGGAGAAGGGAGAAGGGAGAAGGGAGAAGGGAGAAGGGAGAAGGGAGAAGGGGAAGGGGGAAGGGGAAGGGGAAGGGGGAAGGGGAAGGGGAAGGGGGAAGGAAGGGAAGGGGAAGGGAAGGGAAGGGAAGGAAGGGAAGGGAAGGGAAGGGAAGGGAAGGGAAGGGAAGGGAAGGGAAGGGAAGGGAAGGGAAGGGAAGGGAAGGGAAGGGAAGGGAAGGGAAGGGAAGAAAGAAGAGAGGGAAAAAGCAAAGAAAAGAGAAAAAAGAAAAGACAAGGGGGAAAAAGAGACAATTGTAAAACACAGGAATGTAATTTTGAACATTTGAATGAAAATGGTGTACTTTTGCACCTAAAGTATAGAACTTAGTCCGTTTGGGTACTCATTTTCTACTGTTGTTTTTTACTTTGTAAAAAATCTTGTCTGATGTACAGCAGAAATGAAGAGCAAATGCAGGAAAAGGCAAACAAATTCATGTGAATAGCATATCCAGCCTGTCCTAGATGCTAAGGGTACATGTACAGCTTCCTCGTAATAAAATAATAAGTATTTGTAATTACAATATAATGTAATATGTATAATGTAATATAAAAGTATAATAATATAATATGACAATACTACAACATAGGTACAGGGGAGTTTCTCTTTAAACCCAGGCAATTAGTAAGTGAGGTATAAAGCATGAAGGAGTATAAAGGTTTGAATTCACCAGACGTTTTAAGTTGGCTCCTGGGTTATTTCTTTTTTTTTATTCTTACAGTAGCATTTGAAATGCCATTGTACTCTGCTTCAAAGTCAGATTAGTGCTGCTGTATATAAGCACATTCCTTTCACCACTTTTGAATATGATGTCAGCCAATTTTGGTTAGGGCAAGGCTCTGAGGAACGATAAGCAGGAGTGCTCAGATGACCTTCTCTATACATTCATACATTCTCTAGAGCATGTAACTTCTTATTTGTCTCAGTCACATTGCTCAGGTGCAGTATCTTCTTCTCCCACTGTAGCATGAGAGAATACAGATGTCAGGACTGCTGCCCATGATCATTGTTCCAGTCATGGAAATTCAGAGTTTGCACCTGTGCTTGAACACATGCAGAATTTAGGGTGATCTGGCAGTTTTCAGCTCCCTGCTGTGATTTATTTTCATGTTCGCCAGCAAAGTGTGTGTATGTGTAGGCTGGTGTGTGTGCATGCATGTGTCTCTCCATGATGGTGGGACAGCTAATGGATTGCTGTTTGGGATTGACTGCTCAGGTTTAGCTTGCACAGCCATCCTAGCTAAAGATAACATTTAGTTCTCATACTGCCAGCGTGTCCCAAATACATTTTCAAAGTGTCAGGCTGAATTTCTGTCTTTCTCTCTGCCCTTCCTACTCCCTGGTGCATGTAGCTGACACCATGAAATGGATTTTTCTTCCATTTGAATTTCACTGATTTCTTAAATCCTGTTTGCCTGGAGGCAGAATGACAGCATGAATTCCTGCCTTTTCCACTTGGCTCTTAGATGTAGTGCTCAGGACAACACTATATGTTAAGCACTTAAGCATGACCAGAAGTACTCCCCATTATGGCCAGCTCTTCCCTTCATCTTATTTTCCTTTAACATTTTTATAAAAACTTTATTACTGTTTCTTGTGCCCATTCAGTACTCGCAGCTTTGTGTCCTGAGCCACTGCTCAGATCATCTTGCTTATCAAGAGCACAGAGGGAGGCCATGCCGCAGAGCTTTTGCCAACCCAGCTATATTGATTGAGGGTATGAAAAGTTCACCCCGCCAAACTGACACCATGCTGTTCCCAAAGCTCCCATGAACTTTTGGTTGTTTGTTTGCTTACTTTATGTCAGAGTCATAAAAAGGCAGAAAAGCTTCTGCTGGCTTTGGATCGGTGCTGGGGATGGAGCATGGATGCAACTGTGGCTGCAGAGCCTTTGCTGCTAAAACTCTGTCATGTGGACAGAGCTTTTGAATAAAATCCAGAAACAGGACAGATGCTCTTATGGCAGAGGTAAGCACCAGATTCAAAACTGCAACTTGAACTCCTCTCAAATGACATATGCTTTCTTGAATCAATAAACGTGTTTTGTTTCTTTTTTTAACTCCAAGTCTCTCTGGTGCCTAGAGTTCCCCTTTTTGATGTGACCAGACTGCCTGACAGGTGCCTGCCTATGTCAGACAACCATGACATAGCTAAGTTCAGTGCCTAGATTGGGTTGGTGTCCAACAAGGATCTATCAGAAGAAGAGATCTCTCAGAGCATCCTGAAGACACAGCAGAGGGATTGGCCTGCTTTAAAAACACAATTATAACAACTGCTTTCTTTTGAGGACAAGGCTAGAGAGAAAACTGCTCTCCCTTTCAGAAACGAGCCTACTGAACATTTGCAAGGAAGTGGGAGGACCAGCTCTGCTGAGGATGTCCTGTAACCTACATCCTTCTAGAAAGACATCCTTAGTGCTACAAGTCATTTAAATTAATGAAGGGCACTTTCTACCTTCCCTCTTAATGCTATGTCATGGTGCAAAAAAGACATCAAGATTCATTGGGCTAAAGAGAGAGAGGAAGAACGTTCACCAGGGAGCATGGTAGCCAGGCTTCAATAACTGGTTATTTTGTCGAAGACATCATGGACATCATGGAGGGAGAATGTTACAGACCATCTGATCAAGCAAAGGAACTGGGTGATGCTTTCGAGCAGGCGACTGAACTTTAAAGTTCAGTTAATAAAAAGTCAGAGGCCTATTGAATTCTGCCAGGTGCAAAGCAGAGTTTTAAGGAAGGTAATTTTCGCCTTTGGAACCAATCTTCCACCTAAATCCCACCAAATGGGCCAATTTCTTTTTTTTTTTTTTTTTTTTTTTTTTACTCTGGTTCTTGTCCTGGTGCAGCCGAAGAAGATATATGGAGCAGCTGGATATTTTTTAGAAGTACTTTGTCAATAACATAAAGAGTATTTTGTCTGTGATTATTTTGGGGCTCTATGGATTATCAGTGCTACCTTTATGCTGAGCCAAATTCCAGTCTTAGGAGGCCTTCAAGCCATCTAGTGCTTCAGGGCTTCTGTTGCAGGTATTAATTTTGAGTGAACCCTTCCTCTAAATATAGCACAGCCACACAGCAGTTCTCTGAGCTCTGTATTAAACATTGTGTAAAATCCTGGTTGTCTCTGTAGTAACATAGCTACCAGGAAACTCAGGGGACAACCATGTCAGACCTGTGAACATTTCAGAAATTGAAAAACAGTGTGCTCCGAGGAGCCTGCAGAAAATCTTGCCCTTGGATTCAGCTGATGTTACCATGTCAGCATGAACCGCTTCAGGGAGGAGGGAATAGCAATGCTATTCTATTTCTAAACACTCTCCTTTACATTAGTTTGGTTTAGGCAGCATAGTTTCATTTCAATCTATGCAGTGTTATACTCTTGGCATGTTACTTTCAGTATT
This sequence comes from Ciconia boyciana, assembly GCF_034638445.1. Classification (NCBI taxonomy): domain Eukaryota; kingdom Metazoa; phylum Chordata; class Aves; order Ciconiiformes; family Ciconiidae; genus Ciconia; species Ciconia boyciana. The sequence goes on from NC_132936.1 coordinate 44,787,688, forward strand.
CGCTTAAAAATAGAGAATATAAAACAGAATGTAAACTGCAGCGAGGGTGACAAATGGAATTTTTCCTCTTATGTAAAAAATGCAAAGTAATGAATATGTTTGCAATTGCTTTTTTACTGCATGGGAATACAATGAATAGGTCTTTGTGCCTCTACCATAGCCCCTGTAATGCTACAACCTCATGGAGATTCTCATAAAAATCAAATGGTGCAGAATAATCTAATTTCTTCTCATGACCAAATGTGGAAGATGCCCCTTCTTGCAGGGAGTGGCAAAAAAAAAAAAAAAAAAATCCCATAGATGTTTAATTAGAAGTATTAAAAGTGTATTTTTGTAGACCAAAAAAAAAGAATGCCATAATAAAAGTAGCCTAGGAAGGAAACACAGCGGACTTTGAACAAATGATCTCTTCTACCTTCTATCAGTTCTTCTGCAGCAGTGGTCATCCAGATAGCTGAAGGACTTGTGTTAAGCCTGTGCCTGCATCTCTTTATAGTTGTTTCCTGTATTAATTTACAAAACCTGTGAAAGAAAATGTAAAAATCATTTGTCTAGCTAATCACATAAACTAACTGTAAGATTCACATTCTGCAATATTTGCCCAGGAAATTATGGTCTTATTTTGTAAACAGCTGACAAAATGACAAGTGTTTGATCAAGTAGTTTGAACAGTCAAATACAGTGAAAAGTTCATTAAATAGATCTTCAATGAAAATGTATGTTGTCAGAACAAAGCCTTCAAGCCAGGGCATATCTTTGAATACCTCTGAAGCACCACTGTACTTACCACCTATTCAAAATAAGTTGTGCTGGTTTTGGTCGGGGTAGAGTTAATTTTCTTCACAGTAGCTAGTATGGGGCTATGGTTTGGATTTGTGCTGGAAACCATGTTGATAACACAGGGATGTTGTTGTTACTGCTGAGCAGTGCTTACACAGAGTCAAGTCTTTGCTGCTTCTCACCCCACCCCCCCACCCCACCAGCGAGTGGGCTGGGGGTGCACAAGGAGCTGGCCCCAGCTGACCAAAGGGCTATTCCATACCATATGACGTCATGCTCAGCATATAGAGCTGGGGGAAAGAGAAGGAAGGGGGGGATGTTTGGAGTGATGGTGTTTGTCTTCCCAAGTAACCATTATGTATGATGGAGCCCTGCTTTCCTGGAGATGGCTGAACACCTGCCTGCCCATGGGAAGGAGTGAATGAATTCCTTGGTTTGCTTTGCTTGCGTGCATGGCTTTTGCTTTACCTATTAAACTGTCTTGATCTCAAGCCACAAGTTTTCTCACTTTTACTCTTCTGATTCTTTCCCGCATCCCACCGGGGCAGAGTGAGCGAGCGAGCGGCTGTGTGGTGCTTAGTTTCCAGCTGGGGTTAAACCACGACCAAAGTAAAATATACAGAATTGAATTTTCACTAGAGTCTAGTGAGACAAGCATCAATCAATTTGTTACTTTTGAATGATTTGAACATGAACAATTTTATTGTCCCTATAAAAATAAGTTCAGAAGAAGGCAATTCCTAAACCATTGATCCAAACAAGATTCAGTAATTGAGTAAGCAGTATTTCATGCTATATTCTCTGCAATATCTAAGCATGGCTCAGGAGTGCTGTTGGAAAATCTGAACTCCGAATGGTTTGTGGGCTGAATTCTTCCCCCCCATGCCTACCTTGCACTGCCTGTGAACCCACAAGCCTAATGCCCAATAGGTTGCTTGAAATCAACTGTGGCAGGTTCTTATCTAAGATTTAAATCATGAGACTGACTAAATGTGGGATAGTTCTCCTTACAATTTCCACTCCCTCGCCAATTTCTGTTTGTCAGGTTGCTGTTAAGTATGCATTTATTTTAGAACCTTCTGTTCACTATTTGGTCTAGTCATAATTGCTAAGTGAATACATCCTTTCAGTCACCATAATACAGAGTTATTGTTTTGAAAATTTGTGCTGCTTAATTTACAAATCCAAGACGATTTAATCTGCTATCTTCTCCAGCAACACAATGGACTTTGCCAATCATCATACTAAATTTGGTTAAGAGATAAGAGCTAATATGAGCTTGTTCAGCTTCGCCATCTATCATGCAGTAGCAGTGAGTGTCCTTTTTGGTATGCAACATAATTAAATGTTGTCCTTGAGGAGTTTACATATTGCTGAGTTGCATTCTCCTGTTATAATAGGAAAATTGCTGCACCTTGTAAGCTTGTTCTCCACAGTCTTGTATCAAAGACGTGTTTATTTACTGTATTTTATGTGCTATCATAATGCATACCTGAGGGCCCTAATGCTGGCAATGCTCTGCGGGTCAGACCATTCCAGAGAGCCAGCACTGCGCAGTCCCCGCTCCTTCTCAGCAAGTGCAGTTTAACCCCCGGGAGCGCTGTGGCAGGGTGCTGCTGGGAGCGGTCCAGAGCCTTCGCAAAACAACGTGAAAAGGGCAAATAGTGCCAGGAGGCAGCAGGACCAGTCTGCTCCTCTGGAAAGGTGAGCCAGGAGCCAAGGCTGACAGCAAGGCTGGTGGGGCATCCCCCTCACCCGCAGGGGTGCCGCAAGGAGCGAGGAGCCGGTTGGGTGGCAGACGGGGCCAGCCCAGCGTCCAGCGGTCACCGGAGAGGTGGTGAGGCAGCTCTGAGGTCAAGCCAAGAAATCAAGCATCAACAAGGTCTGTGGCCAGGCATAGATGTATCCACAATGCAGCTCAAGGCACAGGGTCCCAGCTCCAGCGCAGTTCCCGGGTGAAGGGAGACCATGGGTTCCCACAGCTCTTGGTCGCATGGCCCGGCCACACCATCTCAGAGTTGGCCTGAGCATCCACAGCCAGACCCCCAGGAGGGGCAGAGAGGCTGCAAATTTCTCCTGATGAATAGGAGACACGGAGACTTCTGAGGCTGCCATAAAGTGCTGTAGTTGCCCTGTATTTTGGAGTGTCCCGAAACGATTCCCACAATGTATTCACAGGAAAGTAGTGTGGGTGCTGAAGAAGTATCATGCTCTTCAGCATCTCCTTAGTGCCATGCCTGTGTAAAGCTGTAAAGCCAATGACAGCATGGATCTCTACCTGTACAGAGACCTAAGGACGTCTATAATAATTTCCAAGCCCACATTTAATTGTTATTTTAAAAGGTCATTGACTATTCGAGTCACTTTGCTTTTAGAAAATCAGAAGTAAAACATACGTTGTCCGTTGTTGGTTTTGCAAACACAACCCATATGACACTAACACAGTATGCAAATACCATTTACTTAAAAAATTATTTTGAAGAATTTTTTATACTCAGTCAACACTGACTTCTATATGTATTTTGTACACAGGCAGATTTGTGGATTTATGTAATTTACCCTAGTTTCATACATCATTAATTTGCTGATTAAAATCAGGGGAAAATGAGCAGAGAATTGCACAATCATTACTTTATTGAATGCTTTAAGAAAAATTACTATTATAGGGAATTATGTAGAAATAGTGGGAAATGTTCAAATCCACAGGAAAAAAACCAAACATCCTGAAAAGCAGCAAGAAAATGAATATGAAGACATGAATTACTTCTCCTCTCTGGTCCAAAGAAGTAGAAAAGCCACAGATAAAGCTGCATGCCAAACTCCACACAGGTAGAGATTTATTTTTCAGATATTTAGCAGGGAAGGACAGAATCGTCACCACACTTTACACAGACTAGGACAAGAGGTCCCTCTTTCCTTTACACATTAACTGCTTGGTCTTGTTCAAACACATCCTCTGAAGCCAGAATATCAGGAGCTATTTGCCCCATATCCCCTTCTGTGAATATGCAGGACAGGAGTGGCACAAAGAGCTCTGCTCTTCTTCATGGGTGCGCTGGCTGTGAAGGAAGATAATGAGGCTGCTGCATTGCAAGAACTGAACATTCTTATTTCCTCCTCCACCTCCTCAAACAAAATAGAAGCAGAGGTGCAATTAACTATGAATAATTTGTTTTCTGGCTTTCCAGGACAGTGCAGATGTGCAGTGTTTTTTTGCTTTGGGTGTGTTGTAAAATTACAGTCTAACCTTCCTAAATATTCAGGAATGCCCAGAATCAAAGCCCATATGGAACCTACGTTATCAGCTTTTTTCTTATGTGAAGATTTGCTTAAAGTGCCTGCTTACCCCAGCCACCCGTAGGTGTAGTTCATTGGCTCAGACTTTCACACAAGATTACAATTGTAAAATTTGCTGAATTTTATATGATAGACCCCAGCTTTTAGGCAGAAATTCCCTAAAACTGAACAAAAAATAACATGCACGGCCCATACTTTAGACCTGCTGATTGATGTCGTTCACCCATCTTGTGTTTTCTCTACAAGGTGTCAAAACAGAGCTGCCGGTCCCTCAGAAGGGTACACTTCACTTTTAGGCCACCCATTTTATAGATATGCTAAGCATAGCCCTGAACCAGGGTCAACATCTAACAGTAGTTTATATTATAAAATGCCCCTGAAACATCGCCTTGTTTTTAAAGTGGTGTGTTTACAACGGAGACAGAGGAGAATATCCCTTCAAAATGTCAAGAAAATTTGTCGTAATGTTTTTGAGTTAAAGGCTGCAGACTTTCCCTGATCTGAAATCTGAACATTTACATGGTTTTATTTCCTTTTTTTTTCCTTATTGCCTCAATGCCTTCTTGCTAACAACTTTGCACAAAAGTTTAATCCCCTGGGACCCTTAGATGCTAGCCATGTTTTCGACACAAATTCCTCACTTTGATCATTTTTTCCAGTGAATTGGTTTAGGTCCCAATTCTGTGAGAACTAAGTAAATAATGATAATTTAACTTAGATCAAGAGCTTAATAGAGGGTTACCATTAACTTTGCTGTAAGCAGTATCAGTCCTGCTACAACAGGATTGTTTTGCGGTTTTATTTCACGGGCAAATTGGAACTTCATGTGGCATACGTAACTTCTTAAAAAAAGAAAAAAGCCCACAAACTAAATCTTACTTTTTGCCTCCCAAGAGTAAAACTAGTGAGATCTTAAGCCAAGAATAGTTAATTTTCTTTCTCAAGGATGACAGATATACGCTATGGACCAGCATCACAGTTGGCAACTGTACCTTTCTAGTTCTGTAGATACCTATTTTTTCAGGTGTATTGGCGGCATGGAGAAACAAATGGAGGTGTCTGTATGAGACAGGAAATGTCATCTCAAACTGAGGCTCTCCTTGATTCATGACAATTTTTGTGTGATTAAGATTATGAAAAACACTGATTTTTTAATCCTGCTACATGAAATAAAGTCATTGTTAATTTCTTCTTTTGAAGAGGAATATTGTTATTACCAGACAGTGTCTGTAAAACATTTTAAGGAATAATGAGCTTTACTTTAAGATTTTTTTTTCTAAATGTTGTGTCCTAGTTCTTACATAATTAGGTCAAGGAAAACCTAAAGGTGCATGTTGTATCAGAGCTCAGATTTTATCATCCTAATGCTGATTTCTGGTTTCATATCTGTATACCTATCCATACTGGTAGACCCAGCAAATTCATAAAGGCTCATCCAGGTTGGAGGGCTTAAACTGTATCTGGTTTTACAAAGCCCAAGGATAAATCTCAAATCTATAAAGCAAACAGGGAACCATAATATCAAGGGGGTTTATAAAACTGTCAAGGTGAATTGATCATTAATGGTAGTTTTTCTAAAATACAAGTACTATCTGAATGCAATTCATAGACAATATGTCATATTAAAAGGTATATTAATGCAATTAAAATCTAATTAATTACAATTCAGTTTCATTAAAATCTAATTACTCATCTAAATTTATGTAACTGGGACCTGAAATTAATGACAGAGGTTTGTTTCTGTCATGTACTTGCTACCTTCAGTCAGAGCTACTTCAGTCACAACAGCTAGGCAGCCGGGATTTAAAGTTTTTTCAAAAGATTCATCTGCTTCTGAGTCCATGAGAATTATTGCTATACCTTCCTTCCACTTATAATGTTATTTCCCAGAGATGATATGTGTTTTTCAGTGTGGTTGATGTGATATAAACAGTACATATTCTATTACTAGGTGTTTGTATTTAACATCTATTACTCTTTTATGTAAAATAATCTTCTTAGTTTCCTTCATTTCAACAGAAATATAAACAAACAAAAAAAAAGAAAACCTCTTTGAACATCTCTGTCAATTTAACCAAATCCCATTCATATGGAGAAGCTCTCATAGAGAAGGTTATAGCTGTTTCCCAGTCAGACAAATACTAAGTCGTTCCTCATGAAACAACTGTCTAGGTTGGATTAGTCACTTCTTTAATCTCAGGTGTATTTTTTCCAGTGGCATAGGACTCCCCAGAAGAAATCTGAACAATAGTAGCAACTCTGCTTTGAGTTGTCTTTGCATAAATGAGCGAAGAGTTAATGTTGATGAGCTGAGATCCTTTTAGTTTCACAGGTTAGTCTGTAATCCCTATGTTATCACATGCAAGCACAGTAAATTTGTGAAGGTAGATAAAACCAGTGTACTGAGGTTTTGTTGTTTCTTCACCTCCACAGCCAGGAGCATCCACAAACAGCCACTCTCATCAGCACTGTAAGTGTGCCCTACCTGTTATTCTTCCTTTCTCACAGTAAAGAGGCTAGACTGGACAAAGCACTGATAAGAATATAATACACAAGATTCCTGCTGAGGCACGGAGCCAGACTACACATTCAAGCAGTCTTTTCCAACTCTAGTATTCATTAAACAGTTTCTACTTAAAAGTATCAGTTGATATGTTAAGAACTCAATATCTTACCTTACCTTGCTAGTTTTATACACCTTATGCCTACACAGGGTAGCTAGTACAGATTAAGTTAGGATGTGAATTTAAAACAAGAGAAAGCATTATCTCTTAATATACTTCCAGTGCAGACTTCAAAATATAGTTTTAGCGTGGAAGGAGAGTATAAAAAGCATCGATCTGAGCTCAGCATCATCAGCTAAAAGCAGGACAACTTCACTTGACCAGGGTGCTAATGAAAAGCTTTGTGTTGCATACTTTGCTCTTGAGCTTAATATTCATTTTCTTGGGCCTCATATGTGCCATGGAAAACTGCATTTTTCCCAAGCTTTCTCATGGCAGTTGGGAATGCAAGGGAATCAGTGAAAGGGAATCAGCATAAAAGCAAAAGGGAATCAGCAGATCAGGTTCTTCCATGATCTGTCATATGACACAGGTGCACTTCGCCTTTTCAAAAATCAGTATTCTCACTGCTAAAACTAAATAACAATATTATGTGTCATTCTCCTTGGAGATCTCCAGAGGAAGACCTACCATACCAATGCTAAGAGCAATTGTTGGTTTTTGCAAGTGGGTCCCCCAAAAATGGTCCTTGAATCATACAGATTAGGTAGATATTGCACCCTTCAAGCACCATGTCCTCTTGTATAGTGTTATGTGCCATGTTTCATTTCATCACTCTCTGCTTTTCTATATGATATCCTCATGCTAGATAAAGTCCAGTGGTAAAAAAAGATTGTTTCACTCAAGTTTCAGCAAAGGAAGAGAGAGGATTCTCAGGGCATTGACACTGCACGATCCCCAATAACCGTTTTGTATAATAGAAAAATTGTGCTTTCAGATAACTTTTCTTCATAGCCCATCCCCAGTGTTGCATTGGCTATGTCTTCAGTTCCTTTGATCTACCTAAATTTTTTATACACTTACAACACAACTCATTCTTTATAGAAAGTTCACGTCCAAAAAGCAACATTCAAGAGAGAGAATCTGCTGAAATAATTCCCCCTACTATGACAAGCTGAGAGAACTTCTGATCAGTTCTTCAAGGTGCATCCTCCGTGGGAAAGGGCTTGGAGAGCAGAGGAGTCTAGCTGGCGTTCATTGCCCTTACTTTAAACAGTTCAAAAAACCACTGTAGAAAGATCCTGAGCTAGCAAGTGAATAGAGCTAGTATTGGGGCAGAAACAACATTTTAAAAAAAATCTTTCAATTTCAATTTCTTGGGGGTTTAATTACAGTTAAATATTTAGTTAAATAAATTTAATTCTTTTATTGTTATTACTATTGAATGCTTAATTATCTTGGTAGATAGAATTAAATTACTCTTTTTCTTAAACCCCTTTTTCCTTATCACTTGGTCATTATCACCAAGTGAGTTCACAAATGGAGGACAACAATCAACCTTTACATGGGGTGAACTGACAACTGTCAGCGAGTCTGTTACTGAGGCAGAATTACAGAGTTCTCCGGAATGGAGGCATGTGCTTTACATCCCAGTGAAAGGGCTGTTTGGGGGAGTGGTGCCACTAAATGCTATCTCACTAGAGAATAATCTCTTCTGGCAGGCAATAATCAAAACCCTTTGGCAAGCAGTAAGAAGGGCATTTAAATGACTTCTGACTTGGAGAATAAAGCTGCTCATGACTAATCTATTTCCAGAGAAAAAGCAACATGGGGACTCAAAAGCAAACACCCCACAAGTCCTCTGTGTGATTTTCAGGTAGAAATAGAGTTCTGTCAAGTCTGAAATGGCCATATAGGCAGATTCAGGAGCATTTTAAGATAAGAAAATACAGGGGTTAGCAATAAGAAGTTAGTCAGTCAAGATAAGAAAGTTTGCATTATCCTTATCCTATGTCTTGACGTAACATTCTTGGCATTTCACACTTCAGAGTGAGTTATGTAACAGTTACCATCATTTTAGAGATGCTCAGAAACCCCTAACATACGAGAGATTTAGTGGAAGGGCCTCCCATTCTTACATGCATACAGAAAGAACCAACTTCCAGCACACTTTCTGCATGAAAATCCCCTTGATTAAATGTGTAGTCATAAATGCATATAGATCAAAGTGCTAATCATCTTGGCTGACAGCACCAGTGATGCAAAGCACTAATATTCTACCCGCTATTCCCTTTGAAAAATGCCCTCTCTGACTATGAAACACATTTGCATTCGCCGGTTTAATGTGTTTGGAGGTTCATAAAGCTGGGCTTCTATCCTACAAGTTTTTCTTGGCAGATGTCTATCAATCAGCATCTTTTCATTAAGCTGGCAGCCACTGTAAGAACCATTTAATCTCTGAGCAGTTCTGTCCTAGGGAAGCTGCCCTTCGGTACAGGTCCTTGTAGAGGTCCCTGGACCAAAAGGTCCTTGTAAAAGAGCTCACAGCCCAAAGCTCTAATTCTGTAATGATCTCTCTGTTCAAAGATCCCTGAACCAGTGAAGAATTTATTATGTTGGCCTCTCCCCATAAGGAGGTTTCAGGAAAATGGGAAACAATGATAAATTATGCAATCTGGGATGCAGAGCAACAGTCAGTGAAGGAAAAAATAGGAACATATTTTTACATGTTTAAAGTGAAAAAAAAGGGACAAATGCTCTTAAATATGTTCATGTAAGTGAGACAGTCAGTCATAAACTGGCAGGCATACTGGCAGAGTACTGTATTTTTCAGTACTCTATTCTTTCAAGGATTGGGTTTCTAAACAAGTTTAAAAAGCATAGCACTAAATCAGACATCAGCAAAGCTCTGAGCTTCTTGAAGATACTGCCATGACCAGGCCTGTGGGCTTTGTTAGCTTCCATTCTTCTTACAGGTATTTCATGACAAAAAATTGAAAAGTGTTTCCAGAGCAAGGAATGAGCCAGAAGAAAATTAAAACATGAAGAGGTTAAAAGATTCTGAAGATGGGGAGATTGCTATGTATTCATTAATGATTTAATTATCAGGATAATGAATGGCTGTATTGGGTTACGGGGCTATTTAGTGTATATGAACATTGTTATGATTTAATAATAGGCAATGAAGAAGCAAGTAGTACTGCTACAGCCACAACTGTTCAAAGATATGAGTGAGACTACTTTGTATTAAAGAAATAATATCTTTTATTAGATCAGCTGACAGAGCTAGAAAAAACACAGTCTCTTCTCCAGATTGGAAGCAGGAGCAGAAAATTTTAAAATTGGATGTGGGGTAAGAGCAAGTGGTTTCTGCTAAACTTCTGCTAAACTTCTCCTGTGTTAATTCATATGACCCAATCCTCATAAGCACATGTGGACCAGAGCAGGCAGTTTGCAAGAGAATAGGTGCTAGGGTCATTAGGTCCCAGTCTTGGAGAAGAGCAAGAAATATTGCCTAAATCATGTGAAACATTAAGGAATTACTTCAGGATCAGAAGAGAACGAAGAAATTTTATTTATTGCATCAACAAAACAATATCTCTGTGGGTCTATGTTGGATCTATGACTTTAAGTATTTGGTAGGTTTATGAGTTTTAGTTCCCAGGTTTGTCTCTTGAAAGTATTTTGTAAATCTCCTCTGAGTATCAGGACTGAATTGTCAAAGATGAAGTAGCTGGTCTGTGAAAAAGTTTATCCCAGTGGTAGCTGTATAGTTATGTCCTGTATCGATTGCATGTGTGAATTCATTTTAGTACACAGCAGGTGTGTTGTTTTATCCAAGTAATTTCAAGGATGCCATTTTGTGCACTAGATGAAATTCTGGAATGCACATGTTTAGATGTTTATTGTGAGAAGGAACACTTCGATCTATGTTGCTATGCATTATCAAATAGGATAACCAAAGATCAACATGCTTGCCTCTAGAAAACCAGCACTCGCAAAACCCTCTTAATCAGTCTAAAGATGATGTTCACCAAAAAAGGGTATTCTTCTAAGAAAATAAATCACACCTGAATATTGTTGTGACTTACTACAGTACAAACTAAACAAAATACAACAAAAGAACCCACTGTCCATACACTTCTGCATAGACCAAACATTTTGCTAAGCAAATTTCAATGTATATTGGGTTTTAAAATTGAAGTATGCATTAGACTTGAGCTTGTCGTATACTGAAATCTGTATAATCAAATCATTAAATATGTACAACCTATTCTGAAAGACAACCCACCCAGAACCCTCTCTGCCTCTGTCACCCTCCCTACTCTCCTGAGCTTTCAAGTACTTCTCCACAGATTATCAAAGTTCTCATCAAAAGCAAGCTTTCCATAAACCAGCAAGCATCATACAAATGAAAAAGCTGTCAGCACAACTCCACAGGCACTGCAATAAATGTTTCACCAGACCCAGGCTAGGTCCCTCTACTTGGATAACCTTGACTCCAAGTTCTTCTCATTTTCCATACTGTTCTTCTTCCAAACAAACAGTCCACCCATGTTTACCCTTTCCCCAAATGCCCCATTTTTGTTGACTCTTATTTGGTATACATATGATCATTCTCGAAATTCCTACCTCTGTCAGCAGTCCCATCAAACTAGCATCCTCCTTGTGTTCTCTATACTTGTCATGTTAGTGTCTTGTTTGCAGCATCCAATGAAAAAACATAGGAGCAAGAGACTGTTGTGTAGCTCTTGCCTACAGGCTTAGCAGATCAGTGAGGTTAAGGTGAGATGAACTGTAGTATTTTTTTGTATTTAGCTTTATAGTATTTTGCTATAATGCGTAAACAGTCACTGGAAAAAGATGTCCTGGGAAATCTAACATCCTTTTGATCCAATGTTTCAGTGATCTTTTACCATGTATGGTTTACCTTTATTCTCACACAACACTTGATATCACATAGCTCCTTTAGTATGAACCGTTCTCAGTATAACAATTTTAACTGCAATGCTGCTGAACACATTTTGCCCCATAATGAAATAAGGTGAAGAAAATTCTATTTTTGAGCTTCAATTCAATGCAAAGCATTAGAAGGATTATGAAAAGCCTTCCTCTTACAGCATCAGCATGAAGAGAAAAATATAACAGGGGTTTACTGGAATTGAAAATAAACTGTACTCAGATACAATTTATGAGATCAAAATCAGGGAAGAAGACTGTTCAAAACATGGGAGCAACAAGGAGGAACATTGCCGTAGTTGTTAATGCAATGCACAGAAGACATTGAACAGGTAGGTTACCTAGAGGCAACTTTATTAAACAACACAGACTAGAATGTTCCAACAGAAACTGTCCCATGCAAGTCATCTTCCTCTTGCAGTATCATCTATCTTGTATTAGATGATGTCCAAAGAAGAGCAACGAAGCTGGTGAAGGGTCTAGAGAACAAGTCTTATGAGGAGTGGCTGAGGGAACTGGGGTTGTTTAGCCTGGAGAAAAGGAGGCTGAGGGGAGACCTTATCGCTCTCTACAACTACCTGAAAGGAGGTTGTAGCGAGGTGGGTGTTGGTCTCTTCTCCCAAGTAACAAGTGATAGGACGAGAGGAAACGTCCTCAAGTTGTGCCAGGGCAGGTTTAGATTGGATATTAGGAAATTTTACTTCACTGAAAGGGTTATCAAGCATTGGAACAGGCTGCCCAGGGAAGTGGCTGAGTCACCATCCCTGGAGGTATTTAAAAAACATGTAGATGTGGCACTTAGGGGCATGGTTTAGTGGTGGACTTGGCAGTGCTAGGTTAATGGTTGGACTCAGTGATCTTAAGGGTCTTGTCCAGCCTAAATGATTCTATGATTCTATGTTCTACTCGATATCAATACCTCAGTGCCTAATATCCTCCCATCACACAAGATGGAGAAAAAAAAAAATCTTTTTATTACACTAGATGCGATAACCCACTTCCTGAATATTCACTTTTTCAAATACTTACTTTTGCAGACTAGGAGCTTACAGCCTCCTGCCCAGCCCAGGCAGAGGGGCCCTCTTTCCCACATTCAGGAGGAGGTAGTGCATCTTGAAATTTAGTAGTAAATGCAATGAAAGGGAGAGGAACAGGAGTCAAACCTTGGAAAAGTGAAAGATTTTCCTTCCCCTGTTAGTCCATGCCACTATTTCCTATTTCTGAGGCTCATGTTGGGGGAAATTTTCAGAAGCACAATGCGATGAAGTCCAGTTTGGATGTTGCTGCAATTTATAGTTAAGAGGATAGTAGAAATGTGAGCTTTCTGGACAGTTAGTGACATTTTATTGTTCCAGCAGCACAGTTTGTCTCCCCATAGGCATAAAAATAATATAGTGAGTGTACTGCAATTGTTGTACCCTTACATAAGCTCCTGTAGAAAGTGTGATGGAGATATATCTATATTAAGGGTAGTAACCAGCCTTAGAGAGAGAGTTGGAAACTGTTTGCTCAAAGTGATGAAATCCTCACTACCTTCTCCCTGACATAAAAAGACAAAATGATGTATTTTGGAAAAGTGTTGCCTCAAAGTATTTCTTGTTTGTAAGTGGATAAATACAATAACTGCCACAAAACTACCAAGTTGCAATATTTTCTATGTTGCAATCTGTTTTCCTTCTGCAGCTCTCTGTTTTGCTAGATTGGAAATTCAAGAGTCACAGCTTCAATTTGCACTCCAGTTACGAAGAGCAGAAAGTTTACAATGTTAATTTATTTTTTTCATTCTAGTGTTTTTAGGAGTTTAGATCAAGAGGGTTCTTGATCAAGAGGGTTCATTTGCTTGCACATGTCTATCAGAAGTCATAAATAAATTCAGTATGACTGAGACCTTCATCATTTCTGACGATTCTGGTTTTGCAATAAAAACAATCCAATACATAACATGCCTGGAATAACTAGGGAGAACATTTAGTTTTTCAACCAATCCTGATTAGGCAAATCAAAATGCTTATTTCAGGAAGCATGTTGCCAAGTATGATTTTGTTGCAGCTTGATAGAGGACTGACCAACACTGCAAACGAGATCAAGCAGAATCTGCTTATCCAGTTATCACAATACATGTAGGATAATTAATCATATTATTTCTACAGGAAGGCAATTCCAGAATCTCACCACTCTAGTGGCTAGGAATATATATATTTTATTTTCAGTCTAAGTATATGGTTTATACATGTCTTGTTCTTGCACCACTATTGCCTCTTAGCTTAGATAACCATTTCTCCTTCAGTTATGATACCCTCCTGATATGTCTACACAAAGCAACAAATTATGTATGGATTTGTCCTATTAGTCTGGATGGACTTTGCTTTGAGGCTAAAGCAGCCACTTTTTTTAGTCTTGTTTGTCTGAGAGGGTCTTCACATTGTCCTCATGTCCCTTACCTTTTCCAGTTCCATCTTTCATGAAAATGAGAGTTTACCAGTTCAGGCTTCCCACCACCTTGCATTAATTATACTTTCCCTTCCTTCTTTCTATTAGAAATCGGTTTCAAGATAAATGTGAAGGTAAAGCCTGAAATTCATTTTCTGTGAACTTTTCCAATAATTAATCTTTGGTCAGTCACATGTTCAATGGTAGAAAAGTAAATTGTTCTGAACTGGCAAATACAATCACAAGTTTCATTTAGGAAAGGGGAAACTTCTGCATTGTAACCAGCCAGGCTTTCCTAACTTTGGTCTGCCACCAATTCTGGCCTCACCAAAGCTCTTTCAGCACAAATTCATCTCTGCATCCATTTGCATGTAATTCTGGATACTGGAATGTAGTAAAGCATGAAGTAAATCCTGGAGACAGGACCAACACCTTATTGACAGATTTACAGATTCTGGGGGATTGTTTAAAACTTTGACCTTTTGTTGAGAGCAGTATTTCTAGGGGATAAAGAAACCTGATCAAATTATGGTAGAATGGATTACATTTAGGTTTATTCTGCTAAAAGAATTACTCCATATTCCACATGGAGAGGTAAAAGCTTGGTCTTTTTGGCCATCAAGATCACGTAGTTCAAAGGATTTGGGTTTGTATATTAATTTCCTGATTACAAGTTTATTTGACTATGTTATCAGACTTTGATTTCTACATCATTTTGGCCTTCCAAGTCACAAAAATTCATCAGAACTGGGGTAATGTAAAATTGAAAGGCAGAGCAATAACTATCTGTATGAAATCTGAGTCTGTGTTCCTAATATACCTGTAAGTTTTATTAGTTGAATTTTTAAATGAAAATTATTTCTTAAGTGAGAACTAATGGAAAAAAGATGTTTATTTCTTCCCATTCTTGAAGTAGATGTGATGGACCAATAATGGTACCTTATGATACCTTGTAAATAGTTTTTGAAATTTCAGTTGATGTACACATTCTTCCCTCCTTCACAATCTGTTCTCTCTTTTGACTTTTATCCGTTAAAAAGGTCAACTAAGTAATTTAGTCTACAAGCTGAGGCAATAAATGGTACCATTAGAGGTAGCAAAATTTGTATGAGACCATTTTATCTGTATGTCTACTATATGTTTTATGCAATGACCTTTCCACACAAGTAGTTTTAAAAAGACGTTCTCCAAAATGAAAATTGGATCCCATAGTATCATTTTCATTTGCACATCTGCTACCACTGCTCTTATTTACATGATGCTGGTGAATTTTTTTTTTATTATTTTTTTTTAATCTGCTTTACAATACCTGTATTTTTTATTTCAGGCTTGAAGTATAAATATCACATTCATCAGATTAAACAATGAAGATGCAGGTAGTTTATATCTGGCCAGATGATCATGGAAGGTGTGTGTAATTCATAAAACTTCAGTAAATCCAAGGGTGAACATAGGATTTGAGAGCTTCCCAGATCCACAGCCTTGTTCCAATTCTGAACATAGCCAGAAAAAATCAAATGATGGTGAGACACTATAGATCCAGTAACAGTGGAAATGTTACAGAATGTTTGTAATAGAAAGAAGAAGCTGTTGGATGCTTTTATGTCAAAGACGCAAAACAGCAATGACACTGACAAAAGAAAAACTTCTAGAAAGTCAGTGAGAGATTCCAAGTGGATCGATAACAAATGAGGCAGAAAGTGTCATCTATCAGAAGAAAAACAAGTAATTGAAAGGACAAGGGTCTCGCAAAGTGCTGATTAAATGTAATATGCTACGTGAAGATGCACAAATTTGAAATGCTTCAGTGAAGAAGATGAACAGCAGGTCCTCCACCACATCAGGAAAACAGATTATTCTTGCAGAGGTACATTATCATTAAAGTTGTTAGCATTTCTATAACAAAAAATTAAGAAGAAAGAGTAGGTGTGGAATACTGTGAGAGGGATGATCCAGATTCCAAATGTTCTAAAAGACTAAAAGCTCTGAATTACTTGCATTCACCAAAAATAATCTCTTTGCTAGTCCCACTTACTAACAAGTCACAGCAAAACTAGCTCTATCTGTGAAGTAACATGGAAGCTGCTAAATAAAAGGTTCAGCCATGAACCACAAAGTGAAGGTCAAATTTGAAGGAGTCCTTCATGTTATCCCTACTGACTAAGGGAAATTTATTGTATATCCAAGATAAATTTGCCATAGATTATCTACTGCTAAAAAAGAAAGAGTTGAAAGCAGCCAAACCAAAAGCAATAAATATCCACACAGTTTTGAGAAGAGCTGATTTACAGATAGGAGGTGACATTAAAGTAAAAAGTACAGGTAAGTTCTGGTATTCCCTACGTTCCATTCTGAATCAGTGCTTAATAAATTTTTGTGCCAAAGGATTGATTAAATTCATCAGCTAGGACTGAAAAGATTATAATATTATTTTGTCAAGACTTAGTTTCTGCAGTCACTTGTGGAAAAAGTAATCCACGAAAGCATCTAACGTTTGTTCAGAAGTTAATAACCATCAGTGTGAAGTTTGTTTGAATACTAAAAGAGATGGGACACAAACTGCAGTTTATTCACTAACTGGAGAGACTGATAGAGCCCTGTGCTTCCAGAAGCATGACTTGTGCTTCATTCACTCCTATGTGCATACGGCCCTGTCTTAGGACAATGTGGACAAACCTGAGGAGGCATTAAGCACAGGGGGAACATTCCACCATGTAAATGAAATCCAGTGTTCAGATTGCATTCATTGGACTGCAGCCCGAAGCACCATTAGTTAATTTTATGAAAGTTAAACAGAGAGCAATAAGCATTGTAGTGTTGTCTTTGCCAAACCAGTCTCCGGTGTCATAGCCTGTGATGCTTACAACATAGATCTAGAAAGATATAGAATCATAGAATATCTTGAGTTGGAAGGGACCCATAAGGATTGTTGAGTCCAACTCCCGGCTCCTCGCAGGACAACCTAAAACTAAACCATATGACTAAGAGCATTGTCCAGATGCTCCTTGAACTCTGACAGGCTTGGTGCCGTGACCACTTCCCCGGGGAGCCTGTTCCAGTGACCGACCACCCTCTCAGTGAAGAACCTTTTCCTAATGTCCAATCTGAACTTCCCCTGACGCAGCTTCATTCCATTTCCTCGTGTCCTGTCTCTGGTCACCAGAGAGAGGAGATCAGCACCCCCCTCCGCTGCCCCCCTTGAGGAAGTTGTAGACTGTGATAAGGTCACCCCTCAGCCTTCTCTTCTCCAAGCTGAACAAGCCAAGTGACCTCAGCTGCTCCTCGTAAGTCTTGCCCTCGAGACTTTTCCCCATCTTGGTCACGCTCCTCTGGACACACTCTAACAGTTTGATGTCCTTCTTACAGTAAGGCACCCAGAACTTCACACAGTACTCAAGATGGGGCTGCACCAGTGCAGTGTAGAGTGGGAAGCAAGGGGAGGAAGATGATGCCATAACTATGGTTCATGGATCAAAGAAGAAGAATCTGTTACAGATCCTTCCTTGCTTCCATAAAAAATAATCCAGACTGGATCACATTTTACATTCTGATCTATTGTGTTGTCTCAGTCAGACAAGATAGAATAGGCTATCCACCCGCTCTCAGTATCCCAGCACCAAAGATGCCTTTTGTCTGTCTTCACTATGAACCAAAGCCTTGCTGAAGCTACCCAATGCAATTTGTATGTTTGACGTAGGCAACGATGAAAGGAATAGCATGAGAACTCTAGAATATGTCTCCACACATTATGCTCAGAATGAATAGCTTTTGCAACATCCGCAATTTTATGCCTAAGATGTCACTTTTTGCAAACTATGCTAAGAATCTAGTTTAAGTATTTATTCAAGGGTAGTGGATAGAGGTATCAATGTTGTAGTTAAGCTTCGTAAAGTCATACATGAGGCACATCTCTAGATAAGTATGGAAGGAATTTATTCCTTGGTTACAACATGATTACATTGTTGATGTGTTTCACCTGGAAAAGGCATTTAAATTCATCAGCAGTGATGACATCTGCCAAATATATGTCAATGTTGTCATTTAAAATTGTTTATTTTCATGAATCATGTGCATTGCTGTGATTTTTTTATCACTAACTACTGACAAGAGAAAACATTCTGGTTTTCTTACATTGGTATCAGACTGGGATTGGGATAGCCTTCAGAGAGCAAGACTGATTACCCTATTGCATCCCATGATTCCCTTGGCTTTTGTATATGATAAGCTAAAGTAAGCATAATACTGCTCATCCAGTGGTAATTTAATAATTACTTATATCTGCTCTTCCATCTCCTAAATATAGGTGTGTCTCAGTTTAGCTGGGACATTCAAGCTCTTTGTAAGAATCTCAGTATTTCTACTGGAAGACAGGTAATTCAGGAGACAGTAAATACTGACACTCACATTCTAGGAGGCATAAGGATAAGGAATACTGTATGGAGTTTTGAGCCCCTCACTACAAGAAAGACATTGAGGTGCTGGAGCGTGTCCAAAGAAGGGCAACGAAGCTGGTGAAGGGTCTAGAGCAGAAGTCCTATGAGGAGCGGCTGAGGGAACTGGGGTTGTTTAGCCTGGAGAAAAGGAGGCTGAGGGGAGACCTTATCGGTCTCTACAACTACCTGAAAGGAGGTTGTAGAGAGGTGGGGGTCGGTCTCTTTTCCCAGGTAACAAGTGATAGGATGAGAGGAAATGTCCTCAAGTTGCGCCAGGGGAGGTTTAGATTGGGTATGAGGAAAAATTTCTTCACCAAAAGGGCTGTCAAGCATTGGAACAGGCTGTCCAGAGAAGTGGTGGAGTCACCATCCCTGGAGGTAAAGATGTAGATGTGGTGCTTAGGGACATGGTTTAGTGGTGGACTTGGCAGTGTTAGGTTAACAGTTGGACTCAACGATCTTAAGGGTCTTTTCCAACCTAAACGATTCTATGATTCTATGATACTCATTTTCCAACTGTGGACAGCTAGGGGGTACCATGTTACAACATGGTATCTGAGATATGATTCTGCTATATAAATCAAGAGAGAAAAATCATAGAAAATTTCTTTTTGTTTTTTAATTCAGATCTGCAGATGCTTAGTGTTTAAAAAGCCTAACTGATGTTGAAGCCTTGCTTGAAATGCTTTAAGGTAACTGGATGATGCTATGAAGTGTGCATTCATCACAGAGCTATCAGGACCATGTATTTCTGTATGCACTTTTTGAAAACTATTGACCTGAAATGTGGAAATGTTCCCTGCTGTAGACTTCTGCCTCACAACTATTCCTGATTTATGAATAACGGTCATGAGTATTAAAGTTAAAACATGAAGGAAAAAAGGCTACTTGTATCTTCTATGTAGAGAGGGCAAAACTTTAAAGGGCAGCCTCAAGGCTTTCCTAACTTTTTGGACTCTGTTTTTTTTCTAACATTTATGCCCAGTACACATTTCAGATTATATGTCCATTGACTTTTGGCCTTCAATAACATGTCTCCAATCAAGAAAATTTTGCCAAGCCTTTTGAACATATGATACCGCAGCAGTAAGGCTGAGAAAATAAAATATCCATTTGTTTTTGTTTGCTTGCAACAGAGTTTTTAGCTTCTAATATAGTAATAAAAGGCAAAAAACAATTGTCAATGATAAATGGTGGCTTATACATATTGCTACCACCATGAAACCTAAAGTGAGACAGAAAAACAATGCATCACTGCTGGATTTTTATGTGGGACACGGACGTTAGGGATTAAACTACTTGTATTAAACAAAACTGTACAGGCTGTGGGCAGATTCAGTCAGGGAAGAAGGATGACACAGAGAACAGCTGCAACAGAAGTAATAAAAGAAAAGCTGAGCAAGGGAAAGCTCCTACTTGGAAACACTCTGTCTTTTAATTAGGAAGAGAATCAAATATCAATCCCTTTCCACTGCAATTCTATGGAATATCAACTTTAGAAGAGCTGTTTGAACTCTTGGGGAAAAAGGCAGCGAGTAATCAATACAAAATACTTTTTATTTTTCTTTTTTTTTAATATTATGTGAAATGGAAATACTGGTCTCTTCATTCTAATATTGTACATTGATCTAGTGACACAAAGGCAGACAGCAGAGAAATGTGTCTGTAGTTTCTAAAGACTCAGATGTAGCTCACGTCATTGCCCATGATGAGTGGTCCTGTCTGAGGTACCAAAGGTAGCTAATGCCAACCAGCATTATTGCCAGAGCTACACGTGATCTGAGCAGAGATTCCAGAGAACTAGAACTAACAAAGGGAATATTATTATCTGAGATGATTGTTACCATAAAGACCCGGACAAAAAGTATACAGGTTAAAAAGAACAAATGCACTTACATATTTTCCCTGATTTTCTTTACAGAATCACAGAATGGTTGAGGTTGGAAGGGACCTCTGGAGATCACCAGGTCCAAACTGCCTGCTCAAGCAGGGACACCTAGAGTCAGTTGCCCAGGACCATGTCCAGATGGCTTTTGAGTATATCCAAGGATGGAGGCTCTGCAACCTCTCTGGGCAACCTGTGCCAGTGCTTGGTCATCCTCACAGTAAAAAAGTGTTTCCTGATATTCAGAGGGAACCTCCTGTGTTTTGGTTTGTGCCTATTGCCTCTGGTCCTGCCACTGGGCACCGCTGAAAGGAGCCTGGCTCTGTTGTCTATGCACCCTCTCTGCAGATGTTTATATACATTGATGAGATCCCCCTGAGCCTTCTCTGCTCCGGGCTGAACAGTCCCAGCTCTCTCAGCCTTTCCTCACAGGAGAGATGCTCCAGTCCCTTAATCGTCTTACTGGCCCTTCACTGGGCTCAATCCAGTCATACCATATCTCTCTTGTTCTGGGGAGGCCAGAACTGGACAAAGTTCTCCAGGTGTGGCCTCACCAGTGCTGACGAGAGGGAAAATATTATTTTATTAAGTAATAAAATCATTTTACAGTGAACTTTACAGTAAAAAAAATTTCAACTGATAACACAAAATGGGTATAATTATATATATCCATGAATATGCATTTTATCCTGATTTTTTTTCTTCTGCCATTTCATGTCCAGTCATAGAAGATTGTCACCTTATATTTGATTATATAATCACTGACGTTCTCTTATTACACTTGAACCTAAAGCAATATACTTGTTTGTTTGAATCATTGAGATGCAACCTTATAGCACCATCAACTTCCACCTGGAAAACATAGCAATAGTGAAGACACCCATGGATTTCATGAAATGATTGCTTCTTTTCCCTGTGTAAGGACAACACTGTGACTAGAAATGTTCATTTGTTAATAATGTAGGGCATGGGGGTGGGAGTGCTGTTATTATTATTGTTATTACCAGGAGCATGATTAAATAGGGCCTTCAATACAGTAGTCATTCTTGGGTTATTTTTTTACATCTTTCCAAGTCCTGTTGATGTTTATGATGTTACCTAAACTCTTTTCTACCCCTTTCTTATTTTAATTTCAAAGTTTAAACTTTTAACGACTTCCATCAATAACAACATATGTTTGTTGGATATCAGAGCTCTGTTGCTCTTTTTATTTTTAACAAAATGCTTCCATCAATAGGTCTGCATGCCTCTTCAATAACAGAATTTTGTTTTAATTTTAATACAATTTTAATTTCTTGCTGAAGTGTATATTTCATATAAAATGCAAACTTTTGATCTGAGTATACTTGACAAAATCAATAGCAGGATTCTGCAAGACCAGGCATTCCTTCAAAGCATTTCCTTTGCTAAGTCTGGATGACAATACAATACAGATCAACAGGCTTCCCAGCCTTTGGGTTCCATGGCTTTAATAATGCTATCCAACTAGCAAGAGAGATTTTTTTAAATTGTTCATGCATCAGGAGAAAATACATAGCTTGATAAATAAATAAAATTTTGGGTTGTTGTTTTCCTTGATGTGCAAAGTTCACAGATGTTCATTTCAAAGAGAGAACTGGCATCATGATTAAAGCACAATGTATGCTATATTATTTGGCTAGAGGTAGAAATGCAGGTGAATTATATCACACAAAGACATAAATATTGAACAAATAAATTAGCTGTGAATTCTTTAGAAGGCTGATGTTATGTGTGTATTGGAGATTTTTGAAAGAAATATGAGTTGGAAAAAACATTCGTTGATGCTCTCAATCTGCTCCCATTATTGTCTCAGTAAAACTCTTCCTGGCTGACTCACAAGTGCAGTAAAGAAATGCTTTTGGAAGTCATACCTACAGGTACGCACTACTGCAAATACTTTGTGGACGGTGAACTTTAAAGAAAAACAAAGAATCCTGTTTTATTATAGCATATTAAGGGAAGAACTTTAATTTTCACTTCCAAAGCCTCCAGGATGGGTCCCTCAGACCCCAGTGGTCCCACAATAGGGCAGCATTACTGAGACAGAGATTGTCAAATGACAAGTTTTGCACGGGAGGCATTGAGTGGATATTAAGGTGTTCTGAGATATTTTCATTTAGAGCAAGTATAATTTTTACAGAATTTAATTGTTGGCCAAAGTAGATACATATATTTTCCCAAAGCCAGAACACCTTCTAGAGACCAAAGCAAAGTAGGAAAAGAACATACAAGAAAATCAGCTTCATTAGCTAACAAAGGTCTAAAAATACCTCTTAGAAACTCATGCTTGTGGATAAATGCCAATGGCAAGGATTACTCTTCACTGCAAGATAAAAAGAAAGCTGAGTTAAAGATGCATAAATGTATTATGAGGTACCTATGTTTACCTGAACTTGATTCAATAACCATGTATTCACCACCTGGATGGGGCCGTTGCAATATGATCATGATACTTTACAGAACCAACATATCAATTTTGCTGGTAATACAATACCTGCATTGCTGACTACCTAACTTTTATAGTCTTATCTTTGATCAGTAAGATATGGTATCATTGCTGCAAAGAAACACAAGCATCACCTGCTTTTGAACCTGGATCTTACACTACGTAACTCATCTAATCTGCAACTAAGGCTCAGATATTCACAGATGTCCAGGCACATACGGTAGGAGTGAGTCTGCCTGAATCTTGACTCCCACTGTATTTGTGTTTCCTGACAGATACCTGGAATTGTATCCATGTTCCCCTTGTGTATCATCTGGATCACCCCTCTAATGAAGCCAGTTCTCCCAGGGTACTGTCTAGAGAAGCTAGCAGGCCTGGGGCTTTGAAGATTTCTCTACCAACTGGTTTATAAAGTATGTACTGAATCAATGTATTTAAACATGAAACCCATCAGAGGCACTTGTACTCTGGCTTCCTTCCAGCCTTCTTTTTGAGTCCTATCATATTCATGGGGGTTTTGAATATGAAAATCAAATCTCAAGAGAGCTTGGCAATAATTTCGTATTGGCTGGGGCTGGCTCTTATTGTGTTTGATAATCCAGGAGAAACTATTTGTCATATAATCCATAAATAAAAGACTCCTTTTAGAAATCACTAACATTTATGGCTTTTTATCTCAGGCATTAGATGCAAGATTTACCTGTGATATCAGAATGCCAGTAAATTAGTATGGAAATAAGACTGCTGTGGGGTTTCCGTGCTGTATCTGGTCACTTCTTGTTTAAGAAGAAATAGAAACATCACATGTGACAATCTGACTGCTTTGGCAGACACTCTCTAAAACTACTCGAACTCTGACAGGGCATGAAAACTGTCAAAGTATTGTTTGTGTTTACTCCTAAACTAGACATGACATAAAATACAGTTTCATCTTTAGAACCAGTTATCTAGTTGGCAGCTCAGAAAGTTCTTTGAAAATCGGTATATTTATTAAGATCAGACCCTTTTGAATCTCTGCATTTCTGCTATATCAGTCAAGATTTAGATGGCCCATATTTACTGCTGTCTTTGAGTTACAGAATAGAGAGCTTTAACATCCTGCTGTTGGTTTTTTATTAAAGCACAAAGCACTATAGCTCTTGCTATTCTTTCTGATGTTATTTAGCTTGTAGGGTTGTCTTGCATTCACCTAGCTGATCTTTTCAGAACCCTTCTTCCATCAGAGTGAATGGAAGTAACCTTTTCTATAATTGGCTTTTCTTGGAAAAGAGGGCCCCATTTCTCAGTGGTTAATAAATGATGTTAATCTTCTGATTTCTCCCGTAATACATAGCACCCTCTTTTAAGACAAGCAAAAAATAATAATTCAGGAAAAATAATTAGAAGTTAAATTGCTTCTGAGCATTTCTGTTTCCATGAAAACCTCTCTTGCCCTTAGTTTTCTATTGGACATATCTAATCTAATCATCAGCTGTCACTAAGTAATTGAATACCCTTGAGTTTGAGCTGTTACAGAGCCAATGATACATGCCTGTTCCTGTTATTTTTGGCTTGAGACAGAGATGGCTTATATGTAATTGCTCTAGGTGGTTCGACATTCAAACTCGCTTTGCTTGCCAGCTATATGTATGTGCATATGTGTGTATATATATACACACACATTAATACAGTGAAATAAATGGTATCAGAGCATACTGCATTATTTTCTATTCTGTTTAGACATTCATTCCTGTCTTTTGAATAACTCATTTATATCATAAAGCCAAAAACTGTAAAGTCTGATGATGCCTGAAGGGTGCTTTATAATTCCTTTATTTGTCCTCCTGATGCTTCATTGCTTATCGTCATTCAAAGTTTTGATGTTGAAACCCATATTAAGCTTGCAGCCTTGTTGAAGCCCTCAAAACATTTCAGTACTGATTTCCAATTGTCCCCATAATCAGGCTCCTGTTCTCTTGTTATGACATCCATAATTTACTTCATATCTCTTTTTTCCTCTTCTCATACTTCTTTGAATGATCTTAAAATTTAGGAACACAGAACTCAAAGGGACCTCCCTGTCCATAAGTACAGTCTCTGACTCGGCAGGTGATAAGATCAGATGACCACTGGCTAAGTTTCCCTATTCCTTCTCCTTTTCAACAAGCCTCTTCATAGAAATCTGTCCTCCTCTACAGTATCTTCAGGTCCCTTACCACAGCTTCCTTCAAAAGAAACAGGCATGTAAAAAAACATCTATATATATACACACACACTTGCGCAAGGTTGTGTAAGAAGAAAACATATACTGTAACTCTCAAAATCCATTGCATCACACTGACAAATAGCTGCAGATTTATCCTGGAACTTCTGTTTCTGCTCAGGTTCAGACATAAAATCTAACACTGTTGCTGAAGCTGGAACAGGCTAGATATTTCAGATTTTCTGGGAAAAATAAACCCCTGAATTTCATGACTGGCAAGCAGGGCAGAAACAAGAGTGCTGCTGGTTTGGGGACCAGCAGGAGAAGTAGGTTTGTGACTCCTAATTTCCTCACAATTTTTGCTGCTCTCCCACTCTGCTGCCAGTCACATTTTGCCCTTTTACTGGTAGAATTTCAAGAGATACTTCTAAGTGCTAAATATGTAACAATGTAGAACAAAACCTCTGCACACCTCTTAATCTGTAGGGAAGAAAAGCCCTGATCCAGAAGAGCTGCAGATGTTTGTGGGGTCAAGACTGTTCCCTCAGATTTTTTTTGAGTTCTTCTGTATCAGGATTGTCTAAGTTCAGTCTCTGATACAGGAAACAGTTGGAAACTTCAAGAGTTTAAAATTGCATCATGAATTAAATTCCACTGAAATGACTAATGCAGGATTAAGTAGTTAGGGGACAGCAGTGAAACAGCACACTTCCTCAGAACTATGTTAAAACTTTATTCTTGTGTATTAATATCTTTATATGTATATGATAGACTGCATTAGGAAACCATTAAAATAAATTGTGTTATCATGACTTGAAGAACAGAGCATTTGCTCAGAGTGGTCTTGATTCAAATATACCATCAGCACTGGAATTATCTCCACAGGTTTCAATAGACTGTAGAGGTCTGCGAGGTTTCATTGTTTTACAGTCATCCACATGGAAGAATTTAGCAGGTTATGATTAAAGAAACGATACACTGATTCCCACCATCTCCCACAGAAATTTAGCAGGGAGTCAGATTTGGGCAGAGTTTAAGTAGTTAAAACCATCCTCCACATCTTGCCTTCTCAGCTGTCACATATCCTGGAGGTATGAAGAGACGCATTCTCTGATCTTTACATTCCCTGGTGTTGTGGTTTAGCCCCAGTCGACAATTAAGCACCACACAGCCGCTTGCTCACCCTCCCCCCCCGGTGGGATGGGGGAGAGAATCAGAAGAGCAAAAGTAAGAAAACTCGAGGGTTGAGATAAGAACAGTTTAGTAATTGGAACACACAAACAAAAAAAATAGTAATAATAAATTGTAATGAGAAGGAAAACAACAAGACAGTGAGAGAGGAACAAAACCCAGGGAAAAACAAGTGATACAACCACTCACCACCCACCAACTGACGCCCAGCCAGTCCCCGAGCAGTGATTGCTGCCCCCCGGCCAACTCCCCTCAGTTTATATAGTGAGCATGACGTCACATGTTATGGAATAGCCCTTTGGCCAGTTGGGGTCAGCTGTCCTGGCTGTGCCCCCTCCCAGCTTCTTGTGCACCTGGCAGAGCATGGGAAGCTGAAAAGTCCTTGACTTAATATAAGCACTACTTAGCAACAACTAAAACATCAGTGTGTCATCAACATTATTCTCGTACTAAAATCCAAAACACAGCACTATACCAGCTACTAGGAGGAAAATTAACTCTATCCCAGCCAAAACCAGGACATCTGGGTACCTGTTGCTGTTCATTGGCCCTTGCCCAGAACTGCACCTCAGAACTGAATTCCTCTAGGGGCGGGTAGGTAGTTCTCTGACTTCCCAGAATACCTACGTGGATTTAACAGACACACTGAAAAAATCTGCTGCACAGGTGTAAGATCACATAACACAGCGGTAGTTACTCCTTTATTTTAAAGGTCAAACCCCCTGCCTTTTATTTAGTACCTTAGAAACTGTAGTGGTAGAAGAAAGGGCAGAGAAAAGGAAAAAGGAAGTGGGAGAAGAGTGTTTAGGGCTTAAACACCAATACAAAAAAGAAAACATTTGGGTTCTGGGCTTCGCTCTCAGGACTGCTTATGAATTTTATATTAAATACTTTCTCTTCCATTTTCTTTGTCCTTCCTTTGTCTTTCTCTGTCCCAGTTAAGGTTGAGTTCCTTTCTACAAAATGGAAGTCTTTAGCAGGAGAGTTTGAATGTCTGGGAATGTTTCTCCACCATCTCAATCACCGAATAAATTGCAACTTGGTGGTTAAACCACTCCTTTGGCACACTGTGGAGGTATTGGATAAGAAGTGGGAAGAGTATCTCACCTCCCACCTCCTGGCATTTTGGCAACATGGTAATCACGCTTTGAAATAAACAAGTGATCTCAATTTGTTCTTAGACATAAGACCATTGGAGTCTATTTTCAGTATTGGGCTTGAAGTCTTCCACCCCAAGAAGAAGGAAATGTGTTTCTGGAACACCAAGCAAGAGCTAAAATCCACAGAAGTGTAAGGTTTGAGAAAACAGTAGTTGTGAGGCTATTCCTACTAGTTAGCTCTAGACACAGATGCACTCAGCATGTTGGTTGTTTTGAGGTGCTTCTCCCTCTCAAAGCATTTTGTGTTTAATCCAGACACGTAAATCAAGTGTACTGGATTTCTTGCTGACACAATCAAAAGTTATAGAGATGAGAGGACATTCTTCCTGGCATCTATTTCTTAGTGCTAAAAAGCATCATAGCATTTAACTGACCTAATGACCTTAGCCACAGAGCTAATATGCTTCCACATGTAAACTTTGTGTGCCAAAGTTCATGCTATTACAGCTCCTACATTAAAATGCAAAAATTAACATGGTGACAAAGAGACCATTTAGATTTGCAAATTTAAGCATTTCAGTGATAGTATGACAATATGTGTGCAATATTTGCCCAACAGTATACCAGAAAGAAGTGTCCCTCTGCATGGTACATATACCTAAGTAGGATAAAGAGGCACAATGCTGAGAAGGAAGAAAGAAACTAGTCAGATGAAAGTGTGAAGTTGGCTGTGGAAGAAGACCCCTGTGATACAAGAGTACTTTGGGTCACCTAGTTAGTCTAATCACTGTACTGTAATGACTAGCAATCTGGGTCTCCTATTTCCAAACACTACTCTTAATGTTTAAATTCTCCAAGCTGCTACACGAAAATGTGGACACAGAGAGTTGCAGATAAGGAAAAAAACCAGCTTGGCTGGTTATTCAAAGACAGGCAAAGAATCAATTGCTTAATAGAGTCCTCCTGAATCTGTTCATTGACAGGTACCAAATTTTAGGCACCTAGGGAACAAGCCAGACTAGTCATGACCTCACTCACGAGCAATGTTATCTTTTGCTGCTACTGCTGCTCACATTTTGTATGATATCTTGGTGACTTTAAACACCAGTGAGTTAAACAGATCACTATCTTTTGTGGTCTGGAACTTAGGCACAAATGTTCCATCTATGCCTTGTGTTCATAAATCTCTCCTTTATTGAATATCTCCCCTGCAGAGATAGGTGATTTTCTATCTTATCAGTATTTTTTCATGCAATTTTACTTTAACACCAATACAGTAGACCTTATTTTGCTTTTTTTTCCACTGCCTTTTTGATGTTGTAATGTTGTTTTTACTAGCTTGTGCTCACAGTCTTTAAATCATTGGAGCTTTTCATTAAATCAGAAAGATTTCCATGATGCAAGGCAAGATCCTGGGTCAAATTATCACCTGATATACCTATTTTACCTGGAGAATGATACAGTTTATTAGGCAAAACAAAACTTTTCTGGTTTGCACTGATGTTGTTATTCTATTGATGCCCTGGTCATTGAAGTAACTCTTTGGCATAAAGAAAACACGTAGACCAAAACAGGTGTTATTAGCAGTAGCGCCATCTGCCAGGTACTGTAATCCACTGAAATTATTGAGGACACTTACATGCTGAAACTAATCTAGATGAACAACTGCAGGACCAAAGTTAAAATTTTAAAATGGAGAATGCTAAAAGTGGGTGTACATGAAGTTAATTATATTTATACTGTGAGGTCAGGTGGGTCCTTCTACACTGTTATTTTGACTCCTTTCCCTCTATGAATTTAGCTGTTCAATAAGCATATGCACAATGTAACTGCCTGTTATAATTCCTGCAATAAGAAATCTGATCTTTAGATATATTTGCATACAATGAAACATATTTTGAAAATCATGTATGCTGTATGCAAACACAGATAGGAATTGCAGAAGAACTTTGGGCATTATGTATTGAAGTCAAGCAAGTCTACTTGTGCAAGTGTGCAAAGTTTGGCCGATAAGTAAAGCCTGTTCCAGGAAGTCCCCTGAAAATCAGAGTCTGGGCACTTTATAAGTTTTTGAAAGATGTGATTCCACATGCTCTTTTTGCTCACTAAGTTGAGGATTTAAGTTTTTGTTTATAAGGATGTTTAATCACACTGCAATATATGCCTTCAGGATTTGAACAAAATACTGGAGTTATTATTACTTGGTTTAGTTCTGTGTTTATAGTATAAGATATGATGAGTTGTTTGAAAAGCTGTTGCAATAAGAAAGAAAAAGGAAATAATAGAGCAAGGAATTTGGCATAGTTTCAGAGAACTGAAGAGTAACTGTCTTATGGTGCATAGAATTTGGTAAGGAGATGCCTCAACTCTGCTTTTATTTACGACTTTACACAGCAAAACTCAGCAGTGATAGAATTCTGCATTTTTTTTTAAACAGGCGGGGTATATTCCTTTTCTATAATTTTCCAGAATGTGTATTTTATTCCTAGGTGAGCATACCTTAGTGATGAAAGACAAGGGATTAAATTGTCCTCAAGGTTTTCCTTTCATCCACAGAGGCATAAAGGAGTATCGGACCTATCCCTTTAATACCCAAATCTTTCTTGCACATAATGGAAGTAGCATATGAGAGTAACTAGCTGAAGCCCATTCACAGCTTTATTAGGAAAGAAGAATTACAATAAGACAAGCCTTGTTACCTGTATTGAAGACTTAAGCTTATATTGCCTTTATTGTTGAGCATCAGACTGAGCAGCTGTGTATGAATCTGCAAAATACTTCTTATAGGAAGGTCCTGTATACTTGATAGAATAGATGCATTGTATCAAAGCAATCAAATGTAGTGTTTACTAAATATTCACTCTCTGGTCGTAACAGCTTTAATTTATAATAAAGCTAAATGTCTTTCCTCATACTATGGAAGCATCAATTACAAATGCATATCATGTTCCTTGATCTCATCTAAAACCGTAATCAACAGTACTAACTTCTGTACAAAGAAAAAGACAGAACTGTGTTTTAAGAAAAAAAAAACCCTGAACTGAGTTTCAGTTGCAGCTCTGCAATCAGTTTTCATGTATTAATTCAAAAGATCATAATAAGTATTTGTACTGGAAGTTTAAAATTACACCTCTAACCATTGTGATGCTTTTCGTTAGAGCTGGACTACAGCAGAAGACAAATATGTCTGCTGAAGAATGGAGTGACTGATGTATAACAGAAGTGATATGGGCTGGAAGGCCTAAATAAAAATCTAGGACAGAACCTGACCTTGACCTTGATGATTTTGACCATCTTCACCTGAATCAGCATTTGCTCAATGATCCCCAGTTGTATGATGCCTTTTCATTCTGGCCGGATCTTTCAAAAATCCTTGCATATTGAGGAGTTAATTGAGAAAGCTTAAGTTAAGCAGTGTAAAGATTTAATGCACTAATGAAGTAGGTTATCAACTGATATCCTAATTCTCTGAAGTATTCATCTACCTGAACACTATGTAAAAGCTCTGTTCGTTCCCACAATTGTTCAGTTTTTCCAAATCATGCTGTCTTAGCCGCAGTAATAATTAATTTGGAAGAACTCTGAGACAAACATTATTGAAATCACTTGATCCGTTTACTAAGTTGCTGAAAAATCAACAAGAGCATTGTTTGATATATCATTTTTTTTTAGTAGCATGAGTTGAGTTAAGGAATTTTTATAGAAGCCCGACTACATAAGGACATTGAGAAATAAATTCTACAGTAGAAGGAGCAAAAACAATAAGGAGCGTGGTCTGTGTGTATAATCATTTTTCCGGTAAGTTGGCTGAAAGAAAAATCCGATCAGATAAGACAAAATTATTTTTTTCCCCTTTAAAATAAAAACTAAAGGGAAAAAACTGGGTAAAAATTAAAACCTGGAATATGTCGTTGAGTGATTCTAAAACCAAACATTTCAATTTCATTTCAGGTAACTTTGGCAAGGCAAAGAAATGGAAATTAAGAGATAGACTTAGCAAACACCCACAAAACCAGACAGGAGAAGAAACAGTCCCTCACTTTTTTACTCAAGGACACTCACCTACAGCATGCATAGCTCAAGTTTAATTTTCTCCTCTGCCTCAGGGGATATGACTTTCAAAGCAGTATGCCTCAGCTGCTAAAGAACTTGCTGAGCTGAGTAGGCTACTCTCCATCTTTTACTTTCAGGCTGGTCAATTTGGTCTAAAATATTTACAAGTAATTTTGATCAGTGACTGCAAGCTAAGTGTTCTCTCTTGCTATCTCTTCACTTAAATCCCTTGACTGGCATCCCACACAGCTCTTCTGATTCTCTTTCTCTCTCTAACTGAATTAATCTTTAATTATTCCATGCAAGGTGGAACTGTTCAAGAATAAGGAATGAATCGGCCATGGCTTCATGGCTCAGTCACTAGTATGTGAGAATTTAATTCAACTGTGTCTCAGCTCTAAGCACAGAAGGGCTTAGGCTCAAGGGCAGTCAGTTTTAATGAGACCCTTCTACTGCTGGCTTAGAAGATATTCAAAGGAGGAGAGACTCCCTTAGTCTCTCCTGTTGGATGCCCTATAACATGAAAGAGGCAGGTTCACATTCCTTTTGGCAGAAGAAAAATAGGAAGCAGGATGTGCACTTGCAGCCCAGAAAGCCAACCGTATCCTGGGCTGCATCACAAGAACCATGACCAGCAGGTTGAGGGAGGTGATTCTCCCCCTCTACTCCGCTCTCATGAGACCCCACCTGGAGTACTGCATTCAGCCCTGGGGCCCCCAACATAAGAAGGACATGGTCCTGTTGGAGCAAGTCCAGAAGAGGGCAATGAAGATGATCAGAGGGCTGGGAGCACCTCTCCTATGAAGACAGGCTGATAGAGTTGGGGTTGTTCAGCCTGCAGAAGGTTCCACACAGACCTTATAGCAGCCCTCCAGTACCTGAAGGGGGCCTACAAGAAAGCTGGAGAGGGACTTTTTACAAGGGCATGTAATGATAAGACAAGGGGTAATGGCTTTAAACTGAAAGAGGGTAGATTTAGATTAGATATAAGGAAGAAATTCTTCACTATGAGGGTGGTGAGACACTGGAACAGGTTCCTCAGAGTAGTTGTGGATGCCCCATCCCTGGAAGTGTTCAGGGCCAGGCTGGACAGAGCTTTGAGCAATCTGATCTACTGGAAGGTGTCCCTGCCCGTGGTAGGGGGGTTGGAACTAGACCATCTTTAAGATCCCTTCCAACCCAAACCATTCTATGATTCTCGTAAGTGTTCAAAGGATTCAAGAATCAGAGAGGGTGGGGGGTCCTACACGCTCCATGTTGGTCATAGAAATTCAATCTTGAAAAAACAAAACTATATAAATAGTAAGCATGCAAATAGATTGAGGAGGCCAGGCCAAACAACTCATATTTTTCAAGGAATAATCTGTTTGCAATAGAGACTTGAAATAATATAGCTTATTTCAGTCTATGTTTTCCTCAATATTTAGCATTCCGCTCTTGTTCTAAATTTTTCTTCTCAAGGTCAATATTTTATTTGTATAAACATCTGAGATATGACCATTTCACATAGAGAAGTCTCAAATGGGTATTTTGAAAGTGAAATGGCTCATCAAAGACAACTTATGAGATACTGACTCCCAACCAAGTGATATGGAGTCAAAGGGAACCTTCCATAAATTTCAGGAGACTTCTGAATGAGATCATATTCATTTTAGGGTAAGGAAATTCATGAAATGACTACATTTTAAAGTGGTTTTGTGATTTTATTAAGTGTCCTGTAGTATGAATAGCTTCCATGCTTGTATGTAATATAAATATACACATTCTTACAGATGTTTACAGTTTATTTAATTCAAAATATGCTTGTAGAGGTAAAAGCTCAATAAATCAAGAAAAAAAGGCATATATAAGCAAAGTGATAAAGGGAGAAAATAAGCTCTCGGCATTACATAATTAAAGAGGCTTCACTCAGAAGAAGGTGAACGTCTTGTGTGGTTGTATACACTGTCCCTAATGCTGGGTAACACTATACTTTTTACAAAACTGTTCCATGAAAACTGATATTAGTGTATATTAATCTGAACCTGTACAGCCAGGCCTTATTCCCTACAGACTTGCTCCAGAATAAAAGTAATTTCATTAACTTCCTGGAAAGTTGCAATAGCAGCTTGATTCTAGCCCCTATTGTTTATTTCCATCTGTTCTCACAGTGAATCAATATTTAATTTTCAATTTACTAAATTCAGACTTTAAAAACCTATATATTTTTCATCAGGAAGACCGCAGAAAGCCCCAAACCCTCTTCCCACAAAGAAAAAAAAGGATTGGAAAATGCTTTATCAGAAAATGTTATTCCCATTAAAAGAAAAATAAAAAATGCCTCTGCTTCATATAACAGGACACCAGCAAATTACAATGTTTCCAGCTTGTTAGAGGTAGACTACAGTTGCAAGATAATTTCACACTGGATTCTTAATTTGGCTTTTTTTTCCCAAAGTGTTCACAACTGTCTTGTTCTTTAAAACATGCTAAAAAGACAGATTTTATAAAGTTGTCCATAGAAAGAAGTATCAACAGAGTGCAGATTGAAGATGGATTTTTCTCTCTGCCATGCAAACTTTAATGATTTATGTGAAATAAGCAGGACAAAGGCCATTTCCAACATGGAGATATATATCTATATTTACACATTTCTGTATTTTTGCTTTTATATTCCTTGAGCACATGTACCTGGAAACAAACATATCAGATTCACTGAAAGGCCAATCAGTCTAAACCACAGTTTTCCTATTTAAAGCAGAGCCACCTCTTATCGTTATTTACAATATGATTCTATAATATAAAATAATGTCAGTTTAAGGAAATGACAGCTGTAGCAGCAGGGGCTTGTCTCTCTCTTTCATTATGAGTAGAGCAACCAGAACACCTCTCATCATGATACATTCATTCGTACATGCCTCTGAATAATTGAGTGAATTTTCCTTTGAGTCTTGGTGACACTATATTAATTCCTCCTGATAGTGCCTCCATGTCTAAGGCAACTTGTCCTGATTTTCTGAAAATTTAGGACAGGAAGATAGACTGTAAACAGCTGAGTCTAAGTTGAAATGTCATTTTGTCACACACAGCTTAGAAGACCCTGTTTGAAGAAATTCCACTACAACGAAAGCAAGCTCTCTAGGCCAGCAATAAAACAGAAAACTGCTGTTTCTACTTATACATAATATATCACATCCTTCACGGGATACTGTAAGCATAGGGATTTGGTTTTGTTTGAGGGCAAGTTTGTTGGAGAGTGTGGAGCTCTGCTCGTCAAATCTCTAACACCAATAAAATGGCTTGCCTAACTTAGGGATTTCAGGCTGAAATGACTCAGCTCCTTTGAAAAAAAGAAAAAAAAAAAAGAAAATGAAAGGACAGTGTCTCTCTCCCCTAGGCTTTCAGCAAACATCCCTGAGAAACTCTCTGTTGTCAAAAATAAGGCCTTGAGCGCAATAAACTTTCCCTTTTTTTAATTCGTAACTTCAGCTTACACTGCCAGGAACAGTACCTTTCTCTCCCTTCCAAGGCAATCACAAGGGCAGATTAATTATTCTAGCTCCAGGCTTCAGATTTTTAACATTCAGTAGTGCAGCATAATTAATGCAGGTGGTATTTACACATCATTAGATTTTATAAAGGTTTTACCTCTTTCCTCAAGCTACCATCCGGCTTATTTGTATGAATGATATCCCTTGCTCCCCTGCTTCAGTTCTGGCTATCGTTATTCTGTTTAGCCTTGTAAAACCACTCTCTGCAGAGCACTTACTGTCATTTATTAACACTCAATTTCAGTCTTTCTCCCCAGCCCACAGTTTAACTGTGAGATCTCTTACAGGGCTTGGTGGTCTCCTCTCACCTTCCTCCTTGTCTTTTCATACTCCACCCCTACACATACTTTCCAGAGTCACAGGATCTGCAGGCGTCTCAAGAGATCCCTTGGTCCGTGTCCTTCCCTCCAGTTCAGCAGCATCCAAACAGCCCTGGTGCTTTTGTCGGACATTGAACTGTCAGAGTCAAAATGGGTAAGGTTGCAAGCATCCAGGACAAAAAAAAAGGATATTTCGGGAAAGGCGGTATGAGCTGAAGAAAGCTCACATAGTATACTATGAGAGCATTTTCTGTACTTAAACAGAGTCTATAGAAACAAAATTAGTATCCTCATGTTTTTACTACGATTTGTTCCAGGTATCTTGAGTGTTGGTAGGAACTAGTAGTAGTAAAATGCATCTAAATATGCCCAAATTCCCTGCAGGGACTGGAAACACGGTTGAAGAACACTCTCTGTTAAAAAGAACAATAAAATAGGCTGTGTCTCAGAAGATGCCTAGAAGGAACAGCTCCTTTCCCATGAGGTTTGGCCTTCTGAGGGACAGGCTGTTTACCTAGCCCACCACACCAACTCTGTCACCCCTCTTGATACATCATTCTTTTTCTGTTTTCTACTGAAGATAAGCTGAAGGCCTTCACCATCAAGGCCCTTTGCAGGTATCTCCACCTTACTTATGAAGCCTGTCTTGGTTTTGGCTGGGATAGAGTTAATTTTCTTCCTAGTAGCTGGTATAGTGCTGTGTTTTGGATTTAGGATGAGAATAACATTGATAACACTCTGATGTTTTAGTTGTTGCTAAGTAATGTTTACACTGATCAAGGACTTTTCAGCTTCCCATGCTCTGCCAGGTGCACAAGAAACTGGGAGGGGGCACAGCCAAGACAGCTGACCCCAACTGGCCAAAGGGCGGTTCCATACCATATGACATCATGCTCACTATATAGACTGGGGGGAGCTGGCCAGGGGGCAGCGATCGCTGCTTGGGGACTGGCTGGGCGTCGGTCGGTGGGTGGTGAGCAGTTGCATCACTTGGGGGTTTTTTCTTGGGTTTTGTTCCTCTCTCTCTCTCTCGTTGTTTTCCTTTTCATTACAATTTTTTTTCTTTTTAATTTCAATTACTAAACTGTTCTTATCTCAACCCACGAGTTTTCTTACTTTTGCTTTTCAGATTCTCTCCCCCATCCCACCGTGGTGGGGAGAGTGAGCAAGTGCTCACTTGTCGCTGAAATGTCAGCTCTCACTTCCAGTCAGCTTGAGATGTCAGCTTCTCTCTACCATTTGTTAAACTGGGGAAAAAAAAACCTAACTTTGATCCTTTTATCCAAACTCATACTTCAGATTAACTTCTCATAACATCTGCAAAGCTGTTTAATATCCTCTATTGCCACAGTGACTGTAAGCTTGACAATATTTAAACTACAGGTATCTTGGTACAGATACTGGCCTTGACTTTGAGAACAAAGCTTGTATCATGAGTTATTTTTTAACTTCTCTTTCTTATTGCCCGGTTCATCCGTTACCCCAGCCTTATGCATACTTAGAAAAATTTTGAAGGTAGGGACTGTACCTTTTTGTTCTACAATGCCTAGGCACAATAAAAGTCATGATCCATGACTACTTCTGGTCTATCAAGCTCTCATAAAGTCTAGAGAAGAATCTAGCTATAGATCCATCTATTTATATCTATCTAGGTATCTGTTTATATGCATCTATTCACATATCTAGTCTATGTTAGTATTAATATTAATACTTACAATTAATATGAAAGACAAGCAATGTGGTAGGGCTTTCAAATTCCACAGGAAATCTGAATCTGAGCTGAGGTCATTTAATCAGTAAGATCAGGAGTAATATTGAAGAAAAATTCAGATGGGTCATTTACTTAATATCTCAAATAGAGCAATGAAAATACAAGTTAAAAATAAAATTAAAGCCTCACCTTGATTTATTTGGTAACTCTAAGTCTGTATTCCTACCACAAACATCAGAGGAAACTGCAGAGGAAACTTCTGCAGTAGAAACTTAACTGTCTAATTTCTTCTATTTAGCATATTACTGATTAACTGAAAACTTTTAAATCTACACTTCACAATGTTTCCAGTGCTTTTACAGTGCTGCTTGCAAGGGTTCCAAAATATCCAAAGGTATCTACTGGACTGAGCAGGTTTTCCAGTCTTAGGAGTATCTGGGGCACTCAAATGAAACAGCTCTTGGGAAATATTGATAGACTGGAGGGCTGTTCTTCAGGTGGAAAGCTAGCCTACCAAAGGAAATCTAAGCAGTCCTGACTCTGCTTAGTCAAACAGGAACATAAAGCTCTTCAAGAAAATGACATAACATCTTCTTGCGTCTTGGCTCACAAGATCAGAAATAGGGAAATTATTACAGCTTATCCAATATTCTTCTAACCTTACGAGTCAAAAGAAAAAGGGTAACAGTGTGACTGACCTGTGTCTTTGAAGAAAGAGTTATATAAGCTGATAAATTGATGCACACTTCTTCCCTTAAGGCAGAAAAAGGAATCATGTCCTAGAAGATACCACGAAGTCGCAGCTCCTCTCAGTCAATAACCTGAAAGGGTAACTGATCCTGGAAGCGCAGCTCAGCACTGAACAATGACTGTTTGTAACAGACACTGGATCTCTAGATGTTGTTCCTTTTCAGATATCAGTACAGGAATTGTACACTATATATTTTGTTTAAAATATTGTGAGAACAGGAAGCTGAGAGGAAGACTGTGTATTTATACCTAGGTCCTAGCCTCTGAGTTACACCGTACAGACTTTTGAACTGAAATGACCCAAGTTGCAAAGATATGTTGTGAAGGGGTTGGGGTTTTTTTTCCAAAGATTTTCTTTAATATGTCACATACAGTGGTTGCAAACCCTTTACCTGCATGAAGAGCCATTCTGTCCCAGCCTATTATTTTGTGCTTTAATAAAATATACCATGGGAGATTTGAAAGCCTTTGGGTTCTTTTGATAGTCTCACTAAAAATATGGAGGCATTTCCACCTCATAGCTCTGGTTAATTTAAGGCCTTCCACACAGATACTTTCTAAAGTCTTGTCTTTTTTTAAAATGTATCTCATGTGCAAAATATTTATTAGTTACATATGGCCATGTTGTACAATCAATGTGAAGGAGAAATCCCTACTGAAGTCACTGAAAAGTTCAGCCTAAAGAAAAAGAAATTAAAAAAAAAAAAAAATCATATGTGCTTGCGTTAAAATATTAATGTCTAACACTGTTTCCATTAATGCCTGACAACTTGTTGCCAACAAGTTTCCTTTTAAGCTAAAAATACCTTTGATTCTTAGATGAAGGAGAAGAAAAAAATACCAATGGAAACTAAGTATTGATTTAACAAAAATAGGCAGTTAATCCTTTTATATACCACTTTTCATTCATAGATCCACCATCATTTTACAAGCAAATGAATTAGCACAAAACATGATTTTACAGGAAACCTCTCCTGCTGAACCTTGTAAGGAAGGTTCAGGACTGCCGCTCTCCATCCCGAGCCAGAGGTGTGCACTGTTGGCAGGGGCAGCAGAGCAACCTACTCATCTGTCTCTCCTGGGTACAACTGAGCATCGGCACAAATCAATCTTCTTTGCAGTTTATCCTACTGAGCCAGGCACTGGCATAGCTGAAGTATTGTCATACTTTCTGATAGGCTTTGTTACAGGGTTGGAGACAGCCAGCTGAGGCTGGTGACTTCTTAAATCACCATCAAAATTCAGGAGAAGTCATTTGCCTGAGCCCTGAAACACTGAAGTGAAATGTTCTGTCCAGCATCCCATTACAGATCATTTGAGGAGCTGAGAAGAAAATTATGGTCTCCTCACTCTCAAACTTACATTCTGCAGAACAAAATATCTTCTATAAACTGAATGCTTCTTTCATTAAACTCAGCTGAGAAAATCCACACACCCCAGCCTCCCTCAATTAAACTAATTGAAGCAGTAGGTTTAGCCTAGTTCCCTATTCATGACTGCTGAGCAATTGTTGGATAAA
Organism: Ciconia boyciana; assembly: GCF_034638445.1. Lineage (NCBI taxonomy): Eukaryota > Metazoa > Chordata > Aves > Ciconiiformes > Ciconiidae > Ciconia > Ciconia boyciana. Next base: position 44,826,799 of record NC_132936.1, read on the forward strand.
ATCAGCCCTCAAGCTCAAAAAACCTTACTTAATTAAAAAAAAAAGGGGGTGGGGGTGTTAAAGAAAGCCTTTAGAGATATCTGAAGGTACATCTCTGAAAAGAATAAAATAGGCTATAGTTTCAGAGTCACCATGCTGTCAGGCAGACTAAATTATGTGCTAGAAGAAGCTTACGGGAGGTCCAGGAGTCCTTTGTGATAAATTCTGTCACCTAATTGAAGATGGATTTGGGGTGGTTTTCTTGTCTCTGAAGGAATTCAGCCAAAACTGTTTATTATACATTTTCTCTGCCTGAGAGGGCTGATCCTCAAGATGAAGACTAGTACTATAAGGGGTATTGTTAGAGTTATTTCCCCCCTTGGAGCAAAGCATATCATGTCAAGTGACAGGGGTGCAGGTTCCTATGTGAAGTATATGTATAACCACTTAAAACATGTGCATTTCTGCTGTACTATCTTAATATTACCTAAATTGAAAACTGTTCAGTTTATTTTTTCTGAAACTGTGACTATGTATGTCACACAACTGCAAGGTTCTTCACTATGTTTGGATTAGTTTTGAGGAAAGTCTCCCTTTCTCAAGGATACCACAAATTAATGCATCTTTTTGATTTTTCTATTCTCAGATCTGGTAGTTCTGACAGATAATACGTGTGCTGATAGGTGGAACTTTCAGGAGGTCTTTGTAAAATAATCAGAAGAGGTTTCAGGCCAGGTGTCCAAAGCAGAGAAACAGCTGTATTGCTTTGGCACACAGTCCTGCTTTTCTGATGCAGTAAACATATTAATTGATTTGTCTTTCAGATTTATTAAATGATTTTATAACCCATACTACCAAATTATATAAACAGTCTTCTTCATTTTAGTACAAGTTTTAGTTTTATACTCTGTTCGTTTGATCATTTCAGCAGAGTACAAAATTGTGTCTTCAGGCACAGCCTGTTGCAAGAAGTCATGTGAAGATGCATTGCCCTGTGGGGCTGAAAAAGATGCTTCCTCCCTTACTGCGTTATCTCTCAAAGCAGCCTGGTTGCACGAAGAGGAAAATAATTGATACGTATTTTTAGATGACTGCAGTATATTCACATTTTACTGCTAAGCCAACTTACTGGCAATTGAGGGGTATAGATAGAAGTTTGTTTCTGACCATTAATTGGCAGGTTTCTTACAGGATGGCAATCAATGGTGCTTTCCCAGGAACAAGGGTTTCTGCTCTGTTTGGCCCTGATATGAACTACGTGAAGTTGCCAGGTCTTTACTTACAGAAGTATCTCTGAGTCCTTACAGGAGACTAAAAGATAAACTCACATCAGTTTTCAAGATCTTAAGCAGAGAGTTAATTTACTTTTGGCTCTGCTTGAACAACTCAGATTAGCTGCTCGTTCAGATTTTGGGATTAAGAAAACTCATAAAGGCTCTCTAATGATTCCTGAAAAAGTCTTCCTCAGTCAAAATCATATTATTTTCATCTCAATTCATTAGCCAATATTGGGTCCTGAAGCTTGCTATCCTTAGAAAGGAGGATTAGACATCCTACTTCTGATCATGGTCAAAATCAACCAGCAACCACCTTTGCTTGATGTTCCAGGTGTCCTTCTGTCCAGCACTTTACACTAAAATTTCCCTTCGTCTTTGCCATCACCCTCCCTCTTCCCATTTCCCTCTTTCCTCTTCCTCCACTGGACTGTCTACAATCTCTGTATCAAAGGTTTTGTATATGAGAGCCACTCATCTCAGTATTAACAACAACAACAACAACAATTCTCATTAGCATCTGAAAACATTTATTTTTTTTGTGGTGAATAGAGATGCCTGACAAGGCCGTCTGGTTAATGTTTCCTATGCTTGTGTCCTGGTTTCGGCTGGGATAGAGTTAATTTTCTTCCTAGTAGCTGGTATAGTGCTGTGTTTTGGATTTAGGATGAGAATAACATTGATAACACTCTGATGTTTTAGTTGTTGCTAAGCAGTGCTTACACTAGTCAAGGACTGTTCAGCTTCTCATGGCCTGCCAGCAAGAAGCTGGGAGGGGGCACAGCCAGGACAGCTGACCCAAGCAAACTGGCCAAAGGGCTATTCCATACCATATGACGGCATGCTCAGTATAGAAACTGGGAGGAGTTGACCGGGGGGCAGCGATCGCTGCTCGGGGACGGGCTGGGCATCAGTCAGTGGGTGGTGAGCAATTGCATTGTGCATCACTTGTTTTGTATATTCTTTTATTTTTTTTCTTCTCTTCCTCTGCTGCCCTATTAAACTGTCTTTATCTCAGCCCATGGGTTTTACTTTTTTTTTCCCCAATTCTCTGCCCCCTCCCACTTGGGGGAAGCCAGGGGGGGAGGATGAGTGAGCAGCTATGTGGTGCTTAGTTGCCGACTGGGGTTAAACCACGACAACTTGATAAATTAACTGAGAACAACATATTGCAAAATCAAACCAGAGGTGTTTTAAGGATCCAATGCTGTTATTCACTGAGCTAAAATGTCTCCTGTGGCCTTACAAAGGTCACCTTGAAATTTAGAGAAGCAGTTGCGTGGCCAGCTGAAATTGGCAGTTAGAAAATTAATTCCACAGTCAAGATACCAGACTAAATTAGCATGTTATTGAAGATCCATTTAAGATTCCATTTACTACTCTGAGAAATAATTTGTCATTCCCATTGCTAACCACCACACAGGGCTTATTCCTGACATAGCAGAACTCCTTCTGCTCCTCACCAGCAATATTAGCCGTGACAACCCTGCTTCCACCAAGCCTTTACCTCAAAGAGACCTCATTTTTAGAGCGTTCTTAAATAAATTCTTGAATCAGGTACCAAATCTTGCTCATTAATCTTGCTCAGTAATATAAATGTAACTTTATAGATTTTGATGGAGCTACTTGTGTTTAAGGTACTAACTTTGTTAAATGTTTCTGAAGTCCAGTCCCGTTGGACTGTACGTATTTCCCTTAGGTACAACAGAAATAAATAGTTCATAAGGGCTGAAATGTTAAAATCATATCTGTTTCTATTTTAATTACCTACCACAGTCCTAATATACAAGCTGGGGATGATAAAGTTTCACTTAATTTGCAGATAGATAACCTGCCCTGCTGAAGGAATTATTTGAATTATATTGAGTTTTTTAGGGAAAGAGACACACTTTCTTTCTGAAGTACATGTGAAACTCTGAAGCTATAATAATTGAAAAGAAACTGGGAGCTTTGTCATCAGCTTCAGTGGAAGCAAGCAGGATATCATTGCAAAACTGTAGGTACTTTCTGGAGATTTTCTAGTCTAGTCTGACAGAGAAGATGACATTTCATTTCTGGTCTGGTTTGGGCGTTTTTTTAATTGTTCTTTTATACTCTATATTGTAGACTTATGTTTCCAAATGTATTTTTCCCAAATTCTAACTCTGTTCAAATATGTCATTTATAAGTATTTTATGTAAAATACATATTTTCCAAGTATATACACATACTGACCAACAGTTGCACATAATTCACAGCGGGACTGTAGCAAGACTGAGATTTCTGTTTACTTGGTTTCCTTCCTGGCTTGTACACGTTGCATAAAGGATAACTTTTCAAAAGCAGCTACTTGGCTTAGGAGTTTAAGTTCCATTTTCAAAAACTACTTATGCACTTAAGAACCCTTAGGCTCAGTGGCTTATAATGTGACTTGGGCTCTAAGTCCATTTGGAAAAATGCATGAGTGCTTTCGAAAATCACCGCTAAAGCCAATTATCTCAGCAAAAACTGAGATTCAGACAGGGAGAAAAAATAAGGTATTCTATGAAGAGATGAATGAGAATATTACAGCAGATAAAAGAAAGCATATAAGCCAAAAATTAGGTATAAAAAGCATCTCAATCAATTAGAGAAACTAAATGCAGGATAACTGAAAGGAGGAAAAAATGCTGCGTTGCTGCTACTGACTGGAACTGGCACTGATTTTTTTTCAGATTCTTTTTTTCTTTTTTTCCAAATCCTAGTTTTCTCTTCACACTGACAAATGGAACTTGGATATACTGGGTCAGACAGTTGCTCCATAGCTGCAGGCATGGTAAGTAGCCCTATTTAGAAATACAATATTGTACACTTCTCTCACTTGCTAGGCCTGTGCGCAGAGGTGCATATTCTTGAAGACCAGTTTCAAGGGAGAGGCTGGACTAGATGACCTCCAGAGGTCCCTTCAAATCAAAGTTTCTATGACTGTAAAACCATCCTTGTGTTGCTGTTAACAGGCTGCTGGCCTGGGTATTGAGGGGTATTGAGGCATTCTCAACACTCCATCTGTGATAACGTACCTTAATTTCACCAAGATTTTGAGGGAGAAAAGGATAATAGACTGTGTTGTGTATATCTGCAGCTACAATAAAGTTGCACTCATTTGAGAATGTATTGATTCCTTTTAATATAACTAAGAGAAGAATAACAGGTTGCACACACCCTGCTGGGGTGTTTGATCCAGGGAAGTTACAGCCTCTTTTCAGGGAAAAAAAAAAGTCAAGGACCTTGAAGGACAACAGGAAATAACTTGACAGAGTGATGAAAAATATGTCTTGCACAGCACCTAAGGGGAAAGGGAAGCAGCACCTCTGTCACTCAGAGCTGGAAGAACAGGAAAAGGAAATTGCATCCTCTTCCTCCAGAAACACACTTCACTTCTGAAATGTGCAATACTACCTGTGAACTTTGTTGTGGCCTTTTTGGTTGCCATTGTAGCATGGTACTTGCTAGGAAAGGTCAATAAGTGAGAAAGACAGTGTGTGTGAATTGATGAAAGAGAAATGACAACAATTTGCAGGTAAAAAATACAGAAAATCAATTGGGTATGCATGTCTGGGCATGAAATTAAGACAACTGTATGCAGAATCAGAGCCATCTCTCTGATATTTCTATGAAAGTGTTACCAGATATTGCACTAGGGATCGGCATAGTTACAGGTTTCTTAAATTGATCCAGAAAAAAAAATATTTACTTGAGCCACATCTGTTTGCTGAACTCAGCTTGTACTTTGTACCTCTGAAAGCTCTCAGGTCTTAGATTTAAAATGACCTCGGTACAAATGGGGAAGCAGGTTGGAGTTTGTGGATTTTTTTTCCCCTGGTTAATGTGAAAAAACATTTATGTCTTGAAGCCCCACTGTTCTACAGGTGTTATACAGCCTGTTTGTTTGTCTTTCATTTAACTCAGAATTCTGGTGACCCATAAGTGAGCCATGAAACACTGAGAGCACATGTCAAAGATTGTCCTGTTTGAATGAGGATACTTGGTACCTCCTAATCCCTTCACAGAAAATCAAGTGAGTTCTGTGTTTAGGGTGTTGGCTTTCATAGAGTTAATTGCTGATGACTATTCACAGACGACATGTTATTTTTCTTTTTTCCCCTCTTTCTCCTCCCCCCCCATTTTTTTCTCAGAATACCATCCAGTAAAATTGATTTTATCCCTTTAATAGCTTCATTTTTCTTTCATTTCTGTAGAGGAAGGCAGCTATAAAAGCTGATTGGTTCCCAGTTAGCAGAGCCTGTAAGTTAGCGAGGAGATAAGAATCCTTCCTATCTTCGTAGGTTCGGCAGAAACAGGAAATTTTCATTTAAAAAGAAAATGCACTTCAGATAAAAAGACTGAAATGTTTTAAGGGTTATTAACTGTGTTTACTTCCCTGCCAGCCCCATTACAAGTGATAAAAACTCTTTCCGTTCCAAAAGCCAGAAGGAGAATAATTCAACCATAAGCCCTAACGTACGTTGGGGTGGGTATATATGTGTATATGCTTCTACGTTTTTTTTCCTGCAGGTTAGACTGCAGCTTTGGGAGTCCCTGCGTGCCGGTTTGGGAACCCTTGGCAGCCGGTAAGGAGGGAGCTCCTTGCTCCGGCTCCTTGTGCCGGCGCGGCCGCCACCCCCGCCCCGGGCCGGGCGCCGCAGCCCCGCGGCGCCGGCAGCAGCCTCCGCCCCGCCGGGGACCCCCGCCGGGAGGGTGTGCTTGTGACCCCCGGGCCGGGGCAGGGGGGTACCTGGGAGCTGGGGTGCCGGGGGTGTGCTCCTGGGGGCTGGGAAATGCGTAGCTATTTATTAATGCTCTGTCATCATTTATCCGTTGTATTGCCAATATTGACCCTGAATATATAGTACACTGATTGCCAGTTAATTACGTGTCGTTAATAAGTCAGTAAACTTTGATCATGATCTGAATTAAACCGTGTGAACGGAGAGGTTTTTCTCCCTGCAGCAACAGCCGTCGCAGAGGTGCTTTGCCGAGGCAGCAGCTGGAGCCGGAATGCAGCTCGGAGAGGAGTGAGTTCTAGCAGGACGCCTCTGGCTCTGCTCCGGCGTGCTGCAGGAGCCCGAACATGCACTGCCCACCCCCTCGGGACAGTAGCAGCCCGGCCCCTGCAGGAATGTGGCTTCTCCAAAAACGCCAAATTGCCCTTTTCCCCCACATTTGCTTCTCCCTCTCCTTGCACCAACGTCCTTCTGCATGAGGAGCTGAGAGGCAGGCACATGTCCCATTTCCCTTTGGTAAACTGATTTGCATCACTAAGCATGTCTGTAGTGGAGTTCCTAATCTCCATCCAGAAGTCTCTTTGATGTGTGTTTTGGCTAGGGGAAGATTTCAGTAGCCAATTGCAATTTTATTAGTTTACCAAATCTGACTTTTGAGAGACAGGGGTGTGTCGGTCATAGGAAACAGCATGATCCATAACCTAAGAGCAGCTTCTGTTCAGCAAAGGTTTGGGTTTCGGGTCTGTCTGAGTCCTTTCAGGACTCTCTAGCCTATGAAGATTTTTGAGGCTAGCAAAGGATTTTCAGCTTGTAAGGACATCACATATCCATTTTTACTACAATCACAGGCCTACCCAGAACTCTGTGGTCATCTTCGTTGCTGGAAATTAAACCTATGGCCTTTTATCCAGCTTAACTGGAAGCTATAGGTTGTGACAAGCCAGCAGTTCTATAAATCATGGGTGTTCTTTTCTAAGCCCAGCTCTTATTTAACCGAACTTTGAGCCCCTGCCTTTGTGAGAAATGGTGTAAAATCCTAACTTTCTGATTCCAAGGAAGAAAAATCCATGTTGTCTACCCTCTGCCCCTAAAAGTTACATAGCATATCCCTAGCATCCTCTGGTGTAACTCCTGCAGTATTATGTATGGACATAGTCAGCAAAACAAGATAAAAGAATTCTAAAGTCTCATGTGGAGAATTAAAAGAATGGGAGAAAGAATAAGTCCTTCCTTAACTCTCACTGCTCTTAAACTGAGCAATGGTTAGGCAAACCCCCTTTTAAAAAATTGTGGGGTTTGCTTCTGCATTTTCCAGTGTGTTCCCTTCTGTTCCTTGGAGACAGCTCAGCATCGTTCAGCCTGTTCAGGACTGTCTCCCCATGAATGTGCGATGTCCTTGCGATTATCTTCATTGATTCAGTCCCTAAAAAGGTGTCAATAAGTTGAATATTAATGTAAAGGACATGGCAGTGTCTGCTGCAGCTTTAACTGTTGTATCACTTAACCCTCATACAGAGAAATATAAATGAGATGGGCCTGAATTCTAACAGCCTTAAAATGCATTGGCAGTTTCCAATAAAATAAACCAATACCAGTAATCTACAGAAGAGTTGATCTGTATGATGATAAAGACTTGGTTTTGAAGCATGCTGTTTCAATTTCTTTTGCTACTACAAATTGCTGTTCATGAATATTTGACTGATCACTGAACAGTAAAGGCTTATAAGTAAATACTGACACAAAATTGTGTCAGAAGCACTTTATTCCCTATTTTGCCTTTTAAAAAAAGTCATTCACTTCTTCAGGGACTGGAAAGTAAGCTATGTGCTAATTTCTAAACTTGAATACAGTATATTAGCAAAAGATAATTTGCTAGACGGCTAAAGAATATCAGCTGATCACTGGGGATGATGTGAAAGTATAGAATATTTCCCAATTCTCCTATAGCAGGACAACCAATGAAAGAGGATATTTAAAGTCAAATTGTCAATTTTCAACCAATACTTTTGGACTAGCAATGCTTTATTGGTTTGCCTTGTGGGTGCTCCTTCTTGGTCTGTATTTGTTTCCAGTTCCTTCATTTCCCTCTGTGAAATCACTCCACTGAAAGGCATAAATCAGGTTCAATATCTTCCAGTGAAGAATTAACATATCCTAAAACTCCAGACTGCTTCAAGCCCAGCAGTCTGGTTTGCATACCCTGCCTTATAAAGTAAAAAAGAACAATTAACTTCATCCCACGCAAGAGTAATGAGCATTTTTAGCATAAATTTAAGTTACAGAAATTCCCATTTATTTTGAAACTCTGTGTTGTAATAAGTTTTTAGCAATAATGTTTGTAAATCTTTCTTTCTCACATTACATGATTCCTGACAATATTTCTTATAAATGGAGAGGTTTTATATACTGGAGGGGACGGATATAAGCTATGTAGTTTTACAACAGTTCTCAACAGTTTGTCAGGGGAAAAAATGTAAGCATGGCAGAAAATGCATACTTAAAAAGTAAGAATGTTCAGAGATATTTAAATATGACTCAGTACATAAGGAAAAATTATTTCATTTTAGTATGAATTGACCTTTCATATTGAGAGTGTCATTAGTTCAAAATTGCCATTAAAAATACTTTAAAATTGCCTATTACTTTCAATTTATTCATCACTGGTTAAAGGCAGAACTTATAGACACAACTAATATTAATTGTATAGGAAAGGAATGCCATGGGAGATTTCAGGGACTGCAACTTCTTCCTCCTCAAAGAGGGAGCCCTGAGGTCATTAGCAATCTCACTATACAGAGTATCTTCACACCACTGTGTGGTCAGAGAAGAGGACAAGCCATGTACGGCTGTCAGCAGCTACCAAGCACAAGAAAGACAGAGACATCGCAGTGAGCACTTGGGTCTGGAATTTGTCCTGTTCCTTCTTGAATGCAGCTTTTCAAGATGTATGCAGTTGCGTTTGACAGAATTATTGGCCAGCGATGACCTCGTGCCTTAAACTCACCCATTCTCAGAAATTCATGGCCTGATCTAGGAGGCTTGAACTTGGATAGGAAGATACATAAAGCATAAATTATCCCTCATAGCACAGATTAACAGTGCTGACTGTTTTGCTTTCATCAGATCAGAGACACGAGTACATGGGAGTCCATTCACACCAGCAGCAAAGCATTGCATTGGAGGTCTCTGTTATTCACCTGTACCCAGGTGAAAGTACAGAAGCTCAGTAACACTTCAGTAAGCCAGAGGTAGAAAGATTGAGTGCTGTCCTTGGAAAATGACAGCTCCTAGAAAGTTTAAACCAAGTAACATAGCAGGCAAGTGGACAACTTTAACGGTGTCATGCTTTTGTCAATCCTTACTGACAAAGCACAGAGAAATCTTAGATGTAACTTTCAACATGATGGAGAGGAGGAAAAGTCACTCTGGGGGGCACAGAAAAGTGAAAGAGCATTGATATAACAAAAAAATGCTGAAACATCTTCACCTGTCTTTTAGTGTATAATATACCCTGTGCACTTACATACTTTATTCTCACTGGGGTTGTTACTGCCTGAATCACAAGGGGAAAATCAGTAATTTTTTATGCCCTTGGTATCTCATTTTTCTGATCCTTCTGTTGTATCCAAACATCTCAGCCACTCTTGTTTTTGTAGATAAGGATTTTGAGAGCTATAGCAATTCACAGTGAGATGGATTTTTTTTCCCCATCACTGAAAAATCAAAACAAACCCAGTGTGATTGCAACATTTTCTTCTTCATTGCTCTGGGAGACAGCCAAACCTTACCTGCGGATGGTATTGATGAGATTCATATATCATAATCAAAAAGGGAAAAAAAATCTCTGTGTTCTTAGTAATACATTGTAAAATACCAGGATAAACAAAGAACAGCTTAAAAGACCTATTAAATCATTTGTACCACCAATAAAAAGCAAAGACCATTTAACCTTCTTCTGACACAGAAAGCTGTTCTGTCCGTTCTGTTTGGCAGAAGGTTACTACCAGTAACGAACTACACAAAATGCTGGTCTAGCTGTTCGGAATGCAATTTTGTAATAGTATCAATAGCAGAAACTTTATGTTCCTTTTAGATGCAAGTTTCTCCCAGATGAAGGATGTAGAATAGATGCAAACAAGAGCACTTCTGTGTATTGCAGGCACTTGAATCCAAAACTGCAGACTTTTGCCCCATTCCTCTTGCTCCATTCCCCAACTGACCTGAAAATTCCCTTTTTATGTCTCAAGTTTCTGCAGCTGCTCCTTCTGCTACCCAGACTTCATGGCTAGGAATGAGGCATTACATTAGGTGAGTCAACAAGTCAAAGCAATGGTACATTCTCTCTTTTTAGGAAGACTTCCTACTCCTTAAGAATAAGAGATAATAGGTATAAAGCAAGTTATTGCCACAGCTGATGATGTTCTGTGCCTTCCTCAGCCTTGAGGGATTTAGGGACTTACACAATACATATATGTGCCCCTAAACACAAAGCTGGTTAGGAGACTCCAAGCCCATGCTGTCTGTCTCTCCTGTTTTTAACAGCACAGAGGTAGCAGCACCTCCGGGCAGCAAGCAATGCATGGAGTGGCTCCATTTGAGGTTAAGATTCTTAGATTTACATGTCCACATATAGATGTTCATATACATCAGATGCTTACATTTCCACTGCTGTCAGTGGAGCTGGAGAGCAGTTGAGCTAGTCAGTCTCCGAGTGCCTACTTTAGAATGAGCTTAACTTCTCCAGGTTTCCTTGGCTGTTGGGAGCAGATCTGACTGCAGTGGGAGGTTTGGCACCTTGGGCACCAGAAGAAAAGACCACAGGAGCCTCATGATTACAGCATTTGGCTGGGGAGGTGGAGTTCCCATTCCTCTGACTTTTCTGTTTTTGTAGCAAGCACTGTTGAATGTGAGAAACAGGGCTCCCTGCACTTAGAGGGATGCTCTCAGATGAAAGAAGCCAGGCTCTTTTTTTTGGCTTCTTTCATGCCAGTTTTCTCCACTGCTCTGTCTGATCACTTTCTAGGTGGTTATTAACTGATATGACTAGGACCCCTCTTACACAGCTCTTTTATTCTGCATTTCTTCCCTGGAATACATTTATAAGCAGTCAAACGTCTCCTATCTGGTAAAAACAAAATACTTTTCACTTTAAGTGAAAGTTGCAGACATTTGTGAACAGGTCATGGTTTCTAAATCAATTCATTCCGGTACTGGAACAGCCCCTAAGAAACCTCTGTCTCCTGCAGACAGAACTATAATTTCATAGTGGTAACTCCATTGCGAAAATAGATTTTTCCAGAGTGACACTGTTGAATTCAGTCTTTGTTTTAGACCACAAGGATCCTATTTCATGCATTAAGTGCCAGATAGCTCAATTATTTATTACTTTATAGTTTAAACTGGAAAATTTCCCAGATTACTTATCTATTCTCAAATACTTGAACAAATGAGGAAAACAAGGGAAATTTATTAGAATGAGTAAATAACCAGTGAATGGAGAGTTTTTTCTCAAAAAAGTGTGGTCGATGTCCTAGATCACGCTGATTTCTTGGCTGGTACATATTATATCTAACACATTCATGTCAGCTAGAAATATGGCAAGGATACTTCTCTGTTTGCTATTGTGTAGCTCACTGCTGTACTCTTGTTAATATGGACTGAAGAGGTGAAGAGAACACAAAACCAGAGAGGCTTGGGAAAAAGTTTTCGGCTCGTATTGTTAATTTGAACATTTGTTAGTTTTAGAACAGTGAATAAAAATTCAGTCCATGTTATAGCTTAATCTAGTCAACCCTTGGAAAATGGAACAGTTTTGCAGTTGTTATCTATTTTTGCATAAGATAATGGTTTGTACGTTCCTCTTTCTTTGCCAAGAGTGTTGATAAAAAGGAAAGGCTTCTCTGTAGAAACAGTAATACTAACTTGCATTAAAGAAATGATCTTTAAAAACACCTATCTCTCATTCAAATTACAGAAAGGAAGAGGTATTTTAGCTAACACAAAAAGATGTAAAATATAGCTCCTGCTTGTGGAAATATCAGCTTATTTTGGCATGTTCAGGATTCATATGAGAAGCTATTTTAATTCATGAAGTGTGTCTACAAAAATCTGGCTGTGAGAGCAGTGCTGACTCATTGTACATAGTTTATGGCCAATCTGGGCAGACACATCTGCTTTCTGAGGGGCACAAATGCCAAGTGTAACAGAGACTGGGGTTGTTTCCAACCAGCACCAACTCTTATTATCAGTAGGCTTTTTCTTTGCCTTGCATCCACAAGGATTTTACTGTCTGGAAACCTACAACTGCCTGTTTCAGGGCATTCTCCATCTAGCTGTTCCTCTATTCTAACTGCTTCTTCTGATTATAAAATAATGATGTTTCAGACTTCATCCAGAGACCCAAATGGAAGCTCATATTGAGCCTAAGTTTGCAAAATCCTTAAAGACCAAAGGACTTCCTTCTTTTACAGACAGATACTGCATATTAGGTGATGTAAATAGATTAAATCTCTTCAGCCTCTCTTCCAGAATGCTTTCAGCTGTTAGAAAACTTAGCTACAATGGTAAATACCTGCATATAGCAGTTTGATGAGACTTTTTATATTAAAACACAAGAAATGAAAGCTAATGATTCAAGAAATGACCAGCATGGTTTTAGGTATTATAATAATTGGTAGTAGTTACACTGATAGATTCACTCTCATGAATTGATTAGCCTCTTTCAGTGACCATTTATGGCAGAAATACCAATGGTATCTACTGTATAACGGAGAAAGATTAGACAAAAAGTTACTGCTTTGGAGGACTTCAAAGAAATCCTTTATCCTCTGTTCACTGAGAATGATATTAGGGTCATGGTGATTACAAATAGTCCATCCACCTGCCTTTGAAGAACCAAGTCCTTGGAGGATTTGATTCTCTAAAAAGTGTAAGGACATTTGTGCCTGGTTGAATGAATGCAGTGTTGCCTATTATTCAAAGATTATATCCCTTTCCCATAGAAAGGACATAATAGCTAGACAGTCGACAAGGATTTACGAAGTTATTAGTAACAGCACAAAGTCTCCCTGACCTACAGATGGGCACGCAATTCAGTTTTCACTCACATACTAACAGTATAAAGTGTTACCAACACCTGCAAAGCTGACTTAGACTGTACACATTCCCCTTTCTGGTATTTCTCTGGACTCCCTCTCACCCTAGTATTTCATCTCCCTGCCAGCCCCAAGATTTCTGTATTTTAATTAGGTTTGCCTTATTTCTAAATTATGCCATGATCTTTTATCTCATGGGTTGATCCAAATTCCCTTTTTCCCTTGATTTCAGACAGCATAGTGAAGGGAAAGACAAATTCCCTTACGTCATGTTTTGTTGCCTTGTTTATGTGACATAGTGCTCTGTGGGAGTAGCGCCTCAGGAGCCTAAGGACACTCAGTAAGGATACGATGGAGCTCATCTAGCTGGGAGCTGCTGGCAGGGGTGCAGATGGCTCTGCCTGTCCTTCTCCTTGGCCTTTAGCTCCCACCACCCCTTTCCCCAGAAATGGACCTTTTCTGACTCCACTGTGAGCTGGTTCACCAACAAATTAGAAAACAACCTAACAAAAATACTGAATATTTTTCTGTGGTTTAGCACTCTAAACCAGCTCATTATAAGGTTGCACAAGAGCTGAGAAAAGGGAGATGGTGGGAATCTGCTGCCAGGGACAATCCAGGGGTGGGAGCACTTCGCCATCAGACACACTCAGCCAACTTTGCACTTGGAACACAGTGCCCAATCCCTCTGGCCTTAGAATAATAAACCTTCACACATTAATAAAGTATGTAGTAACAGGGATTTTACAAGGTATTTGATATGTGATTAAACTATTTCATTGAACTATTGCATTAAGCTATTTTACAATGCTCAGGTTTCATTTCATTTCATTACATTTGAAACTATGGCATCTAGTTATATCTTATACACGATGTCTGTAGGATAACTTTCATAGGAGTTTATATAAGTTGCTAGACTTTATCTCAAAACTCAGTGCCTCACACAGATACTCAAGAGTCTTCTGGATCAGTTTCATAAGGCTCATTTATTAACCAAGTGCATGGAAAATACCATCCACTTTCAAATACAAATTATGTCTTCTCCCCACTGCAAAATATCAAATTCTCAAAATGGAATAAGCATGTCAAGCACAAAATTAAATTTTGATTTACATATTTTTCAGGGAGCATCAGTCTTCATTAATGAAAAACAATATGGCTAAATCCTCCTTCCTTTTCTCATATAAGTAATTATATTATGGACTTGCTCTAACATACCTGGAAAGATTTACCATGATTTCCAAAGACCTTGAATCAGTCTCAAAATTATTATTTTTTTATTTTCCTCAGAGACAATCTTCTGCAAGATCTTTTGGATTGAGCAAGTAGTTAGAGATTTCAGTCATAAAGAATAAGGGACATATATTTTTAATTGGTTCATCATGTGATATTTACCCCTAAACCAAAGCAACCCTCAGCCCAACCTTAAGGAACAGACCAGAGAACACTACAGAGTATTTGGCAATCTATAATGTTTGACTGTAAAAAATATCCATATTGCTTTCCAAGTTGCTTGAGTATGCAAAATGCAGTGACAAAGAGAGCAACATTTCCCATGAAATTTCTAGTGTTTCCGCTCCTAGGCTAGTCAGGAACTGAAGGAGGCACCTTTACATTCACAAGCTTTCCAAACAGCAACTTGAGACTTTAGGTTTGTTCTCACTCCAGTTATTGATAATGAAATTACTCTTGATTTCCACGTGTTCCAAAGCTGTTTGCCTTAGTGATGTCAGAAAGTTTGTTCCTGACTTCTGCTTCTGTGACTAAGAGGTAAACAAATGCAATCAGTTTTATCATCTTTTACTCTTCTTGCTTCATAAAGTCTATACTTTTTCTTTCTTCTTGTGTACAGAAGTCTAGAGAGCTGTTCAGAGACAGAAAATGTTTCCAGACAAGTCTGAGGCAGAGAAGGAAATAATAAACATCAAAAACTATACAATGTCGGTATGATCATTTCATACCATCACTCCAGACTTCAGTGCACTTCCAGATACTTTTACAACTGTGCCAACTGTCAGCATCTCAACACAGCTACAGATTGTTTATTGGACCTCCTGCTGTTCTGTCAGAGAGTAAATAGGAAGAAAATGACAAAATTGTATCCAATTCTTTATATATTAAATATTAATTCTTTTTTGCAGTTAGTATTCTTTTAAGATCTAATCTCACCAAGGGAGAAGTATTTTACTTCCAAGGGAGACACTGTGTGCAGAATGCAACTATTGAAACACTTTTTTCCTTTAAGTCCTACAGTGGATGTGCTTATGCATTTTGCTGCATACAAGTGACAGTGTATAAGATAAGATTTGGTGGTATTCTTCCTAAAACACAAGTCATGCACTTCTACATTTTGCTGAATTGTTATGCCCTTAAGGAGGCACTGGCAGCTACACAGGTTGTAGGCACGGATCTAAAGGTCACAGATGACAGCTGGATACTTGCGACTTTCATCGTCAATTGCAAATTATTGCTTAATTGCCATTTGTGCCTTTGAAAATGTTCCCCTTAAGTGTTCTGCTGAATCAGAGCTTATGTGTGGTCTAGCTCACTTCATACTGTACAGGGTGAAGTCTATAGCTAAAGGCTTTGCAGGATTAAGAAAACAACTGTTTCCTGATACACCAGCTCTTTTTCTTTGCTTTCTGTAACTTCAGTGAAGGTTCCAAAATGTTACTCTGTTCCAAGAGCTAACAGAGACTAAAAATGGTATAATATAAGAAAAACCTTGCAGGACAGTGCGGGGATACATACAATCACACTGCTGATGGGGAATCTCAGGAAACAGAAATAGTTTACTGGCATCAAAGGAGTCTTAGTGTTTTGATAGTCTTGTTAGGGAAAGAAAGCAGAGATCATATTAGTCAGTTGTCAGTGACTGATCTCTGTCAATTACAAAAATGACGAGAGGTAGAACATCACTGCAATGAGCAACAGTGGAGGTTGTGACATTCCTACAGCCCATGTTTGTTACTTCTATCTACTTTATTAGCTCCTGTAAGCTAGTGGGTCAGGAAGCCTTGAGGACTCCTGACCACTTTCAAAGTTCAGATATTGAATAGATGTGAACAGAATATCTGAATAATTCATTCACAGATAAAGGCCTGGTAACAATATTTGTAACAGGGAAGAATATTTGGTGAAGAAAGGACAAGACTGAAAAACTATTTCTGTAGCAATAAACAAAAATGTTCCCTGCTTTTGAAGACAGCCTTGCAGCTGTATTCTCCCCAGTACTAAGTGCCTCTTCACTGATGCCTGTTAACATTGTTGCCATCATTCTTTTCCTGATCATATCTTGACAATCTCATCTCCTTCACTTTCTCCACATTCTACTGTGAGGATCATTTGGCATTTTAGACCCCTTGCAGATGTCAAAGCCATCAGATAGTCACAAATTACTTGTCTCTGTTTCATATTAATTATTTAACATGCACAAACATCATCCCATACTTGAGATCTTCTTAACCTGTGGAGTGTGTTCACATAAGCAGGACAAACTGCATCTTGCTGTTATGAATAGCAGATCCAGAGTTGAATGTGAGGTGTTTTTTTCTTTCTTCCTCACCCCAAAAATGCTAATATTCATTGGGTTTTGTCATATTCTGACAAGCAGTTTTGATCTCCAGTTTTGGTTACTCAGCTCCAGTTTGGTGTATTTCTGCTTGCTGGGTCTAGCAGACTATTTACTGCTTGCAGTTGGTCCCACTATCATTCTTTTATCTTTCATTCAAATTTACCTAATCTTATTAGGATACCAAAATAACTTTCTGAGTAAAACTGCATAGTAAATGTTCAAAGCAATAAAATATCAGCAGTGTTTTCTCTTCCTCTTGTTACATTACTGGCAACCATAATAATTAAAAATATTATCCCATTAGTGGTCAGTTTTGTGGACATTCCCAGTAGGAACGTACAACACTATCTATTATCATTTTTATTTTTTAGTATATGAACACAAAGTGGTATGTAGTATAAATACATTATTAAAAAAAGTATTCTTTTAAAAATAATTATTATAATGCTGAGTATGTCATGTCAAGTAGAAAAAGCAATGGAACCATCCTGTACTTACTAATAATAGTTGCTTTGAGACAGAAAACTCGAGATATTTTTTTTTCTAATATTGTTTTTCAGAGGATTCTACAACCCTGTTTACACATTGTTGGCTTGAAATCAGTGTTTTAAGGCAAGGACTCTAAGGCTAAAGCTCCTCTGCCTTATGCCAGCCCAAGTACTACTTAGAGCAGTGAACAATTAGTGGGCACAAAATGCAACTAGGTCAGCATAACAACATTTTGGACCCCAGTTTTGCAAAAGATGGAGTGGTTTGTAGTTCAAAGGATTGCAGAAGAACATTCTTCTTTCCATACACCTCAAAAGCCTAAGGACAGTATTGGTAACCAAAATTAATTACAATAACAAATATCTTCTAAAGATAACATATTCTTTTTCTTCACTTTGATCAACATAACCAGCCTATCTAATAGTGTTCCAAATGGGGATTTTTGGTATCTGTATACTGTTGGTGCTCTCCAGACAGTACATCAGCAAAGGGCTCAAAAAAATTGCAAGATTTTAAGAAAGGGAGGATAGTTCAGCCTACCAAACATGCACAGTTTGAAAACTTGCTAAAATTCTACTTGCAAGATTTATCACACTTAGTTTTATTGACCTAGGAGGGAGGTGTGGCATCTCTCCCATAGTTCCTCTAATTTTTCCCTGACCTCATCCTAGAGACACCACTTCAAAGTGTGAGAGTCAGTGGACGGGTGGATCACCTTCAAGGATACTGTCTGGAATCACCAAATTCCATGTAGATTCCTAAATAAAGTCCACAAGTAATAAAGTCAAACACAGAGAATCATGTTTATTCCGATATTACCTTATCCTGAATGTGCCTATACCCTTTATATGGCCGTGCTCTTTTACTTTTAGGTGTCCCAAGCATCACGGGCTATGACTTTGTATAGGTTTACTCCACCTCAGCTTGAACAACTCAGCCACTGCCATAGGCCAAGCCATAGCAGAAATAACAACCTCTGTGGATTTTCCTCATAAGGTTTCTTTGGGAATGGCTATGAGCTTGAGTTCCTCAAGCAAGGTAGCAGTCACACTGTGAATGTAAAACTTTCTGGGATCTCAAATTTCCTGTCGAAATGTCTTCATCCTATAGGTTTGTAGTGCAGAACTATGGTTTACCTCTGGCAGATATATCTGTTAAACAAGAGAGGTAATGCAACTCTTCACTGTGTTTCTGCTACCCAGCATGATCTCATGCAGTTTTCCAGGCAACACCTATGGCAACACCTCTTCACATGTCCTTCTCATGCCAAAGACCTGCCTTTCACAGGTACATCCATACCCACACAGCAGAACCAGCTGCTATCAGAGTCCAGGTGCACCAGATGCTCAGCCCAGTGAGTGAGCATCAAGGTAAACAAGGCTATTTTGTAAATTTTGCAAAATTTGAGGTTTATGCACAGGGATAACACCAGTATTAAGTTTTTCTGCACTGTTAAGACTGGGCGTGCCTAAGGACACAACAATAAGTCAAACTCTAAATAAGCAGGAATTTTCTAGGTAAAAAATTAAGGACCATTTCAGGCCAAGGACCTTCTGGATAAAACACTACTGGATTAAGGTGTGAATTTTCTACATTTTGGATTTAGGCATATATTGTGTGCCTGCTTTCTGTGTAGCAAAGTCTGTTCTGGAGCTACTTCTTTGTCCCTTTTGAAGCCTTAATACAGAAAAATATTCTCTTTACAATGAAGCCAGTAGCTGGAGAAGCAAAAGTTGCCCTCTCTATACAGCATTAAAGGAGGACAGAAAAGTCCATACCCCACCTTCCATTTTCTTCACAGTCTGAGCCTACGGCCTTATGGTTTGAACATCCTGTGTGGAGTATAGTCTATGGGTTTGTCAAGCAGTGATCTGAATCTCAGATATCCTATTTCTAGGGTAAGGAGATAGACTACTATTAGGAGTTCAGACAGACTCCTATGCTATCATTTCCTATTGTTTATCACTAAAGTTGTTGAACTTAATTCTTCAAAGCTTTTAATCTTGTTAGTATTACACAGTATCCTCTCCTGGTCTGCAGAGACATTAACTCTTTCAGGAAAACACCTGCACAATTTAGTCCTTATTTTGTACAAACCAGAGCATATAGGTTGTAAAGAGTTAATACCCAACAGCTGAAGAGCATTTTGCATATTTATGCCCATTCTTGTACTTCAAAGTGTTTGTAATTATATCTTTTCAAACTCAAGAAAGCTGTGGAGAAGGTAATAGGAAACTGTATCACTGTGGTTCCTCATTGTATAAGAATCAGGGACATCAAAAGAAAGATCAGGTAATTGCCCCAAAATGATTGTCTCATCAATGCCCCAAATATGAAAACTTTCAGTTTAAGTGATGAAAATAACAGAAAATTATGCACATAAGGAGGTAATGGTATGTAGCAGAGAAAAAAGTACTCTTTCACAACCATAACTATACCAGCATCTTGCAGCAAAATTGCTATTTTATAGGTATGATATTATTCAATAACAAAAAAACCCCAAAACCCAGACTACTTCTAAATGTCATTCAGCATATAACTGTACTGAAAACAACAGTATAAAAAGCCAAAAATGTGGTCCTGTCCGTGTCACTAACCTGAACCTATGTGCCAGGAGAGGATTCGGTTTCAGATGAAGATACTGTCATCAAGGTATCTTTATGTAGGTATCTGCATATGAGCTAAATGTTTAAGCCTCCCACTGGCAAACATCTAGTCAAAGGGATCACAGTGACTCAACTAATGCTTCAATAGATACCATCATTCGACCAGCTGAATTGCTGCTTCAACTGTATCAACAAAGAACTAAACTTAGTTGCCTAAACGTAACTATCTCATACTGTTTTGGGTGCACCACAACATCCCACATGGCTTCTGCTTACCCCTCCAAAGGACGCAAGTCTTCACTCATCCCATGCAGAAGCCTCAGGATTCTTCAAATGGCACAAGGTGTCCATGTTTAGAGAACTGCTTTTTTTTCTTATATCTTTATTCATTAAAATAGGAATCATGTTCTATTCAGTTTAATGTTTGTGCTTCAGTTTGTTGAGGCAAATCTTTCTCCACTAATCCTATGAGGAACTTTGGCCGCTAGTTAGGTTTTTCCTTATGCATCAAATATTTAGGCATAAGTATTTTCACCGTGAATAAAAGAAAAAATGATAAAATCATAGAAACATGTCCACCAGACCTTATAAGAGTTTATTTTAATGCGATGAGCATTAAAATAATGCAATGAGCATTACAATAAGTGTCATTTGTTTTATACCACTTCTTGTTAATACAAGTACATGAATATATAATAGATATAAGACTAATGAAGACATTCCTTGAAGAAAAGCGTGATACAAAATCCATATTTCATATTGGAAGAACCAAAAATAATGAATCACACAGCGGAACTACATTATGACTCCTCTGAAGGGTATGGACATTACATTCATTGTACACATTCACTTCCTCTCCTTTGTTTTATTCATCACACCTTTTAGTCAGAGACAAATTACAAATGATATTGAATCAGTGCTGACATCTGGCCATTAAGGGGTCTGCATCAGTAATACAGGACAAATTCTCATCTGGGATAACTCCGTGAATATCTAGCAGAAATGATGTATTGAACTTGATTTTAGATTCCAGTATTAGTGGCAGGTATATTCAGTTCAGAACTTGATTCCCCCTAACCTAAGGATGCAGCCAAGGCCTCTCCAGGGCTCTGGCTCACTTTCATAGTACATTTCCCACTTGCACTACAAGCTGGGCAGATTCAGAAACCAGGTGGAGGAACAATAACACTGTAACTTACTTTCCTTGCAGAGCTCTGACCCCACGACTGAACACACTGATAATTAAGACAATTCTTGAGTTGCCTTGAACTACCCATGTGAGCTGCCCCTCCGTACCACGTCATACCCTGAGACCTGCACAGAAGCCAGCCACCTTGTGTTTCTTAGTTTTTAAGCAGGAACTTGTTAGGAGTCAGTCTACTGGTCTCCATCCTTTCTGAGCTGTTTGCAGGGGCCAGACTGGAAGGATGTGTGTTGGAGAAGGGCTAAAAGTCAGGAAAAAAGAACTATAGGATAGCTGTTAGTTGGCAGTTGCACAGCTTAATATATTTTGAGCATTCTAAGTGTACCTGAAAGGTAAATAGAAACAAAGTAATTCCTACATGCTTTGTCTGTTAGAGTTTGAGTAATTACCTGTAACAACACTTCTACTGTTGAGCTGTTAGACACCGTTAGGCATCTATTAGATTTCTTTAGATACTCAGATATCAAAAACTATGTGTGGTTTTAAAAAAAATGTTTTTTTCAGATTCTCTGTGTGTTCTAATGAATAGAAATATTGCAGTATAATCACATCCCTGTTATCAGTTACCGTATTAACCTTGGCCAAGGAAACACCTTTAAAAAAAATGTTTTCATGTTTCTGATACCATTCTGCCATATTCTAATTAGGCAAACAAATGAAATTTCAATTATGAAATCTCTGACAAAGCTATAACAAACATGACATACTATGGAGATGACTCTCCTCCTCTGAAAATACTCCATAACAAACTCCATCCCTTTTTCAAGAGCCTGTCAGACTCCTTGATGAGAAATATTCATACAATGATTCTCTTCTTTATTGCATTTCCATTTTATCACTGAATAGTGTATCTTTCCCCCTTTCATAATTGTCTTAACAACACTGTTACAACAGCTGTGATTGCATGTATGGCAAAGTGACATTAGGAAAGTGATTTGTGTGTTTCTAGAATGTTTTAAGGAAATGAAATTGTTGGAAAGAAGAAAAATGAGCTACGAAAAGCTGGTGTTAAGGCCCCAAGAGCACTGGTAGGATTTAATTGCACTGACCAGTTGTATACTCAGTAAACAATACTGACTCGTGTTTTTCTTTTCTGATATTTAGGCATTTCTGGATTACAATAGTTAGTAACATATATACATGTACTTTTTTTTTTTAAACTAAATAATAGTCTCCCTTGAAATATTTTTGCTAGGTCTGGCACCACAGTGGATTCTTCTTGATGCCCTCTCTAATCCTGATTTTTTTATTCATTCTAATGAGGAAAATTGTTTTGCCCTATTTCATGTTGTCTGTCATTTCTCCATTACACAGTGCCAGTTACACAACAGCAGTTTTTCATGCCAATATATTTTTCAGATGCAAATAGGTAGATTACAGATGAGAGGCAGAAAGGATGCCTTTTGTGAAATGCGCAAACTTCTCACTGCCTTCTCTTCTCATCAAATCTATTAGTCTCCCGATTAGCCCAAGAGTGACAATTTCTGTGCATCATATTCATTTTCTATTCCTTTGCATTTCCATTTTTCATTTTTATTTCACTTCAACTCACTTGACGCTTGTACAGTCTTAGGGTTTTTTCTCAAATTCAATGCATATGCTACACTTTTTGGTTTTTTACTTGAAGCTTTTTCAAGCCATGATAACTGTTTTACAAGCAAAGGGGTCAAAACATATTGACATTAGCTTAGCTTACCATGCCTATGTATTTGCCAGACATTCCACACCAGAGTTTTGCAGATTTCTCTCTGTATGTGAATTCCCCATGTCAAAAGCACATGCAGTATTTCTTTTCTCATCTAAAAATGTCTAACATCTCTGGGGCAACTCTACCAATTCTAGAGATAGAAAATAGAATCAGGATAGTATACTGTGTTTTCAATTTCTTTTACTTCAGTGTAGCAGATAAAAATAAGGAGGAGCCAATGATTTATGACCTCATAGTTGTAGCACTGCTTCTCTGTGCTGCATATTGACTATATTCAAAGCCTAGTTGGTGGTAGGAATGGCAAGCATTTGTTTGAAAATGAAAAGAGATTGCATTATTCACTCATGTCCATTTGTCTTGCTTCATATACATTCAAGTGTTCTTATACTGTATTGATCACTGCATTATTCTGGTATATGTTAAGCCTGGAGATACATAGGTGCCACTTGCTGTTCAGTCAGAAGTCCAGAGCAGAATTAGATGCCCTACCTGACCAGCTTTTCTCCTGTAAAATGTTAAAATATGTATGTTGGTATTTTAGAAAGGGTGAGGTCCAAAAAGTGTGGTGTGCATTTATAATGGTATGATCATGTTTGAAATCGTGTTGGTTCTCAGGTGAGATGTCATGGTTTAACACCAGCCGGCAACTAAGCACTGCACAGCCGCTCACTCACTCCCCCCGCCCGCAGCGGGATCGGGGAGAGAATCAGAAGAGTAAAAGTGAGAAAACTCATGGGTTGAGAGAAAGACAGTTTAATAATTGAAATAAAATAAAATAAAAATTATTAATAATAATGATCATAATGAATTGTAATGAAAAGGAAAATAACAAAGAGAGAGAAATAAAAACCAAGAAAGACAAGTGATGCAAATGAAAACAATTGCTCACCACCAACCAACCGATGCCCAGCTGGTCCCCCAGCAGCAGCCCCCCTGCTAACATCCTCCCCAGCTTTATATGCTGAGCATGTCGCCATATGGTATGGAATGTCCCTTTGGTCAGCTGGGGTCAGCTGTCCCAGCCGTGTCCCCTCCCAGCTCCTTGTGCACCCCCAGCCTACTCGCTGGTGGGGTGGGGTGAGAAGCAGCGAAGGCCTTGACTCTGTGTAAGCACTGCTCAGCAGTAACTAAAACATCTCTGTATTATCCACACTGTTTCCAGCACAAATCCAAACCATAGCCCCATACCAGCTACTGTGAAGAAAATTAACCCTATCCCAGCCAAAACCCACATATGAGATTATTAGTCTGTGATTAGTTTGTGTGATGATCTGTGGGCAGGAACATTACGTTCTACAGGATTTATGTTGTGTCTTTTGCTGCACACAAGAAATGACAGAATTGGGGAATATTTCCCCCCCTATTTTGTCAGATATCTTTTATCTTAGGAGACAGCAAGTAGTGCTGTCAGCTCTATTAATAACACCACAAATCTTGCTGACGTGCATTAAAAAATTTCTCATGGTGTCCTGTGGCAATATTCTGAAGTCTTCAAAAGAGTTTCCACTTCCCTTAAATTTTAGCGGGATGAAGGCTAATTGACTACAATTGGTATCCTTTCGTGTTTATTGGTGCCCAAGAGAATGAGAGCCAATAGATAAAGAAAATTAAATAACAGTGATAGAGATATAAACAAAGTGTTATAATGGGAACAAGAAGGAACACTTGAGGGCAAGAAAAGAAGAAAAAGAGAGAAAGAGGAAGAAAAAAATGCTGGAGGTAGGATAGGTGATTCAAGAGACAAGCTTAAGGGAGACAGGAAGAATGTGAGATAGAAGATGGTGTGGGGAAGGTCTGGACAGAGTGTTAGGTCAAATCTCCAAGCAGGTGTCTACATTGCTGAACATACAGTCAAATTTGCAGTGACCACTTCATTATCAATGCAATGTAATTGAAAGCAATGGTTCAAAACAAAACTAATAGAAACATCCTCAGTGACTATACTTAGCCGGCTAACATAAGCCAAGGTTGTATAACCAGAGGAACTGGGACAGGAGGAGACAGAATCAAGGATAGATCTGAAAGATATATCATCTAAACAGGCAGAAAAAGAGCATCTTATCATTCCTTTATTACAAATCAGGATCTGAAATACCATGAGATTAAATAGCTTGCCTATTAATTTTTATTTATTTATTAAGGCAAATCTTTATTAAGCATTTTGGTCAGCCTTACCAGAATTCCACTGTTCTCTCTCTTTCCTGAGCTAATTCCAATCAATTCAAGGAAACAGGAGAAATGAGAAGAAAATGAGAAGAGCAAAAAGAAATAGAAAACAAAGATAGAAAGCCACATAGGAAAGAGAAGGGATCATTAGGCAAGAACTCAGATATTAAATATACATAGTCTTTTATATGAGAATGGGATCTTGCCACTTCCAGCCAGTCACACACTTGCATAGAGCACAACTTCTCCCTGCACACTCTGGTGATAACTGTAGTGCATGAGGGACGACAATACCAGTGCCAGAACAGCAGCTGTTGCTTTTAGTGAGGAACCCTGAAAGACTGCTTCCAAAATTGCATGGCAGGAGCTCGCAAACAATAGGAATTGAAAAAGAGTGAAAAGAGCATCACAATACTTTTTGTATCCTGCCTAGCAGAAATTCTGTATGGAGAAAAAGTGGAGAACAGCAAACTGGGCAAATCTATGTAGCAAGCTGATAAATAGAAATGCTGGAGTGTCTGCGTGAATTCAGAAGTCATCTTTAGTTGATTGCCAGGCATTTTCTTTTTGCCAGATTGTGGGTAGCAAAAACCAATTATATATCGCTGGGAGTATCTTCTCTAAACAAAAGGGTCTGATTACCTTTCTAAGAAACTTCAAATCTCTTGGAAACTTATAAAAGAGTTTCATATTTTAAATCAGAAAATATAGACTCTAAGAGTCATGGTCTAGCTTGATCAATATAATTCACAGTCTTTCTCCATTATCTGTTACATTTTCCATGTAGCCTTTTTTAGAAGGCTGAATAGCATTTTCATACCAGCTTTCATTGGTGACCCATGTAATTGCCTTTAATCTTTTATGTTACATGAAAATCCATCTTCTGAGCTGTGTGATGACAGAAAGGCAGCTTTGTTTCCCATCATTTCAAACAACCTTTACTAGAAAGAAATCACTAACAGGTATTCTGTAGATTACTGATTTACTCAGCCAAAAAAGAAATGAGAAACACCAACTTTAAACTGCCTCTTTTCCCATAAAACAGCTTTATTATCAGCTCTGAAATGGATGTGTCTGTACTCGTAATAAAGTTTGATAAAATACAGTCTTACTGACCTGAACAAAGCTTTTGCTGTTTTTCCTGTTCATCATTCATAGTGATATCTGTAGAGAGCATAAGGCTTTTTACATTTTTAAATGAAAGCTCTTTCTACAGATAACCTATCAACACTCCAGCTATCTGCATGACTTGTCCATATAGTCACATTATTTTAATGTGTTCAGCTATTTGCATATTGACTTATTTGCTATGAAAGATGGGATCTTTAATCATTTGCTCTGAACAATCTCTTCTGCTCTTTGCAGGTGGGAAAACATCCACGAAGAAGGAGATGGGGAACAGCATGAATTCAGTGCATCGGGGTCCTTGGAACAAGTATCCTGGAACAACTTTGCCTATTAGTTTTCTGAGGACTCACAAGATACCAGGAGAGCTGTTATATTTAGTTGCTTATCTGCTTTTGTCTGCAGTGCAGGACTTGCAAAGATGTCTTTCATTCTGAGGCTTAACATATTAAATATCACCTGATCTGAAGATATGTGAGGGTGTAGAGCCTCTTGCATAGAATAAATGTCTTATCTAAAAATAGCATTACATTTCTACATAGTCCTTCATTTTGTGTTGCTCTACTTTGTACATAAATTAAGGCACAAAGAAAAGCTAAAGGTCTGTCTTTGCACTGACAGAGGGAAGAAAACTCAAAGCTTAAAAAGAAAATCCTCTGACATTCCTACTCAAAATCATCCCGGTATGTCCAAATATTGCATTGAATAGAAGGTGGCAGAAGGTATCCTTCAAAGACTTAAATGGAAAACAGAAAAAATGAAAGCTGGAATGTCGTGCTGAATAACAGATATAACAGCATAGATTAAAGCTGCAGTATCTCATTGAATATTCACTTTCATTCTGTGGGTTTTAAATAAGGCCTTTAACCTAAGATTTCTCTGTGATTAAATCTCCTTTAAGAGATTCAGTGAATGTGCACTAAATTACTACTCCCTAACATTTTAGGAAACTAATGGATTGCTAAAATAAAATTCTTAGTCTACTAAATTAAAGGAGAATGATACTGAAACCAAGTACCATCATGGGTTGTATTAAATACCACCGTGGATTAGCAATGACAAAGCACTGGTCAGCAACAGCCTGCTTGACGGTGTTATACGGATATATCAACAATGAGGAAGTGTGTCATTTAAATGTCTATCCACTGCAGTCCTTTTCAAGTCGCAAAAGCTTTGTGTTACCTGTATCTGGAAATAATCCCCAACAACTTATACTTTTTAACACCAAGCATTTGAGCTGGATCCACACACATAAGCCATACCTAGTACTGTACTATGAAGTCAGCATTGGAAAATTATCTGTAGTTCCAGTTCTCCTAAAGCACACTGTAGTAAGGAGCCTTTTCCCTGCATACCCACAATTTTCTCTATTTTCATAGTGATGCTTATCTCCATTTTATTTACACCTAGATTTATATCTTAAAGTTGTGCCCATTTAACAGTGGAAGAGGAGAACACGTAGCAAGGCCATAATGCACTGAAGCTGTAGGATGGACTTCTGACTGGCTGGCTGAAGTTGACTGGGAAATTTTCTGGGCCCTCATAGCAATGCAGAAACATACGGTTAAGGTGAAGTACCTTTCTTTAAGATATAGCACTGATGTCTTTCCATCTCTAAAGAGCACTGTTAAGGAAATGAGGACGTATTTCCTTTCCAGTCTATTATTTGTTCTTTCCTTTGTTAGAACTGGAGCTATTGACAATGCTAATAAGAATTTTTTTGCTCCACACTGAGGTTAAAGAGGACAGCATTAAAAATATTTAGGATCTTCATTCCTATGATTTCAGTGGTTTGCTGTATTGGGGACAGCCAGAGTTTGAGAGAGAGGAAGGGAAAGGAAGGGAAGGGAAAGGAAAGGGGAAATTAGGGAAATTTCTGTGCTTTTGAGGAACTGTAGAAAAGACAATTACTTCCTCCAGATGCTGTTTATAAAGATGCTGTTTATAACATTTGGGACAAAATAATACAGCAAAAATCTTACATACAGAACAATCTTGCAATTTCAGGATGTGTGGTCTTTCCAATTAAATGCTTTGGTGAATCATGAATTAATTGAAAAGATGAAACTAGCAACACATTCCTAAAAATTACAGTTATACTGCAGACATCCCCAGCCTGGGAGAAAGAAGGTAATTTAGTGAACTGCCATTATCCTACCCACTTTCTCTTTCAATATCACTGTTTGCAGGAGTGGATAGGTTTAAGGTGGAGTTTATTTTTTGAATCACCTTCTTTTTATTTTTTTTGCAGATTTGTGACATCTGTGTCCTTGGCCCATTCATAATGAAAACCATGAACATTTCCCTCTTCAGCATGTTTATTTTTCATTGATTTGTGGAACCAGAATGTACACCTCAAGGTATGTTTCTCACAATGAAATTACTAACATGGTGTTGGGCGAAGCAGGCTTTTTTTTTTTTTTTGGTTTTTTTTTCCTTGGAAGTCAGATCTAATTTCTTCCAGATGTTTGTTATACTAATGGAGAAAAAGAAAAGTTCAATAAAAGAAAATAAAACCAATTTAAATTTTACCTGTCGTTGCTTTAAAACAATTTCAACAACTGCTATGTTCTTTATGAAGGCTGTAAATTCCATTTTAGCACTTTTATAATCACTTAAGCCACAGGCAAAATGTATGCAAAACGTGATGAGATTATGCTGTGAAACAATCTGACAGGACTGCAAAGATACCTTGGCCATCTACTGCTACTTTTCTATAATTTCTATCCCCTTTTCCATCCCCCATCCTTTATCTCAACAGTTAAACTGCATAGAATAAAAGAGAATGTATGCTATCAATACTGGCTAAAATTTTCAGGAAGGAGTTACAAAATAAAAGTTGATTTCCAAGGGAGGATATGAAGGTTACCTTTAATAAGCCTAAAATGAAGATGTAATTCAAATGCTATTTTGTAATATGATGGAAAATGCTTTTGTATATACAGTTCTACAGTAAAACACAGAAGACAAATTTTGTAGGGACAGACTAATTTTGTAGTAACCGTGATATACTGTGATTAATCAGTTCTTGATTCTCTAAGATAGTGTCAAAACTGTATCATCAATTTCAATGGTGCTACTCATAATTGACAGGGGAGAGTATGAAAAGGTAAGAATGACATCCAGCAATACCTAATCTTTATGTTGCATTGAATTGCATCAGTGCCTATGAACCTTTACAACTCTAGAGACTTATTTAATTGTATTATTTTAATGTAAAATGCTTGAACAATTCCAGTAGAGTGTCCATGTGCAGTGCTTTCCCATTTTCTACAGGTTCCTAAATCTGGCCAAGACTTTACATCTACAATATCCATCAGTCTATTTAATTAGGAAGCAGAGAAATCACATCTGTAGTATGCAATGATAAGTGTCTTTATAGACAAAAAGCTTTTAAGAATTAGAATAATGATGAGAGGAACATCCTCACATGAAAGCTTAGGGGACCTCAGGGTAAGTGAAATACGTTAAGTAGGTACTTACGGCAATTATGTTTAAAATAAACTTTTGATATAAATCAGCAGTGGTCTATCAGATCATTCTCTTTGATGAGCCTTCATGATAACTAGAATGATGTCTCTAGAGTCTGTTGCAAATCATAATGCCAAGCACTGCAGAGCTACAAATAACCTATAGTTATTTGTAAACAGAAGTTTTTATCAGTCAATAATTTGATTATATAAGGGATATTACCGATATCCATATTTCACAGAACAAATGTTTATTTACTATTTAATATACTTACTGGTTAGGCTTGTTTAACTGCAAGCAATTTTACTCAACTCTGCAAGAAAAGCAATAGGTAGGACTGTAAGACTTCAACATGTGCTTGAGCAGAATCATTAGCTAATGTCTTGCAAAAAAAAATGAAAATACATGTAGATGTTAAACATGAAAAGATGAGTTTGTAGTCAAAACACTAGAAATTACTGCTTCCAAGTTTTGGGGGGTTTGGATTTTCACTTCAGAGCCAGATGATAATTTGCTGCATTTTGTAGTGCAAGTTACCCCACGCAGATACAAAGGAGTAAGCAAGGCCTCCCTGGAAGCATGTTAAAACTGCTTCCAATAAAGCCACCTCTCAAACTCATCTAAAACAGGGAGCTAAAGGTGGACAGATGTGAACCAAGTATAACATACACTTAACGATACCACCCTTCCTTGATGGACCAGCCAGGCTCTGGTTAGCTTTTCGATCCATCTGTGGATGAAATGTTTTGTGAGATGAAACCGTTTTACTGGCATAACTAGTCTTGGGTACTAGTCATCCAGGTGAGAAAAGGAGAACGGACAGAATCTATTCCAAGACTACCAAGTTTCCAGTTCATGTCCCAAGCTAAGAAACTGGATTTCATACTGGAATGCTAAAAATCAGCACTTCTGAGACACCCACCACCCATCTGAAGCACACGAATGTATTAACCTAAGAGTCACAATAGGGGAGCCATAGTTCCGTAACCCAAGCAATTATATTTGAAAACTGGCCTTCCCTATCTGAATCTTCAACTCCAATTGAAAGTTTGACATTTTGTGTGATTCCTGTCATTCTGTAAAGTGCAATATCATTTCATGTGTAAAGGTGCTTAGAAATGAATCTAAAAGTAACCTGAGAGAGACTGTTCTCCTGCGTTGGCAGGGTTTGAGTACCTGATGATAGGGGTGTTCATTTTCAGTGAAAAAAAAAAGCTTAGTGGATTTCTTTAAAATCAAACCTAATTTTTGATTAGGATAGCAGCAGGAAGTAAGTTACCAAACAATAATGATAGAGTCTTTTAATGAACATATTCAGCCTTCTGCATAAGTTCAGCCTAATTAAAAAATACAGCAAACTAAAATGCAGAGTTTATTGTATGACTTAATATTACAAACTTCATGTTGTCAGAAAAAAAAAAAGAAAATGTGCAATGAAAGGGTAGTTCTTAATGTTATTTTGCTTTTGCAGAACTGGCCAAAAGCCAAATTTGAATGGATATGCTTTATATGTAAAACTTATCATGCAGTTCTAATTAAAATCTACTGAAGCTTTCAGCTTCACTTAAAAGACTTAATCTTCTGAATACTCTCCATTTTCTTTACATTATATTTAAGGAGAAACTATTATACTTTCTCAAATTAAATAAGATGGACTAAGTTTTAAAACATCAGGAAATAAACCCCAAAATTTGGTTTCTTATGGACGCAAATCTATGCATTTTTTTACAGGATTTTTTAGTGACAGAAGCTTTGCCCTCTGTAAATATTCAATATCAGAATGTGGGAAAATAAAAAGGTTTTCAAAAAAGTCAATATTTAATTATTTCTTCTCATTGATAGAATATCTGTATTTTTACGTATGAGTACATCTCACTGGGATGGATACTGAAGGTAACTAATTTGACCACGTATATAAAGTACCTAAGTCTGTTTCTGTCTTTTACTTTATTAATTTAAAATGCTATTAAGTGTGTGCCAGTGCTAAAGTGGTTAACTGTGGGTAGCCTTTATAATAAATACATTGATTTCCTCATTCTGCTAGGTGAACAATAGTGGGCAACATAGCAGTCAGAGAGTTTTAGACCATTTTTATTAAGTCTTCTATCTATATTATATGTAGATAACATATACATCTATTATTGCATATAATTTATATTAAGATAATGAATGGTTAATAATAATACAGTAAAATAATGTAATGAATAATAGAATGAACAAACAAAATAATAGTGTGAAGGTTATAATAATGAAGATAGATACAGATATAGATTATATAGATATAGATAAAGATATATTTATAGAAGATATAGATAGTATGGAAACAGTATTTTTCTGGGTGCTATATGGAAATAGTAAGTGAACTGGTCAGACAACATAGACTGAACTACCATCAGCAGTGCTGATAATGCCCAGCTCTACTTTTTCTTTGCCTCTGAAGGCCACTGTTTCGCCCATGGTGTTGACTCACTGACAAATGGCACCCAGCTCAGAGTCCCAGCCACACAATGGGGGCAAGAGAACCCTTCTGAAGAGTCCATAGCTAAGGTTGCTCCCCTTTGGTAATCTAGCACATCGTTTATAGATATTTTAGGATTTACATGTAAAAAGAATCCCCCAAAACTGCTTTGTTTCACCTGTAGTTGACTAGGACATCCTGATGCATCCTGACCTCAAGTGGTCAGGATGGATTGGTGTCATGTATTCAAGCTCAAAACTCTCAGTTAGGCTATACCAATGCAAAAACCTGGATGTGACAACTGAAGCACTTACAAACTCTGAAGTACCACTGCATGCTATAGTGCATCTCCTCAGCAGCATTGTCACCAGGAATACAAACCACAGGATACAAAATATTCACTATATTTGATTTCTAGGGGATTGAAAGAGAAATGTAAGAGATAAGGCTTCATCTACAAGGCATTTCATGTCCTGAAAGAGCTGTTCCACTGCCTGGGAAAGTAAACAGATTATAAGATGTCTAAGGAATGAGCTAAAGCACTCATGGCATTGGTAGTGTCAAAAGAGATTATACCAGGCTGAGTCCTAGTGGAACTCCTCCTTGAAGCTGTATTAATGATGCAATTAGGTTTTAATGGTGTTAAGTAGGAGTGCACTGTGAAGTTTGCTGATGATATAAGACTGAGAGCACTCACTAATAAAAGAAAATTCCAGGATACTATGCAGAAAGAACTGGGTGATCTTGCAGAATGGAGAAATAGAAAAGGGAATAAATCTGAGAACTGATAATAAGCACTTCTGCTATATGTTAAGAATTGGAAATGACTGAAGAGTCATGACTGTTGAAGTATTAATATAGTATAACACTAAAATATGCAAATGCGATCTTTGAATACATCAGGAAGGTCTTTCCAGCAGATATGAAGCAAATGTTTGCCCCCTTCTCCTCCTCTTCCCTCCCACCACTTTATCTAGTCTTCCATATTTAAAAAAGATGGATTCAACCTGAAACAAGTTCAAAGAGGGCTATATGAAAAGACTATCATTCAAAGGGAGAAGAGAGGTTACATTTTTTTAGTTTAGCAAAACAAAGGCTGCAAGGGAATATGCCTAATATCTATAAGCAAATCCTAATATTAAATACTAAAGTGGTAAAGAAGTTCTTTAAAAGATAATGTTGTCACAGAAATATATGTGTGTGTGTGGTGTGTGTCAATTGATTAAGTACACATGTAGGCTGGAAATCAGAAGAATGTGCCTTAAAGCAGAAGGTTCCTAAACAGTTTTCATAAACAAGCAGTTGAAACAGAAACCTAATCACTTCTAAAGTTTATGAAGGAGATTGACCGTTTGTCATCCAAAGAGATTGGACTCAATGACCTGAGAAGTGCCTTCTTACCGCACTGTGTTTGTACAATGTCTAAACTACAGTCTTGAACATTAGGGCTAAAGTCACAATGATTAGCTATATTCTTCTAGCATAAAGCCACTGTGCAATCAGAGTAAGGTCAGCTTTCTTAGAGTAAGAAGTTCCTTGGCATCAGCAGTCAATGGTAGAATGATTTTCCCCAAGATCTACAACCTGAATCAATTCTCTTAAATTCTTAGCCATTGGGTATTTTGGATAGCATTGTCTCATCTCCTCAAAAAAAAAGTTTTCAGAGGTTTCAATGTCTACACAACTATACAATACAGCCACTGCACTCCAGAATCTTAGTCCTGCACTGTGAAGACAAAAGTCAGACCACAGCTCTGGAGGATGGTGTTTCACCTTAGCACAGACAACAGAACTAGAATTTCTGCAATGCTATTTGCTTGCAACAGAAGCAGCTTTTATTTGCTCAATAACTTTGGATCAAACTGGTTCTGTTTACAACTAAACATGTTGCCTTTTTCCCTCTGGCTAATGATTTTTCATCTTTTCCATTAAAAATTAAACTCAAATGTTTATTTCTAGCTGGGCTGCTACTGATAGGAATCTGTTTTAGAGAAAATCCTTCTTCATTTACATCTAGAGTCCCAATGGAATTTTGCTTTTTGATACAAATAGGGAGGGTTATGTTTCAAAGATCTCCGTCCATTTTACTCCAGCTGAAGTCAATTGGGGGTGTGGGTGTTTGGAGGCTTTGGTAAATCAAGCTCTTACACAGCAGCTCTGTTAATGATGGTGAGTCAGAAGGGAACCCGCACCACACTCCCACATCTGCATCAGCTCCCCGCTTCTATCAGCAGGATGTAGAACACATTTATTTTTTGTCACTGAATTCAAATGTGACTGAATATAGAACAGGTCTGCTGAACAGGAAGGTGCATTTTTACATAATACCTTTTCAGAACTGAATAAAGGTCAAAATCTGTTTGACTTACATTGCATGAAATTAATTCAAAGGAGATCATTTAGGACAGAATTCAGCCCCGAGCTGCTGTAAGACTACAATTACAGGTGGCTTTTTCAGAAACAAAAGAACACACTACAATGTCCTTCACATACATCCTATAAAACTGTTCCAAACTGAACCCAAATGTAATTAATGATAGATATGAAATAGTTATTGCAGAAGAATCACAAAATCATAATGCCATCATAATGGGGCTAAAATAAATTAACTCACTTGAAATGAGATTGAAAGCTGCATATACAGCTGGGTACCTTTCATGGACTACTCCTAATTATAGAGAGCTTCATGAATACAGTCAATGAGGCATTGTATAGAAATCATACTGAAGAGATATGATGGTCAACAAATATCTAGCACAAACCTCAGGATTTCCTCATTTGAGCCAATTGGTTTCAGCCCGAATGGATCATTCCAAAACCTGCTGATTACTGAGACATAAAGGACTGGTATGCTCCTCATTTCCTGAGAACGAACTCTGCTCCCAGCACACACACACATGAACACTCACATTGCAGTGGCTTGAATCCAGGCTGTGAATGATGTATAACAGAAGGAGCAATCAAATTCCTCTAAAACCATTAAAGTCACATTTTTATTGTTAGTTTGCGGCACAATACCCCTATGACCAATAATTCTGACTGCCATGAACACATAACAGTAATAGTGAGATTTGTTCAAAATTAATTTATATTGGGCTACTTCAATTAGTCAGTGCAACGCTAGAGCTAACAGATGTTCCATACTGTAAAGCAGTATTACAGAACAAGAGTATGACACAGCTACATTGATTTTATCTTCACTACCTTTTCCATGTAGCACCAGACTACATGCAGTATATGAGACCAAATGCAATTCTGAGTCTTTAGAGTTAGCAGCTGGACATGGCAGAAAGTATTAGTAAGCTCTCTTGCCCTTAGGAGACAACCATGTTGAAGAAAATCCATTGTTACAAAGTTTGGGATGGCTTCCCAGATACACTGCAAAAACGGATAAACACTTAAGAATTTTTCAACCAAAAGAGGACAGGTGTCAGAGGCAAGAGGAGACTACTATGGCACTTTACACCATATTTTACAGCAGTGCATCATCACAGTGGTGGCTTAACCCAAAAACATGGCATTATTCAATATCTGCCTCTGTATATAAATTCATCGATACCAAGGTCAGGAGCAACCTCTGCGAACACAGAGTCTGACTTCCTCTTGAACACAGGCTGTAGGATGCCCTGGGTGCAGTCCGACCTGTTCAATATTCCCAGCTGTAGAGAGCCCATTATTAACCTTTGCAAATTTTTCCTGCTTGGAAAACATCTGTAGCTTTCTTCTGATCTGAGTTTGTCTTGTTTTAACATCTTGCCCTCAGACCTTGCCAATAATTTTGTCTTAGTTTCAAACTTTTGCTTTCCATGTATGTGCCTTTAGATTGCGAACAAGTCACCTTCTAATCTTGATAAACAATTAATTACTTGATAACTTTAACTAGATAAAATGAGATTAAGCAGCTAGAATTATGCACTGTATGGGTTTATTTCCCAATAGGATAATCCCAAGGATTATCATGTAACCTCTATAAACTATTCACATGTCTGTAGCACCAGATCAGAGCATGGTACTCTAAAGCAGTAATATTCAAAGGTGCCGTAACTTTCTTATTTCTATACAAAAACTCCAAGCAATAACATTGCAGTTCATGCTCACCTGAGCTTTATAGTCAAGGCTTCTTGGAATAGAAAAGTTTTGTTCCTGTATTGGAAATAACATCCTTGCATGCTAGACCTATGGCTTTATGCTTGGCCATATGTAAATTCAGTTGTTTGTTTGCACCTACATTGCTGGACAGTCTTGATCACCTTGCATCAAAGACTTCCCTTTTTATTATTCACTACACTCACAACATTTTTCATCTGCAACTTTATCAGTATCATTGTGTACTTTTTTCCAAGCATTGAAAAAGAATATTAAACATAATAGAGTCAAATACTGATCCTCGTGGAACTCATAGACAAACATCTGAAGAATGATGATTCTTCATTTACAGTAATATTTTAAGAGCTTTCAGTTGCCCAGGTTTTAATCAATTCAGTATGTGCCATGTTGATTTTATTTCTTAATCAACATGTCATGTGCTACCAAATGAAATGCCTTATAGAAGACTAAGTGCTTTCCATCAATTTTATTACCTTTATAAACAAAACAGGATTGCTGTATCATCTGTTTCATTATTCTGCCCGAGATCATTATCAGGCTGACAAATCTATAATTACACTTTTTTTGTTGTTTATATTGGTACAGAATTGGATCTCCTGTTTATTTCTGGGACTACCAAAATGCTTCGACTGTTGAAACTCAGTGTTGAAAATCAAGCCTAACAATTCAAGGACATCATCAGCCAGCTCTGCTGAAAGTCTTGGATGCAGATTACCTGGACTTGCTTATTTTGAAACGTTTGCTTTTATTAGTCTTTGTTTAACATATACCTACATTTTTTGAACTGAAATATTTTTATCCTTATACCATACTAGATTCCAGGCTACAAATAACTGCAGTGTTGATATGAGACTGTACAGTAGTGCAATATCTTCGTTATCACAAGATACAGAACATGTTCCATATGTGGTCCTGAAAGGCAAATACCCTTTCTCACAGCCATTGGTACACTCTGATATGCCAGTATCATCTGCCTCTTTCCTAAAGCAGCAACTGTAGGTTGTTTTTTTTTTAATAAACCTTCTGCCTCTGTTATGTTATTGTTGAAAAGTTCCTACTTCCATCTGGCTTTAGACCAGTACTAGACCAGAAATCTCTTGTCATAATCTACATCAAAACACCTTTCTTATTGTATTGACATTTCCCAGCCTCTTTTTGTCCTTCAGCTTCTCCTATTATTCCTCTGTATCTCGTAGTTTTCTTTGTAATATATGGTATGAACTGACCAAACCCATCTTTTTTAAATACACCTTTGAAAGGCAGTGATGACTGAGGTATGCTTCTTCTTCAATTTAGTGTAATCTAAAACTTATCAGAAAATATCATATTGACAGATAGAAGTTAGTTGTTCCCACTAAAATAACTGTATAATCTCTGAACTATACCTGCATTAACTGTGGGTACCACTTAATTATAAGTTGTCAATACGGAAAGCATTCATTTTTCTTTAAAATATCAGGAAGCGAGTATATTAATACAACACTGAAAATAATTTTCACTTTTAAATGTTAACATTTGCAATGAAAAGTTTCAATTTCACCTTCCAGAAATTATTTTTACATGGAAATTAAAAAAAAAATTAAAAAGCCAAAATATGGTCAAAAACTTTGAATTATGCTGAAAAAATATCTTTATAATTTGAAAGTAATATTCAGAAAGTTGTAGTTTATTTCACTTAAAATACACATACATACACTCACACAAAGAGGATAAAGCCTATATTCATTGAGAAAAATTAGTCTTAAATCCAGACCTTGCAATGGACTTGAAGACTTTGATTCTTGTGGCTCACTGCTCAAAATAGTTAGACTCTGTAGGAATGGAAGGATCTGCCAGCAGAGACATTACTACAGAATCAAACCCATCATTTGTAATTTTAAACCTTTATTAACAATTCATCCTCATTACTGCAGTAATCTTCTTCATACTTTCTCTCTTTATAAAGAAAGCGTAGTTCTTTATACAATTCTTTATCAGTTCTGTTTGTCAAAGGCCTCAAGGCATCTAGGAGAAGTTTCTTCAAACAGAGCTTTAAAACTTCATGATTACTTAGAGACTGTAAAATAATATAACCTGTTCAATATTAATATTTATTTTGCATGGTTTGTAGTCTTTTTGTCTCCTGCTCTCTGAATACCCACTGTGAACCACACATGAAACTGGCTGTTGTTTACACTGTAAGCTGGCTATCAGCCAGATCTGCATCCATTTTCTGTAAGTACAAATTTTGCTCCACATCCCAATATGTCAAGATCATAGGGCTTGGTGGTGGGGGTGGGGATGGGGAGAAAGCAGAATCATGGCCTGTTGTTGCATTACTTGTCTTATCCATCAGGAAAGGCAACTTTATTTTTGCTATTGCTCAAGCATATTACACCTGTCTCTTCAGCTCTGCATTACTGTTCAATGTATTTGATTTATAATAGGAAATAATGTTGATTTTTCAAGTCACCTAGGAACAGATATGGCAGGGCGCAGTTGAATAAAAAAAGAAATACCACAACGTTTCCTTCAACTGACTAAACAGGCCATGTATATGAAATAACAGCCATAGGTCTGTATTTTGCTCATGGGAACCTAACACAGTAGTGGAGGCCAATGTAACCCTGACTAACCTGGGTAAGGCAACATGCTGCCAACTGTAATCTTAAAACCCCAAAACTGATATTCTTAATTTCTTGTGCATTTATTGATATAAATAGTAGTGGAAAATTTCAACTCAATATATATTCTCACCATAACCATAGCAGATACCCAGAGTCATGGCCAAAACATTATGAAATTGGTGTTAAATTGGAGAATGGGGTTTTTTGTTTGTTTAATGCAGTTCTGTGTATTTTCTTCATGGGATGTCTAATTCAGTCAAATGTGCAGTAGGGCAGCTGAGATTTGAGCCTGTGGCCCATCCTACCATCCCTGGTATAGGACCATAGCTCTGTGCATGTGTAGGTTCACACAGCTGCAAACAGCACCACTGAAATGCTACGGAACTCCCCCCCACTCATGCTTGTGGCATGGCTGTGAGTAAGGTCTCTCCTACATCCACCACCAGCATCTTCCCCCTAACCTCCTGGTAATAAACAGCTCCGTGAGAAGCTGCCACTCCAAGCAGCATCATTCCCATTCCTCTGAGCTGCATGCGTGCAACCATGCTCACCCACTGACCCCAGGAGGGTGGAAAGTGCTTTACCTCTATTTCAGCAGAACCGTAGAAAACTCTCCTCCCCTTCCCCACCAGCACTCCCAGGCCCTCACAGCTCCATTAGTGCTCCAGAGAAGAAATGAGAGGGAAGGATTAGTGCAACCGAGTTATACACAAGCCCTGCTTTTTCCTGTCCAGTCTTGCTCATGAAGTGAAAAGGACAGCGCCGTGGCTGCCTTCAGGGCTGGGATGTAATGCAGCTGCATATGGGAGAAAGGCAGGCACATTATACCTAGCTTTCCTTTTTTCCTTCATTAGCTGACTATGCCTCTGTTACAGAACATGAACACATAATCCCTGCAAATATGTAAGTAGTCTTTACTGATGAATCGGTAACAGTAAATGCAGCTCGAGCAATGCAGACATTATCAATTATCACTATCAATATGATGAATGTAACAGCACAAGACGACGATAGAAAAGTGAACGCTAGGCTTCTGCAAAAACTCAATAGAAAACAAAGGTTCCCCAAATTTTAACCAAGCCTCTATTAGTTATGTTTTAGAACAGTATTTAAAAAGACACTAAAGGCATATTTCAAATTTCCAGCTTGTAATCCCCTAGTTATCATGAAAATAGAATTATGTTTTAAATCTGATATACGAATGTGTTACAAAATACTTTTCAGAGGCCTTTATTAAAAATGTGTACGTTTAATATATATGCATTACATTACACCTGCATACTTGCATATTTATTGATTTATGTGATGTCATAGAAAAAAACTTCTTTAAAGAAGCAAATAGAAGAAAATCTTAAAAATGCAGAAAGCAGAAAGTGATTTCTTTATCTCAAATTAGAAAGTGAGTTGATACTGGCAGCTACCTTTGAAACTATTACTCTTGGCAATGGTTTTTTTGGTGTTTGTTTTCTTTAAGCAGCCACTGGAGATAAAAACACTAAATCAACATGTGGAGTTTGGTTGCAATTTGGTACTGTTAAATTTTTATAAGTTTTTTTATTTGTTGTAACTCATTCAGAGCTCTTTAAAACTTGTATCTTTCAAACATATATTATTTTTGCTTGAGCTTTTTTTGTTTGTTTGTTTCTACCAAGTTGTTTTCACTATGTAATTCTGAACAGAAATAGTTTGTTAAAGTTTCAGTGAGAAAAAAACTGACTCTTCCCTTATCATTATTTTTGCCATTTTGAAAAAAAATACAAACCAAAAAACTAGCAGAATGACACTACTTTTGGAGACAAAAATGAGTTGGGTTAAAATTCCAAATTAGCTGGAAATACCCTCAGTGAATAACAGTCTACCTCTATTCCCTGAAGTAATTGGTTTTGACTGGGTAGGGTTATTTGTACTTGAACATTTCATAGCAGGCAGCGTCTTTTAAAAACATTACTTACAGTTGTATACCAAAGGAAAATTTGCAGCAACAGAAATACATTCAAAGTGATTTTTCTGAGAGTCACTATTTTAAGGAGATAAAATCTGGGTCTGGCATGAGTTACTTGTACATGAATTATTCTGTGACTCCTGCCATCGTTCCTTTAATTACACATTCTGATACCTTTATTCATTATGAGTACTATATTTTCATGTAGTAGTCAACATAAGTTGGAAACTGTAAAATATGACTGTAGTTACATGTCACCCATGCACCTCACCACCAATACTGTTAATGACTAGCACCATGCCTCTCGTTCATTAACTGCTGTCCTGACATTAACTGCTGTCTGATGGACAAGTTCAATGGGAGAGCAGATGATCACAAGTTTTTCTTAGTTCTTCCCCAAATATCCACAAGTCCCCTGCTGGCTAGTCACATTATTTTGAAATGGAAATGTAGAAATCCAGGTTTTTGTTACTGAAAGTGTTTTGAAGGAAGTTTTCAGAGGAGTGAGAGAAAGAAATATCCCTCTGCGCAACTCAGGGCTGAAAACTGAAATAATGAACTTCAAAGAGCATAATGGAGGTAAGCAACAGCTTCTCCTTATGTGTCCTTTCATTCTTCCCTCCGTCCCCAACATCCTTCTTTTTACAAGTCCACAAGCACACCCAACAATTCACCCAGCCACCTCATTCACCTCCTGACTCCATCACTCCAACGTTTCACCCTTGCAATTCAACTTTTCTCTCTTATCTCACATTTTATTCTGCCTCATCTATTAGAAATCTTACCCTGCTAAGGCACCTGTTTCAGAATGGAAAAAAATCCTTCATGTCTATCCCATCACAAATCACAGTCATCCTGCTAAAAATCTGAATTTCTCCTGGCTAAGAGAGAGAGAATTAGAACAAAAGCACCTTCTCTTTACAGCCCTATTTATCTCCACATCCTTAAAATTATGTTTCCCTCCTACTCAACACTTAAAGCTATACCTCTGCGTTTTGTCTGGGAGCATGAGCAGGTGCAGTTGTAATGGAGTTTTACTACCATGGTGTATTTTTCATTACCCTTTCACCTTTGAGGACAGGTCTTTTTTACACTTCAAAAACAGCTTAGGAGATATGGGTCATAGACTCATAGGCACAGCAAAAGGAGTGAAAGGAAAAATAGAGTTAAGAGTCTATTATATATCAAAAGCAAGAGATTTCACAGTCCCATTAATTTAACTTTTAAAACTGTGGTGGGAAGGTCATATGAGACAGTTCTCCCTTCATAAAATCATTTTCAAAGGACAAGACAGCATATGACTGAAATCCTTGAGTAGAGCTCTATGTAGTATTAAATCATGCCTCAGACCAGACCCATAAGAGCTGGGGATGGTTGCCCCCAGCCCAAGGGTGACTTGCTGGGCTCCTAGGCTCCAGGCACATGATGTGGGAGTCCCTACAGGAGCAAATCACAGCACCTGGCTGGTGTAACCACAGGGAAGATGCTGACCACCATCAGCCCCTCCTGTCTGTCAGGGCAATGTTCAGGGACCCCCATGGATGCTACTGCAACTGGACTGAGCCCTTTTCTCACCTCTCCTCCAGACGAGTTCCTCAAGCTACAGGACTCTTCTGGGGCAAAGAGAGTAACTTCAGTGTCTTTGGAGAAGTTTCAATGTTGCCTGAATTAAATAATCATCACCCGAAGGGTTTGAGCACCTGCTGGAGGGGCAGGAGTGTTTCAGGCTGAATTTCTGGAGTACTTCAGTGTTTACATATAAATATCCAGTGGAAGAGGTTCAGCTGTTCATAGTATGGTGTTAAACCTGAAGCAGGTGCATCAAGAGGGTTGATGAGCACCAGCTCCGGCCACGTTACTCTCTACTAATTAGAGTTTTCTTTTGAGATCATTGTAAGGAGACAAAGGAATTAAAACCCAGGCTCAAGCAGCTGACTTGTTGGACAAAAGGGAGCTAGGACATCTATCCCCTCTGCTGCTCATATTTGCCACATTATTTAAATTGGGTAATCATGCTGTGCAAAAGCTGCCAAATGGGGCTCCTCACCTTGCAAATGTGGAGGGAGAGCACTTCTGCAGGTGATGTGGATCCTGTCAATGGGAGACAGTTAAGTCCGGTGCTGTCAAAACTAAGTACTTTGAGCATGGCCAGAAGCCCAACTCAGGCATCAGGGTACTTTACATAAAATATCTGGGCAGATTTTATGTCCATTCTCTATAGACAGCAGCTTGTGTGGGGCATTTGAGAATCACAATTTTCAAGTCTGGTATTTTGAATTATGAATTGCTTAGGTTTGGATAGACTTCCATGTCTCGAATACTTCCATGTCTCGAATTCACCTCAAACAAGCTGTCAGTGCTTTACAGTTCCAGTCTCCGCAATGGGTTGATGTTGCCAACAGCCTTTCCCACTTCTTCATGATTCTATTAAATCCTCGCAAAGATTTTGAGGTCCAGAACATTAATTTGCTATGAAAAATCACCTTCATTTCTCTGCAAGTAGGAGATGACACCACAACCAACCAGCAGTGACTATGAAAAAGGAAGCAAAGTGTCTGTTTAAAAAACAAGAAGTTTGTGGAGTTGCAGTGCTGTGTCGTGCCAAACTTCATTCCTAGCAGCAGAGGGAGCTGTGCAAAGGTAGAAATTCTGACTGTGCACGACTTGAGAAGCCCAGACTTCGCTGGCCAAACTGGCCTCGGCAGCTAATACTGCTGGCTACGCGGATTCAGAACAAAAGACAAAAAATATTACAGATATTGCCATAAGGTGATCATCCATTCCCTCCTGTTTTGAGGAGTGAAAAAATAGCTCCGCAGTGTGCACTCAAAAGTTATCTTCTATCATCTCACTGAGAATTTAATCAAATTCAACATAACTTTTAAACGTAGCATCCTTTTTTAAAAACTGAAGCTTTCATACGTCTATTCCTTGGGTAGAATTGGTAGTCTGTAACTCGCATCTATTTCATATCCTTATATTTTGCCCAATATAAATTGCCACTTTTATAGGGAGCCATAACTTTTCCTTTTACTTCTTCAGCTATTCACAATCTTACTCTATGGAGATCTTTATAGGTTTAATATCAT
Organism: Ciconia boyciana; assembly: GCF_034638445.1. NCBI lineage: Eukaryota > Metazoa > Chordata > Aves > Ciconiiformes > Ciconiidae > Ciconia > Ciconia boyciana. The sequence goes on from NC_132936.1 coordinate 44,870,433, forward strand.
TATTTTGCTTATCAACAAACATTTGAGCTCTTCTGCAGTAAATGGGGTTTGAGTTTTGGTTTTTGTTTGTTTGTTTGGGTTTTTTCCATTGTTTATGTTTCCCCCATAGTTTTAAAGGCATACAGCAATATAAAAAAGTTCCTCATCAGTATTGCAGACAAATGTCTTGAATTTCAAATTTTGTAAAATAAAATAAATACCACTTGTCCTTAGTACAGCGCTGGATTAAGTTTTGCTTTAATTCTTAAAAAAAAACAAAAGATCCACTGATGTCTCAAGCTTGCTCATACACAGCCTGTAATTATTTCTGTGTTTCTCACTGGCAGAAATGCTGCCACTGGGTATCTCTGCCAGCTGATGACAAGACTCAACCCTTCACAGGCATCTGAGAACTGACTGCAAAAAATGTAGAGCCTCCCACAGAATGCATACCATGTTCAACACACACTATTTGAGCCAGTAGTTGGGCACCAGCCTTCAAATTCAAGAGAACTTTAACATCCAGTAATTTGTGGTGGCTTTTTATTCAAAACTCTTTTTCTTATGTTTCAATTTTTCCTATTGACCTAAGCACTCTGTCATTGTTCACTGCAGTGGCCTGCTGGATAGAAGATTTGCCATTTTCAGCTTCACTTGTGATTACTATGCTGCAATAACTTTCCTAATGCGTTTACCTTTTGTTTTCTTGTCTGACATTCACCTACATCACCCTTCATTTGCCGCCTGGGAGTCCAATTAATTTTAAAATGTCCAGTTTTGTCTTCATTCATCTGTTGCTTATCATTTCTGTGCAATAAGTTCAGGTCTGTATGAAATACCACGTCCTTGATTTCAAACAAGTTAAGCATGCAGTTATAATTACTGATGTGCACATTGGGTTTCTGAATGTGAAAGCGATCATCATCCATTTGCATGTGCAATTATCCATTCTGCATATACCATCTGCAGGTGAAGGTTTCACAGGCCACAGTGGTAATTTCACATGCAAATTAGACATGTGACTACACTTGCATGTTTCACATGCAATTACTCACCTAAGACACCTAAAAATCAAGACGTAAAATAACTATTTATAATAAAGGTGACAATCAAATCCATCAGTTTGAGGAAATTCTAATAATTATGTAACATTGTGAAATCTCATGGCATATTATTATTGCATTTAGCAGTTATGCTATAGCTGCTGCCGTACAAGTGAATAATGCAAAACTTTGTAGCAAATCTGTGGCTGGATTAGCACATTTGGAGAAAGAGTAGCTGCTAAATGGAAGGCTTTGGTGCAAAGTTTGACTTTGTAAAAGCAGTTGAGGTTACATCATGTGAAATGCAAGATGAGAGCACAGGTTCAGTTTTAGGGGAGGGAGCTTTAACCTGTTGCTGAGTTGTGGAAGAGCCAAAGCTGTTGTGTTTAATCCACTGCAGAAGATGTTGATGGGCTTGGGCTAGGCTTAAACATGGGGCTGTTAGGTCACTGACTCTTCACTGTTCAAGATGTCTATATGGCAAGTTTAAGTCTCACACAACGATCAATGACGTGGATGCTAAAATCCAGAAGTGAGTGAGATGAAATAATGGTTTTCATCCCCACTCAGAAGAATTACTTGAATTTCTATTCAGAAAAGAATGTGTTCATTGGGACCTGCAAAAGCAGCAAGTGTGAAGAGAAAGGATTAACAGAGAAGCCTTTGTGCTTTCCTGAAAGAATGGGAGTTTCTCCCAGGTGAACTCAGCAGAGAACTCAGTTTCTTTCATTAAAATCCAGGGCTAATTTGATTAAGATTTGGAATTTGGGGTATGTTTGGTTCCATTCATTTGAAACACCTGATCAAATGGTTATCCCATTTGTGTGAGAATTCCTGCTGTACAGATAAATCTTTTGTAAAGCATTTCATATTGACCATTTGTATTTCAGTCAAATTATAATGTGCATTTCAACATCCTCTTTTCCATAATAATAGTCACTGACTTTCCAGAACTTCATAACTCTTCTTTTGTTAGGGGACAGTATGGTGTATGTTTTTGCTGGCACCAAATTTATCCTTGTTAGAGTGTTTTAATTTTCCTGTGGCAAAAGGACATCCCTTTGGCTCATTTTTGGAATATTGAGAAGCATATTATGAAATGGTCATTTTCATTCACTGTCACTTTCATTATATGACTATAAAGACTCCTTATGTTTTATGTAAGATGCACAAAAATACAATTGTTTAGAGGATAAGGTATGCAAAAAGTATCTGCTGCCAGTGGCATTGCATTAGCAGCTTAGAAACACATAAGTTTATGAAAGTTCAGCAGTGCAAGGGAATGTGTCAGAGCATCAGAAATTAATCCTCTATACTGTTCAGTTATTAAAATAGTCCCTGGCAGAGTTTTGGCTCAGACCAACTATAATAGTTGTAAGCAGCCCTTACACATAACTTGGAGTAAGCAGAGTCCAGAGACCATTTGCTTTGTTTTGGTAGTGTGCGTGCTGGCCACCCACAGATACCCTCTGAGCTACCCACCAAGCGTCAGTAGCACAGACATAGCCTAAGCAGCTGGATCTCCTGAAAAATTAATCATGCTCTTGAGTTATTGAGTAGTAGTGCTTTTATAGCAGTAATAGTCTAAGGGTATGAGAGAGACAAGGTTTATAAGGAGAGGTAGTATTTTCTATCAGACCAATTCATGCAGTGGTGAAAAAAAAGGGATACATTTAGGGCTCAGAATGCCTTAAAATAGGCATTTTTGAAAATGTACTGACTGAGCAGTAAGAAAAAGGAAAAAAAAAGAAAACAATAAAAACAATAACAATGCTTATTAAGAAATACAGAAAAAAAAAGAAAACGAACATGTGTTCATCTATTGATAGTCTGTCCTTGTCTATTTTGCTGCCGTACACTGTACTCATCTTTGTGATATATGAGAGCCTGTTTTTAGTTTGTCAAGAAATATGACTACAAAATAGAGGCATGGAACTAGATCAGTCTGGGTCTGCAAGTCCAGTCATCATTTTGTCAGGTAATCCCTTTCTTAAATGTATCCCTTTTAAAACTGATTATGCTTCTTGCTTCCCCTTTTCCTATCATGAAAGGGTGTTTTTGAAACTCGCTGCTCTGAAGCTTAGAAACTTGCTCCTAAATTCTACCCGAAATTGATTGATTGACCATTTTTGACACATTTGTCTTGTGCTGGCACAGCCTAAAATGCTTTTACCTTCCCCAAGTTGGTGGCTGACCTTCTTATGTACTTGTAGAGAGCAATCATATCTGGTAGTATTTTGCTCATCTAAATAATGCAGATTTTTATAATTTTCCTTCTTGCAAGAAATAAATTATTTTCCCTGATTATCTCACAGCACATTGCTGTGTCTGCTGTAGTTTAAAATAATATTTGTTAAACATAGGGACCAGAATTGTGTATGCTGCGTCCAAGGAAGTCCTACTGCTGTCTCTGTTGGTGTCTTACCTGTCTCTCCTGGAAATACCTGACCTGCTGCATCTTGCAACTTCAGTTGTCTTTTTTTTTTTCCATGACCACATCACATCACTGACTCATAGTCAACTTGTTATTACTAAAACACTCAGTATATTATACATCTGTCATGTGTTGTTTATTCATTCTCTAAGTCGTTTCCCAGGAGGAGAAGCATGTCCAGAGATGTGTCAGGCTTTAGTGGCATTTTTCTTTTTGTTTCACCCTTTGTTCTATGGCACACATCGCTGCATATTTTTGTAATTACTGTCTTAATTTTTCCATTTGGATGAAAAGGTGATGACATTGGTGATTGTTGGTAGTTCCTGAGGAATTAAATCCAAAGTCTCAGACCAACCACTAAGTTTTGTCCTTCAAATAGAAAAATTTTGTCCCTAGTGCAAAGTGTTGAAGTACACTGGTGACCATGGTCTTATCCTAGTATTCTGTCGTGGCCATTTAGGTACTTTGGCACCAAAAGAAGAATTTGGCACCAAATTCTTGAAGATATAGACAGAGATCTAGCATCAAATAAATACCGTATAGCCCACATAACAGCTATGAGCTGCTCACAGAAGCCTTTATTAGTATGGAAAATAATCTGCAGTATTTTGTACCACCTGTGATTAGCACTGAAGACTTTGTACCTTGTAGCCCAATACACCTATACTGCCTTGATATGATCAAGACGAGAGGAATGCATAAATAACTACAGTTAAATCATTCTGAAACAAAGGTCTTCAGTCTCTTCGGTGAGAGCTGACGTGGTTGGTCATACTTAAACAGGTAGTTCATTGATTTCAGCATGAGTGAGGGTAGAAAGAGGACCCCATTATCCACAGAGAAGAAGGATGGCAGTTCCTGTCTTAACAGAAAGAAGAGCCAAATGCCCTGAGCTCCTGGAACTTTAACTGAGAAAGGAAAAAAGGTCAGTTTGACTTTCTTTTAATCGAAACCCCTCTTTTCAAGGAATATAAAAGAAAATCAGATTTTCAGGTGACTATCAATTCTGGGAAAAAACATAAACTTTGATATTGGTGATGAGGGTATCTAAGCACAGAGTTCTCAACATATTTTTAAATGAAGATTTTTAAGTTGTTTCTTCCCAGAATGAAGAAATTCACTCAGAAATTCAAAACAAGTTAAAAATATGCAAAATAGTAAAAAAATACAATGATATGCAAACGTGAGAAGAGATTATTTTAAAAATAATTAGTAAAAAACCCCAACTATGTAAAATACCTTGATGGGTTTATTTTAAATATTGGGTGAATTATGCAGTCTGTTTTCTTGTTCTGTTAATGAAGCATCAGGACCTAAAATATATTTAGTGTTTCATGAATATGCAATGAAATGTTAAATATTTGCAATGAGGTTTGGCACTGTGAACTTTCCTGAAAACTTACCAACTTGAACACTTAAAAATACTTTGAATCCACCAAGAAGTTGAACGCAGGTGCTGATCAGCTGCTCTCTGTGCCTCGAGGCAGGATTTCTAGTGGCTTTTGTTCTTTTGGTCAGACAATGCAGAAGAGCAGCCATTATGGATGAATGAGTTCTTGACCTCAGTCAAATAATGTCTTGACTAAATAGCAGATAGAGGCGTTCAAAGGTTCCCCAAATAGATTGATAGGCTGGTAGAACTGAATTGCAGTAATTATTATTATAAAACATAATTGCTTGTTTTGCAGCTGCCATCCAAAACAATGCCTTTAGTGTGCTCTGTGAGTTTGAAAATATTTTTCAGCTCAATTCATTTATAAAAGATCAGTCATAAGTACAATTAGACTAACTGTAGAACACTGTAAAATGGAAGCAGTTTTGCCAGACAGATAAAAGAAAAAAAAAAATCACCCTGCTTCATCATCTTGAGCTCTTTCTTTACTTGGAAATATGATCAACCCAAAGAATGGACATGGGAGCTGCTTTTTGCCCCCATCACTGTGTCAGCTCAATGCAGTGCTGGGTCCTCCCACACTCGCTTTTAAGAATGGTCAGAAAATGATCTGGCCTCACCCTCTCTCGTTAGTAAAACTGTAATCAAATCCTTTCGACAGTAAGTATTGTTAAGTCATAACAACTATATTTCAAACTGCTGCTGGTAGCAGTGTTTTAATTAGGGCTCTGAGTCATATCTGGGCTCTGTGTGGCCCTGCTCCTGGAAAGACGCAGGCATAGCTGCACAGGGTGCGCTTCTGCTGCTGAAGTGTGCAGACTGCCTCATTATTCCATGCTCCTGTCAATTGCTGTTCACACCGAAATCATAGGCTGCAAATTGCAAGAGCTAAAAGGCAGATATTCCTCCTACTTCATTACGCTGCTGGAAGGGAGGCATAGCATTTTAAGGAGAGCTGGAGTGGGGAGCAGTAATCCTGTCATCTGTCCCACCCAAATTCCTCTGGGTATGTACCTCAGGGCATGTGATGCTATGCAAGACTGCAATTACTTAGATGACTTGGTTACAGGTAGAAGGCTGCTGGAAGAAGCTGCTTAAATGGCTCAGACCATGCACTCCAGCTCCAAGTCCAGTGTCCACCATTAGACAAGCTGTTTTTCTTGGTGATGCCAAGCGTTTCACCTGACTTGGGAAGATCTCGGGGTTTTTCCTCCAGTGGCCAAGTCAAAAAGGGCAAATTGCATAGTGTTTTGGCAAATTTCTAATTTTTTTTTTTTTTTTTTTTTTTACTTTCAGATTTTAAGATTCTCCAGGTCAGCAAAACTGAAGATGTTAAGAGAAAAAAAAAAAAAAGATGGAGGCAGTATGTCTAAACCCCAGTCTGTGAAAACATACACTTGTACTTGCCACTTCTTTCATTCAAAATAAAAAAGGACTTACAACTTAAAAAAAGGAACCAGCCTGAAGCCACAGTTACCCGCTCTGTTGCAAACTTAAGTAACTAATGTTTCCAAGTACATATTAAAAGTATAGAGACTGCAGCCTGCGATGAATACCAAGCATATCCAAGGGATTAATGCAAAACCTGCCAAGTGTCACAGTTCAGGCCTGAATCTGATCTTTGGTAACCCACTGAGGTCTATACTGGTAAAGTAGACCAGTTTTTATAGCAAACAGCAAACGGGTGGGGAAATGTGACTAGTATTCAGCAAAGATCATTACTAACATTCAGCATACAGTGTCACCAGTAATTATTTAAAACTCCAAAAGTTTAACATTTTTTATTCTTAAGTGTGCTGTGGTAGCAGTAGAGCTCTTAGTCAGGTATTAGGGTACCTGTGTACAAGCAGCTGCGTAACCTATAATCAAAGGATGTTCTTTGCTGTATACAGAAAATACATACAAGAAGCTGACCGCATAACAGTAAGAAAATGATGATGGCGTTGTAAGCTGTGGTTGCAGCTTTTTGCAAATTGTGTTATGTCTTATCAGACAAGCATAATTTCTAATGGCAAAAATTGTATCATCTCATCCAAATCCCATTAGAAGATGATAGATGAAAAATAGTAGAGATGGTTTCTCTTGCATTCAAGGAGAATTTCAGGTTGTTCTTCTTTGTGTTATTGAAAGTTAGGTTTCTTGACAAATACGAAATACTGGCAGAAGCTGATATTAAAGGTATTCAAGTGAAACCTTTAGTGCCTTCTTTTTCTGAACAGCCAGGGCAAAAGATCCTCTTTGCATTTCTTGAAACCATTTTAATTGAATTTAGAGCCAACTCAGGTCTCCCAAATTCAGACTCTGAAGATCCAGTGGAGGAGAAAATACCAAACAGCACTTGTAGACTGAATGAATTATCAGCAAAGAGCCTGATCCCGTAAAATGTTCAGTGACTTTGATTCCTGTTTAAATCACAGTAAGCTGTGATTGTTCAGTGTAATTGGCCCCAGGTGTCTGAGGCACAAGATTGCCCTTTAGTATGAAATATTCCCATCCTTGTTAGCACTAGTGCAACGCTAGAAAGCTGTGTAATTCCATAACAGCTTGATTTTATGTACAATGGGAAGAAGAGAACGCTAAATCTTAGAAATTTATAGAGATTCAGGAATTGTGGAAGTGGCTTTGGAAAAGAGTACATTTCAGATTGGTAATATTTTTAGGAAGTGTCTATATTCAATCTTCTTTCTTTAGGCCAGTCTACCAGCATAAATTGCCGTGTCACTAGATTCATCCAGTTTATATGCTAGTCACCTAAAGGAATGTAGGAAAGATTGTGTTTGCTGTCCCCAAAGCTGTGAGCAAGCAGGAAATATTAGACCTCTGTTTTTAATAGCATGCTACAAAATATTCTTCAAATTCTGAAATGCCTTATGTAACTGTAAAATATTCTCATGTACAAACCCATAAACACTATAAATATTTCATTTAGCATTCCAAGTGTAAAAACACCATGATTTCCTCTGGTTAAGTAATGTTTATTTGCAAGTCTGAGGGTCAGTGGTTGATGGACAGAGTACCAAAGGATTTACTTGAAAAATGGTATGTGATTATATGCAGATTTCCCTGAATAATAGGAATAAATACAGTAACTTAACCAAATCACAAGAACACTCCCTTCTCATTTTCAGATATGTCATAAATCTTGCTATGGTACAGAAGCTCATTAATAAGAAAAAAAATAACAACCTCTGAGCATAGCCACTCCACCTTGAATATCTGAGTTCAGATGTGATCAACAGTAAAATGAATAGTCTTTCCTTAGGAAGAATGATGTACTAAAATAAGCAAGAGAATAACAGGGTGGTATGGCGGTGGCATGCTTGTAAGAAGTTGTTTGTACCGATCACACCTGAGATTTAATTGCTTCCATTTAAAGATAGGAGGAATCTCACTGTCACTGAGGATGAAAAACATAACCACTAGCTGACGGCAGATCCTCAGCAGTCGTCTGCTGTCATAGCACTGCAGCACTCATTGGGGCATGTATTCAACTAGAAAATCTTCCCTTTGTTGTTCTATTTCACTGTTTCTGATATTGCTCTCCCTTAAACCATGTTTTGGGGTAAAGCAGGTACTAAAAGCAATGCAGCTTGGCTAGAATGTGTTCTGCCTGGGCTCAAGGGACCTGAGTCTTCAGTATTGCTAACATGGTCATGCAAGTCTAGTCTCTGAGGCAGCTTGTTTTGTGATCAATTGCCCAAGGCACCAGGCTCCACTGTGCCATACTGGCAGAGCTTCCCATTACAGCTGAGATGCAATGACTAGGACTGGAGATACGGGACAGTAGTTTTGGAAACTACTTCTATGCCAAACTCGGATGTGACTTCTGACTCTTTGAACAGTATGATGAACTGCTGCAGTTTTTTTCCAGGTGCCTGGTGTATTCTGGTGCCATTCATTAACTTTCCCTTTGTCCTTTGACAATGGAGTCTATATTTTTCCACTGTAACGTACAGTAGCACTTCCACAGGATGCCGTCTACACAAAAATTATTTATCCTTATAGTGTGGTATATTATAGTAGTTAATTATATTGTAGCGTTCAGGGACTATTAGGAAAAACATATGTCCCTCTCATGTCTAATTCAATGCTTTGCTTTCCAAAAGGTGCCAAAAGCCTTCTTCATATAGGGAAATTATAAGAAGTATGACCTGCAGAAAAAAAATTAGTAGAGAAAAGAAATGAAGAAATTTAGGGGAAAACAGAAAACCAAGTGAAACATGAAAAGGAAATTATACATTAGGTTTTCCACGCAGTCTAAGCAGGGAAGATATACATAATGGATTATTGTGGTTCATTAAAAGCATCTTATAAGAATGGCATGTATCAAACAAAGCAAGAAAAATTCATACAAACATGCCTAAAAATAAAACTGCTAGACTGAGTGAATCAGTGAGGAAGAAATATTCAAAATAATGGGCAAAAGTGCCATTTGGATCTGAAGATGCTATAGTGTATTTTATCAAGCATAAAGAATACATCTGAAAGAATGTAGAGACCAGTAAGTTTTCTGTCCAATCAGGAAAAATTGTGTCAGCATTAGCAGGATAGAACTGCATGAAATACTTGTAACTTGTCCTGGTTTTGGCTGGGATAGAGTTAATTTTCCTCCTAGTAGCTGGTATAGTGCTGTGTTTTGGTTTTAGTATGTTATTCTATGTTATTCTATGTCTATCAACATTATTCTATGTTGATAACACACTGATGTCTTAGTTGTTGCTAAGTAGTGCTTATATTAAGTCAAGGACTTTTCAGCTTCCCATGCTCTGCCAGGTGCACATGAAGCTGGGAGGGGGCACAGCCAGGACAGCTGACCCCATAGGGCTGTTCCATACCATATGACATCATGCTCAGTATAGAAACTAGGGGAGTTGGCCGGGGGGCAGGCACCGCTGCTCAGGGACAGGCTAGGTGTTGGTCGGTGGGTGGTGAGCAGTTGCATCACTTGTTTTTTTCCTGGGTTTCTGTTTTTTTTTCTCTCTCTCGTTGTTTTCCTTTTCATTACATTATAACAACAACAACAACAACAATAATAATAATAATAATAATAATATTTTATTTCCATTATTAAACTTTTCTTATCTCAACCCACAAGTTTTCTTACCTTTGCTCTTCAGATGCTCTCCCCCATCCTATCGTGGGGGGAGGGTGAGTGAGCGGCTGTGTGGTGCTTGGTTGCCAGCTAGGGTTAAACCACAACAGTCCTTTTTGGCACCCAACATGGGGACTGAAGGGTTTGTGATAATAACAGATTAAGAAGAGTGTATTAAGGAATTGATATCTGTTAACAGTTGCGGGTCACAATATTGATTAATCTGTTCTCGATATTAGTTTATCTGATCTGCATCATGCTCTTTTTTTTGCTGTACATGTTAAAGATCGGTGTTGGTTTTTGCATTTTGCTGTGCTCTGCAGTGATTAGTGATGTTTTGCCTGGGAGATTTGTTATTAAAACACTGTCCTTGAGCTTAATCTGGTATTCGAGTTTTGTACTGAAGCCATTACTGTACTTCAAGTACCACCTGATGGAGACAATTAGCAATTATACTTCTTCCTCTGAGAAGTTTTTTATGGAGGAAATACAGAATGGCACTTTCACTACTTTCTATGATATTTCCTCCTTCATTACGATAACTTTTCAGTATCTTGAACATCCTTGGGTAGTTAAGATACTTCTGTTGGTATATCTTGGGAATATTGTTTCGGTTTTGTCTAAGGCTAATAAGCAATTTAAGGATATGATCCAGAGATCTGCCCCAAGGCTGGATAGTTATGAGTGGCAGGGTGTGTGGGATAGTATGGGCAAGTACCTAGGATGGTTGGCACCTCTAATGTTTTGGAACTTCACCCCTAAACAAGTGCAGAACCCTGAAAAAACAGTAAAGTATTTGGAAAAAGTATGTTGTCACCCTGGCAACTCCAGAGAGACACAAATCACTGCAACATTCTGGGGCCTGGCCCATGCTTACCAAGCCCTGTTCAACACTATTCAGTACCCTCAAGGGGAAGAGAAGGTCTCTGGATCTGACAACAAAATGACAGGCACTATGGCTACTCCGCAACCCCAGCAGCAGGCACTGCAGATACTCCAACTCCGGCAACAGGTACTGCGGCTGAACCAGAGAACCAACCCATGCTGGTATCAGTCGACCCTATACACAAGAAGAAATATACAAGAAAATCAGCTCATTTAGTAAGGGAGGAAGATGAACCAGGGCCATCACGAGAACAGGAGGAGGAAGAGGCAGAACTCATAAATGAGACGGTAACCATCCAATCTCTATCCCCGAGTGAGGTGCAAGATATGTGAAAGCATTTCAGCCTTCGTCCAGGTGAGCACGTTGTCACCTGGCTGCTCTGATGCTGGGATAATGGGGCCAGTAGCCTGGAATTAGAGGGTAAGGAAGCCAAGCAGCTGGGATCCCTTTCTAGGGAAGGGAATATTAACAAAGCGATTGGAAAAGGTGCACAAGCCCTCAACCTCTGGAGGCAACTCCTGTCAGGCGTGAAGGAAAGATATCCCTTCAAGGAAGATGTTATATATCACCCAGGCAAATGGACCACCATGGAGAGAGGTATCCGGTACCTGAGGGAATTATCCATGCTGGAGGTGATTTATGGTGACCTCAACAACAAGCAGTTATTCAAAGATCCAAATGAAGTCAAGTGCACACAACCCATGTGGCAGAAGTTTGTATGGAATGCACCATCGTTCCATACCAACTCATTGGCAGTAATGACCTGGAAAGACAGAGGAACCATTGGTGGATGAATTGGCTGGCCAACTCCGACAATACAAAGAAAGTCTCTCTTCCTCCCTACGGGCCTGCATCTCGGCTGTGGAGAAACTGCCAGACATGCTATCCTAGAAACCGTCCTGGGACTTCCAGCAATTCAAAGAGGATATGTCCTGCTCCCCGCCTGTACAAACCAGTATCTCAGCCATGACGAGTAAGCATTCCTCTGCTCAAGAGAGAGGATATAGTGAATACACACCACACACACAGGCCACCCTATGGTTTTACCTGAGTGACTACGGAGAGGACATGAGGATGTGGGATGGAAAATCTACCTTGACCTTAGAGGCACAGGTACCTGAGTTGCAAAGAAAAACAATCACAAAAGGGGGTTCTTCCACAAAAATTACTGCTCCAGTTTCCAGTAAGCAATTCCCCAGATACAGTAGAAGGGCTGATTTTACTTCCGATCCTAATAAAGGGTCCTTTGATTCATATTTACAAGAAGTGAGTAACAAATACTATGACCAGGACTAGAGGGGCCCTGCCTCCAGTCAGGTGGAGGAAAGGGACAGATGGGTTTACTGAACTGTGTGGATTCGATGGCCTGGCACATCACACCCACAGGAGTATAAGGCTCTAGTGGACACTGGTGAAGTGTACCTTAATGCCATCAAGCTATATAGGGATAGAATCTATCTGTATTTCTGGAGTGACAGCTGACTGTATCCCAACAGATGACTGTATTGGAGGCCGAAGTGAGCTTAACCGGGAATGAGTGGCAAAAGCACCCCATTGTGACGGGCCCAGAGGCTCCGTGCATCCCTGGCATAGACTGCCTCAGGAGAGGGTATTTCAAGGACCCAAAAGGGTATCGGTGGGCTTTTGGTATAGCTGCCTTGGAGACGGAGGAAGTTAAACAGCTGTCTACCTTGCTTATTATCTCAAAGGACCTTTCTGTTGTGGGGTTGCTGAGGGTCAAAGAACAACAGGTGCCAATCGCTACCACAGTGGTGCACCAGAGGCAATATCATACCAACAGAGACTCCCTGATTCCCATCCATGAGCTGATTCATCGACTAGAGAGCCAAGGAGTGATCAGCAATATTCTCTCGCCCTTTAACAGTCCCATACAGCCAGTGCGAAAGTCTAATGGAGAGTGGAGACTAACAGTAGACCGTCACGGTCTGAATGAAGTCATGCTGCCATTGCGTGCTGCCGTGACAGACATGCTAGAACTTCAATACGAATTGGCAGCCACATGGTATGCCATAAATGATATCGCTAATGTGTCTTTCTCAATCCCTTTGGCAGCAGAGTGCAGGCCACAGTTTGCTTTCACTTGGAGGGGTGTCCAGTACACTTGGAATTGATTGCCCCAGGGGTGGAAACACAGCCCTACCATTTGCCATGGACTGATCCAGACAGCACTGGAACAGGGTGAAGCTCCAGAACATCTGCAATACATTGATGACATTATTGTGTGGGGCAATACAGCAGAAGAAGTTTTTGAGAAAGGGAAGAAAATAGTCCAGATCCTCCTGAATGCCGGTTTTGCCATAAAGCAAAGTAAGGTCAAGGGACCTGTACAGGAGATCCAGTTTTTAGGAATAAAATGGCAAGATGGACATCATCAGATCCCAATGGATGTGATCAACAAAATAATAACAGCCATGTCTCCACCAACTAGCACAAAGGAAACACAAGCTTTCTTAGGTGTTGTGAGGTTTTGGAGAATGCATATTCCTAATTACAGTCTGATCTTAAGCCCTCTCTATCAAGTGACACGGAAGAAGAACAAATTAAACAGGAGATAGTTCATGCAGTAGCCCTTGGGCCAGTCTGGGCAGGACAAGATGTAAAAAATGTGCTCTACACCGCAGCCAGGGAGAATGGCCCTACCTGGAGCCTCTGGCAGAAAGCACCAGGGGACACTTGAGGTCGACCCCTGGGGTTTTGGAATTGGGGATACAGAGGATCCAAGGCCCGCTATACTCCAACTGAAAAAGAGATATTGGCAGCATATGGAGGGGTTTGAGCTGTTTCGGAAGTGGTTGGCACTGAAGCACAGCTCCTGCTGGCACCCTGACTGCCGGTGCTGGGCTGGATGTTCAAAGGGAGGGTCCCCTCTACACATCATGCAACTGATGCTACGTGGAGTAAGTGGGTTGCACTGATCACACAACGGGCTCGGATAGGAAACCCAGTCACCCAGGAATCTTGGAAGTGATCATGGACTGGCCAAAAGGCAAAGATTTTGGAAGAGGTGATGCATACTGAGGAGGCGCCACTGTACAATAAACTACCAGAAAATGAGAAGCAATATGCCCTGTTCACTGATGGGTCCTGTCGTCTTGTGGGAAAGCATCAGAGATGGAAGGCTGTTGTATGGAGTCCTATACAACAAGTCGCAGAAACTGCTGAAGGAGACGGTGAATTGAGTCAGTTTGCAGAGGTTGAAAGCCATCCGACTAGCTTTAGATATTGCTGAATGAGGAAAATGGCCAGTACTTTATCTCTATATTGACTCATGGATGGTGGCAAATGCCCTGTGGGGGTGGTTACAGCAATGGAAGCAGAATAATTGGCAGTGCAGAGGCAAACCCATCTGGGCTGCAGCACTGTGGCAAAACATTGCTGCCCGGGTAGAGAACCTGGTTGTAAAAGCACATCATGTAGATGCTCATGTGCCCAAGAGTCGGGCCACTGAAGAACATCAAAACAACCAGCAGGTGGATCAGGCTGCTGAGATTGAAGTGGCTCAGGTGGATCTGGACTGGCAACATAAGGATGAATTATTTATAGCTTGGTGGGCCCATGACACCTCAGGCCATCAAGGAAGAGATGCAACATATAGATGGGCTCGTGATTGAGGGGTGGACTTGACCATGGACACTACTGCACAGGTTATCCATGAATGTGAAACATGTGCTGTGATCAAACAAGCCAAGCGGTTAAAGCCTCTGTGGTATGGAGGGCGATGGCTGAAATATAAATATGGGGAGGCCTGGCAGATCGATTACATCACACTCCCACAAACCTGCCAAGGCAAGCGCTATGTGCTCACAATGGTGGAAGCAATCACTGGATGGCTGGAAACATATCCTGTGCCCCATGCCACAGCCTGCAACACTGTCCTGGGCCTTGAAAAGCACATCCTATGGCAACATGGCACCCCAGAGAAAACGGAGTCGGACAACAGGACTCATTTTTGAAAAACCTCATAGACACCTGGGATAAAGAGCATGGCATTGAGTGGGTATATCACATTCCCTATCATGCACCAGCCTCTGGGAAAATTGAACGATACAATGGACAGTTAAAGACTACACTGCAAGCAATGGATGTTGGGACATTTAAATACTGGGATACACATTTAGCAAAGGCCACCTGGTTAGTCAACACTAGGGGATCTGTCAATCGAGCTGGCCCTGCCCAATCAAAACTTTAACCCACTGTCAAAGGAGATGAAGTCCCTGTAGTGCACATAAAAAATATGCTAGGGAAGACAGTCTAGGTTGTTCCTGCCTCAGGCAAAGGTAAACACATTTGTGGGACTGCTTTTGCTCAAGGACCTGGGTGCACCTGGTGGGTAATGTGGAAGGATGGGGAAGCCCGCTGTGTACCTCAAGGGGATGTGATTTTGGGTGAGAATAGCCAATGATTCGAACTGTATGATATTACTTGCTACGTAATACTATATATCATTACTACTACAGTTGTTATATGCCATATCAATGGTATTACAGTAAGAATCACCCAGATTAATGAAGAATGAACTTTGATGAAACCGAAGAAAGTGCAGTGGTGATGGAACCGGAATTTGCTTCAACATGCAACAATCCAACACCACACACCATCTCTCCTGCCCTGAAGGACTGTTATGACAGATGGAGCCCAAAGTCATGGACTAAATGAACCCAACAGACATTTTAGAGGGATAGCCCATAGACCCAGGGAATGGTATCTCTATGTATATAATAAAAGACAGGAAAAGCAGTGGTAATTAATTGAAATGTATTGGAAAGTATGGGACCTGGGCATGACATAGATGGTATAGAATAAGGGGTGGAGAATGTGCTGGTTTTGGCTAGGATAGGGTTAATTTTCCTCCTAGTAGCTGGTATAGTGCTGTGGTTTGGATTTAAGATTAGAATAATGTTAATAACACACTGATGTCTTAGTTGTTGCTAAGTGGTGTTTACACTGGTCAAGGACTTTTCAGCTTCCCATGCTCTGCCAGGCGCACAAGAAGCTGGGAGGGGGCACAGCCAGGACAGCTGACCCCAACTGGCCAAAGGGCTGTTCCATACCATATGACGGCGTGCTCAGTATAGAAAGTGGGGGGAGTTGGCCACGGGGCAGTGATTGCTGCTCAGGGACAGGCGAGGTGTTGGTTGGCGGGTGGTGAGCAGTTGCATCACTTGTTTTTTTTCCTGGGTTTTGTTTCTCTCTCTATTTTTATTGTTTTCCTTTTCGTTTATTATTATTATTATCATTATTATTATTATTATTATTATTATTATTATTATTATTATTATTATTTATTTCAATTATTAAACTGTTCTTATCTCAACCCGTGAGTTTTCTTGCTTTTGCTCTTCAGATTCTCTCCCCCATCCCACCAGGGGGGGGAGGGTGAGCGAGCGGCTGTGTGGTGCTTGGTTGCTGGCTGGGGTTAAACCACAACAAACTATTTAACTTTATCAGTTAACAAAACCAGAGCAATAAAAATGACTGCTTCCCAGCAGGTGGCAGTGAAGTTAATGTACTCTAATTTACCTCAGCATCTTTCTGCAATCTTCATAAAGATTTGTAGATTTTCATACTGGAAGGCATCCTCCTCTTTCTAGAAGGTCCCTATCCAAGATCTCAGGGAATGATAGAACAAAATAGGAGCCAACAGCAAAATTTTAAGTATCACAAAATGCTGCCACCTGATGCTGTCTGGCTAAAAAGAAGGAGCCTTTTCTCTCTTAAATACCGCAAAGGAAATTGTGCAACATTATAGAAACCTGGCTGTATTATCATTGCTTCAGAAGTCATACCTCATGTTTTGCTGCATAAAAGTGCTGAGAACTTGAGGGTTTTTCCTCTAGTTAGTTCATTTAATCTACTTTTCTTGAAAAGCTTTGTGATTCAGACTGATCTCCACCTTTTATATTTTCAAAATCATAGGCAAAATATTTTTAACAAGACTGCTGACAAAGCCTCTTTAATATGGTTAGTGTGAGATATATGGTGCAGTCCTGTGAAAGCACAGGGTGATAGATGGATTCTGTACAGGCTTACCAGCCATCCTGATTTGTATGCAACAATTCTGTCTTCATTCTGAAACTCCTGCATTATGCCAGGGATTATGATTGTTCTGAGACTCCTGATCCCTAGGAGAGGCATGCAGAAAAATATCTAAAAGTGCTACAGTGAGGCAAAGTTGTAAAGGAACAGCTGGAGGGACCAGACATCAACAACAAAATAGGGAAAAGACAATCCCATAGGCCTTAGACGGATAATTGAATGACATCCTCTGTCCCTAGCATTCCTGATATTCTACCATTCTTTCTTCCTTGTATATTACTATGTCACTGCAAATAATAACCCTCTCCTTAATAATACAGAAGAGATGCGTACTTGACTATTATAATGTTTTCTAAATCACTCTACCCTCAACATTTGTCTACTGCATCCTCGAAAATATACTGGATACTGAAAAATCCTGTTAGCTGACATGATCTGTTGTGAAGAAACCTTGTTTTTTCCTTTGTGTTTGTTTAAATTTTAAAGTATTTTTTTAAAAAAAAACAATCTGTATGGCTGTCCCATAAATGAAATTGTTTAAATTTTAAAAGCAATTTACAAATGACTGTTCCATACTGTATGTATTAGTTCATTAATAATGGATTTCCATGTGATGCCTCCTTATTGCTTTTTTAATGGAAGAAATTTAGCCAGTTGCTTTTCTAATTGTGACTTGATTAAATTCCAGTTTTTACAATAGACTTTCTTAAGATGAAATTAAACACAATTATCTCTCTTCAGTGTCAGACCCCTGAAAATGTGTATCTAACTGGTACAGCAGGACAGCTGCTTGTGCATTCACACAAGAAGCTGAAAGCAGCCCAGCAGAGAAATTGTGAATTTGGGAGTCTATGTTTATTAGAACTGAATGCTGTGGAAAGTAACCAGGCATATTGGCAAAGAATAATATTTCAGTCATAAAAGAAGTCAGTAAAAAATATCTTTTTTCAAGGTACTTTGTTGGGGAAAAAAAATTAAAAAGCACACAGAATTAGTTTAATGAGAGAAGAGTCTAACATTCAGCTGTTTGGAAAAAATAGCTAAGGCTAGCTTCAAAGAGAATGCAGATAGTTCACAGATATACATATATTCTGACCAAAATTCTCTGCTAAAGAATATTACAACTACAAATCAGAGTTTCTCAAAAGCTAGGAAATGACAGAAATAAGGTTTCCTGTGGAAGCCTCTGTATATAATATTCAAAGGGTTTTCCTGAAGGACCCTGCCTCTTGAGCCTCCTTTTCATAAGATCAAGCAGGGATTCAGATATGCAGCATGGTGCACTCTAGCACTTAAAATAAAAGATTAGGCAGTAGCTGCAGAAGGTTGTCCTCTTCTGTATGGGTCACCCTGCACAGAGGGACAGAAACATACAGTTGGCAGTGTGGCGGCAATTTGTTACATGGCGAAGGAATATCCAACGGTGTGATCAAAGAACTGCTCAGGTTCTGAAGGAGAGTGGTTTTCAGCTATTCTCAACTCATCTCCTCTTTAGCTTATCTTTATTCCTTTCCCCTGTTTCTTCTGTCTCTTCCTTTCCTGCTCCTTTTCTATCTCCTCCTTTCCCTTTTTATTAATCTCTCCTATCCCTTCCCACCTTCCCTGTGTCCATTCAGTTAAACCTGTTTTCTACATTTCTTCCTCATTACTCAGAGCCGGTCCTAACATGGGAACTCAGTTACAGAGACTGGAGCTACAGTGCTGCTGAAAAGGCAGGAGCAACAACAGATATGGGAATATCCTCCTAAACGAGAATAACCTCCTAAACATCTAGGTACCCAGGCTGGACCGTGCCGGGATGTTCGGGGTGAGAGGTGCAGGGCCATAGCTCAGGAGGCAACTAAGGAGCAGACTGAAGCAAGAGCATCTTCAGAGAACAGGAACAATGAGTTCTAACAAGTCATACATTATGAAGTTCATAATATTTCAACAGCTTATAACTTATTCAAATTTGGAGACGTTTGCATAAAGTCAGAAAAAAAAGTCATATTCTTATTACTCCAGAAATCCCCTTGCCAAATGTCAAGCCCTTGCTCCATAGCACAGAGACCTAACCTAATGAGCTACCTTTAAGAAGACTTTTAAAATTTGCAAAATATTAGTCTTGTCCTCTGAAAATTTCCAAAGTATTTCAGCTGAAACTACCCTAAATAAAGAAACATACAAACCAGCCCACCTATAACATGAACAAAAATGTTTAGTTTGGAGATATTTTCAACAGCTAGAAGGAATCCTAGCCCAGAAATTACTGGGAAACTTTAATAATTAGCAGGTGTATAACCTTGTCAATAATGCTGAAGGGGGAAATGATCCATTACTAAAACTGACAAATGCAAAAATTACAAAAACTGTATCCATAGTACCTGTCTGTCCTGCAGGTCCTGCAGGACAATGCCTAACCTGCACCTGTACAAGTACAAAATAGCATCTTTTGTTAGCTAAGCTATTTTTAAATATTAATTGATAAAGACCTTTCTGCTGCTGATGGTAAATTGTCAGTTACACTCAGATGATTCCCAAGCTCTAGCACAAAAAATTGTAGTAGGCCTTTTATGGTCAAAATTTTTTTAAAAAGTAGAAATGATAAAATATCAATGTATCTTTAAATTGTGTACAACATTTGCAGACAACACTCTCGGGTTTTTTGATAAGTATCAAAAGGATGTTTTTTTTTTTTCTGCAGATTTGCCTCATAACAAGAAAGATATGAATATTACTTAACACAAGAAAAATACGCTTTGGTTCACCCAGACCGCTGGAACACCCCAGCAGAGGTTGGTAACACATATGTTATGGTTTTGATTGGCTGCGGTCTCATAGCTCTGATCAATAAACTAGTTGAGCTGTGTCAAATTGGTCTTCTGGGCTTTTACTCCTATTAGAAACAATTCATACTCAAATTTGGAATAAACAAGTAGAGAAAACAGGCAGGGTGATGTCTTCTCTGTGAATAGCCTAGATATAATATACAGCTTCTCTCTCATCTCCCCTTATGGCTCATTTTGGAAGGATAAAGGCAATTTCTTTTTACAGTTTCCACTACCCTGATGTTGCTTAAACTCTTCCATGATTGTGGAGCAAGTCTCTCTTTTTACCCAGAAACAGTTTTACACATGCTGTCCTGCTCTACTAGTATTCCTCACCTATTTTTCTGCGCTGAATCTTTCATTGCCTTCCTGAAGTTTTTTTCTTCAGTGCCACATTTTTCACTTTCATTTATGAGGCCTTGCAAAACCTCAGTCCTGTGTTGCCTTGACTGTACGTTATTGTTGCTATACTGCGCATGTGAAATTCAAATGTGAGGATCAATAACCCCTGCATTTTGATAAAAAGGACTATGGAAGATAATAATGTACATGAGATGTTTTTTTCTGGTGGCTTTCAATGGTGCTGAAATATCTCTGAACTGCATTTAGAAGATTTTACAGGCATCTCTGCTCCAGGACTAATGGGACCTTTTCCTTTCAGCTTCACTGTTGACTTAACAGTGTCTTGAGAGCTTTATTTCAAAACAAATTCCAGCAGGCATGCACAGATTGTCAACTTCCAGTAACAGTAAAAGTAAATGCAACAACTTTAAATGTGGATTTCATGGCAGCAATTCCTATATACAAGGTTATACCTTCAGTTAGTTCAGCATCTGTCTAGGTCCTTTTTCATGCCACATACAGGTCCTGCTCACATTATCACTTCTTATAATGATACAGAGTAAGTTTCTCTGGAGATATGCAGTCCTGTACGTACTATTGAGGAGCTCCCTTGAGAACTGTTGTTAGGCACAAGTGTCAGGATCTGGGTTTGGATCTCTCTCAGTTGATCCTATCAGGATCTCTCTCAACTGATCCCCACTCATTAGTTTCATGTTTGGGGAGTGTTCTGTTTTGCATCAGATGTACACAGGGAGATTTTAATTGCAAAGAACCTTGTGCAGTAACGCAACAGAGATATGGGCAAATCCTCCTTAAGTAATCAAAACAACATCAAGATGAAACTAAAGTTTAGGAAGTGCTCCATTACCATTTACTCTATTAACGTCAAGAGGTTTTGACCTTATCCTCAGCTAAGGCTTTAAAAGACATTAATTTTAATAATTGTGCAACAACACTAAACTTTTTCCGCTGTCATAATGAAAGGACATATATGTTGTACTGCTGCAAGTTGTGCAAACCCTGCAGTATAATAAGGTCATTAACACTTCAGTTATTAGAGATACAGGTTTTAAGGAAAACTATTTTATTTGTTTGCAAGGGTTTCTAGGATTTGCTAGTTGAAAAATATATGAAATGCTGTGACTTGCCTGGTAGCAAGGACAGTTCTTCAAATTGCAAACTTTTTTTAGAGAAGGGACAGCATCTTTTGCACTTTGCACACTTAGGTTATGAACTTCCTAAAGTTCCTTTTAAGGTCACAGGTTGGGGGGTAAAACTACTTTAATGACCACTTTTTTTTTTTTCTCTCAACTGCACTTTTCAGGTGAGATAAATGTGCCATTTAGCAAATGCACCGTGGCATTTACTGTCCTGCCCACACTTCGGGATTCTTTCACTAAAGAATTAACTGGGGCTTTTGCCAGTCAGTACTACTACATGTCCTATCAACAAACAATAACCTTTAATCTGCTTTTAGAAGTGATTTAAACCTGTGCTAACTGAAACTCTGACTAGCTAGAAAGACTGTGATGGGAAGGCCGCTGAGTTATGCTGTGAAAGAAGCACATTTACCGTGAACTATGGACATGGAAAAAATCAATCAGCTGCCATTACTTCTTGAGAACATCCCATAATTCTTGCAAAGAACAGATGAGTTGACCTGCAATTGACCCAATTGATGGGAAAGGGTTCATAGGACATTTAACACAAGAAACATTGGAATTGACCATCAAGGCATGCAAGCAGAAGCAATGAGAACATGGAAAGAATTTGTGGAGGAAATGTTTAAACTTGTGGTAAACTAAACCAGGTGGGTGCCACTCACCCAGTTTACTCTGCATAGGAGATAGTCTTGTGGACAGGCTGCCTGAGCTACACTTCTTAGTATGTAAGCATTTTGGTAAGTATTTGCCAACACTTATCAAACTTTTTTCTTTGAGCATCTGGCAGCAGCTGATTAAAATTACTGAAGACCAGCATCTTAAAGTCAAAGTAGCATGTAATTGCCAAATAGGACATAAGATTTAGAAGTATATTAACACAACAAAGAGACCCAATGCATCTTTTTCTATATGAGCTCAGAGGGCCTATCTATTGCTCTGGTATGGTCCAGCCTGTTTCTTTCCCTGGGTTGGGAGAACTAGAGTGCTTGCTGGAGACAGCAGCCAGGTAGGATTCAGTTGTGGATGTTCTGTTATATATTAAACACTGAAATCAACTGATAACTAATACATCAAAGAATTTTTGAGTAGTAAAATGTATACAGAATAATTCTTGGAGGGCAATTACTTTTGGAAGAATTGAATGACAACAGAGCAAAAACATTTAGACTGTTAAATATTTTATATCTAAAAAATCATGCTATGTTTTCCTAAAGAACATGGTGTTTCAACATCGATATGGGTGGTAATTTCTCCCACAAGTTTAGGATTAGGACCAGTCTCCATTCTTGCACTCAATAAGTCTGTAATCAAAACCAGTGTAATGCCCAACATATTAGTCAAGCCATACTTCTATCCCTTCTACACGTGTTCTTTATTAATGCATCAAAACTTCTCCCCTACAAACTGTTAAAAGACCAATAATGAATAAACCATTCAAATAAACCATGCAGCAGAGCTCTATGTTAATGATAATAATCAATACCTGCATTTCCCTTGGGAAGAAATTCAGTCTATAAAGTTATTTGCTTTGGGAAGGATTTGGGCAACAGGCATTCTTGTTGCTTCAAACCGACAGCAGGGAGTCTGAAGCATACTGTTAACACCCTTTTGAGTAGATGTGACTACAGTTTCAATCTATTGAAATTCCCTCTGCGTTGCTTAGTATTTAATCACAATCTTTATTGGCATTTATTCATTGTAACTGTACTTTATTCATTTATTCACTTAAATGTTTATACAAAATTGAATATATAAAACTGTGGCAACATCTTTTATGAGCAACAAATAAAAATTAAGCCTGCTTGCATTGCATGTGCATATCTATTCAACAGATGCCCTGTTATTGTGTGATGGATGTCTGTGCCAGAAAAAGAGCTAGAAGCATATTTTGTTTAGTTTAGAAATAATTGGTCCTTAAAAGATTTTCGGTTTTCTATTTATCAGATACACACACATATGTATATGCATACACCAAATTTATTGTAAACATGTCATTTGTATTTGCCACTGCCAGAATTCTGATTAAAAGGAAGCACGACGGGTCAGATTCTCCATTGCTAAAAGTCAGTCTATTTTCACTGCTGCCAGTCATAGCAACACAGTAGTGCCAGTACGGGCTGAGTGAGAGTATGGCCAGTGTTTCTCACAATTCTGTCAGAAAAAAGAATAAGTTCTTAACTTTAACTTACTTTTTTTTCCCCCTTGTAATTTTTTCCATGTTAGTCTAGGATATAGGTTTTCATTTTCTGCCAGGAAATAGAAACAAAAAAGTTTTCAAGATCACACACTTTATTATTCTGTTGTACTAAATTCTGCAGTAAAGTTCCCAGGATTGGTAAGATGGGAATAAGCCACCAAATTCTACTTGATGGGCCCGAGTCTAGTTTCCCTTGTGTGTGTTCTCAAAGAATCAGAGGTCACAGATATACTGTCCCATTTTGAAAATATGTGTATATAGGCAGTCAGAATGATATTTGTTCCCAAGTGAGAGGGACTTGGCCCACTACTAGCATCACTAACCATTCCCAAAATGCATGGCTGGTTGCACCAACAGCAGGATGCATTTTGTTCTGCCAGCCAATGTTTCAAACTGGCCACTGGAGAGAGAGACCATGTTATATCTCCAATAATGAGACCCATGAATAATTTCTCTGCATGCAGTGCCAGAGCCTCTTCTCTTACTTCTGTCCTCTGGAAAGATGTGTCTGGGTATTGTTTCTAGTGCAATGCCTCTTTGTACCTGCAGCACTCTGGCCCCTCATCAGAACAGAGATGGTATGGGTACAGTGTTTATCTCAGGTTTTAAATATTGAGCTTAGAAGAGAATTTCTGGGGGAAAAAGAATAATTCAAGAATCAATAACAGGATTTTTGGACAAACAGCTGCCTCTTCAGGCACTTAATTTTGAAATTGCTTCATGGGAGTCACTTGAAGACCTTCCTTTTTGTCAGCAAAACCCCTATGGCACTTAATTCTTGGCCACAATTAACAGTTCTGAGTCTGTTTTGTGCCTAAAATGCAGTGGGACACACAAGTACCTTTACTCTTCTTTAGCTGTGGGGTTCTGATCCAGGGCATATGCTCTAACCACATGGAATAAACCCACAGGAGGAGATATCCCTGACCATTCGAGTGTCAACACATTCAGTTTGCACTGACCTTGATCCAGGGACAGTACGCATGAATTAGTAGACCATAAATTTGAGCATTGGCCTGGAATAAATATTTATATAAATAAGAATGACATAATCACCAGAGACTAATATTAGTATGTCACATCATATCCTATAACTTGATAGCAAAGATGGGATGGCAAATGGGGGACTGAAACTCCCACTTGCTCTATGAGTAGTTTAGCCCTTTATAAAAAGGTATTGACTTCAGTATCTAAACCCAGGAAAGAGTTAATGATTGCACAATGGTATGTCTACCCAGCTTGGATTTAGGCATCTCTGTCTCACAAAGAAGGGGGCTTTAAGCCAAGTTCTTCACTTCAGCAACTCCTCCTAATTGCCTTAAAAGTTCTGTACTCTGGGTTTTTTAATCCTGTTCTGAGGTACCTTACTGATCATTAAAGTATTTCTCTAATCACTGTGTGGAAAATGTACTTACCTAACTTGTGGCTGGGGATGCTGCTAAGTAGAACTGAAGAGGTAGTTTGGCTCACTGCTGCACTGAGCCAAAATTCCCAGTGTCAGTGCAGGCCTCTGAGATTATCATTAAGCAGGAAAAAAATCCTCTTTAAAATAGTATTTCATGCAGTAATTTCAGACTGATGGAACTAATTCTGAGAATTATAAATTACTCAAAGTAATGGTGATAAGGACTCAAGTGGCAACTAGAAGCAAGATACAGACTCGTATTTTAGGGCCACTAGGGACCACTAAACTCATCTAATCTGACCTGCTGCCTAGTGCAGGCCGAACAATTTCATCTAATAGTTCCTGCAACGAACAGAAATATTCTTCCCTACAGTGCAAGTTAGAATTACTCAGTCCCTTAGCTTGTAGCTAAGCAAGAATATAGCCCTTAAGAGGACATCCAGTTTTGATTTAAACACTTCAAGTTTGAATAAACCCTTTTCCAAATATAAAGAAAAAACAAAGAAAATACAAAGAAAACCAAGTCTCCACATTGCTTCTCATTGGAAGGTAAAGAAACAGTAAGGACAGTGGTTTTCTGAATTACAAAATTGTGAGTTGTACAAGAAGCTGTATGAGTCCAGTGTCAGCCAAAGATGTATTTATTTGTTTATTTCCTTTATTCTTCTATATATCACTGAGGTTTTTAAGTAGGTTAATTCTGGACGCTGAAAGGGTTTTCCTTTCCTTTCCTTTCCTTTCCTTTCCTTTCCTTTCCTTTCCTTTCCTTTCCTTTCCTTTCCTTTCCTTTCCTTTCCTTTCCTTTCCTTTCCTTTCCTTTCCTTTCCTTTCCTTTCCTTTCCTTTCCTTTCCTTTCCTTTCCTTTCCTTTCCTTTCCTTTCCTTTCCTTTCCTTTCCTTTCCTTTCCTTTCCTTTCCTTTCCTTTCCTTTCCTTTCCTCTCCTTTCCTCTCCTTTCCTCTCCTTTCCTCTCCTTTCCTCTCCTTTCCTCTCCTTTCCTCTCCTTTCCTCTCCTTTCCTCTCCTTTCCTCTCCTTTCCTTTCCTTTCCTTTCCTTTCCTTTCCTTTCCTTTCCTTTCCTTTCCTTTCCTTTCCTTTCCTTTCCTTTCCTTTCCTTTCCTTTCCTTTCCTTTCCTTCTTTCCTTTCCTTTCCTTTCCTTTCCTTTCCTTTCCTTTCCTTTCCTTTCCTTTCCTTTCCTTTCCTTTCCTTTCCTTTCTCCTTTCCTTTCTCCTTTCCTTTCTCCTTTCCTTTCTCCTTTCCTTTCTCCTTTCCTTTCTCCTTTCCTTTCTCCTTTCCTTTCTCCTTTCCTTTCTCCTTTCCTTTCTCCTTTCCTTTCTCCTTTCCTTTCTCCTTTCCTTTCTCCTTTCCTTTCTCCTTTCCTTTCTCCTTTCCTTTCTCCTTTCCTTTCTCCTTTCCTTTCTCCTTTCCTTTCTCCTTTCCTTTCCTTTCCTTTCCTTTCCTTTCCTTTCCTTTCCTTTCCTTTCCTTTCCTTTCCTTTCCTTTCCTTTCCTTTCCTTTCCTTTCCTTTCCTTTCCTTTCCTTTCCTTTCCTTTCCTTTCCTTTCCTTTCCTTTCCTTTCTCCTTTCCTTTCTCCTTTCCTTTCTCCTTTCCTTTCTCCTTTCCTTTCCTTTCCTTTCCTTTCCTTTCCTTTCCTTTCCTTTCCTTTCCTTTCCTTTCCTTTCCTTTCCTTTCCTTTCCTTTCCTTTCCTTTCCTTTCCTTTCCTTTCCTTTCCTTTCCTTTCCTTTCCTTTCCTTTCCTTTCCTTTCCTTTCCTTTCCTTTCCTTTCCTTTCCTTTCCTTTCCTTTCTCCTTTCCTTTCTCCTTTCCTTTCTCCTTTCCTTTCTCCTTTCCTTTCCTTTCCTTTCCTTTCCTTTCCTTTCCTTTCCTTTCCTTTCCTTTCCTTTCCTTTCCTTTCCTTTCCTTTCCTTTCCTTTCCTTTCCTTTCCTTTCCTTTCCTTTCCTTTCCTTTCCTTTCCTTTCCTTTCCTTTCCTTTCCTTTCCTTTCCTTTCCTTCCCTTCCCTTCCCTTCCCTTCCCTTCCCTTCCCTTCCCTTCCCTTCCCTTCCCTTCCCTTCCCTTCCCTTCCCTTCCCTTTCCTATAGTGATTCCAGTCAATATAGCTTTGGACATATTCCAAAACCACTGCAACTAATAGAAATCTTTCATTGTCTTAGACATACTTTGGAGCTAACTCAATGTCTAAAACATGCTCTAAAATGTTGACCCACACAATGGGCTATAAGACAAACCCTTTATGACTAATTTTACACTTACTAATCACTAAGTATTAAAGCTAAGTGGCATCTTGAAAGTCAATTTATATGCTTCAAAAAAGAAAGGAGAAAACCTTAACCTTAGTACATGGTACCTAACATGACAAAAAGAAGCTTCCTTCTGCTGCCACTTATACTGAAAGAAATAAGTAAAGAAAAGAAAATGCTAGGATAATCAAAGACTGATCATAAAATGGATCAACATCATATTGCAAATATATATATGTAATACATATAGTAGCTGAATCTGAACTAATAATGGAGTGCATTTTATATTAGCAATTCAGTGTCTCTCAGAAGATACAGTGGATAGGCCTTTGTCACAAAGAGACAGTCCCAAGATTGTTTCAGAGGATAATTTGGTCTATTGAACTGATGGGATGTGAGGTTACATGTCCAAAGGATCAAAAATTACTGTCAGAGAAAATTGGCGAGGTCATTTGACTCCCTCCTGGAATTTGTTCCAATGAGCTGAGAATAAATGGAGTACGAAAAGCTTGGAGATAGCCTACCAAAATCTAAATACATTCAAGAAACTGTTGACCTCTTTTTTACCAAAGCTTAAGGCTCATTTCTCAACTACCATATTGCACCCTTGTGCAACCTCCCTCATTAATGGTCTGTGGTAGGATAGAGGGAAACTTCTATCGAATGACTGTATCACTCTAGTTTCAATCAGCAAGGAAAATCTAATATAGAAGGAAAAATAATTGGTATTAGGCAGAGGGCCATCTATCCTTGATTACCTTGGAGTGGTTTAGGAACTGAATAACAAATATTTGAGTCTCAAAATAATCTCTGGTCTCCCTGATCAGAAAAAATCCACCCTTCCCCGTCACCATCCTTGTCTTTTGATATGTCATAATTGGTAATGGCAGCTCAAAAGCTGCCATGGAGTATATTTATGGTAATTTCAAACTAAGCAAAAAGTCATTTGCATAGCTATATCCTGAGTTGGGAGCCACCCAACCAGCTCATAAGACATGCTAAGGAGAGAGCATCAAACTTTAGACAAGCTTGAAAAAATTTAAGGCTAACGATATCTTGTATCAGAAATGCCTCATGGATTGGCTGTTAAGCAGAGTAGAGTAGACCTAAATTGTTTCAGTGTGGAGCAACTGTTCCACAGTTGTTCTAAGTGAACCTTCATTTAGTGCATCATTGTTCTGTGGTAAAACGATGGTCTTCTGTTGAGTAAAGGGATTTGATTGGTAACAGAAAACAGTACAATGAGCAAAAGATCCAGAGGAGAGCTCGCAAAGAACAATGTTAGATGAATGTAGATAACAGCCTTCTTTCTTTGACAAAACCCACCATTTTGCATTTTTAAAATGTGCCAGAGAGCCTTCTTTCACTATCATCAGCCAGGAACCTAGGCTGTTTTCATTAAGGCTTCATTTGTGGTATGAATATTTTTTGTTAAAACATGTTAAATGAAGAGAAGAAAATTTTATTTTCCATCCTCAAAAAACCCCAAGAAATTCTAAAGATGTGCCTCCAGCCCATCCTATGAACAGATTTAAGAGGTGTGTGCTGAATGGCTGTCTCAGACTTCCATATCTTCTGTACTTAGTTTTGCAACCCACTCCTAAGGAATTAAAATAATTTCTTAATAATCACTGATTACTTCTATTACTAGTTCTATTACTAGCATGTATACCAAAATATTATTTTACCATTGCATGTCTTTAAAGATAGCCTTCTGTTATTCATGTGGAAAGTGCAAAAAAATAAGTACTTTTTAACATTCCTGTGTGCTTTCTGTGATATCTGTTCATTACTCAAGAGCAGCACATGTTACACAAATTGTATGCTGTTACAGCATAAGATGGTTTACAGCCAATGCCATCAGCTGGAAAGTGTTTGATCCCAGTTCAATGGTTTTCTAGGGATTGTGTGATCCTCAGGGGTTTTGCAGGCTTGCAAGATTTGAAATACATAGACATTTTATGGAGTGCTTTGTGGTGTCTGCTGAGTGGTTTCCCTCAGGTTGCATCAATTCACCACACTAATCAACTGATGGCAATAAACAAGAGTCATTTAATTACTATTAGAGACCACTTGCTGCCTCTGGATATAGATAGGTAACTGCCAGTGACTTTAACAGGAGGTGCTGATGGGAGCCTGAGCCTAGAATCTAATTCTATGCAGTTTGGTTTTACTCTCTTGCTTAATGGTTTGGCTGGAAATCCAAAGACCTAGATCGTGTTTTCAGGCATCTTTCTCTGGCTGCAGCAAAACTGCTTTATCAAAATGCTCCATCAGCATCCTCATGGCCTTATCTCCCAAATGCACACATTTTCCACTACAGGAGTACCCTCAGCATACTGGAGATGAACACCAAAAAAGAAAACTACTTCACTCCACATGCAGCCTGGGCAAGACTACACCTGGAAACATTGATGCCGTAGATCCACTAAGTCATGGCCTGCAAGGTAGAGGCAACACCACAGAGCACGTTACTCAGTTTCCCTCTTCTAAAATTTCACAATGCTGGCAGAGGTTACTGTTACTATTATACACTATTACTATGGTCCACATGCAAACATGGAGCCAGAGTCTGCCCACACCATGCCAAACAGGGAACCACCCACATGTACCAGCATGGCTTACATTCCTCCCTGCAAGTTGCCTAGCAAAAGCCCTCCTCCTCTCAGCCTCATGATCCAACCTGCATTTATGTATTAATTTCTAGCAAAGCCATCATTAGCCAATCAACAGAGTCATTCCTTTGAGTAGTGAATTTAGACTAAGACTTAAAAAAAAGAAAAAATCAGTCTAGTTGATGAGATATCAATTCCACCTTGCAACTTCCATAGGAATAATTTAACTCTTGGAAATTCATAGTAAATTATTCAACACTAAAAATGAAAATGTTGGAAAGATTATTATATCTTTAGGATTTCAAACCATTTTGGATTTGATGACTGATACAACCCAAAGAGTGCTGAAGCTGTATCTTTACCATGATTAGAACACCTTTTTGCTCCTCAGTGCTAGCAGTAGCCTGATTGTAGCTTAGTCTCCAAAACCTAGATTCGCCTCATCTAATTTTAGATTCCCAAATGAGGTAACTATTGTGCCCCTGTAGCCAAATAAATGCAGTATCACCATGGCTAGTAACACTCTACAGCCTTTTTAATAACTGCAAGGACTCAGGATGGGGCTTTTCAGACTCTCCGTGTCTGGACTTGCAAGTTTTGTTTCAGCTTGCTTAGTTGAAACTGCAATTGCTTAATGACTGGGTGGACATTACCTATTTTACTTTAGCCTTGCTTAGCTTTGTATAATTTTGTGCTGCAGCACCTATTGCTGTTGTAATGTTGATATATTTCCTGTAATAGATACCAGTTACAGGTAGCTATTCTGGTAGTTAATCCATGTAGTATGAATTATGTATGACTCCTGAATAGCAATGTGGTGTAGCACAATACAAGTGCAGGATGCTAGCAGGGGCTACAGAAGCGTGGGACTAAGCCCAGAAGCTTCAGGGCTGTACACAACTTACCCATTATCATCTACTGAGCACTAAAGGAATGCAGCTCCTGGAGCTGGGTGAAGCTGATTTTAGGAGTCACCAAGAGAACAAGGAAACAAGTATCTAACACATGTAATACACACCATCTAGAATAAATTCAGAAGTAATTTGAAATTGCAGGTAAATGAAAAAAGAGCTCGTTGTAGACTTTGTTAGAAAGCCAAAATAGTCCCAAATGTGTTCTCAGGTGAGGAGGAAGAAGCCATCATCACTCTCCTCCTGTCAAAGGCCTTGAGATGCTGAGTATTGCAGTAACCAGAGTACTGAAGTAAAGAGGAAAAGTAAAGAATGCTATACAGTGGCCAGAGAAAAAATGAGTTAATGAATGAAAGATAAGTAAGAAGAAAAAAATGTTGTAAATATTCAGCCCAAGACATATGGGGACTGATTTATGAAAGTGCTGAGTGCTCACATCTGCAAGCGAAGTGTACTTGAGCTGTGTTCTGGATATACAAAGTGCTATAGCAATCCTAAGTACTCTGAAAATGAGGCCGCCAGGAGCTATATTTTTAAATATATTTAGGCACCAAAACTTGCAAAAATCATGCCTACAGGGATTTTCAAAAGGACCTGAGAAGTTAGGTGCCTGACATCCATGAGGAGGGGTTAGCATCTCCTTAGGCTAATGATCTCCTCGGACTAATTTGCCTACCTGCACCTTTAAGGTTTCAAAAAATCTGTCTCTGAGTATCTGAAATTTGGCAGCCTAAATGAATTGATATTTTTGACAGCATTTGTCTAAGTCACTCTATGCCTCAGTTCCTTTTGTTTAAAAAGGATAATAATACTATCTTGTGTCACAGGGCTGTCAGGAAGACACATTGAACTAAAGGCTTTGGAGCATTCGGAAACAAGGGTAAGAAAGCTATTGAAACATCTTAGCATCTGATCATGTGCAGATTTACCCCACAGTGCAGTGTTTGGATAATGTAGACAAAATACAGCTCAAGCTACAGCTAGGCAGGAGAATCATGCCTGTTAAGAGAATTTTGAGGGGTGGGATCTGTGCTCTTCTTTTTCCTTTTTTATTTTTTTAAGAATGTGTGATTACAATTAAAACAAATTATTTAAATATATACAGACATCCTTAAGAAACTCTTTCAAATGTCACATCATTATCTGAGCCAAAGAGTGACTTCAGTACCTTGAGAGACTTATCATCAGGTCTGCTGTCCTGATTCACAATTGACTTAGTGTATCGAACAGAAGTTTAAAAGGCAATTTGATCATGGTTCCTAAGGACCCAGAGGAGAAGACTTCTGATATTTGGGACACTTTAATCTGAGAGACAAGAGCATAACAAGATTCAGTTTCTGGATAAGCTGGAGACAGAAAAGTACAAATTAGGAAGAAGAAACAAATTTTAGCAAGGAGGGTAATTAATAATTGATGCAGCTTACTAAGGGAAGAGGCAAATTTATCATAACTAAGTCTTTAATTCAACGTTGAATGCTTTTCCAAAGGACAGGATGCAAACAGTAAATTTTGGTGCTAGATAGCAAAAGGAAACAATAATTCCCACCTGCAGAGGAACTACTGGGTCACATTGTCTGTCCTGCAATATGTAGGCATCCAGACTAAGGCAGTGTCGTCTCCTCTGGACTTAAAATGACTGTATCTATACTTGGCTGCCTTTCATGATGTACCAAAGATGGGTGCATACCATAAGATGTACAGCACGCAGACACTGAACTAAACATGCAGCAGCTATCTTTGAGGCATGTAGTGTGCTTTTTTTGTCTTTTTCAGGAAAATTAATGACAGGTAATTATTACATATCATTTTTATAACATTATATATCTGCATTCCTCCTTAATGAATTGTGCTGGTTTTGTCTGAGATAGAGTTAATTTTCTTCACCATAGCTAGTATGGGGCTATGTTTTGGATTTGTGCTGGAAACAGTGTTGGTAACACAGAGATGTTTTTGTTACTGCTGAGCAGTGCTTACACAGAGTCAAGTCTTTGCTGCTTCTCACCCCACCCCACCAGCGAGTGGGCTGGGGGTGCACAAGGAGTTGGGAAGGGACATGGCTGGGACAGCTGACCCCAGCTGACCAAAGGGACATTCCATACCATATGGCAGCATGCTCAGCATATAAAGCTGGGGAAGAAGAAGGAAGCAGGGGATGTTCGGAGTGATGCCGTTTGTCTTCCCAAGTAACTGTTATGTGTGCTGGAGCCCTACTTTCCTGGAGATGGCTGAACGCCTGCCTGCCCATGGGAAGTAATGAATGAATTCCTTGGTTTGGTTTGATGGTGTGCACGGCTTTTGCTTTCCCTATTAAACTGTCTTGATCTCAACCCACGAGTTTTCTCCCTTCTGATTCTCCTCCCTCCCTTCTACCCTTCTGATTCTCCCCCCCATCTCCCGGGGGGGAGTGAGCAAGCGGCTGTGTGGTGCTGAGTTGCCGGCTGGGGTTAAACCACAACGTGAATATAAATTAAAACACTGTGCGGGACGTCTACTCTATTGTACATTAAATAATAAACAGATCAAAGAAGAAGGGAAGAGTAAACTATATCATAGTGTGAAAATTATTTACATTCAGACATATGCAATGGCATTTCTGTTTTTTTGCTTTTGTTATGTGCTTGCATTTGCTTTGAATGTCATTATTTCAAAATGTTAAGGTTTTACATGTTCCAGAGACTATATTCGTCATCAAGGGTAATATAGATGATAAGAATAGTTTTTGTAACTGTTTTTTTTTCCAGCATTAAACATAAATAAATTATATAAATAAATGTATGCCATTAGTTTGGAAGGGGTTGTATCCCTTTGTATCAACCATGAATTTACATCCTAATTTGTATGTTCCTACAATTCAATACTTCTTGAAAGATAGCTAGAAAGCCTTGACAGAGAACAAGCCACTTTATATTGGACACGCAGTCTGGGACATGGCCAACTAAAAGTGATCATGATTGAGATGGTACAAACTGAAAAAAGGGGAAGAAAAATTTCTTGTCATAGCTACTTTGAAACTCTCGCATTTCAAAAACTCACATATCCATTGGTTTTCCTCTGAATAAAATTCCAGAGAGGAATTCAGAGTTTATATAAATTCAGGCAGTAGCATCTAGACTCTGACTTGTAATAGGTTATTCAGTTAGGCATTTAGAAAAAACATGACGGGACCTAATCTTGCCACACTTGTTATTCATGCTGCAAATAGTCCCGTTGCAGTCACATGACTGAGAATCATCAGGCACAGTATTTATATATTCAATATTATTCAAATAAAGGAGAGGTAATAAACTGGAGGTGGGATGGGAGTACTGCTTCTTTTCTAAATCCATTAGCTAATTTTGAAAGAGATATTTCCTCTCTCCACAGACCTTGTGTCTCTTATGTCCCTAGACAATCACAGCCACAACAGTAATTATTCAAATTAGTACTTTTTTATTTTGAAATATTTAAAATCTCAATACTAACGAATAATCTTAAACCAATTTGTAGCACTAATCAATACCATGATCCATGCGTCACATTAAAATACTAATATATTTTAATACTGCCTTTCTGACTGTAATCTGGGATATTCCCATTAATCTTCTGGTTTTGGATTTAGCAATAGCTGCTTGGTTTCCGGAAAGTGTTTTCTCAGAAGAGTGAATTAAACTGGACTTTGTGAATGTTGACATCCAGTGTGATTAATCGTGTTCTGAATGCACCAGTGGAGTCCTGGAGTTTGTCTGTACTCAAAATATATTAATTACTGTATGGATTTTACTCAAGTGGTACTTTATAGCAAGAATTGTACTCACTGTCCTACTTGTTCTTCAATCTTATGCCCTCACCAGAAAGCTGAAACTTTTCCAAATGTACTTTCTTAGAATTTTCGATTTGTCAGATGCAAGTGAATTTTGTGACTACTGTTTCTCTAATGATTCATAAAGTATATGAATGATTTTATGTATTTAACTTAATCAGCATAAACAATTCAAAATATTCTCCTACTTGCTCTGCAAATTTGCAAAAGATTATTTGAACATTAACTTATTGTTAACTGGAATGAAAACCTTTGACTGTATACATACTTGAGGTGGAAATTTCCAAAGTACCGAGTGGCTTTTTTCACCACATCCCCTGCAGTCAGCATGAAGGCAGCTTCTCACATCCCTCTGTGGACTTGGCTTGTCTGCATACACAAACTTCCCACTCTGTTGCATATTTTCTAACATCAAAGGAGTTTGGGGCTTTTCAAATCTCCCAGCTGCCTACCCTATGTGAATACACCATTTGGAGCCGATACATGATCATTATTACTAAATGTTATTTGGAACCATACTGGTGGACCATGACTTTGTTGTCCTACATTCTGTAAAATGTGAGAACAAAAAGATTGTTTGTGACTCCAAACAGGTTACGGTCTTTCCAGATGAAAGAATGAAATCAGGAATGTTAGAGAGGAGCTCAAAAAAAAAAAAAAAAGACAGGCCTATAATTAATAATTAACAGTTGTAATGGATACTGAAGAAAAACACTGAGAGGGAACAGAGGATTAACTCTCACATGGGTGAAAAGACTTCTAAACCTTAATATGTCCCTGAAAGGACACTGTAAAAAAGGTTACTACAGAGTTTAATGCTTAGCTTGTCTCCATTAGTTCGATCTCATATATACAGAACCATGCTTCAAAGAGAAAACATGTTCATTTTTCTAACTGTAGGCTCTGCACAACCAGACGAGGCCCTAACATGAAAAGGGTGTATTGCTATTCCCTCAGTGTTAGCAGTAAAAATTGCCAGACAAGCTGGGACCTCGGATATTTTCTTCCAGTAATGCACTCAATAACATTTCCAATATTCTGCCATCTGTATCAATCTGAAATTAAGCTATGCCTGCATTGTAGACTTCTGCTGGCATAGCTTTGTGAGCCACTGATTCGAAAATGTCTTCCAGAAGTTCCTGTTATAAGTCCACTTGCATTTA
Organism: Ciconia boyciana; assembly: GCF_034638445.1. Classification (NCBI taxonomy): domain Eukaryota; kingdom Metazoa; phylum Chordata; class Aves; order Ciconiiformes; family Ciconiidae; genus Ciconia; species Ciconia boyciana. The sequence continues at coordinate 44,905,977 of NC_132936.1, forward strand.
AAATAAAATAAATCAAAAAAACCCCAGAGCTTTTAGCTGTTTAACTCATTTAGCTATTTAGCTTAACTCAGAGGTAATCAGGTAAAGTATGCAATATATAGCTTTCGCAAGATAAGCCGCATCTTTACTAGGAAAGAATTGCTGCTATGGTACACTACTGTAGGAATGCCTTTAAACCTTTTCTAGTGAAAACATGGCCCTTAGTGAACAATTCTGTTGATGATACACAGAACAGAGTTTGCAGTGTAGCTGTATTGACTTAGTAGCACTAGCCAATGTTCAAAGAAATTGGTACATTCTTTGTTTCCAAAATCACTAGATTTAATATTGAATTATTAAAGAAACAAATCTGTTGATATGTTTATGCTCCTTTTTTCCTGCATTAAGCTTAATTTTAGTACACCACTGCTGGAATATATATGAAGTATCAATGATATAATACTGGTGCACAAGATAGGAGTCAAGGCAGGAGAAATCCATAATTAGATTTTTCTCAGTACATCCATCTTCATTTATCCAAGAGGCCAAAGTCATTATTATTTACTCAAGAATCTCCTTGGAGAGTAGAACTGTAAAGATTTACTGCATATTATGAGAATCTGTAAGTATATTGAAGTTCCCTAGTTCAATTATTTGTCCCTTTTACATTTGATTAAAATAGGAAGAAAGTTATACTAGTGCCTGTATGTTTGGTTTCTGATTATATCTTCCCTCTCCAAAATTGTTCCTGTAATGGTAACTATATTTCATTTCTTCTCTCACACTTTGTTTCTTTTTTCATCAGCTGATATAAGCTGACCTGTAAAGTTCTTCGTATTTGGTATGAGAAGACGATCAAATTTGTTAAGAAATTCATGACAGAAAGTCTTAAGTAGAGAAGTTGTACTTTTCACAGCCATCCTTTGTGCTCAGTGGAGATTGAGGCTTGGATGCAGCAAAGCAAGTCTCTCTTATAAATAATGGTCCCCCGGACCAGTTTGGATTCATGAGTGAAGACCTTGCTGTATCCTGGCCTATTAAAGCAAATCCTATTAAAGCAAAACGCTTTTTCAGGATCAGTCCTATGAGCCATAGTGCAAAGGCACTTAATTTTAAATTTTAAATCTGATTGTCCTGTATAATGTGAAACTGCTGCTTAGAAAAGAGCCTTATTCAATAAAAATAGCACTATGCACACACGCACACACAAAACCCAAAACTCAAAACCACCCTAGTTTACCATAGATTACTTAATCTCTCTTATTTCCTTGATAAAATATATTGAGCAAACAAAATATTCTGTGAATAAATGAAAGCTGTAATAAAGCCCACTAGCTACATTTCCATATAGAAGATATTTTAATAAGTGTTTTATTTTGTTTTCTCTAAAATAAAGGCATTAGCTGATGCTATAAATGTGCCTAAGAACGGAGACTTAAACCACTCAGATATCAGAGTTAAATGTGTTCAACCTGCCATAGAAAGTAAAAAAAAAATAACATACAGTTCTATATCAGATTCAAATATTAGTAGTATTTTATGTGATTTTCTATCTTAATCCTATTCAAAGCCTCAACCTGAGTTGAGGTCTCACCATACAGCACAGTCCCCATCCAGATCTAGGATCCTACGCCTTGTCCCACAACCCTGCAAACTGCAACGGGCCACTGCGCTCATCAAGGTCATTAAGGCTGATTGCACAGCGCCAGGTACCAGCATTAGTCAATCCAGCTGTAGAATCAGGGCCAAGTTTAAGGCAAGCCATAACTAATGAACGACAAGAACAGTAAGCCAAAGGATGATAGATTTTTAAAGGATGCAGTTAACCCCCAAGCCAACAATCAATTACAAATAGGAAAATGCACACGGGACTCCCAGGAGCACAGGTTCTGGGTCCTCTAAAATGAATGCGGATGAAAACAGAAGCCCTGCCCCTGCAAACACTGGTGGGACTAACTTTATGGCAACAACACCAGTAGCACTGTGTACGTTTCAGTACTGCCTGCCAGTTTTTAGTAAGTGCTTAAATGTTCTTACTTTAAAAGCGTGCCTGACATAAATGTTCAGACCATGTTAGGTAAAAAATAAATCCTCATCTTTTTTTACATTATTTTGATAAATATCTACTTTTGGGGCTGGGGAGCCCTTTGGGGGGCGGATTGTTGCATTTTGGTTTATTTTTGTAATTTTGTTCTGTTTCTTTTGACCTTTACAATATCCTGCTTAAAAAAAATCAGTCTCTATCTATATTTTTTTACTTTTAAAAAGTCTATTAATATCCATGTTTTCCATTATGTGAATGAAACCTTTTATCAAACTGTGGTCTACGAAAATATTTTGGAATATTCAGAAAACAACATACACATATTCCCAGTCTAAGGTAGCAAGCTCAGCAGCCAGCCAGCAGCCAGCTTTTGCAAAGGCAATTTATGTAGCAATGGTATAATCACAAAAGGCTTACATTTTCTCTCCAATGAGAAAAAAATGTTTACTGCTCTCACACAAAGGTTTTATAGAAGAGATGTAACCTCATATCTGAGAATAAACCAGTTCACTACAATGTCACTGAAATGTAAGGGTTAATGTTTGTACTCTTCATAAACAAAATGCTGATATAGTTTCAAAACAGAAAATCTTGATAAATCCTTGTACATAAACATAAATCCTTGTACATATACATAAAGAGCATGCAAGAATCTGCAAGAATCTGAAATGAGCCCTGTAATTTCCTGAAGAACTGACGAATTTCAAAAAAAAAAAATTTTGGTGAAGGAAAAATTTTCTGTGGGCATATATGTGCTTGCTTTGATGCAGACGAAATTTGTAGTCAAAGCTAGGAGAGAGCTAAAGTCATTCATCTGAGAACAGACAGGACCTCGGCGGTTCATTTCCTATTCTGAATCTCAGAGGAAAAAAAATGTTTACCCTCCGTCTCTATTTCTCAGGAATCACTCTAACTACCAGGGTACCACTACACTGGTCTCAGTTGTCCCTGCTGGAGCCGTTCATCAGCAACTACAGAGCAAGAGAGGAACAAAAAAATTAACTATATTTAAAACTGTATTAAGTATACTAAAACCTTGTATTAACTATATTAAAAAATGTAACCTAATTTCTGTGCCACTCAGGCTAGATAAGTTCTTGCTCAGAGAGGTCATTACCTATGCAGATCCCAAATCTTCCCCACTGCCCAGTTTCCCTTCCCTTCCCTGACTATTCCATCTCTCTTAATAGCCTAGAACCCTTGCTGGAGAAGGCAGAAGAGGGATGGGGGGGACAACCAGTACAGGGGAAATAACAGAAATCTGCAAATTAAGGGGGTGCTCAGATCTAATCCCTAGATCTGAGCACCTCTAGCACTGAGACCAGAGAAGAGAAAAGCACTGACAGTTTCGTTTGTTGAGAATTTCCTTGTGAGCAGCAATGGCTCAAAATGAAACACTAAGTCCTGCTCCTACTGGCTTTGCAGATATCCAAAGTTGGACTTCATAATTTTACAATGTGCCTCTTTCCCTCCCCTTGCGCACTCTACTTGGTGGTTGCATGGCTTGGTTGAGCCTACAGATACCAGAGGACATCCTCTAGCCAGGGGCTGTAACCTGCCTTCTAGTACATATTTTTGCCAATAGCTGCAGGGGAGTAGAAGCAGGTCCCTGACCTTCTCTCAACAATTTCATGAAAAAGATGCACGTCTTAGTAATTTTTCTTTTTCCCAGGGAGTTCTTACTAGCTTCGAAGAATAGTGGCACTCAGAAATACCTTCATGCCAACAATGAGCTCACAGTGGTTTGAACCAATTCCCACTATGGTTATAGAAATATTCGTATTGTCTTTAGTGAACTTTGGGTCAGGCCTCTCTTTTGGAATAAACCTGTTAGAAGACCAGACCAATTCTCTACGTGACTGTAGCCCTTACAGCAAATCAGCAGTTTGAAATGTGCAGCTACGTGGAAATCTACCCAATCTCTCTCTTCCCTGGCTTCACAAGTGGGAGCTGTTGATACCTGCACGGCTCTTGGTACAAGGCAGAGCAGAAGAGCATGGTAAGTTAATAATCCACAAGCCATTCAGAAACGTCTAGGACGGAGACACTGACACCAGGGAATCATATGTCTGCATTCGGCATCTAGTAAATTGTTTACTTGGAGGACTGATGAGAAAGGCACAGATAAACCTCTGAAACAACTCCTTGGCAGGTAAGGCTACTAACGTGCTCTAATAAATAGCGCTATGTTCTCATCAGCGCTATATCTTTTCCCCAAACGTACTCGCAGCAGTTTATCAACATTATATAATGCAGGGAGAGTTCAGAGCAAGGATAAAGAGTTGATAGCCAGCTTTTGGTGTGCTTGTTTATTTGACACACTTGATTTACAGGTCTCCTGTTTACACAATGCACTTTGAGCTGTTGTTTCTTTTATTCTGAATGTTAAAATAATTACCCTTGATTCTAAATAAAAATCCAGCAAGTCCTTTAGGTTTCAGGAGCAGGCTTGAAAGACTGCTTTTAAGAACTACTCCAGTGTATGGTTTATTTCTCATGCAGTCAATGATTATCGTACTCTATATGTTTTCCTCTTGTTTACCGCCTTTTTTCCCTACCACAGCACGGGTTTGTTTTTTCTTGCCGGGTGGGAAAAAAGAAGGAAAAAAGGAAGAGCAGGATAGGCAAGTGCTTTTCCCCTCGGGGCTGGGGGGGAGACAGAAAGAGGGGCTGGGGACCTCCTGCCCTTCAGAGGAGCAGGTCGCCCTTCCCGGGGGGGGCGCGCCGCAGGGACGCGCCGGCGGGGCAGCAGCGCGCCCGCGCCTACCGGCGCTGCCTGCGCGCCCGCCGCGGCCCCGGGGGGCTCCGGGGCCACCCTGCGGGGGAGGGCGGGGGGCGACGGCGGGGGGGAGCGCGGCTTCGCGGCCGGGGGAGCGGAGGAAAGGAGGGATGGCGGGATGGATGGATGAGGGATGGAGGGATAACGGGTGGAAGGATGAAGGGGTGAGGGACGGACGGATGGAAAGATGGAGGGGTGAAGGATGGAGGGATGGGAGGACGTGGGGTGGAGGGATGAGGGATGGAGGGATGAGGGATGGAGGGATGAGAAAATGAAGGCATGAAGGGCCGAGCGACGGAGGGCTGCAGGAGCGAGCGCCCGCTCTTCCCAGCTGCTCCCCCTCCGCTGCGCGCCCCGCTCCGCTCCCCGCCCCCCCGCCGCCGCGCGTGCCCGCGCCCGGGGCTGACTCCCCCTCGCATCCTCCTCCGGCGGCGGCGGCAGCGCCGGGGATGGGCAGCGAGAGCGCGCCCAGGAGCAGCCCGGGCCCCGCCGCTCCCCCCTGCTCCCGCGCCCGCTGCTGCTCCTGCCCCGCCGCCCCCCGCACCCCGGGGGCAGCGCCGCCGCCGCGCTACCCGCAGCCCCCGCCTCGGACGGGTGAGTCACCGGGCCCTGCCCCCACCCCAAAAAGCACCTGCCGGGCATCCCCCCTCCTTCCCCGCCGCCTCCCATCCCGGAACGGCCCTGGGGGTGAGCGCTGGCGGCGTGGGGGGTCGCGCTGGGAGGCACCGCGCTCACGCCTGCCCCCGCCCCCGGGGGAACGGAGGGTCCCGGCCCGGGCTTGCGCCCTCCCCACGGGGGCGGAAGGTCCGCGGGGCAGCAGGGGTGCCCCGGGGCTCCGCGGGGGAAGAGGCTCCCGCCCTGCGGCCCCTCCCGGGCACCGCTGCCCGTTCCCACGGGGGTCTCGCACACGCACAGGCGCACACACAGGCGCTTCGACAGCCCCGCTCCCCAGCTGGGGCCAGGAGCCCCTTGACCCCCCGCAGCACCCCCCCGCCCCGGGCGGCTCGGAGGAGGGGGCAGCGCCTTAACTTTTGCAAGGGACCATTGGAAGGTGGGGTGGACCCGGCTCCGCAGAGTTGGCTACTTCCCCGGAGTCCCCCCCGGGGAGGCGGGGGAGGGTCCCCGTCCCCCTCCCGGGGCCGCCGGGTGCAGCGGAGCGCGGCCCTTCCCGCGGGGCGGCCGCGGGGGACGAGGGGGTGGCTTCGTGCAGGACTCAGCGCTCAAATGGACTTTTCTGACGCTCCCCCCAATAAATAAATAATTAAATAAAGCCGGGGGGGGGGGGGAGAAGTCTGTGCTTGTTTTGCTTTCGCTGCCCAGAGCCGAGTGCAAATGATGGGATACTGTGGCTGAAAAGCGTGTTCTGGTTTTTATGTGTCATGATGCACACGGTTGGTTGTAGGTAGTGCAGTAACTATCTGTATCCCAATAGTTCCCTGTCGAAGGGTTGTTATGGCAGCAGCGCTTCCCCCTTCTTCTATTTAGCATCTCTGGCTCAGAGTAATGTTAAAGACCTGGAAACTGCCTTAAAAAAAAGGAAAAAAAAAAAGAGCAACCTCTTGCCTCTTTGCCAAATAGCCAACAAGTACGAACGTAAGATTCACACTAAATCTTCACTCCCTTCTCCAGAAGCTGGTGTTGTGATAACACTTAAGACTGAAGGAGGCTGGGGGGAAAAGTAATTTTTTTTTCCACAATTCCTGCTTTTGTTAAATTTTGTTGAAGTTTTTGCTTGGTTTTGCATTGGGTTTTTTTCATGTGTTTCACTTATACTTTTTTCTAGTATTCTTTCTCACTTACAGAGGACTTCTTAGTCCTGCATTACACCTGGTAAAGGGATTCAAGCGGTTCTACATACAAGTAACGCACAACATTTGTGGGAAGGGAAAGCTTGTAATTTTGTAGATGCAGCTTTTCTGTACAATTTACAGGATGATGAGTTTTATTCTTGCAATACAGAGAGGAATCTGTGTGAGACTCATCAGAAATGTTTCATCACATCTTAACTGTCACAGCTGGTGGCAGTCTGAAACAATAAGATTTAAAGGTTATTATGGAAATAAGTTTCTCTGTCACCTGTAATGGTCAGCCTGTTCTCAGTCAAACCGCAAATAGTTGTAAGGGAAACACTCTGATTCTGATTTCAGTTTAGTCAGTAGTGTTTTGGGAAACAGTGTTTAAACCGTGAAGCCTTTGATGTTAAAAATACATGAAATTGGTAGAGAGCTATATTATTCCGAAGTTTTTACTCTGCACTTGTATAGGTACCATTTGTTGTCTTCAACTGGAGTTTGCCTGAGTAGAGGTTGAGCAGTAAATGATAAGAACAGAAGGATTTTGTCCTGGAAGCTCCCACATTTTTATTTCCGGCAGAATATTTGCAGACTGATATTGATATTGCAGGATGAAATGTTATTGAATTGTGATATCTTGTTTCCAATTATGCATTTTGAAATAAGTTTTGCTTATCAGTAGGAAAGCAATACGAGTGTGTAACTGTTCATTTAAGAATGAAAAAATGCTGTCCCAGGATGATTCATGTGTTCAGACAGACTAGATTCAGGTTAAATAGGTGAACTAAAATAATGTAGTGTAAGTGATCCGTAACTAATTCTCATTGCTTATAATGAAAACAGGCACTCTTGTCATCTTCAAATTGGAATAGAGAGATGTTAGAAGAGAGATGAAGAACAACAAAATATATATTTTTAATGACAAACTAAACTCTTGAATAAACCTCAGATATTTCTGAGGAAATACAAGCATGTTTCTTAGTATAACTGTGGTCATGATTCTGATCCCAGCTAAATCTGTATGAGATTCTCCTCAGGCACTGCTGTGAGCAGAATCAAAGACATCTCTGCTAAACCTTTTTGAGGAACCAGGACATGAAAAGATCATTTGTATTTTTCCCCATTGCCATAGCTGGAAGGATTTATTTTATGTCTCATATGGAATATTCCACGCTTTACCCGTCTGAGCTGTACTCAAGCCTATAGTTCTTACTTGCCCAGACAACTCAGCTGAAATAATTCTTGTGAGAAAGAATAATGTATGTATAGCTATGGGCAGTTTTACTGGGCCCAACTAGTTAAATAATAGTCATGTTTACTGGAAAAAGGGTTTGACTTTGAATGATATTTTCATATCCGATACCAGTAAAATTTCATTTTAGGTAGTGGGAATAGCATCTTTCTTAAAATGGCATTATTTGTTTTATGGTTCTGATATGAAAGGACTAGCTGAATTTGATCAAGCTGGAGAGCAGATGTTTCCAACTTTAGTGATTTAAAAATATCCTTAGTGATTTAAAAATAACCTTAAATTGTAATGAAGAAAAGACAAATTTGGTCACTCTGAAAAGGGTTACAGATGAAGTTATTTGATACAAATGAACCAACAGACTGTACTTATTTAACATTAGACAGAGGTAAAATGGAACAAAAAAGAAAGCTGGCAGAACCCGGTCATCATAGGAAAAGACACAGTATAAGCCCTGAAAGACTTTTGCAAAAATTACCCAAGAGGTTCCAACTTTAAGGGTCTGACTCCCTTATGGGAGTCGAATGTAAAAAGCCCCACTGACTTCAGTAAGCATTAGTAGCTGGAGTATGTTCTAAGAGAAGGGTTGGGTAAAGATAATTTAATTAAGTATCACAAGAATTCTGAACGATAGTTACTAAAACCAGATTGGAAATGCATGGGTTTTCTTCAGTTAGGGGGAAGTCCTGGCTCCACTGAAACTGAATTGGAGTCTTGCCATCGAGTTCACTGGGGCCAAAATGTCATCCTGCGAATTATGTTTCAAGTGACTTTTGAAATACGTTGTGTGTTATATTTAATCTGGTTTTAATTTGTGTGATATTCTATTAAAATGAGGTTACCTTTGCCAAGCTTGAGTTATTAATTAGTTATTAGCAATAATTTTCCCTTTCCTTTTACATTTTTTTAAATGTCAGTTTTTCAGAAATGGCAAGAAATACAAAATAGTCTTCCTGTAAGAGTGCACTCATAAGCTGAACAATTCAAAGCCTGTGCTGTCATTGTGCAATCAAATTTTTAATATGATGCTGTCAAAGTCATAGAAAAAGAAAATCAAATGTGACATCATAGAAGACAATGTATATAGCTGACATGACATCTGAATGTTTTAATTTCCCCACTTTATATTTAGTGGTTAATGAAGATAGACTTTTCTTTCTTTCCTCTGGGGAAGCTCCTAATACAACCTATTAAATGTTCAGAAAAAATGATGTGTATATTTTCTTAAAAAGAGATGTACCTCTTGTGAAGAAAAGTCCCTAACGTAAATGAAATCATAAAGGAGACAATTTAAAGCCTTCACTGGGAAACATAGAACTGAGATAATTTGTAGCTAATGAGAAAAACTATTGCCAGATAGGTTTTCTAGAATATGGTAGATATGATCTTGACAAAAACAGACTAACTGTTCCTAACTAGCTATGCACCTCTGTGTAAAAAAAAGAGACTAATGCACTTTCGCCCTCAAAAAACACAGTTATTTCTATGGTGTCTTTCTGCTGTTTTTCCTCTTAAATTAAGTATATTTAATGCTAATGAAAAGTACCAGATTGGCAGAAATGGAAAATGAAACTCCGTTTATACCCAGCATCCATGGAGCATAGAAAGCAGCAGTACAATGCGGTGACCCCACACTGAGCTGCCATTTCAGCCCGGCCTGGCTGGTACTCGACATGGAGAAAATGTTTGCCCACCGAGATCTTCCAGGTGGCTAAGGACCTCTTTGCTCCAAGTGGTCAACGTACTGAGGAAATTTGCCTGGAATGGGATTTTATTTGTTAACCTCAGCATCTGCCATCCTCAAAGAAACCAGCCCCAGTTGTGGCTCCACGGGGACCTGGCCAGATCCTGCGAAGAGCTCAGTATTCTCAGCGCCGGTGCTTTCGAAAGTACCGAGTGCGTTTTCAAGATCCTCTAAGAAATGGAGTGAAATAACCAGTTCATTTCACACAGGCCACAAACCAGCTTTCAAATCGCAATGATTTTCTATCACTACTGCATGTTGGCTGTATTTGAATCAGTGAACTAAGAGGTGAAAGGCTCCAAAAATGTGATTACCAGTGCCCTGAGACATTTAGTCCTTCAAGGATATCTTACCGGAAATACGTGTTTGTCTTTCATAAACTGGAGCAGGGAGAAATGCATTAATAACACACAAATATTTTTATTTTGTTTTAAAAAAAGCTTTCACACTTTTTTTTTCTTTTAAATTTTGTAGAGAGACTGTTAATTCCATGTTGTCAGATATTTGGTTCTGGCATACATATATAATTCATGAGCAAATAGCCTCATACTTGTTCATATTTCATTACCACATAATGCTACATTTTGGATCTGACAGTAGACAATGATTTAACCATGCACTCCCATACCTGGCTAAAATAAAACATTCCAATACTCATGTTTGGGGTGTTGTTTTTTTCCCCCCTAATGTCTGCCACTCAGCAGCAGAAAATGTCAGAAAACAAATTAAATAAATAACAAATACAAATCTATTATAATGGATTTTTAGGTATAATGGCTTATTTTGTATAAAGTAAGCCTACTACTCTTTTGGAAAAAAAAAATCAACTTAAAACTACTGTAATTGTTTTATACTACAACCCAAACCTACTATGTAAGTAAAGCTACTGAACTAAGGAAAGCTGCCAACTGAACACTGAAAATGAATATTTAAGTGATAATCCAGCTGTTCAAAGGTCTCTTGTCTTTTCTGCAGATGTCTTCTTCCTTTTAATTTATCCAGGACAGCAACTACAGCAGTTTCAAACTGAGAAAGTGTGTTAGAACTGAAACCACAGGAAAGACTGTTTTCCCATTCCAGTGTTGGAATGGAGGTGAGAGGCAGAGATCTATAATGTCTAAACTTTGAAGGACATGATGATGTAAAACATATACTTCTTTCAAATTTTCGTTTATTTTCATTTAGGAAATAAGTGTGAGGGTTTTTAAATATGGAATGTATTTTTTAAATTTGGTGTTTATCTAGCACCTTTATTATTATTTTATTTACCTAATAAAACAATCCTAGAAAATAATTTCTGCACTTTATATATCAACTTCCATCCCAAAGCATCCAGCTGACATTAAAACATTAATCACCATTTGTCATATTAAAATGCCCAAATTAAAAATCTGAACAAATGACACATGTAGACATTTTTGTGATTAGCAAAAAATGGTATCAAATTTTGTATAATGCTTATATTTGGCTGTTGATTAGTGTGGTTTAATGGTTAAGAGTGAGAGATGCTTAAATATTCTTTAAGAAAATAACTAAAAAACATACATCTTGTCCAAGATTAAAGAGTCATTTAATACACGGTGTCTTTCTTACTGGTTTGAACTATGATTCAAGTTGGAGATTTAAACTACATTGAATGAAATCTGCCCCTACTTACAATAAAGTAATCGCTAAGCATCTTGTTTACATTTTTGTCTTTACATTTCCCCACAGTTCCTCCTGCAGCTTTTTTTCACTCATTTTTTCACCCCAGATGGAGACACTGGGTGGGAGTTCAAAATATTTTTAAATAGATTCTAAATAATTAAGCAGCATTAACTCCCTGTATATTCAAAGACTTTCTTCTGATGAGTCACCACATCTTAGGAAGTCAGGTACCAACAGCAGTACCCAGAGTACTGGCACCCAAAGTCAGGTACTCAGAGCAGATTACTAACCAAGGACAGATGGGTGCAGGTGGCAAGTAGACCATGCCAGACACCACGGGGTGAAGCAGGCTCATAAAGCAACAAAACCAGTTTTCTCTACTTATCACGGTGACATTTCAGAGGTTTTTGAAATTACAAATGTCTCTTTTTGAAATGAAAGACACAAATTTAGAAGTCCTCAAAAAACAAAGTTTCTTCCCCAAATTGTTTTGGATGGACTGAAATGTAAAATATTGTAATACACATCCCAACATATCAGAAACAATTTGAATATTTCTTTTTTTGAGGTTTTTCTTTTAAACCAAAACTTCAGTGAAATTAGTTCAATTTCACGGAGCATTGAGATTTCAGTGAACTGCATATTCTGACAGAATAGGATTTCAGTGAAGTTTCTTCAGCAGCTTAAACTACAGAAGAAGAAAGACTGTCCTTAAAATTAAGGTTATGCTGAATGAAGGCTTCAATCCTGAAATCATTTATGTAGATGCAGAGCTTTAGGAATGTGTGTATTCCAAAAAATTGGCTGATTGTGTACATCAAGTTACTCATGTGACAAGTACTCTGACTTTATCAGGATTGAGTCCTCGCTATTCTTTGGCAAAGCAGTGGAAGTCTTGGCTTAGAGGGAGAGGGTAGAACTGGTGGTAGAACTTGATTTGGAATTCTCATCAAAATTATTTTTCAATAGAAATAATTATTGCTTTGAAATTAGAAGTGGCATTAGTATGGGTCAATAGTAGAAGATCCCTAATTTAATTTGAAAATGGAAAATCCTAAACTTTTGAAATTAAGAATTTGAAATGGGGAATATTTTATGGTCACTACTGCTGAATATTGCATTTAAATGGAATGGGAGGACATCTAACTACATTTAGAAAGCAATCAAGTTATTATTATTGCCTTTAGTGTTATGTTTAGAATAAAATTTATTAGCTAAACAGCCAAGACTATCAACCTAGGCTATACCAATTTTACGATTTATTTAAGCTGGCAATACAAGATTTTCACAAACTAACTGCTTAAGACTATTATTCAGCAGTTCTAAATACCCATAGTTTAAAGGCCAGTGTTTAACAAAGTGAGCTTGGTCTGACACAAATGCTAATTATTTCTTGCAACTACCAGACTTAAAAAAAAGTTTTTAAGCAACACTGTTAGCTGAATGGAGAAAGAAAATGCAATAATATCCAACAAATGCCATTTTGGAGCATAACAAACTTGCTAATTCTAGAACTTGCAATAATTAGGAGAGTTTTAAGTGAGAATGCTTGCCCCAAACAACATTCGCCTCAACCACCTACACTAAGAGACAACTAATGTACTGTATTAAATATTAGCACTGATACTAGAGTTGCAGGAGCTCACGGAAGGAATCAAACTTCACTTTCCGGATGGTCTCTGTGCCTCCCCTATAGCTGCTTACCGGCCACCCTTGCTGCACAGCATGCGTGGGGAGCAAAGCAATGACCAGCTGCCTCCCCAGCAAAGCTTCCTGGGGGCCACAGCCAAAGTTTCCCATTACTTGACCTCGCTAAGCCCAGATGCTCTGTACCTGCCTTCCCGCACGTTCTCTCTGCACCTGCTGGGCCTCCAGCACTGGCCCGTGTGCCTGCTTGCAGCAAGTTGATAGTATTTGAGATTCTAACTAGAGAATATTTAAGGAGAAAGCAATGAGAAGATTTCAAAATAACGTGTAAAATATTTTGGCAGTTAGAATACACATAGCTAGATAAAGTGTGTTTCCTTAAGGCCCCATTGAGATTGAGTCTTCTTTCCATAGGTATCCTAGGGCAGGCAAGTGCAAGCAGCTGAGAGCATTTGTATTGTTGAAGCAATCATGACAAACAAAAACATTAACAACAATAATTACATCTGGTTTTTAGATCTTTCCAGACAAGAGAAGTTTAAGCCTTGTGAGACAAGTGGTACCAATAGTCGGTGGGAAGGAATTCCAAACTGATTGCACATTGGGGTGAAACACAGCAGCACTGCTATGAAATTTGGGGCTGGGAATTTTTACCCAGTTGATAATATCTAGCATAAGCCTGGGAGTAATTTAATTTCATGCCATCAATGAAATAAATAGGAAAATGGTTAGTATGTGTGTGTACTTATAAACTACAGTATGAATGAGTCAACTCAATTCAGTAAAAAGAAAGAAGTAGTTGACCAAAACCTGTGAACTACAGCAGTGGGTAACCAAAGAAGATACTGGCAGTAACCTTTTTTTCACATTTATAAGATATGATTACAACATGTGGAGACAAGTGCCAGTCTTAGAAGTACAACTTGAAACTGGGAGACTACTGTTATTAAAATAGGTTGCTTCATCCCACATCATCTTGACACTTTCAAATAGGCCTAAATTTAATTAGCTTTCACATCACCACATTCCTCTCCATCTTGTTATGAGGCAAAACAGACTAGCTGTGGAGACAACTCACTTTCTCAAATAATGATTTTGCGACCATATTATGCACAGTGTTCATCACTGAAGAACAAATTCTGTTTTCCTTAACACCTAAGACACACAGGGGAAAAAAAAAACATTATGAGTCTGTTGCATAGTTAGTAATGAAGTACTCAGCCATATGAAAATATCATTTTGTTTATGGGAAATTTTACAATTTCTCCAGTTTTCTATTCTGAAAAGAACAAAAACATAAGTTGAACATTTCTACAGATTAAGAAGTTATTTTTTTCAGTCAGTAATTCTGCTTGTAGGACAATCTAGTTGTAGATAAATTTAGAAGATTGATTATGATAAAACCAAAATCATTTGTTATTTTGTATGATGAAAAAAACACTGCAGCAGAAAGCTATTTCAGAATAGAAATTTGAAAAATATACCTTTTTCCCTTTTTCAGATCTTTTTTTTTTTTTTTCAATGTGCACAATTCCAAGAGATGTTTTGATGTAAAAGCATCAAATTGTCTTTCATTGTCCTCTGAAAAAATTTCTTGCAGCTCTAGATCTACAGGAAAGAATATGATATCCCATTGGATGTTACCGGGAAAACCTGCAGCTTTCTGTGTTAAGGTATATAAAGGCAATAGTCTAATCTGCTGAACAGAATCACTGTGTCTTAACCATATAATTTTTTAAGTATATATACACAAATTATATGGGAATATACATATATATACACATACATACATACATGTATACTCCTATTCCTCCTGGTCCACAATAGCAGCTGAGCTCCTTAGGCACCCTACCTGGTTAAAATCCTCCTCCCTGAAAGTCAACTTTTTTATTTTTTTCCCCAGAAAATAGAGCAATTTCCAGTGGTGTATTTATGAATTTATCTCTTTTCCTGAACTTTGTTGGTTTGGCCTAATTTGTAATTCTTTTTGCTCACATTACCATGCAGATATTTGTTCCTTTCACTGGGTTGTTATAGAATAAGTCATTTTTATGTTCGTGCCCCATTTTTGTAACTGCTTAATGCTGTGTAATGGTTATGGATTATCTGTAGTTTTCAGGTAAGTAGAAAAAATGACTCCAGAATTATGCCTGTCTAAAGATCAGAGATACACAGCTAGATATGGAAGCCGAGACACTGGGTTCCCAGTCCCCAGCTCCAGCCGTGCCTCCTCCTACAGTACAAAATTGTTTTAGCACAGATTTTCCCCAAAATATGGACAACACTTTTGATGCCATGAAGGGAAGGTAATATGTGATAATCACAGACTATTTCAGCAGCAATGAGCAAAGGCTGGTATAGACTTGAGAGAATAGCCACTGACCAGTCTGGATAGTAAACTATGCTATCTACTGGTACGTATATTTTTTTAAGCTTTCTACAAAGTATTGCTTCAAAATAGTATTTTCCTCCTGCTTCATTACCACCAGTTTTCCTTTCTAGTCTGTTCCCTCTTAGTCATTACTGATCTTTCCTCAACTTCTGTGACACTTTCTTCCTGCCTTTGTTTCTTTTATTCCTCAGATTCGTTTTATTTCAGTTCCTAATTTCCATCTTTTCTTTGCATCATTTCCCAGATTGTCACTTCTTACTTAATTATTGAAAAGTTATTTTATTTGCCCCAGGAAAAAAAGAAGGAATTTGAAGTTTTCACTAACAATTATCTGTGATGATTGAGGGCAAAATCCACGCAGAGACTTACAGCTAAACACATTAAGGGTTTTAGGCAGCAGCAATGTAACTTGGATGTATTTGTCTGTATTAGCAACTAATTCAGCACAATAGGAGCAGACTGGTAGATCAAAGCAGCTGGTGCTGAGGTCCTTATATTTAAGGTATGTGATCGATGTGTTTTACCATGGACTAGATTTAGTTTGGTGTCTTGGACCAAATGTTACTACCCTGCATGTAGTCTGAGGCTGTTCAAAGCACTAATTAGTTCAGATCCTTTTGTCCCCACTGCAGGTTATAGTACATTTGGTACAGACTGTAAACAGAGCTTCCAATTTACTTTACTTCAAGAGAAGATTGATACAAGAGAAGACTACTTCAAGAGAAATCTAATCCATGCACGCCAAGACTGCTTTGCAGACCAAACCAATGTATGGTAATTGGGATTTACTGCAAACCCACACTACTTCTCCCAGTCATATGGTAGTGCAGTCTCCTAGGCTCTGAACAGCAAACTCCACCACCACCTTGCCCTGGAGGTGCCCATTCCTAACTCAGTTTTTAGTCTTAAAATTTTTATTTGCATATGTCCCCAGAAGAACCTTAAGTCTTCTGAAGACTGAACAAGTTCAAGTACTGTCTAAATCTTTCATCGTGCCACACATGGACTAAGCACTGCAACCAGGTACCCATTTCTTGGGCAGCACCATCAGGCACTAGGCTAAAGAGTCATTCACCTCTTCTGTGTGGGCAAATTAATATTTACTTCTCCCATTCTGACCATATATAGTGGCATGGTTCCTACAGGTGTGGCCAGTCTTTTATCTCAGAACAGTCTCTGGGAGTAGCAGGTTGCAGTGCCACAGCCAGAGCAGGGAATCAGAATTGAACCCAGACTGCCAACATTTTGGACAGCAAATCTAATCACAGTGTTATTAGGGAGCACCAGCACATCTCTTTTATTTTTATTTTAAAAGAAAAGCTTTATTCCATTTCTTTTTGTCTTCCTTCCAGTCTCTAAAAAGAAAAAAAAATTATGTCTACTTTGCTAACAAAATCTGAAGCCTGGACAGATAGATGCACATCCTTCAAATCCTAAGCAGGGTGCTTAACTTCTGGCTGGGGGAAATTTAAAACAGACTTTGTGATTAGCATTCCCCTCTGTATCAAACTGCTTGTTCAGTGTCATGACTTTACGTAGCGCTCTGCTCTGTGTGCAGGTTGCCCACTACCCAGTCTGTACCACTTACCTTCCTGGGGGATGGTGTCCAGCTCATAAACACTTAAATATGGATGCTTCATCTAATGTGGGGACAAGACGCCAAAAATGAAGTAATGAATTGCTCTGCCTTTTAGTACCCAAACTTCTTTTTGGATGCAACCGTCAAGCATTGCAATGTCTAACTGACAGGTACTTTGTTTATAAAGACTTGTTTACCCTGAGATAGGCTTCCCGTGCAAAGCATAGTAGACGAGTAAGAGTGGGATCCAGAGAAATCAGCAAGCAGAAGGAGGAAGAGCTTCAAGGAAATATGGTGGGACAGTAATACACGTACAACCTACACCTTAAAGGCATATACTTTCAGCACTGGGGAAGTGTCTACTGTCCCCTGAAAGTAAGCATATAAGCTAGACCTGCCTTTTCTCCAAAATAATTAGAACATGCTTCTAATTGATGCCCAAATATCCAGTAATTAGAGCACTTGCCATTTAGGTGGATGACCTTTTAAAAACATACCCACACTTCTGAGTTGGAGAAAAAATTTCACTCACAGACATTTCCACATCAGAAATGTGCCCTAACTACTGACTGAATGGTTATTTTGGGATGAAGTGAATGACTTTCTCCTCTTGAAACTTTGCCAATTTGTATAATTGATTAAATAGCTAATGGAGGAGGAACTTAAACCTGACCCCCTTTCTTCACAGAAGAGTGGACTAACATTGGTCTGTGGAGTCAATTGCTTGCTATTTGGCTGAATAAATATTTAAAAGCAAACTGAACTCTTCCAAGAGGGGAAAATGAAAAAGTTGTCTTGCCAAATAACAAGTCCTTTCTGGTTAATGGTAACCTCCTGGGAGGCAGACAGTCTCAAATCTAATACTCACTATAGATCAGATGAAGTGGGGTAGTCTGTCTCTCAAGAGAGAATTTCATTTACTGCGGTTTCAGAAAGTCTTGCTTCCTGCCTTTTTTTTGTTGTTGGTTTTTTTCATGCATGTGATGTCTGCTCTGGCAAGCATGTTCTCAGAAAACATATTGGTGCTCTCTGCGGGATGAGACTGCTGCCTCTTGCGAGCAAGTTTGCGCTCCAAGAACCTTGGCAGGGTCAGGGCTTGAGGGACCTGGCACGTGAGCACCACGAGCTTGGACATGCTGGGCTGCAGTTGTGTGAGGGCTGGAAAGTGTTAGTGGTGTCTGAATGCTCAGCTTAGCATTGTCCAAAGTGGCAACTAAATCCCTTGATAGGCTTTATCTTTATACTTAATTTTAGGGCATTAAAAAGCAACGCTTAGGAGCCTTTAGAAATACAGAGAGATACTAATAATAGAAACTTTCAGCAAATTTAATGTTTTATAGAAAGGGCTTAGTAGCCAGTTTGGGAAACTGAAGATCTCTCTCCTTTCACATAATAGATATAGTGCAGTGAGAGATAATATAGCTTTTCCACACTACTTTGCCACTTTGTCTCCATTTGTTGTTAGAAGGTATTCAAGTCTGTGGCAAAGGCATGAAATAAGTTAATGTCCAAGGGAGTAGAAGAATGTGTTAGTTCAGGGAATTATGCTTCAGATGAAAGTAAATATCTATGACTTTCCCATAGATACTCATTTTTGACAGACTATTTACTCAAAAAGATCTTTACTTTACCAGTCCTTCGTCGCTCTTCCTATTTAAGATTTTTAAGTCTTTGTGGCAGAGACTTTTATCATGTTTGCTCCTGTATCATTGAAAGCAACTATGTACTAACATGATAACTCAACTTAATCTAATCTAGTTTTTAATCTTATTTTACAAAGCAAATCCTTACATAGGTTTCTGTAGCACTAAAAAAGCCTTGCTGAAGTCCTTAAAAATCTGATTTATTCAAGCTGAATTAGGCATTCATACTTCCTAATGATCCTTGAGCCATTATCAGATTGTAGATATGATTTTAGTGAAAGCCCTAAGCCCTAAGTCTCCTCTGGTATGGATAATGAAAGAGAACAAACCTTTGAAATGTATTACTCCCTGTTTAGACTGACACCTTTCTGAAGCAGAAGTAAGTTGACAAGAGCATCAGTATTTCCCAGATAATTATTTTGTCAATGGCTGCAAATCTGTTGGTGGTAGGCAGGCAGTAGGCTGTCTTTTCCTATTAACCTTTTATGACCTCCTCCAACCCAAAGAAAAGTGTTTTCATGCAAAAATTTTATTGAAATTGTAACAAGTTGGAACAGATTATTTTTCTAATTATAATGTGTAGTTTCATAGTTGCATGTACAATTCCTTTTGGATGAGTAGCTTGCAATTCATTGACAGACCAATTCTGACTTGGATTCTTCCTAGACTCACAGTCCAGTAACTAGCATATATCTATTCCACAATATCTTAATCTTACAAATTATTCTTGGGTTTATGTCTCTTTCTGAGTTCTGGAAAGACTAGCTTTTCTTTCTGAAGCATAGATATGCCAGAACGGTCATTGTTTCCTGTTAGAGTCAAATCCTCAGCTACTGATGGGTTGCACATTAATACGCCTGGGAAAGCCAACTTCAAATATTTGCATTTTGAAATCCCTGAGTTTTCTTTAAAGGCAGTGAGTGAAGCTAGGGATGTGCCTCTGACTGTGAAATAGTTAACTAATTTAAAAGACAGCCTACCCTTCAGTGTGAAGCTACCTAAAATTCTAGGTTTAAGTATAGACATGGCAATGTATTTCTGTATTTTTGTTACTAATAATCTGCACCTTTGCCCCGCTTCTTCTTCTGTATTTTCCCATCTTCTTTAGCCGTATTTTATCACTCAGGGTCATGATCCTACTTGTAATACTATAATTGACCCAAAGTTGTGAGCCTAGAGAGGTTCAAAATGTACTCATGGGTGGCTTTCCTCTCACCTAACTTTAGCCACCAAAAAGTAAGCTAATCCTCAAGGCTTCCCCTGTAGTTATGAGAGAGAAAGACATCTCCAGAGAGCAATTCATCATGCTTTCTGGACAACTCTCTTAGAATGGGATGAATTACACTATAAAAGTACTTGTCCCTCCCTATATATAGGAGAGAGACTATAAAGGAGCTTCAGTGAGTACCATGGAGAGTATGTCTAACTTTATTTTAAGATATGACTGTATTATTTAAGACTATAAATTATTTTTATATAGGACTTTCAGTTTCCAATATCATCACCTGTGGTTGCCTTGGGCAATGTGTAGAGAGCAGGAAAGGAGCCAGATGAGCTTGCTATGCTAACCCCTGCAGTTGGGAAAGTGGAGGAATATGGTACAGAGATATTTGAGCTGGCAGCACAGAAGCCATTGTGGGACTAGGAGCAGCACAGCTGTGTTCCTGCAACACTGCACTGAGTTAAGAAACACTGCTGAATCCAGCTAAATTCAATGGCACAATACCTGAATTTATATTGGATTTGTTTATACTAAATAGACCAGTAGAACAGTCTATATATTTAGGAAGTTTCTTCCAGTTTACCACTTTCTTCCAGTTTCTTACTTGGTTTTGAACAAATCATCACAAAAATTCAGCAAGACATCTTGTACAAGCCATTTTCTGTTGCAGAATCTATGCTCTCCTGAGAAGGAGTACAATCGTTAGTTTTGTCCTGCCATTTCTATATGTATGCACATCTATATTAAGGAATATGCCAATCAGGGAAAAAGTGAGAACATCCTGATACTCATTTCTGGAGTAGCAGTAGTAATGCAACTTAATTTAATTACAGAAAAGTCCTTTCATTAATTTCTGTGAATGAATACAAGCTGAATGCTAATAGACAAGTGCATACCATTAATTACTGTTAAAATGAAAGGATACACAACCTAAATTTGGCAATAAATGCTCACAGCACTATTCCAAAGAAGATTTTCTGAAGGTGTTCATGACATATCAATACTTCTTTTTGACCTGCAAGGCTATGGAGGATAAAACTGCAATCTTCTCTGAAAGCCTGTAAAGTAAGCCTGACTTTCTGTGCAGTTATTATCATTTTGCCAGCTGAATGGATGTCATTTAAATTAGACTCTGTAATATTAGTGCTACATACTGTTTTGTAAGAGGAAGTATTTTGACTGAGTAGAATCAAATTTGTCTTTGCCAAAGTACATGTCTTTTACGTTGGGATGGAGACAGCTCCTCATTTTGGTTCACTACTCTTTTTCACAAGGATTGCTGTATGTTGTTTCACCTAAAAGTCTTTCTAGTTTGGGAAGTTATTAAAATCTGTGTGTAAGGAAATCCTAAACCAATTAAATGTAGGGGTCAACTAATTTTATCACTGTTCTTCTCAGCAGAGATGAGACGGGAGCTGATCTGCTGAGAGGGAATTACTAGTGCCCCTTCCCGTGAACTGTCAGGACAGCAAGAGCATTTGAACTTTTTCGACTTCCCTAACTTACCTTTGCTCCAAGAGAAGAGCATGGAGACAGCAGATTTGAGATCCTGCTCTGTCATCTTGGAGTAGAAAGTTGACTTCAGTTCTTTCATATATGCACAAGTGCCTTGCTAGACTTTTGGGTTAAATGTAACAAGACACAAAAAAACCCCACTAAAATTGGTTTTATAGCAGCAATATCTTTACATTCACCTTACACTTACAAATTCACTGCTTACTTTCACTACTGCTTATGGGCACATGAAAGGGCTGATAATACCTAATCTCATTATTTTATGATATGTGCTGTGAATTTTTTCTCTTAATGCTCCAACTTAGAAAATTAGAGCACTGCATGAAAATCTCAAACAACATTAGACAGAAAAAAAGAGAAAGCTAGGAACGTACACAGTCTACTTTCTATGCAAAATCCTTTCCAGCTTCTAAGCCTACTAAATATTATTGTCTTCTCAGTTCTGTTAGCAAACAGCTACTATTTAAAATATTTAGGTTAGATGATATATTTTAGCCTGAAACAAATTACGAGCAAGTTGTATGCTAATGTGAGCAGTTGAACTGCTGGATCGCAGACGTTATAACTTTCAGCTGCCAGGGTGATGAGGGTAGGTGGAAGTTAATCGAGTTAATCATATCTGTAACCAGAGCTGTAGGATGATGTGTTTCCAAATCCCAAGTTTCTAGATATCATGAGTGTAGACAATAGCTTCAAAATTCATACCATAACACAACAAAACAAAAAAATGAAAGTGTATTTTAAAAGCATCCACATACCTTTCTTTTTTAATCACATAATTTTTGAGCCCATCTCGTAGTCTCATATGGCTTGAGTTACCATTTTTGAGCTCTTCTAGCTGTTCCACAAAACAATCTGTACCACTGGGGCAGTTAAGATGGAGCCTGGAGACTGACAATGATTTTGAGTGAATCCACTGAAGTCAGATAAATTTGTGCTTCAAAAATGGGACAGGACAATTTTCTGCTTTACACAAACTCTTTACATAATTTGACAAATCTCCAAGTAATTTTTTTTTTCTCACCTCTTTTGAGAACTATGAAGCTGTGCAGAAATAAAGCCATCTTTTTTTGGCTTATAGATGTTTTACTTCTTGTGATAAAAAACCAAGGGCAGTAGGAATAAAACCACTCCACTTCTACACAGAATAGTTTTCTTGGGCTAGCTGTTAAGAAATTATCTTTTTTAGATATAACTTGAACTATCTTAACCTTGATGAATCTTAATCCCAATTTACCTCCCATACTTTGATGATTGTATACTTAGGCAGGTAGTACTATTGACATCAGTGTGACTACTCACCAGCAGGAATATAAATCAGGATGAGTAATCAGCATGGAAACCTCTAATGCTATAATTATGATCTTTTGCAAAGTAGTACTCCCCTTGACTGCTCATCTTCTTGCTTCATACCTAAAGTTAAACCTTACACTGGAATCTTTGGTTAGTCTGTGTGTCTTTCTGTTACGGGATAGGGTGTGGGGAATTGGTGGTGCTGACTCATTATGATTTGATGCCATGAGCTGCAGCTTTCCCAAAGCAGCTGCTTTTTCTGACAAACATAATGCTCTACACGAGGCCTTTGATTTTCTGCATATTTTACTTGCTCATTAGGTCTTGCTCTTTGTATATTACTGCTTCATTCATTGTACTTATTCTACTGTTCCCAGATGGTCAAGTATTTTCATCTGTGTTTTCTATTTTGCTTTTGCAGAAGTTGCTAAAAGTTTTGGTCAGCATGAGTGTATGCAGGTTTAAATTATAATTTAAGAAAATAATGGGAGAAAGGGGTCTGAATCACTGGGTCCTCAACTGCAACAAAAATAGAGGGGCGGGGGGCAGAATACTAGAGGTATACACTTTGCTGCTGCAGTTTTGAGAGCTAAATCAGTGTTATGAAGAACTAAAGGTCTGCACATGAGCACGTGCCACTTGCTGGAAATTGTTCCTCTGACTATCGCTTTCACTTGGAAAATATTCAAGTCCTTGGCTGTGTACTGCCAACATTCATTCTGAGCCCTCCATATGGACAGAGAAGGTATTGTTTAATATCTTGTGTATCTGATGATTTCCCACTTCCACAGGAGAGGTTCTTGTTTGAGTTTTGCCTAAGAAAAAAAGGTAGCAGTATTTCTGTCACTTACACTTCATGTTTACTAAGTAATTTCTTTTATCATTAATCACAATGGATTGTATCTGAGTTATAGCTTCATGTGCTTTTTTACTGTTTTAGGAACTTGTCACTCCATAAGCATCTGTATATTCTTAATTTATTACCAACACTGTCCTGTAACAAATTAAATATATTCACTACTTGATATTTTTAGAAACTAATGACATTTTCATATTTTTCCTGGTAATAATACCCACAAACACTAATCATATCCATTTTGAATTTTATTCCCATACTACATTCTAGACCATAGTATTCTAAAGACTTACAAAATCAGTGGTTTCATGGCCATGTGAAACACAGGAATTTGTTTCTTTCTAATATTTTCAGGAAAACTTTTGGTTTGTTGTATTTTATTCAGATTATTGAATTTTAGGTCACACTGTGTTACACTTTTTAATGTTTTTGTAACAGTCTCATTAAAATGGGGTCTGGTTCACAGGCTCTTTTTTTTTTTTTTCTTTTGACAAATGGATTTTGAAAATAGAAAACCTCAATTCATTTAACGTGATACCTAACTAGTTTGTAGCCCAACAGTGTGTCCTCTACATGACTCAAAGATCACTGTGCTTTTGTCCTATTATATCTGTTGAAGGATCATCGACTGACTATGCAGATAAATATAGATTTTTAGATAGATTTCACCCTTTTATTGCTGGTACAAGACTGAGAAAGTCCTTGAAGAATTTTGAGCATTGAGTTACCCTCCTTTTGTGAGCCAATTCTTGTAAGATGCCACTGGATGATATTCAGAAGAGTAATGCTGGAGACCAGACTTCAGAGTAACTGAGAGAATATTCTGTTTCAATATGTATTTTGAAAGATTTTATCTTCTTGAATGCTAGTTGTGGTTTGCAGTTAACGCAATTTTGCTCCAGACATTGGCAAATAATATCAAATGAAGCGTATTTTGCGTCATACTCTTCCTGTTACTTCAGTTTAGTAGTCTTGTATTTAGGGAGCCTTGCAAACACATAGAATAAGTGCCAGACCTCTAGGAAACACCTTCACAGAGTCATTCCCATTGCTCTGTGGGACCCAGTTGCCTTGTGGAAGGTCAGAGCATCACAGATGTGTTGGAACATCCAGAGAAAGAAACAATCCTTGATGTCCTGAAGATTTGCTACTCCCTGCTGCTTTGAAGCTGGTAATGCTGGGTCACAGCAGCCAGCAGCAGCCAGCACAGCTCCCCTGGGAGCCCTCCGGGGCTTGTCTGCAAATGCCCATCAGCTGGGGAGCTGTCGTGAAGAACTCACCACAGAGATGAAAGGAGAAGTTTTAACCTCACAGTGCCTCACTAACACCATGCCAGGCTCCCAAAATAGTCTTGGAAGGTCTGGGATAATAGATCTGCTTCTTCACAGGGACTGCAGAACCAACCCTGGTGTATACGCCTGTTTTCAAAGGGAGTGAAAAGGCCCCTGTAACACCTGTCCTCCAGGAAATCCTGATCATCTACTGTTCACACCTGTTGAATAAAATTGCGTTCTAAACTATTTTCTAACTAAGGAAATATATTTTTTCCCAAAAACAAAAGAAAGCCCATCCCCAGATTCCTAGCCAAAATATTGCACGATTGGCATTTGTCATATTTTTAATACACCGTTTAAGGGGACTTAACTGTTGCATTCAATGTGATTTGATTTCTGTGTATTATAGCCATAGTATAGTTATCAGTCCATTCTCCAGAACTTGCCAAGTCTTGGTAAAAGCGATAAATTTCAGTCCTTGATTATTTTTATAACTGTGTCAAGATGTGTTCATTGGATTAAAAAAAGTAGGTTTTTCTTCATATAGGTGTGTAGTGAGTGCTAAATGAAACTGGATTATGCTGAATATATATATATTTCCTTTAAATAATGTGAATCTTTGCACATATATAATTAGATCTTTAATGCTAATTTTACAAAATTGCTTGGGTATGGTCAGCATAATCTATTTTTCATCAGCACTTCAAATTTTTTCTGGCTTTGATTCTTACTATCTCTTTACAGCAACAATCATTTTTATTTATTTAAGAAAGTCATTAAACTCAGTTCAGCATATATTTTTGGTAGTATAAAAAGCTCGTGCTGTGATACTAAATGTAAGCTGTCTGTTTTCTGAGTGAAATTATTGCACTAATGATTAAGAATCCATTTTTTAACTCTAAGTTTAGAACTTTCTCATTTATACAAATAGCATCATTTAAAAAAACAGTTTCTTACAGAGTTCCTTTTGAATCGAGATAGTTTGTACTGCTATTCACACAGGCTGTTTTCCAAGACCTTTAAACTCCACTGACTGATATAGAAGAAAAGCAAATACAGCTTCAATGATTTAAAGAATAGAAGTTTTCTTACTCTTCTTCTGTCCTGAATAGGTTTTGTGAGGGGCTTTTACTTGGGTTATTTTTGTAAGGAACAGAATTTGTAGCAAATAAAGACAAGTTTAAGATGTGACTTTTTATTTTTCAAACTTTTGTAGTTTAACCTGGACTCCTAAAATTTTACTGTACTTGAATGATTATGAACATGCCTGCTCTGCCATTTTCTCAGGGAGGTAGCATTTCCCTGTGAACCCAGCGTGGTGAAGGTTTGGTTTGTCTGCTTTTTAAGAAGATTGAAAGAAACTTGGTTAGTGAATGACAACTTTATGTCCAAGAGGATTTGTCTCTTTATGATTAAAGATTTTTATCAGTAAGAAACTACAGTGAACTTATCATTCAAAGTGGAAGATTTAATGATCTTTCAATGTTGTGCTAAGATGTAAGGATAAAAAGATTTTTCTACTGACTAGAAATAATGGCAGCACGTAACAGAGCGAGAATGTTCATCCGGAGAAGCCTCTTAAAGAAAACAATTAAAGACAGAAAAAATGAAATAAAGCAGTTTTATACTTAGCAAAGAGAGAGAGGGAATAAGAAATCTTGAAGACTGCAACAGCCACTGCAGATAAATTGTTGAAAACACAATGGCTGAATTACAAAGATAATTTCTAAATGTGTTTACAGTTAGAGAAATAGAAATTGCCTTTAAAATTAGTAAGAAAGTAAAGTAGATCTATAAAAAAAATCGATCTGTTAGCATAAATTCTAAGGGCCAAATGATTTACAAAGAGATAAGGTGCCACATACCTAGCTTATACAGCCTGGTTTCTGAAGTATACGAGTGCAAATGACCCCCAGATTCCAGCTAAAATCTGCTTCTGAGGGTAGTCGCATATTAAGTACTTGAAAAAATTGAGCTGGACTTTGCTTAAAAAAAAAAGAAAACCAGTGTGACTGGCAGCAAAAGTGGTCATGTCCATGTCCATGTCATTTATGGCAGATTCACCCAGGCTACCTCAGTCTAAGAGGGAAGTTTGTTTTCCTTTTTCCTTTCCCACTTCTGAGAAGGGGATCATAACCTACATGATAGTCTCATTTGTTTCCCCAAGATATGCATGAGATTACACGTATTTCAAATATTGAACACTGAATGGATGCTATTTACCTCACTGTATATGCATTGCTCGTTTCTCTTTTTCAATGGGAAAAATTAAATCTGTTTTATGCTAAAAGCAGGTTGTTCTTCTTTGGGAAAACAAGGAAGTGGGCACTGTCAGGGGATGGGACCAGATACAATTTCCAGTTAGATGCCCATCTTTCATGTCTATAGATTTGGACCGATGCCAGCTTAAAATGAAGGCTGTTCTCTATGCATGTACAGAGTTTGATGAGCTAAAAATTCCACACCAAGCTTCTGTGGGGATCTGCAGTGTGTGAAGCCTAGTCATGGGGCCAGAAAGACCTTCCAAATTCAGGAATCCCATCACAGGACTCAACATATTTCTCTGGTCCAGAAAATCTATGAAATCTTGTGTATTCAAATATATTTAAAGAAATCATACATAATAAATCCAAAATCAATTTGGTAAACTTCTGAAAATAGTCGAAGACATAACTTTGTCTATTAAGAGAATTAACCAAATTTTCAGATTCTATGCTAAACTGTTGCTGAAATATTGCATTACATAAAAAACTATAATGTTTGTTTGTTTGTTTGTTTCATTTTGATGACATTAACAGTGAGTGGAACCTAAATTGCACAGATAAAGTTAAGTAAGAGGAAGAGACAGTCCTCTCTCTAGAGAATCTACAGGATCTGTTAGAAACTGTTTGTGCTTCGATTTAGGGATCATCATTGTCAGACAGGAGGTAGCTGATACCAAGAGTTGTAATTCTTGTGTCCTGGTCATGAGCACTAGGAAAATGTTAGACTGGCTGAAGAAAGGAGCGTGGGAGGGAAATCTCCAAACAAAGGAATTGTGTTTGACCCCATGAGATTTTATTCTTTAGCTCCTTGCACAGCATCTAACTGTATAGGCCTAAAGCTGGCCAAACAAATTAATGAATAACAAAAATCATTTCCACTAGTTCTATTTAAAGCCAAATATAGCAGGTGGAGAATTGTTTCCTTTTAATCCTAAATGAGCAGCCAAATTAGCTTGAGGTGGGGGCTGTGTTCAGATACCAAATTAGGCAAAATAGTAATTTCTAAGTCTTGACTTATTAGCAAAGACACACAAATTTTTTCATCCCAATTTGAGTCTTCCTGATGTTCTTACTAGCAGGGAACAATCTGTTTAATGTCTCTTCTGCAGTTATGACATTTTCAGTCTTCCTTTTTCTGTAACTTTTTAAATGATCATAGCATTAAAAGCTAAGAAGAGGAAATATCACATCATCTAGCCTGACCCACCTTATTTTATTGTTTGATATTCATCTCCATTATCTCCTGCCTTTAAAGGGTCAATGCTAGAGCCTGTAACCGATCACTCTTTCTTTCAGGTTGGGAAATCTGAGGCACTGTTACTGCATTCAGTTTTGTTCTGTTTTGCTGTCCTTAGTTGTCACTAGGTAAAGCTTTTCCCATTCCCAAGAAATTAAGTGCCTCCTGTGAATAGTTCCCTTACACAAGCTCCCTTTGTTTGAGGTCTTCTCACTCAGCAGAATCAGCAGTATAATAAAAATGTCAGTTTAATTTTTAGTAGGAAATGCTTGACTTTTTTAACAAGAGAAGAGCACTCAATGTTGAAGCAGTCATGAAAGAAAAACTCTTTTCATGACCACTGGAATTAGTGGACAGGGACAGTGAGGGAGAGAGCAAAGGGTGGGAAACTGGCTTTCTTCCAAAACAAGAAAAAGCTACATTTAAGGACGTAATTGAATGATTTGGCATTACTTTGAAGAATTAACGCAGCATAACCTTTTTAAATGAATAAAACCTAAGTGTATAATAATCCCATGTGAAAAATATATAAATGAATGTCTGAAGTATTAGTGGATGAATTTACAAATATTTTAAACTGGGAAAACAAGCGACAACAAAATTGCAATCTGGATTTTAAACTACAAACACGTGCACACAAGGCCATTTATCTACAATGAAGTAGCATTAGGCAAAGGAAATGAGAAAACTTAAAAAAAATCAACATCTTGTCAGCACACTGACTTCACTGCTTGCTTAATAGAAAAGGGTGTTATCAGTTTTATTTCCTTTGAGGATAGGGAAGAAGTTATTATAGTGCAGAATCCCTTGTGCCTATGAGAAAAGAGCTGAAAATAGATTGAAAAATGTGTGGGAAAAGCAGGCATAATCAAAACTAGTTACTCTACAGAAACACTTCATTTTTTTTATATCCCAGCTAATGATACATTTTACACATTTTTCTGTTTACCTAAAGAAGCTGCTAATAGTATTTTATGTAAACACAGAAAGGAGAGAAACTGAATTATGGCTAGTTTGCAGAGAACTCAAATTCAATAATTGCTACATAAAACATGCTTAAGCAAAGATATTCAAACCCAATAAAAAGGGGCATTCCTATAAATACTAACAGTGTCTAATTAACAGAGAATCATAGCTGAATCTATGACATACCCCGAAGGTTAAATACTGTTTAGTGTGCCTAGAAACAGGCATGAGAGGCAAAAAATAAGAGCTGTTCATCACTGAAGCACCGTGAAACTTGTCAATAACAACCTCGCAAAGGCCACAACTTTCATCATCTTTATAACTGATGGCTGCATAATGTAGGATGATTAATGTAAAGTATGTCTCTTGGGAATGGAGGTTTGTAGTTAGGATAGGTAGAAGTGACTACCAAGTGACTGGCAATATTTATCTCATTCTCAGACATGATTTTCCCCTTTTCACAAGCAGGTCTGGCATAGCTGTGTGCTCCCAAATATTGAAAGCCTGTGCGATGCCCAGACTGGAGAAGGACAAGGTCAAAACATGTTTCAAGGGGTGGTCAGCACCAAAACGGGAATTTGGGTGTACGTCACCAGGGAAGCAGAGATTTCTCTGCTGATGATTAGGGCTTTTTACAGCAAGAATAAGACTGGAGTGTTGAAGGGGTATTTAGCAGGGAATGATAAGGGAAAGGATTTGGGCCGTAACAGAAAGGCACACATACCAACAACGCCAAACTCATTGTTCCCAACTAAGCTTTCTCACTTCTTATTCCTCCATGGCTTTCTACATGAGGAATTCAAACAGAACAGCTGGCTTTATCTTGATTTGTTGTGTTATTGCCTAGGCTGCTTCCTTTGGCTGCTTTCTCCTTCTCTTGGATTATAATGTATTTTCACTGCAAAGTTCATGATACAACAGGAAACATAGCACAGAAGAATGTATGACATGGAAAAGTGATTGAAGAGCTATTGGCAATGAAGAAGGGAACAAGTCAAACTAGCACTGGGAAGAGAATAAGCAGGGAAAATGATCCAGACGGCTGATATGTGTCTTATCTACTGCTACCGAATAAATACCTTGTTTTGATTGGAAGTAGCCAGGAAAACAACACAATCCCTCAAAGAAGTCCTGCTTTGGTTGCTCTTTTCCAAAGAACAAAGGCAAAGTATGAAAACACCACAAATTACTTACACTTCTTAGCTTTTATTATTGCTTTTCAAGTGCTCATAATATGTTGTATCTGTTTTTCAAGTTAACACATAGTGGCTTTTTGCCTTAGCCTGTTGTAGTATTATTGCAGCACACTCCCCTTGCTACCAAGTACAATACAAGCTGAATACAGCATCTTTGACCCAAATTACAATTGCTCTGATTCTCTGAACAGATGGAAACACTGTTGTATATCATCTTTTTGTGAAGAGAAGTTCTTCAAATAAACCAATATAATTGCAAAGTTAATCTAATACATGTAAAAAGACCAGATAAACTGTTTTCTTTAACAAACTGCCCTCCTCTCCAAAATGCCCTGAATTTTTCCTTTTCCATACCTCATAGAAGTCATCCCAAATTCACTGGAAATGGAAGCAATCATATCTTATACAAAACTTTATAAGATATATTCCCATTCATAAATATATCTGTACTATATTGCCAAACTTTTGGTGATTAGCATATATTTTTAAGTTTATAAATGATAGTCCTGTTTGATTATAGCATAAAGATCAACAAAAGCTAACACAAAAAGTGGCATCTTTATTACTCGTTTTTCAGTGTCTTCTCCACCAGAATGTTGCCAAAGGTCCTACTTTATTGCTGGAAAGACAGGGGGCGAGTGGTGTAGCTCCCATGGATTTCAATGAAGTGAGATTTCATTTTTAGAAGAACCCGAATTCCGTGTTAGATACGTGACATAGGAGAGGATATACACTCTTCAAAACCTGCAGAGCCTATTGTCTGAGACTGAACGTAAAAAGCCTACTGCTTCCCAATGATCTTTTTCTCCTTCTAAGTTTTGCAAGATGAATTTTCTGACAGATACATCTGTACTGCTTGCCTAATAATAGCAATTGTCTGTGTAATTAGGAGCATAAAAAGAGGTGGGTAAGCCTTTGAGGAAAGCCAGCTAAGCATGCAAACGCTGCTTGTAATTGGTACATAAATTTAGGTGATCTAGTTGCATATGTATTTCCTGCTTAATGGTGATATTTAGAAGCTAGATGCTTGCTCTGCTTCCCAACTTTCCAGGCTCTAAGCAGTGATCCTTCAATGCATTTGACTTTACGTAGCTTTTACAAGGCCCTACACCCAAAATTGACTGTTATAAATGAAACGTTATTTATTTCATCCATCTGCCTTCTTCCACAAATAAGAATAATAAAAACCCAGGACAGTATGGAACAATAGTTTGTAGATAATTCACACTGTTTTCTCTTGTGTTGTTTCAAATTTAGGCCTGCACTCCACAGATCAAGCTTTGTCTGGGCTGTCTTCTGCATAAAATTGTTTTGAGGATAGACATCAGTTGACCGCTCATATAGAACAGATCGCTTTTCTTCTTCAAAATTCAAGTTCAAGGTCACTTCCTCCCGTAATTTTCCTTCATCCTCAACACAAAGCAAGCTTAAGTGGTTCATACACCCTGATTTCAAGTTTTTTCAGGATTCTATTTTCATCAACTAAATATATTTCATCAGTCCCTGCTGAACTCATCAACAACTTCTTCCAGCTACAGCTCATTTTTAATCTAATGCTAACTTTACTTAGTTCTAGCTTTCTGGAATTCTCCTTCTCCTTCCACCCCATTTTTCCATTAAATTAATTAATTAATTCTGCTCTGTCCTTCTTATCTGTCGGTTCTTCCTCTCTCTCTGCTTCATGTCATGTAGCTTCCATGCTCTTTCATGTTTCTTCTAATCCCTCAGATAGTGACTACCTACTTCTGTTTTTACTATTACCAGTTTATGCAGGGCATCAAATTCTGGTAAATCCCAAAATAGAAATCACAGTGAATCCTAGTCCACAGATGACTGGTCACATCCTCACAAGGGTTAATAATGGTAACATAATTTCTGAGGCAGTGACTGCAAGTCTGGCTCCATTTCTGGGCTGCAGGGGTAAATCACTTTCTGTAGCACTTTGAAGCACATGCAAGAAACATCAGTGCTTTGATGAAGCTGAATCCAAAAACAAGATGGCTGGCTGTTAGCCAGCAATCTAAAATTGTGTTCACACCCTTTCTTATTGAAACTGAAGCCCATATACACTATAGGAGATTTGCAGAGCAAATACTAAATTAGGATGCAGTCAGATGTACAGTGACAGTGCTGATGACCACTTTCTATTACTATTTTTTTACAGGTAACAGCAGTTACAGATTTAGTCCCCATCGTTATAACTCTTGACAGTAATTGTCCCATTTAGTTTGTGTGCAGGTTTTAAATTGAGACATTGGTTGATCAATAAATGTTCCACTAACATCTCAATTATATCAATTGTCACCACATGCAATCATTAATATAATCGTATGCATGAATATTTGCATTGCCATTAAAATGTGTGAAAACTGGATAACTTACTTAGAAAAATAATAGAATGTCTGTTGTTTTATTTTACTACTTTTCACAGCTAATGTCATTCTAGGAGTTTGCACACTGCAAGGATTTGCAGGAGTTTGTTGTTTGCAGCATATCATGGCTGTACCATTCTATATGGTTTCCATTTGTTTTGAAAAATACCTTCATAGTACTTGATTATGGCATACATTTTAATTTTCTGAGTGAATAACATATATCCATAGCCTCTTTCAGAAAGATAGAATCTCATTTTAATGTTGAGAAATGTGTAGGAGAAAGGAACAAGACACATATGCAGGAATAATAATGCAACTTTTTATTCATAAACTTTATAACAAAATAAAATACAAAATATGTTATAATTAATAGTATTTGACTGAGTCCTTGCAAGACCTTTTTTACAGCAAGAGGTCATGACTCAGGTCTGAAGTTATAGCCCAGTTCCCAGCCAAACTGTGAAGAAGCTTAGAACCTCAATTAACAGAAAAGTAGACGCTTTCCTGCTTGAATTAAGGATATGATAGGTACTTAGTGTAATTAATTAATTAACTAAATTATCAATATGTCTATCATCCTTCAGTTTAAGTATTTTTTTATCTCCCATTTTTACTCTGATATATTTATAAAAAGTAACCACAAGCCCTCTCACTCTGATCTTTATTAGACCTCTTAACTTTTCCTAAAGAACACCCAACCCTCTTCAGATCACCATAGTAAGGCTTTTCACATCCTTTTCCTGACTGAATAAATTTTACCTAAATGGGAGAGATCAAAATTTCTACCAAATTTCAAAATGGGAATGGGACCGGAGGGGACTTTACCAGGGATAATTTTATTTCCTGAGGTAGAAACATTGCCTGATATAAAAAAGAAAAAAAATCATTAATTGTTTTTCAAACTGGGACAAATACAATGGCAAGTTTCCCCTGTCTGTCATCCCCCAAGATGACAGACAAACACAGGAGGTTTAGGTGATCATCAATTCCAGTTTTTCAAGTCCCTAGAAAGGGAAAATGAAGCGGTGTCAGATGTTATATAGATGTTACAAATCTGCTGTTATGAGGAAGCTTTTGAAGGTGCATGTTATAAAACAGACCCCAATACAGATAGATAGATTTTTTCTGGGATTAGTCCTCTGAGACTGATGTTGCTACAACCGATATGAATCAGCTAAGAAATAGGATAAAACTGAAATAAACTTATTTTCATTCATCCAGCTAAGAATGCAGTTAAGTATAAAAGTATATCAGAGAAGAGGATAGTCAGGTAAGGAAAAGAACAGCAGTAGATTTCCAGATTTCCAGTAGATTTCTTTTTTGAAGGTAGAGTACAGAGTAATATTGACTTTTCCTCCTACATTTTTTCCCCAAGTACCTATTTTAGCAATTTGCTTTTCGGCAGCAAATTCTGTAGCACTGAAGTTGCAGTAAATTCTTTTCAACACTTCTGTTCAATCCTATGGCCCACAGCAACATTATTTAATTAAACCATGGGACCCACCTGCTCTACTGTAGTAACTGATAGGTCACTCACTGTCACCAACAGGATCAGGGTCAGATTTCTTATCCTGGTTTGACTTACTTGTAACTAACTGGTGAGATCACAAAAACTGCAATCTTAGAGAGATACATTTACCAACATCAAATTATATTTAATGGTATAAGAAGATGCAAAAAGGAATCTTAATCTGCCTACGTATATCCTATTGATGTTATGTTTTTAAACACAGGACATAAAAAGAGAACGCATTTTTTTCTGTAGTAGAGTATAGTAGACAAAAGGTTTATTTTTATATTCTTTCAGAAGAGCAGGTATTTCAGATACAGTTTTGACAAACTATAATTAGTATCTATTAAAACATGAAGGGAGAACAGAGAAGAAAAAAACATTACTCTCTTAGAGTAGTGATCACTTTTTTCCCTGGAAAATACTTGTAAAAATAGGTTTGATCCATTACTATCTTTTGCATTTTAAAGATTATTGCAAGTTGCAAAGAAAAAAACATGAGAAGCTATTTGCCGTATGAAAAGGAAGACAAGTAAGAGTGACATGTATTAACAAAGAAACACTCATCCACTCATTGCTGCAAGCAGGTAGCCTTTTTTTCTGAATTTTCTAACATCTGCTCAAACCCTTTATTTTCAGTTTCACCAATATGCAAATCCTGAGCCTCGTGGCTATTCCAGATGTTCTAGGCTGTGCACGTGGTCCTGACTGCTGCAAAGCTGATCTCCAGAAGTTATGCCATGCCTTCGGGGGCTTTTATGATACTGCCTGTTATTGGGAAAGACATTACTATTGCTCTGAAAAACATTATATTCTCTGAAATATAAAATATACAGTAATGACAGTAATACAACTAAAGTATAAAATACCATAAAGCATGAAGTAAGAATTTTATGACAAAAATTCTACTATTTCTAGAGTACATGTAAAATAAAGATAAAACTGAAATCAATTATGTCTTTTATACTTTCCTTTTACAAAATTGCCTGCAGCTCAGTGCAAACTTAGCAGAGCAAAGGTTTAAAATCAGAATCTAGTGGCTTATGGTTCATGATATTAAATAATTATTAAATAATTTTACATTGTATTGAAAGATTAGTAAAAAAGGTCATTTAGGGAAAGTATGTCTTTCAAAAGTTTTCTACTTTAACCATATATCAAAACAAACAGGACCACAAATCCCTTTGTTTCCTTCCCAGCTATTATTTTCTCCAGGAAACTGATTTTCCTACGGGGGTCTAGATGCTGCCAATCCTGATTGGCAGCATATTCAGAAGCTTCCTGCACAAGTAAGCATTACTCCCAAAGCATATGCCATCAGAAAACCACTTTTGATTAAAATCATTCCTGGTTGCAGTGCCTTTGCAGGTCACAGCAACATTGTGTGGCAAGAGGAACAGTCTTTCTGGTAGGAAAATGGTGAGCTGTGGGGAATTTTGAACTCTTCCAGCTGACAAGCAGCTGCTGTAGTTTACAGAGTGTTATTTCCAGTCTCATCAGCTACTAATTGGATTCAAAGTTGCACTGTTTTTCTGAGTCTTTTTGTGGCCAGGGCCCAGGGTATCTAAACTGAAGTCCCGGAATGAAAACAGTGATTGACAATTTTGTTCCACTGGCAAAGGGAAACCTTTGCAAGGATGGTGAATCTTATTAAACAGAAAACAGTTCTTTTGCTGGGGCCAGTCTGAGACGGAGAAAACGACTTCTCCAGGAGGCAAGGACTGGCACAAGTTTGAGTGCCACCTTCCTTTCCAAATGCAAATTGGATTTTCTTAACCTTTCTTTCTGTAACATAAACGTTTAGACAAACAGTCAGACAACAGCATTATATGTTGTAAAACAAAACATTGCACAGTAGACACATCTTCCCCTGGGGAGAGGAATGAAAGAATAAACATGTAACAAGCATTAGTCACATTGCTTAATGCACTACTGGAAGGCACTCAAATATTCATTGCGAGTATGCTATAAAGAAATATATAAAGTATAATAAATGTAATATATATCTTGTCAAATAATCTACTGCATTCTGAATCAGCCTGAGTTAGAATGAATTTTAAGAGTAGTTCCATGTACAGTTGAGGAAGGCAGCAAAATCATGTCAGAAAGACAGTTTTGCATTTGTCTTACTAAGCACAGGTACAAAAAGCATTCCTGATCTTTTTTGAATAGAATTCCTTAGCAGCACCTGTAATTGGCAAATCATCAAAGGCAATCTTCACTGACAAACAGTAGAGAAATATCCTGAAGAATAGAGGCCAGGATAGTGTCCTCCTCCTCATCATCATCATCATCATCTGGCTGTTTCCTAGCAACCTTTTAGTATCATCTCAGTTTTATTGCCACTTCCATGAGGACTGAGGCAGGAGCAGTTAACAACTGCAGCACATAGACACAATCTGCCTAGGAACGGAGAGTAGCCGGGGAAGCTGAACTGAAGGAAATCAGAAGTTACTTCTGTGATCAGCAGAAAGTTCTTGGAAATACTTGCTGCTACACAGGTGAAGCTTCCATCTCTGGTTGAAAGTTCGTATCTACAGTCAGTCACTTGCAGTCTGTAGTTTATAAGCACTACTTTGTTAGTATAGAATAGAATATTTCATTTGGAAGGGACCTACAACGTCATCATCTCGTCCAACTGCCTGACCAATTCAGGGCTGACCAAAAAGTTAAAGCATGTTAAGGGCATTGTCCAAATGCCTCTTAAACACTGACAGGCTTGGGGCATCGACCACCTCTCTAGGAAGCCTGTTCCAGTGTTTGACCACCCTCTCGGTAAAGAAATGCTTCCTAATGTCCAGTCTAATCCTCCTCTGGTGCAGCTTTGAACCGTTCCCATGTGTCCTGTCACTGGATACCAGGGAGAAGAGACCAGCACCTCCCTCTCCACTTCCCCTCCTCAGGAAGCTGTAGAGAGCAATGAGGGAGCCCCTCAGCCTCCTTTTCTCCGAAGCAGACAAACCTAAAGTCATTAGCCGCTCCTCATAGGACATGCCTTCTAGCCCTTTCACCAGCTTTCTTGCCCTCCACTGGACGCATTCAAGGACCTTCACATCCTTCTTGAATTGTGGGGCCCAGAACTGCACACAGTACTCAAGGTGAGGTGACACCAACACTGAATACAGTGGGATAATCACCTCTTTTGACCGGCTGGTTATACTGTGTTTGATGCACCCCAGGATGCGGTTTGCCCTCTTGGCTGCCAGTGCACACTGCTGAGTCCTATTGAGCCTGCTGTTGACCAGCACCCCCAGATCCCTTTCTGCAGGGCTGCTCTCCAGCCACTCCTCTCCCAATTTACACTTGTGCCCAGCGTTACTCGTCCTAGGTGCAGAATCTGGCATTTTGACTTGTTATATTTCATCCCTTTAATCATAACCCAATGCTCCAATCTGTCTAGATCCCTCTGCAAGGCCTCTTGTCCCTCAAGAGAGTCAACAGCACCTCCCAGAAAACTTGCTAATGGTGCATTCAGCTCCTGCATCCAGATCTTTGATAAATATGTTGAACAGGACTGGCCCTAGAATTGAACCCTGAAGAACACTTGCTCATGATACTTAATTATTCTTTAGATATAGCCATTAATAAAACCTCTACTCTCTCCAGCTGGCCTGGGGAATACCCTTCCAACCTTGCACATAATGGGCGTCAGCCCATTACACAAGTGTTTCATGCCTCATGTTAATTAGACAGTACAATAGGTATGGTGAGCATCAGCCTTTCAGAAACACAGATTAGGTCTTCAGCCATATGAACTGGAGGGAATTCCTATGTCACACCAAGGCAAATTGATGTTCTCAGGTATGTAGTAGTCAAGATTAGGATACTGAAAATTCATCAGTGGTTACAGACAGACACTGTGGTCTATAAGTGTGCTCTGCTGTCAGAACTAAATTTTCTGACATAATGGTAAAGTTTGCTTGTGCTGAAAACAGCAGGTTTGCAGTAACTAGGTTCTATAATAGAGATATTTTTTCTAAATGATTTGATTGTGTATGGTTTTTTTGTGCATTCGTTTGCTTATTTATTTTGCTGACATGGAATATTTCTCTGTTTCTCATCACTCCTTACGCCCTGGCCTGGGATTTTCAAACTGCATTAGATGGAAGTCAGCTCTGTCACAATTACTTCTTTAGACCAGTCAGTGGTGAAAGGTGAAGCATGTCACATCTTGCCAAGAGTGAATCCAATCTGTCACAGTTTTCTCCTTTTCCTAACGCTTGCTCACGTGGTGTCATCTTTAATAGAATTTAACTTCTCATGTGGGTTCCACTACAGTCACTGGAACTTGTTCAGTATCTTATTGTCATAATGTGTAGGGACAAACGGACACCATGAGCTGTGCCCAGAACCGGACACCAGGGCTGTGCAGACAAGTCTGCAGCATGCAGCCAAGCATGCTTCTCTAAGCATTCCTGCATACTCTGCAGCATGATGGGGATACAGACCTAATTTTTTGACTGCACAGTTTAGGGGCCCACCTGTGTTTCATATATCAGAATTGCAGAATTTTATGTGAGGTCTCCAGTGCCCATTTGATTCTGGTCATTTGACTTTGTTGAGTGGTTGAGGAGTCTTTGAGGAGTTGCCATGATATGAGGAAGAATCCAGATGTATCATACAGCTGCAGTGCTTCATTTCAGTGCTGAGTTCTATAGGCTGACTGTTCAGTAAATTACTCAGTATTTAAATATTTACAGGTGCACTGTAGGAATTTCAACATATATGTGTAAAGACTCTTACTAGAGAGTAAGTTATGCAAAATTCTGCCAGTCAGTGGCAAACCTTCCATAGACTTCAGTGGTTCCAGGATTTAATCAAGTCATCTCAAGCACCACAGAATTAATGCTTGTCTTTGAAAAGCAGTAATTCAGGCTTCGGGTAGGTAAAATGTTATACCTCTCACTTGTAATGCATGAAGTGAGTCACAAATTTTAGGCTTAAGTTTACCTTTCAATTAGTGTTATATCACTTTTTATTTGTATACATTATTTATATCAAAGGTGCAAATTCTGAGGGTGAGGTTTTGTAGAAAACTGTAGGCCAAGGTAAAGAATCTTGGACTTCTCTTGCTCCTTTGCCAGCTCTGTTTTTATTACTCTCTTTGGCTTTGCAGCACACCTTTGAATTGCCTCTTATACAGAATCACTGAATTGTTTAGATTGGAAGGGACCTCTTGAGAACACCTAGTCCAGCTCCCCTGCTCAAGTTCGTCTTCCTCTACCATAACTGTGGTCACTTTCTACCCTCTTCTCTGAGCATTGCGAGCACATCATCCATACCCAGCTCTTCTGAGCCTTCTTCGGTTTTAAGGGTTTGTGGCTCCGTCACAGGCAGCCATTGGCTCCATACAGGAGGTGACCCAGTGTAGGGCCTTTTCTGAGAGCCAGGAGTGAATGGTGCTGGGGGGCTGATACCTGTTGTCCCCTGGGTAAAGCAGGGAGTATTAACCACATCTGACAGAGAAACCCTCATACCCTTGCTCAGTCAGCATGGAAGGGTTGGGGGCAGTGCGGGGCAAGGGCAGCTCTGGGTGTTGGAGTCTGGAGGACAGTAGGGGCTATGGGACCACCATAGGGGCCAGTCTTCATGGTGCCCAGCTCAGGGCTCAAGGAGATCAAACCTGTTAGGTTGCTGTGCAAGCCAGCGGCTTCCTCAGGGCCAGGGTGCTGGGGGCCAAGGGCAGCCACGGTGCAGGGTGGCAGTGCCCCCACTGATGGGGTGCAGCCCCACAGAACCCAAGCCAGCTGAGCCAAGCAGGGTGGTGATGGCAACAGGCCCTGCTGACAGGCTGATGAACATCAGCCAAAAACAAGGTAACAATCCAGGGCCAAAGACAAGCCAGGAAATCCAAATAACTGTTGAGAAACAGGGCTGGAGACCCTGCAGCATCTCTGGAGGGTGCTAAAATGGGGTCCTGGATTGTCAGTGGGGGTAGCCCTGGAGGAGCTGGGCAGGGACAGTCAGGTCCACCAATGCTCTCACAGACCTAAGGACTCTCTGGCACCCAGCCCACTTCGGATTGTGTCATGAATAAATAATGATAGTTGGCTGGTGCAAAGTAAAAGAGCATTCACTCAGGCTGAGGAAAATTGAACAATACCATTTCATTTTTGTTAACCAAAATAAACAGTTGAGAAAAAATAGATTATAAAAGAATGGCTTGTACTGGCAAAATGAATAAGTGATGTCAATGTAACTGCAAGGTTGTCCCATTAACAGCATGATTTTGTACAAGCTTTGCACAAGCATTGTTGAAAGACATCCAATATTATTTAGAAAGTTCAAACACACTTCTCTTAAACTCCACTGGATTTTGGTTTAACAGTTTATTCCCTAGGGAGTTGAATTATTTATTGATTTGTTAAGGAGAACAATGATCTAAATGCAGGAACTGATGTATGTAATTGAGATCCAATTGGAGGGACATTAACCTACTCACTAAATTTAAGTGCAGACACTTCAATTGGCCCCAAGATTAAAAGAAATTATTTCTTGGTTGGATTCTTTCACTGCCAGAAAGTACATTTTAAGAATGAAAAGGCATAAGTTTTTCCTTTTTTTTTAATATCTCATTCTAAAAGTGGCAGAGCAATAGAATGTATTTTTAAAATGACCCAATACTTGCTTACTTAAGGCTATAACCTCAGACTGTATTGTAAGTACTGCTATAGCTAATGTGATTCGTTAATGTAGCTTTCCCAGCGTGTCACATTAGAGCAGAAGTTCTAGGAGAGCAAAGTGATGAAGGAATTTCAAGACCTGAGAAAAAAATTGTAAATCAGTATGCTTTTTAGTCTGAGCACTGGGAGAGTTCAGCACATTTTGCTACAGTCAAGAAAAGAAATTTATTGTAGATGATATACCATTAACCTTTAAAAGTAACTTTCCTTTAGCAGGAGTGGTGTTCTACCAGCGTCTTATTATACTATCAGTTCCTCTGCGTAATTGAGGCCGTTAAACTACCTCTTACAAATTAATTTCTCTTGCTGATAATGGGAGCATCACTGGTCCCCAAAAGAATAAACTATACTTGAATTGACTCAGCCTAGAAGTGCTGTCTTCTTCCAGTGCTGTGTTTTGTGAGTAAATAGTGAAAAAGTATTTGAGCTTTTAAAAAAGAAAAGTGTTCTCATCTGTTTGACTTCCACAAGATATAATTAAATGAATTCCCAAATGGGTAGTTTAAGCAGTTTCCTTTCTTCAAATTAAACACTTGTCAGTAGGTTGGTATCCCTCTAAATAGCTTGTGAGCCCTACAATAATGATTGCTTTGATGCTGCTTCCAAAGCTACTAGAATGCATCCAAAGCGGTACTGTGCGTGATTACTTAGGCTTTATATGTCGTTCATAGTCATTTTTCTGGAACTATATGACTTTGCACTGGTAAATGATAGGCTTATATGAATGCCTTCAGCCCCACTGAAAGAAAAGTCACTCCATGGAAGACATTAAATGTCGGCTTAGATATGCTGGGCTAAGCTTAATTCTTCTCTGTATTTTCATCTGCAATTCCATATATACTCAAGATAGAATCTGACATCAATTTGTTTTACACAGTGCCCTATAGATCTATTGGATTGTGCAAATTATAATAAAAGTTATAAAATTTCCTTGAAAAAAATAGAATTATTCTTCTCCATGTGAGGTCATACTTTTAAATCCCTTATGAGCAAAAAGAAAGAACAAATTCAAGCTCAGGGAACAGGGTTATTAAAAGCTTCCCTGTTTCTCATGTATTCACTCTCCCTCCATCTCCCTCCTTTCTCTCTTTCCCTCTCCAATTCTACTCCTTACTTCCTTTGTGCTCTTATGTGTCCTCTTTTTTTCCTTTTCTCTCCATATGTTGTTTTCTCTGTCCTTTGCCTTTGTTAATTTTCTTTGTCTCTCTCCAGGGTATCTGGTGCGAAAATTTATTAACAGTGTAATTTGGACCTACTCAGCTAATTTTGCCATAAGGTTGCCAGAGATACGTGGAAATGCTCTTGTGCATGATCACAGAAGTGGTCATACTTTGTTGTTGTGGTTCTAGCTGTTGTTTTTAAAGTATCGATCTCCTGTTTGTTTGAGGCAAACAAAATGAGAGTTAATGAGATGCTTGGGATTCTCACAGTCCAGACCCAAATTTAAAGCACTCTTGTGTGTGATGTGTTGTAGTTAACAGAGATTTATTTCTGTTTTGTCTTCCATTTATGGTGGATTGGTTGCATGTTGTAGGGCCTCTCCTTTTCTTCAGTAGAGGATAAAACAACTTTATATTCCGCAGGTTACAGCTTTGTTTGACCAGTCAAAAACTGTAAGTGCAAAAACTCCTGTGGTCTTAAATCTGGTTATAGAACTTGCCTGAGAAGATTCTTAGTGAATGTTGAGATGGGCACTATCACCAGCATTCTTCATAATTGGATATTTCATTTTGGCTGATCTGATTTATGTTTGCTTTGAGACCCAAACCAAGTTATTATGCAGAATTTAAAAAAAACTTTTTTTAAGGAAATAGGAAAAAAATCTAAAATAATGTATTTGTAGATGTTTTAATTTGTAGATTTCTGGATATGTGATATTTGCTTTATTTTATTTTACTCTATTTTTGACTCTTTAACATACTCCTCTCAAGCTGAATTTTAAACACTTAGATTACAAGGCAATGGCTGTAGTCCTGTGTTGGATAATGACATTCTTAATTTTAAAAAACAGTGGTTGAAGGCTAATTAAAGCAAAAATGACATGACTTTGCATGTCCAGTATACAGTACAGCATTTTCGATTTTGAGTGAGCATAGGATTCAGCCTCAGGAACAGCCCTAAAGCAGCTTGCTATCTGCCGCACTTTGACCTTAGAAACATCTACACCTACCTGAAAGATGGTATCAGAGCCTAGGACCAGAACTGCAATCATTGTATCCATGCCTGGAAGATATATGCTTTCCTTCAAACACTAAACTGTGTTACTTAGTTGATTTGATCAGCTCTCAAAAAGTAAGCCACCTTCTCTTTTGCTCTCCTCCATTCTCTGCACTGCTTCTGCACATTTTCAGTACAGTAACAGAAAAAAAAAAGCCGAAGTCAGTACTGGCTCTTCTATAGAGCAGTTCACTAACACTTACTGTCATATTCATTTTCATGTGGGTAACAGGAAACATTGGGATTTTTGCCCTAAAAAAAATTATGAAGATAAAAATACAAAACTGCAAAGCACATAAGTGAACTGAGAATTTTTTCTTACTTCTATCTCACTTACCAAGATTATAGATTCAAACATCCATGGCAGGGAATCAGGATTCAACGATAAGAATTATAATTTATTAGGAATATCTAAAGAAACATGACTTCCTGCAAAGATATGGAAAGCTTCCACCAAACTATAGACCAGCTCTAATGAAAACACATCTTACTTCTTTCCAGCTTAGTTTGCAAGATGCTAGCATTTCCTTGTCATTCTCCATTCTAGAAGAACCACTCCTAAAAAAATTAATTCTTCTGGCCAAACCTGTGGCAAATGGAATCGTTTCAGAAGGAAAAATTCAGATAGCTGTGATTAATGAGGTGTCCTGATTCCTGGTGACATATTTTAAGAAATTACCATCCTTATTTATTTGCTTCAGATTTTTTCTGCCTTAGTAGCAGAAGTAAATGTATATTATCCTCTTGGTCATGACACCCTGTGGCTCAGCATATCATCCTAAACTGAAAATAATGGCTTTTATGATAATGTCATAGATTGTGAACTGTGTAAACTCACAAGACAATGCACTTTCACTATCGTTAGCAATAACAGCCAGCAGTAGGTCAATACGTACAGGAAGGCAATACCATCTTAAAAAGCCACTGTTAATTGGTTAGAGCCTTGACTCCATACTGATATAATGAAATTAAAATAAGGCTTGAGCACCTGTTGCAATGGCTAATTTTTAATACAGAGAAGTCAGCATGAGCAGGAAAGCAGTAAGAGACCCATCCCATGAACGATATTTTCATTAAGCAGAAGATATTTGGCATCTGGTAGAAAAATTGCCTGGAGAAGAAGTGGTGGGTGTCTCTCACAAAATCAAAACAAGAGAAAACTTGAGAAGGAGGAGAATCATCTTCCAGTCCATCCAGCAGTACAAGAGCTCATGAACTATGTTACATGTCAAGAACCTCAAGGAGTAAGACTGGGAGAGAGATGTGGAGAAAGAAGCAGCTTTCAGACAGACATCTTTTGTCATCAGTGGGTTTCCTGAAATCCTTGAGCATCTCAGCTAAACTGCTATTTTAGAGAGTACTGTTGCCAACCGCTTCCATGAGCTATCATAGCACATATGCATATTAATTGCCAAAAGTGTCAAATAAATCATTCTGCATCTTGGCTTTCTTACACATGACAGCCTACACAGAATGTGTTTTTACTTTGTTATAGGCTGCTATACTTCAGGTGAAATAATATACTGGGTTTGTGCCATTGACTTACATGCTGTGCATCCTACTTATGCAAGTAGATTTATGCATTACTGACAGTAGG
This sequence comes from Ciconia boyciana, assembly GCF_034638445.1. NCBI lineage: Eukaryota > Metazoa > Chordata > Aves > Ciconiiformes > Ciconiidae > Ciconia > Ciconia boyciana. Next base: position 44,950,678 of record NC_132936.1, read on the forward strand.
CACAGACCTTAATCATATATTTTCCTCTTTCATTTTAGTAGAGTAAAATTAATGTGTCTGATTAAAATATCTCCACAGCCTGACAGGGACAGCAGTATCACTACAAGGGAGGTTCTCCTTGTGTTTGAAAATCACCTGAGGGTTTTCAGATGGTCTTTTAATTAATTTATAATAACTTCTGAGTATAAGTGACAATACAAAATCAAGTTATTGTGACAAAATGCCCGCATGCTATTTGAATTCTATTCAGTAATTCAACAGGCCTACTGAACTGGGATTGCCTCAGCATATGGCAAAGATTCAAGAAATTTCCAACACAGAATAGATGACTGAGATGGCATTTTACACATTACACTACTTGAGACTTTAATCTATTGGAACATACATATTACTACAGGCCTAATTTTAAAGAATGTGTGTTTTCCCTTGTTTTATCATTACCTGTACATTTGAAAGATAATGCCAAAACTACCTTTGTGAATACATTTACAGGCAGACCTTTACAGCCATCTTGAACTTACTGAAGGTGCCTGCGCAGTGGTGCAAGTATAATTATACTGCAAAGCAAATAGCAAAAATGTTACATGTGCAAATTTATTTTAAAATTAGATTTCTGGCAAGTACATGAAAAAGGATTGAGACTATGTTAGAATATCTGAAAATAATTGCCACTAAATTTAATCAGTTATGTGGAATGTGAAGAAGTCAACCCAAGGTCAGCTTAAAAAGGAAATGAACGATTTAAGCAGCCATTGCATAAGACCAGATGGCATGACGGGGAGGTTAAAAACAAGAAAGGACGGAGTTCTTCAAAGTTGTGTTAATTTGTTAATGTATGTATACCAGAATCATGTAAATGAAAAGTTCTCTGATTATTTACAAATTGAACTTACTAATTTCCTAATTGCTGAAGGGAAAGAATGGAGATAAGAGGCTTAATACACACATAACTTTTTCTATTCCTATGAACAAAAAGTCCATATTTTTTCTTCAACATTTTCATATTGTTCATAGACATCTCCAGCTCTCCAGGCTCCCCCTGCTCATTACAGAGTGTAAAGAAGAACAGGCAGGCTGCGTGTCTGCTCCTGCCAATTCCTGCTAGCCTCTTCACAAAGATCTTCAAGGCTATTTCTATCTTATATCTATTTATCCTACATTTTAATAGAGATAGGAAAATACTCATCTAAGAATTAAACATGCATAATTTATCCTTGTCTATCAGGTTTCCTTTCAGACTATCAGTTCCCCTTGTGTTCATCTCATCATCTCACATCTGTACTCCAGACAATAACTTTCTTTATATTCCTTGAAACTATTCTTGACTTTGCTGTCACTTAAGACATTTGTCTTTCTTGACACCAAAGGACACCGCATTTGTAATTTAACTGCTCTTCTGTTAATGAATTAATAGCTCATAGTTGTAAGAGGCTAAAAGCCAAATGCTAGTCAGAGGTGTCTGTCAGAGCATTGGACCTGAAGCCAAGTACTGCTTTGGAAGCTAGCATATAAGATATGGGAGAAATAGGCACTGTTTGAATAAAGCATGACCAGCAGCACCGTGCTCCTTGACTTTTTCATCTGAATAGACTGTTATATAGGGTGATCATTTTCAAGGAAGACCATCTGATGAAGATGAAGGCCAGTCCAGCGTCTATAGAAGTAGCCTAGAAATCAGGACAGCAAAGTCCTTCTGGGTCTTTTGTCCCCATCCATAAACAGGGAGTTATAGTAACCTCCTGGTCACTGCGGTAAATAAAATAGGCATAAATACAGTTCAGAAACTAGGGGAAAGTGCTGATACTGCTGCTGCATTGTTAGTGTATGCGTGAATGTGTGGGAGAAGGAGGAAGATATATAAATACCTATGATAGGAATTTACAGAAAATGGCTTCTCCAAGGGATAAGACTTTTGGTCACTATTATAAGGGCGAGACTGGATAAGTGGCTTGTCGTTTAAGAGTCCTTTTCTATGATTCGTATTATCACTTAGCCAGTTCGTTAGCTGTGTTTATGTTCCTTAATAGGATGACGTTCCTATTTAACAGCAGCACCTTAAAAATCAGGCATCTTAACCCAGGCAAGGCTCTTTCCATAGCAGTTTAGGCACCTTGTGGGGGCAATTAGCTCTTACAAAGAGTTAAAATCATAGGATAATTCAGGATGGAAGGGGCCTCAGAACATCTCCAGTCCAACCTACTGTTTCTCAGGGCTTTGTCCAGTTGGGCCTGGAAAATCTCCAAGGATAGAGACAGCACAACCTCTCCAGGCAACCCATTCCACTGTCTGGCTGTCCTCAGCAGAAAACAGTTCTCTTTTATATCTAGTCTGAACGTCTCTTGTTTCAACCTATGCTCCTTGTCTCCCGTCCTTCCACTGTTCATCACTGTGAAGAGACTAGCTCCACCTTCTCAATTACCTCCCCGTAGCTACTAGTGGGCTGCTGTTCGGTGTCCCCAAAGCTGCCTCTTCCCCAGCTGAGCTCCTTCAACCTCTCCTCACAGGGCAAGTGCTCCAGATCCCTGAGCATCTTAGTGGGCTCTGCTGGGCTTTCTCCAGGTTATTGATGTCTTTCCTGGACTGGAGGGGTGGGGAATCAGGGGAGGAGAAGGAAGAGCCTCAAAAATGGACACTGTGTCTAGATGTTGTCTATTAAATATTGAGTAAAGGAGGGTAATCATTTCTCTGATCTCCTGTCTGAGCTCCTGTTAATAAAGCCTCTGATGCTCTTGGCCTTTGCTGCCAGGGCACACTGCGGTCTCACATTCAGCTTGCTGTCTTCCAGGTTCCCCAGGCCCTTTTCCACAAAGCTACTCCCCAGCGAGTGAGTCTCCAGCCTGTACCACCATAAGGATTTCTTCCTTCCCAGGTGCAGGACTTAACATTTTCATTGAATTTCAAAGGTTCCTGCTGGCCTGTTCCTCCAGCCTGTCTAGGTCCCTCTGGATGGCAGACCTGCTTTCAAGTGAACTGACTTGTGCCCTCAGTTTGGTGTCATCTGCAAACTCGATGAGGGTGCACCCCATCGTTTCCTCCAGGTCACAGATAAAAATGTTAAAGAGGACAGGTCCCCATTTAGACTGCTGTGATACTCACTTGTTACTGGCTTCAAATAGAGTATGACCTATTAAACGCCATCCTCTGAGTCTAACCCTCCAGACATCTTTCTATCCATACAGTTTTCCACCCAAACAGACCATAATGCCCTAACTGATGTACAATAACACTGTGAGAGACAGTCAAAAGCGTTGCTAAAACCCATGCTAATGACATCCACTGCTTTCCCCTTGTCCACAGATCCATTCACTTTACTATAGAAGGCAATCAGGTTAGTCACACATGATTTACCATCTCCCTCCATCGACTCTAGAAGTTTATATGGATAACTGCTTAGATTAGATGCTTTTATACTGCTAAAACAAGTTTAAATAAATCCTAAAATTGGTCTTTCATAGTTCTAGAAATTTTTATTTACGTTGTCCTTTGTAAAAACAGGACTGTTTTCCTCACCAAGTGTTCGAACACTGTCTATCATCAGCTCTTACAGCAAATGAAATAAACAGGTTTCAAGTGATAAAAGTGTGGCATTGCTTTCAAAAAGAAGGGCTTTTGACAGACTGGATGGTAGTTGCAGCATCAGGTATCCTGCCAGTTCTAGGTTGGCTCCTCAATACAACTCAGCTTGGCAGAGCTAGCATAGACACAAAAGCTGATTAGTTATGGTTAGAATTTTTTCCAAGTTTGCCATTTTATCTTCCATTAGAACAATTGATAAAGCTCCCATTGCTTTTTGTGGAAAGTAGGTTATGCCATTAGAACAATTCAGAAAATCCAGCAAGTCTTATTTGGTTTTGAGGTGCTTGAGAACAGTGGCTTAAACTGGAAATCGGGTTGTTCTGAAAGAAGAGAGAAAGCTTTACTCAGAAAAAGACTGATCAAAATCTGGAAACTAATTTCCAAATCTAGAATAGAGAATTTATTGTCCCTTGTGAAATAGGACCTCTACAATAAATTTGAAGAGAATATAAGGACATGAAATTAGCCAGTGCATTTATCTGAGGAGTTGCTAAGAACATTTCAAGCTTAGACCTAATTTCTAGCACTTAATAATACAAAAAACCTCAGATTTTGAAGTGTATACTAAACAAAAAAGATATATTTCACATTTCTAACAATGTTACAGACAGACAAGGAAAAGCTGAAATCAGAATAATGTTGCCAGTGCCAATGCAGTAGGTGTTATGGTCCAGAAAATATTACGTATTTTGGTACTCTCTAATCTCTTCCTTCCTGGGAATCTCTCTTTCTGCAGCTTGTTGGATAGTTCAGACTGGTAAGGAAACCTCTTCAGACTGTATAACTTTAATATAGTTTGTTTTCTTCATACTCAGCTATCTGTGAATTCTATCCCATTTGCCAGTCTGCAGGTGCTGTTTCCCTATGAAGACAAACATTTGCAAGGTCCACAATCATCTTGATAAGATCATTAGAACAGATATTGGGTTAAATTATTTGTGTATAAACAGCTAAGTACCAAACAACTCAAAAGCTTATATTGTCTCTATACATCAAAGACCTCTAGTTCACAGTTCCAAGGATTAGGCTGAAAACCCAACTTCTAGCTCTGTTACTCAAAAGAATGAATCATGGGGCTCAAAGCCTCCCTCACAAGGAAATATTTGAGGAAGTAATCTTTCTATTGGGGGAAAGTAAAGAGACTGACCTTATAACATAATAATAAAATAGCGTGCGATAGGAGAGGGCTAATGGATACCATGTTATTTATAACTACAACAAAAACCACTGCCTACAGTTTATAGATAGGCACATTCAAAGTGGAAATATGAGATACATTTCTATCTGTGAGAGGAAATAACCATTGAGTCAATTTATAAAGGAAAGTAGTAGATTTTCTGTCCATCATACAACATTTTAAAATCAATATTGGTTTCTTTCTAAAAGGTGTACTGTATTCAACCATAAATTATTGGACTTCATGTAGATGTTATTGGGTAAGGTCTTACCACCTGTGTCACATTGCAGGTCAGACTAAATAACTGCAGTGTTCTCTCCTGGCTTTAAAATCTATGAAGTGATCAATGACTGTTACAGGACTGCAGCCATGGAAAAAAGTAATGATTACTTATGGTTGAAAGGAAAAGGAGACACCATGTGATCTGATAGGCCTATTCAGTCAATACCAGCCTATGGAGACTTCCAATACTCATAAGGCAAAAAGTGGCCATATCTACCCACCTTGTGCTTTCCGCTTTTAGATTCAAATTCGGTATTTTATCATTTTCATTCTCCTGTATAGAATGTAATAGGTTCAGTTAAGATGTAACTTCATTTCATGGAAATAGACGCAAGTATTCAAATAGGACTGGCATTTTAATATATATAAACAATGGGTGCTTTTCCTTCCTGTACTTTGTGATCACTGCTCTATTTTACCAGTTTTCTGATCTGTTCCTTTCCCTCTGCATACTGTTTTTCATTTTTTCTCACCCCCCCTCCAACCTTTGGACTAATGCATCATTAACTACTTTGCATTTATTTATGATTTAAGGAAAAGATAGCTGAAAAAATAGAAAAAAAGATTTATGGTTGAATGACAGAGCTCAGCACCTCTCACAGTCATGAGTTCAGTATGATCTCCTTTGCACTCTACACAATACCAATAGCTTCTCCAATAAACAAATGAAATAATTTTTTATTATTTTGTTTTGAGGTTGGAATTAAACTGCTTTTGAGATTCACTATTCTTTGCTTTCCTAAATATTTTGCATGTCCTGGGACACAGATAAGTACTATTTTTTTTAAAGAATAAAATTAGGAATTAGTGTCTTGTTCAGACAGAAAAACTCTGGAAAGACCACAGTCCGACCTTGTATATTACGTGCTATCTTAATTAATTTAGCTGTAAATTAGCCTTCAGGATTTCCATGCAGTCTGTCTAAAAGGTCACTAGAATATTAATAAATTCTCTTGTCTTCTTTAGCTGTTCTACGTGCAGTAACGCTGTGTAGTGAGAAGTGACTGAACTTCCTTTGAGACATTTACTCCAAAACAATTTTTCTCATCAGAACTATGTATTACATGGAGTTTAAGGAAAGCGCGTGTTTTAAAAATATGAATAAGTTCTGGATGCTACTGTGAGGAACCTTCATTTTGTTTTCATATGAATATCAATTTCGCCTGTTGAGTGCAGAGCACTGTGACAAGATGCTAGTGGAAGATGGATTTTTTTAATATATATATATATAATTCCAGGATCCTGAGGGGAAAGGGGACAGGAGGATAGAAGGAATATCTCATATGTCTCTGTGACAACATGTTGTTGGATGGGGAACACTGTTCCTGGCCCAATCTCATTCAAAAACTCTGTTTCAAAAATTAAGTACACGGGCTACCCCTCTGAGTTGATACCTTTTCATGTTTTGTACTTTACAAAAAAATTTCTCAAGCAGCTGTATAAAACGATCTTGTACGTGCATGGGAATTACTTTAAATTACATTCTTATCATGATGTACAGTTATAACAACCACACCAAAATCCTGTCAGTCTTAAAAGAGCTGACAATTCAGACATGATTTATAGAAATGCAGGTAAAATGCTACTATCTTATTCTGTGGCATTGTATCAGTGATGTGTAGATTAAACAATTCTTAATAGTATGCTTTGCTATAGTACAAAATGACAGGTCTTCTTATAAGGATTACAAAGTATTGTATGAATCTATGCTGTTACTATCTACATAGAGTCACATGCCATTAAACTGCCAAAGTAAGATGTAGCTCATCTGCCTGGTCTCACACCAAAAGAATTCATAGAACACCATGAAAAGTTGGGCAGAATTGTTTTGCCTTCATTTAATCTTAAACCCTTTTTCTTTCCACATTATGTGTTGCGAAAAGGAAGAGAGGCATGAAAAAGCTGTATAAAAATGTTGCCTTTGTCCTGGTAGATTAAAAACCCCTATAGTTCAAATTCTGAAGGACTAAATTAAAAGAATAAGCACAAGTGCATTATCTGACGAATTATCCAATATTTCCTATACATTTTGTTGGTAACTGTAACTTTACTTAGCATCTGTAATAATGATTTGGGAAAACAAATAGAATCAAAAAGATACATTCATAGTTGTTGCTATCAAGGGTATCAAGACAAAAATTTAAAACCTGAACATTGTGAAACCTGATAAATGTGTAAAAAAGATCAAAGTAAATTCATCTTGGAAGCAAAAATTATCTAAGGAAACATCACCACAGATGAGATTACTTAGTAGAAAGGAAATACTTAAAAAGTTGTGCAATCAAAATACATGTGTGGTCAATAATTTGAATATGTTATGATACCTATTTTTAAAAAACAACTTCAGATGTGGTCATACATCTAAAAATAGTACCTAAAAGACTAATTAGAACACATTGTCTCACTATAAGCATGAGCAGTAGCATCAGCTTAAACCATACTATAGAGCTTTCAGTCCTGAGTGTTTGGTTACGAAGACACTGGTACTCCAAGAAGAAAACAACATATGCAACCTTATATACCATATAAGCGCTGTAGGGTAGCCATCTGTGTCACTGTTCTGTTTCAATCAACACTAGGAAGGGTATGTCTGCAGCTCACTGCTGCATCATATAGAGGTTCCCAGCTCCAACAAGCAAGCTCAAGAACAAGAAACATCAGAGCAGCAGCATCAGTTTAGCCAAGTGCCTGCGTAACTAGCACTGCAAATCAGAAGAGTAAAAACACCTAGGGATATTCTCTGCTATTGAAAGCATCATACTAAGACCACTAAATAAAGGAGAGAGGTGAGTCACACGGATGTTTGATGACTCGCCACAGATTTCTGTATAAGAGCTGTCGAAAACTAGGCTAAGGCCTTTCTCAGTACTGACCTTACTTTGGTCAAAACTGAACACCACCATTCTTCTTCACTCCTGCTTCATATGCTTTGTTGCCAGTGCCTTTGTACTCAGGGATTCAGAAGTGACTGTACTGAAGTGTCTTGAGCTGATCCTTTCATGCCCTTTTCTGTTGAGAGGGAATATTTACATTTTGCTGAACTTCTAAAAATAATAACCCGGAAAATGAAGGGAAGACTGGAACACAGGACACTAAGGCTACATCAGTGCTAGTAAAACAAGCAAGTCACTAGCATCATCTTGCACTGCTCAGTTTTTAGTATATTCCCTGGCTTGATTTTCTCTGGTGCTAAGAAATGCCGAAACATGGTCCAGGGTCTGGCAAAACACACAGAATCAGTTCAGCTGGCTGTATTGATAAATCTGTCCCATTTCAGGAGAAATAGGTTTGTGCATAGCCATGTGGGAATAAGCCATCCTCAGGCTCTGGCTTGGTTTTTGCTCTATACGTGTGACCTTAGATTCACTGCCATCAGCTGTCTTTCTTGAATCAGATACTTGAACTGGCTCTTCAATATCTGACCTTAATCCTCCCATCCTAGGTTAAAGATCCATTAGATAGGATGAATCTGGTCATGTTCATGGTTTTGACCAGAGGTTTCATTCCAGATTGCAGAGCACTTGCCTAAAAAAACATTTCATTGAATATGTTGTTTCATCAGTTTTCTTTCTCACAATTAATTATTTTCTTATAGAAAAATATTGAATCCAAATCTGCTCCAAAGAGCTTCCTGTTCTGTTCCAAGATCAAAACATTACTTACCTTTGAATGATAGGTTCTTCCTTCTCTCTGTCTATATTCACTCCAGTTTTACTGTGTGCAAGAAGCAAAAATGTATTTTACACTATGTATCTATTTTTGAATCATGCATTACACACTTATTTCTAAATATTACTGATCAGCCACAGCTCATCATTTTGAAAAAGAAAATAAAATACATAAGGTCTTCACTAATGCTGTTTTATGATTAAGTATTTATACACACCCAACAGTCAGAAACTGGCTTTCAAAGTTGTTGCAACACTACCATATCCTAATTTAAGACCTGGTTTGGTGAAGCCATAGGTATATGCTCACATGTGCACTGCCAAATATGATTCTAATGTAAAAAATATGGAAAATACTAGTCCAGTCCATCAGCTACTTCCCTTAATCTGGTATATTAAAGTCAGAGCTCATTCCTCTACACATGCCTATTGCTGAGTTAACGTCTAAGGACAACATGCTTATCTACCAGCATCAGCAACACATGGCATCCAAAACTAGAGTAGTGCATGCATTGTCTTCTAATGTCTCTTGTTCAGGTGACCCAGTATTTCATATCTCCTCCAGAAGTTCTTGTTCCTACCCTTCCATCTCTTTTCTCTTTTAGTTCTTTCCTCTTGCCTGACAAGACTTACTAGATATTACTACTCATGGCAAGTCTTGTTAAAAGTAGTTAGGACATCACAAAAACTATGCTAGGTTGTTTCTAAATCAAGTTTTACCCTTTGTAGTGAAGTCATTTTACAGTTTAGATCTAGATCTAGAGCAGACCTACAATGGATTTACAAGATATACAGCCTACATCTAGTTCCAGTCTAGATGCCCCAGATCTGAACTGAAACTCCCAGGGTTGCCAGCCAACACTGATCATAATGTTGGTTCTTAAGGAACACCTCTCTTCCTCCACTTCAGGAGATTCTCCTCATTCCTTCCCTAAATTTCCAGGAGATTTAAAAAAAAACCTTGTGGTTGGTTCTACTTGTACATTTTTTTCTCTATGGATCATTTCCACCAAGTAAATGGTACTACCACCTTGGAGCAGTTATAGAATAACGGAATCACAGAATCATTTAGGTTGGAAAAGACCTTTAAGATCAAGTCCAACCATTAACCTAGCACTGCCAAGTCCACCACTACACCATGTCCCTAAGCACCACATCCAAATGTCTTTTAAATACCTCCAGGAATGGTGACTCAACCACTTCCCTGGGCAGCCTGTTCCAATGCTTGATAACCCTTTCAGTGAAGAATTTTTTCCTAATATCCAATCTAAACCTCCCCTGGCACAACTTGAGGCCGCTTCCTCTTGTCCTATGGCTTGTTACTTGGGAGAAGAGACCGACCCCCACCTCGCTACAACCTCCTTTCAGGTAGTTGTAGAGAGCAATAAGGTCTCCCCTCAGCCTCCTTTTCTCCAGGCTAAACAACCCCAGTTCCCTCAGCCGCTCCTCATAAGATTTGTGCTCTAGACCCTTCACCAGCTTCACTGCCCTTCTCTGGACACGCTCCAGCACCTCAATGTCTCTCTTGTAGTGAGGGGCCCAAAACTGAACACAGTATTCGAGGTGCGGCCTCACCAGTACCGAGTACAGGGGGATGATCACTTCCCTAGACCTGCTGGCCACACTATTCCTGATACAAGCCAGGATGCTATTGGCCTTGGCCACCTGGGCACACTGCCGGCTCATATTCAGCTGGCTATTGACCAGCACTCCCAGGTCCTTTTCCGCTGTGCAGCTTTCCAGCCACTCTTCCCCAAGCCTGTGGTGTTGCATGGTGGTGTTGTGGCCCAAGTGCAGGACCTGGCACTTAGCCTTGTTGAATCTCATACAGCTGGCCTCGGCCCATCAATCCAGCCTGTCCAGCTCCCTCTGCAGAGCCTTCCTTCCCTCAAGCAGATCAACACTCCCGCACAACTTGGTGTCATCTGCAAACTTACTGAGGGTGCACTCGATCCCCTTGTCCAGATCATTGATAAAGATATCAAACAGAACTGGCCCCAGTACCAAGCCCTGGGGAACAGCACTTGTGACTGGCCACCAACTGGATTTAACTCCATTCACCACCGCTCTTTGGGGTCAACCATCCAGCCAGTTTTTTACTAAGCGAAACATACGCCCATCCAAGCCATGAGCAGCCAGTTTCTCCAGGAGAATGCTGTGGGAAACCATGTCAAAGGCTTTACTAAAGTCTAGGCAGACAACATCCACAGCCTTTCCCTCATCCACTAAGTGGGTCACGTTGTCATAGAAGGAGATCAGGTTAGTCAAGCAGGACCTGCCTTTCATAAACCCATGCCGACTGGGCCTGATCACCTGGTTGTTCTGTACGTGCCATGTGATGGCACTCAAGATGATCTGCTCCATAACCTTCCCCAGCACTGAGGTCAGACTGACAGTTCTTCCTTCATTCTCCAAATTCTGCCTCCTTCTGGCTAAGCTGAAATCTTTGTCCCTTTGAAGTCTCTTTATAGATAAAAGTAGTGTACTTAGGAGTCCTGGTAAATAGATGTGGTTTGTCAGGAGTAGCATAGCATAGCATAGCATAGAAATGGAACCTTATGAACTTTCATATCTTTATCAGCTTTAGCTCTGATACTTCCCAATCCAAAGATCATGGAATTTATATTCACACAGGGCTCAAGGCTTCAGAAAATACCCAGAAATAGAGAACTATGGACACATCCTAGTATTTCACATTTAAACTCCAATCCCATCTTCATATTCAAATAATACTCTTACCAGTACACATACCTTGGTTTCATATGCATGTCTTTTATCAGTACACACATTTACAGAGAATATATCTTAAGCGTAAAAGACATCAGTTCAGAAATTGGTGTTCTTAAACAAATTTATTATTTTAAGACTGCTAGAATTTACCCTGCACTACTGAAGCAAATTAAATTTTGCCTTAGCCTCTCCTGAGAGCAATTCTGTAGGCTGTGTCAGTTAGTAATTGGGAGAAAATGAGGAGAATTCGAGTTACATATCAGAACAGGCCAAAGATTTCAATGAGACTGGGATGAAATAATAAATAATGCATTTTAGCACATCAGCCATCGCACTAACTTAATTTACATCATATTCATACAACTAGAGTATTCCATGGCCTGAGAAGTATTGATCTCAAAGTTTACGGAAATAGAGCTTATATTATATTTATTTAGAGCTTAAACTATATTTATTTCTCAGGCAGCCAGTTTATTTGAAATTTACTGGTAATATTCCAGGAGAAAGTTGTGATTGATAATTATATGTTGATATGGATTAGTTGAATAAAAACCTTATTTGTCAAAATATATGCCATGAAATATGGTGTAAATTAATCCAGATCAGTTACACTAATAACTGTTGGCTCTGGACTGGAAGAGAACTTCAAGAACAGCAAAAAGAACAGCACTGGACATAGAATACACAGCACACACAGTGAGATTTAATTTTAAAGGGTGAGTGGTTTCTTTCTCTGTTGGTTACCCTTCAGCATGTTCAACTAATGTGCTTCCCTCTCAGCCCACCCCTTTCACTGTTCAAGACTTCTTCTCCTGATGCAGAATGAAAATTGCAAGGCTTTTTGAATAGTTAAGTGAGTCTATTTGACAACAAGTCTGAAATAATTTCCAATAATCCACATTATAAAGGAATCTTATTTCTATCAAGTTGGAAACATATATTTTGTACTGTAAGCAAAATGGAATCAGTTTCTGAAATTTCATCCAAGAAACAGAATTTAGTAGGCATTCAGCTTACTGGATCTTAGGCACTTAGCTTATGTGGATCATAACTTGCAGGAAATGAGTTATGATCCAAAATTTAACTCTGTCTAAACTGGGGAGGTCTGATTCTCTGTCTTCTCGCCCCCCTCACCTTTATCAGTGTACGTGTTTACCAGTGCAAAGTAATTCCAGAATGGACATAGACCAGCACGGTTCTGATGTTGTAGGTTTTTACACCAGCTTAGCAGAGTTGTGAGTGGTTACATGAGATGTAATATAGTGACAACAATCCTGAGATGACCATGTTTGCATTATATCTTGTGTCATTCAATAAAAAGGGAATAAAAAACAAGACCTGCCATAATTATTACTATTACTACTTACAAACATTATGAAAAGTCCTGAGGCTTCATGTTTTGAGGCTTAAACAACTCTCTAGCTGTGAGATATGGAAAAAAGACCTAACTGAGGAAAGCCCATAAATAGAAAAAACAGTGGGAGTTTCTAAAATCTAAGTACTATAGCATTGGTTACAAAAAGAGGCAACGGGTTGGAGTAGGGAGCCTAGGAATCCACTACAGAACAGGAATTCCTGGAAGTGCTTTAAAGTTATAAAAGTCATTTTTGCAAACTGTTACTTTTATGACTGGGTAGCCCAGATAAGTAAATAATATAGATGTGAATCAAATAAAGAGTATAGAAGTGCACTGAAGATGAAGGATCAGCCCCTTATCTAATGAATACTGAGTTAACTGAAGCTACAAAAAAAATCAGCTTGGAGTTAAAATGCAGCGTCAGATCAATGGCACATAGCAACAAAATAGAGAAGTCTGAAGGTGAAAAAGGAAGCTATCTTTTCCAGTTGGAATTGCAAAAGCAATATAGACAGGTATTACCCACATGCAAATTGGCTAAGGCACTGACATTATTTTCATAAAACTCAGCCTGTGTTGAACCTCTTTCTGGTTATGCCTTTGCTTGTTTTTGCTAAACTCATTAGCTAGGCACTTGAGAAAATTTGCACTCAATAATTAAGTGCTCAGTAAATTGCTCAGTCCCTGTGACGTGTTATGGCCCAGAACCAGAGTTAAAGAGGAAATAGGGTTTTGGAGCTTTTGAACAAATGAAAATGGGTTCTTGAATTCTTTAACAATGTTGTTTCAATTAACAGAACTTACTTGCTGGAACCAAAGTTTTTAGGCAGGTGCACAAGTTAGACTTACCCTTCATACATCCATACTCTCAGCTCAGAAGGGCTGGGATAGGGACCAGGCATTGGCTCTGCACCTGGGATTCACTGAGAAGGCGAATAACTTCATTCTTATTAGCAGCAAAGCAAAGATGATTGCAGAATCCAGATGGGTATGAAGATGCTTGTTTGCATTCACAAGTTCAGGCTCTTGACCTGAATGAACACAGGACTGTGTCCCTTCGCTCTTTATTTTTTCAGGAAGTAGCACAGTCCTAGATAAAGTCCCTTCTTTGGATACTTTTTAGGTTACTGTTCTCCAGTAAATTAACATAGAAAATGAAACTAAATTATTTGAAATTAAATATTAGAGTTGTAAAGATTCCATAGGCTGAAACTACTCATACATGCCAGAATTACTGCATTACAAGATTTGTGTATTCTTGTAATGCTTTGCATTTGAATAACGTTGCTCAAATGAAACATTATCTCAGGCACTATTTCCTCTTTATCCTATAGGCAGTCACTTCTGCCTGTTCTTTGAGGACTGTATTTTATTCTGTGCCCAGTAAACCATTTCTGTGAAAAATCTCAATAATCAGTCTGTAAGTGAAACACACCTCCAAGTCACCATACAGACTTGTAACACAGTATCTATATGAGAGCACATTTTAACTACAGAGAGCAATGCATTTAGCAATAAATTGCAACTGTATTTTCTCCAGAAACTATTTTCCTTGATACAACTTTCTTCCTAAAACCTGAAAATTAAATCATGTTGTGTCTTTGCACTGTTTATTTCTGTTTCTGTTCTTGTCATACAGATTAAAAATCTACAAGCATTTGTCACTGTATTTATTGTTACTCCTTCAGTTCTAATTCCTCTTTGCCATTCCCAAGTTTTGTGCTTTTTTTCACTGCCATTAGGATTCTACATACATGTACGCTCCCTCCATTTTACTAGCCAAACCTTCAGGTGCAGAATTTAGTGGTAATTCTGTCTGCATGCTCTGCGGGTACCTCAACTTCTTCAACGTGACTACCTCCACCTCAACTCCTTGTTCTCGTTTCTCCCATGACCCTTTCTTTCCTCTATGCTCTGCCTATACATCTTTCTAGAAATAGCTACAGATCTTCTACCCTTTCCTTTAAATCCCTTCTGAATAGCCTATTCTTCTGTGACGCCCACAAGAATCTCATCAGTCGTTTATCTACTTAGATAAGTTTTATCCATTTATCTAGATAGCATAATAAATAATCCTGACTTGGATCTATCCTGCCAAACATTAGCCAAGTTGTGACAAGGGTCTGATCCTGGTATGGATCTATTTCTATCCATATTTCTATCCTTCTGCCCTCGTTCCTTATTCTCATATTCATTATGTTACATGCAGAATAATTTGGCATATTTTCTTTGGGTAAGGATCCTTGTGTTTCAGCACAAATATTTGATGGTTATGGATCATCATTAAATTACAATATTAATTAGTTTTTTGCAACTGGGAAGACAAACATATGTCAACTTGCACAGATGAAAAAGTGCATTTTTCCCTGTATTTGTATTCTTCTAATTACAAATATGGCACTAAGTATATATTTTTAAATACTATCCATTCATTAAATAGTTTAATAATATTTTGAAGACATATTCAGTACTTGGAGAAAGTAGTATCTACTGTTTTCAGTCTAGATAATAGACAGTAAAGAAACACAAAACAATTATACTCAAGCTTTGAGCTACACAAAAAAAGTTATGAAATAGTACATGAATAGATTACAAGTCAGATGAGGATTTATCTGCAAAAGAGAAACATTTTCTGCTATGGTGTAATAAATGTACATAGTGACAATTACTAAAACACATGCATCAGAACAAAGGCAAGATCACATAAAAGTGATCAATATAAATTGTAAAAAATGTGGTTCGATATAAAATGTATTTAGAATTACGAAATGTGGCGCTAGCCTAAAAACTGGAAAAAAAAAAGAACTGAGAAAAATAAATGACATAATTACAAGATCATCTGTGCAGGATTGGAGATGTAATAGCATTTTATCTGGGAAATGGCATGTGATCTTACAAATGAAAACACCTATCATGGCACTTCAGAGAACACGGTGAGAATGTTAGCATCTAACTCCAAGAACCTGATTCAAAACGTAAAAATGCTTTTGAAGCACTGCTTCATCTCATGGAATTCTTTCCCTTTTGGGATCACAAAATCCTAATTAAAATGTCTGTGCCTACACATACTCCAAAATGTGTCAGGAATACAATTTTAAGAGGTAATTTTCCTTTTAGTAAAGTGTGTGTTGAGTCACACAACAGATGTGTCTTTTCTTCCTCTTTGCCCACTTTTTGTTAGCATGGACTATCAGTGGGACGGCTCTTGCAGAATCTCTCCTAGTCAGCAGGACAGGACCTGTCCCTTCCTCCCCTGCATTGTCAAAAGTCTGTGTTATCCCTAGTGACCATAAGGGAAGAAACACATAGAAAGAAAGGGAAACTGAGGTGTTTTGGACCATCACATAAGCAGTAGCTCTTGGCAAATATCAAAACCCTGTGCACAAGCACTGAAAGCAAAGAAGCTGTTAAGAGTCTGGGATAATTTGGGTATGATGGCACACATTGATGTCTCATCTTCCTCCTCTCTAAAGATGTTCATAGAATATTAATGAATGAAAAAAGATGGCTATGAGGGATCTTAAAAACAAGAGCCAAACCAGCATATTTGATTAAGGTCTACTGTGCAGGGCAGTTGTTTGCAAACGTCTCTGTGGAGTTATGTTGTGTTTCTTCATTCTGAGCTGTAACTTCCTCATTATTCTGAGCATTTCATGCTTAAAAAGCTTTCTGTTCATGGTATGTTATCCCACACCCACTCATTTCATTCATTTTTAAAACCAAATTACATTCCTGTTGTGAAATTTCAGTACCGTATGGCCTACACAGTGTACCTGTAATGGGCAGTATTTCTTTCTTTCAGGTATGTGCTTGCCACCTTATTCTAATTTTGTTGAAGCGTGATCCCAAGTTCACTTGGGCAGTCTGCCTAATATAACTTATCAGACCTAGGGATTTATGTTATACCCACGGCAGTAGGGTATGACCGCCTATTCTGTTAAACTGGCAGAAATGAGGATTCAAATCTTTGTGCCTTAATATCAAGCTTGGAAGAAGACACCATGTTTTAAAATCAAAGCAGGTCACTGTATTAAAAACCATCAGTTTGAGACAGAAATCATGCACAGTGACTTATGCAGACCAATACAACCTGTTTTCCTCTAACTTGTTTTATTTCAGTATTTTCATCAGAAAGCATGCAGTATTTCTGTAATAACTTGAGTATGATATTTAAGTACTTCAAGTCCTCATAAAAAGTACCTTTTTCTTTCCACCTCCCAGTAAAAATCAGTTCTTCCTGTCCTGAATAAATCTTAGTAAATATTTATATTTTGCAGTCAAAATATGCTCATTACTTGTGAGGATGACTCATGTTATCCTTAATTGCTTGATGGATTTTTTTAAAAATCCTAAGGTATATAGTTTGGAAACTACTCAACTTTAAAAAAACAGATGTCACCATCTTTAATGTGATATGAAATTAATTTCAGTTTAAGAAAAGTTATACTTTTTGTCATTTTACAATGCAGGTCATTTCATATAGTAACTGTTTCATCAGAAGACTGAAATATCATATCTCTTCTGATAAAAAGTATATACCCTTGTATTTGAATATAATTTCAGAAGCATGTTTCTAATATGACTTCTGAACATAGCTGTAATAAATAGTTTTATATCTGGTTTTTGTGTATAACTTGTACATAATTACAAAGTCTTGTTCTTAGAATGAAAGTTAAGCAGTGCTCTGACTTGTTTATTTTTATGTTTTCATATTCCAAGGGGATGAATTCCATAATAAGAAATTTTTAACATCTTTCATAGACAATTTAATTTGCATGTTACTCGTTATTTTAGGACAGTCACAATAGTCTCTTAATTATGCAGCCTGTGGTGAAAGCATGCAGTTGATAACCAAAACACAGTGTTTAAAAAGAGATCAATTCTGGTATCAAATATACAGCAAGAAATAGTAGAGATGTTCTAGCTCTGAAACCAGAAGCACAAAGAAAGGAAATATAATAGCAATGATGGCATATATATACACACATATATATTTGTCTTGAACAAGGCCATCACAACAGCCACTCTCTGCTGATGTTTCATCATGCAACTCTTCCATCTATTAGTCTTAGACTCCTGATATCTAACAGACAGCGAGGACTGCCTGAGTGTTCTCTTCTCAGCTCAGCCTCCCTCCCATACTGAATTTTTCTCCATTTCTCTTTTCAATAGGTTGCATGCTTCTCCTGCTCCATGCTATTTATCTCTCATGAGATATTACAGATTCTGTGACATCCACTCTTAAGAGTAACAAAAGTCAAGTCATGGATTAGAATAAAAGAGAGATGAATCTGTACCAAAGAAGGGAAAGGAAGGAGGGAGTTAGAGAATAAGTAGAAAAGAAATGTGTGGTTCAAATCTAGCGATAACTTGGATGACTTCCAGAAGGTAAAAGGAGGAAAAGAGAAAACATATGTGATAAAGGAAACATTCGAAAGGTAAAAGGAAAGTGAATACACAAAAAGATAATTTTAAACAATATTTATTATTGGCACAGAGATTCTTAACCCAGCACAGCAAACATAAATTAAAATCTGTGTCCAGTCTTATACCAAGTTAATCAAGTTCATAACAAATTTGCTTTTATTGTACCTTTGTTATAATAATAACATATGTTAATATAGATAGTGTGTACAGATTTTAAATTTAGATTTTCCAGGTGTACTGTGAATGCCTTTCATTTAAAATATAATATTTTTGGCAGCAGAGAAGATAACCAGGAAAAAATATCAGCAGCTTTTTGTTGGCAAAGCTTAGGTATAAAATTGGCAACCCTGACAAAGGTAATTACAGGATAAAATTGATGTCCTTCTATTTAAAATATTTTTGTGGATGGAAGTTAAATTTTAGAGTTTCTGAAGTATGTACAGTTTCTTCCCCACCACATCTGTACTTAAACTAGAAAAGACTACCTTGCCTGCTGCATTGTTATGCTTGTTGGACTGAATAAATTAGATTCAAAATGAAGCCTGGGGAAAGTGCTGCTGTATTGTCAGTCACTTGAGCATGATTAACTTGCTTTTTAAAATGGCTTGGTAGCATAACAAGAGTTCTGTATTACTTGATTCAATAACACATAGAATTAATGGGGTGAATCTTGTTCTGGGGTGCAATCCATTAAAAAGTATAGTTTTTTTTTTCTTTCTGCTAAGACTTTTTGTTTGTTTTTTAGAGATTTTATAAATCATACAGGTAAACCAGAAAAGAGTAACATCAATTCCATGTGTACCTCATTTTCCCTTGATTGTACACTAAACCATTATATTTTAGTTGTTACTGTTACGGGGTATCAGTGAACGTACTCCTCTTTGCATATGCAAAAATGTGGAAAAGCAAGCACTTAAGTCAGCATGACTGTGAGCAGAAATTAGCTTATTCTTTTTTTTCTTTTTTTAAATAAGGTGGGACTGAAGTCCTGCTGAAATTATTTAAGAAGTCTGTGACACATTTCAGCAGATTTGGGTATTAAATCTAGTGCTCTAGTAAAATAGTTAGCTACAGCCCTCTCTGATTGCAGTTCAATGCGGTACTCTCATTTAAATGCTTCAGTAGATTCCAATTGCCTATACCATGCAAGTTGACCCAACTGAACTGGCAATTTCACCTGAATGAAGACTACAGGAGTCAGTCTACAGACTATTTTCTGGTCTTACCATAAATATTCTCACCTAATCCTTCCTGTGCTTCATACACTTCCTCAATATTTATTGAGGAAGAACCCTAGGGTAATTCAGGTAGGAATGGACCTCACGACATTTCTAGTCCAACCTGCTGCTCAAAGCAGTCTCAGATCTGAGGTCAGGCCAGGTTGCTCAGGTTTGTTTCCAGTTGGGTCTTGAAAACCTCCAAGGATAGAGACTGTACAACAACTCTGAGCAGCCCGCTCCATTGCTTGGCTACCTTCAGGATTAAAAAGTTGCTCTTTATGTTTAGTTTGAACCTCTCTTTTCAGTTTACGCCCATTGTCTCTTTTTCTCTCACCATGTACCACTAGAGAGGATCATGGCTTAGTCTTCTCAGTGACCTCCTAGTAGGCCTGGGGGCCTGCTAAGTGCCCCCAAAGCCACCTCTTCTACAGGCTCAAAAAGCACCAGTCCCTCATCTTCTCCTCACAGGGCAAGTGCTCCAGCCCCCTGAGCATCTTGGTGGTCATTCACTGAACTGACTCTAATTTATCAGTCTGTCTTGTACTGGGGGACCCAAAACCACAGAATCAAGGTGTCATCTGAGTGCTGAATAGTGGGGGATAATCACTTCCCTTGATCTACTGGCTATTCTCCCATGTAGCCCCAGATGCTGCTGGCCTTCTTTCCTCTCAGGCCACACTGATGGCTCACGTTCAGCTTGCTGTCTGCCAAGATCCCCAGGTCTTTTTTAGCAGAGCTGTTCCCCAACCAGACAGTCCCCAGTCTATATCATTGCAAGGGGTGTTCTTCCCAGGTGCAGGACTTGGCATTAGTTGTTGAATTTTTAAACCTTCCTGCTGGCCCATTCCTCCAGCCTGTTTAAGTCCCTCTGGATTGCAACCCTGCCCATTAGCACTTACTTACTTGTCCCCCAAGGCAAAAAAAACACCTTACCAAAACATCCCTCACCAAGAAACACCTTAGCCTTCTAAAGACAGAAGCCTTTGAAAGTTTTCCCAGTTGAAGAGATGACAGGGAGTATCTTCTCATATGAAATTTGGTCAAGTGTCTGGCTTTTCTGCTACTCATACAGATTCTGTGTGCTAAATGAGAAAACGTTCAGCCCTGAAAGAACTTTATTTAGGTTATGACCTGGGGCACAAATATGGCTTTACGGCTTTACAGGCACAAGAGACTCCTGGAGAAGAAGCTGTGTCCTGTGTGAAGTGCACCAGCCTCATAGCTGGTGTAACTGGTGTGAGTGGGTAATGATCATTCACAAGTCAACCTAACAGAACGAGAGAGCTCATGAAGGCTAAGCCATTCTTAGTCCACATTAATGTGAATTTTTATTGAAAGGGCCATTTTTCATGCCCCCACATGACCCTCTCTGCTGATTTAGTGCAACTTTGGGGTTTGTTTTGCTTCTGAATAGGGCTGCTTCAGAAGAACACAGGATCTGAACCACCTTTGTTGAAAGCAGTATCAAGTTTGTTTGAATCTTCAGATAATACTTTTTCTCTCTTACGTGATATGCTAAATCCCACTCATTGGTTTGTCAGTGCCAGAAATCCTGGAGCCAGGCTTGTCATTGGCAGGCAGGTCCATTCATATACATGTTGCGTTTTTCCCTCACTAGAGTATCCAGGGACCTTCATCTCATCCAAAAGAGAAAAGTGAACACCTTCCTCCTGGCTTTTTTCCCCTACAGACGTACCTGCCAAACTCTGTAATTCATATGATAACAAAAGGGTTTTTTTCCAAGTGGATGGCAGTATGTCTGTGGTCACTAGAGTGAGAGGTCATTCATCTGTCTGATATTTATCCCCCTGTACTCGGCACTGGTGAGGCCGCACCTTGACTACTGTGTTCAGTTTTGGGCCCCTCACTACAAGAGAGACATTGAGGTGCTGGAGCGTGTCCAGAGAAGGGCAACGAAGCTGGTGAAGGGTCTAGAGCACAAGTCTTGTGAGGAGTGGCTGAGGGAACTGGGGTTGTTTAGCCTGGAGAAAAGGAGACTGAGGGGAGACCTTATTGCTCTCTACAACTACCTGAAAGAAGGTTGTAGAGAGGTGGGGGTCGGTCCCTTCTCCCAAGTAACAAGTGATAGGACAAGAGGAAATGGCCTCAAGTTGTGCCAGGAGAGGTTTAGACTGGATATTAGGAAATTTCACTTCACTGAAAGGGTTCTCAAGCATTGGACCAGGCTGCCCAGGGAAGTGGTTGAGTCACCATTCCTGGAGGTATTTAAAAGACGTTTGGATGAGGTGCTTAGGGACATGGTGTAGTAGTGGACTTGGTAGTGTTAGGTTAACAGTTGGACTTGATGATCTTAAAGGTCTTTTCCAACCTATACAATTCTGTGATTCTGATTCTGATCTGTCCTCATACAACGGCTGATTAAGGCAGATGAATCCAGAGAGTCAGGCACTAATTACAGTGAGCAAAGTTCAATTCTTTCCACAGCCCCATGCACTGAATTTAGGCTGAATGAAGGTTTTGTATCTTTCCTGCCTCACAAGCAACTTAGCATCACAGGTATACATGATCCTTATGTTTTCTTTTCCCAGTGTGATAGAAGTGATCACACTCTAAAAACGCAAATGATGTAAGCTGAGGTCAGCCACTATAGCAGCCAACATCACCAATTCTTTCTCCCAGCTCCAGTTTAACATTAATATGCTACTGAATTTGAAATTAAAAATCTAGTCCTGTTGTCTCTGTCATCTGTATCCAATCACTACCTTTTTTTTCTCCCATTGTTTTTCTAATGTTAGTCAGCCTACTGAGCTCTTCTACCAGCTCATCTTGGAATGAGTTCACAGGGCTACCATTCCCCAAACCCCCATATTATTCCAGTAACATTTCCCTACATGGCTATAAAGCATGCCAACTTCTATTGTGCTCTTTTATCCTTAGTCACTGCTTAGCTATAGATTCGTTTTATCTTTTTGACCTTTCTCGTAAATCAATTCCTCCAGGACTCTTTATTGCTTTGCTTCCATTTCATGGTCTCACTCTGTTTTCATCAATATCCTCTGAAGCCTTCATGTCCAGGACTGTGTCCTCCCCTGAGTGGTACAGAGGGGTATTGTCTCTTTTTTCTTCTTTCTTATGATGCATCTTCAAAAGCAGCCCTTTGTTACATATTATTTTATTCGAGTTTATTTATGAATATCTTAACATGAAAAGAGGCTTTAACTACAAAAACATCTAAAGAAATCCTGAATTGGAGCATATTTTCTTAGTTCTCTGGTAACCCTGAAAATTCCGGCAGCTTGTATTCTCTTCACCATGGACCACAGGCTTGTTCTTTTCTTTTAAAAATAAACACTATATTTGTTTGTTGGCTGGTCAAACATGTTCATAGCAATTCAGGAGAACGTTGCAAGAGTAAGCATAGTTATGCTGATGGAGAACTGAGATAGCAGTGTTGACTTTGCATGACCATTCTAATGTGCATCTTGCATTAGCTCTATTCCACATTCTAGAACTACTAACCAAGCATCTAATGCTAGCTCACAAAACTCAAACAAACTGAAAAAGAAACCTGAGATTTTTTTCCATTCAGGTTTTGAGGACTGGCAGGTATTTTCAAATTTCTTTCTTTTCATTTCATAGATTTCCAATTAAAATTTTGAGGAAATCAAACTAAAAAAAAAAAAAAGAGTCCAAATGAAAAAGATTCCAAGGGACTCTGTCATCTCTAGATGTTCAACTTCTGGCAGATTATCCAGGCTCATATAAGTCTTCTCCATGATCAAAGAGGAAGACTGTGTCAAAGCTCTGAATAGAAATCAGAACAGCTAGTTCTCTATTTTGTTCAAAACACCATTCCCCTTAATCTGAATCTACTGGCCAGAACAATGTTTTTCTATATCTACTTGCACCTCATTCTTTTTTTTAGGTCTAGAAGACATTTTATTGGAAAGTCTGACATTGTTCCTGCTGCATCTTTGAACAGACAATAGTAAGAGCAGCTCATTAGTTCATAGGACTGGACAACCTCAGACACTCAAGTGAATACAGTAAAGTTAAAATTTATGCAGTGTCTCACAAAATGAGATAGAAATGTTATGGTTAACCTGTTGTCAATTCTTCTTCCAAACCTAATGATTTTACAATAATTTCTTCCTAGTTACAAGAATTACAAGAAATACATCCATGTATTGCTTCCATCTCCTTTTTTAGAGCTGTTTGCTGCCATCCATTTTACACATGACGTCAGTACCTTGTCATCTTTGTCAGAAGCTCCAAACCTCACAGTCGCCTGAGCTCCTCTCAGGCAGTCCAGTTTCTCCTAAAGCCAGCAGTGACCGCTGTGCAGCTGATCAGGAGTTCACCACCAGCATACTTTCTAGCTTTTAAGTGTTTGAAATCACAACTTTGACATTGCCTTTTTCTATGCATAGAATTATTAATTTTTGGTGAAAATGGAAAAAATGCCAAATATAATTTATCTCTATTAACATTTGTTTTCTTCTGCTTGGTGCTCTGTTTTTATCTTCTCCTTTGTGTTTCCTTGCTCCTTGATGTTTTATAGCACATCACACACAATAATGGTCATATGCCTCACACCTGATTATTTCTATGCTCAAATTTGCTGGAACATTTGCTGGAAACTTTCCAGGATTACAAGGGCAACAAATAATCTTCATAAAACAGAACAGATGGTAAGCACCTTTGTATTTATTATGGCATTGTTGCTTTAGAAATCTACAGGTCCAGATGCTAAGAAAAGGATGGAGCTTTGTTCACTGAGACCAATATCCGCTGCTTGTTTCACACTGTGTTAAAGTTATGGTAAATATGTCATTTTTTTATGACCCAGTAGCTTGGGTTTATATGTGCAATTGCCTGTGTACTTTTATTTTCCCACTTAATTTTAATAAGGCAATTGCAGACTCAAACGTAATTTCAGAATGGTAGCAGTCAAAAAATCCCATCCTCTTGGTGTATGTTCACAGCTAATGAACTCATATTCAGTTAATATCCATCAAGCTGCTGGGGTGAGTGATGAGAACTGAGCAAGGGTTCCTTATCAGAAAAGGTCTCAGTTCCCTCAAGGCAGGACAGACCCAATAGTGGGACTGAAAAAGAAATGGGACATTGTATGATTCTTAGGATCTACCTTCCATAGATATTTTTAGGAGTCTATTTTTTCACTTCAGAATGCAGCCAATTACACCAAACAGGCTCTCATCTATCAAAAACTAGCATAGCTCAGTAACAGTGTATAAGAATCCCTCCAAAGTTGCTACCACCCTTTTAAACTACCAAAGTTCAAATACTGATCTACTGTAGACTAACTTGGAAATTCAGTCAAGTCACTTCTTTAACCTGCAAGCTGAATATATAGAAAGCCATAGATAAACATACGTGGGAGTAAGACAAATAATTACATGCTATGATGAAGAGCAGAGGAGTTGCCTCAGAAGCACAAAAGGATATAAAGTAATGTGATGATGTCAAGTCAATGCATTATGAGAGCAAAGTAGGGAAAGTTTCTTAGTCTACATGATGCACAATGAAATCACCTTCACGAGGAATTTGTGAAACATGTGAATTTAGTTCAGACTATTTCTTTCTTTATTTGAATCACACTTCCTACAAATGTTCACTCACATAAATAAATTCTTTACCAAAAAAAATTATGTTGAAGCATGTTACTCAGGTTGGAAATCCAAAACATTGTGAGCTAGGAAATGCCAGAACCAAGGCTGTTTGTCAGTCTTCAGTCTACTCTCATGTGAATGTGCATATTAAGTCTTTAATTACATGATCACATACTATTTTTCACAAAGGACCTCTGACTTACTCAGCACAAAAGTTGGAAAATGCTCAGTGAATGAGGAAAATAAAGGATCAGCTATTCAAAAGGCACTATTATCCTGAAAGAAAGCTAAAGACTTTTTGGCTAATAGTACAAAACTGACACAAGAGAAATCGATATTCACTTGACAGAGGTGAAGTGAGTGTATACTTAGGAGTGGCATCAAGGTGTCCAAATACTGATAAATATTTGACATGGAAGTTGATTGGAAGTATCCTGTTTTCCTAAACAATTTTTAGAACATTTAACTACTTAAATTCCAGCAAGCTTTAAAAGGATCAAGCTGTGTGACTTCTATTAATGTCAATAGTAGTTGCACAACTAAATTCCTCTGCACCACCACAAATTTTCCTCCATATTGTATTTGATAATAGAGATTATCATGCACAGTTTGAAACAAATGATAAGACAGCCCAGTTACACAGACAAATTGTAAAGTAATTGTCTTTAGTTGTATTTAATTGCTAGTCAGTAGAGCAGCTGGAGAAACAAAAGTACTGCTAATTTCAGTGCTAGGAAGATAGAGCATGGCAACAGTAGGATAAGTATATTGTGGATGAGCAGGTAGTTCCAGTACATGGAGCATAGTTGGAAGATCATTAGACACAGGAAACCACACTACTCCCTTTCAGCCTCAGACTGCAGTATTTTTCTCTGATCATGATTTATTGTCTTACCTTATGAAGATTATTCACCATCTGGAAGAGTCTATAGATCACCAAAACCAGGAGACAGGAGGCAGGATCTGAGAAAGAATGCCAAGTACTTTGCTCACTTACTCCAGAAGAAATCTTGGATAAATCAAAAACAATCAGTGCCACCACCTAGGATTTTTGACAATGTCTTCTGAAGGCCAAAAAAGAGGTGAAACAGTGGTGTAAAAGTCATCTTCCAAACTCTCAAGGCCATGTTATTTATGATAGGCAGAGCTAATACTTGATAAATTCAGGTAAAAGATTATTTTTTCAGTTCCTTGCCACTTTGTAAAATTTCGATCATCTGAACTGTGCTTTTCTGTGTTAGGTGTTTCTGTTCATACATGCTCAATAGTGTAGCTATCCACTTCTCTGAAAAACCTAGTTAAACTGAAAATGTGACATGCCAGACCTGTGCAGACTGAAAAGGAATTTCCCTACAGTTTTTATTCCCAGATTCGACAGGTCACTCTGTCCTCTGACACTGGGGACCTCTGACACTGGGGAGAGCACAAAGACTGTCTCTCTTGTGCATAATATTGTCCAAGCTAATCAAGTTGAAGGCTGATTGGAATAAAAAAGAGACAAGATTAATCCACCTTAGATTATTATAGCCATTTCGTAAACTATGGACATTTCTAAGCTATTAGGTGCTATGCCAGCCAATAAAACTTACTTCTATCTGTAATTAATCAGCAGTTTAACCTCCATCATAGACAGGCCTGGACAAATTGATTCGTGAGTGCCTGACACAAAGTCTGACTACTGTCCTTTGTAGCTACAAAGCAAAGCTCCCAAAACAGAAAGTCATTTTTAAAGACATTGACTTTTCTGCCTAGCAGACCAGTATGATATGAACACACAAAGTAGGTCTAAACGAAAGGGAAAAAAATCTTCTGAGGTGAGATAGTCATGTGGTAAGGTTCCTGCAAATGATTTAAAATATAAGGCACATAAGTCTCCTTGGGTTGCCCGCACTTTCAGACTCTGTTAGCGGGAAACAAGAAAACTTTTTCACTACATTACTCCATTATTTATTTTACATCCGGTTATGGAGCTATTTCAGGCTTTGAAAAATGGCTATGTTATGCTCTAAATTGAAATACCTGGGCAATCTTTGCATTGTGCAATTTGTAGGCACTTAATCTGGGGGAAAACAATTTTGTTTCTGTCTTTCTAGTTTCATTCTAAGATTTCTTATGTGTGTGTTTTTAATTAAGTCTCAAGTTTTCTTTATTGCTACCTGACCCGTTTTGGTTTTATTTTGCCTGCAAAAATTTTGACCTGCTTTACTCATTCTGTCTCACTCTGTTTTTCTGTCAAAACCAGTTACCTAGCATAGCTAACTTCAGTTTTATTTTAATAAATCACTAAGTAAGTACGAGTTTCAACTACAACTTTAATTATGTGAGGTAGGATAAAGAACAGAGTACTTAACAAAAACAGCTACAGAAACAGATTGTTGAAACAGAAGAGAAGTTTGACTTAGGCATGTCATGGCATTATTGTTTGAAATTTGAAGCAGCTAAACTTTGACCCTGCAAAGGCAGGCTCAGAGGCTTAGCTTAACTCACTAAAACTAATGGGGCTCTTTGCAATGCAAAATGGCAAGCAGGTGCATACACCTTTCTAGTATTGTAGCCTAAATGTGCTTATAATCAAAACTTCACATGAAAGGCCACATTGTCACCGTTTAACAGTTTTTAGAGAAAGCAATGGAAATCACATGTTAATTTGAACTCCATGTAGTTCTCAGCTCATTTGATTTGTTAAAGATAAAAAAATGCCAAGTTTGAAGGAAAAAAAAAGGAATATGGTATTTAAGAGACCATCACGCATCATGATGTACTTCCACACAAGAATTGTTCACCACAACATGGTTTTTGATTTTTTTTTAAACCATTAATTGTCATTCCACAGAAATTCATGCCAAACTAATTTAAGTCAGGCAAACCATTTGTTCCTGCAGGCTTTGGAACATTGAGAAAAATGAACAGCTCTGCTTTCAAGAAAAGGAGTCTTTTATTCTATAAAGAACTTTGGCAAAAATAAGGCAATGGTTGTCATAGTGTTGATTCTGACCATGCTTAGTCTCTGTTTGCAGTTACCTGTTTCCATCTGATCAGTTCTCAGTAGCTTAAAGGTAGCAGATAGGAAGGGATACTAAACGTAGCCAAGCCAAATAACTTTTTCACTCAAGTCTGTGGGCAAATACATACTGGTGCTAGTGAAATTAGACTTTGGGTTTTGGTTTGGGTTTTGAATTTGTTTTCTTAACTTCTGGCAGACGTGTTGAGCAATAATCTTCGTTTGTGAAGATAATGAGACTTGAGTGGTATGACTACAAAGAGATCCAAACCAGCATTTCACGCAACCACCAAACACTTTAGATTATTAATTTGCAGCTTAGTAGTGTTTCATGAATACTGGTTAGTTTAAATCTATCAAGACATGATCTATAAACTAACAGGATTTTTAGAAATTTATTTCATTCTCTTATTTAAAACTAAGCATTCCCTCTCTGAAGGAGTTGGCAGATACAGAGAAGTGCTGCTTATAGGTGGAATTGCAAAGCTGAATCATAAAGATCTTTCCTATTAGTTCTTGTAACTGATGTCTTCGTAATTTTGTAATTTTAAAAGTGAATTAACAATTTTTAAAACAATTTTTTTAAACTTAAATGTTAAGTGTCTTATGTATTTATTTATTTATTCTCCTTCACTACTCCCTTTCCCATCCTCTGCTGCCAGATTATAATGAAATACCAATGTATTTCTTTCCCCAAAAGATTAAGGAACACTTTGATTTTTTTTAATTATGGATAATCTCCCTTACCCATTCCATTCATGTATTTGAATCTGGATTCTTCTATAGGGCAATAGCGTCTTCTTTGGTACTGTAATAGTGTCAGGTAGGAACAAGGTTCTTTGTCAGTTTTCATAGTGGTAGAATACTCCAATTCCTGTGCATATACACAAAAAAATATCCTTTTTGCAACGCAACTATTTTGTTTGGATAAGTGTTACAGACTGCACTAGCTATATCATTCTTTTGGTGGCATAAATTACTTCTACATGAAGGACACACTAACAAAAGGACAGACATGAGCAGGTTGGAACTGCTCATTTGCAATATTAAGAGCATTTCACTTCAGAGAAAAGTTTCATACAAGTGGATTTAAGCATTTATAATTCTCTGCAAGAAATGTCTTCTGCATATAAAATCTATGCTACATCACTTAATCTTCTTAGGCGGATGAGAGAGAAATGCAGCAAAAAGTCACTTATCTTGTGCTAGTTCTAATTCTGCCAACTCGTGTGTCACATGTCCTTGTTTTAAAGCATAATAACAGGAAACAGTGAGCAGGGAATAGCTGTGAGGTATATACTTTGCCCTAATACATACAGATGGAAATTCTAGGGCCAACACAGGTCCGGCTTGTAGTGTGTAGCACTGCAGAAATATAGCAGAAATATATCCCCGAGACAACAGTTCTCAAATTCTAAAATAATATTTTCCATAAATCTCAGCCTGTCTTCACTGTTTGCACAGAGTATTCTTTCCCTCTAAGGTCCTGTAGCCTTGGATAGTTGCCAGCCTGCTGGTAAATAACCTGATCATGCAATCTTTATTCAAACAAATCTGTTGTTGATTTTTATAAAGCTTGTTCTGCTATCTATCATATTTACCTACATGTAGCTGCAGTTTATTCAAGGGACACAAGATACAAACGTGTATGCTGGGGCCAATATTCTTACAAGCCTTGATTTGGGAATTGATCATGAATTCTTCATTCAAGCAGAACTTCCAGAAGGAAATCACATCATTTTTTTAATATATTATATAGACAAGCTACAGTGATATTGTCCACATTACAGCTATCTAAGCTAATGCTCATTTTGTTTAGATGGAGGTGCCAAAAATTTTAGTACTCATATGCAGGTGTGAAAAAAGATGTGCATGTGTCTTCATTTTGCCTTTTGCATACCAAAAATCCGGCACTTGAATCCAAATTGTTCCAGAACAATATTCTCTAAATATCTACACAAAGATGAGTATTGTCTTAAAATTATTCCTGTGCAATGCTTTTGCATGTGCTTAACTCTACACATGAGTAACCGTTCAGTAGAATTTCCAACATGCATTAACGTAAATGATTGTTACAGTTCTTTTAGAAATTTAGTACACTAAGGAATACTAATATCTTTATAGTATTTTGAATTGTGGAGAAACACAGAGTGATTCTAGTTATTCAATTATACAAAATTTTTGGCTTATATTGCAAACTATATTAAAATCTATTTTGTGTCTTGAAGTAAGTCAATTAAGAAAGTATTGTTAAACTGGCTTTTTTTGTGAGCTGAGTAGATTTATATCATAACTAGTTAAATAAAAGCTTATGAAAGTATAAGAAAAAATATATTACAAACTAAGTGAAATAGCAAAAAGATCAGTTCTAGGGGAAAAAAAAAACAACAGCAGGATCAGAATAAATTGGGTCAATGGAAAAGAAGCAGAAAACTGATTTAAAAAAGAAGTCAAATTGGGATAACCAGTGGATAACAAATGCAAAAAAAAATTCTTTGATATGGTGAATGCCATTTCACATAGATAGAAAGGTAAAGGAAGTTATTTGATCTTTTAAAAGTAATGGAGAATAACTTGTGGTGGAAATGGCGCGCTCAGATTTTCTGATGAACAATGTGGATTGGCTGTCTATCAGCTTAAGGATGCTGAAAGAGAAACTACCTGAGGTTGAAGCAGCAGATTTTTTTTATAAAAAGACTAGACGTTCACTTTAGTCATAATTTTTTTTTTAAAATTACTTGATTTTATATGCCAGCTGAACTTATAGGCAGAAAAATAAGATAAAATGTTATGCAGTTGTGAAGCATTTTAGTTCTTAATAAAGGCAATTATGTAGTATAGTGTAACTTTTTGTAATAGAACACTTGTAAGTCTTGATCAGTTTTTCAATGGTATTTAGAACCTTACTGGAATTTACAGAGATGATCATTGGTACTTTTGTGCCTACATGACCCAACGAAGAAATGATCAACAACAGCACTTTATTGTAGAAGGGCTTTTAGGTCTTAAGAGACTAATCCCATTCTAGAAAGTATCATGCAGCCTGATTCCCATCAAGAGGACTTACATAGTGTCAAGACCAAAAACAAATAGGTTTTCTTGGATGAAGCTGGAGAAAGCTTAAAAAGGGATACAAAACTTGCAAAGATCTTTCCTAAAGAGAAGGGCTTTCCCAGCAGACCAGAAGCAGCTAGGGAACTTGTTGTTTGGAGCCAAAGTAGCCATGCCAGCTGTTTGTATATGAGTTAGAAGGAAAGGGAGACAAGTCTACGCTATCTGGATAGGTGTTCTTGAAAATCCCATCTCCGTTACTGAGCACCTAGGCACCATCATATATCTGACTTTGTTTCCGTGGCCATCCAAATACTTTGCATGTGCTCAGTGCTAAGTTCATGAGTAGTTCTGCTGAGTTTAAGTGTGAACACTCAGAAGGTTCAAATGGAAAAAAAAAATTTCCAAGTCTAAATTCAAGGTAGCATCCAAGTTTCACGGAAGGTTTATTCTGTTTTGAAGATGAATGTTTTAAGGCAACGTAACTATGCTGGCTTTATACCTCCTCAACACAAGGAGAATTTACTTCTTATCTTTTCAATTATCTACAGGTCAAACAATATATTTACTGAGCAACTACAATTAAGCACATTGGCAGAAGACCTCCAGCACACTCTTTCTCAGGTGAATGTTGTAAACAAAGCTCTGTGCTCCCAAGATATGCAAGACACAAGCCTTTCAGGCTTTGGTCTTGAACTGACTCCATGTCTTTCACATTCTTGGCTGACAAGCTGCAGTGGGGAAAAAAAGAAAAGTTATCTGACTAACATCTTTCCACAATGAGTTACTACTTGTTGTTTTGGACACTCTTCTGAGACTACTCAGTGCAACTGAGTGTTGTACTCAGTCATTTGTCCTTCCCATCATAGGAAGAGAAGATCAGTCAACACGCAATTTGGTAGCCAAGTTCAGGAACTGGGCTTCAGTGTCTGTATTCTAGTATAAGAGGCATGACTACCTACCACCTTAAGATGCCTACTTGTAACAGAAACAGAGGTGTAGATTCTGCCTCCTCTGGACTGGTTTAAGCATTGAAGTGTTTCACCTGCTGACAGATGCAAATCCCTGTTGTAGGCTTCCAGAAGTCCCATTCATTCAAGAGAACAGACACCTGACTTTATATTGCGAATCCCACTCCAGGTTCTCCACTTCTCGGTAGCACAGTGCACTTTTCAGTGCAAACATTACACTTGGCTCTGAGTGTGTAAGTTTTAGGCATTGCAGCGTTAAAATGTAGTTGCCTGAACCCTTTTCTAGCTCTTAAGACAAGTGACAGTGAGTACTGTATTCTCCCATTCTCCAGTTTTCCCTTTCGCTAGAAAAAAATACTGGCAAAAATTGCCTTGAGAGTTGGATTACAATGAACCTACTACTGAAAGAAAAAGAGTAATTCTACTGAGAAAAGCCAGAAAAAAGTGTCCACTCTGCTGCATGCAGAAATGCATAGAAGATGTATATGAGTTCTGAGCAGAGGAAATTACACTTAACTCCTGTGCAAGATTTATTTCAAAAAGTGTTTAAGATGATTTCACCTTGGAGATTAATGTTTAAAGTGAAGAGAAGTGAGTAGTTGCAGAATGGAAAACTGATTTGTGAAATGTAATCTGGGATGGAAACTTTCAGTTTGGGAAAGGATTGTAGTATGCTAGGGTAATTTTAGGGCTATTTTGCATTTAGATAATATACCTGTGGTTTGATGGAGAAAACTGATGGAAAAATGGGTAAGGAAATGATTTAACTCAGGAGCAATGTAATTATTGAGACATAATTCATACAAGCAGCATCCCTGGGATGGGCAATACATGCCTGTTAACTTCTACTTGTTGAGTATAAATGCATTTTATAAAGCTCCCTCCTCACCTGTGCTTAAAGAGGACATATCCCATAGAGAAATTCCCTTCATTAAAAGGGTCAAGGTGAGAGCACATTCTCTGTGGTGTCCATACCACAGAAGGGAAAAGAGATGATGCTGGCCTCCGTGGCAGCCAAGGCAGTATGCTCACAAGTTCTAACACCTCAGAAGCTATGTGCAAAGTTAGTTGTCTACTCAAAAAGCACTAAGCTAATAAATAATACAATTAGATTTTAAAAATTTGGATCGTTCAGGGGATTCAGCAAGCACTGAGCAAATAGAAATCAGCCTGGGGAGACTTAAGACCATGCTGGGAAATATTTGCTAAATAGAACAATTGTAAAATACACTGGGAAGAAAGGGAATAAACTGAGGAGCAGTAGTGAAAACATTGACCTAGTATGTAGGCATAGGGATACTCTGTGTTTCTCTTACCCAGATGGCCCACCCCTTCTCACCATTAGACTGGATTGCCATGAGGCACTACTCGCAGAGTGTTTGGACAATCCAAATAGTATAAAAAACAGTGACCCCTTAACTTGCTAGAGAAAATTTTCAGTTCCTCCTTTTCCATGGCCTTTGTTACCATGATAAGGGCATCTATGGCCACTTGTTCCTCCAAAGGGGTTTACATTGTGTTTTCCTGCTATTGCTGCTAAAGCCCTGATCTGCTCGCTTGGGTTTTTAACCAATCTCCTCACTGCACTCTTCTGCTGATATAAAATATAGCTGCCAAAATAGCCATGTCAGTTGTTATGGCATGCTTTCGTCTGTTCTGAAGCTCTACCTTCCTACCTTGTAACAGGAAACAGTTTCCTACCACATCGGAGTCAACCTTCGTGTTTTTGCCATTGCACATCACCTTGGAACATGTCCATCTTTATTCATTCTGCTGCTACAGTGGCAAACATCTTTCAAGTTCCTTCTAGGTAGCACCTTAATGCTACAATAGATTCCTAAAGTAGATCCATAAATTGATCCTATTCTCTTCTCATGCAACACCTAAGGTCACACTATTTGGAAAGAAAACTAAAAAAAAAAAAAAAAAGAAGTACAAAAATAAGAAAGTACCCAAAAAAGTAAAAAAAAAAAAGTTTAAAAAAAAGGAAAACACTCTGATATGAATTCACCAGCAAACATGATGGCTGATATAGGTCTATTTTAAGCTTTCTAAAGCAATTTGGACATGTGTACTTAAACACATGATCTTACTTCTGCTATCTTTGTTTTTCTTAGCTTTCTTCTTATCATTTGCTGCAATCATTTATTGTATCTTGGCTCAGGCAAAATACTCCTTGTGGCAAGTTTTCCACCTGCATGTGAATGTTCATAATGCAAATATAAATGAATTTCTGTTCTGATGGGGTCCTCCAGGAAACTGCCAAAAGATATGTTATTTCTACACTATTTTAGAAACTATAACTAAGTGGTACATCAGCCAGCCAAACCCATACTCCTTTATAAAGGAGAGGGTTCTGTGCTTATGTGGTTTTTGAAAGATATTAAAGAAGTTTGAGCCACCCTCATGACCCAAATCAACTCAGTTATGGAGTAGGCTCTGTCCATCATCTATTACGTAAGCAAGATATCACTCTTAACAGAAAAGTGCAAAGCAAATTCCACTGAACTAATTGCATTCATAGTAAAATATATTGTATACAAAAAAGGTGTTTCAGATTTCCAGATGATCTAAATCTTCTCTGTGTGGTATTAGGAAAAAAAAAAAGAAGTGACAATTTTTCTGGTGATGTATAAAAGCATAGATTAGAGCCATCAGTAAAAAACAACTTTCATTTGCAGTCTTAAGCTTACTCTTTTCCACATGTTTTATAGTACAGCCACTATTTACATGTATTTCAGTATTTCTCAGATAATGTAATGCTCTCTAACATTATGTCCCCTATACATATTAGCTAACGTTTTAAAAAAAAAAAATTAAGTGTTTAAAACAACAACAAAAATCTTAAAAGCCCAGTCTGAAAACCCAGTTTTGCAGATGCAGCTGAAGAAACTCACCTTTAATTATTCCGTTTATGATCTCTGAGAACAATCGAGCTTGCTAAGCCAGTCCCCAAGCTCACATTTGCAGGAAGAAAGTAAAAAACACCTGAACAAATGCATATGTTAAGCAACTTGACCTTGACTCTGTACTATGTACATTATATTAGTGATGTCTTTGTAAACTGTTGTTCCAGCTGAGTTAATGAGTACGATTCCTAGATGAGATCAGACTGAGAGCTCATGAGAATGCAGGTGACTGAGATCTAATGCGTTATGAGATGGAGTAAAGGAAAACAAAGACACACACTCACTTTTGATTTCCCTGAGGGGGCAAACAGAGACACTGAGATAAAAGACTGTTGGAGGAGAAGGAGTGGAAAAAAATGCTGTCGGTAGGTGTAGAGACTTCAGAGGTTTTGTGCTGCTATCTGTTTTCAATATTTTCTGTAAGAAACTGCTCAGGGTATCCAGGAGAGTTCCTCACTGGAAAATCTCACTGTAGCAAGTAGCTCTTAATTCCATTTTAAGTTAGTATGTTTTCCTGCAGTACAATTTTGGCCTTATAAGCACATATCTAATAAATGCTCTAACCCAAGAGTTCTTCAACTGCTTGAAGGTAAGAGTGTGCAGCATGATCGTTATCTCCTGGAGCTGTACTCCAAAACCTGCTGTGTATTTGGCACAGGCCTAGCTGTATCCTTAGCAGACCAAACAGAGAGTTTTAACACAAGCTACAACACTCGGTTGAAATCCTTGCCCTACACAGCAGCAAGCTGGGAATATTCAATAGACTTTGACCTCAGTGTTGAAGGAGAATTTGGCGTAACCCAGAGAAAACTAGAGGCTAATCAAGAGCAACACTGAGGCATTTACTGAGATAGTCGATGACAGTGAACTAAGTGAAATCTTCTAGTGTGTATGAAGCATATACAAATCAACTTTTTTTCACATTTGTAACCTTTACAAAACAAGAAACTATTCTGTTTAAGTTTGAAAAGACCTAAACTATAACTGAAATACTTAATGGTTCAAACTGGCTAGGAAAGCGGGGGGAAAGGCTATAAGTCTACAAAATAAGACACCTTATGTTTTGCATGTTTGGTTGTTTTTCCTGGAGTTCAGACCAGAGAGGTGTGATGAACACATAGGAAAGCTGGATAGAACGGAATGCAAAAAAGGGCTAAACGTGTTGTGCTTTTTTGGTATTCTAATTGCATTGCTTCCTTCTGTTGCTTCAAATCACACCTGACACTTACTGAGTTAGATTAATCTGATAGATAGCAAATGTATATCCAGGGCTGTAAATGTAATTGATGTGTTAAAAATATAATCATATTGGTCTGAAGTATCTGCATCTTGTCATCCTAAGGGCATTCCCAATTTTTTGACCTCTAAGTCAGAAATAGCGGGGGTTTTTTCTTTGCATTCTTAGTTTACCCAACACTTTTGGATTTTATTTATTACATGGTTCAGATTTGTCATTTTCAGTTGTCTTGGCCAGTGGCTGTGATGTCCATAGCTGTCATTCAATAATATGAAATTGTACTTTTTTCCTTCCTATATCATTTTTTGTGAATTTAAGAATGTTCACATTGACAAATGTTTAGTTCTCTTTGAGCTTGATAGAAGAGATTATGATTCTGTCCCTAAAATACATTGTTTTTCTTCATCACTGTAAAACTTATAGTTTTGCATGTTACTAATATCACTTTAAATGACAAAGCTGAATTCTCATTTTAACCAAATAAGTAAACAGTAATCTTTGTTCCTTACTTTCTTTACTATTTTATTCTGATATGTTCTTTGCCACAACACTTTTACAAACTGTGTTTGGATCTGTGCTTATTGTGGACAGATAGACAGATTTTATTTTCTGGGTTGTTTTTTTTTTTTTCATTTCACGTTTGCAATGGCCTATTTGTATGGTGGTATTTAGATCCTGGGTTGGTGTTGGCAGTTGACCAATAAAGAGCTTCTTGTAGTCTGCAACGTCCTAGCTAGTGACGCTGTCTTTTAGATCCATATTGTGAAAGAAGGTAGAGAAGACATGTACAGACAAGAGGTGTAGATACACTGCCCTGCACCCTGTTTATACCAGTTCAGATCATACAGTTCAATTTAAGTCTATAGATGAGGTGTAGAACATTTCTGATGTCATTGCATTTCATACTTACTGCACATGACAATACTTCTATGCAAATTCCACAGAGCAGAGATTAAACTTAGATAGGAAAATGTCCTGATCCACTGGTTTTATTTTTTGTTACATATTTTGTGTGATAGCATTAGATTTTTCTCCATGCTAAAGAAAATACTTTTCATAATTATATTAGGCTTTTTGGCATGAACACGTGGATTCTTTTTTCTCTTTACTGGACAAAAAGACCTTAGCCCTAGGATGACTTTTTCCATTGGGGATCATCACATCTCAGATCTAGTTCTCAAGAAGTAAAGAGTGGGCAGGATTTACCTAAGAGTCTTTGATTCTCATATTTCTCTGCCTT
Organism: Ciconia boyciana; assembly: GCF_034638445.1. Classification (NCBI taxonomy): domain Eukaryota; kingdom Metazoa; phylum Chordata; class Aves; order Ciconiiformes; family Ciconiidae; genus Ciconia; species Ciconia boyciana. The sequence goes on from NC_132936.1 coordinate 44,988,118, forward strand.
TCACATTCCCAGTCAGGTTATAGTAAGATTTTGTAAGGTGATTAACTGGGACCAACAGCCTGATCAGAAAACTTGGTTCTGTCATTAAAGATAATTGGGGGGGGTGGGGGGAGCTTTTAATTTAGATGATTGGCTGATCAGGCTTTTCTTGCTGTTACAAGTTGGAATAAGGCTCTATAGGGGGTTTAGCTGCCCTCAAAACCTTTATTTCTCTTCCATGTGAGGAAAATGTAGTGAAATTTTGTGTTAATTTTTCTGGCTGCGTAATGTACGATTCTGTCTCTGAACAGCATTCATATGAGAACTGAGCTGCTTCAGAGCTACTCCTGCTTTTACACGTTTTCATGTTGTAGAACTAGCAGGACTTTCATTTGCTCATCAAGACCAAGAAATACAAGCTTCCTCAGGCAGCTGGGGGTGATAATGCTTGTTTATAGAAAGGCAGAATCTAGGGTTACTCAGAAACAAAGCTTCCACCTCCAAAGGTGATACAGATATATAAAGTATCAGGAGAGATTCAAGCCACAGGTGGAAGATCTTTCCTATATGGCACTTATATAGGTTAGGATATTTAAAATTATATGTGTTTATACTGCCACACTCAGAAACAGAGTTCACAGAAAGTGAAGAAATAAGAAAAGTCATTTAGACAGTTAATTTAAGCTTCAAGAACATACAGACTGCTTCTTTCACACAGTGTAATCTTTGCTTCTAGCATCATTGCAAGATCATAGGCTAATTCATGACTATTACCCCTGGGTTAAAAACCACAGCGGATAGTCTCCCAAGGCTCATGCAATTAATCTTCCTTTCACAGGGGACCTCTTTGTTCATGAGTCAAATGCATTTGTAAAAATTTTATATTAAGCTATGAGGTTGATATACTCCCCTTTTAGTGGCATCATCCTCAGACATAAGAATAGCATAGATAAAGTCATTCCATTTCTCTTTTGTCTATTCTAAATCTCTTGGGTGCCTCGCTAGGAAAGAACGGAGTTTTACTCCCCCTTTTTTTCTCCAAAGTATTTGCATGAGCTCTTTGTTCTTCAAACTGTGCCTCAGCTCTACAATTAAAATCACTTTTCCTTGCACTTATGTAGGGGGAGACCACAGCTGAACTGTGAGCTAACTCGGGCTTTGCTGTGTGCCCTGCCTGTGATCAGGAACAGACGTTGGTATGCAGAACTCATCTTAGGATATGGTCACAGGGACAGCAATCATCTGCTCAATGCCTTATTCCTTTTAATAGCAGAAAGGATACATGCCACCTTCTTCTAGTTTGAGTTGACAAATAAATCAGGTGGGAAGTTCAACTTGCGCAGCTGCATCAGGTATTTAGAGAAGTTGAAGACCTTTGTCAGCACACTCCAACCCAAAGTAATAATACATGAAGTACAGCCAATAACAGTAAGAAAGTGTTTGAATTAAAAAGACCATTTACTTCTGTATATTGAATAGAACTATGTAGGAAATTTTTAAAGACATTTGTTGGTAATTACTTGTTGATTCAAAATGGCAGTACTTGTACATCATGAATGTTACCCTATAATTTCTCTGAACAATTCATCAGCATCAATTAGAGTGTATTTGGCACACCTCTGGGGCATATACGCAGCCTTTTTCTTTTAACTACTGCTTGAGAGGTTTGCTTAATATGCTGTCTGAGGTAGCCAGATTCAGCAGCTGTGTGGGCCAGATCTGTGCTTCAGGAGTCCATCACCTTCAAAACAAATCTTGTCTGTTGCCCGTGAGCATACTCCCCAGCTCTGACACAAAGCAGAAAGTATTTTAGTTTTTTTCAGTCTCCAGGGCCTGCATGCTAAGTCCGCAGTCAATGTGCTCTGTGTTGGTTTTGGGCTTTTTTAAACCCAAATATACGTTATCTGGAAGACACCCTTTAGTCATCCTTCTGCGGAACCGACAGGTGCGAGCAACAAAGGTAGACTTCCACACTACTGTTCTCTGCTACTTCTGAGAGTTATTTGGGCATTTATTATATGTAAGAGCCAAGAAAAAGACTTACATTTGTTGCTCAATACATTTCAGGCAGGGTAGTTGTTGGATGCAGAACTATAAAAAGTGAAGATTTTTGTACAATAAAATGGCCAGGCTATAATCTCAGAGCTTGGTCATAGCAAAATAATATTAATCATTCATCATACTCTGCAATTCTATCTGTATTCTATCTGAAGATATAAATATTAAATAATTAATCCCTACAACCTCTCAGCAAGTTGACTGTCATTATTTCTGTTTTATAGATAAACTGTGGAGCAGAATAATTAAATACTTCGGTTAAGGTCACACAGTAAGTCTGCTGAAGATGTGAAAATGGAATCAAACTCTGCTGATTCCCAGTTTGGTTCTTTAGCCACAGAACAGTCTTTTTCTGCAACATCTCTCTCACTCATGATACATCTCATGCATAGTCTAAATTAGAAGCATCATTAAGAAGTGAAGTTAATTACCTTTTCCCTTTAAAAACTATTTGCTGATTTTAATATTGAATACATTCAAGCAGTTTTCTCATGTGATTATGATGGCAAAAAATCTAAACACAAATCTGAAAATAATCATGCTGTTTCTCTGTGTTTTCATGGTATAAACAGCCGATAACACCCACAGCAACTTTATTAGACAAAGATTAGCAAATATGGGGGTTTAATTGGATTCTGTTTTCAAACATATCAAAGCCCTAAAAGACTAGCATTTACATTCTCCTTCTTTATTTCTTCTCCATGACATTTTAAGCAAACCTGTTGTTATGAAAATTAAGGCACTGTTTGAACCAACAAAAACTCTGCATTTTTCTAGAGAAATGGGAGGGTAGTTTTTAAAAGCACCTTATACAACAATTTCTAAAATCTCATTTTCAAAAGCAAGTACAAGGTATGGAGAGGGCAGAATTTGAAGGTATGAATGTTAATCACTGAACAATATCCAGAAACTTTAGGAAATTTCCCTGGCACATTAGCTGAATTTTTAGGCTCTGACAAAAAGAAAACATTTGACCTATAGGCACCTCTGGAAATTTTTCATATAGCACTTAAAGAGTCAAAGTCTCATTGAAAATGAGTGATTCTAAACGTAAAGCAACACAGGGACTGAGGCATCTACTTCATGTTCTTAAATGCAACCATTTAGGCACCTGTGAGACACTACACCCTCTCAGCTGCCATGCAGGCTTCCCATGTTTGGAGACCTCTGCATCCAAGTTTTTGTCAGTGAAGTCTTCTGCATAAAAGTCCACTGTCTCCTGAGCTCTGAGGAAACCACGCAGCTTTCTACCATGACGGAGCTGTCCAAAGCCCAAGGGTATCCCGTTACCCTGCTAGGATCCTCAAATCAAAATGGGTTCTCCGTGTGCTACCTGCATACTCGGACCCCATTGCCATCTTTGAAGCGTGCCTGAACTTCACATGAGTCAGCATGGAGAGAGAGGAAGGATATCTATTTGACATGTAGCTGAAAGTACTCACCTATGATGTCACAAGATGTGGTTAAAATGTATTTTGTTTGAAGTTTTGAAGCAGGGATTTACACCTTCTGCAGGCGCTCATGTGAAGCTGCTATGTTCTAGGATGCATCACAACCACAGTGTTTTGGTCAGGTTCACGTTGTGCAACAGTAGTCAAGTATTTAAATTTCACCCTGGGTTGCACAAAGACCTTTATTTCTGAATGCCTCCTTACAGCTTAGTTGTTAAGCCTCTTTCCTAGAAGATAGGAAACCAGATCAAACACAGAAGGGATTTGGATTTGATTCTCCTGTTTTCCAGAACAGTGTTATAGACAGCTGCTCCTTACATCCCCCACCTGCCAACCCAGAAAGGACTGACCTTGCCTTATCCACTTCACTCCAAAAGAGAATTAATGACTCTGCATCCCAACGGGAAATAAGAAATAAACATCTACTTTCCCTCCCAGACATTTATCTTATGATGAGCTGAATTATTTACTGAGATGTCTATCTCTCTCCTTTAATATGAGAAGTAGATTAAACAACAAGCTTAGAACGGACATCTAACTTTTAGGAGATCAAAGTCACAATTAAAATGCCTAGGTTAGTTTTTTAAATGGTGATGCATTTCGAAAGCATATAGATGATAGGTGCTTTTGAAAAGTGTGCCCTTAGCACTTCTGCAAATGGGACCCTAATGCATTTCACTGAGCTTACTTTTTTAACTTGGGACTTTGTGGAATTATGCAACATATTCTGCAAACTGAATTCAGTATTGCCATTTTTCCAGGAAGGATTCTATGAGAAAGCTAAGATGTATAGCCATAGCTTAAATTATACCTGTTTTCAAAACCATTAGGGTGTATTAAATGAGGAGTTTTAATGTGGCCATCATTATGAGAGGCGAATTGTACGAGTTAACAATTTTTTTCTGTGTAGAGGAGTTCCATTAAAATTCATTATATTTATTTAATTTCTAGTCTAAAATTCAGTGATTTGCTTATACTCTGTGTAAAACCATTATAAAATACTATGCAAAACACAGTTATAAAATACTATATAACAAGCTTTAAAAAGCTAATTTTATGTGTAAGTCTCTGCAGAGAGGAGTGGAGACACTTGCTGACCCCTAATATTTAATCTTCTGGTTGTCACAACATTGCTTTTTACCTTAGCTCTTCTTCTTTTCAGCTCCAACATAGAAGGGATTCTGGAAGAAAATAGAAATGAGGGCTTCACGCATCCTTATTGTCATTATGACTAAGTTTATAAACCAATATTATGAGTTTACAAAGAGCATGTTCTTACAGAACTTTGCAATGGACAATTTCAAAATTACTATACAGAAAAAGGGGTTACCTGTGATCACGGCTGTAAGTCATATGTCATTAAAAAATAGCTCTGAATCAGAAATCATGATTTGGGGAAATAATCTGAAGTATCTGAGAGAAGAAAACTAAAGAAGGAAATAAGGGTAAATTTTACCTGGAGGATAGTAGAGTCCATCACAAGCAGAAAGTTTATAATCCATTCCAAAATATTTCTTTGTTATTGTGTCTTAATAGCAACATGCCACAGTTGCCACACATAATACAAGAGTAACATGCAGTAAGGAGTTAACATGGGACAGAGCTGCCTAAATAAGTTTTTTTTTTTTTTACTAATGCATAACTGTCACAGTCTCCTTTTTTTTGTTAGTTTCTTTTTTTTAGATCCATACCAGCAAAAAAGCACTTGAAACATCTCTGAAAGTAATGAACAGATGAACAGAGAATGCTGATACTACCTACTCCTCTATTTCAGAAAAGGAAGTGAAAGATTGGGTCATATTCCTGTGATGAATATATCTTTACTTAACATTTGCTTTTTTATGGCATATTGATTGTCTTTTCACAAAGTCTCTAAACATACGATATACAAAAGGAGAGGAAATGTAAAAATAATAGCTGTATTGCATATCAGCTTGGAGTATATTTACCTGCTCTGCTCTTCCTCTGTATCCAGTAGTTCCATCCATCCCTTCTTTATATCATCTCGAGACTGAGAACTGCTTCTTCCAGGTATTCAAGTCATACCAGAACAGAGGTTGGTTTTTACCAACCTAAAAAGCTTGGTGTCCATCAAAGAAAGTCCACAGCAATCTTTCAGATGGTAAAGCCTTTATACACAAGTGCTATGCAGTGTATTATTACCTGTTCATGCCTTCTGTGAGCAAAGTTTGACCTCGTCCTTTTTCACAAGTTAATAGAAGTGCTAACGAACTATGGTTCGTAAGGACTGTCACGATGTCTATGCTGTGTAAGATCTATGCTGTGTAACTGCTCTGGCCATTCTCAAAAAGCAAACCAGCTCTGCTCTGGGCGGTGTTTAAGGGCATCAGTGCAGCCAGCCCTCCAGAAGCCATGCTGAAAGGTTGGGTACGTTAGCTCAGATAGATTAAGGCTTGTGCTCACATGATATCTGAACTAAAATGGCTTACTTTGGGCTTATTTGGAGGGCAAACAAGCCAAGGCTATAATCCGATGATATGGACCTACCAGTGGTGCAAATCAGAGTTTCTTCTGCAATCAGTACAACCTACTTCGTGCACTTGATATGACACTGATATTAGGAAGTGATTTGATAGATCACATTTCGCTTTTTATTTTTCCAGTCTGCTGGATCTCATCAGTGCTGATTTGCAAGCCCATAGCCATCACAGATCCCAGTTACTCACTTAACAGAGGATTCAGTCAGTACAAGGGAACCAGTCTTAGTTATGTGATAATTTCTGTACGTGCTTTCAGAATACTGTACAAAGAAGGTGAGTCTCTTTAACTCCATTTTATGTTTGAGGAAACTAAATCAGGCATAAGATCTGACTTGCCAGTGTCACCTGTCCCACCACTCAAGAAAACCAGGTACTATGTCATCCACACTGAAACTCTGAGTATCGTCCTAATATGTTGCTCTCATTTCCAATCTCTGTCAAAACTACCATCATAGCTTCTCTTTTATGGTAGTCTAAAGTCTATGTAAAGGGATTAAATGATATTTTAAAAGTGTAAATGAGTTTACACTGAGATAAACCTCTCCTTGTTGGTCTAGAGGGAGATTTTATTTATTTCAGATAAATCTTTCATTCATAGCAAAATTTAATACTAGCCCAGTTGTTATGCTTTCCACAGTTATTCTGAAAAAGAGGCTTGTTTACAGGCAACAGCTCTGTCTAACTATGCCTTAGAGATACCAGCATTTCCAAACCTATGCTGTAACAGTCAGCAATCCTTTGGGTGCAATGTTAAAAAACTGATACCTTGATTAAGTATTAAGATTGAGAATCAGAGGAAAATCTGTGGATGAGACTAGAATGTGAAAGGGGAGTAAATGTGCATTTGGGAAGACTTGCTGCAATTCAACGTCCTATTCCGAACAGAGAGCTCTGACGGTTGAGGATGAGGTTCTTGCCCAAGAACAGATCCCAGATCTGAGAGCTCTGTAAGCATCCTGACTTCTTTTTTTGAACGAAATAAGAAAAGAGACACTTTTAGCTATTTATAGCATAAGTAGCACTGAAACATTTTTTTTCATTTCAGCATATCTTTCCCCAGCAGAATAAAAGTCCTATGTATTTTTGCACTATCACAAAACAAACCTGTTCTTCATCTTTCTTCACGTTTTAGCAGTGGGGACAGTGATTTTAGAGTTGCTGGCAACCCACAGGTGTTGCTTTCTTTACCAAATGGCAATCCTGTACAGACAGCAGTGGTATTCTGCTCTCAGGGAAGAGACAAGCCTAAGCAGGAGTCTTTGTTTTACCAGTGTCATAGTCCTGGAGTACTCAAGAGAGGATGGGACCCTCCACTACTAATATTCATGTATAAGTTTAGGACAAAAACAAAAAAACCCCAAAACTGTGCAGAAAATACCTCACAGCACATACTAACTAGCGTAGCCCTAACATGCAGTTACACAGCATGGAAGCATCTAATCAATGGCAAATTTCTCTAAATTATAGCAGTCATCCTGTGACAGTAATAGAGCTAGAGCAGTTCAGACCATATCCATTCCACATCTCTGATGAGTTCCAAAATCCAAAGAATATCACCCAAACATTTTTCTACTCTACTACACAACTGGTAAACCAGTTCCTAATGAAGCATTGCAGCCAAGTGTATTCAGCATAATTTTGCTCCAGACACAAAGTAGTCTACAGTCATGGTTCGGATCCATGTGGCATCAAAAGAAAAAAAAAAAGTAAAAAAAAGAACATTTGTTTGAGACTATTTCAAATCTTCCACATTAAAGGTCCTCTGCCTTGAAAGAACAAGAAGCAAGTTCTGTAAACTGTATTGGAAGTACCAAACAGTGAAACTCAGGAGCTGCTTTCCCACAGTCCCGTAGGATTTCTTGTAATCAGTACTGTATTTTTTTCATCTTAATTTTTGGAGTACACCAGGTTACTTTTTCAAGCTTTGCTCTACAGCTGTGATTCCTAGAAATGTATTTCCTTGGGAAAATGGAAGCTCTGTTCTTTCACAGTGCTTCAGTACCGAGGAACCTGAGGCTTCCTGGGTTAAGGCTTCCTGCACACTTGAATAAAAAACAACTGGTGAAAACATTTCTAGTAAGTCTACGGTGGGGGAATTTTTTTTGTGTGAATTCATATGCACATATGCAGGCATACAACGAAGATACTAACAGGCATAAATTATATTGTTTTGCTGTTTCTTTACCATCATTCAATGTTATGGGGTTCCAGGGGTGAGATGCACTGAAGTCTGGCAATTCTCATCTATATTTAACTGCTCCTCAATAGCTGTCTAAGCCAGAGCAGCTCACAGTGATGTGTACTTTCCTGCCATGTATAGCTGTTCAGATTAATGTTCTACAGTGCAGTTGGGATGTTGAACAAGCTAGGATTATTTAGAGATGTTGTTCTGCTGCTTGATTGCCATAATGCTACTTTCCTCATCAGAGACATTTTGATTGGAAATCTGCAGTATGAGTCACAAAGGACAATGTTGATGTAATTAGGATGCTAAAATGACAGTGACAGAGTGTTAGTCGAGCTGTGGGAATGACATTCAAATACTGGGTTTCATACTCTGTATTTACAATGGAAATATACCTTCAGACTTATGATGCACGGTAGGAAACATCTGCCACCATTATTACAGAGAAAATGGGATTTATTATTCAGGGAGTAACAACAGCTTTCAAAGCTTCCAAGCAAAATGCAAAGTGCTGATGAGCGAGGACCAGGAAAGCCCACATTTGTGGGATTTGTGCCCGTATCCTTTTGCCCTTAGAAGAAGGTCCTTCTGTTACCCCTCCTCAACCCTCCATTTGGAATTATTCTGCTTAGGAGGCTTTTCCATTAAAGTCAAAAGACAGAGGGTTAAAAATTGCCTTCACTGTATCATTTCTTTACCAAGCCTCCCTTGCTTTGCTTTACCTAAGTGACTTTTCTCCTCGGCAGCTACAGCAGGACTTGACTTTGCTGTATTCAGTTTAGTATTGGTATTAGTTATTCTCTGTATAATTCTGTGGCTTTGTTTATTATGCTGCTTTTTATGGCATTATAGCATGACCACTTTCGAGTATAGACATCTTGATAGCTTAGTCATCATATTTATACCGTGGCCAACCATTAGGGAAACTTCAAGAACAGTGATTCCCAGTTGGTAAGGTAAAAAACATGTTAAAAGTGAAGCCCAGCATGGACATCCACTAAACATCAGAGCAGGACCTGTGTCAGCTGGATGTTGGGCCAGAGCAGGGTTCTCGAACTGGCATGCTGAGGAACATGGGAAAAAGGGACTTGGAGGTTCCGAGCAGCATCATTTGGTGGCAGTGCTGTCACCTGCATCCAGAGTCTTCCAGCAGATCTGAGAAGCAGGACAGGGAGGGAACTACGCTTGGCAGCAGACAGAGCTGAACACAGTTGGAAGAATATAATGCCTCTTATTTCAAATGAGGCATTTACATAGTAATCTACATGAAGCCTGCAGTCATAGGTCCAGACAATGTATGCAAAACACCAGTGTTATAACCAAATTCATGGGATTTTAATTCATGCTCATTAACTGGACGAAGGTTTCACCTGAAAGCATCAGTGATCTGGATCCTGCAGACGTTTTTAATTCAGAGTGTCTGCTGCTGGGGGAACGAGGAATAACTCTAGTAACGAATAATGAGCAGAGTGAGGCTAGTATGAAATGCATGTAAGATTAAGAAAGAAATCTTCAGGAAATGTCAGGGATGTATTATGTGCTGTACCATGTCTCCATGAAGGTAACTGTAGCACTGCAGGAATTAGTAAAAGAAATAAAAAATCTTTCCTCTGCATTTCAAAAAATAATAGCAATGGAAACATTTATATTGTTCTTAGGTTTTGTAAATCAAGTATTCCAAACCTAAATTCTGTGCCACATTTGCCTGAATGCTATCCCTTTTATGTAATTTCCCTTATATGTGGCAGTTAAATAAGACAGGGATATAAAATCCCAATGGAAAAATAAATCTAGCTAGAGCAATCATACTATCAACACATCAGCTCTGCAAAACTCTGTCTTGCTTCCTTGCACAAAATGACAATTTAAAGTATCTTTCCAGAAGTCTCCTGGGAGATTATTGTATTTTATTCTCTATTTAGAAAAAAAAAAAGTAAAAGTCTTTAAGAACCTATTAGAAGTTTCCTAGTGAAATACTTACAGTTCAGTTCAGCATTATACGCCAGTTTCAGAGAAGCTGAAATGTAATTTATTTCATTTTACTTTCATCAGCAAGTAAAGGTCATCCATCCAAAACCAGCTTTTCCGGATGCACACATTTCATTTGTTATCATCTTAAATAACACAGAAGTGCAGTCGAATTCCAATATCTGTCAATCGCACCCAAGTTCTGTTAAGTAACCTTTTACTTTCTGTTTAAATGCTTACACAGACATTGAATAAATGCTTGCTTGGCATTCAAACAAACAGCTTAAAGCAAGAAGACTTCATTTAATAAACTGTAAGGAATTTTTAAAATATTTCATGAGTACCTGAAAAACTATATTTTCCAGTTAATATTACATTATTTGGAATCCAGAAAAAATATTCTGCATGTAGTTACACCTCTAAAAATCCAAAGTAACTCATTTTCTAAAAGTACTCCTTCTCTGATCCTTAAACAGTCTTTCTCCTCTTCTGTTGTATCAATTGGTAATAACAGGTGTCATTGGGAGCTCACTAGGAGCTACAAACAAGCACAGAAATAACTTGCAGATACACTAACTATGCTAATATACCATTGGGCATACAGCTAATATGTCAGGTTATTTCTGTTCCTTTGGCAAACATACCAGGTCTTGGCATATTTCACTGTTGAGGAAAAAGTAGGTGTTTTTAAAATATTAAAAAAAAAAACCAAACAAACCAGCAAAAAAATAATAAAAATAAAAATATAGGTTAAAAATTCTTGTGACTTTGTGCTGTGGTCATTGTCTGCGTTAGTGATCTGCTTTGAAGCCATATTGCAATTCTGAAATGGATTCCCTGGCTGCTTCCCTTCACTATCTGTTGGTTCAGCTGTTAAAGAGATTTAGGTGTGCACAAACTATTTTCCTTTCCAAGAATAAGTAATCAGAGGCTTTGTTTCAAAACTGCTCCAGAGCTTCATGAGGATATTCAGCTCCAAACCAAGGTGAGGGCTGGATCACCCTGGCTGGGTGAACCATACCTGCATTCAGCAACAGGGCTTCCAAAGCAGGCAGAGCTCCTACAGTACCCTGAGATGGTTCTCACACTTTATAAAGGACCATACACTTTATAACATGCTATGTATGTTTTCCTCTTCATTGCCAGCTGCCACCAGCAACTACATCTTCTCTTTGCCACTCCTTCACCATCCAAGAAATAAAATCATGAATTCACTTCAAACATGTGCTCAGAGAGATTGACGTAAGGTAGAAATGACTCACTGCTAGGTTTTCAACCTCTGGTTTCTAATTAATATTTATAGCTTCTAACAACTTGAAACAAGCATTTTTTGTTCTAGTTGTTTAAAGGAAGCAAAATACATTCAGTTAATATGTATATTACTGTCGTGGTTTAACCCCAGCCAGCAACTCAGCACCACACAGCCGCTTGCTCACTCCCCCGTGGTGGGATGGGGGAGACAATCAGAAAGGTAAAAGTGAGAAAACTCATGGGCTGAGATAAAGACAGTTTAATGAGTAAAGCAAAAGCCATGCACGCAAGCAAAGCAAAACAAGGCATTAATTCACTCCTTCCCATGGGCAGGCAGGTGTTCAGCCATCTCCAGAAAAGCAGGGCTCCATCACGCCTAATGATTACTCGGGAAGACAAATGCCATCACTGCCTATGTCCCCCCCTTCCTTCTCCTTCCCCAGCTTTCTATGCTGAGCATGCCGCCATATGGTATGGAATGTCCCTTTGGTCAGCTGGGGTCAGCTGTCCCAGCCGTGTCCCCTCCCAACTCCTTGTGCACCCCCAGCCCACTCGCTGGTGGGGTGGGGTGAGAAGCAGCAAAGGCCTTGACTCTGTGTAAGCACTGCTCAGCAGTAACGAAAACATCCCTGTATTACCAACACTGTTTCCAGCACAAATCCAAACCATAGCTCCATACTAGCTACTGTGAAGAAAATTAACTCTATCCCAGCAAAACCAGCATAATTACGTATGGTGTATTTATCTATTACATAAGCACACATTAGCTGCCACCTGCTGATTATCACATAATGAACACCAAAGACTGAGTTACAAAATCTCCTCCCATCTTCATATATATTCGTACAATGCCTTCTCTTGTTCTGACTTGGACAAAATTTCTCTAGTGGTAAATCAGTCTGCAGGGTGAATAAAGCTCTGCGAAAGAAATCCTCTCTATTGCTGAAGGTCCCGCAATAGGAGCTGGTCAGTAAGAGACTGATCCTACACAGAAGCTGAGTTCTGCTCATTTTCCCAGCCAGGCAGCTAGTCTCAGCAGTGTAAAGGAAGCAAATTGAATGTGTGCACTCAGGTCATCCTCCTCTCATTCTCACATGAAGAACAGAGCAAAACAACCACCTCTATGAGTACAGAATCATTTAAATAGAATAAATTCCCACGTATTCTACTTACATTTTAGTCTTCCCTTTTGGCATTGCAGAGCATAATTTCAGAACAATAAATAAATAACAAAATCAGATGCTAAGGTGTCAGGCATGACATAGGAACCTGAACAGAATAACTCAGAAAATAAGCAGAAGATATGTGGAAAAAACCTTTAAAAGAGTTTATTCTAAAATGTCCTTAGAATTATTTTTTTAAAAAACACACACATAAATCTTAGACCTTTGTAGTGGCAGTTAAAATTAATCCAATAGAAATAGCTGGTTGAAAACAATTATCATATTTGTCATATTCATGACTCAAAACCTAAAAGCACAGAAAACTTGAAAGAAACCGACTGGTAATAAAAATGAAGCTGATAATCGTTGCTGACACTGAAAATGCAAAAAGGAGCAGAATATGAATGAAAACTAAATTGGATTTTAAGAATCCTTTATCTTTAAAGCTTTCTATTCATATTAACTATGTCAATAAACATGCTTGTTTGTTTATTAGGAAAGATTCTTGAGTAAATCCACCCCGTTCCCCCATGACGTATTTCATCAGCACCATAGTCTGAGCAACTGCCTTCTCTTCCTTGCCAGAGTTTTTCCAAAAGTCTAAAGGTAGATTTCCCATCTCCAGCTATGTATACAGAGGTCTCATGCATCTCATGCTGTAAAAAAATCTTCAGGATTGCAGGATTCAGCCTGCTGCTGTGCTTCTTGCTGAAGGAACTGTTTGAGAGCAATGCTTTCTTTCATGTCCTCTCTGATAAAAGGGTTAAAGTATATAAGAAAGAAAAAGATTTTATTTCTCATATGTAATAATCCCTGTCTCCACTTTCTATCGCCCTTTCCCATCCACCCCTCCCTGGCTCAGTGCCTCCGTGAATTCAGTGCTGTGTTTCTCTGCCTCATATTGGCCAGTATGGCAGTAGTAGTCGCTCCATTGCCTCCTGCACCTGCTGGCTGTCACACTGCAAAGCAGTAGCAGGTCTCATCAGGACCACTGCCTCTGTCCACGTCCAGCAGGCTGGGCAGTAGTTCCCTATATATTCATAAGCATACGTGTGCATGTGTATATACTTACATACATATAGATGTGTGTAAGGGTATGAACACAAAGAAATATAAAGCAGAATTGATAAGACACATTTCAGGGAATCTAAGAAATTAAGTGTGTTACAAATATGATGTAAATGGAGTGTATGTGTGTATACACGTGTATGTATGTAGATGTATGTATATACTTATTTATAACATGTTGCAGGTATGAAAACTGAGACACACTTTTAATAGGTGATTAAGTCTTTCCTAAGGTTACAGATTGTGTGTGTCTGTGTATATATGTGTGTATATGGGAGAGTGTTTATTATTTGTAACTTGTTCCAGTGTTTTGATTCCCTGAGCTCTGACTTAGATCTCTCTTGGTGCCTCCTGAGTTGCCGTAGGTTTTTCATTTCTAAGTTAACTTTAATCACAAAGGAATAGCTTTTGAGCTCTTTTTCTCACTTCCTACATGTTGCTGCAATCAGCTGAAAGAACAAAACCCTAACCACCCTGAAATTAATAGAAGGTTTTCCAGTGTTTCTGTGAGCAAGATTTCATCTCTGATACTTTTTGTCTTTCAGCAAATCCAGCTTTGCTGACAGAGTTTCGACTATAGTTCTGAAAAAAGGGTTGTGGTTTTTCTTATTGTACAGAACAAAGGGTCACTGACTTAAATCTGATTAAATCTTCTATTTCCCTTTACTAACGTACTACAGGCAAGAAGATGAGGATGTGTTTTCAGAGATTTGAAACAAAGACACATGCCAGAGATATCTGATCTGAATAAACATGATATGACTAGTTTCTGGTGACATTTGTTTGAAGGAAGATATTCTATCCCACAGACTCAACTGTTTTGATGTAAATCGAAGTCATCATTGTCAAATATCTATTAAAATCTTTATGATATTGTGGAAATCACTTCACCTTTCTGGGACTTCATTTCCACCCCTCCTTTACTCCCCATAAAGCAATTTCAGTAATAATTTTTTGACTGTGCTGTGATTAAAACTTAATTAATGCTTGTAAAAGTCCAAAAGGTTCTTCAAGGGAAGGCATTTCGGAAGCGGAAGTATTGTTATTACTAGAACAGCATTTTATTTTGCTTGTATGGTACTTTTAATTTATAGATTTTCAAGTATTTTATTAGAGAAGGGAAAATGTCATTAGTCTCATGCTATAGGTGTCAAAAATAAGATAGAAAGTGGTTAACACTTAATTTAACACAAATTAAATTCCACTCAACTAAACTCAAGTTAAACTGATAGAAGAGCTAGGAAGTTCTCCTACCACGTTTTTCTCTGCCCCATATATGAGACTTGTCAGGCACCAACAGGCTCTAATTGCCCTGGCACCATGTGCTGTCCTTCATCAGATCAAGATGCTGGTCAGTAAGATCAAGATTTCCTAATACTATTATTATTATTGCTTTTGATTTCATTCCCTTTATGAGAACTTACGATATATATATTCTAGCAGAAATTCCATTTAATTTGGCTCAGAGGGAGACTTTGTGGTATTTTAGTCTTTGTTTTATGTGACATCTCACCGCATCTGATCATGCAGACCAAAGGCTGCACTCAAAAACCAGCTTGTATGCCAAGCATTAGCACGTCTGGCTGTTAGCCCAAAAGCCTCGTTAGGGTGCCTAGACCACCTGCCTAATGCAGGAAATTAGTTAGGCACCTAAGGACAGAGACACACAGCACAAGCAGTGGAAGAGGCTGCCCAGAACAGGACTGGGATATGTCTTCCTCCATCCCTCACCGAGGCACATCCAGCACTCTGAAGGCGTGGGTCCTTCTTGGGATTCAGATCTGGGAATTCTCCCTTGAGATCAGGGAGCTAGCCCCTTTCTTTTATGAAGAAATTAGGGAATTACACCTTTTGAAACACAGCCAGGGGAGGATTCACCCAAAATACAGACCCATTTTTGTGATCTTTCCAACAAAGGAGATTCAAACCATCTCTGTCACCTTCTCATTACAGGGTTGTAAACTGCACAGGGAAGGAAGAGGACTCCACTCTCTACTGCTGCAGATGTGCCCCTGGGTATAAATCATTAGGGAGTCAATAGGTAAGAGACAGAAAGAGGTCAAGGGAAAATAGTTGTGTCTTGATTAGCAGCTAGGGCACCAATAAGGAGGAAAGGATTCTTCCCCTCTAATCCTAAAGCTCTTCACACATTTTCAAATTGACAGCCATTGTCACCTAGGAGCTAGGAAATCTTTAAGAAAAGTGAAATATCTAGGTCTGAATCACTTCAGGCTGAAGTAGGATTCATATCTAATAGGTCATAGCTTCAACTGCTGCATAAAGGGACTTAATCCTATGCCTGTTTCTTTTAAAATCAGGCAAACAAAAAGCAGCTGCTACCACTGCATTTAAGATGGAGTCTGCTCTTGTAGGCACATCTACATCCTTAGGGCTGAGAGCTGGGGAAATAGCTAGTTTATCGATTTTGAATGGCCCTTCCCTGTGAAGAATGAGCCCCTTCTGGGGATGTGCTGGCACCAGGCTGCTAAGTGCACAGGAGCCTGAAAGGCAGAGGGCCAGAGAGAGCTTAAGCATGACCAGCATTAAGAGACAAACAAACAGAGGTTTTTAAAGGGTTGCAGTTTCAGCGTCAGATATCAGTATTTCCCCTGAGCCCTATTAGTAGTGCTTTTTTCTAGTTTGGGGCTCCTTAGGACTGGGGTAGCCTAATCAAGCAGGGGTTTATGTCCCTCTTATCATTCTTGTCATCAGATTAGTCCTACCCACCTTTGCTAAGCTGTGTTAACTCCAGGGATTCACAGACTGTTTGCAAAGGCAACTGCCTGCCATCATTTTTCTTTACACCAATGTCCTCAAAGCAGAGGAACACAGAATTAAAGAGTGCTGCTGACCTCATATCTAGCTCCTTTTTCCCCCCTTTTCCAATTTATTTCGCTTGCTCTCTCTCTTTCTCCTTGTATTTCTTCCTAAATATCTGTGCTGACTTTCTTTAGAAAGTTACTTTCTAAGATGGCTATATAAAGTCTTCCTCATGTAGTAGGAACAAATGAGAACACTTTCTTTCCTCTGTTTAAATGCCTCTTTTTAATACATACAGTAGGGTTGTACCAGAGAAAGACTATGGGCTGCAAACCTTAAGATGGGAGAAAGACTGCTTGGCAAATTGTATTTCCAAGATATAGTAAATAATTTTACATTCACTTGTTACTGTAGTGGTAAAAATTTTATTAATTCATTATGGAATTTTTGCTCTATTAAGAGCAGAATAATGTATGACAGTAAAAACCAGTAATTGAACATCAGGATGAACTGCTTTAATGTACACTGCAAATATTTAACTTCTCTTTTTAACAAGCATAAAAGGAAGACGATAAGCTAAGAAACAGCAAGTAGCTTGAGTCTTTTCAAATGAAGTCTGATCTCTGTACTAACTACTGATCTGCTTTGTACAATGTACTGTCAACAGCCTGTGTAGAATATACTTCATTCCCATATTCTAACCTTGAGAGTTGCTCTCTGAGGCATCGGTGCATATGTTAACTCGGACAGTAAGTAGTAACAAGAAAACATCATCTTAGAACATATAGGTGTTTGTAACTGCTGGAGGATTTTTTTCAGACTTGGTCATTCAACCCATTCCTCATGTATTTGCTATTTCTTGACTGAAGGATTTCTTTTGTTTCTTTTCTACAGAAAAAGTCTTTTCAGTGACTTTTTGTTAAGCTTTGTATTTCTCAGCTTGTTATACTAGTAGTTCCAGCTCTCTGCTCTTCCTTTTGTTATGCACACAAAGAGACACTCCAATAAATTAACCACTGGTTTCTCTCAACTGCGTTTTTGTTTTCTCAGAGGGGTGTGCAGTTTGAGAGGTTTAGGGATTGTTATTTTCACTAGTTTTACAATATGTACTGTCTAAAATATATATTCTATTTAAAATATGCTTTCATTCTTGCTATTTAAAGTTGCAGGTTTTGGGGGATTACGTTTTTGTTTTGTTTGTGTGTGTGCATATGTTTAAACTTCTTAGAATATTATTAGGAAAGATTCTGAATTTACTTTGTATGTATCTTGCTCTTTCTCTCTGTGCATGAATAAGAAGCCACTTGGATTGGACTCTCAAAAGTCTTCCATCTTGTTTTCAGTGTCCAAACTTGGCTAATCTTTACAGTGACTTACTAATTTGTTTGCTCCAGCAAGACAAAGCACTTCATTTAAGAGTTTTGTTTTATAATCACCTTCTATCTTACACCTGCCAGCCTCTTTCTTTAAAATGTTTAGCACTACCAAGACAACTCACCTTGAAAACATAGCTGTTGGTGCGCAATGGGAAAATGGTTGGTGCTATTCTTCCATTTTTCCAATTGTCCATGAGTTTAAAGCTGATGTTCTTACACTCACAAGTGCTCTACATTACATCGCTTACCTGAATTGCATTTTTCCCAGATGGAAAATAAGCAACCATCATTTTTGGCACTCAGTATCTTACAGTATGAAGGATTTGTATTCTTTATACACAGACTCTAACCTGAAGCTTTGAGTCACTGATGCTCTTTTATGAAAGCTAGAGCAGTGAGGAGCTCTGCTCAAGTCGTTTAGACAACAACTAGCAGAACCTGGATAAGGATTCTTGGCCATCATGAGTCCTGTTGACCAACACTTAGTTACTTCTTTGTTCAGAATAGTCAAGAAATCCAATTCAGTTGGCTGGATTTCTAAAACAAATGTCCATCCTTCCACCCTGTGAGAGGAAGAAAACAAAAAAAAAGGTCTTATTTTCAAAGAATATGGACATATTCCAAAAAAATAGGCCTATAAATTATCACCTCTCTTCTCCACTTTCCTTCTGACTGTATTAGTAAGTACCATTCTCCCTTTCAGACATAGAGCAGATTTGAGCACTTCAGTTTCTCCCTTTTCTCTCTAGGGCAGTTGTTGTCTCTCTGGCAACTAGTATCCACAGCACTTAAGACTTTGCAAATTAAAGCAAGAACATTGACCTGCATCCTAAAAAACCAGCTGCATCAGTACAGATCCCAAACCCAGAGGTATAATGAGTTTCTTAAGGAAAAGGCAGGCAGAGAAGTGAAATGTTAAGTACAGATCAGATTATGAGGATTTTATGGTATTTTTTTAGAGGCCTCTCAGGCTTTCTTTCTAGGCTACAGAGCTGTCTCAGGAGTTATGCTGCTACTGGCAGAATCCTCCAGATCTATGCAGTTGTATCTGCAAAAAAAGCAGTATTAAATCCCAATTAAAATTTTCGAGCTTGCCTATGCAGCAAGATTCAGCAGAGTAACTACTGCACACAGCCTCTAATCATATCTACACAAACAGCTGGTGCTTAGAGCTCCAAAAGTCTTGCTTTGCCACAGAAGTAATGTCCCATATAGTAAGCATTCACTATTATAAGTAGGTATCCTCCGCTCTTTCCTGATTCTGGTTTGTCTGCTTTGCATGGAGAGGTTTTTCCATTGTACTAGGGAACTATATACTAGGAAATCAGCCAAAAGCAATTGTGATTCTGAGATGTGGAGTTTAGCACACATGCACAGCAAAGTCTATGATTCTTCTTCTGCCACTTCATGCTCCATCTCTGTTTGGCTTAGCTCACACCATTTTCACAGCTACTGTGAGTTAACTAGGGCTTTCTGGTGGGCTGGTGGCCATCACAAATACATAGTTTGTGCAGGTATGTTATTCATATTTCAGCTGGTCAGCTGCAGTTTTACAAGCCAGCCACAAAGCTACTGAAGAGCTCTTTCTGCAGTTCTGGCAGAATCAGAGAGAACAGCAGTTTGCTGTCCCCAGACCACATGGAAAGAAAGGAGAAAAATCACTTGCTTCTGGAGCAGCTTTTCTTTGATCAGCTTCATTTGGTGCCCTTTTCAGGGCTTTTGAAAGAAGTGTGGACTGGCTTGTGCTGCATAGCTAGGATGAGCTTTATCTTCAGAAAATAAAGAGCACTTTCCTGGCAAGACAGATAAAGTTTGCTACTAAGCTACAGTGGTGAAGAACTCCCTTTTCTGTAGCTAGCACAGTATGGAAAGCCACCGCCCCTTTCACAGAATGCTATCAGTCATAAACTAGCTGTGATGCGGACAAGCCAACGTGGAAGTTAAGGTAAAAAAGGTCCTGTCTCTGCATGTTACCAAGGCTGGCAATGCTGCTGAGGTTTCTGAGAGCTTTGCATGCATGCATTTTCCAGTTGTGCCAGGGAGGGAATGAAGAATACTCATGTTCCCTCTGAGACAAACCTAAAAGCTCATAATTAGAAAGTGACACAGCTGCAGTGTGAAGTGGGGTGTCCTGACACTAATGCCAGATTGTCTGGAAAAGTTCCTCTCTGATAGGATTTTTGGGTAATTCCACTTTTTTTTTCTTTCTTTTTTTTTTTTTTTATATATATGTGGCAGTGGGGGTGGAGATAGGGTCACTCCAGTATGGACAGCAGTGCTGTAGCCATTTCCCTCTGTTATTCTGAGAGACTCTGTGTCCCTGGCTATTACCTTTTGCTGTGCAGCTGAATCGCAGAAAGGAACCACTGAGCCGTTGCCTAAGCAGCTGGAGAGTGACAGTGTGCGACTGCCATGGGGAGAAGGAGAGGATAGATGACAATCACAGGGGAAGGCTGGGGGCTGCTGAGCCATAGCAGCACGCTCTGTGTTGCACAGCAATTGGGAGAAGGGAGCTGAGAATAGGGTTTTCCGCAGCAAGACCTGAGGGGACAAGATTCAGAGATTCTCAAAAAAGCAGCAGTACCCAGCTAGCAATTGACAGGAAGCTTTACATTTTGCCTTTGAAAATAGGGACTTTGCTGTTGTTGTTGTTGTTGTCCACGCAATTTTTCAGTTTCCTTCATATTTTCACTGTGTACAGTATGGCAATTTCATAGTTTGCAAGACAAGTTTCAAGATGGGGGATTTTTTTACTCATTTATTCAGTAATTCTTTGCAGTTTGAGACTGCCAGCTTGTGTTTTTATTAGGTGCATTTTACAAGAATCTGTGTTTAATATTATCACTGAGCACAAGGCTGGAAGGAATCAAGTGAGGTCATCTAGCCCAGCCCAAGGACCTGGGGGCAGAATCTGATCTCTCATTGCTTAGTGGTGCTGTCTAACCTGTTCTTAACAGTCTCCAGTGATAGTAGGTTCAGCACCATCCCTAAGCAATCTATCTCAATGGCTACCTGTCCTCGGGGTGCTCTTAGATCATTTTTCTAAAACTGTTCAAAATAAAAATTACCACTGTTGAATAAAACAATTCTATACTGTTCTCAAAGTGCAAATACACAAAACTGGAATCTGAGGAATTGAACAAATAACCCGGAGACAAAGGAGGTGGAGAGGGGAAGAAAAAGAATGTTGCAAACAATAGAATAAAAATATGGAGTCTGAGATTAGCAGCTCATTCAACTTTCAGCCTTTAACCATATGCAGCTCTGTTGAGCCTTTTCATCCTGGGCTGCTTTCAGAAATCTGTGGGACAGGCATGGAAAGGCATGGAAAGCAAGCCCAGTTTGGATAGCAGGGGGAGGGGGGGGGGAACCCACCGTTCCAGTTGAGACAGAGGAGGCATAACTGGGAGCCGTGAGAGTTAATTCCAATAAAAAGAAGCATTCTTCAGTCTCAGAGAGCTAAAGCAAAAGCAGTTTGGGGCACGTCCACACAGCAGTGACTTGGAGATAAGAAGTCACACTCAGGCTATCCTGAGGCAATCAGTTTTCTTTTAATGCTGTAGGTGAAAAAGCTTCAGCTAATTGGAAGTGTGCTCTAAGAAAACACAGCTTTTAGCATAAATGCAGATATGCCATGGCTGAGGCTGGTGAAACATGCCAGAGGACAGGGAGAGCAATTTCAAATGGGCCTTCTTTCTAACAATAACAATTGTTTGCTTGTGATTCCTATCAGTTCCCACTGCAATCGACTATCCTTTTAATAGTGCTGGAGTATCTACCTAGCTAGCTGTCTGCTTCTAAATGGGCCTACCTCTGACATCTCTTTGCCGCCGTGTCCTTCTGCTCCTCAATCTTGATAAGTCCTCTGTGCCAGAAATGCCCAGTCTGATCCCAGGTGTGATCCTCAGAGACTGTCTTGAGGTCGTTAAGTATTTCTTCTTGAGTTATCCTGAGACCAAGCGATGATGAAGATAAGAGTTAGCCCTGAACGCTTAAGAATTCTAAGATGAGAAAAGTAACAAGTGATTTTTTATTCATTATTCAGTGTCCATTATTTCAAAAATCTTTGCTCCAGCTTAATTTTAAAATACTGTCCTTTTCCTTTGGAAAATTTCAGTACGAGACTAGAAAGAAAGTTATATCTCTGCAAGTAGTGCTATATTTTGGGCTACTGGCAAAACCTTGAGGGTATACCAGAGAAACTGGTGTAAAAATATACCAGGGAAACAGGCATTGATATTATTGACCAGAAGGTTACATTTTCTCCCTCCTGCAGTGTTGCATAACCAGAAAAAACCATGTCTGTCCCTTCTGGAATGATTGAGAAGTCACTGTCATAATGAAGCCATGATAAAACAGTATCCATAAAATCCCATTTTATTTCTTAGTGAACATGATGCATTGACAAAATAGATATATTTTTGCAAGTCTTGCCTGGTGTACTCGGGGTTAACATTACTGGTACCCTGTTACTATCTCCCTGTTCTTGTTGCTACTAAATGGAGTTGCTTGCTGATGGAATGCCAAGTTTTGAACTTAAAAAGGAGCCGTGCTAAGTTTTGTACCTAGAAAAATAGTCTTGTACTGATGAAATACTATACTTTCAACTTGGAAAAAAAGCACCTAGAAAATACTTGCTATGCCACAACACTCTGAGATGTACTTTATAACAAAACTATCAAGAGTACTGAATTCTTCCAGTTGGCAAAATTCTCAGTAAACACATTTCTTTGACAAAGTTTTCTTTTCAGAGTCTGGCATGCCAGAGATTGATGGGGGAGGGGATCTGCAAAAAGGAAATTTGTGATTCTGTGGTAGAAGGAAAGCCATGAAAGAGGAAGGGTGAGCTAAGGTTACTTGGCTGGATGTCTTGTAACAAATGTCTCCTTAGCGTCACCTTTATAGTGAGAATTACAGCGGGAGATTAATGGTTTTCTTGGGCACAAAAGAGAAGAAGGAAATAAATAAATATTGAAAAGACTCCACATTTTGGAGAATATTGTGAAAAAAATATTCTATGAATTCTAGTGGACAAACAAAAAAACGCATCCTATACTTCCTAGCAGTATGGACAAGCTACTTCTCAAGAAAATAGCATTTGTCAACAGGTACTTACCACATGCCTTCACTTTACTTCTGCCTGACTGTGTACAGGACTCCATCCCAAAAGCCATGAAGGCAGAGTTTGCTGGTCCATTCCATAGGTTCCTCAATCTGCTTTATGAAGCACAGAAGTTATTGCATCTGAGGTTAACACTTCATCCTGAAAAACTACTGCTATTTCCAGTGCACATCTTAATAGTTATTACTAGAGTTAACAAAAAATGGAATAGAAAAATAGAATTCCATTACAAAATCCTGTCCAGCTCCTCGGGGTACAGGTAAGTGGTATTTTTAGGAACCTGTTCAGGTCTTCTACTTCCTTGCAAGCCTCTCATTCCAGGTTTTAATGGGTCTTGCTTTTACAACCCTTTTCCACCATCCCATTAGCAGTAGCTTCAAAGTGAAGCATGCCAGTGATGCCTATACATCTAATGGATGTATGAGTCTGTGTAATGAACAGCTAGTCCACTGAATCCAAAGGATGGAAAACTAAAAGGACTATCCTGACTGTAGGCTAGTGTTTTGGTGAGAGGCAAAGTCTAAGTGCCATGATCTCAGATCAGGAGGGGGCACGTGAGTTCACAGGGCAGCAAAGCAATACAAGGAAAGAGATCTGGAAGGGTTAAAATAGATAAACTCACCTGTTTAGTGTTGTGAGATGCTAATATTGGTACTCTGGGTACCACAAACAGCAAGTGTTTATCCTTACATTGGCATTACAATTCAAAAGCTTCCTAAACAAATGCAACACCATGGACACACTAGAATTTCAAGCAGAGAAGAGAATACATAATATCTGGTCATTTCCTGTGTAGCAAGAATTGCCATGTGATGATGCAGGGTTTTTTATTAGTTAGCAGAAGAGCTTAGTGTAAAATAATCCCTATCAGAGACACTTGTGTCAAAGGGCTTTTAACTGGAGGGTGACTAAGTTACAAGGCACAATGTTAAGGTCCTTTTCTGATTTCTCATCCATTTCAATCCCTAGAAAATGAACAGTCTCTGTGAATAGACATCTTTCCCAACCTTTTGTTCAAACTCAGCTCACGCTATGTGTTCAGTGAAAAGCTATACCTATTCTGTGTGTTGGTTTCAGTAGCACAGAAACGAAGAATAGACTTACATGAAGATTGGCTCAGCCTCTTGTTTTTTCCTTGAGCTTCATGTCTTAGAGCTGCTCAACCTAAATCCCTTCTTCCTCAGAGACCCCGTTCTGACTTTCACTATAGTAAGGGCAGTGAAGCAGCCTTCTGCTCTCATGGGTTATAACCTCCCCTCTAGACACATTTTCCAGCAAAAATCAACATAGGCTAAAAAAAGCCGATGTGCTGTTGCTGTAAAACCACATATTTCATTCAGAGGGATTTAAACTGATGAGGATAAATGGAAAAGCCATGGACACAACAGTTCCTCCCCTTTACTCCCTTCACCAAAACAGGGGAGACATTGTGGCAAATTCCTTTTTCCTCAAGATATAATGTTAGACTAAAGCTAAGAATGACATTCCCTCCTTTTTCCTTTCCTCAACAATGAATGTGAAAACATTTTTGTTGTAACTGTAGTACTACACTCACACATCAGTTTTTACACTCACAAAGCAGCAAAGTTATGTTGTATTAATGGCCCTCTGAATCACATTCTACCTTGTTTTCATTCTGAATTTAATCACTTATTTCCCAGGTTAGAGGAGATGAGCTATGAAACTGGCTTAGAAAGCTTGAAATTCTCTTTCTGCTTTCTGTGACTTTGAATTAATTTTTTTGATTTATTCATATATATTATATATTTTAAGTATGTATTTAAGGGTCGTATTTTTATAAAAAATTTTGTGGAGCAAGCTAGTAAAGATAACAAACCCCCACATAATTGAAAAATATGCAGAAAAAGAAAACCAGACAAATTTTATACTTGTGGAAATGCGCTGTAGAATTACCTTTCTACAGTAGGCCAGTATATTCAGAACACTTCTTTTTGGTAACTAACTTCCACTCCTTTTTCCTTGTATGTCATAGTGCTCTTTACATGGTTAACTGAACATCTCTGAGTTCTAGGCCTACATTCAGGAGCAAAGGTTAGCAATAAGCAACCCCTAACTTTGCTAGGTTTCACAAGAACCATGTGGAAGAGAAGTGCTGGAAAGAGATTTATCAGTTCTCTCAGGAAGAGACAACCAGAGAGAGGACAGAGGAGGCTATATGAACTCCTCACCCCTTTTTTCCATGGGAAAAATGGTACCTCGCAAAGATGCAGCATATCTTTACTTTTCCTAATTTTTAACACAGGGCTGTGGCATAAAAACATAATCAAATATTTAAGGACATCTTTTTACTAATTTTTCTTTATGTGGGAACTATGTGAGGCTGCATGTGGGAACAGAGGAGCTGAGAACCTCTATTGCTGCTTTCCTTCCCTAGCTATTTTAGGAGTCCTCTGGAGAAGGCATGAATGTTCATCCCCATGTAGCCATCAGGCATGAGCTGGTTTTCTAACAGTCTCATTGATTACAGAATTAAAGTTCCAGTCCCTTCCTTTTTTATTCCTTTAATCCTATATCCTCCATATGTATATACACACAAATATGAATGGACCAAATCTGCAGCATGTTATGCCTTACACAGACACAAGGTCAGAATCAAAGGGTAATTTTGTCTGTCTTGTATGTGTCTTAAGCTCTTGGCCTAGGTTCTAAGCAAAAAGACTTCTCGAGATATGTACTGATTTATACCAAGTATGAGATGTATTAATATCCTGCTTTTAATTTATGTCAATTAGCTTTTAATGTGAGGAGGAGAAATATTCTCACTTTGTCATGATTAGCATGCAAGAACCCAAAGTTTCTCCACTCAGAGGAAATTTCTGAGGTTACAGCTCAGTGATATTGAAGTTCTATCCATTTTGATGTCTGATGTCTGATTGCTTTAACAGGACATATATACGTAATTTAATACCTGATGTTATTTTATTTCTTTCTCTTCCTCTCTTTTTTCTCAGAACAAATTATGATATCGACATCTAAAGGAATTTTCCGGCCATTTTTTATTATCTTCATTGTCCTTGGTTGTTTCATGGCATTTATACTAATTTATATCAAACCAACAAGTAGCTGGATCTCTGGTCCTATAGAATCAGCCAGTTCAGTTTTGAAAATGAAGAGCTTCTTTTCTTCCAAAACAGATAATCTTAATGAAACTACTGTTTTGATCTGGGTTTGGCCATTTGGTCAGACATTTGATCTAACATCCTGCCAAACAATGTTCAATATCCACGGGTGCCATCTGACTATTGACCGCTCACTATATAACAGATCCCATGCTGTTCTCATTCATCACAGGGACATTAGCTGGGATCTGACTAATTTACCTCAGCAAGCCAGGCCACCATTCCAGAAGTGGATTTGGATGAACTTGGAGTCTCCAACTCATACTCCACAAAAGAGTGGCATTGAACACCTCTTTAACCTGACCCTGACTTATCGGCGTGATTCAGATATTCAGGTGCCTTATGGCTTCATGATGGTTGGTACAAGTTCTTTTACATTTGAAGTGCCAAGTAAGGAAAACTTGGTCTGTTGGGTTGTAAGTAACTGGAACCCTGAGCACGCTCGAGTCAAGTATTACAATGAGCTTAGCAAATACATTGAAATCCACACCTACGGACAAGCCTTTGGAGACTACGTCAATGATAAAAACTTGATTCCAACTATCTCCACTTGCAAATTCTACCTTTCATTTGAAAATTCAATCCACAAAGATTACATTACTGAGAAACTTTACAATGCTCTTCTGGCTGGATCAGTACCAGTTGTACTGGGCCCTTCCAGAGAAAACTATGAGAATTACATTCCAGCAGACTCTTTCATACACGTGGAAGATTTTCTCTCCCCCAGAGAGCTGGCAGAATATCTTCTGATGCTTGACAAAAATAACAAGATGTACCTTAGTTATTTCAACTGGAAGAAGGATTTCTCAGTGCATCTTCCTAGGTTCTGGGAATCACACGCATGTCTTGCTTGTGATCATGTGAAAAGACACCAGGAATACAAGTCCATTGGAAATTTAGAAAAATGGTTTTGGAATTAATTTCTGTGTGTGTGTATGTGTGCACTTTTTTGAAGAAGCCAGAAGAAACTTCAGTCCAAGTGGAGAGGAAAGGAAAAGAGAAAAAAAAGAAGGAAAGAGAACCTTATGTCATGGTTTATCAGCTATCCTCTCTTGGCTATCCTATTTATATTTTGTAAGAGATTTTAAAAGATCAGCAGCAGCAGTCATCAATACTCAATTTTAAATTATAATGTACATACTAATTATGTGCACTGAAGAATATTTGATTGTTTACTATAATTTTTAAACAAGATTTTCCACATTTTCTGTGAAATATGTCTTACACTTAAAGTAGTCATTTTTAACACTTGTTTTTTATTTTTAACATTACATTTTCTGTTTAACCTATTTGGAAAATAAGGACACAACTTTTAAATGCCAGAGAGAACTTTAAGAACATAATTTGCTGTTCCAGTCTGAAATGTGTGTAATATTTCAAAAGACAGTCAAGTTTTTTATGGTTCATCTTACATTTTAAGAACACAGTAAAGTTCAATACCTACCATTATTCCAATGTGATCAATTGCACCCCTTTTTAAGGGTGATGAACCTAGAAATATAGTTTTTAAAAGGTATTACGATAGTAGACAGTCTTTGTTTCTAAAAATAAGATGTTTCCTAACAAATAGCTCCATTAAGTTACTTTAGGAATATGTCTGTTGTTATCCTCCGAAGAATAAAGAAGTTGGATATAGAGAAGATGAACAGCCCTAGTGACCAAAGCCCATATTCACCCAATTTTTTAGTGTATTTAAATGCAGCATGTCCTTTAAGTCTCATTGTGTCTCAAGTATTGTTTACCTGAACCAGGGCTGTAAGTGGTGTTATACTGATACAGAGATAAACAGATTTTGATCAGGTGTTCGATTATATCAGCCTCATGCACTGATTTCAGCTGGTAATAATGGCTTTTTAGAAATAGCTTGTTGAGAAATTTTAGCAATTTCTCTCATATAATTTCTTGAATAATGGTGAATTTGTCCCCAATTCTGTGAAGTTCTGTTGAACTTTAATTGTAGCTGGACAACTTGCTGTTATGGCTCTTGAATGTGGAAAAAAAATGACCAAACAGTTTATTTTCTGAAAGAAATATGCTGAAATTCAGTAAATAAATTATCAGGCTGACATATTCAACCATTCAACTCATTAAGCTAATGAATTTTGGTTTTTGAAAATATTTTATGTGACAGGTATAAACAAATGCACTCTTAAGAGCAGCAGTTGCTATCAAAATTTGAATATATAAATAGGTTCTTAAGTATTAAATTTGCTCTGATAGCAAATACAAAAATGTGATGATTGTCATGGTTGTTTAAAATGTCTGCTTTTAATATGTGTCATTTGATTTTATTACTTTTTTCTTTCAGCTAAGACTTAAATATCTGATTGCTGTATATATTTATATGTACAAGGTTGGTTTAATGACATAAATGTATGGATATGTTTTGATATCAAGTGAAAGCCTATCAGCTTGGTTTTTCAGGTCAAAATGTTACAAATCACACCTTCTACTGAAAAAAAAAAAAAGGTTTAACCAGAAAAACTGCAGCTTGTGTGATATATAAGACCCTGATCAAGCAAAGTAGTCGGTCAAGTACTTAAGATTAAACTTGCAGACAACAACGTTGCTGAAGTAAGGGAATAAGAGATAAACAATGATAAACATTTAGCAAAAGATAAGGAGATTTGTCAGATACTTTTTTTTCCCCAGGCTGGAAAATAAACACAGAAGGCTGTAAGAGTAATGTAGTTAAATTTCTAAAACAGGAAACTCCACAGAAAGGTTATAGAAACACTTGTGCTCTCCCTATGGCTTCAAAAGCTGCATTCTATTCCAGATATTTATTTATACTATTTATTGCTGTCTTTAAAAGCTAGTCTGCAATATACTGTGAACCTCCTAAACTCACCAGCATTCCAGTACAAAACAAGATGAGCTTACCTTGCAAATTAATGCAATATAATGAAACCCAGTCTTGTAAAAACAAAGTGCTGACATGGATGTAATGTGACTAGTATTTCTATCATTTTGAAGATAAGTGACTATTGCCTACAGTTTGTCCTATAGGACATCATACCTTTTGTTTTCAGGAGGGCTGTGAAATTCTCAATCACTGAATATGCCACTGCTTTGGCTGGATAATCTGATTCCCTTGATGCTGGAATCTGGAAGTTCTTTGCATTGATCTCAGTGGAAGTACATTCACCCCTGGGTGAACGTGCACAGTCCCATATTTCATTCCTCATTTCAGACTGTGGGAGTTGTGCTGTGTGTTACAAGGCCTTATGTCAAATCAGACTGGTTTCTTGGCATCAAGATTCAGCCAATGAATTCTTATTTAAGCACAATAGTAAGCACAATAATAAGATATATGACTTGTTACTACAAATATCAATCGGTGTATAAACAGGAAACTTCTGAAATACATACTAAATTTTAAGCCTGTATGTAATGTCATTACCTCTGTGAGCACTGGATCCAGTCAGCATGGCTAATCTTGGGCTGAATTTTAAGAAATGTGAAAGCCTTTTGATGGAACTGGAAAGAGAGTTGTTCTCTTCACAGAAATCCCACACAAGGCTTGTATACTTTGCATTCAGGATGCTTTGCTAAAATTTTTTCAAATATTAATAAAACAGGAGAGAAAACTAATCCAGATTGAAATGACCAAGAATCATGCCCAACTCCTAAACCAGAGATGTGACCCTAATGCCTCCCCGACATTCTTGAAGAGTGTGGGCTGGAACATAAGTGAGCCAGCCATTTTATGAAGATTTTAAGGTGATCTACAGGTATCAAGCCTTAAGCAGTTCTGGATATAAAGAGCTTTGCTGACAGAAGATGAAGCATCTTCAGGCATGTCCAGCCTAGGTGGTAAATGATGTGAAGCAATGGATGTAAAACATCTGGACTCCATGCATGCATAAAGGCAGTGTACCTAGACCTACACACCTAACTCACAGAAGATTGATTCCAGTCTATATATAACATTAAGCATGGTGATGTCTGTGCTCCTTCAGTGAGCTACCCTACATGAACAGCTAGCATAAATAGACTCAAATAGTAAATCACTGTGAAGGAGAATGGGCAAAACCAATTAATTATGGAAGGGTAAATTACATGGAATTAATTAAAATAGAGAACAAGGTATTATTTATGCCTTGGTACCACTGGCAAAAGAAGATAGTTGTACAAGAAAAGAGAAATGAAAGATGAGAAATCACACCAATTCTTACTATTTTCTCAACAATTTTATTTCAGGCATTCAGGTTATTTTATTTGCCGGCCAACAATAATCTTGCATATGCACTTGTCACAAGTTAACTTGGCAGTCACTGAAGACAGAGAGTAATCATTATTCTTTCTTTTACAATGGCTTCTTTTGGATGTTTTTAGGCTCTCTGTTGTGCACTGAGCTATCAACATTACTGCCTTTCTCAATGTGGAAAATAAGATCCAAAACAGATAAAATACTGACTGCAGATGCATTGCTACCCCACTGAATGTGAACAGACATCAGACAAAACTGGCAGCAGGTCCTTCTAAAGCAGAGTTTTCCTTTCATTTCACAGACACTCAGTGACCACAGCAGCTCTTGCTCAGTATGAGATCTCCATTCCTTAGTGAATCCTGGTTGCCAGTTTCTTTGAATACCTCTTGCCATCTGAGATGTCTGTACTCACAATGAACAAGCGGCCTGAGTGAGGCCCGTGGAATGTGCAAGACACACCAGCAACATATTTGTCTTTTAAGAAACAGATCAAATAAAATGAAAGTTGGACTGAGAGAGCATGAATGTGGGGATTTGTAGAATTCATGCAGGCTGAGCAAGATATGGGAAATTGGCACTACCAGCCATAGTAAAACAGCTACTTACCATTTCTAGCTACTTATGTGTGTTTCTCAAACTGGGCTTTAAAAAAAAACCAAAACATAACACATAATTTTCTCTCATCTCTAATCAAGCAAGCTTCAGTTAAATAACCAATAACTTTTGTGGATTATTCAAGAATTGGACTCCTGTTGGCCTTGTATTATCTCTTTTATTAGACAAAAAACAACTTTTGGGGGAAGAGTGAAGTCTGTCAGTAAGCTAATCATATTACTTATCTGACTTCAAGAATCCTTATTCTTATTTTCTTTTCTTTTTTGATTTTGAAGTAAATCTTCATGTCCTCACGCAACACTACTTTCTGGACTTGATTCAAGAAAAACCTTAAGCACATGCATATGACCATGAGACTCAAGCACATGCTTAAATTTAAGAGCATCTTAAATGCTTTAATGTATTGGGCCTTCAAACAGTATGTTTTTATTGCCTTTGGGAATTGTGCCAGAGAGCACACTCTATACCCAACAGAGGCCAATTTGTGTGGCCTCTTTTGCATCATGTGTGTGCATCCTGCGAGTAGACTGGCTACTCCACACTGAAAACTGTTTGGACTAATTCTGGCTTAGCGTCTATCCAATATACCTTGGCTCTACTCTTCTGCTTCAGCATATTATACGTGCCACCATTGCCTCACGCCATCCACTCAGCATGGCACTCCACCTTACAGCCTGCCTGTGCTGTGCAGGGTGAGTGAACTTGCATGTGGTATAAGAAGGTGAGAGGAGCTGAGGCTTGCCAAGACAGTATTTCGAGGAGTGTCCTAGGAAGAAAGCATAAAACCTGGTCATGTGTGCATCCTTTCAATCTGGACTGAGCATGCCCTAGAGAGGGTCAGTCTCAGCCATACCTGATTCTCCTTTTGGGGGAAAACGTTTGGTTCAGTCTAGATGAGACTCTGTGCGTGATCAACTGTGTGTGCAAAGTGGGAACAAGAGGTGTGTCTGTGCAGGCTGACAAGGAGGCTTCTGACCTATTTAAACCTAACGGTGAAAGTTAATGAAATACTCAAGTGTTTCCTTGGTCAAAACTAGTACGTTATTGAGAAGAGAGTCCAGGGGAATTATTTGTTTATCTAGAAGTTGATGGGCTTTTTCATTAATATGCGCTGACAGCTCTGTTTTGTTTGTTTGTTTGTTTGCTTTTAACATAAGTGATTTTTAAGTGTTAGAAGTCAAGCAATATGATTCATAAAAGATAGTTATTTCAGCTTCATCTTTCACTCCTTGCTCAGGCAAATCTTCCAGAGTCAGCAGGTGATATGGGAGATTCCCATGCTAGTAATAAAAGATTGAGCCAAGGGTTGAATGGCTGGGGTAAAGCCAACCTTCTTATTCATGGATGTTCCCCTTCTAATATTTGAATCACTAGTTCTACTGCTATAGACAATTCTACCTTCAGAGAATCAGTGTAAAATTCATACTGGTTAGCTATGTTCATAAAAGGTACAGAAATGCCAAGAAACTGATTAAATAAACCATGCAGTAGTAATTTTAATTCATGGCACAAATGCCACAGCGTGATACAGATGATAAAACGATAAACTCATGAGAAATAATTAGGCCTAGAGACATCACCCTGCAGTTTTCACATTGGAAGAAGTTACTTCATTACTCTATTGGAAAGGTAATTAATTGGGAATCTTTTATGTCACCATATTCTCTACGCAATTAATTGAAACCAGCAGTCTCTGTGCAGTGAATAGTTCAGAGATTTGTTCATGTGGCAGAGTGCCTTTCACCTCCAGGTTAATAGCCTGAATTATGAGTGGGTTGGTACAGACCACTGTTTGGCAACCTCTAGTAGATGACTTGGTGATCTCAGTCAGGTTTCTCATTCCTGCTTTCAGCCAAGGAGGCAAAGAACTGACCTGAGACTCATCTGACATCTGTGCATTTCTCGGCACGCTCATGGGGTAGCTTAGGACACTCCCACTCCTGCAGCCTGTACCATGCCTGTTTAGGATAACGCAGGAGACTTTGCTGTTCCAAGTAATAAGAGTATTGGCATTTTTTTGGGGTATGGTGCCAGTCTGTACAAATGAAGTATTCATACATGGGGGAACTCTTCATTAACATTCCTAAGTAAATAATTAGTAGGAAAATCTGTTAATCATTGCAAATTGGCAGCAAAATAAATTGTTTGTTATTCTTTATATGAATTAGTCCAGCGGAAAACAGTCTTTAATGAAACTTTATCCCCCTGGCTTGATACAGCCTGTTTGGATCCAGATACAGGGACATGCATGATAGCAAAATTTGAAAGATACATGGTAAGCCAACACACACACACACACATATATATATACACACACAAAGTTGGGATAAATTTCCTATAGAGCCTTGAAGCTGTAACTAAACACTTTAGCAGTCACCAGATGAAAAATGTTCCCATCAATCCTTTTCTTTATAACATGATAAGAAAAGCCAGTCTGATATATGCTGTTTGGCAAATAAATTAACTGCAAAAATCTACATTTTCCTTTGCTGTTTTATTTTGTAACACACATGTTATAAGAGATGAGATTAAAAAGTTTGGAAAGTCAACTCCTTTGGTGTAATTTAATGTTTAAAGATGAAATGGATATACTGAAGAGAAGAAAGTGAGAAGCTTTTCCATCTATACAAATCCTAATGTGCCAAACTGTTTCCAGTGAAGGAACAAAACAGTTAAATATACTGACTTTTTATTAGGATTTGCAAAGTCTTCTATTAACGCACTGTAATTTTGCACTATTTTGTAAGAAAAGAAAAAAGGAAAAAGAAAAATGGAACTGAAAAAGAAACAGAAAAAAATCTAAAAATAGATGCCAAATGTACAGTTTGTAAAATACTATTTTTCTTATATAAGGTGTCATCACATTGTGAATCGAACTGTGTTATTGTAAACTGTGAAAAATCTGATGTACTATTGTGACACAGCCTACCAAGGGCCATTTCTAATACACAGATTAGTCACCTGGACTTGTTTATATGAAACATTCATAAATCTGAGATCACTTTTATACTTATTTTTTGTAGACTATTTTTCCACATTTACAACACAACTGTTATTTTATATCAAACATTAATTTTGCTTTAAAATATTATTTGAATAGGTGGGTGGTGTCTTAAATGTGCCAGAGATTCCGAAGTGTAACAAAAATAATTCAGAAATTATTCTTTGCCAAACTGTAACGTTACTGAAATCAAAGATGGTTTGTTGAACAAGCAGGCACACTGTCAATAACAATAGTTTCTATTCCATGATAATGATGGTAATGTTACATTTGCTAGGGTAAATGCCTGGTAGTCATGAGCTGCATTTCCCTTCGGTCTTTCTGTATGTTGGGGAAATGAAACTGGGTGCCATAGATGAATGTCGTAGATGTTCAGCCACTCACATAATGTGCCATGGACTTGACCTCTGAAATATGTTGATGAGAATTAGGAGAAAAACCCTTAGGCTGCTTGTCCAGATTCAAACCCACTTTTTGTGGTGGGTCACATGAAAATGGGATGGTTGACGCACGCAGGACTGGTACGATCTCAGTAAAGATACTAAGTTCTGTATGTAGAAACATGGGACCACATTTACCGTCTTAGTGCAAGATCAGGACCAAAGTCCCTTTCTTGTGTATTTCAGTTTACACGCATAGCATTGAGTGGGATCTGATATGAACCCTTGTTTCATGTTCTCAGCTAATGATATTCCTTGTACTGACAACTTAATCTTTCATGTGTTTTATATAGTATACATATAATGCATAAATTCATGTGTAAGAAATAGTAACCATGGAAAATTGAATTTTAATAATGAAAAACATTCTTACCTGCAGGCACATTTTAAGATGCCATGTTAAAAGGAGATCTTGTAAAAAGCTGTATTTTTATTTATTAGTGATTGCATATTTTGCCCCATGATCTAGACATTTTATAACAGGGATTCTACCAAACTGTTTCTTTGCTCCCTTTGAACAATATCATCACCCTGAGATGCATCTGGGAAATGTAGAGGTTCAACCACTGATGTTTTTCAGTATTTTTTTTAATTTGATGTTGTTGTTAAATTTTCTTCTGTTTACCTATAGCTATGTTCAGAGTATTCAACACAATTTGACTGCAGTCAGAAGATACCTATTGTATGAAACTACAGGTAACTGTAACCATTTCAAGGACTTTCATCATTTATGTGAAATTAATATTTCAGAACTCTGATTCCAATATGGTTAACAAGCAGCTCACTGACTTTTATTTATTGAGCACTGGAATTCTCCCCAAAGGATAAACACTGAATTATGTAAATAATAGTGCTCTATATAAGCCTAACAAATTATTGTAATAGGTATATTTAAAATAAAAAGATAACATTCTAAGCATACTATAGTCTTTGATCATTGTTTCATAGGTCTAATGTCATTCTTTTTCTTCTTGCAGTAGTTCTCATCAAGAGCCTGATCTAAAGATTGTTGCTATTCATTCCCATAACTTCTGGCTGAGATCTCACAAGCAGAATTTTAGTTCTTTTTAAGCTGTTACACCTGAAATTCTTGTAAGTGTTCAGGGTCAGACAGAATTCATATGGACTATTGCATGAATTTGCTGTGTACAGCAAGCAACACAGCTGAATCAGTATGGTAGTACAGTTGAGGTTACTTTGCCTTGCTTTTAGCAACATAATTATGCAGCACTCTGAGCAATCATTTGATTTTTCTGAATTTACAAGATATTTGATACCAGAAAATGGGCTTTATTAGGTCTATGTAATCTTACCAAAAAATTCTCTTTAAAAGTTCCCAGAGGAGTAGAGTAGTAACGTACATGCTCATATTTCATTGCTTTATCTATTGTACAAATAACCTACATCTGCAGAGCTTAACTGTACCTAAAATAGTAAATGGTTAACACATTATTTGTTAACGGTTAATATATACGCAAAAAAATTGAAATAGCTACCACTGAAATAAATTTAATAAATAATGCAGTATTCCCAGTAGAACAGAGCATTTGGTCCCAGTGATTGCAGAGTTTATCCAAGACAGAATATTATGTCTGGCTACTGTGCACCTTGAAGAATGGGTTGGGGTCTGCAAAAATCCTTTTCCTTTCTGTCAGACAGGCAAATCTGCTTTCCTTCTGAGCTGATAAAACTTTGCTAATTTGGATACATTCTTTAAAAGTTTATTTAAGTTATGCCATTTACTCAAACCAAACATCATTATCTTGAACTCATCCTTGACAATCATAGACTGGTTTGGGTTGGAAGGGACCTTAAAGATTGTCTAGTTCCAACCCTCTGCCATGGGCAAGGGCACCTTCCACTAGATCAGGTTGCTCAAAGCCCCATCCAACCTGGCCCTGACAAGTACAGAGACAGACGGATTTTTTAATAGTACATGGGAAAGAAGTCCCTGCCACATTTCATTCATTCCCCCCCTCTCATTTCTCCTTCTTGCATTCAAATACCTCATCAAAAAGTCAATCTAGGACAGAACATACAACTTTCTGTCTTTAAAACATAAATTTTTTTTCTGAAATTATCCATTTCTTCTTCCTCTCACTTACAAACTCCCCCGGATATGTGAACTTACTGGACATAAAGCCTTGTGTGTTCGGAAAGCGAGGTCTCCACCCCTGAATATCAGAAGCAGCTGACCTAATGATCTGCTTCTGAAAGCACAGCACTGAAGTGAAACCTAGAAAAAAAAAACAGTCACGCATAGAAGGTGTGTGGGTTTCTAACACTGCCAGCAATAGGGGGCTATTACAGATGCTGAAACCACATCTGTGGGTGATAAGGCTGCTGTGGGCACAACTTCCTCATGCAGTGAAACAAGCAATGAGCCCCACATAAGCTTTACACAGGCTGGTCCTTCAGCACAAAACAGTTCATTGAAGCACACATGCAGCCAGTGTGAGTCTGAGAGCAGGCTAGCACCTCTCAGCAAGGTTAATAGAGAAGGTAAGACAAACAGTTATGACGCTTCTGGGTCCATTAGCTGGCTGCACCCTGGGTCATGACACCACAAAATACCCCATGTCAATTCTCACACTAAAACAGCTGCTTCCTTTCAAGGAATATATTGTCTCAACATATATTTTAATTCCAATAGAGTCTTTGGATAAGATAACAAGCCTTTAGGCAAAAGACCTGGCTGTAGTTTAAGATATCTCAGAGCAGATTTCTACATATAGGTGTACAGAGACGCAATGAATTTCTAAGCTCCCACTACATGTAAAGGAGTTAAAAGTTTAAAAAAGTAAATGGATTCTGAGAGTAACTCAGCTCACCTACTCAGAGTGTCTTCATCTTTAATCCTGCCTAAGATCACATTAAAAAAAATAACATATTAACAGCAGCTCAATTACAATTGTTATTACAAATAATTTTGATATATAACAAATCAGAAAAATGAAAGAAAACAAAGCTGCTTGTGTTGAAAGGTGAAAAATTATCAGGTTTCATTTTTTCAGTCAAAACTGTTTTTTTGTGATGTTCTAATTAATACTTTTATGAAAGATCAAAATCAGTCTCAAAATTTTTGCCTTTAATCAAAAACTTAAGATTTCAGTAATAGCTAAAATAATATTAATTTGGGAAATTGCATACTAATTTCAACACTTTTTATGAGATATTTCTTTTTCCCAAAGGAGGCTATTTTTCAATGACAGGATTCTTGAATGAGGAAAATGTCATCAACTGCATTTTCATTCTTCTCTTGGCTTCTGCCATCTGAATTCTGTCATGTGTGAAGAACACATACTCAGTGGGATGTGGTTAATCAAAATGGAAGATTTGTTGCAAAAGGTTTCAAAATAATTTCTATATAGTCACAGACTAGCTCCTATACCACAATCATGTTATCCCTGCAATAGGAGCAATCATCTAATAACTGATAGCCATCTTTCCGACACATACTCTCAAGTTATGAAGTTCACTTTGGTTTTTAGGCTGCTCAGTCTTGTTATTAGCATCGTTACAATTTCTGGCATTTGTTGACATTGTCTCTACCTTATGTCCACTTGGTTTCCTCAGCCATATCATGCCCTCCCCTTCTACACCAACTCTATATTTTTAAATTCTCTGTCAGCATTTTGACATAAGAAAACCAAAATCTTATTTCCAGCTAGAATGATTCAAGCCTCTGTAACCTTGAACTAGTGAGCCCTACACCCTTACACCACTGCCCCTTCATTGTCACTAAATTAGATTTAATTCACTGATAAGTACACTGAAATTAAATGTAACAAGGTACATGGGCAATCAGGTGCTTTTTAATTAGTTCTGCATGTCAACCAAATATATTGTAATGCAATCAACCAGATGTGTCAATTACATCCAGAGTGGCGGTTTTACCCTTGAAAGCTTTTATTCTCATATAGCTTCAACCTGTTGTCATGCGGTTATACCATACTAGACCCAGTCTTGAGCTCAAAGACAGCAAGCAATACTGAGGGGGCAGACCAATAGCACAGGATAACCATTTAGCCAGTTGTTATCTGAGATTCCCTGATTAATAGGGAAAAAAACGAGATATGGTTAGACAGACCAAATCATTTACAACAGTGATATCTGCCTGCACAGGCTCAGCTCATGTCCAGCAGGGTTTATCAGCTCTGTCTCAGCACAGCCCTTGAGTCTGCACCTAGCGTCCTGGCTTCTGGCTAGCACAGAGCACCATACGGACTCACAGAGCTCTCCAGCGCCCTGGACAAGCTGCCCAGCAATAACAAAGTACAGATGCATCTGCAAGCATTCCTGAGAGCTGGATAGCACTGCCTGGCGAGCAGGATTGAGCCTGTAGGCCACCCATCAGCCATATGAGATCTAGGTCAACAAGAGAGTATGTTCAAAAGTGCAGCTTTCTTTGTCTCCGTCCTTTTTCATGTCTTTCATGTTGGATGTCTGAAAAATTCTTTTATCTTTGATTTGTTTGATATTAAAAAGCATCCTCTTTCCCACTAGCTCTGAAAGCAATGGCACTTAATATTATCACTCAAAACCTCTTACAAAAATTACAGAACCAAAACCTTAACCTTTGTAGTGATTTTACATGTCTCTGATCCATTCCCTTTTTGTTTGTGTTCAAGATGAATGCTTTTCACAGATAAACATATTGTATAGCAAGATAGAGCTCATTTACCTGTTTTGTAAGGCTCAAATATGTATTTACAAATGAAAACATGGTTCATGAGCTCTATCTTATCAGGAAAAATACGCAGGAATGTGCACCATCATGATAATTCTCACTGCCACCAATCCATTCAACCAAGGAGATCAAAGAGTTAGTGAAATAGATCTGACCCTTCAGCACCTATAAAAATGTTTTTCCTTGATGTTGCAAATTGTAGACTTAAATGGGTTTGGGACTCCTGCCACACTTAAGTAAAGCATCTGCACAAGTGTTTGCAGAATTAGAGCCTTTACTTTCCAGACAAACTGGTGCCTTGAATAAATACTCAAGTTTTCATCTTCCGCATCAAAGAACTGAGGCAGCGTTTATGAATGACATACTACACTTTAGCTAGTCTGCACAGCCCAGCACAGTCATGAGCAAAATGAACTAGCTCAGCTGTTGTACAGCATAGCTGTATAACTATATAACCACCTGCCTGCAGTGTCCCAGCACCTGAGAGAACTCACTCATTGCACTTCTGCAAGGGATCTGCTAAACCTTCTCACTCAGGAAATCTCTAGAATCATCCCTGAAAGTTAGCCAGAAAACAGGCCTTAGGAGGTTTTCTAAATTTCTTAATCCCGTAATGAAACCTGTGACTAAGTTACCTGGGAGCATCTCCCTGTGGTGGATATTAATGCACACCTTTACAAAGCAGCTGACTTTACAAATGACCACATCATAAATAAAGATGTCAGAGGTTCTTCCCTTAAACTCTCAGCACAATCATTTTAAGGCAACTACAACTTGTTTTCAGTGAAACATTTAGATGTTTTGGAAAACATTTAATGCTAATATCCTTACTGAAGAGGTAGCAGTCTTCTCCCTACCAATTGTTTTTCTACTCTGTAGCCCTCTGCCTTTTTTCTACAGTTGCTGCCAACCTGATATCTAAGATTTAAGACTGGACTGGAAAAGACACATTCCAGGCCAGAACACCCAGAACTAGCAGTTCTCAGCAAATCTGAGCATTCTCTTCATACTTAAACTTAAAATTACTTACAAAGTTGTTTTGCTACTCTGGAATCTCAGTGCTTCAGTAGTTAACTATTCCTTCTCATGGAAGCCCATCTCATCTTGTGACAGCACTGCTCTTCATCTTAAGGGAAGAAACTCTTTTTAACTCTCCCTTAAGCTTACGTTCATGATGTGTTTTCATAGCGTTGCCTCCCTTCTTCATTTTTAGTTTGCTCTTCCGTTTGGTTTTCACACCATGGGTTTGCCATGCCCTGATATTCTTAGCTGTCAAGAGGAGTTTATCCTTCCTGAATCTGGGTGACTAGACATCTACACAGTATTTGAGATGTTTGGTAATGGCAGCTTCAATAGTACTTCTCTAAAATGATTGATCTCTTTTCTATCTTCCTCCCCAAAGAGACCTTTATTGGTGATGTCTGTAGTCTTATAGTGATTTCTTATTGTTCTCCCAATAGCTGATTGCTTCAGTTTGAGGGCATTTCCCAATTACCTTCCTTTAACTGTTTCTCAGTCCCTTATTCCCGTTACAGAATTCCTTTCATTCATTTACCAGCTCAGCACCCTAATGTTACCTAAAAGCCTTACATGACTTTTGTTTTCCTAATTTAACATATTAGCATAATATAATTGATTGTGAAGTCCAGAAACATTACTTTCAAGGCATTGTTGATTGCATTGTTCTAATACTTGCGGTAATATCTCCATTGTATGATACTACACCCCCCAAGACAGAAGAATACATGCTTAATAAGCTTTATTATCTCCTCTGAAGATAATCACCTCTTGTGGTTTTTACTTCACAATGCATTCTGGTTTTAAAAAGTTTCTCAAAACATCCCTCTCCACCATCATTTTTTACCTAGACAACATGCTGCTCTTTCTCACTCTATTTACTAAATATAAAAATGCCTCTCCACAGCAGTCTTTCAGTGAAGTTCATCTCCAGCCCCATCCTCTTAAAAGACATTTAGTTCTTTTAAGATCCTCTAGCTGAGGAAGCAATGAAGCCTAGTTTTATGAATTCAGGTCTTGTAGTCGGATTCTTTAGCATATAATTAGGCATGATGTCTGATTAAAGCTTTTCTCACAATCAGGACACTCATAATAGCTCTCTCTTGTGGATTCCCTGATGTCTCTGGAGGGTTGCATTCAGGTTTTCTTTCAGAAGGGAGACTGTACAGGTCTATTTGAACTATCTAGTTGCCCATTTTGATGAACATTATGTGAACATATTATCTTGGCATCTACTAACACTCTGTGAAATTGGCTCATATGCTGATAAGTTATGAAGTGTGAAAGAGAGAGCCAAAAAGGGAAACACAGGTAGAGACAAGCAGAGAAGGAGAGAAAGTAATCACTTAAGCCTCATTTCCTTAGGAAATGTCTAAAATATCTAATTCTGATACATAAGTCCTTCCACCATGCAGCAGTATAAATATCTGCCATTTGCACACCCTTAGAGAAACACAAGTTCAACCTTTCACCTTCCATGGAGAAAAATGAAAGACAAAGCCAGCCTCTGTGCTGAAACAACTGCTGCTTCACTTTTCATCCAATTTCAAACCTCTTCCTTCTTCCTCACACTGTCTTGATTTTGTAAGAATCACATTAAGTTCCTTCCACACAATATTTCTCTTCTTGTCTCATCTACAAAGACTATATTCCCCAAGTGTCCAGATAATTTTTTTTAAACATGAGAATGACAGCTAAGATTTTTTGCTAAAGAACAACCATTCCCCAACTGTTCACTCAAACACAAGCTGCTCACAAATAAGCATGCAGCCAAACAGCCATTAAAAAATGATTCTTAGGCAGCCGACAATACTGCACATTTGGGCATCTGTTTGTGTCTGCTCTTGGAGACAGACCACCGGGCCAGATAGACCCCTAGCCTAACCCAGTTTGATCCTTCTTATGTCCTCATACAGAAGTGCCATGGTGAGCTTTCCATGACAGCATCTGAAAACTGACCCACAGGTGCAAAAGCTTTTCATTCCTGGAGACCAATGGCAGTACCGCGTTCACTGGCCAGCTTCTAAAATCCCTTTCTTAGATACTTAATAGTCCACGTGCACTCTTCAGGCAATCCCAGTGGCACACAACTCTTTCAGTCAGCCTCGGATACGGCAGCAGGTGGCAGACTGTCTAACAGCATCATTTCTCTCAAAGCAAGTCTGTTGTTGAGTTAATTGAAAGCTTATCAGGCTGTACCTGCATTAACTCACAGAAGTGCTAAACAGCATGCTGCCAGGGACATGCAAGCCAACTACACACCTCAGAAGCAGCAGCATGTGGCTAGAGCTATCTCACTACTACTAAGTGTCAGCGTCGTGACATTGTATGTGGAATCACAAGTAGATTTTTTGGTACCATATTTCTCTGTAAAATATAGACATGTTTCCGTTAACTAATTCCAGAGCCAGCATTAGCCTGTGGGAACCACAGATGAGTAAAAGATACAGATCCCTCAGACCTCTCTCATGAACGTTAGAAGACTTGGCCTTGCTTGGGTGCATGCACTCCCACAGCTTTTGGCCCCACAGAAATGCTTTCCTTGCACGTCCTAAAAGTGACTGGGGAATGCTCAGATCTCTCTGAAATCTGCCTTTAGTGAAACTATGGGCCAAATCTTCAAAGATAAATACAGACAGTGGGAATTAGATATATAAGGTCACCTTTTCCATCATGTCCCAGGCTCTGTAATCTGATGTATACTATTACATTTTTAGAATGATCTATATTGTTACATTGTTAGAGTGAACCCTGGTACCATTTATGCCTCAGGCCAGCTGCTGCACTCCCAGTACCTCCCTAGCACATTTCAGGAGTCATCTCATGCCAAGAGGCACTTAATATGAGAGTACTCTGTTCTGGAGGATAGACATGACTGGTGTGGACACTGGCTAGTCCCAGAGAATGGTCACGGACATATTTCACTAGTAAAATGCAGTTAAAGGTAAGTACAGATTTAAGTATTTAATACTATCTACTTATTTAAATTCTCGAACCATGTCTTTCTCACGAACTAAAACAGTATCACAACCCACCACCTGCAAAAGCCATTGTCATGTTCTCTGGGGATAGTAATCATGTTATGCTGAAAGAGCTATAAACTCATTTAGAATAAAATCTTTTGCTGTTACAGTTCAGTGCATGATCAATTTGGCAGCATTCTTACAATTCACATTCTTGTATTTAATGTGAATTTACCCCCTTTTTAGCAGCAATTTCTTCTTAATGAAAACAAAATTTTACAACTGGTATTACATAAAATGTGAACCTAATTTATGTCTAAATTTTGTGCTGTTTGATGATCTTCCCTCTCTTGATTACTACAAAAGTCCTCCTGCAGAGTTCAACTGTGTAAGAGTATATTCAATCTTTTTCAGATATTTGGAGAACAGATAGCTCTTGATTAGACAGTTCATTCATTATACCCCAGCACACAATACCTATTCAGGGATAGATTTTTTTCCTCCTCAAAAAGGACAGTTTCCATCTAATTGAAATAGAAGGCAAGATTCTGTTCATATTTCAAATTACTGGCTGCACAGAACTGGAACTGATAGGCAAGAGAAATAATGAAAGCGAGCAGAAGAAATTCTGCTCTTTTGATAAGCATCTGCTGAAATTCCCTGAATCTCGGGACACATTTTTCAATGAATGAAATGAGGACTGAATATGTTTATAGAAGCATAGGAGA
This sequence comes from Ciconia boyciana, assembly GCF_034638445.1. Lineage (NCBI taxonomy): Eukaryota > Metazoa > Chordata > Aves > Ciconiiformes > Ciconiidae > Ciconia > Ciconia boyciana. Next base: position 45,031,807 of record NC_132936.1, read on the forward strand.
AGGATGCACCAGGGCAGGTTAGAGGCCCTGCATGAAAGGATTTTAATGAATCAAATGAACATTTGCACATTTGCAAACATAACTGAATGGAAGTTCAGAGCTCTTCCAAATTCAATTATTTCACATATGGCACTTCACTTTTAAAAAGGAGGTTAGGAAATTAATTCATTAACTAGGTAAAGGTCCTTCAAAAAGATCATACCTTTTAGTCAAAAATCCTGAAAACTACAGATTACAATAGTATTGTGATAGTTTAACACACATTGGGGTTGGGGTTTTTTTTGTTTGCTCTTTTGAGTAAGGAATGTGAAACCTAGTAGATCTGAAAGTTAAGATCTAAAAGTTACCCATACAAGAAAATGCAGTGCTAATGTGTTTATGACCCCACTATTATTTCCTTATGTTCTAATTTTCACTACAGTACAAAAAAATAAGATCATCCATCCAAAACTCTTCACTGGCACAGCATTCTTCTCTAAAGTTGTAACAGGTTATGACTTCATCATCAAAACTCAGTAAAAGAAATCTGCATCATAACACAGGTTCCACATAAATATGAGAGTTGGTTAGAGCTGGCTAGAAGAACAATGGCTCTTACAAAAAAATCAGGTTATGCTGCGCTGAATTTACGTCCAATATCCCAAGCTGTTCTGAATCAGCCTCATGCCACCAAAATGATACTGTCTGATATCTAGCGCAGTGTGAATGAAAGGTATATATTTTGAGATTTTTATTTAAGCTACTTTTTGTCTCTGCCTCAGATCCCATCTTTCTTCCTCCTTTTTCTGGTAGAAACCTCGATATGATGACAAGGCACTTCTATTTCATTCTTGGGATGGCAACATTCAATTGTGCCCACACTACTCATAAGCTTTGAGGTGATGCTGCGTGTAGGGTTGGGTCCACCTACCTTTTTTCTTGAATGGACCTTATTTGACTGCAACAGGATTATACCTCTGCATAATATTAAACCCTGTTACAACTGCAGGCAAGACTGGGGGATAATTGACTATTGTAATTCAGCTTGCTTACTTTTTAATGTCTCTCAAATTCATCAAGGAAAATACTCTATTTGGTCCCTTTTCTGTATTTCATCAAGTTCAGTTTCCAGGTATAGTATGCCTCTGAACCCACTGGCAATAGCTTCAAACAGAATTCTTTATCCAAGATATTGTGGCCAAGCAACCTTTTTAGGTGAATACCTGGTTTATTCGCTGAGGAACATCACATAATGTTACCACACACTAGATTATCCTGCAACAGCACAGGATCCACATGGCTCAAAAAAAACCCCACGTCTGCTGGAGAAAATCTATTTTGCTTCCAAAATTATATAAAGCTAATTTCACTGAATTTTGTTCTAAAACTATGTCAGCATATCTTTTGGTCTTAGTTTTTGTTTTCTAAGTTCTTTTGTGTTGATTTGCAATTGATATCCACCTACTTATCTATTAAGCATATAATCTATGAGTAGAACTGAATCTGCACATGTATGGGTCCCCTGTTGGACAAAGCTCATAGTCTGGTAGGCATAAATTATAATTTAATAGACACATAGCAAGAAAAAATCCCTGCCCATCTGTTTCATCCTTTAACTAAATATTTTGGAAGGAAGTAATTCACCTTGGCAAGATCCCACAGTAAATTATAAGTAGAATAAATAAGCTCCCCATGTATTTCTGTTTGTACTTGCATTGTCTCTCAAGTTAGAACGATCTATATCCATTTCTTTTAAAACACTTTTCACGGTAAATAAATAAAACAGACACTGTTCTTAGAAGCTGACTGTTTTCACAGATTATGTTATAGAATCAAAAGCATTTTTGTCAGGGAGGGAACTTAAGAACTGAATGTGGTATCTGGAGGTAAACTGATTTTAACTGAATTGTCTCTGCCAAATGGAATGCCAGAAACCACGCAGGAAGGACATTCCCATACTCCAAAGTGGGGATAAATCTGTTTTTCCCTTGAGTAGTTGCCTCAAATCTTCCTTGCTGCAAAGGAACTTTTCTCTTGCCTCTGATAACTATGGAGAATATCCTTATACTAACATTTTAGTAGCCACAGCTTGCTACCATGTTCCCATCTGTTCTCTTTTCTAGATTAAATAAGCCCAACTGCTTCAGAAGTGCTTTTTCCTTTCATTTCAGTGGTCTTTCTCTAGTTTTTTATAGATCCTTCTTTAAATGTGTTGCCCAAGTTGAATCTTTTCACCAGCACTTAACGAAGTAATTGTTTCCTTTATACACCATTCTTGCTAATATGCTTGAATGAGATACACTTTTTTTTTGTTATAACATCCCAGCAGGGATTCATGTTTCATTTGTGATCTGCTACAACTCTTACAGCCTTCACTGCAGTATCTCTGACGACTCAGTTATTACTCATTTTGTACTTACACCTTTGATTTTGCCTTCCTAAATGTTGAACTATACACTTCTATTTAGTGAATTTTTGTCTCCTCAATTTTAGATTATTTCTTCAATTTATCAAGAACCTTTGAATTCCAATCTTTCTGATTCTTCCAAAGTGCTTTCAAATCAGCCAGCTTGGCATTATCTGAAATTTTAATAAGTTTATTCTTTATTCTATTATCCAGATCATTAATGAGGATATTCTAACAGCATCAGAAAAAGGCTGAGGAACCCAACCTGAACTGTCCTCCCAGACTAAAAATCCCATTTGCTATGTTGTGTTTCTGTATCGCTTAATGTGGTGAAGGTTGACGATTAAATATGCATTGCATCACAGTGTGAAATTAACGGGCTGCTCCACAAAACTTAGCAGCTAGGACAGACAAAAATTAATGCAATCTGGCCTCTCTCTTTGGTTACATTATTATTTATTGCTGTGTTATTAAATTCAGCAGATTTTCACTGATAACGTTCAAAAGCAGCTAAAACTGGAAAACGACATCATGACTTTCTCTTTGAAGTTATTTGTCTGATAATACGGTGAGCTGGACTGGGTGCTGTATTCATCATGTACATTCATCAAAGGATGTGCCCTATGAGGTGATGAATATTTGGCCCTGATTCAGACCAGGGGATGGGGATATGAATTTAGTAACTCTGTGTGGTGGGAGGGGTGAAACAGAATTGTCACCCATCACCTATCAGTTTGCTCCAGGAAAGAAAGCATTACAGCTGAGGAAGCGCATGGGCCTAACCCTAAAGCCTATGTAGCTTTCAAAAGTGTACTTGTAGCAGAAATGTGAATAAGGTTGAATGGCTGCACCTATGTAAAGTAACATAGAATTATCTCTGCTAATGTCCCACCATGTGGCAAGGGAACACTTCGACCTACCACATCCTCCCTCAACCTTGTGGGGTTATGATGCACAGCCATAGCTAGGGAGAAGACACTCTTCCTGCAGCACCACAGCTCAGCACCAGCTCCCTGCCTCTCGCACAGGAAAAGAGGCATAGCTTTGGACTGGGAACACAGCAATTACAGTGTCATAGCAGCAAAGCAGGAAAAGGGACAGTTTTATGGGATTTTCATTGCTGGTGTAGAAGAACTATAAGCAGAAGGAAGCAACACAGGGGAACTGGGATTTATTCGGTAAAAGATGGGAGTGAAAATTATTGAAAGTTATAGAAGCCAGACAGGTTCAAACAGAAGCATCTAACAGGGAAGTGTAAAACAACTAAGACCTTTCTTAGAAATTACAGTTCACGATCCACAAAATTTTCTATGTTCAAATTATCAGTTCAGCTAGAAAAAAAAATAAGAAATTAAGTAAAAGAAAGAAATGCTTCCAGAGAAAAAAAAATGCTTTTACTGTTTTGTATTGTGCTGTCCAAATAGAACCCTTGCATGTTTATTAAACTATTTCCATTTCTTTTAAAGGAATAAATAATATAGGGCCAGTACCTGTTATGCTATTCCCTGCATTTGTTCTGCACACAAAATTTCTAGAGGTATTTAAACATCAACTATTACTGAAATCAAAGATCTTAAAAAAGAAATCTAGGTCATAAGCAATGTAAACACTCAACAGCTGAGTAGATCTGAGTGACCCTGAAGAGATCACTTTTTCTGAAATTGTTACTACTTTCCTGTGTTATTCCACAGTAAGAAGCTAACTATTCTAGCACATCCTCAGTTATGTTATCTGATGTGAATTTGACTGCCTCTCATCTCAACAGCCAGCAACAGAGTTGGCTGGAAATATCATTACACAAACTGATTTGGCTTAGAAGAAAAAAAAAGAAGGAAGCAATTTGGAAATATATAGGGAACAGTGGCCTCCCAACTGGAATGAGTAGTTAGGAACCAACTAGATTTTTGGTAAAGTTGCTTCATCTCACCTAACTTTAGCTGCCTAAGGCTGGGCATGTAGCTTTCCATCTAAGTCCTGTCACCTAAGCTTTCTCCTTTCAAATATCTCCAAGGAATGATTAATGAGATATGTATTTTAGATATATAGGATGAATATATACTTGAAGATGCCTGCCTCTCTCCACTGACTGTAAATGAAGTTTAGATGAATGGCTGAAAGTCTAAATATATAAATTCTGGGCAGCTAAACTAGATGAAGCAAATCCTACCTTAGAATTCCAGCATGAAATAACATCGTTTTGATTTGCACAGACTTTTCAGTGGTGAATGATCAAAGAACTGTTGTAGTGTGCAGAGAGGATTAACAAGTGGAAGGGGAGGGAAAGGGATTATGATGTGAGTAAAACATAAAGTAAATTGGAAAGGAAGATTTTCTGCAGGAACATTAATTTTCTGGAGCAAGGGGTAGAATCAAGATGCAAACAGCTTTCTGCTTGTTAGTTTTGAAGGGTAAAAGTGAAAGGACTAGTGGTACCTGAGAGCTATTTGGAAACTAAGACAATCCACAATTACCATTATAACGTTTAAGATGAGGCTGCAATCTGAGAAGATATTGCAAAATGAAGCATTTCAGCTGTGTTTCACCTTAACACTGTATCATGTCTTCTAAGTAAAATGGGGGTGGGTTTCACTTTGGATCTCAGACAGACAAATGCAGCGTGGGATTTGAAAGTCAAAGCATACTATTACTAGATATAGTAAAATAGCTGCAGGAAGGCATTATGCTAACTAAAGTACACTCCTTCTAGTGTCTGGAACCAGTTAAGTACCTTTTCCAGGACCTGCACTGAGTTTTAGAGCACTGACTTCTGCCTTTCCTATATCATCAGTGATAAAAGACAACCTAATGTTATTATCCAACTTCTGTGTTTATATTCTTATCAATAACCACTGAGTTTTTGGAATTTACATTCAGATAAATTAATGGTGATGAAAAGGAAACCTAGCTGTCTTGCTGTACCATTTCTGTGAGGCAAAGTCAAGTCTATCCAAACTTGTTTTTCCTTCCTGAATTGTTTTTTATATTGGCATAATCTCTAAAAAATCTTTGAGATACAAAGCTGAATGGGTGCAAATCCATCCACAATTTGTACATTTCCTCCAGACTTATAAAAGTGCAAACAGCTGCAAGCCATACAGAACAAGCCCATTTTGAAGAGCTATTTAAAAAGTATGAGTGATAACATCCTTCATATGGCATATGAGGCATTAAACACATAGCAGTTGATTTTTGTGTACTTCACTTTTAAATTATGAAGCACTCTTCCTGCAGAGATGGCTTCCATTTCATTCCCTGTGCTCTGAAGCCTGTGCAAAGCTATGCTATCTGATGGGCACTTGACTTTTATTTTTTCATCTTGTTTTCTCTTTAACTTAAAATAAAGGTAATCAATGGGGAAAGCCTGTATATGGGAAAACATAATTCCAACTATGTTAAAATAAATAAAACTATAATCCCTATTTAATTTTTTTGGTTGAAAGGAAGTAGTTATAGCTGCATCTAACTGAAATGATTTTTGCTTTAGTGGCATTTAAAATTTATTGTTGTTTTAAAGGTGGCTTTATGAATATAACATCAGAGTCCTAAAAACAGCGTGGCTTTGCAGTGTTGTGAATGGAGAGCAAAAATAACAAATTAATCAGTATGTTAGAATTTCACCTCATGTTTTAAGGGCAGAAGCATTACAGCTGGTTTATCATCTGAATCACCTTAACTGTAGGGGCAGCCTTGAGAATGACATAAATAGTTTTGAATTGGTCTGATTTAATTCCTAGCTTTCAGTTTAAAGTAGAGTGACTTTTCATGGTCCCATTTCATTTCAAAATTTTATATTGTTAGGAGGAGTCATTACAAATGGATTGTTAGGAGAGCAAGTGATATTAACTTACTGTAAATTAAAAATTACAAAAAACAGCACCAGTGCTCTTTCAAAAGAATTACTAACCCTAGAAACAAGAAGGATTAGGGGTAATATGGAGTTTCTTTTCTTTTCCATTCCTGGAAGACATTGTGATTTCTATTTATTTCATCTTGGAGAAGCTTGAGTGCCCTCAGCTTTGATTGACTTCAAGATGAGATATAGACATCCGACAGTTCACAAGATGAAACCCTTGCTAGCACGTGGAAATAAATCTCTCCATCACTCTGCTACATGTGTGCCTGTGGGGGCGGGGAAAGGCGCAGGCTGCAATAAACTGTACTGAAGGCTAAGGATTTCTGAACTCTACAGAAAGAATATGGAGCCACCATGAGGTACAAAACCCCACTTCACAGGGCCCCTTGTATGGTCATGTAGAGACCATCAGGTCTGCACCACCATCCCCAAAGCCCATGGAAAGGTCCAAACAGTAAAAAGGAAAGGCTAATTCAAACAGAAAATTCAACAAGGCCTCATTTGATATTATTTTCTGATTCAGCGTGAACTACTGTCATTGACAGTTGTTGCTTTTCATTTCACTTTCAGTACCCACACATTACATCCTAAGTAGCTGCTTCCCACTTGCAAAAACAGAGCCTGCAACTAATCCTATCTACCCTCAAGCACCTAATATTATTGCATTTAACAATGCATATATTACAAGAAATGAATGTATGATCTAAACAACATCCCATGACACAGTTCCCCAGCTTATATATATTACAATGTTATATACATTGTGGGTAAGTCTAAACAGATCTCCTGTCTACAAAGGATTTCATTTAAGAGATTAATCCCTGCACATTGGAGTGTGTGATGAAAAGTCAAACCATGGAAAGCATTCAGATTTTATTTGAAAATACTCCTTTTAAGCACTGGCAGGAAATTCCAGGGAGACTTAGAGCGAAATACCTCCCAATTCTGAAAACACCATTGCAGCTAATTGGAAAGTTGTGTATCAGAACAATCCAGGGGCTGCCCAACAGGGGAAATCCATTTCTGTCTAATTTCTCTTCAGGTAAAGTCACCATAGAGGCACACGCACCTACCAAAGCTGCATTGAGGCACCTCCTCTCTACTGCAGCCATGCTGGATAGTACGATCAGCAGCAGGAAAGTCAATAGGCAGCCCCTGCTCTGAATTAGAGCTAGCGTGAGATTGCACCTCCCAGCTTCCAGGTGAGAGGCCCAGGTGTGCTGCCATTCAGGTGGTGCCCGGACATGATGGGCACAGAGGCGAGGCAGGATGTCATCCCTAAAGTGCATATTCTCACATAACCTTTCTGCTTGCCAAAAACCAAATCATTCACAGACTCCTCTCGCCCACTCCTCCCACCAAGTAATGTCTCCATTCCCTGACAAAAGTTCATCCCTTTGTCCTCAAATCCTCCATCCTGTCCTTTTCTGAAATGGTGTGTGCTGTGTCCTGTGTGGCAGGGGACGTGAGGGTTTCTGTCTGATTTTCATGCACTCCTTTGCTCTGTGAGGGACTTCTGTGATGGAGAATTTCAAGACCAACAGCAGGAAGGAGAAGGAAAAGGAGGAGGAACTGCTAGGCAGTGAGGGTGTATTGCTCACTAGGCAGTGAGCCCACTCAAATACTGAGATGCTTCTTTTTCCCCTCCCTGCTGCCAAACCCATTTCACCCCAGTGAAGAGATCAAGCATGAGAACCAGAACAACAGAAGATTACTGTATTCAGCAAAAGAAATGCCTACACACCGAGCAGAGCTTTTACCCAGTACCTAATTCTTACCTGACATTTCCACTGATTTGTTTTTGCCAAATATGACCCAACTAGAAAACTAAATCTCTCATTTGGCCTCAAATGCAAACTTTGCATTAGCTTTTTTTTCAGTGAGAAACATGAAAATATGCTCATTTCAGTTAAATCCACGTGCATCTTCTTTTTCTCCTTTTTTTTCCTAACTTTTACTTTTTCTGTTTGTCTACTGAACCAAAAAATCAATTATTCACACAGCCCAAGCAGAGAGTTCAACAGTTGTAGTTAACAAATGTAGCAGTTCATTTGAACATATCCAAATTCTTCACCTGCATTTCCAGAACGCATCAGCTTTCTTTTGAATGCACGTTATCACACAAGAATGCACATATCACACAAGTCAAGATTTAACAGATCTTTTATTGTGCAAGCACATATAAAGGTTTCTCTTGAAAAATACAAAATTTGGGAGTCCCCCAAACCCATCTCAGTCCAAAAATCCTTATATACATCTAATTTCTATTTGCCATTACAATAAAATTCTCAACACTATTACTAGGAAACAGTCCTTAGTTCCACAAAGACAAGGGACTATGACAACAAAGGCAAATAAGGGTAAGAACACACTATTTATTTCTTGCCACAGTCTTGTTTACTGCTTTGTTGATTATCAGTGTCAAACAGCTAAGCAGGGAACCCCTGGCTCCTTTCCTTTTTCATTCTCTGTTATGCTTTAATACAGGAACATCACTGTGGAGCTTCCTCAGCTGGACCTCTGCTTCTCAAGGCTCAAATGGTAAGATCTCCTCAAGAATTAAACGTCCTGTTACACAGAGGTATTGTAGGATGCCTTAATCTCCATACCTTCCACTTATGTAGATGCAGATGTGGCAGTTCCTCCAAGGCATGGTCCCATGTCCAGGAATACAAATGAATAGGAAAAGTTTCACTTCATCATGTAAGAAAAAGTTATAACCAAAAGCAGCTGTCTACATTCACCACTGTGGTACTGGTTTTGCAAACATTTTACACTCAGACTTAGTGCTGCATATGCAAGCAGTTAGTTCATTTAATCTGTGACTATTTAATGTTTCAAAGTTAAGCAGATGCTTAATTGCAATATTCATAGAGCAGTAACAATGCATAAAGTTAATGGTCCCTGACAATTTTTATTATAATCCTTATTTTATATAAGTTTTTCTTTCCCATACATGATTTATAGCTGGTGGTTTCTTATAAACCCAGCAATTTATAGATTATAAAACCAAACTGTTCTACCCTATTTCTTCAAGTAATGAGTGGACTAGGTCAAGCAAGTGTTAGGTACATACAGCAAAGAATTTCATTGGACTTATCAAAAAGTTCTTTGTCTCCCTGGCCACCTAGCTCACAGTGCAGGTACATTTTGTCGCATCTTTCTCAGCCCTGACTTCTCATTGTCCAAACTGGAAAATGTGGGAAAGCGCACCGGAGTCTTCTTCCACTCGCTAGTACAAACTTTCTTTTCATGGAGACCAGGGTCAGGCAGCTGTATAGGGGTGGTTCATGCCTGTCTCCTTTTCTGACAGGGAGTGAGGTTGCGGTCTGCTCTTAGGAGCTGCGAACCTGTCCCAGATCCCACAATATTCACATAATGAAGTGTCAATTATTTTGGTAAGTGAGAGCAGTGGAGATTTTCTGGCACAGCCTGTCTCTTACCCCCCCAGCCACATTTCATGCCATCTTGGCTTTTAAAAGGTTCTGTGAAACCTCAATGTATTGCATCATTGTGTTAATGATAATGCAAAAATTAAACCACACCAATTCTGAATTCAGAGTCTAAGCAGCCTAACACTTAATGGCTTATAAGCTTTGACATTTCATAGGTCTTCTGGGACACTTATGAAATACCCATCTTCATTTGTGAAACTCAGCTGAATATTTTACTGCTATTCTGCATTAACATTTGGTACTATTTGAAGGTTTCCTCAAAGGATTTCAAAGGATTTCTGGTAGGCTGCACGTATAATTCTTCCACCCCCATCCTTGTGTTTTATAGCTGTAGTATGGATAGGCTGCTTACAACCAATGAAAGGTTTACACTAAAGGACATAGTCATCATAAAAAGTAATGAGCTAAAATTCACAATTCCTTATTGGATAGAATCAAGTGCCTATAGCCACTAAGTAATTACTCCAATGCAAGACATTAAGCCAAGCCTTCTAAGAGCTCTTTCTTGTAGCAGCTGCTAAATGATTAATATCACATTGGTAGATTTCACAGGAGAATCTGCTAAATAAAGGAATGTTCAGTGTATATGTAAAGTTTAAATTCTGCAAAATATGTTTTAGAATCAACATACTATATTGCATATTTCATGGTTCCAAGAGGAGTGCAGCATTCATTAAGAAAATACAGATGGTCTTCAGATAGCTAACAAGATTTCACACTCATTTCATTTCTCCCTGCTGTGAAATCTAGAGAGAAAATAACAGTAACAATGAGCTCACTATGGCTGAACCTCAAGGCTCATTTCTGCCAAAATATTATCAAAATCCTGAACTGGTGTTAGCAGTCAAATTCCACCGAGTTTAACAGAACTAAGCTATTTACAGCACTTTGAAATGTAGCCCTCTCCTCTCCAACAGTATTTTTCTCACTTTAGGAAAATCCAGCATTTTTTTAAGGGCGAGACTGTCGATTATGACGAGCCCTGAATAGCCAGCAGCATGTAGTTGTACTGCCTCAGGAGCACAGCAGTCTGAATCTTGCGACTCAGAGGATGAGAATTCAGTCCTTGGTGGTTGCCTTGCTTTGGGAGAAAACAACCAAATCAGCATGTTAGTTACAGAGACTCTCCTTTCCCCTTCCATCAGCTGCCCTGTGCTAATGCAGTGTGGAGAGGAGAGAGGCGTGAAGAGATGAGGCCTTGGGCATCAGAGTCTAACCCTCTCTGCTGCACTTGTTTGCACAGCAAGACCCAATCATGCCCAAAATCTGCATTCAGCATATTAATATTCTACGGAATTTGTGGAGAACAACAGATAACAAGCATGTTTTGCTGGTCTGAATCCACTCAGGAATAATTGATCTCTCTGACAGTTTTGTTTGGTTAAAGCATAAGGATTTCAGGATTTCTTCCCACATGATTTCTGCCTGCAGTAAGAGAATATCTGATGAATGATGCAAGTATGAACACTGAAAAACAAACGATGGACTATTCATCAAAATTTACATCGGGCAGCCAGATTTACCTTCACCTGATGCTCTTAAAAGCGTTCTGCCTTCTGCCTCCAGTGTCTTTGTTAACTTCCCCTCTGTTATTCTAACGCATTCATTATCTTTCCACTGGAGCATCTATGAATAAGAACAAATATAGGCACACAGAAGTACAAATGCATGGATGCATTACACATGCACACAAAGACAGATGTATATTGATTCCATATTGCTGCCTGTTGTGGTTTAGCCCCAGTCGGCAATTAAGCACCACACAGCCACTCGCTCACCCTCTTCCCCCCCGGTGGGATGGGGGAGAGAATCGGAAGAGCAAAAGTAAGAAAACCCATGGCTTGAGATAAGAACAGTTTAATAATTGAAATAAAATATAGTAGTAGTAGTAGTAATAATAATAATAATAATAATAGTAATGAAAAGGAAAACAACGAGAGAGAGAAAAACAAAACCCAAGAAAAAACAAGTGATGCAACTGCTCACCACCTGCCGACTGATGCCCAGCCAGTCCCCGAACAGAGTGGTGGCCAGTCCCTCGCTGCCCCCTGGCCACCTCACCCCAGCTTATATACTGAGCATGACACCCTATGGTATGGAATAGCCCTTTGGCCAGTTGGGCTGTGCCCCCTCCCAGCTTCTTGTGCACCTGGCAGAGCATGGGAAGCTGAAAAGTCCTTGACTAGTGCAAGCATTACTTAGCAGCAACTAAAACATCAGTGTGTTATCAACATTATTCTCATCCTAAATCCAAAACACAGCACTATACCAGCTACTGGAAAGAAAATTAAATCTATCCCAGCTGAAACCAGGACACTGCCCAAGAAGACCTTCCACATTAAAACAATTGGGATGTCTAAAAAATTTAAAAATAATTCAAAAATTATATTTGTTAAACCAAAGTCCGTTCATCACTCTCAATTACATCCATGCTGTATTCACACAGTAGGATGCAGCACTGGGCCTGCATACAAGCACTCCACAATTATGTGAAAATACTGGCTTAAGGTTACTGTTTCTCAAATACAGTTTGGTCTTACCCATGCTCTTGAAACTGGGGAGTTAGCCATTATTCAAGTTTTCAGTGAAGAGCTTGTAATTTGCCTCATTTCAAGATCTGCTGGATCTTTTGCAGACAGCCCTGAGCTTGTTCTGCTTGTACTCGGAGCTGGCTGGATGCAAACAAGGTCTCATCCAGAAACCACATAGCTTCATTAGGCAGCATTTTGCTCTGAGCAAGGCTTACCATATTACTCCAAGCATGGTGCCTTCAGCTTAAAGCTAGCTAGTATCCTGTTGGCTTAAAGCACAGGTGGAACAAGTAAAAATATATCTGTAAAAGTATATATAGAAATATTTATAGTCTAATACCGTAAGCTTGTATGTCAGGCTGCAGGCTTTTACTGATATTTTAAAATCCTACCTGGGGCTCAAGTTTAGGGCTACAGCTGTCATATGGAGCCTTACTCATGCAAATGCAGAACTTGTATTGCAGACAAGTTTCCGCACAAAAACAAAAATAAAATTGTTGTCTACTTAGTATGTATTCTACTACAGTACTATGGCTGTCTCTACATTGCCAGGCTGATGGCCACATTTGCATTCATCCACACTCCTTGCCTACAGGAGCATTCTTGCAGTAGTTTTGCAGGGATATCTCAGGAAGCAGGAGAATTTCCAAAATGTGGCGCAGATTTATTTAGTATCTGCATGGACCTTGCAGCTCTGGAGTCCATTGACATAGGCCAATGGTTTGGGCAGGCGGATTACTGATCTGGTCAGCTATGTCAGCTTCTATGTTCTGCTATAGACTAACATGTAAATCCTGTATTCTTACCAGGTATTTCTATTTCACTACGATATATCCAGACTGAAAGACTGAAGAGCTACTGCAGACTTTCTTATAACTTGCTATACATTAACTATGGTTATTATGAAGCTTCTATAGAGATACAAAAACCTGTCTTGAAAACAATATCTTCTGCAGTATTAATGGAATATTTTATATATAACACATGCATATATTTGTGATATGGTTCAAAGTTTTAGTGGAATTTTATAATATATCTTTACCTTTAAAGCTTTCTACTCAAATGAAAGCAAGTGGCAGGAAGACAGAAAAAAACAAACTTACAATAACCTCTAGATCTAAATATTCAGAGAATTCTTTATTGGTTACAGTGAATCACATTTCCTGGCTCTTTTGCTCACTCTCGCTCTCTAACATTCACATGCAAGAGTACTTAAAAAAAAATAAATTATTAAAACTTCATTGATGAAACATGCAAGGTTATTATATGTCTAAGAGTATAAGTACTGCTTTTGATTTTTTTTTTTTTTGCAGTTTCTTTTTGAATCATTAGTTTGGATAGCTTGAATGTGAAGGTAGCTATAAAAATGGCACCCATAAGTTTTCTTACAACTCCTAAAAAATCTTTGAAGCTTTCTTTTCTTTGTCTGGTGTATCAAAATGCAGCGTGACCAGAATGACTGACTTTCAGCCTGATTACTCATGTGGGCTTCCAACACTAATGTTGCTAAAACCTTTAGACCTCATCATGCTACAGTGTAGTCTCCTTACACATTTTGTCTGATCTAGATGTAAGAAAAAAACTTTCAAAGAATAAAACATCTCATCATTTGCAGCCATGTCAAGCCATCATGTTGTTAAAACATCTTCTTTTCTCATCAAGCCATGAGAGGTATCGTGTCGTTGTTAAAAGCGAATTGAGACCCAGACTGAAGCCAGAACTGCTATCAGGGATCTGGTGTTTTAAAGTGAACCTGTCATGAATTCTAAATGTGGCTAAATGAAATCACCCTCAGCCTTTCCTGCTTATCAAGCATTCCACTTAACTAGCAAAATACTTAACTACGCTCAACAGGGTTTTTCAGCCATTTATCTTTGCACTCAAAATACACAGTCATCTTGTTACTGCAGTAAAAGTTCTTCTGAAGTTAACCAAAATTCTAAAAAGATAGTTTAATCTTAATAAATCCAGATAAAGCAGAGTATCCCCACTTCCAACCCAGCCTTAACTCAACTTTTGGAAATGACCCTATGAATAATGGCATAGAAGTGGCCTGGAATAAAGCAAGTAAAGTCAACAGATTTTTCAAGAGGAACTTTACTATAATTTCCACTGATCAAAAAATAATAGCAACATATAGTATCATATCAAACTTTTTAATCTAGCTGTTATGTGTTTGGCTAGCTCAATGAGTTCATCTAATATTAGATTTACTAATTGTGCTGGTTTTGGCTGTGACAGCATTAATTTTCTTCACAGAAGCTAGTATGGGGCTATGTTTTGGATTTGTGCTGGAAACAGTGTTGGTAATACAGAGATGTTTTCGTTACTGCTGAGCAGTGCTCACACAGAGTCAAGGCCTTCGCTGCTTCTCACCCCACCCCACCAGCGAGTAGGCTGGGGGTGCACAGGGAGCTGGGAGGGGACACAGCCTGGACAGCTGACCCCAGCTGACCAAAGGGATATTCCATACCATATAACGTCATGCTCAGCATAGAAAGCTGGGGGCAGAAGAAGGAAGGGAGGGACATTGGGAGTGATGGTGTTTGTCTTCCCAAGTAACTGTTAGGCGTGCTGGAGCCCTGCTTTCCTGGAGATGGCTGAACACCTGCCTGCCCATGGGAAGGAGTGAATGAATTCCTTGTTTTGCTTTGCTTGTGCATGCAGCTTTTGCTTTCCCTATTAAACTGTCTTGATCTCAACCCATGAGTTTTCTTACTTTTACCTTTCCGATTCTCTCCCCCATGCCACCGCAGAGGAGTGAGCGAGCGGCTGCGTGGTGTTGAGTTGCCGGCTGGGGTTAAACCACGACAACGAATATCACATACTACATGTGCTGTCCTACCTTCTCAGCTTTTTGTATACATGCAAGTCACATTGTCCAATGTAAGTAGACTGTAGCTTGAAATAATTATGTCCAAGAGGCTGTAATATTAGTCTTTTCATCACTATGTTATTTTTGTCAAGAGCACAGAAATTGAAACTGAGCAGTCCTGAAATTGCTCACAATGACTCATGACAGTGTGAAAGTAAATTATATTCTCTTCATCTATAGAAATGGGGGTAGTGATATTTACAATGTCTGTTATTGTTTATGAAGTGTTTTGGAGACGAAAGGTGCTATCTCATGCTGACTCCTTCTGCTATGCCATAAAAGTGTTTTGCATTTTCTTTTTCTGGAGCACTATGGTCCGCACAGCCAAAGCTTTGAGTGTCAAAGTGCTCTGCTGATAGAGTCCTTAATATTATTATTAGGTTAATAAATGTGTGATGCTGCTGTTACAAATGAGAACATAATCTTTGGCAACAATATTATCCTGAGTGTCACTGCATACATATTTTTCCCTAGTATGAATATTACCTTCCTCTGTGATTTAATTCTGTTGTTGTGCTTTAGTTTAAATTTTTAAGAAGCATCAAAATAAACCTACATAACATTGGTGTCAAGAACATATAATGAATGTAATTCTGATGTCTTTCAGCTCCAGAAACAGGAGTCTCCAAAACCACTTTAAGTGAAAAACTTTCTGTAATTGTATGTAAAAGCTGTCTCTTATCCTACCTGTGGAAAAGCCACCAGAAGGCTACATAGCATTTTCAAGCACATATCCTTAATTGCAACACATTACACAGTGTGAGACACTGTTGCAGTACTGGCAGTAGCTGCACCATCTTCTCAGAAATTATGTGAGCTGTCTCTTTGTCCCAGCAGATGGTATTTTTATGACCCGCAGTTCCTATGTTCAGGAAGCCTAGGAAATATAATTCCTGATCTGAAGAATTCCAAAAGACTGTAACCAAAGTTTTTTGATCTTAATATTCACCTTAACTTTAAGAATTATGGAACTATCTAAGTGTCCTGGTTTTCAGAGATACTTGGTGACAGTAATTGCCCTTAAAGTCCAGCTCTGTCTAGAAATCCTGCCAGTTATGTAGATGCCTTAGTGAGTATTAGAGAGCACAGGCAAAAGAACTCGAAGGGAAAAAGTGTTGTGTGTTACTGCAAAATAAAAGCCTGTATAAGAGCCTGAAAAAGCACATCACTTCCTGCTGCTCACTTTTTACGAGGCTGGGTTCCAGCAAGTGTTTTCAGCATCCCACATCAATTCCATATAGTGTGGTCATTTTAATGTATGAACAACAGATCATATCAGATAGTTTCACCTTCAGAAATATGGATTGAATCAATCAAGAATACCAAAATATATGCCTGCCTTCATTTTTAGATTGTCCCAACCTATATGCTTAATTACATTTCATTTTTTAATGGATAATTTGAAAATGTGATATATGCTTCAAAATTATTCTTTTTTCTAATATTCAAAGATGAGCAACTGAGCTCAGCTGTGATAAACAGCAAAAGACTTAAAAGCAACAAGAGCTCCACATCTGTTAGTTCATTATCAGTGTGTGAATATGCGGATTCATAGTGTACACCATTTGATAAATTCCTTCCCCTAGACATACAAATACAGATGCACCATCCTACCTTCAGTTCTGCTCCTTGTACTGCTGTAAATCTACCGTAACTCCTCAGTCAGCAATCCCTTTGGATTTGTATCAGTACAACTAAAGGACAAATATGGCCACCCTAACTGAATATGTGATATGGCCCTCCAAAACTTCACTCAGAAAACAAAACTGTGGACAGCTTCTACCCCTTGATCAGCTTGTGATAAATAGAACAAAGTGAACAAATAATTTCCCAAGTGCAAGGACTCCTAAAGAAACTGTCATTCTGATTAATCCCAAAGTACTTTTTGAGTAAACAAGTGTTTATATTTAAAAGCCACAATGTGATTTCAAAGAATTCTTTCTATCCCACTCATTTCTCATGGTTACAAGTAATTGGAAGCCACTTTCTCACTCTATTGATGATTAATGAGTGGCATTTTAGTTTTTTAAACTTAACATTCTTTAGTCCAACGTAGAAAGGCAGTAGAAATTAGCGGCTTAATAACTTAGATTTTCAGAGCAGAGAATAATTAAAATGGTGAAAGGCAAAAGAGAGGACACACAACAAACCTTATTTAAACAAATCCCCCACTGAGAGCTAGGAGAGTTTGGGACCACAAGCAGTAAGTAAAATCAATTAATTTTGGTCTAACTTGAGTAAAGTTATTGATTTTATATAAGGATTTGATCCACCATGCTTGGTAGTTGCCAGCATGAAAAATGACTCTCATTTGACAGGAGAGCATTGAATGTGAAGATTGTAAGACTCTGAGTTGAAAAAGTAAGGGGTGAAAGACACTTTGTATTCATACATTCAGAATTGCTTGGGGAGGGGAGGGGTCTTTCATTCTTTCTTTTTTTAAAAAATATGAAACCATGAATATCCATACAAAGTTTAGCTTTCTTGCCCAGCACTGTACCTCCTTTCATGCTGTCAGCACAGAAACGATGACCTACCCATGTGTTTGAATAGAAGTCTTCATAAGCTACTCAAAGGATAATGAATAATACCATTCACATAGCTACTTCTATATACTACAACCAAACTGGAAACAATGCTCAAAAGATGTTCCCAAGAAAAAGAGACAATTAAGAAAAATACAAGTTAAAAACAGAAAAATGTGAAGTGAACTATACTAAGGTGGAGCTTCAAGGATGATATCACTTCTAGCTGGCTCTGGAAAATGGCAGTCCTCTCTAGCCTTTGATTTTGTAGTTATTGAAAGTAGAAGATTTCAGATCAAGACCTGGAATTTCAGTTTCCAAAGATCAAGAGAGTTTAGGAGTAGCCAGCCATATCACACAAATCTAAGTTTGGATTTTCTGTACATCTCATACTTGTCCTCCAGTAGCTCTGGATGATGTAGATTTCAAAGAGAGGTCAGCAACCATATGCTGCCTTAGAGGAACATCAGTGATGAAGATCTTTGCATGTCTGCTTCAGGATTGTGGAAAGGCATCCTCCTCATTTTCTGCTGCCTTGCATTGTGTGCAGCCATCCAAATTTCACCTGTGTGCATTATGCAAGTGTCCATATATGCAAAGCACTGATGGAATATACCACTTGTAACTCTGTATTAAAAACAAGTCAGGGAGCAGGATGAAGTCTTATTAAGTTTCAGACACTGTATATAGACTTTTCCATTGTAGTTCATTAGGTTTTATTTGATCCAAGTCAATGATTTGCTCTGTGCTGCTATTGTATTAATTTTCAAGGTTTTTTTCAGGGCAGGCAAAGTCTTTCTGTCCTATCACCCAAAGTGTCAATAAATTATTGGATATTATCACCTTGCAAATATCAATGATAGCCGATGGTCTTAGAGAAATTACTATAGGGCAGATATTCTTATCATAAACATGTTCCCACAGCAACTAAATTTCAGTGACAACTGAAAACAACATAGACTAGTTTTTCTTCTCAACCCCAAAAGCAACCTCTGCTTCCCAACACCAAGACAGGGTAACAGGCCACCACCCTGGATCTCATGTACAAAGCAACTGCACTGTACCAATGTGAAGCAAAAATACCTCTCACTTCAAGAAAACAGAGCAGACCCAAGGCACAGGCAAAGCAGGCAGATGCCCTGGACAGGACACTGCTGAGGAGGATGAGCTGGATGTGGCTCACTGCTCATGAAAGCTATTTCAGAGCCCTGAAAAATCAGCTTGCTTTGATGCCGCCACCCAGGAGAGGCTGAAGGGTGAAGGCCGCTGCTTGGTGCTCCAACCCCCATAAAAGCTTCAAACCCTGTGCTCTGCCATTGCCATCCTTCTTGTCACAACTAGAACAGCAAGCTGGTTTCCCCAGAATTTCTCCTAAGCTCCTCATCTATCTCTGTCCCCTTTCTTCTGTTCCTCCTGTTCCTCTGGCAGGAGTAACCCAGGGTTGGTCAAAACCTGAACCACCTTTTTAGAGCAGCATATTAAATTTTGTCAACACTGCTGAAAATTGCTGCGCTACCTCCGAGAAAACATAAGCACAGAGCATGACTTACTCTGTGCAACACAGCACTGAATCCTGCCCTGACCTTAAAGTATATTCTAAACCTCCTGTCTTCAAGCAGATTAGCTGGGTTTGAGCATACACTTAATTGCTGTCTTGAACTAGGCTAGATTAAACCTCGAGGTCTGTCAAAACAGAAATATTTTTAAAAACACATGAAAAAATAATCCAAAAGAGGGACACTCAGTGAAATTCCATCAGCCAGAATTTTTCTTTCCTTGTGCATGTAGAAAGTGAACTGGGTCATTCTGCATTCAGTGACTTTTTTTCTTACATGCTTTACCACACACAGCGATTACTACTCTAGATTTAGATCACAGTCACAGGAGGTTTAGTAATTTAATATTTTAAAATTAAAGTGGCATTTCAAATTAAAGGGGCACAAATACTATTTGAATATGGTAAATACTGATCATATAATTACATGGTAATTAATTTTCATGTAGTATCTGTGTGATTATGAGATGAATATATGACTTTTCTGTCTTTTAAATAACACTGCAGCTCACTAGTTAATTACTTTTAGATCTGCTTAGTGTAATTACACTGTAATCCACAAAAGTCTGTATATATTCTGTCATTACTTCATTTTTACTAATAACAGCAACAAACTGCCTTAGGTCAGATCTTATCCTTTTCTCTTCAGCACCGTGACACCTCGGCATGTGTGCATTTCTTTTACAGAGGAAAAGGAGTGCAGGAATTCATGAGGATTTCTCTGGAGCTCCACATCTTATATACAATGTACAATGTACTCTGGTTCTACGGGGATTTCTTGCACTGCAATGTAATGAGATCTCCAAGCTCATTGTCAGAATTTGAATTTTCTAATTTTGGATGTAGGACGAAGAGAGGGGCTGAATAGTTTTGCATCCATCCAAATACATTTTTTGTCTGAGTTGCTTAAATAGAGCAATACTTAAAGCCCTCTGTGCTTCCTCCAGGCTTCACATATCACCACTTCATGAAAGTATCTCAGTGACTCAGACAAAGAAATAGTTAAGTTGAAGAAAAAGAATCCAAATCTCATCAGGCAACATCTCTGTATCCAAGAGAAAGATCCTCCCACCTGCAGCTGGAAGAGGAGTGAGGGAAGGGCAAGAATGTGCATTTGGTTGTTCTCTGTTCTTGCTGGCGTTCAAAATTAGCAGGCTGCTGTTCCAGTATGAGAGATGACAATGATGGGCATTATCCCACATATGATATCAATGGAGAAAAGACATAATAAAACTATAGTAGCTGTATATAACACTTGTGCCCTGTGGTTTGAATAGTTGCTTAGGGCTCATTCTGTGTGTATTGTTCTTTTTGTGCAAATGTAACTTTTTTCAGGGGGAGAGAAAATGCTGCAAGGCAGTTACATTCATATTTATTTACTGGATTCTCTACTTCACACTCATGCTCAGATATGTAACTTAAGCTCCTCTCAGTTATCTACATCTTATCTAGGTCATCATGTGTAACCATGTTTTGGTAATATTGCTTAAACATGGTATAAAGAAATGGGCTAAAAGAAAGCATAACTAATGCCTTTATGTCCAAATCAATGGGAACATTATTTTTCTAATAAATCAAAGTGGTGGGATTTAGGAGGTTCTAGATCAAAATTTTGAGGGCCATGAGATGCCCTTCCTGATGAAAGCAAATGCCAAGGGACCTGACTTCCAACAAGCTATGTGAGAGAAATTTTTTCCTCTAGTCATGATTCATAAATCATCTTCAAGGCAAATCATCATGACTTGTCTTCGATGGCAGTTTCAGCATCATAAACCATACATCATTCTAAAACAAATGGCAGCTTGCAATGTCCTTGTTAATGGCACACTAATACTGGATTTTTCCTCAGATAATGAATTTTCAACATATCCAAACTTATCGCATCAGACTTCAGCAAATCCTTGTTATTATGTTTCACTCTCTAAAGTCAACAGTGTTTTAAAAAGCCTTTTAAAATGTTAATTTATGCACTGGAAGTAAGACATGAGTCACCATCTGTCACAGAAGGTCACTGGCTATATTTGGATCCATTAATAAATTCATAGATTGCAAACGAGTAGAGGTGAGCCACCCCCTGCAGTAGAAGAAGCTGGCCCAAATCTTTGCCTTGTTTCTGGGCCAAACTCATAAAGTTCATTCTGACTCAGATAAATTACATAGTGATGGAAAAGATAAGTTAGTCACTCTGCCTACAAAACAACCCACCCGGCTGGATCACTGTTGGATTGCAGGTCTGGCAGAGACATGCCAAGTAAGCAGGATGACACCCGACCTCCGCCTGTGAAGTTCAGCATGAACTTCAGGAGACCCACAGATTTTAAAACCCTCTGAGGGCCATTGTGCACATCTCTTCACTTTTTAAGTTTGAAGTCTGAGCTAAAAGGTTCAAAGGTGGCAGCAGTTCCAACCTTTAGCAAGGAATAGACACCACTTATGTCTCTCCCTGCCGTTACCTGATTGCATCGTTGTTAAGTATTTCTGCCTCCTTCTGTGGTTTCTAATTGGTCTGCCTGTTGGAGATATTTACACTGGAGGGAACTGCTTTTCAGCCTAGCATTGTCTGGGCAGCAAAAGATGTCTCAGAGATTGCATTAGTATGATTTAAACATCAGTTTTCTGGGTGCTTTTATATGGTATTTCTGAAGTTCAAATAATAGAGGTAATCTGGAGATAAGAGAAGCTAGAGAATCTGCTCAAAGCCTTATCCGTTCTCCTGCATGAGGGAATTGCCAGAGTTAAAACTCTGGTGGGAAAAAGCTAAAGAGGGATTTTGGGTGGTCTGCTTTAGCATTTTAGTTTAGATCAGGAGTGTATTTTTGAAGCAAATCTCCAGGTTGTCCCCACTTACCATGCTCCGGTTCACAATGCAAAGTGCACTCAAAATACAGGAACGGGACTTCTTTCAGATTACATTAAATCGGGAGATGAGCTCCGTAAGTGCAGGACATGTGCTCTAGCCACTAAAGCATGGTCAGTCCACACAACCAGACTACACCTAGTCTGATGTGAAATCTGCTGGTACATAAACAGTTTGGACATTGGGTTCTGGGCACCAGCTCTACAGATCTGATCCTAATAGGCTGCACAATCTTCTAACATAGATCCAGGGGAGGTGTATCCCCTGCCCACAGGCCCAGGAGCCCCATTCCTGCTCAGCCTGGAGCCATCAGCCCCTGCCCCAGCAATGCCACAGGAGTACCAGTCTGGTACAGGAGTACCAGTCTCCAGCCCTGTGTCTGTCCCAGCCCTCTGGATGAACCCAGGCTGTATGTTGTAGGTAGCTTGCTTCTGAGTTGGACCCCTCAGCTGTATTGTAGCTGTGTCACCAGTCTTGACTCTGGCCCTGTCTCCTTCTGTTTCTGATTGGACTTCCTGGCTGGACCCTTGACCTGGTTCACTGCTTGCCATGTTGGGGGCTCTTGATGGACCCTGTTACCAGCACCCAGCTGTGCCCCACCATGCTCAGACCCTGTGAAATGGAGCCTCGGTGAGGACGCTGCCTGGGCTGGTGTCACTCTCAGCTCCCTTTTCCTTCGGGAGCAGCTGTCCCTCATTGCACCCTGACATCGACAAGACAAAACAGAAGTTTATGTGTGCGTTCCTTCTTTTTGTATAAACATTTACTTTGGGTTTATTCATTGTATGTCAGAAACAGGGACTTCTAAGTTTAAAGACACAAGCTGACATCAGTCTGAGAAGGACTCAATACACTTAAGAGCACAAAAGCACAAAAGAGGATTTAGATATATTTTAAATGATGCTTTTTTCCCCTCTTGGAAAAGAAAATTCACAATTTGCTGCAAGCAGGAATAGATTCTCAGCTTCACAGCAGTCCATTATTTTGGAGGAATTGTGCTCCAAAGCCGAGGAGCCTGGGAACCGGAGTCCATCAGGTAAGTAAACTGGCAAAAACTCTGGCAAATTTCCAGCTGAAAGCTATCTGTCAAGAAGGGCTCGTTATATCTATCCCACAGTTTCATTAGAAGTTCAATAAAAATTTTTGAGAAACATTTAGATTTCACCAAATCGGCATGTCACGTCAAAAAAATTCCATCTGATCCTTATCTTGAATTGGCTCTTTTTTCAACTGTTTACCAAAAATACAAGACGCCAACATCACACTAAACCCATAATCTGGCAGTAAAGCATAGTTTCTGTATCAGAATCAGAAAGAAGAGAGACTGAATCAGACACCAAGGAGGAATGATGTTATTGTCCAAGGGAAAAAGAAAGAAAGAAAACAGACAGAGAGGGAGTGAGATGGTCTCCCAGTAGTGCTAATGATTCCATATGAAGAACAATGTGTGCTAACCTTGTATGGAAAATGTTAAGTGCATCTTTCTAGTTTATATTAAACTATTGCTTTATGAAGCTTTAAAAATTTGACTTTTCTGTCCCTGGAGTTACAGATACTCATCTGTTTAAACATCTGGAAAGCTGTTTTCAAGAAAACTTAAACAGAATCCAGATGAAGGCATATAACTTGAGCTGAATATATTAGGGATAAGGATTCATCTCACTATTCTGCTTCCTCTCATTATGAATGGCACATCAAATTTGGTTCTTCAGTGCTAATTTCACATGGTTGCACGTACCTTAAAAAATTAGGTTCTTTAGTTCATACCGTGCTTGACACTATAGGAAGAATATCACTAGGCTATCTTATTCAATATATACCTGAAAACCATACTGAATTTAGTGTTATTAGCAATGAAAAATTCAATAAAAAGACAAACTGAAAATTTGCAAAACATCAAACACTTCAGCTTAAAAAAGAATGAGCCAACATATTATTTGTTGCTGTTAATCATCATTTTGCCTCATCAATCTTTAATGGCAATCTGTCACTGGCAATATTGGGTATAGAAAAACATACCACACGCTTGTATGTAACTCTGACTGTGCACATGTATATATCAGCATGTGTAGGCAGGTATCTCTTACCCCCAAACACAGATACACACAGACATAGGTCATCTGAAGTGGTTTGAGAAGACTGTAAATAGAGAAAGTGGCATTTTCACTTTCTTGTCAGGGAAGAAAGAGTGGGAGAGATCCAGCCTCAGAAGAGTCCCTCTCACTATGCTTTGTCTTTCTGTGAAAGTCTACCAAAGAATAAAGAAAATTATAGTTTCTTCCACGTCTCCTTTGCCTTTTTCTCAGCATGCTTTGCAACCTGGACTAGCCCATCATAAGATTTCTCCTCTTTAGGCAGGTACTATCAGTTCCTTCCTGTGAAAGCTCTCATGATAATCATCACGTTGCTATTAGGATTATTCCAGTCCTAATGATCAGTCTCTAAGAGTGGGTTTTTCCTTTGCACCAAGATTCATCCATTTTTCAGCTTCATTTTCAGAGGAAAGGAGGCTTATATGATCTTGTCTCTTTGTGTTGATCTATGTATCCCTTGAAGGTATTTGAACTCAGAGGCCAGTTTCTACCAAACTTGACAAAGAGGTAAAAGCTCAAAGATAAGTCTGACATGTTTGGGGGTGGGGTTCAGGACAAGCCAAGTAGAGGAGACATCTCGCACTTGTGTCTCCACTGCAATGAAGTCCACTGCTTATTAGGTGTCAAAACAAAGAAACAAATCCATAGGGTAATTATGAGTCTGCTCTCATGAAGGAAGCTTCTATCACCAGCAAAAGAGAACTAATTTTCTTCACTGTGGAGCAAGGGCTGTGACAATTTACCACTGAGTACCTAACAAAAGAGATATGAGAGATTATAGCCTTTCTTTTTACGGTAATAAAACCCTTGTTTATATTTGCCAGCCTCTGCAACAGGAATCTCAGAGCATGAATTCTGCAAAAACCAAGGGCCCTACAGCAAAATTCAAGTCCAGCCTGCTTTGGAGTAGGCAGGATTTTTTTTTTATGAAGATACAGAAGATACAAAATAAAGAAGTGGCTGGAAGATACGCATGTGAGTTCACTGCTTATTCCTTCGAGAGCTAACATTTCCTGGCTAGTACTAATCAAACAATGCAAAAAAACTATATTTGTGAGTAATGCATTTTAGAAAATAACAATAAAATTGTACATTGCATTGCATTACACTTTATATATATGCAAGCAATGACTTAGCTACGGAGTGTACAGGTCCTGCGAGAGAACTATGGGCTGGAAAAGCCTTGGCAGAAAGGCAGGGAGAGGTCAGAGACAGCTGAAGAAAAACGAGACTTGGTTCGTTCCCCATATCAGCACGCAATGACACTTTGCAAGAAGAACTATGACGGGCTTTACATCATGTGTCAACTTCCCTGCCTGCTCAGTCTTTATTGGTGCCAGAATCTTATTGTTCAGACTGACAGGCAACTGAACATGACTTTAAAGGGTTAGGGCATTGTATTCAAGTGCAGTTCCAGCTGATTTAAATCAGGGAGTTGCAGCACCCCTGATCCCCCAACCTGTTGTCTCCCCAACCCTTACACTGGCATTCATGAAACCAAGGAGCCAGATCAGTGAGCTGATCCAACTCAGCCTTTGTTTATATAGGTTTATATTGTGGGGGCAAACCAGCTATATAGTCAGTTTTCCACACAGCTTCCCAAGAACCAGTGGCACCAGAGGGGAACGTGAGAACTACATGACTGCAGGCAGAAGATCGGACCCTGGCATCCCTACTATGGCCAGTTCAAATTCCTGACAGCATGCTCCAACACAGCTAAAGGCAACAGAGGAAAAGAACATACAACATGCAAGGGGCAATATTAGGTACACAAGCAGTTATGCTAAGCAGTGTTCATGTCCACTGATGATGCTCGGAGAATAATTGTTTTCCATCACAGATTGTTTTTCAAGGGTGTCTTATTCTTTTCCTGTCATTAACATAGCCATGCTCCTGGTTGTATAACAGGTCTTTCCCTAAGAAACCCCTGCAATAGCTAATAGTTCCTTTGTGCTCTATCTGCATAGTCACAAGGTCTGGATAAAAGAGTGGTACCCTTTGATTGCCAATCACACGCAGAGGTACAGTAAAAAGGATTTTTCTTACATTTAAATGGAACCTCCTGTCTTTCAGTTTGTGTCCGTTACCTCTGGTCCTGTCACTGAACACCACTGAGAAGAGTCTGGCTTTGCCTTCTTACACTGTCCCATCAGGTGTTTATACACATTGATCAGATCCCCCCGAGCCTTCCCTTCCTCAGGCTGAACAACCTCAGCTCTCTCAGCCTCTCCCCATTGGAAAGATGCTTTAACCTCTTAATCATCTTTGTGGCCCTTTGCTGGACTCTCCTGTGTCTGTCCCTTGTACTGGGGAGTCCACACCTGGACCCAGCACTCCAGATGTGTTTCACCAGTGCTGAGTAGAGGGGAAGGATTGCGTCCATCGACCTGCTCGCAATGCAGGGGCTGTTGGCCCTCTTTACAGCACGGGCACATTGCTGTCTCATGTTCAAGCTGTTGTGCACCAGGACCCCCAGGTCCTTCTCTGCAGAGCTGCTTTCCAGCTGGTCAGCCTCCAACATATAATGGGGCATGGGGTTATTCCTCCCCAGGTGCAGGACTTTGCATTTCCCATCAAAGCGTTAGCAGGTAAAAGAATATTAGACATGAAAATCCCTCATAAGGCTGCATTATGTATCTCACAATATTAAGGACTTGAGAGGGGAGACACTGTCTGACCACATGCAGATAATTTTCATACTTTTAAATAAGTAGAGAGTTAAGTCTCTTTATGTGTCAGGACTTCTCACCTCCTACAGAAAACGCCAAGAAGGAGAAGAAATCAGAAGAAACGGGTAAAATATTGCCTCTCCAGTCTGAGGTCTATTGCTTCCTTACTGTAAACCTGAAGCGGGGAAAAAAAAAAATGAAAGAAAGAAAAATAGTACTGTGTGCCAAACCCCCAGTTTAGTTACACAGGTGAAAAATGTGAGAATAGGTGCAAATTATAAAAAAAAAATCAGATTCTATTTATTGATAATTTCAATTTCCAAGGCTACCCCTTTAACAGACATAAATGAAAACATTATTAAATAATTTTCCACTTGCACTTTCCCAGAGTAAAAGTTAGAAGCAGAACCAAAGACCTGATTCACTGAGATGGTGAGTGCTCTCAACTCCCACTAAAATGGGCTTCTTACTAGATGGACTCCTAATTGTTTTACATAAAATACCAGAGAGGCAAACTTAACGCACCTTGCTTTCCGTATGGGAAGGCACAGACAGGAGGCTGGAAGAATGTGATATACTGAAGAAGTTTGCAGCTGAACTAGGAAGGTGACAGACTGGATGCTGTTTTATCATTTTTTTTCTAACATGTTCTGGTCTTTCACCACGTTGATAGCCTGGAGTTGTCTCTTTGCGCTACCACCACCGATTTTCATTTTCTTTACTACTGAAAGGGGGGGGAAGTTAGAAAGAATTCAAGAGAAAATGGTTTATCATTTCTGCTCTTTCTTTTGACACAAAGATGTCTAGTGAGACATCTGAATTCAGATTAAATTCTGGACAGCCCACTGTACTGCTGGGGTAGTTCCCCCATGATTTTAGCAACATCCATAGTCTAGCATTATCTGTCTGTCAAAATTCATGTGGTTTTGGGGTTTTGTTTGTTTTGTTTTGTTTTTTTCAAAATGAGGATATGCACTCCCACTCTTTGTAGATATCTGCAGGCAGTTGCAGTTTTTTTGGAGGGGAGCTTTAATTTCAACTCTATTTCCATCTGTGGTGCTTGATTTAGGAATGATATATCCACAGCTCAGTGCCATAGAGTTGTGCAGTGTGCAAACAATAGATAAGGTAATATAGATGGGATAAAACACCTTGAAGGCTTTTCACTTTTATGTTGATGCTTTTACGACGAGCCTTGGAAACTCAACTCTCAGCGCCTGAGACCGCAGCTGTTAAGCCACTGTCATCCTCTCGGGCAGCTGGTGTGAAAGGTCCCAGGTTTAATCAGTCTTTTAAAGTGACAGGCATGAGAAAGTTGTTTGTAACCATGGGGACCCCCTGCAGTGTGGTGCTCTGGCCATAAAGACCCACTCCTCCTTCCCTCCCTCATTCCCCCAGTAATACCCAGCCACTGACCAGGACATGCTGCAAAACACTTCTTGCCTTGCTCCTCGGCCCTGGAGAACTGCAAAACAAACTAGGATAACTTTATACAGCAATCATTTTATACAGCAAATTTCTAAGAGCTGTCCCAAAAGCCTGAGTAAAACTTTTCCATGTCACAACCAATCTGAAGTCTGAGCACGGTGGCTTCCCATGGCTCTATGCCCTGTCCGTGGATGAGCCAACATGTACTGAAAATGTGAATTCTGGTAAAAGCTTCTCTTGCAGTTAACTCCTACCTCCTTCTCCCATGCAGATGCTTTGGTGTCTTTAATAAAGTCTATCTTTGGCTTCAGCCTTTCCTTCAGTGGAGAACTAATCTGGTTCAATTTCTTCTTATCTATTTCATGACAATTATAGGAAACAAATATATTTCAGACCTTTACCTGTCTGTCAAATTTAGTTAAAATTGGCCACAGAGATTACAATTTTTTTGTGGGGGAGACCAAGAACAGCTGACAGGTAAGCATTTTCTATATGGAACCTGGATAGAAACATCTAAAAATACATAATACTCTCAGGAACTCTAAAGCTTTACATATGCTAGATGATGGAATTAACTAACCTCTATTTTTTTAAATAACATTAAGAAAAAATCCTCCTCTAAATTCCGTAAGAAAATAGAATTTCTTTTATTTGATGCCTGAATCTTTTGAGTGAAGCCACAATGGTAGGTTCATTTTAAAGGGTTTTT
Source organism: Ciconia boyciana (assembly GCF_034638445.1). Taxonomy (NCBI): domain Eukaryota; kingdom Metazoa; phylum Chordata; class Aves; order Ciconiiformes; family Ciconiidae; genus Ciconia; species Ciconia boyciana. The sequence goes on from NC_132936.1 coordinate 45,060,743, forward strand.
TTCCCCTTCTTAACCCAAACCATAGAAAGCTACTGTTGTCAGAAACCTTTGTCCTTTTAACTTAAGGCCTGATCCAGCAGTCAAAACTGCAAATTGCAGTTCAGTTACAAAACCAGAATTGTAGACTGCGCAAGCATTGAGCTTTTTAATCTCTTGTATTGGGCTTGCGTGGCAAGGTTTTGGTAGCAGGGTGACTTCTGTGAGAAGCTGCTAGAAGCTTCGTCCATGTCCAATAGAGCCAATGCCAGCCAGCTCCAAGACAAACCCACTGCTGGCCAAGGCTGAGCCCATCAGCAATGGTGGTAGCACCTCTGGGATAACATATTTAAGAAGGGGGAAAAAAAACCTGCACAACTGCAGCTGAAGAGAGGAGTGAGAAAATGTGAGAGAAACAACTCTGCAGCCACCAAGGTCAGTGAAGAAGGAGGGGGAGGAGGTGCTTCAGGCATTGGAGCAGAATCCCTGCAGCCCAGGATGAAGACCACAGTGAGGCAGGCTGTCCCCCTGCAGCCCATGGAGAGATCACAGCAGAGCAGATATCCACCTGCAGCCCATGGAGGACCCCACACTGGAGCAGGTCAATGCCCAAAGGAGGCTGTGACCCCATGGGAAGCCCGTGCTGGAGCAGACTCCTGGCAGGACCTGTGGACCCATGGAGAGAGAGGAGCCCATGCTGGAGCAGGTATGCTGGCAGGACTTGTGACCCCGTGGGGGACCCACGCTGGAGCAGTCTGTTCCTGAAGGACTGCACCCCGTGGAAGGGACCCACGATGGAGCAGTTTGTGAAGAACTGCAACCCGTGGGAAGGACTCACATTGGAAAAGTTTGTGGAGGACTGTCTCCCATGGGAGGGACCTCACGCTGGAGCAGGGGAAGAGTGTGAGGAGGAAGGAGCGGCAGACACAACATGTGCTGAACTGACGGCAATCCCCATTCCTCTGGTGGGAGGAGGTAGAGAAATCGGGAGTAAAGTTAAGCCGGGAAGAAGGCAGGGGTGGGGGGAAGGTGTTTTAAGATTTGGTTTTTATTTCTCATTATCCCACTCTGATTTTGATTGGTAATAAAATTAAACTAATTTCCCCAAGTTGAGTCTGTTTTGCCCATGACAGTAATTGGTGAGTGATCTCTCCCTGCCCTTATCTCGACCCACGAGCCTTTTGTTATATTTTCTCTCCCCTGTCCAGTTGAGCACGGGAGTCACAGAGCAGCTTTGGTGGGCACCTGGTGTCCAGCCAGGGTCAACCCACTACATCTCTGCAGTGTCGCACTCTAATTCACGTTACTATTCATTAAGCAGGAGCTGTTAATGCTATTTGTTGGGAGCAAGAGTTATCACTATTTGACAGTCATTATCCTGCAGCAAGGCTCTTCAGACCTTTTTGGACCTTTCTCTGTGATTACGCTGTACTAAATTCTTTCTGTTTGCAGTAGCTCATTTATCATTTCAATTGGGAATTACCACAGAAGCCCAATTTCCCACTAAGAGTTACTGGTTAGGAAGCAAAAGGGAAGTAGTAATTTTGAATTCAGTTTGGTCCTTCATATCTTTCAAATAGAAAAAAATTATATTCTCTGTCTAGACTGGTAGTTTCCCTTAATAGTGTTTCAAATGTGGCTGTGTTACTTTCACTGACCAAATCATTTTTGTAAAGGGAAGAAGGAAAGGAAGAAAGGCATGATTTCTGATGCCTGCAAAATTCATCACTTAAGTAGTAGGAGGAAGACAATGAAAAAAAAAAAGGTTTAGTGGGATGATGAAGAAGGAGGGAATAAGATGATCTAAGGGAGTCTGTGCATCAGGTTGCCCTTTCAGTAGGATTTTGTAGCCCTTGGAGTATCACATAATACTGTAAAAATAATATAAGCAAAAGTTTGAATTTCTAATCCTTTGGAAAAGCATCTTCTCATTCCAAATCAATGTCAAAATATTGAGGTTTTTTCTCATCAAAAAGTTAAGAAAAACTCTTATTCAGAAATAGCTAAATATTTTGTTATGAGTCAGTTTGACATTAAATTGGATTATCTGCCATCCCACATGTTCTCACAGGAGCTGTATCATCACCAGCTCATAATCTACTTCATAAGCAGTGCTCAGTGTCGGGACTTCATCTTTCACGATGTACTGACACTTAGGAATCTTTACATGTTTCAATCAAAAGGTTACTATATGGCATTGTAAGAGTTATAATCCATCTGCGGAACATAGATTACAGACAGTCTAGAGGCAGGAATCTAAGCACCTAATCTGCAGATGTTATGAAATTTCAGTGACAGGAGGAGACCCAGGTTAACGCTGAACTGAAGCTAACATTTCAAAATTGGCAAAAAGGAGTGTTTAAGTATCCCTAATGTATTTTTTTTTTAAATCACCAACATAAAAACATGGTTTTATAGAAACTTTATGTGGTGTAGAAGTCGGTCTCCTCTACCTAAAAGAAACAAAACAAAAATTTCCTGGCCATCTCTTGGTGCAATGCAAGTTGATCATTTTAGACTATGCAGAAGAATGGGAGATAGTTATAAAAATGAAAGTGCTTCTTCCCTTAGATTCTGGCAGGAGACAATTGTGTAGAGTCTCTACATGAAACACTGCCTCAGAAAGGCAAGATGGACATTAATAGCCTGACTATTAAAAAAAGTAAGATGGCACGATATAAGGCAACATGGCTGGAGTATTTTGATGCTTGATAACTCTGTAACAAGAATGATCTGTTTCAGGCTAGGTTACTGACTGATTTAAAGCAGCTAATTCATCTGAGCAATCAATTTATCTGAGCTATACAGAATCACATCAGCAAAGAGCTATTACATATGAAAGCATAATAAAATTGAGGGCATGTTGAGAACCAAGGGTCACTGAGGTATTGCTTCATGCTTTATCCCCACTTAACAAAAAAGGCAAAGAAAGATAATCTTCTAATCAGTCCAATAAGAAAATTGGAGATGAGAGACCTTTTTATGCTCTTTGATACATTTCCTATGCATTTGCTTTTTCAACACCAGAGTTCTTTGTCAAAAATCAGATGATTCCTGGAACTTTCAACAATGTTCTAATTATAAAAAACCATACTTTTCAGGTTATTTTTCTTGCTCATGGTATTTTTTGCTTTTGTTTTGGAAAATGTGGAGGAGAACATGAGAGTCATGTCTCTCTCATCACACTGCATTCTGTTCTTAGGAATTTCATCCTCTATTGCATCATGTTTCCTATTTGATGAAATAAAGTAACTCATTATTTCTTAATCATGCCCCTTGCCTTTGCTGTTATGAAAAGGTTGGAACAAGATGCAGGTAAGAAGGAATTAAAGGCTAAGAGTATGTTTAATGTCACTTGGTGTGGCTAGAAGGAAAATAGGTCTTCTCAAACAGATAAGATTTCGTTTTGGCTGAGATTACAGGTTGGATTGATAAAGATAACTGCAGAGGTATAATTGAATAGTTAAGTATTGATGTCTAAAATTCTGATTTAAAAATTAGCCATCTGTGTGATCAATGAATTAAGAATCATCCAACTGACAAACCCTCAAAAGTCAGTGGAAATCATCACTTAGTGCTGCTACTGGAACAGACTAGAAAAGGCTTTCCCATTTCTGGCAATTGCACTGTAAAAAGCATTAGTATTCTGTGGTAGAAACTGTTACAAAATTAGAAAGAATTTGTCACCAGAGAGGATTTTCTCCCTATCACCCAGTAAGTATTTAACTATATAAGTAAAGCAAAGAAGAGGTATTGAGAACCTTCTAAGAATGGCTACAGCATGGTAAGAGATTTCATTTGGGTGGTGGGTAATCTGGTTGAAATCCAATCCTTAGGCTGAATCAAGAAAAAGAGAAATCTGCACTTGGAATTTCCAAATTCCTAAGAGATGTTTTTCTCATTATTCTGGAAGGCAACTCTGTTAGCTTTAGTTTTCATTACACATTCCTGAATCTGAGAAATATCTCTGTAAAATTCTCATCAAAACCAGTACAATCCTATGAAGGATTATTAATTCCAACATACTGATATAATCCAGTGAAAAATAAACTTTAAAAATACCAGTTTAGGCCTATTTTCTATGGAAATTCAGCAGGGGCTGACAATACAGCTGACACTAATCAGTATCTTCTTCAGTGGTATGGAAATAATATAAACCCACTGCTGATAAAATCATATCAAATGATGCAAAAAAAGTGGAATGCTAAATAATGATGAAGAAATGCCATCGCACTTGGTAAATTGCTCAGTAAACTGAGTCCATTCAGGCAGGATACATTACACTAAAACATGGAGGAGGTGCAATGCGTATAGTACAGAAGGAGAGAATATTTTGTGGACAAAGCAACTGTGAACAGGGCTTAGGATTCCCACTGTCTGAGTCAACTACTGCAGTAGCGGGTGGACACAGACCCTGTTCAGAGAGCAGCTGAGTATTTCAGGCTCTGTGTGTGTTTCTGAATGATACTGATTACTAAAGATCTCTCAAATCTAACAGAAAAAGCCAGTCACATTCAAATTGGAAAAAGTCTTACATTTGTAACAATCTAAACACCAGGGAAATGGTGAATTCATCTTCCCTCACTCTTTTCAAGTGAAGACTTGATGTCTTCAAGAGAAATAATGTTTCTGTCCAACAATTTCCAGTTTTCTTAGGTAACATTGCTTCTGTGTTCATGATCTCATCTTGGATTGCAATCCTGTAGCCTGGGAACCACTGACATAGCTAGAAAAAAGTTATTAGCCTTCAACATTTCCAGAAAATTGAAATGTATTAGTTTGTAAAATACAGAAGGTTTGATGAGGTTCAATTCTTTGAAGTGTGTCAGCCATTTCAAGTATATCATGTATTTCAGCAGACAGTTCAAGTGACAAAAGTAGCACCTCAAGCTGCTCCACAGGATAGGTACTTTCCCATTACTGATATGTGTAATTCTGCCATACTCCATCATCAGTGTCAACTACATTATGAATCAGTCTTCTGACAAAGTAAAAAATCACTCCAAACAAGCATGTAGCTCCACAGGCTCCAGCAGTGAGGAAGCCTGGCTTCCCATGAACTTTTAACCTATGTCATAGACTTTGGTATTTAAAAAAATGCTAACTCCAGCTGGAAATTCAGTCTCCTTCCCACATGGATTGTCCAGTGGCTCCACTGGGTGAGCTCCCAGTGGTGCTTTGCCTCAGGTATTGCATATGCAAAGTACTTTTCCTTCACTTATCCACCTATTTTCATGAAACTGGAGAACTAGCCTGCAGTCTCATCAAGCAAATTCAAGCCTGTCATTTGCCATCTCAAGCCATCTTGTCATCAAACTGTCTCAGTTTTAGGTACCTAGTGATGCTGTTTAAGTGCTTTAGCACAATAATCACTGAATGGAAAGAAGTAGGTGTTTCTGAAGACTTTTAGAAGCACTTGTTGTCCAACTAACTTTCATGCCTAAACTATGGTCATCAAGATCTCTCCTCACAGAGATCTCTAAAGGCACCTACTCCTCTGCCTTAACTCTACAGGGAATTTAGCCAGCTGCTTTAAGAGCATTTCTTTGCTAGGAGTGAAAAGATAAACACATTATGAGTCTTCAGTTGAGGAGACTTGACTCTGAATTCTAGTCATCATCAAATGTATAAAAAATTATCAGAGAAGAGCAGAACCCCGAAGGCCATATTAGCACACAAACATGCATGTATTGTATGATCCCAAGTCTTTTTTTCCATGGAAAGCATATTGAACATAAAATGTTTGATTTTTAATTTCTCTTTTATTTTTATCTCTAAAAGAAAAGCTTCAGCATATTTTAAGGTAGCTGACATCCAAATTTTTTGAACAAATTTCTATTGCAAGGAAATTTGAATAAAAAGGTTTTCCCAAAGCCTAACATTTTTTTTTATTATATGAGATTCTTATTGATATCTTTATTTGTCCAGAGAACAATGCTTTATAAATATCAACACCACTTCACCACATTTTTCTAAGCTAACATTGCCACTTACCATTATCGCTGAGATGATGTTACAGCTGGCTGAACTATCCAGCAAGAATCTAAGCGATCACCGGACTGGTCTTAAATACATCAGTAGAATATTTGGCAGCAAAGTCTGTGCACTGAGAACATATGTATCTGCTAGACATGCACTTCTGTGCATCATAAAGTTCTACATTTTCAGTTAGTGTACACAGCTAATTTTTTATCCTTGGGCTACCTGCAGTTTAGGATTTTACTTGGATTTGTTTCCTTCCCTCTGTGTGATAGCCCAAAGGACAGTCCTTTTTCTTTCTGAATTTTTTGTTGCTCTTTCCAGCACACTAGCCTATGAGGGTCTTTTTCTCCATTATTCTGTCTTTGTCTTATTTCTTGTCTTCCTTGAGCTTGATGCACTTGTTCCAAACTGGTAGCTATTTCACTTCAGGGCTCTCCCTGAAATTCAATAGGAGACATCTTTATAGAGATAAAGCTACTGCTCTCATAAATCTCCCTGGTAAACTGGATTCACACACTCCACAAAAGATTCAGCCTTTGATTAGGGATTCATTTCTCTAAAATCATACAGGAATGGAAAAATTCTTAACTGTGCAAGTTTTTGGAACATCTTTTGATCTGCAGTTTTTGTCTCAGAACTCATCAAATTGCTCTCTCCTGTGTTCAGACAGCATTTCTAACAATAGCGTCCCATTTATTTGCTTTCTTTTTTCTCTCATCAAAATCTTTAAAAGATATTATCTCCATTTTTTTTAATCTTTATCACGGAGAGCTCTGTATACAGACTCAATTCTTGCATCCATTGCTTTTATGCGTAGATATTTGGTGGTTCAGCCTGAAGCTCTTTGATTTTTTTCTCAGGACTGCAGTGTTCGGCTGTTAATCACAGTCTCTTCCTCAGCATGAATATCACAACACTGACTATTGCTACTGTTTTTCTTGCATACACGTTAGCAATGTATAAAAAGATTCTTTTTTCTGATGGCCTGTTGTCTGTTTATTAACACTTAGAGATATTCTGCAATTGCAGCCAGCAATATAGTCACACGTTGGCTTCTCAGTCTCCTTTTCAACAGCTTGCTTCTGCAAGCTGCATAGTTTCTTTCTCTAAGAAGTTTCCAGAATTTTTAATTCATGCAAAGTTTACTAGAGGGTAAACAAGCAAGCAGCAGCATTGCCAACACTCAGTAGCTTTGGTTCTCCTTATGGCCCAATAATTTAGTAATCCCCTGCACATTACCAGTACATGATCTCCCCTCTCTAGGAGCAGCTGAATAGCAGCTGATAGGAAAGATTTCATTGAACCTTCCTGCAAATGCGACAAACTCATTTGGAACTGTGAACCTCCAAAATAAGACATCCATGAAATTTATGATGTGAGGGTCTACCACAAATCAGTCTCTCAATATCATTTAGTGGATCTACAATTTCTCATGCTATGTCTGCACTTGGGACACAGATATTATGGACTGATTCATAAAACAACTCTAAATTGCAAAACTAGCAGAAGACATGAGAATACAATGATTTATGATTACAGCAAACACTTGTGAGGTTGTTATGTGTAAGGTATTTAATTATTGTACAAGTGTTTGAAACTCGTATGACTGTTTGAAACTGCCAACACTTTGAACCTTTACTATTTGTACTGTTAACTAATAATTGCAGAGTACCTCAAGGTACTATAAGTGCAAAGCATCTTCAGTACTTTCTCAGTCCCTGTCTCAAAGTGGCAAAACAAAGCATATCTCAGATACTTGAAGAAAATAAACAGTAAGCACAAATGATTAGTAGTATAAAACCACAATAGTATCAGAGGGGAGTGGAGGAAGGTAAAATACTGAGCACCTAAGAATTGCCCAGGAACAGTGCTGTTTTTTTCAAAGGTAGGATCTAATTTGAGCTCATAAAATTGTACTCACATTTAGGAGGAATGTGGAGCTCCCATTGGCAAAAGATGTTTCATTGAGTGCAACAAGCAGTCATATGTGCAAATCACTGCTTTAGGATATCAGTACCCTTTCTCAAGCTGATTGCCACCCATTTGGGTGTACAGCTGTGAGACAGCAATTCACATCTTTAAATTGTTCACCAAACTTTGAAAGCAGTAGTGCAGCAAGTCAGCTCCTTGGCTGGGATGAGCCACTGATGGTCCTTCTCTGAGATCCTGTTTTCAAACTAGTGGCTGGAAGCCCGGAAACTCTTCAATGTCCAGAAGTTAAAAAATATTGGGCTTCTTTTCCATACCTCAACTTTACACACTTCCCTGTTTGAAGGTGGGCAGAGCAGAGGGAGTGGCAAGACCTTGCCCTATCTCTTTTCTTTCTGTCTCTGTTCTCTTCAGGTTTGCTTAACAATGATATTTTTTGTTCTGTAAGTGAAACCACAATGACCTTTGTTCAACAAGGACCACCAAACTTATTAGCACTGGTGACAGAAACAGAGCCTGGGATATATGTTTTAGAAAAAAATCAAGATGTATTGTTTGGTTTGTTTCTCTTAACTCCCTTCTTTATCATAAAATTGTCACAGCATATGTCTTTCCTTGAAAATATTGCTTTTTGCCTCCAGCAACCCACAAATCACAAACGTAGATTGCTAATGATGTTTCTGTCTTCCCTTCTTCCCCTCAGAAGTAAACTTTTTGTCTGATATTCTCTCTCCAAGAGAAATGATCTTTTAACAAGTGTGGTATGTATTTATTCTGAGATAGTCTTACCCTATCATGCACCTCTCCCCTAGTTTTTATGTCTCTTAGGACTTCTGAAAGCTGATGGTAGGCATTAGGACTCTTGCATGAGCACAGATTATGGTGGCGTAATTTACATTCAAATCCTCCTGTCCAGCATTTTCCATTCCCTGCTGGTAGGTCCTCAGAGATGAGTGGCTAATAGGAAGCACTGTACAATGAGACTGAAGTGGAATTCAGGTTGTCAGAACCTGCATCTTTATCCTTACAAACATGAAGTCTCAAGGAAACTCTTCCTTCTGTCTGAATTGAGAGGGCTTTGTACTGAAATACAATAGGTAGCACCCTTCAGATCTAGAGTAAGCTTTAAATGAGTTAGTAACCTTTATGAAATTATATGCCTTTTCAGGTTTCTCAGGGCAGATTAGCAAGGAGTAGTACAGTTGGCTGTCTTCTGTAACATCAGTAACTCATCAAAGGCCAGTTCCATTACCACTGCATACACCTGTGTGGAGCATGCTGAACCCTTAACAATCAAGCATTTTGCATGCATTCATTTAGAAATGTAAAATATAAATGTGGTGCAGGTAAGGCAGGAGTACGAATTTTTATTTACTGGTCTTGTGCTCCTGATTAGCATTACTCCAACTTATGCAAAGAAGATCCGGAATTCAGCCATATTTTTGGTTATCAAATCATCCCTAGTAGTAGAACAAGTCATTTTCCACAAGGACTCTCAGCAAACCAGTTTCTTTTGCAACACACTGGGTTTAAAGGGTATCAGACTCACTGCAGCTGTTAAAGTTATTGTATTGGATGGAACTTGCAGCTCAGAAAGCTTGCAACACTACTGACTGAGAGCAGACATGAAGAAGGAACAGTGTCTAATAATATTTTTATTTAGTCATGCACTATCGGATAGCAGAAACATGACTCCAGCCAGCTGGTCCTTTGTTTTGGCCACTATGTGCACTGTTATTGTGAGCCACCTCTATACTTGGGCATCCTTCAGCTTCTTAAAGCTTTCAACATATGAACAGTGATAAAGCTATTATAGTTTAAACTGGTTTTGTCTGGTTACTGACTACTATATGAATGTTCTGGGCAGGATTTATGAAGGAAGAGAAACAAGGAGCAAATCTTAATAGAAGAGTGCCACTTCTATCATCTGAACACAGTGGATGGTTCAATCTATTTTTAATAGAAAGTAGGTGACCCGTTGTTGGGAATTTACTTTTCATTCCTTGGTTGGTGAAACAGAAGAAAGTAAACGGAAGAGTTTCAATTAATGAGAGGACATAGCATAAATTAATATTTGTGGTAAAATTCATGACATTAGTAGGATCTGCAAGACTTTTCACACATACTGGAAATTCCTCATTTCCTGCAAATATTTAACATACAAAGCCACATCTAAGATTCATTCTTTGAAGTATTTGTGACTTTCTTTTTAGCGGAGCAGAAGCCATATACCATGTCGCATTAGAGGAATTTCAGCATGTATGTTTATCAGTTCTGGGTAGAACTCTGTTGTAACTCTTCCAAAATCCCATCCTCTCCAATACCACTCTAGCTTAACCACAGAATCACAGAACAGCTGAGGTTGGAAGGGACCTCCGGAGGTCACCTTGTCCAACCCTCCTGCTCAGGCAGGGCCACCTAGAGCAGGTTGCCCAGTATCATGTTCAGACAGTTTCTGAATATCTCCAAGGATGGAGACTCCACAACCTCCCTGGAAAACCTCTGCCAGAGCTCGGTCATCCTCACAGTGGAAAAAAGTGTTTCTTGATGTTCAGGTGGAACCTCCTGTATTTCAGTTTGTGCCCACTGCCTCTGGTCCTGTCACTGGGCACTGCTGAAAAGAGCCTGGCTCTGTCCTCTATGCACCCTATCTTCAGGTATTTCTATACATTGATAAGATCTCCCTGAGCCTTCTCTGCTCCAGGCTGAACAGTTCCAGCTCTTGGCCTTCCCTCATAGCAGAGATGCTCCAGTCCTGTAATCATCTTTGTAGTCCGTCACTGGACTCTCTCCAGCATGCCCATGTCTCTCTTGTAATGGGGAGCCCAGAACTGGACGCAGTACTCTAGATGTGGCCTCACCGGTGCTGAGTAGAGGGGAAGGATCACCTCCCTCCACCTGCTGGCAATGCTCTGCCTGCTGCAGCACAGGATGCCATTAGCCTTCTTTCATGCCCATATTGAATAATACAAAAAGGGAATAAAGTCCTTGTGTTTTCTCCGTGGAATACAAAGTGTTAGGTACTTAAATCTTCTTATAAAAAAGGAAGCATTAGGAAAAACAGCTCATCAGTGGTCGTTACAAGTGAATTAATCTTCTTTATTACCATCCATAAATATTGCTAATGCATTAGTGTTTCACACATTGAACTCGGAGATAAGAAAATATAAATCATTAATACATTCAGTATTTTCCAGCCACCTCATAACACAAAAGCCTGAGGTGTCTGTACAGTACCTTGTAAAAATTGTGAGACTCTCCATATCCTACAGAGCTGAGAGACCTGTGTAAGGTTATTTGCAGCAGGCAGCTGGTTGTAGGAGGACTTCTTAGTAAGTTCAGTTCCCAAATGACAGATTTCTTCAGAGTTCATAAGCCACCTGGCATCAAAAGCAGACCAGTTTTCTCCTCCATACACGGTATGAACTTGAGAAGTATTCTCAGGTATGGTACAACGCAGGTGTGAAGAGTACAATTGTACTGTGCTTAAGGGGGACACATGTCTCAATCCTCCAGCAATGCCATACAGCTATCCATTTTTTCACTTTCATCTGAGATCTCGCTATGCTTCTGCCTGTTACACACCTTTGATTTTCTTCCTATTCCCTTCCATATTTCCATAACATGTCCTAATGGAGAACTCCCTAGGAATTGTGAACTACTCCTTTTTGGTGCTCTTTTGTTGGCTTTGTGCAGCTGATGAATGAGACAGATGCAGCAATCAAAGATCTGGCTCTCCACTTTGGCTATAAGCAATATGCCAAAGGTCTGGAATTTATAAGAAATGAAACTTAGCTAGGAACTCCCGCATGTATTTCATATATATCCATAGTAACAGAGCTCACAGCAGACTTTTTCACTTGGTCAGCCACCCTGACAGTGGTTGCTATGGATCTTTTGATGGTTTCTTTCTGACTACTTGGCAATTAAAAGGTTTTGTAGAAACTGATTTCTTTGACAGTATATAATTTCCCTCAGGTGAATTTCACATTTGACTACATGCTATTCTGGCATTCCTCTAAGTACCGCAGTAATCATTACACATACATACACAAATACATAGGCACAAATCAAATAGCAGAAGATGCTTATTTCAGTCAGGATGTTTCCAGTGTGTAGTTAATGAAAATACTCCACATGCAGATAATAACCAAAAGTGAATATGGGCAGTCTAGTTCAATGTAATTGCAACCTATCTTCACTATAATCATGGTCTGCATGGCAACAACGCATCACACAGCCTTGCAGCAGGTCAGAACCCAAACCATGCCTCTAAAGATGAAAAAAATTTGCTTATAGCATCTGGTATCATTTCCACATTACTGTATAGCACAATGGGACATTTTGTGGCTTTTCATTCCATCACAGGCATTAAACTGGAGAATGCTAGTACCAAGTGATATGTTGCAGATTTGGAGCACTTACAGATGAAAAACAGCCTATATGGCTTTTGGATAAAATGAATAACTCTCAAGCTGTAGAATACTATCATGAAAGGGTTGGTACACTAACAGATTAATTAAAATTTGACTTTACAGGACAGATACTTTTTATTAGTTCAAATCTCACCTGATTTTATTCACATCTTTCTATGTATCCAATTAAAATAATATGAGCAATTAATATTAATCAGATAAAAGGTTTGAATTATTCAATCAAATAAATCTTCCACATTTTTTCTCCTTCTAATAAGTTCATTATTTCGTAGGTGTTCCAGCTGAAGAGCAAAAGAATCATTTTGCATTCAACCTTTGTCTCACTTAAATGTCAGGAAAAAATTTTTTTTTCATAATAAATTAAAAAACATTACCGTTCACAGATATACAAAAAACAACAATCAGTCATTCATGTTATTATGGAAATCAGATTATTTCTTCCCCATTTATATTTTAATCATCCAGGAATAACTACAAACATAGTATACTGGATACTCCGGACACAGAATACATTTTAGTACTGCAAAACCCAGCAATTTCATAATCACTTGCGGTCATAATAAATTCATGATTGCTAACTTCCATTGTTGGTTTCCATTATTGTACTCATCTTGCTGTCTTTCAGATACATATTTGCAAACTAGGTATAGAAGCCAGAGCACATGTAAAACTCTCGGAGATGAAACTGAAATGTACTCTACACTGTCCACAGGCCATATTGGAAGACTGACTTAGAGACATGCTGCTGATTTCAGCAGACAGGTATGGAATGGCTTCATTCATACTTGGAAATGAGAAAGAATATGGGGACAAAAATTGCTTTGAGGAATCATTCAAATTGGGTAGCGTAAAAATGGTTATCATGCGAGTTAACAGAGCCTATACAGAAGTGAAAGGTAATGGTCTACTGATTGGCTTTGGAGATCAGTTAGTGCTGGTTTCAGTTAGCTCTTCAGGGATGACCAGGTAGATAGAGTGAACGGGACAGTAATTTGAAAACAGTCCTGTTGAACGGAGCTGTGAAAAGCAATGATTTAGATGACAAGACACAAAGACACCTAGAGAGATTAGAAATCTGTGCCAAAAGGAGCAAAATGAGTTTCCTCTTCCAAAAAAAAGTGCTACCTAATATACCTGGGGAAATCCAATTAAAAACAGATACAAAAATACTCAGTCTGGGGGAGAGGTCTGGGTAAGATTAATGATATAGAAGTCCCAAGGGTGAAAGCTGAAAGTGAATGAGACAGGGGTTGGCAATGTGATATGGCTGCAAAGCCAATTTATACAATTTAGGGTTGTATTCACAAATGCAGCACATGATGGAACAAGGCACAGGATTTTGATAGCACATGGTGTACTCTATGCACATCTCTCAGGACTTTGCTAAAAGACATGCTGACAAACTTGAAGGATTTCATAGAAAAGCAAGAGCATTTGAAATTAAATTAAAGATTTAAAGAGCATAAGGTATGTTGCTGTGGAAACAGAAAACTGTAAAGATCTTTGACAGGTTTGGGTTTAAAGGGCTGCAGTGGCCATTCTTTCATATTTAAGGAGAGGTAACTTTTAACCTCGGAGAATTACATGCAGAATTTAACACCATTAGGAGACAGTGCTCCCACGTGTTCATGCAAGGTCCTTTTTTATGACAGTTCTCCAGTCAGTTTTAGTAACAGAAGTAATTCATGAACTCTTCCTGTGAAATAACTCGATAAGTAACAAAAAAGACATCATCATTGCTGAAATGTATGTTCATATGTGTACGTCATACAGACATACAACATACTTTTTGTGTAAGAGGAGACATGAATTTACGCCAAAGCCTTGTGACAAAAAATTCTCTACACACTCTTTGCAAATGCAGCCTTTGAAGGGGAAGTATATTTTTAATAGCCACAGAGGCTTTGTTGGACATCTATTACCCAAAACCATTTAAGAATTCGAGTCCTCTTATGTGTGAACTGTAATTCTACAAATAATATCTAATTAATATTTCAGGCCATGAGAAATGAATAGCACAATATATATTACTATATTAACATAATTAGTGCAATAATCATTCTCCATATTATGCTAGAAATTAAGAATCTACATCAATTTTGATTATTAACCCTTTTTTACTAACAGAAGTTACAGAATATAGGTAATTCAAATGTATAAAGTTGTATTGATCTTTGGGAAAAATGGAGGATCAAAATGAAATGTAGAGAAGGCTGAAATCCCCTTTTGCCACGTTACTTAAAATTATAATAGTAATTTGTGTAAAAAACATTTCACAAATATTCTCCAATAAATTAAAATACAGAAGCAAGTTTTCCTGAGTGCAACCCTTGCTAATCAAAAGCAGCTTAAATTTTCATCTCCAGGCACTGCATGAAATTCATAGTGTAAATCATTGATATCAAGTGAATGAATGTGCCACAGTGACATGGAACTTTCATTAAAATGTTGAAACATTTTATAAGGGGAAACAATATACAGTTGTAGTTTGCTTCACTGAACAATCATTCAATACACAGCAAGTTGTCATTGAGTTATATCTATTTTGTGATGAAATCACAACTAATATTAAAAGTATCACAGCAAAAGTTCTCTTGGTGAAAGCTTCAGATTGTCCTGCTTGTTTCTCAAGTGCTCAATCCAGCTTTTAAATAATCTTTGAGACAATAAAGGACACAGATATATGTGTTTTATGTTGTTAGATTTTATTTTCATTTGAGAATCCTTAAATAAGATGATTGGGAAATGTAACATGAAAGAAAGATACATAGCATTCCCAGTTTCCAATGACAGAAGTCCAAGCTTCTCCTGTATTCCTTGAACTAGCTTTCTTCAGATAAACATTGAAATATTTTTCTGTATTTTCCTGTACCTGCTAACAAGGAAAAATCAACTCTGTCTCATGACATTTGAGAAATTAGACACAGTGTATAGTATCTGCAAGGACCTACATAATTCAGAAAAACCACCTGCTTGCTCAAAATAACCTCTGCCAGAAAGCTAACACCACCTGGGAGGAATAACATGCCTGAAAATATGCAGGCATCTGAACCAGTTATGCAAGCTTAGACATGGGTGAAATGACAACTAATTTTGAAGTCACCTCACTGTTGCTGAAATCCTGACTTCCTTACAACTATGGCAGCGGACTACTGCACTTGCAGATGGGAAGATTATATTTTGAAGGAATCTGATGGGATAGTGAAGAGATGAGGAAGGGGGACAGGAAAAGGGAGAATATTCTGTGTTTTAATTAGCTATATTCTCCTATGAGTTTTGAACAAAAGAAGATTCAAACACAGATAAAACAATACCCTTCCTTCAGTAAACTTTTAACAGAATTTTATTCCTGCCACAGACTTTTTCTAGAGGTTAAAAGGAAAGTTTCTTCAAATATGACATCTAGCACTGCTAACAGCCACAGTCCAACCCATAATTCTCTCATAAGCTTCAAAATGGACAAGCCATTTAAACAAAATATGACATTCTAGTTAGTTATGTAGCAAAGGAATAAAAAGAAAATGCAAATACTATTAATGAGGTGCCTAACCAGAAAAAAGTGCTTCATATAACATTATTTCTATGCAATTCAGAAGGAAAAAAAAATATTTGTGTGGTTCTTTATTCCATCAGAAACTCATCCCCTCAAGTCAATTTGAAAATATCATAGATTCAAATTTATGGATACTTAATTTGGTTCTGTACTGACAGCCCTACAGGTCTGGACTTTCCTACAGATGTGAATGTAACTTGCTGGGAGTTAAATGAGAAGTGCTATTAACCAATAATTTTGCAATGGAAAACCACTCATAAGCAAATAAAAAAAGAAGCAAAAAGAAAAGAATGGGTTTTTTATTGTAACAAAAGAAATTGTGCATACTTCTCTACCCATATATCAAAGCAGCAAGTAGTGTAATAGTACCCAAAACCCAGCATCACTTTCCACATCTCAAAGATGGTCCTTATAACTGAGTACTGCAGCATGCTGGCCTCACAACTGACTGTTTTAAGGACCTGGGTGGAGCTGTTGAGGGCTCCCAAAAATCCCACATGCATGATCGACTTTCTTACAAAGTGCAGCCCATAGTGGAGTTCAAAGACAGTTTTTCCTTAGGGGCAAAGATGCCAAACCCAAACAGAAATCTATGCTTCTCTCTCAAATGTTTCTTTATCATTCAGTTTTATTAATGACATACAATGCTGTCATAGTGCAACAGTGGTGACATTTAAAATGGAAGTAACATGTTAAAAGAAAGAAATAACACCTAGAGATACAACTGTAGGATGATAGGGTTGGAGAAAGAAATTATGAACACATAGAAATCGTACCTATGAACACTGCACACTGGGACAGAGCACACACCCTGGCTAGTTGGTAGGGTAGGTTAACAAATTGGTACACATAAAAGAAAAATATAAAATACAGAGTTCCAGTGGAAGTGGTCTGGAAAGGGGCTGACAAAGAAAAGTGTGATCTGCAAAAAGATCTCTGTACCGAGAAAATTTTGTCTGGACAAGGGTTGAATTTCTTTGTTACATGCTCCCTCTATTCTTAGGGTTATGGTTATAGTTGAGACAAAGAGAAAACTCAAAGCCACATTGGAAAGAAAAAGATCCTACAATGGAAAGTAAGAGCTGAGGCTGAATGGACAGAAGGTCCTCAGATGAATACAGCACCTGTGATAGGACTGGTGTCTCTGTCCATAAGCCATTCAGCTGAGGACAAGGCCTAGGAAAAGGAAGAGGGTTAGGGTCAGGAAAGAGACAAGTCCTAGAGCTGGAGCTGGAGTGGGGTTACAAAGAGGCTGCCCAGGAATGTATAGGTTGCAGAAAGAATTCTCCCCTCACACCTTGTTGATGTTGGTCATGGGGCCAAGGCCTAGGGTTAAGGTTAAGTTTCGTGCTAGAAAAGAGACAAAGCCTTGAGCTGCACTTGTAGCGGGTCTGCAGAGGTACTACCAGTGAAAGCTGTATGCTGCATAAAAAATTCTCCCTAGAGAACTTCTTCGCCTGGGTCATGGCACTGGTTCTTGGCATAGGGTTAATCTTAACTTAGATGGTTTAGTTTTACAGTTTGTCTCTTTCCTAGCCCCAATTCTAGTACCAGCTGAGCCTTTGCCACAGATCCCCCAGATGAAAAAGTTCTCTGGGACAACACTTTTGCCAGCCCACACCTCCCTTTGGCAGCCCCTTTGCACCACTCCAACCACAGCGCCAGGCTTTCCCTCTTTCCTAACTATAACCCTAAGGTTAAGTCTAGACATTGGTCTTGCCTGGATCCTATCCCAACACACCGAGCCAGGGTCCAGGTGAACAGGTTCCCAGAGGACAATTCTGTTTGCAGCCTATACCTTCCTTGGGCAGTCCCTTTGCAGCTGCACTCCCAATTGCAGCCTTCTCCCTTTCCTAACCCTTGGCCTTGGCCTTTGTCTTGGCTGAGCCCCCCCTCAAGAACCAGCACCACAGCCCAGTTGAAAAAGCTTTCCAGGGGACAAGCTTTTCTGCAGCCTACATCTTTCTTGTGGCAGTCCCTTTGCAGCTCCACTCCGACTGGATTTCTGTGGTTATTTTCTCTTGAACCCTAAGAATCCCAAGTGATAGGCTAACCACCCTGGCCCTGCTTCCATCTTCTATCAGAGGCTCCACATTCCTGAGAGGAAAATTTAAGTATCAGCTGTTCCTTTTCTTAGAGGATTTTCAGGACTCCTAAACACAGTTATCCCACAGTTTCTCTTTTTCTCTTAACTTTAATTTTATTCCTAAATATAATCCCAAACATAAAATAAACCTAGACACTGACCTCCTTCATCTTACCCAGAAAAGGATTTACTCAAGGGGGAAATCTAGCCTGTAGGGTTTTTTTCAGACAGCCCTTCTCCTGCATCACTCAAGCTGTAGCTGTATGCTTTTTCTCTCCATCATTAGAGAGCTGTTAAAGGAACTGAGTGCTGCAAAAATAATTGTTTCCTTAGGAATTTTTCATCTTCACTGGCATGTTTTTTCTAAGGTTCATTTTAGGGTTTGGGTTAAGGTTATTTTTGACTGAAAGTCCACAGCTAAGTTTGATCGCATCTGGACAGAAGCTGACAAAATAACCCATGGGCAGACTCTAATATTCTCCTCTGAAGAACACTGAATCTTTGCATGGAGCACTGTCTTTGGCATATGCATCAGCCAAGCATTTGTGTTAGAGTCAGAGGAGGTTTAGAGACAAAGGGAACCCCAAGATGAAGTTGTACTGGGACTGCAATGTACCCGCCACTGTTAAGTAAGAGCTGAAGCTACAACTGGAGAATTGCATCATATTTATCTAAGCATATTTCTGAATGGAGAAGGTTTCCTCTCCTATGGCCCAGGCTAGGCTTAGGGTACACAGTTAAGGCTAGGTTTGTTGAGGAAAAGAAGAAGTCCAGAGCTTCAGGGGGATGAGGTCTGGAAAGGGGCTGCCAAAGGGAATTGGGAGTTCCAAAACAGAATTCTTTTGGCCCGTTTTCAGTATGGATAACATCCATCTGGCCTTTTGTGACACTCAGCTAAGGTGTAGGATTTGGTGTTAGGGCTTTGATTACTGTTGTTAGAAAGACAAATTCTAGAATGACACTTTGGAGGCATCTTTTAAAGTTAAGTAAAGACTAATGTAAAAATTGTTTTCTTAGGAATATTGATTCTTTTTTATTGGAGTATTAGCCCTGTCCTATAGATCAAACTAAGTTATTGCCTAAGGCTAGGACTGAGAGAAAAAAATTTCAGAACTGCACTTGCAGGGGGACTGGGAATGGACTGCCAAAAGAAACTGAAATTCTCCCGTGAGGAACTTTTTGTCATGACTCAGCGGGCATGCTTTTTTCTGAGGCTCACGTTGCATTAGGGTTTGTGTTGAAAGAAACATAATAATTTGTTTGAACATGTAAGATGTTTCCATGAATGCATTTCTACTAGCCTTAAATAACTTGCAGAGTAATGATGCATTCATGTGTTTGCCATCAGTAAGGATTCCTTGTGCTAACCACAAACTTGCAGAGTAGGCATATATTCACTTAGGCTAAGTGCAAAAAGTGTGGAGGAGAAAATTACAAGGTCCTTTGTAAAGGAATGGACTTTTTTTTTCCATTTTCCACCATAGAGCAGTAAATCCTTTCATCTTGTTAGCATTATTTTGACAATGAAAAACCTATATGTTCTTGTTCTGTATGATACTGTTTTCTTGACCCTCTGTTGCATTATATGCATGCTCACACACACACAAGTCTGCTCCAGAATTTTCTGTTGAGATCTGTAACAACTAAAAAGCCTTAGAACCACCACTGGTGGTTAGAAGCAACTGAATGTGTTTTCAGTGACTTTCACAGAAATAAATAAATTCTATATAATTATTCTACATAATTATTTAATTGTATAATTTCACTCATGCTCATCATCACAGTATCTATGTGTTTACATGTGCTATATGCTACAGCAAAGCATCAAACCAACAGCTTTAGGACCATAAATCTAGCACACGCGACATAGCTTATATTTGAGAGAACATAAATATAACTTTTTTGTTGCTTCTGGCTGCATGGATAATCTTCCATAAACAAATTGAGGATGACTGAGCAATGTTAGTCTGAGCATGTCTATTTAGGAGGTCTTTTGTAATAAAAACCTCCTTTCTCAGGGAGAGGCTTATGCCTTAGGCTCTCCTCAGTAAGAACCCGAATCTAATTTTCATAACTTGAGGGAGCTCATATTCTGTTTTTTAGTTTAGTTCATTAACAGCAACAGAGACCCACATCCAAATATGACCAAACAGGTTAGTGCATTCATACTAGGACTTGATTGAGACCTATCTCACCTTCTTGTCTAGGTACGAGCAAATCAGTGTAAGTGAAATAAGGAGCCTCTCTGAAAGACTCTGACATAAATAAGGGTGGTTATAGCAGTAATGGTTATTGGAATAATCCTAACAGTATTGCACTGACAGCTCATATTTGGTTTGCTTCTTTGGACTAACTTCTTCCCATGAAGCTGACCCATTTTATGCCTACGCTGCTGACTGCTTCCCTGAGCATAGCATCCATTTATCAAGTCAGAATTCAGACCATTGCTTTGCATTTTGCATCAGGCATCACTTGAAATCCCCTTCCACCTTCTGCATGACAATCTTTAGAGCTTGAAAGCAACATTTTGAGCAAAGTATATGAGCTCATTACTTCCCAAGAAATGACTGTTGTTAACCTCCCCATTTGACCTCTTTTCATTATTTAAATATACGTATATATGTCTACAAAATATTTAACATCCTTATATTCAATACTGTATATATTCAAATGAAAGCATAATGTATTTGCGCTGTGCTCCATGTACAAAATAAATCCTGTAAAATTGTACAGTATCACTGGGCATATCACTAATTATTACAATGAAGGTATTACAGAACGAGAAAATATGATACTGCAGCATTCAGCTAGATGATATTGAAAAGTTCCTCAGATTGTTTGCTTATTGCCTAGAGCATAAGACTGAGGCAAACATAGGTATGTGGTATATTTTGTTGTTTTTCCTGCATAGGAATCCTGAGGATTCTAGTCTGTAAATCTATGCATACCCAGCCATGTGCTAATCACAGAAGCAAGAGTATAGACAATGGAAAGTCTAAACAGATGTCAACAGCTGGAAAAAAGTTTCTGCGCCATTTTCAAGTCCTTGCCTGTTTGGTATTAATGAGAAGTAGAGATATCTCCTGAGACAAATGAAATTTTTAAGGATAAATATGAATTTTAGCAGATGTTATATTTCATATTTTATAGGTTACAGAGAGTAACTTTCTATTTACATAGATCTGGAGGTAGGTGAGCAGGAGTGTTAGCTGAGGGTAATCAAAGTTTAACAGATCTTGCTCACATATCAAGCTCACTCCCTTCTCAGTGCCCATTCTGGAACATCAAGCAAGTAAATTTAGTCCTCTATTTTAATTTATGGGGCTGCATGTGTGTGTACATGTGTGGATAAGGGTTTGGACTGGTGTCCTATCTACACATTTTTTTCCTTTTTTTTTGCCTGAGTGCCAGTAGTGCTGTGTAGTATTATAACACCAGATTGCTACAGAAAAACTATTTTGGGGCTGTGCTCATTGCACCCAGGGATCCAATTGTCCAGGCCTAAGGCAATATCTGTACAAATGCTCTAAAGAAGTGATTTAATCACTACGTGGTATCACTGGAAACAGCCCAAAAGAGAGTAGTGAGAGTGGTCATGTTTATACTATATCAGGGCACAGGCTTGTCCATCTACTTGCCCTATGGCAACAGGACTATAGAGCTGTAGCTGCTGGATTAAAAGAGGTGCTGTTACACTCAAACTCTTGTTATGGGCAGAAGGGAACATACCATATAAATGAAGCTAAGAATGTATTTTTATTCCAATTAAAGTTTTTGTAGTCTAACAGTCTGAATTAGATAATTAATTGTCACAGCCCTCAATGCATCAACAGGTTTTAATTGCTTTGACCTTCATCCGTGCCCACTGGTTCAGGAACTGCAGTTAAGCTCCTTGCCTGAATTATGCTGTAGGTATATTTGTTCTGTTCCTGGCTTGTTTTGGCTTGTTGCTTTGTGTATCTCAGATCATCACTAGACTGCAAATGGGTCTTCTAATTGTCACCATCCCATTGTCACGTACACTTCTCAGGTCTATGCCTCTGTCAGACTGGATGCTGCCCCTCTTCGCACTGTTGTTCCTGGCTTGTTTTCTTTTGTGGAGCAGCCCCACCCTTGTTACTTCCTGACTGTACTACATCAGCCTTTTTTATAATAGACCTAAAACTACTTTAGAGAAAATAATTTCTAGTATCTAACCCTTTTCTCTGCTGTTATGTTCACCCTTCCCATGTTATCCCAGATCCTAGAGGAGAAGAGTGAGTGAGTGACTGGATGAGTGCTCAGCTGCTGGCTGGGGTCAACCCATTGCAGGCAGAAAGGGAAGGTCACGTACCCCAAGCACAATACATTGCTACTGTTCTAGTTTCACCATGTGTCTTAAAAATGTTTCTGGCCTTGTTTGTTAGCTGCTGATACCCAAGTACACTTTTCACTAGTCAGACCTGGTTCTACACCAGATTAGCCAGATACTAGGTGAGAGCTAAGAAGAAATGGACACTTTCTTCCCATCCCAGAAAAAGCTTTGTATACTGGAAGGAAAGAATGACCACAGAATGAGATCCCTGCTTCTGTAGTGCCGATCAGCTTAATCCTTTACATATTCCCTAAGGCTCTTTCTTAGAGGAGATCAATATCCACCTGCCCCATCTGACGTCAGGATGTGACTGTGGCTTATATTGTGCAAAAAAATAGTCCACAGATATTCTCTAACCCTCCTTCACTTCTAGTACACTTAAACAGGACAGCTAAAAAAGCCCCTGAGTATTCGTTTTTGTGGTGGAAAAGACTTGCACGGATATGTCCCCAGCCTATTATAACCCTGACAAGGCATCATCTGTTACAGCATAAACAGCTGCTGAAGAGCCAAGGCACAGAGGTGCACCTTACCTTCTATGACAGCAGTAAAAATGCACATTTTCTACCCAAGTGTTGTCCATTCTGTTTCAGACTAGGATGGCTGTGTGCCCTGTGCTGCTCTCCCTCACCTGTGCCTCAAGCTACAGTAAAGAATGGGACTCTGCTCTGAACCATTGTGAAAGCTCTGTTAACATCCAGATATGAACTCTTTCAACACTTGTACGTTAAGTACATTGCTAGGTTTTATAGGATGAAAATAAAGAGTAAGAAGAGCAAAAAATAAGTGCTTTTAAGGAAGACTAGTCTACAATGGTTATCAATTGAGACATGTCTGAAATCAATAGTTTAGCACAAACATCTAATATTCACTCACAGATGCTGCCACCTAGAGTCTAACATTATGACACTATGAAAACAAGGATAATAGAACAACTTTCAAGCAAAATTATTGTATTTGTGTGCTTATTTTAAGAAGCAGAGGAAGGTAGAGGTGTTGGTAGTCAGGGGTGTGTGTGGCAGGAAAAGGTGAAAGAGCAGACAAGCAAGCAGCAGGTAATCTTAAACTTGAATTTTGTAAGTGTATTCCTTACAACATCTGTAATGGACAAAATCAGATCTTACACTGAAAGGTAGAAGGGTGGAACTTAGCATGGGAAAGAAAATCAGAGCTGCTATTCTGTACATTTATCAGAATACTTTAAAAACATATTTATTTCCAGTTCAACTTCCAGGTCTGCAAAATAATGGTCAGCAGACTAAGAGATGTTCTAGTTGAGCAGCCTTGCCTTCAATTTTGATTGAAAAGCCTGCCAGTTTTCAAGAAACTCTTAAAGAAAGTATATTTAAGCTTCTCTCTCTCCACCAGTAGAATATTGCAGAAGACAAAATATCCCCATGAGGTAGCCTAACTGGAAATCCAAGGCAGCCTGGAAAATGAGCTATCCTGCTATGCTTTAGAAATTGCAAACAGCAGCAACCCAGTTTCTCAGCTAACTTGAAGGAGCTGCATTTGCTACAAGATGCCTAATTTAGTGCCTGGACTCTCACACTGTGTGTAATTTGTTTAGAAATGAGCTATGAACTTGGATCTCAATTTGTGCAACCGGATATGGTTTGATTAAATGTGTCCGGATGCATTTGTAATGGGATTATAGATTTCAGTTAGGAGTAAGCAACAATCATTACAAGGTAATACTTTTTCATGCATGTTTTAACAAGCTGAATTGGGGCAAGAAACTGGAATATGATGGAAAAGTCTCCCGCTTCTTTCTCCCCTCCACAACATTGTTACTGCTTCTTCACAGTCAAGTACTGTTTTTTTCCAATTTAAATTTATCGTTCTTTCCTTTCTCTTTGCTGGCCTGTTGTCAAAGCAATGGCTTCTAGTTCCTCTGAGCTCTGAACGTGGCCATGCTCCCAGTAACAGGCTGATCTGCAGCTCTTCTGCCTGCTAATGAATGACAGTGAATAGATCTTTACTATATTTGATTGCTGAGCCAGGAGGGTTAAGCCAATTGTTTCCATGTTGTTGGTAGCGGTACTGCTTGACTGAACTAGCCACCACTCCCTTACCTTGGCTTGTGTCTACGCTGCGTGGTAGAGAACAGGCTTGAGAAGACAGTGTCTGTACACTGAGCCCCACGATGCTCATAGCTGGTGGTAGCTGAAGAAGAGCCAACTCCCAATACTTCCTGCTCAATAGGTGATTAAGCCTCACTTACACCTAGTCTGTCAGACTGCATCTAAAAGCGTCATTTTGCAGAACCACGCACACTAGGATTCTCTCTTCTCTGGGAAGCTCTAGAGCTTGGACTGGTTTGGCCCCTTAGTGTAAAATTGGGGGTTTACAGCATGGGTTGTGGTCGGCTGTCTTGTAATGAGTGGACTCAAACCTCTGTTGCCTGCTGTAGAGAGAGACTACTGTCACAGAGACATGTGCCAAAGTACAACTTGCAACCATGCAGTTAAATTTTCTTTCTACCAAACAGGATGGCCTCATTCAAAATGGAAACACTCCCTGGCATGTACTGCTCTCCAGACCGTGTCCAGGAAGTCTGAGAAGCTGTTACCTGACATGGGCCAAAATCGTGCCAGAAAGAGTGTTAACAGTGCTGGACTTTGCTTGGATCTGTGCCCTCGTCTTGAGTACTTTTGTGTCCTCAGAGAGCAGGAAATTAAGACAGTGGTGAAAGTAGGTATGCAACTGTTTCTGAAGAGGATGCTGATCCTTTGGTAAGAAATATTGTTTGTTAACTGTGGTTTAAGTGCCCTGTTCCACCTGTGAAAAAACAGGAACGCTGAATGGAGAAGGTGGGAACAAGGCAAAGCAGCTTATTCTGCCTGCTTCCTTCTAGGGGCTTTGTAAATAACCATTACTGATACAAGTAAAAATCACCTGTGACAGGTAAGAGAGTAAGTTTCTAACATATGTTTTACAGGCATGCTGTCAGGAAATCCATTCAGTCCTTCTCCCCACCATATCCTCCAGGGGTTGCAAGGAATGGGACAAGGAGGGTAGGTATTTATGTTAATAAACTGTCAACAATTTACCTGATACTTTCCTTGTGGGAACTGGGTGAAGATGGGATGTCAGAGATAGCAGCTATTCCTTTATCTTTCTCTGTTCCTCCCAATCTCTTGAAAAATTAAGCTCCTTAAGAGTACTAAATATAATAAATCATACAGGCTGATATATAAAAATGTATATATATACTTATACTCCTGACAAAACAGATATTGCCACTGCCATTTCAGACAGTCACTTCTCACTTTGAGGGGTATATAAACCCCGATGTGCAACAGATGTGTCTGCTCAGCTATGTCACTTACCTGAAGCACTCTTCTTCTCACCACTTGTTGGTGAGCAGCTAACTGTATAATGTTCTTCCTTACAAAGTGTATAAATGCCCACAAGGAACTTCAAAGGACATGGCAAAGAGTCCTACTTTAGCAGATTCTTCATTCTAAATAATAGGCACCCCAGAGAATGGAGAGGAGACAAACTGAATAAAAAGATGTTTGACTGGGCAATGATTAATGCACATATCTGGGCAGAGTTATCTTTTTTCCTCATCTATCATTGTGGCGGTTGGTGATGTTTATTATTATATAGACATCTGGCCTGTTCATGGCATAATCAGTCGATGGATTGCACATGCTCAGACTCTATTCCAACCTACAGGACTGGACTCCATCAGTTTGCACTGTACTAGAAAACTCCGTTTGCATACACTGCCAATACACTGACACAAATAGTATGGAAATGACTCACAGGAAATGCACTAGTTATATTTTTGCCAAATGGGGCAATGGATTGGCAATTTTGTTGCATCTGCCATAATATTCAGGCCAGCTTTCTCTTCTGCAAAGGATAGCAAACAGTCTTCCAGACCTGATGAATTTAAAATGAAATATGACAAATTCTGCCCATTCATTCCATTCAAATATTTCTGTTCACTAGTTACAGTATGTTCATCACTATTCTATTTATATCCTGTAGAGTAAGGGAAGACCTGGTGCTTCTTTGCACCAGGGTTCCGGATAGCTATTACCAACCCACAGAATTCAGCAAACTACTAAGATCAAACCCCTTTTCTACAAGAACAGCATAAAAATATGCAGTTGCTTAGCCTGGACTGATCACCTAGTCTCTTGCTAACCTTTTATTTGATGGAATCCTAGTCAGAGTGTACATTTCATTCTTTGACATGTACAGAAAAACATGGGGAAAAAAGTTGGAGTTTAGAGCATAGATAGAGAAATTGAAAGCCAACTGAGGAAAGAAGGACAAGAGAAAGTAAGACACACGGGTAAAATTGCCAAAGCCTCACAGCATATTCACATGAGGAATTATCATTAACTGTGGCAGGAAGGAACTATATCTCAGAGACATCTCTGATTAATTCATCAAAAGAGAGAATGGGAGGACAAAGTGCTGATGAGTTGCAGTGATATGAGATTAACTTATCCTGAAGATCAGTCCATAAGGGAAATAAATTCTAAAGGATATAGGTATGTTTCGGAAAAGCACCCACCTGTACGCCATTTTCCAGAATCACAAAGCACATGATGTTAGAGGTACTTTAGACACGATTGTCAGAGGCCATAAGCAAAACAAGTTTTAGTCAAATATAAGGTTATTAGACCAGACAATATCACTGAAGACATTTCCTTAAGAAGGTATTTCCATTATGTCTGAAATTGAAACCTGGCCTGCAGATCCTCCATCCTGCCCAACTTCCTAACCTCCCTCTAGCCCTCTCTGTGTCCTGCTGACCACTCATGGAAACCCTCCAGGAGAAGGATGTCAGAGACTCACAGATCAGAAGCAAGCCTGAGTGTCTGATATGTAGTGTGGCCAGTAAGTTCAGAGCAACTCAAGCAACCAGCAGACTGATAGAGAATGCCTTCAATGGCCTGTGTGATGATTCCATTCAATTTAAGTTAGAGCTGTCTGACTTAGCACTGACACACCATCAGGGAAAGATGAGAGGCAGTGGAGCCAATGCAACAGTTTTGAAAAGCACCACTCTTACACTCCCCTTCTTCTTTATCCTCTCATCAGCCCCCCCAACTCATATTTCCTAAGATTTTAATTTATGTTGCCATATTGTTTATAACAGATGCTCTTGCATACTGTTTATAACAGATGCTCCATATTAAATCTTTTTATCCAGAGTTAAACCTAAGACACAGGGAAGTATAAATATTATGGGATTCATGCACTGATAGGATTAACATGTAAAATCCAAAAGGTAGCTGCCTGGGAGAATTAAATGCCAGCAGCCACGAGCAGTGGTAAATTCTTTTCACAACATGCAGACAAGCTTTAATGCTTTAAATTGGAGTACATTCAAGTTTTAGGTGAGGGGTTTGGGGGGGTCTTTGGGGAGGTTGGGTTTTTTTGTTTGTTTGTTTAGATAAAACAGAAAGTACTTCTAAGGTTGCATACTGGAAGGAATATTCATTTCCCTTCTTCTTACAGAATCAGATAAGAGAATATCAGGTCTTCTCATAACCCTTGTTTGCTTCTACTGAGCAATGCCAGTGCCGCTGTATTCCATGTGGCAGTATAATGAAGTTCTTTAGAAACTCAGATGGCCCATATTTATTTCAGCACATCATTTTTTTAGTGCTGTTCTAGATAACGGTTTTGATCTACAATTCTCTGTGTGGTTAAAAGCTGCTGTTGTTCTCATATTTTTCACCAGCAGTTGAAATCTGCTAGACCAACAGCCACTGTGGTGTGTTTGCCTGGATGCATGGCTGGGGTTTTTCAGCAGTTAGCCTTACCCTTGATTCAATGAAGCTGAAAGACGTCCGACTTTCAGTTAATAGGGTGAGGCAGAGAGCATTTTTCATGGGATGGGAAGGCAATTTCAGCAGGATTGCAGGTGTACAAAAGAAAACATTGCTGTGTTTTCTTCAGAAAGATAATTAATATGTTACGTGAGTGAGGACATTTCATGGACATACACTCCTTCTCAAGGAGTGAAGAGGATGAAGGTGAGGCCCTCAAGGAAAGGGTGAAGCCCTCAAGGAAAGGGCTTCACCACCCACATGGCTAGAAAAGCAGAGGCAAATCCTACTCTGGGTTTACAGAGCCATTAGCTCCCCAGTAAGTCTACACCTGTAAGACTGTGCTTAATGTGGGCAAAAATGTGCATATTTAAACTAACTACAAAAAGGACTGTTTTCTAAACATGTCCTTATTAAAGCATTTTAATTGCTCTTTACCTCACACACCAGTTACTTGCAAAGGTTACAATATTTTAGCACACTTACTCTTTCTTCATATTCATCTTTGTTTTGATTCTTTATTCAATGGAGAACTGAAGAACAGTAGAACAATGTTAGTGCCTTTTGGGCTTGCCATAAGGGGAACTGAGATGATCAGTAATTCCTGATAAGCACTCTGTCAAGAACTGAAATATATAAAAAAAGATGACCAACTTTCTGCTCTAGGCCAGCTGTGCCTGTTCAACACTCACAGCTTTACTACTGCTGACAGTGCAATACCAACAGGAAACAAACAGCACTTATATGCAGAGTATCTCTTATACATCTTGGGTAACTATAAACTGCATGATCCAGATCAATTCACTCCCACTGGGAAGCATGGACAAAATACACTGTTGCCGGAATTACAAATTCTGACTTTTGATTCAAAGGAACTTCTATGACAGATCTCGCATTTTAAAAAATTTAAGAAAATTTTCATCTGTTCTCTGGGGATGTAAATCTTTCCATCATATTAATGTATGATTTTACCCAACGTCTGTGGTCTCGGATTTCCCTTTCTATTCCTCTTATACAATGTCAGTCCATTCGATTTGGCAGTCATACCTCTGAAGTCATTCTACTAAGGCAGCTGGTTGGCCATGGAAAACATAAGAAAAATAAAAACAGCAAACAAAAACCCGGAAGGCAATATGTTCACTACCTCAGGGATCTTTCATTTTATATAAACAAGCAGTGTAATTCAGATTCATAGAATGTGAGAATGCAAGCTTTGGCTCCAATTTGCAGATGTTACTTCATGCAGAAAAGCAAACATGTTTAAGTGGATAACTCTTTTGATTTCAGAATTAACTTATAAATTTATAAATTGTGTCAATTTTCCTCTACTTTTAAGCAGTCATCTCTATTGTGAATTTATTTTCTATAATACAGATGTTTGAGTTGCTGAAAGGTTTGGGAATGAAAAGCTGTACTATCAGTGTTGAGCTGCAGCTACTCAAAATTCCTTGGCATTTAAGTTACAGCTTTCTTCTGTGCAAAATCCAGGAGTAAAATAGTGGAACTTGTTTATAAACCATCCAGCCTGCTGTTGGTTGGATGGTTATAAACCATGCCTTTGATTTCTGTGCACTACGCTTTACAGTCTTTTAAAAGATTATTGCCTCAGCTACCTGCAAGCTGCATTCTTGTCATGTAACCTACACATCTCATAGCCCACTGCAGAATAATCAGACTTTTATAAAAGCATATTTAATCCATTGGCACACATATTTTGCTTCATTAGGTATTTCATACTTCATTCCATGAGGTTTTTTTACTATATGGAACTAGAGTGCCTGCCTTAAAAAATGTCTGGGTCCCTGAATTCATTAAATAAACTTTGTTACAAGGAGAGGAAAAAAGGTTTAAAGAAGTGACAGCTGATTTCTGAAATTTCAAAGCAGCACCAAACAGATCTGGGTTTGTAATAGGGCACTTGAATTGAAATATCAGATTTTGCCTCTACAATTAGGCTTCTGTGAAATCCACTTCACTTTTTTCTCCATTTTTTTAAATTCCATTCCCTAAGAGTTCTGACATAAGATCATTTTTGCCTCCACATATATTTCCTTTTCCTACAGGAAAAGTTGCTACCAACACTACAGGGAACCTTGTGCTGTCTTGACAAACTTATCCTATTACTACATGGTGACCCAGCTGAGGATAAAGAATAGAATAGAAAAAAGAAACAGTGAGGACCTTGCTCCCTCTCTTCACCCAAAATGGCCTATTCCAGATTTGACTTGCGCAAGACAACTGTAATATGTCACAAATGCCCCTTTTATCTTCAAGAAGAGCAAGAAGGAAGATCTGAGAAATTACAGGCTAGTCAGCCTCACCTCAATCCCTGGGTGAATGGTGGAACAACTAATCCTGGAAAACAGTTCCAAACACACAAATGACACAAAGGTGATCAGGAGTCGTCAGCACAGATTTACAAAGGTGAAATCATGCTTAACCAACCTGGTAACCTTCTACAACAAAGTGACTGGCTGGATGGACAAGGAGAGAGCAGTGGATCTTGTTTATCATGACTTTAGTCTCCCATAACATCCTTATAGGCAAACTGATGAAGTACAGATTAGATAAGTGTACAGTGAGGTGGATTGAAAACTGGCTGAACAGCGGGACCCAGACGGTTGTGATCTGAGCACAAACTGCAGTTGAAGGCAAATCACTAGCGGGGTACCCCAGGGGTTGATACTGGGGCCAATACTGTTCAACATCTTCATTATGACCTGGAGGATGGGACAGAGTGCATTGCAGCAAGTTTGCAAATGACACAAACCTGGGAAGAGTGGCTGCTACACCAGATGGGTGTGCTGCCATGCAGAGGGACCTTGACAGGCTGGAAAATGGGGCTGAGAGGAGTATCATGAAGCTCAACAACGGGAAATGCAGCCTTGTGTCTGGGGAGGAATAATCCCAGGCACCAGTACATGCTGGAGGCTGAATGGCTGGAAAACACTTCTGGAGAGAAGGATTTTGGGGTCCTGGTGGACAACAAATTGTCCATGAGCCAGCAATGCAGCACCATCATGGCAAAAAAGGCCAAGAGCATCCTGGGCTGCATTAGGAAGAGTGCTGCCAACAGGCTGATGGAGGTCGCCTTTACTCAGCCTTGGTGAGGCCACACCTGAAGTACTGTGTCCAGTTCTGGGCTCCCCAGTACAAAAGATGCAGAGCTACTGGAGTGAGTCATCATGAAGATGATGAAGGGACGGGAGCATCTGACATATGAGGAGATGCTGAGAGAGTTGGGGTTGTTCAGCCTGGAGAAGGCTCAGAGAGGATCTAATCAGTGTATATAATACCTGAAGGAAGGGAATGAAGAAGAGGGAGCCAGGCTCTTCTCAGTGGTGCCCACTGACAGGATAAACTGGAATACAAGGGATTCCATTTAAACAGAAGAAAAACCTTTTTACTCTGAGAGTGGTCAAACTAGATGATCTCAAGAGGTCTCTTCCACCCTCAACCATCCTGTGAAGACACCTGCCACCGAGATGGAGGAAGCTGTCTTTAAAAAGCAGTCTTTAAAAAGCAGTCTGGAGTTCCTCTGCTGCTTCTGGTTTTAGAGTCCAGAACCATGAATTCCATTAAATCTGATATCTTACTTAGACCTTAATTGCATGAGTTTAAATTTTTATTCTTGGAAAAATATCAACCTCCATAGGTCTTAACTCCATAGCTTCTGAGAAAACATAAGGAGTGAACCACAAAGACTGTAAACCAAGAAGGCAAATAAAGAACTCAGAAAATATTCCTGTAATAAAACAGAGAAAAATATAGATAGAAAGCTAAAACTCATAATTTTGGACCTAAGCTCAGATTTTGCTGAACATTAGGGACCACTAGTGCTCACCCAATCATCAGGGAAGTTAACTGCCTAATCTCTGTTTGTGGCTCCTGTTTGCAGCACTCCAGGTCACTGCACTCCTGAAATGCCAGTTAAAGAGCAAACAGAAGCCAGGCACAGGCATCTGCCAGTCTTGTGCGAGACCCTCCCTCAGCAGGTTCCTTCTTGTAAAACTAAACGTGCCCCCCACGTGCCTCCTGGCCACAGCTCACTTAGCCCATCAACACCATTAACACCACATGCTCCTTCTGCCCATGCTGACCTCACGGCAAACTCAAGGAAAACAATAAGGAATTTCAAAGGAACAGAGATATTGGTTACAAATTAAACAGACAGTTCTCAATTTTACCTGGTGTGATAGTCTCAGTGAGTGCTGAATAATCAAACGCAATATGTATTTTATTTTTCCAGAATGCATTTAAGCTGTTCTAAGCAGCTTTGTTATGGATTCTCATGGCTGAGTAATGGACAAACTTGAATAATTTCCTGTGATACTGCTTTGGAGGCAATACCAAAAGACCAGTAGAAACACCTACCATCTGTAAACTAAATCTGAGCCTTCAGTGTCAGCGCAGCTTTGATGAAAAGCCTGAGAGCTTGTTAGCATGTTCTCAGCTGTGCGCATTCCAATTACAAAAGGGAAGATTAATATCATCAGCTTCAGTCACCTGAAAGTTAGTTGACTACTTCAAAACGAGTAACCTTAAGCCCTATATGTATCAAGGGAATGAATGAGGCACCTCCAGAGGGTAATTCATCTCATCCTAAGTCTGGTGGTTTAGACAAGATGAATCTCTCCCTGCAGACACTTGATTCATTTCACTGACTACAAAACTCAAGAGTTTAAACTTAGACAACTTCCAAGACTATAAGTCAGGTAGGATAAATGTTGTGTAAAACATCTATGATCTGAACTCTGTTATCAGACATCTACATAGGCGTTTTCATTGGGAATATATGTCCAGAAACACCTAGAAAAGCAGGTTCCATAAGGACAGGCAGGTTCTGGGTGCAAATCTTTCAGAATCCAGCACAGTTATTATATAGCCAGTTGTTACTAGTATCTGAAGACATTATATAGTGCTATATAATACATATGAGCCTTCAGTAAAAAAGCACAATTTTGCAGAATTCTGCTAATGGACTTTTCAAATATCCTGTCTCAGACACTACAAAATGAGCAAACATAAACTTCCAAGCAGAGGAGCTGTTGACAAGGCTGCAGTAGTTAGAAAAACTAAACAAAGCACAAACTCTAAATTTAAAGCACCCAATTTATTTGTGGTTTTACTATTTAAAATGTATTATTCATTTTAGTATCATCATGCTTGGAATTCTGCATATACAAGATAAGACAAGGTAATTCTCCATTTTTCTTATACAGCAAATGCCAAAAGTGCTGATACCATAAGTATGTGTCATGAGAGAGGGAATAAGCATGTAACAAAACAAAAGAGCACAGAGGTGTTATGGAAATAGTTAGGGAGTTGCCTCATGAATTCCTCAGACTGAAGTTATTAACCTCTCATGTTAAATTAACTGGTGTTACCCTTTCTGTTAAAAGGTTGGCCATCCCCTCCCCCAGTCTTTTTGTTACTGCACACTGACAGGAATTGGAAATTTGACTTCTGATCGCAACATTTTGGGGCCATCTTAGGAAACGTTTTTCTTCTTGTTCCTGTGTATAAAATGGTGATAATGGCTGGGATTCAGCTTGAGGTTAAGAAAGCTGGAGAGTAATTCAGTTGCCCAAGTGCAGACATCTAGTGCATAGACAATGCTTTCAGCTATTCAAAACATCTGCATAGGGCTGGTAAATATGACACAATGCTTGAGGAAGACACATGCTTCTACAGCAGCAGTGAGATAGCAGAGGAAATATCCCACAGAGCCTAAAGAAAATAGACACTAGGGATCTACATATATGCAACTGAATCCTTCCAAAAGGTAGGTGCCTACAAGCATGCTGCTTCCTTAAGCTCTCATTACAACCAATAAAGATCTAATCAGCATAATCAAAGGAGCCTAGCAAGCATCATCTCACTGAGTAGATATTGACAGCTTTGTTTAGTTGCCCATCTGTAGACACCTAGTATTATTTCAGATGTCATAAGGTATTTAAGACTCATGGCTTCTAAACATGATACAGGAATTGAGGAAGGCCACTGTCCTTCTGGAGTGGTGGCTGAAGGCCAGCAGGGTAGCTCTTTAGTATCTCAAATAGCACTAAATATCTGTGTAACCAGCCCTCATAGCTGGTCACCTGAAGCTTGCTCTGGGCTCCACTGACTATATTGACTAGATGCTCATTTTAGTTGTATAAGAATCTAATCCAATTTGAGATGTCTAAAGGTCTTCCATGTGACTTCCAGAAATGCTAAGGCCTCCCTTAGGCATTTTGTCATATTTACCAGATCCATACAGATATTCTGGATACTTTATAGCATCTCAAACGGCTCTTCTTCCCCTTATTGAGGTAGCTGAGTCAAGCCCTAGCT
Organism: Ciconia boyciana; assembly: GCF_034638445.1. Taxonomy (NCBI): domain Eukaryota; kingdom Metazoa; phylum Chordata; class Aves; order Ciconiiformes; family Ciconiidae; genus Ciconia; species Ciconia boyciana. The sequence continues at coordinate 45,095,196 of NC_132936.1, forward strand.
CTTCATTGACTATAGAGGTACCTTAGACATCTAGTATAACTATGCACAGATGACAAATTTAGGTACATTAATCTCCGACTGAATCCCATGCAAGGTTCCTTACCTAATACTTAAAATTAACTAACTCAAAGGTCGTTAGAAGAGGAAAAAAAAGCATGAAATGCTCAGGGACTTTCAGTTGAGGGCATTATTCAAGAATGTTATGCTGTTACTAGTAAGAAGAGTAAAATTTGTACTTGTGTTATGGGAGCCAATGTTATACACAGAGCGCCAGTTGCACATCAGTGTAACTGCTGGCTCTTCCTTAGACAACAGCGCATTCCTCCATTTCTAAAAACTGAGTAACATTGTTTTGCTACTTTGCACCATTACAGCTATCAGGTACTCTTTTCCCAAACTGAGCCTCCATTTTATTATGTGATATATATAGCCAACAAAAGGACAAACCTCTGCCCCAGGAATTTGCAATCTAATAATAAGAGAGGAGATAGCAGATGGGCACTGGTTGGCACATAGAGGGAGCACAGTGAAACCATGACACAGCTTTAATACATCAAGGGCTCTCTGCATACTCGCAATCTAACTGTTAAGTTCTGTAAGAAAACGTAATTTCTATGAGAAGTTCTTAGTTCCTAAACTGATCTAAAAGCTTTTTCCTTATTTTAAAGTAAATTTAAAAAAAACTACCTCAGAAACAGAGACACAATGTTAAACAGATTTTATTTTTTTTTTTAATTGTAGATTTTATCTAGATTGTACCAGAAAACCCACTACTCTTGACATGCTTTCCCACTCCAGAATAAAGGGATAGGTAAGATGAATTAATGAATTCTAAGATTTTTTTCCCCTCTTTTTTTTTTGGCTTTTAATCCTCTTGTCACCCTCCAGCAGCGGTTTCCTCTGTGCTCTGAGGAAAAGAGGGTGACTTCTGTAAGGAAAGAGTTAATAATGTAATATCCAAAATACCGAGAGGATGTCACATGTGGAGAAAACAGAAGAGGAAAATCTCTACAAATTAATTTTCTGAGATTTAAAGTTTACATCAGTCCTGAGAAAAAGCAGTGTGATAATAAATATATTGCACAGAAGACCAAAATCTAAGGGATATTTTTCCTACCTAACTATCTGACCCTTTAGCTTCAGTGTTTATCATATGAGCACTTAGGAATAATTTTTTTCTCAAATCTAATATTTGCAGATGCAAATTTAGCAGAAGAAGGTTTGGATTTATTTTTATTTCTTTTTTTGCTGTATTTGTTTCTAATAGAAGGATGAATTTGCTTCTCAGCATGCACTGGCATTTCATAAAGATCCATCTGAGAGATACTGGAGGTTTTTTATCCTAGCACATCTGTGCTATTTGCAGTGTGTGCAACATGAAGGCACCCTCTAACAAAATGACACAGAATGGAATGGATTAATATGTTGAGCTAAAATAGAACACAGTTGTTCTGCTTGAGCATGCCTATAATTTCAGAGGCTTGGTGCAGAACTGAGTTGAAATGAAAAAAAAAACCATACAAAATTCACATTAACCCTTTGAATGCTTTCTCCACAAACATTTTTACTTCTTTGAGTCTGTTTAATTAATTTTCTAGAAAGATGTTAAAATTAACTTTTTCAAAGAATTTTATTGTTCAGTTCATAAAAGAAAAGCCAAAGTGTAGAAGTGTTTATTTAACTTACAAATGTAAATAAATTTTGGTAAGAACAGTCAGGAAAGGGATTAGCAAATGGTATGCAAGAACACAATCAAAAGCGTTTGGGCTACTGCAAGTTGCCAAGTTACCACACATTAGCTGAGATGTGATGATTGACCACTGCAAGCTCCTAGCCTGTCCTAATTGCAACATAAGATACAGTTGTTCCAACCCTGAGTTTACTTTCTTTCAGTTGGAGAGGGTTGGATCACATTCATCCACGAATATTATCATGCTTTTTGACTGTGTCTCCACTCACAGAACCTGATTTAAATATAGCACAAAGCTATGTAACTTACTAATATCATTAGATTCATTTACTAGGGAACTCAGAGTCACAATACATTTCAAATAATCATATTAGATCAGATCTTGAAATGTGTTGATCACCTTCAATTTCCTTTACACACATTTACAAAATGATCAGAATCATATGAGCTCTGAATCATTTGTGATTCATTTTTCCTACAAAACCACTTAACCACACAAAACACCACATATAAGACAGAGATCTCCTACAGTAATCCAGACCCTGGATATTTTAGACAACCGAGTCTCATAATTCTCCCTTAGAAAATTCCAACTGAAAACCAGTTCAGTTGTCTGCGTCATGACTCATATCTCGAGGTGGTTCCATAACCTCACAGTTCTGGGGTTTTGCGCCCATTTTGTCTCTAACTTAATTATAGCTTTTCCCTATATATCAGTTGTTTACCTTCTGATTAAAGGCTCAAACATATTTCAGCCTTTTTAGATCAGACAAGACAGATCCTTCTTGTAAAACAGACCCTCCATTCCCCTGTCCTCATAAGTTGTACCTACAGATCTTACAGGGTTGGGTTGTGGTTTTTTTTAACTTGGACACTTAGAATTGTACATGATTCTGATAACCGGTGTCTTTCACTGTGACATTAACAATCCCATATTTACCAGAAATATCTTACCCCAAGCACCCTTGCATCATAGTGATCCTTTTCGCAAATATTACGCATTTTTTAGGCCACATTGATTCTGTGATTGACTACTTCAACTAAAGCGCTACGGTGACACAAACACTAATGCTCACAAATTAATTCAGTCTGGAAATTAGATGATTCCTAATCATCTAGATAGACTGAGTCCAAAACAGCTTTCCAGATGGAAGAGAGCGTGAGGGAACAACTCAATTACTATTCGTACTTTGAAATAAGAAACATAATGTGGTCACCTGTAAAGTGATATGAGAGAAGGCAAACCAGTGATACAAAGTCCCTATTCTCATTCAGGACTGAAAGCAGCCCAAGGAGGATGGGAGAGAAAGAGAAACTGCAGTCAAAAGCATGCTCCCTTGTAACGTGATGGAAACCACATGGTTCAAAGGGGCAATTTCAGAGGTCAAGAGGTGACAGAGAGGCAGGCAGGCTTGAAACCTCGTTCCTTCCTTCCCATTAAAATTCCCTCCCTTATGTGAAATACAGAATGCTATACTTGTATGAAGTACTCTTCCATTGTATGGCAATGGACTTCCAGCACCTTTAATACTTGAACCCACACTGTGCCACTGTGTCCTGAGCTGGCACCTCTGCTGATGCTTCAGTGCCTGTCAAGAATATGCAAAACCTCAGTTCACTGCTGCTTTAAGATGGGATCGATGACACCTCAACTGCAACATAAGCCTAAAATAGAGGAAGCATCACAGAAAGCTATTTGAAAATATATCACTGTGAAAAAAGTATTTTGGGGATTAAAATATCTGGTTTTGTTTTTAATTGCATGTTTGTTAATATTGCATTTTGAAATTATATTAAAAATAAATCTGTACTTTCCTTCTATCTTTAAGTGCTTTTATTTCTCTGGTCTTAATTGCTACTCAAGTCTTTGCTTGGCACTGGATTTTGAGAATTTCTGTTGACAGACCCCTTAAAAGTTTCTCTGTTGCCCTTGATAGTATAAATGCTTGTTTATTTATGCAACAGCATATATTTTATACTGTTTGCAATATTTTACAAGTACTTCTGGTTTACTATGAATAAAAATTTTATATACTACTTCAATGCTCTGTTCCATGACAGCTCAGTATATCAGAGTAAGATATACTTGATGTTTGCAGTATCTCACTATGACATGCTATGCTATTACTGACAAATTGGTCTTCTATTTATCATTAATCAAAATATTCAGTTGAATGGCAAAATATGGATATCTACAGTGGCTTTTGTTCTTTTCAATTTGTTCTACAAATACAGCAGTACATTTGATTTTTAACAGGGCATATGGCTGAAAACCTGCAGAAATATGTCTCTCTTCCCCTAAATATTCTGTATTATGTTCAAAGATCAGGTGAAACAAACGGTTACTCTAAATTCTGTATATTATATTTAATCATTCCTCAAAAAAGATCAAAGGGGGTTTTGTCAAACACAATGTGGGAATTTGCTCATTTAAACACTTCAGTACATTTAGTCTTCTAATGCAAATAGAGAAAACAACCTTGCCAAACAAGGATATAAACTGGACTTAATATTTTGAAGCTGAGAAAATTTCATTACCTCTATAAATATACTAACAAAAAGAAAAGAGTTACTTAAAACAGTAAAAAAAAAGGTATCTATATGAATATAATTTTCTGAATATGTCTGAACCACATGCATAAAGTGTATGAACAAAGCAGCTGCTGATGCATTTAGTATTCAGTTTTACTTGTGAGATTTTCCACATGCATGTGCTGTTTCATGCCCTGTACCTCTATAAATATTTTACTCAGGGAAGGCTTTATTATTGATATGAACATTCACTGCAAAGAAGAACCAATGAATACCAAATTTCTCCTATTTACTGTTAGGTAGGTAATCACACTAATTAATTGAAAGTATGGTGTTTCATAGCTAAACCAATTAAGTAGAAAAGGCTGCCTGAGGTTGAACTAAGCATCTTCCCATTAGCATACAGCACAGCCATTCTGCAACAGCACAGGAAAAGAGAAAAGAGTACGGTGAAAAGCAAAACATTGTGTTATTTATAACTGTGCATTAAAGAGGGTCTGTGAAAATGAAAAAAGCCAAAGCTACTCATGGCACACACAGCCAGGGTGAAAACCCTGTCCTTCTAAAATACGTCCAACATCCAGTTATCATTTTAAAAAAGCTTGTGCTTTATCTTGCTAGCTCAATCTGATAAAGGAAGAGCTTGTTATGCAACTGTTCCTTCATCAAAGAAATCCCTCTGAATCACCACATCAAAATTGTTACTTAAATTTTGTATACCAGCACGATGAAATCCAAGTGAGACGTGAGGTAACCTTTTTGATTGCTAAAATCAAAGTAAGCAAATTAATGAGCAAAACCTGATAGTTAAACCTTTTAAATTCACAAACTCAGCTATTTGGTAGGAAACGATGAGCAGCAAGTGATGAAGATAATATCATGACATATGTGGTATGAAAGAACCATTTAATAAAATTCTAATTTATACTCCATTTCATCCAGTTTACAAACTATTTTCAGACATCCTGTTGGACCATTATTCACTCATTTCCACTTGCATCATTTCTACTTTTTCATCATTACAGTGGCTACACTGCTATTTCCTGTCTTTGCAGGTATCTTAACAAAATGTCCCATATCAAAAACATACAGTCTGCACATGGTCTAATCTACCAAATAATCACATCTTTAAGTTTTATTCCCCTGTTAATATCAGATCGATTCCATTCCCAGGCGAACAAGGTGTGGCACTGCTCTTTCTGAGTGAAAGGAAAATATACTATGCATATCAAAATTCCTCTAATTCATTTTTTATGCCAAGTAAAAAGTTTTCTGATAAACCACACCTCTTAGGAACTTTGTTCTTCTCTATTTCACATTACTCATTCTTTCTATGCAATTTCTATATACTGCTAAAAATACTTTATGTGGTCAAAAAAACCACCATCAGTTAATTATCATTAAATTATCATTAAACAAATGTTTAATTTGTTTATACATTACATTTATCATATCCTTTGCATGGTAATTTACTACTGTAGCATTGTCCTCTCATCCTGTGGATTCTCCTTTATCAATAGATTCATTTCCTAATCTATCTTGAGATGAACAGGAGCTACATCGGGTGGCACAGAAGCCATTTAAGATATTATCCCTACTCTTCAGGTTTCAATGGCATTAATAACAATACTTTTTTGAGACCGGTTTAATATGGGAGGCCTGACTACACCTTTACATTCTCTTCTTTCCTAAATAAATATTAACAATTTCAGACATCAATGTTTGAAGAGTCTGCTCTGCAGTAAAGGAAGATGCACCAGGGGCATTTTTGCTGGATCACTAACTACTTCAAACAGGCATTGTATCAATGCCTTCTTTCAATTATTTTTTATTAATCTATTTTTCAGGATAATTGCTATAAAGCAACAGACATACCATAAAATATGCAAACAAAATATGTGTGTACATGGAGATCACAATGGAAAACAGAAAACCACAGATTTTTCAGAGCTCTTCCCTTCTTCCAGGAAGGCTTCTAGAGTTGAAAAGTGAGTTCTCAAAAAATTAAAGGACACTCCTGTTTGGCCTTAGGAGCCAATGTTTCAGAGCATGGAAATATACGTGCCCGGAGTCTTTGAACACAATTCTGAAACAGAGCTAGATGTTTCTATACAAATAATAATGTAAGTTTGTGTACTTGAGTGTCATGTTTGTCTCCTGCTCTAAATGTTGTGATGACTGTACAAAACTTTACTGGTCTTTTAGCTAGAAGACAATATATTCAGCTGACTGGAATGGGGAACCATTAGTTATAACTTTCTGTAACACTTGGCAGACAGCTGTGAGTCAGTCCTGTTCTTCAAGTTTTGCTCTTTTGGTGGTTAATGCACTCCATCAGCAAGTAGGAGCAACCACAGAACTGAAAACCCGTTCCTTTAATTCATGCTCCTTCATTGGACTGGTAGAAATTCCAAGTTCCCCAAGGAAAGAGTTCAGAATAGCGCATATGAACATACATGAATATTACAATACAAACTTTTATAGCGTACTGTATGTCATACAGACAGCATTGATTCATTTTGACAGGATTAATAACTTTATCATTTGCTTTTATTGTCCCCAATTAAGGCAGGGTAATTGATACTCCCAGACTGAATCAATGCAATATTGTGCATGGCCTTCATAAGAAATCATTTGCTTTGGTTTGTGTCAATTAAATATGGCCATCAATCCATGTTACAATAGTTATATAGTATAAATGTTATATAGTTATATAGTTATGTAAAGGTTTATTTAAACCTTTGCCATCATTAAAGCTACAAAAACCTTCACACTTAGTTTATATACTTGCAACAATGAAACAGAAACATTTCTGTTACCATGGTGGCTCTAGAATCAGTAAACTTTAGAGGACTGTAGTAAAACAAATGGTATCAACTTTATGTTCAATCAACGTACCTTTTGCATAAAATAGATGCTAATAACCTTAGAGTTCAGTTAATTGCAAGAGGTTTGTGCATGTATAGTAAAATGAATCAGTTGCTATATTTTTAACAGAAGATTTAATTTATAAATCGTCTAAAGAAAACTGATCTCTACAGAAAAAAAAAATTAGAATTGTTACTTGAATAACAATCAGGTATAGAAAATATTAATGCACATGTTGTGCACATGTACATACATCTCGAAAGAAAAGGGTCCTTATAAAATCTCTTTGATTGCAGACTCAAAACAGAACCTGTAATTTAGAAATATCAATATGCTTATAACTGTTGTGTGTTTATGTGATTCATCTGCCCCTTCTTTGCACGCTGCTAAAACACAACTCTAAACTTTAAAAAGAGCCAACAACCCAGCTCTATTTACAGGTTACTACTTCCACAGATCTGGCAACTGTGGCTTGAATTCAAGTCATACACACACGTGAAGGTCAAAACCGTTATACTTCACTTTTTGATCTTAACTACAATGCCCAATTTGGCCAGCCCAAAGAGAGATTCAGACCTTAGGTGGGATTCTCCATAGCTTGTAGACTATACTTATAATTAAAGCATTTCAGATATATATAAGGTTAGGTAGCAGGAATCCAGTTGTAAGTTCACAGTTCTTTTTCCTGATGTTCCCTATGATAGCCTGTTTCTATGTAATCTTCATAAACGTTGCCGCCACAATTGCTATCACATTTATTCCTTACCCTTCCAATACACTATTGATTCCACCTAAATACTGATGTCAAAATCAAGGATCTGGCTAAGGAATCTTCCTTGCTGTCTTCTTTCACAATGGAGAAAAACAGGCACCTCCAGTGAGTAAGCAGTTAACATGTCTTAGGTGTGTGTTTTCGGAAGAGCTGAACAACAATTTGAGGAGCCTTTCTCACTGCCTATGAAGGCTCCAAGACCAGACCTCAACAGCTACCTTCAGATGCCTAAGCTAAATGAATCCTGCCCCTAGTTTCTCATCACAAACAAAATGACCAGTAAAACTGAAGCCACATACTTATCCCACTATAAACATTCTGTTATAATTTACTATGCCAGTATCTTGCAAAGTATTTGTTCACACTATTTAAACTGCACCCAGCACGACACCAACTATGCCGGAGACATTTTCCCATAACTTTTGGAAGGCAGAGAAAACAGTGTCAGTGAAAACAGTGGCTGTGCGGGGTCTGTATCCACAGAGAGAAGTTTGCCAGCAAGAAATACGGAAGGACAACGACGCAGCCTCAGCAGCAAGGACCACATTCCCCGCGTCAGGCAGCCCGCAGTCTCCTGCTGCTGTTTCACGCGGGACACGGGGGTTTGATGAGGGACGCTTCCTCCGCTCGCCCTGGGGCGAGCACTCCCGTGTGCAGTGCCCTCAGTCATTACCACAGGCAAGTCAACTTCATCCAACAGCCGAAAAGGCCTATAAAACTGCGTGGCGGACCTCTGATCTGACAGCTAAATAAATTCAGTTCACCCCTCACTGCATAATACTGGTGCCATTAAATGGCGACACTATTTACCTCACATCCCACTTCCAGTCTAAATTTCATTTCAGTTTGCAGTAACGTCAGCTTCTATTGTTGCTCATATTTCCACAAATACGCTGAAAACTCGTCTTACATTTCACACCAAGTTTTAGCCCTCACCCTGTCAGAGAGGTTGGCCTCACGCGGACAGCACAGCAGCAGCGCCCAGGCCCGAGCTCAGGACACCCGCATCCCGGTCAGCCGTGATGGCACTGCGCTGAGCCTCGCTGCTGACAACAGCTCTGCCTGCTCTCCTGGCTACGTCGGCTTTTTTCTTTCTTTTTTTTTTTTTTTAAATGACGGCGGCTGCGGCGAGGCCCGGCAGCCCAGGGGCGGCTCCCGCCCGACAGGTGGCGCTGCGGGCGGCGGCCGCGGCGAGCAGGTTTGTCCCGGCTCGCTGCCCGTAGCCCGCCCGGCGGGGGCTGACGTGTATCGGCGAGGCGGCGATGGCGGCCGCCTGGGAGGAGATTCGGCGCCTGGCGGCCGATTTCCAGCGGGCGCAGTTTGCTGAGGTGGCCCACAGGTGAGCAGGGCGGTGCCGATACCCGCTGCGGCCTCTGGAGCCCGCCGCCTGCCGCTGCGGACCGCCTGCCGGCGCCCCCTCCCCGCGCCGGCGGCCCTCCCTTCCCCCACTGCGCCCCCACGGCCCCAGGGAGCGGTGTGCCACGGCCCCCGGTCCTGACACACAGCGGGGGCCCAGGGGGTTCAACCAGGCACTGCCCCTCCGCAGCCCCCCTTTGGCTGGCGCTGACCTGTGTGTCGGTGCTTGTGAGCCCCGAAGGGGCATTAGGGCCCCCAGGGAGTATATGCAGGTCCACGAAAGTGGATGGGTTTGTAATCAAGCCGCTAAACATCGTCACGGCTCCAGTACGCTGTTTCTTCCTGACGTGTTGTTGAGTAGTTGAGGTTGATGCCCAGAACTTGTTTTTATTAAAGAAAGCAAAAAAATCCCAAGCAAGCAAAACAAAATCCTAAAATTAAAAAGTACAGAAGGCTCAAAGACACAAATTCTGTAAGCACAGCTATTCCTAAGTGCACAGGCAGGTGCATTCTCACAGCAAAAGGGGCTGACAGCTGTTCAGGAGAAGGGTAAAAGTTGTTTTAGAGAGATATGACCCACATAAGTGAAGCCATATGGATTATTTGGGGGACAACAAGTCAGATCCTGAAATTAGTTTTTTGTCTTAAAAAGTATTCACACAGAACAGCAAGTAATCTTCATTGTACTTCCTGTGTTTAGTATTTTTGAAACATCAATTTAAAGACAATTTTAGCAAGTACTTAGAATAACTGAGTATTCTTTATGCTGTTGATAGATTGTCAGAACGGAACTGTATAGAAATTGTCACTAAACTGATTGCAGAAAAGCAATTGGAAGTAGTGCACACACTTGATGGAAAAGAGTATGTCACTCCAGCACAGATTAGTAGGGAGATCCGCGATGAGCTTCACGTTTGTGGTGGTAAGTGTGGCATTTGCTTTCTTCCTCTGGATTTGGAAGTTAATTTTGAAGACTACAGAAAGAATGTCAAAGTTTTCTTCAGTACCCTTAACCTTGCAAAAAAAGTGAGCTTGCTTCCTATTGCTTCATCTACACATTCATTCACCTCCTGTTATTTTATTTTCACTTCAGATCTGTGTTAAGCTTTTAGGTAAGCATATCAAGATATGTTACTTGGTTCGTTTTCACCCATGCAGAATTTCTGCGGTAGGAGTGGTCTAAGAACCCTTTTGAAGGAAATTTCGCATTTTAGTATGGTTAAGTATCTGGCCCAGATGTTTGGCCTTGACTCAGAATTTCAAAATCATTCTCCTTTCATGTCATTAGTAACAGTAATATTTTTAAGTTGTCATTGACAAGTCTTTTATTTTACGAGGATGAAGAGCCATCTACTTTGTAAGATCTGACTTAGATATATAAGGGAGCAAATAAGCTTCAAACTGCTTTTTGTCAATTGTTTAGTGAGAAGACAGTGTATTGTACTTTTAGTACAAACGTATTTAGTACAAATATATTTAAGGGTGAATTCACGGCATCATATGTTTGGAAAATTAACTTCCTTATTATGTTCATACAGATTAGCCATTTTCTTATGATTACAAGTATGCCTCAGTTTGTGTTATGCTGTTGTGTATCATATCAGTATGATGGCTTGAATTGAATTTAAAGTTGCTGGGTTTTGTTAGTAGCATGCAAATGTAGAAAGTTTTGGCAATCTCTGTTTTGATACTCTTGGACTAGTGGTCAAATCCAGATCAGCATCAAGGCAAAAACTAATTGGGAGGGAGTTTGAACAGTGATTTTTACTTCTGGAATTTCTGTATTGGTTTCTCAGCAAGGCCATAGGGTAGAACAATATGGGATATCTTGCACTGACCACCTGTGGTGTCTGTGATTTGACAATATATAAAGCTGAAGTTGGTTTAATTGGTCTACAAAAAAGTAAGGAAGAAATATTTTGTACACGATGGACTATGCTATATTCTAAATCTCTTCAAACACGTTTTATATACTAAAAGTATATTTGTACTTTTTTTTGAAGGTCGAGTAAACATTGTTGACTTACAACAGGTAACTTTTTAGTAATTAAAAACTATATACTTCTTTGTTTTCTTCACCATGTATATTGTAAATACAAAGTTCACCAGTTATACTCCAGCTAAGTTATTTTTTTAAAAGAGAACAAACTTTATGAAGAGCTGGTAGCTCATGTCAGAGTACTGCTGATTACTTCATCCATCCATGTACTGCTTTATTGAAAGCTCCTATCTGCTTAATGATAATCTAGGACCTCTGAAATCACCACCAAAATATACACATTTTCTTTATGGAACTCTTCCTTTGTAAACTAAGGGGGGCAAACAGAAAAGAAATATGTTTCCCATTTAAATTTAAAGCTGCAGGAGCGTGCATAATTAACTTTGCATGCCTCTGGATCTTCCCTCTTCCTTCATTAATCTCTTGTCTCCACTAATCTTTATCCTCCAGTAGTCTTCCTCTGTGACTAATTTTCCCTTCTGGCCTGAGTAAAATTACTTGGAATCAGAAAACCTTTCTGAAAGACAATTTAGTATTTTCTGTTTGTAGCTTTCTGGAATTTTTTATTATATAGGTTTCTTTTAATGTTGTCACAGTTGCAAAGAGAGCTTTTTCCCCCTAAAGCATCACTGCTTTATTCCAAATCACAGATTAACTGTATGCAATAGTAGTAAAAAATAAAAGCAGCTTTCCTCAAGACATAGGAATGCACAAGTATAATATCTCAATGTTTGAGAATTAATTTCAATTTAAAGTTCTGATAAGAGGTTTCATTGGGGGGTTTTTTTAGGTAATAAATGTGGACCTTCTGCACATTGAAAACAGAGCTAATGACATCGTTAAATCTGAGAAAACTATTCAGCTTGTACTGGGACAGCTTATAAATGAGTGAGTACTTTCAGGAGCAATATGTATAATTCACATGTCTTTTATTTTTTAAAATGCATACTAAAAGTGATGGCCAGCCTTTGTTGCTTCTGAAGTGAAATACATTTTTCTTCACTGCTACTAGGGCTGCTTGGTGGTGATCGGTGCTTCTTTTCCAAATGGCGAATGAGGCCTGTCCCAGCAGAGCATCCAGTCAATCCATGGAGCAAGGCTTTACTGAATGTCTCTGCCCAGTATCCTGCACTTAAGAGGCTTCATTTCTTATGCAGTGTCTTTGTGTACAGCAGCCAAATCTTGTTTGCTCTGAGGCTTTGCTATCTGCCCCAGCTACTGACAAACGCTCTCATTTTTTCCCACCTCTTGCTTTACCTCACAAGCCTAAGATGTATGAGCAAGTTATTTCATGACATTCAGCACACTAACAGCCACTGAAGTAATACTCTTATGGGGTTGTCTCTATTATTGATTGCGCTGCAGGATTTATTCTTGGCAAAGAATGTGAAGTTCCTGGCTCTCTTGAAATAATTAAGACCTATCTTGCTCACTAAAGCCCTTTTCTAAGTCTCATTAATATATAATGTTTTCCTGTTCCTGCTTTTTGACAGTTTAATACAAGCAGATAAATGGCCAATTTTAATACTAGCTACTAGTTAGCAGGCTTTTTAAAAAACCCCACATTTCCGCTGACATTGTTCTCCTTTATTCATTTAAAATAACTTTCAGTTTGTTTTTGCAAAGGTGCAACAGAAGGAGGTATAGTGCCAGGTCAATTAATAATTCAGCATGTGGCTAACAGGTTGATCTTGAATTTCACAATGTGTTGGGGTTTTTTTTTCTTGTTTTTAAATAAGGAGTTACCTGGATCAATTAGCAGAAGAAATAAATGATAAACTACAGGAAACTGGCCAGGTGACAATATCGGAACTCTGCAAGGCATACGACCTTCCGGGAGACTTCCTGATACAGGTGATGCAAGCCACCAACCTAGCAAATGTAGAATTGATTGTATTCACCTTCTTTTGTTATCTTTGCAATATCCATGGCTTTAATTGTGATGAGCTGCTTGTCATTCTAAGCAGAAAAGTATTAGATACATAAAGGTTGCAGTGTAACAGCTATTCACAGGTTGAGGTTGATGTTTGCCTTTTCACTACTGGGCAAAGTTTCTTCAGAATCTTCATGACTGTTAGGAACAGATTAGGATTAGTAATGTTAGGAACAGGTTAGATTAGTGTAAGCTCTGAAAATTTTTTTGTTTGAAATATTAAAGATGTAGTGGTAATTTTATCAGTCTCATTAGCTACCCAGGAAGCAGAAATACAATGGTAGAGACCTTTCAGTTTATTCAGAAAAGGTAAAATAAATGTTTGTTTCCAGAAGCTGAAGCCAGACATTCAGAATAGAAACAAAAAACTATTTACCTTTGTTAATGACTATTGTAGTGTTTAAAAGGATTAGGGGGAATTCTCTTACCATTGTTGACTTTCAGTCAAGGTTGGATTTTGTCTGGAAGATACTTTTTTCAAACAGTAGTCCTGTGGTATGTGTTAGGTGAACAGTCATATTAGGTACCACAGACAACCTTGTCGACTCTCAATTTATGAGCAGATTTCCTCTAGTATTTGTCACATGATCAGCTTCTACAAAAACATTTCTAACATACAAAAATTATTACATGGTTTCTCTTTGTTTCCTGGGTAATGTTTCCTGGATTTAGTTCACTTTGCAAGGATGCACATTTATAAACTGTTTGCACCTCTTTCTTTTGTGTTCATTGTTAGTAATTTTTATCTTGACTGTTTGAAAAAATGGATAGTGAATTCATCTGCCACTGGTTCATACAAAATTAATACAAAGGTTAAATCTTAGTTTTAATTGTGCATCTCCAGACCATACTTATTTCTTTTGCAAAGTTTTCTTTCTTCATTAAATACACATATATCTGATAGAAGAGGGCATTATTAGGAAAGCTGAATTCCCTGAAGTTTGGAGCATGGGCCATAATGGCATCAACTTACGTGTAGTAAGACACATTCTCAATATACCTAAATAATAATTTCCACTTGTAGTCCTCATTTCTGAGTATTTTGCCTGTCTTAGCAAAACTAATTTGCTGATCTGTTAATATAGATTTTTTGATTGATTTTTGTTTAACATCATTAATATACAGTTTTAGCAGTCATCCCAGCTTCTATTTACAGGCATTATCCAAGCGTTTGGGTAGAATTATTCATGGACAACTAGACCAGGAAAACCGTGGAGTGATTTTTACAGAAGCCTTTGTGTCCCGGCATCGAGCACGCATTCGTGGTCTCTTCACTGCGATTACTCGGTAAATTGCAACACCTGCAACCACATATTAAAATACTTTTACCATAGGTCTTTACAGACCAAATTCACTTGCGATTAAAAAAGAAAAGAAAATAAAGATCTATGGATAGATTTCTTTAAGTGTAGTTCAGTTCCTGGGGTGAAATATTTAGTTATATTAGACTCACTTTTTTGAAACGGGGATCTCCTTTTGAAAGGAAAACAAGGAAGGTATAACAATATACAACATACTTAAGTTTTTTGGCTGAAGAAAGTATTAATCAGCAGTTCTTTCATTTGTTTGGAGAGTTTCTATCCTCATTGTCATTCCACTGCTCCCCAGTCAATTACATATTGATGTCTACCCACTACATGTGATTATAGATAATTTTTCTCATTAAATCAATAACCTTCTGTGTCAGTTTTTATGAAGAGAAAAACTTGGGACAGCAAAAGTTTCCTTACAATAATTATTGTCGCTTTGTTATAACTTCATAGTAATTCAAAATTAAAACCTTGTAAGCTGTGTTAAACATCAGTGTAGCACCCTGGGGCTAAGATATTATGTAGTTTTGTCCATCAGGAGTAACCTCTCTTATTTCTAGATTCTCCACATCAATTTCAGGTCATTAACTTACATTGTTTTGTTGTTCTTTTTTCCAAGGCCTACACCTGTAAGTAACTTGATCACTCGGTATGGATTTCAAGAACATTTACTTTACTGTGAGTTTCATTCAGACTGTTTCGTATTTTTGTTAGTTAATTCATAGATTCTTCATTACTAGAAGTATGCTTTCAAAGAAGCATTTTAGTATATAGCCTTCATTCTGGAATGAAGAGCAATATGTTTCTCTTTAGTGTAAAAAGTGTTAAACCTTTTGTGCTATCCATAACTGAAGAGATGTTGTCTGTATCTAAAGCAATGAAAGCATACGTTGATGAAATGCCTCTGGGGGCAGAATGATGCAAGAAGTACAGTACTCATTTTGTCATCTGTTTTGTTATTTGCCTTTAGCTACTGGCAGTTTTATCAGTGAAGCACACAAAAGGGGACAGATTTTATGTAGCCAAATGGCATTAACTGCTCTGGATTTTATTTATTGACTTTCCTCTGTGATAGCGGAGGCAGAGCTTTTGTTACACTCTTAGTTAAATGTCTTTATATGCTGAGAGATAAAGCGTATCCTTAAACTGTTTGCTTTTATTTTCCACAGTTCTTTTTTTAAATAGAAATGCATAAAGATTTCTTATCCAACTGCTGAAACTTTTAGGCAGTACTTAACTGTTCCTCACTTCTAATGTTGCAGCTTTTCTTTGACTGCCCCTTCCCCATCTGTCCAAAACGCTGCTTCAAGCATCATTAGTCTTGTATGCTGGCTGACCAAGTGCTGCTGGTCTTCAGAATCCTTTAATGGTTTTCTATCTCTTCTCATGAAAGTTAATATTTCTCTTTTGTTTGATTGGGTCTTTTTGCCTTCATGGCATTGCACACTTTAGCTCCACTATAATATCTCTCCTTACCTTCTTGTTCTTTGCGACAAGCCCATTCATTAAAAATTAAAACCTTAGCATTTAAATAAAATCATATGAACACTCTACTTTTACATAATCAATTTAAGGTTTCCTCTTTTTTTTTGGAATGCACCATCCAGGTACTCATAGATTAAAAGGAAAATCTGTTAAACTGCATTATAGTAATGTTGCAGTACCCAACAAATATCAGTATGCGATTACAGTCTTTTTCAAACAGATCCTGCAAGTACATGATCATATTTTGCTCATGTACAGTGTTAATGTGAGTTGAAGTTCTAGTGTTTTCCTGTCACTAGTAGTCATGGCTAAGTGTATTTCTAGTACTTCTTTTTCTTGGGCTTTTTTGTAGTGAGTTTGTTCATCTTTTTCTTTAGTTTTTCTTACTGTATTTCATTTCCTCTGCAGTTTCATAAGTTTCAAAGAGCTTTTTATTCACTGTCAGAGCACATTTAATTTTGTTCTGTCCATTTGCTGAGATACCATTTCAATTTCACAAATGCTGGAAATTGAAAAATATCTTTTAATGATGTTACTTATACTCCTCGCTTTTTATCTTTGTCATTATTAGCAATGTATTTTAAAGTGGTCTTTGTCAGTTTTGTCTCTCTTCCAGAAAAAAAATGTAAGTTCAGTGTACTGTTTGTATAATTCACAAACAGCTAATTATTTAATCAACAGTTAGTGTTAGACAAGAAAAACAATAGTCTGTGGTTCTATCACATAGCTGTGCTGCTATTCATGTTAAGCTGGCATGAAGTTATGATAGAAAATAATTTTAGAAATGAGAAATTGAGTTAAAACACTAATTACAAAGCATAATGAAAGCACAGATGTTCTTCATTTCTGAATATTGTGTTGCTGGCACAGGCATGGAGGGATGCTTATTGTCTTTGCCAGACTTTGACAGAGACCTAATAGGACACTACAAAACACTCAATCACCTTTAAAAATAAGTGTGAGATTACAGTAGTTCTGCAAAGGTCCTGTTGTTTTATTTTAAAACAAAAGACTATCTAGGCATAATTGTAGTAGGGGCTCTGAAATCTCCTATGAAAGCACCTGCTCTGCCCTGGAGTTTTAGAACTGGCACTTGAAATAATACAAAAATTAATTGGCATCTTCATTTCTTCCCCTTTCTATAGAGACTCCAGTTCATTGCTAGTGCTCCACAAAACTGTTTGAAAATCTGTAAAAGTTTTACACTTTTTCCCAAAATATTTGAATAAAAACAAGTTGAGATAGCAAACAGAGAATGAAACTGTATTGTCTGACAATTGCTTAAGTAGAATAGGCATGTTAACTCTATTTGCTAGGGTAACTAAACTATTAGTGAGTATAAAAATCTAATGTCATTTTCAGAATCTGTCTTACAAGCTCCATTTTAGACCAGGTGACTGAACCATGGCAGAACATGATTTCTAGCTCTTGTCTTACATTATGTAAAGCTGTATCTTGTTTAAATCAGTTTCTTTTTCTTCTACATTTTTTCAGTGTAAGTACTGTTCAGCTTTGTTAGTGGCAGTTGTGTTCAGTAGCTGCCAGCTTATAGAGGCTTATCTACACTATGGGCATATCTGACAAAAAATCATGATTTAATATGCAGTATTTCTTCTGGAACCAGGTTTTCAGGTAAATTTTCTTGTGTAGGTGAGCTAAACCTTGTATGCTGTCTAAGCATGTTGTAATGTTGACTGCTACTCGTATTTAATGAGGAAGAAGCCGTACCGTGTGATACCATTCAATGTTCTATTCCAGGGTAAAATCTGTCTTTTAATGAATAGAAACCAACACAAACTGAGGATAAAAAAAGCCATCCAGTAAAGCTCTGTAAATCAGCAGAGCTTGGCAGTTATGTCACTGATTTTTTTTTTAATATATCTAGTGACTTACAAAAAGGCAAAAGCAGAACATAGGATGCAAATCAGATATTCCTGTGCACCTTTAATGAATTGAAAATACCTTATTTAGCATCAAGAAAGGCTTAGTACTTTGGTACTACCAGTTACAATACGTTCTTTGTCAACAATATTTGTGCATTATCAGGAGGTTATTAGTGGCAACAGTGTGAACATTGTAAACCATGAAGATGGTCAGCAGTAGGAGGTGCTTACATTTATGCAGTTTAGGTAGCAATTTTTCATGTCATTTTAGTGTATTCAGATCTCTCTTTTTTTCATCTTGGTTAACATGCAAGCAGTGAATTTGAAGAGAACAGTATTAATAAAATGCTCATATATTTCATTGTCTGGCCAGAGAAAGATTCTTTTATGACTACTTTTCTAAATTAGAAGCTCAAACTGTCCAGAAATATGTTCAATACAAAAATGTTTTGATCCTGCCATTGTAGCTCACTGTTTTGAAACATTGTATGATTTCCAGAGCTTTTATCAAGACATTCTCATAAGTGTTAAAAGTAATTGATAGAACTCACAAATGTTTCCCTAGAACGAGCACAAACAACTAATGTGTGGGAAAAAAGAAGAAACAAAACAGGCAAAATAATTGCTGTGTTTTGATTAATGGATATATTGAAGTCGAAAATGTTGCTTCATTTATTTTCTTCTTGTAGCTGTGCTAGAAGAACTTGTTAACACTGGCCGTCTGAAAGGCACCGTGGTTGGCGGGAGACAGGATAAGGCTGTGTTTGTTCCAGACATCTATGCCAGAACACAGAGCAACTGGGTGGATTCCTTTTTCAAGCAGAATGGTTACTTAGGTAATTAATCTATCTTCTTGTAGATAAAATATCTTTCTAAAACTAGTTTAGGTAATTGGTCTTACCCTGATATAGCTAGTGTCTAGAGTGAAGCCTCACAAGAATAAGTGGAAATCAATACAGAAGTTGATACTCCTTTGTTAAAAGACCATCTTGCTTATAATGATATGTGTTACTTTGTCACAAAGAACCATATTTCAGCAGAGACAACCGTACTGCTAAACAGTAACTTTATTTCTCACAAACAGAATTACAAAGGCTACTTTTATTACAGTTCTGAAAACATTTCTTAGACTGCTCATTGCAGACTTTTCAGATTATCACGTTTGACCCACATGGTTGGAGTTTCAGTCCAGGTGTCCGGATTACAACCAAACTTTGGCTGTTAATAGTCCAGACAGCCAAGTGTGCAGTGCACAGGAAGAACCTTTTCCAAAATAAGATTTGTAGAACTGGAGCGGGTAGCACTAGTGTCCTGATTTGAATCCAGATAAGCCTATCTAACTTAAAGCTGAGTGATGCTGGACGGTAGTGTTTTAAAACAGGATCTATGGGGAAATGTGGACCTGAATAAACAGAGGAATGTGCCCTTATGATCCCAAATGACCAGTCCCTAAATAACAGTTAGTCTGGCAGTTTGAAAAGGTTCAGCATAATTTACTGTAGTAGTAGTAGTAAGTGTTTCTGTAATATTGCTTGACTGATAGAGTATCTGTCAAAGTCTTTGAATGTTTTCAGAATGTCTAAGTATAAACTGCTGAATAGTTGAAATGCTCTGCTTGTGAGGCATTGCACGATTCTATTAGTATATTGGAGTAACTTTTGAAAACAAAACATCTTGACATTGTATATATTGTAAATATTGTTCATGTTATATTACTTTGGAAAGATAATTGCAAAGATAAACTTAATGGTATAAGAATCTGGAAAAAAAAAGTTTTTCCAAAACTCGGACCAAAGTCATGTCCTTGATTTAATCTTCCTATTTCTATTAACTGTGTTTAGTTGTAGCTTGTACTGAACTAAGTTTTAGGTCAGCATCAGCTTGAGGCTGCATTTACTTGTATAAAAACTGTATGTAATTCTTCATTTCCTGCTTTCAAAAAAAATTACCACATAAGATCCTGTATGTATATGAAGGTACTTAAATGTAACAGACATCTAACTACTTTATAGAATTTGATGCGTTGTACAGACTTGGCATCCCTGACCCAGCAGGCTACATTAAAAAAAGATACAAGTCTACACCACTCCTATTTCTGAGAGCAGCTTGTGTTGGTCAAGAAATTGTGGATCAAGTTGAAGCCTCTGTAGAGGAAGCCATCAGCTCTGGAAACTGGATAGATGTAGCAGTAAGCAATCCTTTCAGTTGTTGTTGGATTTATTTATTTTGTCTCATTTTTGTGTCACATGATACTTTATTGAAACTGCAGATATGTATAATGAAAATTCCATGTTGTCAAAGAAGAATATTCAGTTTAAGTAAAATAACAAGTAAAAAGTAATTATTTGCCTTTAAGTTGGTCTGAACAAACAGGGGAAGGACATATCAGTATTCAGTTGATAGATACCTAAGACTAACTTCCATTTCAAAATTAGTGCTAATGTATTCTGCTAGACAGCAATATATTTCTGTGGGGGGTTTTTTGGAAAAAAGTTTAAACTGAACTCTTATGACAGTTTCAGTAAGCAGGAGGATATTAGCCATTTTGTCCTGGCTAAATCCTAATTTTAGGCCTTACAGCACTACTTTGTCGCTTGTAAGGAGGCCTGCTGTTGTTTTGTGTTTGGTGTTACTCTGTATCTGTTGAGCTGCATTTTGAAGAAGTTGCCATGTGTTTTCCCAGAGGTAACACATTCTATAGCAATGTTGATTTGGGATGTTAGAAGATTTAAAATAGTATTTACTCTTAAATTACTAGTTTATTTTTAAAAGTGCAATATATTCTAAATAGTTAACAGATGTCAAATGGGGGGTGTCTGTGGATTGTGTTGATCCACATACAAGTATGTCTGTCCATTCTAGAACAGATTATTGTACGTAAATGATTTTTATTTTCTTTACCCTAGACTCTTCTGCCTAGCTCACTGTCAGTAGAAGATGTTGGGATTTTGCTTCAGCAAGCAATGAGATCTTTAAACAA
The DNA here is from genome assembly GCF_034638445.1 of Ciconia boyciana. Taxonomy (NCBI): domain Eukaryota; kingdom Metazoa; phylum Chordata; class Aves; order Ciconiiformes; family Ciconiidae; genus Ciconia; species Ciconia boyciana. The sequence continues at coordinate 45,116,004 of NC_132936.1, forward strand.
AAATTCTTCAGGTTTAGTCTTCAGTGACACCATTGTGGTCAGTGAGAAATTTCTAAGCAGCTGTGCAGATCTTTTTTCTGATATGATGCAACAGAAAGCTGAAAAGGTACATGTTTTTTTATTGGTCAAGATGCAATATATGTTGAGTGTTGGAGTCTAGTTTATGTGACTTTCCATTTGCTGTTACCATCTCTTTACATCTCATCTGAAACATATCTTAAGAAGAAGGGCAAAAATGAAGAAAAGGTTTGTATATGTAATCAGTGTAATTTACTGTATATTCAGTTGCACTCGGAGAACACCATCACACTAACTGTATGATCAGATGCTGAATTTTGAAGATAAGAGTAAATGTCTCCATGTGTTGCACTTGGAAAACATGTTGTTAGATTAGTATACTTAAAAATGGCCAAATGGCTTAAATGTTTATGTATGTATCTTTTGTTGCTGTGTGTATCTTTTTGCTATTAAGTGCATGTTCTTCATTTTAGGAAATGAAAAATAACAACCCTGTTAATTTAATCATTGAAGAAGATTTAAAACAGGCTTCTGGTTTAGAGAATTCATATGCTAATAAAAAAGACAAAAAGGATGAAAGAAGAAAGAAAGCAACAGGTAAGGCATCAATATTTAGCTTGAGCCAAAAAAAAAAAAAAAGAGGCTTGTTTAGCAGTGGGAATATTCAAATATAAAGTTACTATATTTTGTAGTCCATTAGTTGCCTCCAGTCCATTGCTGAGGATATTTAAAAAATAATCCAACCACTTCTCATCATTATACCGTAGGTGTAGATATATCTAAGCTATGTCTGTGAGAACTAATTTCAGATTTAGAAGTGCAGAGGAAGTACCATAAAGATATCTTGAGTTAATCCAACACAAGGCAGCTGGCTTTAGAAGCAAGGAATCCATGTTCATTTATCAGTGTGTACGGTGTGGTCACATAAGATTGAGTGGCGCAGTGAGGACTGACCATACCAGTATTAGCTCAGGGACCTCTGTACCATTTCTTATTACACAGTCTGGATACAGTCTTACTCCCCACTTTTCAGGGATCCAGGAAAATGAAAATATTTCTTAATAGTCTTGAGAAGTTAATTCCAAAATCACTCTGTCTAAATTGAGAAATGAGGTATTAAGATGGGTTTTTTTGGAGAATACGGTACATCTTTCCTGAGAATCCCATGCCAGACAATTTTCTGTTGTTTGCACGCAGTTTGTACACACAACAGTTATTTGGAGATTCACACAGTTTACTTCAAGGTATATTCTGGGTTAAATTAATCCCAAGCCTTACTCCATTTGTGTGGTGGCTGTTTGGAATAGATTTTAATCTGAGGAAGAATAAAAATGTTTTAACTCTTTCAAATCTTTCTTTTTATTTGTAATCTTTCAAATTATTCAGAATAAAGACTGAATTTTCAGTCCCAAAAACTTTATGTGGCTCTTGTGTTGCTACAGCACAGCTGAGCAATCTATGTTGAACTTGCATGCAGAGTTTTATGTGCTACTGAAAGTGACAGAATTAGAGCACTGATGCATCTAGCTTAATTGAATATACTCATCTGCAAAATAAAACCTTATATTCTACTCTTAAAAAGGCCATGTCTGAGTTGACATGGAAACTAAACTTATTCTTGCAACAAGAGACAGAAGATTTTTCTAGGCCATAACTAAGCCAGAGAAGCTTGAACTTTAATTGAACTGTCGTAAATAGAATGACTTCAGTTTCCAGCCCTCTGAGGAGCAAAACTCTACTGAGCATGTACTCCATGTCTAGACACATTCATATGGACAGGTAACATATGCTGCACCATCAGCAAGCACTATCCTGAAGTGTTCTTTTTATGGACTGTTAGGTGTATTACCTTAAAACAATCAACATCACGGTGTAAGGATGAGATGTTGTTATTGTGTATTGGCAGAATGTGGCCAATGTCACGTTGCCTATCGTAAGGTCTGCGCATGACTATATCAATATCTGTTGTTTAAGTGTAACCTGACATGGCATAGTGTTAATGCAGTTCATACAAATATGGATTCTGCCATGTATTGGATTAATGAAAACTTTCAAGATGTATTCTCTATTGTCTATTTATAACACCATTTGCAACAGTCTGTTACAAACAAGTATCTGTAGAGGCATGTACTCTTGAAATCGTTTCTGTAGGTTACAGTCCATGTATCCTGTTGTCATAAAATATGGCTTTTCTGGCAGTAGTCTCTCTTGGTTCATCTCTCTCTGGATAAGGTCTTGACTGCAGATTGCAGCTTTTTCTGTATGGCTGTTAAAGTGGAATACAGAATAAAGGGAGCTTGTTTCCAAAATAACTAGTGTATTCCACAGTTGACAAACAGTTTATATCTGCTCAGCTGAATGCAGTCACATTTCAAATAAGCTTGTGAAAAACTTAGAAAACAACTCTTTCATTTTTTTGGAGAGGTCACAAACTCAGAAAGTCTCACAAGTACACCATCCGCTTCTAGCTGCAGGTGAACTAGTTTGCTGTTCCTGCAAAGCAATGCTTAAAAGCCCATCTATAGCACGTAACAGATGCAGTTAGCTTTGTGAGTAGTAGCCTCATGTCTTTGTGTTTCCTTTTCTTAAAGGATAGTACTATTACATAATGTAGTTATTTGAAATCTTGGAGCTTATATTTAAATGGAAAAATAACTACTTTCTCAAGACTTAGTGCATGTATAGAACCAATTCTGGAGTTTAGATTTCTTTCAAGTGAAAAAAGAAGGGAACAAGCTGTGAAAAAGGAAACAAAGAGCAGAAGAGTTTACCTTTTGGAGAGGGACTGTATTGCAAATTGAGATTCTGTTTGCAGTGTGAATACATGGATTATGGGACCTATTAACTAAGTAATTTGTTATGTTTGTCAGAACTAGAACATCTTGTTGCTTTATCGTCATCTAGGAGTAGTCAAAAAAGAATTAGTGTTCTAGTTAATTGAATGCTTGCTTCCAAGAATATTTTGGATAAATGCTTACTACATAGGATTCTTTCTCTGAAAGTTAACAAAGTTACATTATCTGTAATATTTTTTAGTAGCTCAGTTATTCAGCATCACTGAATAAAAATGCTAAATGTTTACTAAGATGCTATTTTCAGTCAACAGAAAATGTTACTGTTACATTTATTACATTAATGTTACTGTTACATTAATGTTACTGTTACATTATGTAACATTATGAAAATGTTACTCCTGTTACATTATGGATACTCGTATCTCATCTATTTTCAGTTGGGAAAAGATACTGCTCTTTTTTTTTTTATGCTATGTACATTTGATATGATTAGTATTTGTGTTTATTAATGACATTAGCTTAAACAAAGCTTTGACTTAGTTGCCTTTTTTTCTTAAGAATGAAACTTACGGCCCTAAGATTCTGGAATATGTATTGTAGGTTACATTAGAATCAGGTTGTGTTTTTTAACTTCAGCTTTAACGAGTAACACAGCTGAATTACCATAATATTGTGAACTTTTCTAAGTGCTGCAGCTTTACTGTGTACTAAGCAAATAATTCTCCACCAGAGGGCAGTGGAAGCATGCGAGGAGGAGGAGGTGGTAATGCTAGAGAGATCAAGATTAAGAAAACCAAGAAGAAAGGGAGAAAGGATGCTGACAGTGATGAAGAGTCACAAGTAACTAGCACAGGTTTGTCTTTTATTTTGGGCACTATCTATTCACACTGACATGTTTTTATCACTTGCTTTTCCACATCTCTGTTTTTCCCAACTGTATTGATAAGGTCAGGTAAAATATCAAAGAAGATGAGAATACAGTTTAGTTAGAATTGTGTCAAAGGATATGATGTTGCTATTTAAATGAAATGGACATACCGTATTCACTGAAAAGTATAACTTAGTCTTTAAAAAAGAAATTTAAGTAAAGAAAATGAGAGCTTTTTTTTTAATTATTTGATTTTATGTAGGAAATGCCTTAAATTTCAGGATGAATGTTATACTTAGTTTCTTAACACGTGTTGAATAGTGTATGATAAATAGAGAAGTTCTCATCCAGTTCCAAAGCTTAATTAGATTAAATTAACAAATCATAGCAATGAAACAGTACTTAGGTGTTTTTTCTCATAGCAGTTAAAATACACAGTCAAAATAAAGTTTTAGTATTTTAGATTCATAAGATAATAAGATTCATCTTGTTTAACTGAGACTTCTACATCTGAGCTAGGTACCTTTATAACTATTGACTTTGTAATGGATGAAAGTAGGTACTTTGAAGACCTAGTCTGTCTCACTTGTTTTAGATGTATATTACAGGATAAGTTTGAATCGAACCCTATTGGTGCCCATTTCTCTACCTTTACTGTTAGGAGAAGGAGCATGGATGGCTTCTTCAGAAGCAAACACCTACATTGTTAGACTTTTAGCAAACAGTGGTTGCAAATGAAACAATCGTAATTATGTGTTACTTCTTTTATTTGATGGAGTACCAGAAATGAGTGCTTCCATTTTATATATAGTATCTAGACTTTCAATACCGACTGAAAAATACTTTTAAACATGGTGTTTGAAGTTGTGGAGTACAGCATCTTAATTTTGTATGATACTACTCTCATAGATTACTGTAATTCACATATAAGTGAAGTTATTTTTCAGGACTGCTCAGTTACTGAGTAAAACAGTGTTAAATCATCTTTTTTTTGGTGTAGCCTTTCATGTTTTACAATTGTTGCTATATTGTAATAAATAGATTGAACCAAAATCCCAAGATAAATTCAGATGTAACCATTCAAATATAAATAAGACCATTCCAAAACTTGATTTAAGCTCCTTTTCCACCTGTTTATGTAGCCTTGTATGTTGTTCACTGCTACTGTGGCACAACTAGGAACATCACTGATTTCCTATTCAGCTCAGTTCAAAGAAATAAAACCTAAGAAAGACAAGTGATGCAAATGAAAAACAATTGCTCACCACCAACCGACCAATGCCCAGCCTGTCCCTGAGCAGCAGTCCCCACGCCCAGCTTTCCCCTAGTTTATATACTGAGCATGACGTCATATGGTAGGGAATATCCCTTTGGCCAGTTTGGGTCAGCTGCCCTGGCTGTGCCCCCTCCCAGCTTCATGTGTATCTCCTGCTTTCTCAGTCGGTAGAGCATGAGAAGCTGAAAAGTCCTTGACTCTGTGTAAGCACTGCTCAGCAATAATGAAAACATCCCTGTAGTATCAACACTGTTTCCAGCACAAATCCAAAACAGCCCCATACTAGCTACTATCAAGAAAATTAACTCTACCCCAGCCAAAACCAGCACAACCTGGTTTATGCTGCATCTGGAACATGGAATGACTGTGCTTTTCTGGTTCCCTGTCATCATCCTGATCTCATTCTTATATGTAAAAACTAAATTCTGCAGCATGCAGATAAACTTCATATTTTGTCCAAAACCAAAATACAGATGCACTAATTCATATGCATTTACCAGCAGCATGTAAGTTGAATTTATTACTGGAACTTCTTGTCTGTTTTAGTATTCTTGCTTTATCATGTCTCAAATTTTATACTGTAACCTCAAGTTTAGGATACTCTCTGTTACGTGACTGTGTACCTTACTAAATGGGGTTTAAAAAAAATCCAACAACCTTGTGAAATCCTTCAAATAGGAACATTCTGTTCAGTTTTGGCATTTTCAAAAACTATTTGGTCTTGGTGACATCATTGTTTCTGAACTAATGGATGGGCCAGGCCGTTTGAAATGTCTCACCAAAAATGCGTGTCCTCATACAATACTTAGGTTGCCTACTACAGAAAATAACTTCTAAGTGATCAAAAGACAAATTTTGCCAGTTTTTCATATGTGTAAAATTCAACCGTTGTGTGTAGTCATCCCTGTTTTTGCATTGTTGGTAACGCGCTTCTGTGGAGGTTTGGACTTTGAGACATTTCAATGTCTCATGCCACAGAGTAACTGCAGCAAAACTAAATATAATGTTTTCTCAATGAATGTTTCTCATGGCTGCTATAGGTAGGAATAAGCAGCTGGAGTTCCCTTTCATGTCACAAGAGGAAATTCAGGATGTTTTAAAGACCCACATGCAGGATTGCCCTGAAGAGCTTATTACAGAACTTGCTGAACATCTAATAAGGTAATTTCAGTAATTCAACTGGAGTTAGAAAGTCTGTGATTCACTTCAGATGAATCTTCTCTTCAGTCTGTTTTCTTGCTTAGAAAAAAATGTTTTGCTGATGGAAGTGAACCACAATATTCTTTGTCTGTACAGCTCCATGTTACGTACTTGCTTACGTATTAGAAAGCGATGCTGACACAATAATGAGAAATAATGCTTCTGCTTAGTAGTAGGTGGTTCTGTGGCCTTTGTCAGCAAGCATATTTTCAGGTTCATGGGTGTATTTCCACCCCCTTACAGTGATCCATGTTGGGGTTTCACCAGTCCCATCTTCTGTACAGCCCTTGGTATATGTTCATGTTCTTTGTCTTTTGTGGCTCCGCTGGTACCTGTGTGAACTGGGCAATAAGCTAGGTCAGCAAACTGTTCTAATCAAAGATGAATAACTTCTTTTAAAAGATGTTCCATACAAGAGAGAGGATGTGAATATGCGTGTTCAGGGCAAAAAGGACGATAGGGCTGTAACAGCCCAAGCTTGAATAAACTTGGAGTGCAATGGTAACGGCATCTTTAGAAGAGCCTGTGCTATTTTAGTGTAACTGAAGTCTTGCCCTCTAACAGCTCTCATTGATCTGAAATTTGTCCACAGACCCCTGACAGAGTTTGTGAATAGCATTGCTTCTGGAGATCTTTTCTATCTTTCATCTTTTTCCCATTTAGGAGTTGTTACAAGTTAAAACCTTGGCAAGCATTTACATACCATGCATACTGTAACCAATAGTACCTCTGCAATTACAAAAGTACATTTTACTTTCCTGGTGCTTTTTTTCCTGATTTCAATTATTTGCTTTTTGTTTATCTCACCACTCTGTGGCATTCATGTCGCATTCATTTACTGTGTAATGAGGTAGCTTTCTCTGTTGCTGATATATTTGGAAAAACCTTCTACAGTTTTACACTTTGCTTAATGTTCCCTTTTTCTCCTTTCTTCTTCCCTATTCTAAGACCTTTAACAAAAACTTATCAGGAAGTTGTACGTTCTGTTTTCACGTCTTCAACATCTGCCTCTGGAGCTAGCAGAAGACAGACTATGAAGGACTTGCAGGAGGAATTCTCAAACTTGTACAACAACATTCGGTTATTTGAAAAGGGAACAAAGCATTTCACAGGTACAATAAATGTATACTTTAAAAAATGAATATGCTCCTTCAAGGGAGTTGAATTTATTCGAGAACCTACATTCAAGGTCAAAGAAGAGCAGCAGTTTAAAAAGGAAAAACTTAGAGATGTGTTTACACTGCCTAACACTGACCTTATGCTGGAGTGCATTGTTTTGCACACTTACTGAAATACGTTCTTTATTTCATATCTATAGCCTGTTATATCTTCTGTCAAGATAATTGTGGGTTCTTGTCCTTCCTTCCAAAGTGTTTGCATCCCATCCCAGGTTTTAGTGTCTGGGGGGAAAAAAAAAAAGAAAAAAAAAAATTAGTAAGCTTACTTCATTCTGTCACCTGTGCCACTAATGAAAAAATTGACTACTACCTGATTCTAAGAAGCCCCTGTTAAAACCTCTTTCAGGTTTGATAGTGAAAGTAGCTGCTCTTTGAGGGTAGTTTTTCAAAAAGGTGTAGATTCATTTTGCAGTGGGTTACTTTGTAAGGTGTCTTCTTTAGCTACATATATTTTGTGACAGAAAAGTAGCATTAGGAAAATATTGTAGACATTTCCAAGATGCTCTGCTGTATTCAGTTTTCTTCTAGAACTTTCCCTGCAGAAAACTTATAACTAAAGGAAACACTAGCAAAAACCCCCAATATTCCTATGTTTAGGAATAAATGGAATTATTTCTCATTAGCCTCTCTTCTTGTACATGTGTTCTGTAGCCCCTTTTTTCTAAAATTCTACTGTTTCAGTTTTGAAGTCATGTGCCTGCTCTTCTGTTTTACTGTTTATCCTGTAGACTTTTCCTTTACATACTTTTTCCTTGTTGATGGATAGCAGTGGTTGTTCGTTAGTGGTTCAGGAGGATTGTACAGGGACTAGTTTACTGTTTATGCAGGTACACCTTTGAAATACTAACAGTGCATTAAAATGCGCTTAGAGACCTGAAAGCTCACATTTTTCACTGAAGAATGTTCCATAAGCAACTGCAAATGAGGGATGTTAGCTTCATGTATCCAGATGACTTTCTCATACTACTCATGGTTGATAGAGTCCACATTATAGGAAGTCCTGTGATAACTGTCATAGGAATCAGATAACTATAATAAGTTCCTTTTAATCGCTTATTTCTTTTAACAGATGAGACTCAGACTAACCTTGCCAAACACCTGTTGAAGACTGTCTGTACTGACATTACAAATCTTATTTTCAACTTCCTAGCATCTGATTCAATGATGACAACAGAAAATTATTCTACAATCACAAGTGAGGTACACAGATAACAGCTCCTTTTTAACAGTCTCAAGTAGATTAGTGATGTTTATTTAATATTTAATTACCTTCTGTTTAAATATGCCTACAGCTAAAATGGTAATTAATATTACAGATTACTTCCATTCTTGTCTCATCCAGGTCCGGACCAAGATTTTAGGTAAATTGCCAGAAGACACCAAAGGTCCTTTAATTAAACTGCATAGTTCTCTGAATGGCAAGGTAAAGTGATCCAGAATCTTTGAGTTCAGATTTTCCATTCTGCTGATACAATGCTAATAAACAGCTGACATACATAGTGTAGTACATAACTGCTGCTGCTGTGAAGGGTGAAGGCAAAATAATCTTTTGAATTTGTGTAAGTCAGTGAGAGTAAGTACATTTTCATATCTGTGAATTTTAAGAGGTAAAAAGGTGATCTTACATTTTGATACTGATAGTCACCTAGCTCTTTGCTTCCAGATGGAATCCAGTATATCTTTTATGTGCACGTGAGAAAAACAAAAGCTGAGAGAGAATCCACAATTTGAAGTGGTTGATGTTTCTTGTGTTTTGTTCCAGAAGTTCCTTGTATTTTGTTCCAGAAATACATGGGATTGTTCTCCCATGTATTTCTTAACTAGTATATTTCTTAACTAGTAAAATCCTGGATGTTTAAAAAAAACACTTCAGATTATGGCAGTCTAAGTACAAAGAAAAGTAATTTATTAGTTCTTTTATGCAAAAGGCCATACTGATATGTTTCTTAAGAAAAAATAGATCTGTAAATAATTGTAGAACATGTATTCCTTTTTTAATTCCATTTTTTAGACTAATGGATTATAGTTTGTTCTAGTTTTTAAGTATATGAACTATTGGAAGATTAATAAAGTTAATTTCTACTAAATACTTTTTACTTTCTCTTTTGTTCCATAGTTTATTCCAAATGTATTCACAGTCATCCGTTCATGTGATTAATTGTGAACAGTAGTTAAACTTTTTAATAATCTGCTAACACAGATTAAATATTTATATCATTTTTTAATAGAGTGTAGAAGATTTTCTTTCATGCCTTGATTCTGCAGTGGATATTTGTGGTATTATGGTGAAAAAAGGAGACAAAAAGAAGGAAAGGTACCTTAATTTTATTTATTCTATGCATAGTATGTGAAATGTAGCTCTGTTGCTGCACAAATGTTAGATGGTTAGTTTGGTAGCAGTCACACGGAATGTGTAAGTAAGAGGCAGTCTTTCTTTCCAGATTGTTTAACTGAAAAATACAAAGTCAAGCAGTCCTAATTCCATGGGAGAAGGAGGAGGGGAGGATTCATATTTAGCTAATTTGCTTGACTCACTGCTTACTACAACACAGTTTATAAATTCTTTAGGGGGCTTCCAAAATCTGAGCTACACCAGTGCTAGCTTTTTTCTTTTTTTTTTAATGTGGAATTTCACGTAAAGAAATGGTCAGTCAGAGGAGAAAATTAAAATTAATTGAAGTTAGATGTGTTTTAGAGTGTATTATCAACTACTATGAGACAAAATGATGAACATATTTTTATATAATGTATTCCTGTTCCTTTAGGCAAGTCCTGTTTCAGCATAGACAAGCTCTGATTGAACAGCTAAAAGTCACCGAAGATCCAGCTCTTGTTCTGCACCTGACATCAGTACTGTTATTTCAGTTTTCAACCCACTGTATGCTTCATGCACCAGGAAGATCAGTACCACAGATCATTAATTTCCTAAGTGGCAAGATCCCAGAGGTATTCCTTTCTAGCTTTTTAAGGGGAAACTACCTTTTTTTATGACACAACATAAAAGTTGTGCCTTATACTATTTCTGCTGCATAAGACTGGCACCCTTGTGTTTCATGTCTAATTATTACTTTATGTACAGAATACACAATTTCTCTGGTCTGTATTGTATTTCAAACCTATCATTTCAGGGGTCTGTCTTCAATATTTTTTTAATAAAATTAAAAATCAGGCTGTTATTAGTACTGTAGCTTTTGCCTTTATCCATAGAGACAGCTATGTACTGGGGGTTGTTACAATTCTTATAACTGAAAATTTTACACTCTCTTTCCTCCCAGCTAGAGCATGGTTGCTTTTTAAACTTTTCTAATTCAGTTTTAAAGAAAGATATACCTTTTCAAAAGTAAACATATTGAAATTCTATATTCTAAACTGTCAAAATTGGTGATGTTTACTAACTGCATTGCTTTCTTGCTTCAGTCGATAATTGTCCTATTCTTGCAGCATGGATGCACTTTCATTTTTCTGCCTCTTTGAATGTCTCTCAGAATTTAGGTTGCAAAATACCTTGATAGAAATATATTTATGTATCACTAACCCTCTTTAGGCAAGAATGGGACAATGCCTTTTTAAAAATTTAATCTTTAATTAAAGATCTGTTTACCTTCTCCATAACATTGACATTCCTTTGTTTTGTTCTGGTTTTTTTTTTCACCTCAGGATCAGCATTCTCTGTTAGTCAAATACCAGGGATTAGTAGTGAAACAATTGATCAGCCAGACTAAGAAAACTGAACATGGAGACAGTGACACAACAGATAACCTGGAAGAGGAGGAAGGAGCAGATACCATTCGAAAAGAGCTCCAGGAAATCACTACCTCTATCAAAGATCTTGTTCTCAGACCTAGGAAATCTTCTGTAACAGAGGAATAAAATTATTATTCAGTGCATCCACATCCATGATACAGTCAGATTTTATTTTTTTTATCCTGAAGGGAAGGATAGCAGAAAATGCTTGACAAACTTTAAAATTTGGCTTCTAACAATTGCAAATCACAGCCAGGGAACACAGTTGTTGAGTGATGGTGGCAAATGGAGTTTCGTTACGTACTACTACAGTGTACATGTAACACACATTAAACGTAGATGTGACAGAGCACGGTTGTGGACGGTTTGGGTATGAAATTAGTGTTTTTTAATTAGCACCTTCATGTGAGGCCTCAAGAAATGGTTATTCTTCAAATAACAGTGTGTTCTGTTCCATACACACACAGGCTTATAGTTTTACTTCTCTAATTTGGATTCATAGTGATCTAAGGATTGCATATAAGTGTATATAAGCCTGTATATCTTAATTTCAAATACTAGTTTTGAAACATATACTGATACCTAATAGTATACCAATGAAAGGCCATCTTTAATTTTTATATCATTAGTGGAAGTTTTCAGCTTCTGTTCGCTGGACCTCAACAGGAAAAACATTGAGTACAAGCGTCTATTGCTAAACTTAAGAGAAGTGACCCAGTACTAATGTGAGTTTCTAAAGGTACTGAAAGCTTATGAAAATCAGCACGCTCATGCTATTAATGTATTCTGTTAATGTCCGTAACAGCAGTTCATTTAAAACGTAATTCAGACAGAGGAGGTGATACCCTTTTGCATTGGTATTTTGGGAGTGGATAAATACTGTTATGCCTGCCATATTTTACATGCTATGTGTTCATTCAGCGGACTTGCTGAGTTCTTAGACCAGTTCCCATAGCAGTTAGAAGCACTTGCTTGCATTCTGTCAGCTCCTTCAGAGAACTTGTGGTATTCTGTTTATCCTAAGTTTCTTGAAAAGAATTTAGTTTATGATCTTTCTATGTAAACTTTATAGACCAAAATATTGGCTAAAGTGTTTCCCTCAAGATTTTTACCAGCCTTATTTTTACATGAGTGGTACTTTATGTCTTCAGGAAAGTGGAAAAATGTGTAAAATAGAGTTCTGCCACTATTAATGACATAATTCTTCTATCTCAAATATACTTCTAACTTATTTTTAAGAGAAGATAGTTTTCAAACCGGAAATATTTTAGTTGTATTAGTTCAGTAATGCCCATTGATTTCATGTGTGTAATTTCAGGTTTTTGCATAAAATCGAGTTTGAGTAGTAAGACAAGAAATAGAGTTCTTTTCACTAAAAATGTCATTCATCCATTCTTGCCAGAATTCTTTCATGCTGAAAGAAAGCAAATTTTGTGCAAGCCCTACTCTGTTCAAATATTTCTGTTTTCCAACAGTTCACGTATTCTATAAGCTTAATCATAAATATACCCAAGCCTGAAACTGCAACAAATGAAAGCTGAAGAGGCCAAGTATGGAAGCTCAGTAACATATTAACCAAGGTTAACTTAATTTTGGTAAGGTAAAAAATTGAATTTTATACATATATAAAAGGCAATAATGTTTAACAATGTTCACATCAATGCTGATCTTTTACCAACTGTAAGGCAAAACAGTTTGCCAGTTGTGAGGCAGAAGCAAAGGTAGTTGTTTCTCTTTCCTTGGCTGAAGGCTATCATAGCTGACAGTAAAGGACAATGAGGAGTAAGAGATGAAAAATATTCAGGCTGTTTAACTTTGTTTAAGAAATAGAGTTTGCATACAGGGAATAGGTTTGATTTCTTGTTATTTAGCCAGAATAATTATTAAGTTCCTATACTGAATGTAAACAATTTTATATGACATTGAGCTATTTTGTAAATAATATGCCATGTGACATTCTGTATGCAAATATGAAATTATTTTAATAACATTAAATGAAGTATTTAAAATGCATTCTGTTGACTTAACCAATGGTTGATCATCTTACAACTTGCAGCTTTCAAACAGCAATTGGTAATATGCACCATTTGATTTAACATGCCATTCTGAGTGTCCCTGTATTTTTGTTTGATACTGTTTTGTGCTGGAATAATAATGAAGTTATTATAAAATTTACTATATCATGTGTTAGACTTGCTATATTGTAGCCAATGTTATAAGGATGATAGAAAAAATATATTCTTTGAAATATGTATACGAGGGAAGATACGAGGGAAGCACTAAAATTCAGAGATATCCTCTGGCTACTAAGAGAATTCAAGGAGACAGAGGTTGGAAAACCTTCCCAGATATTTTTGTTGTCACTTAGATGTGGAAAATCAGTCTTTATGATATAAAAGTATTTTGAAAGAGAAAGAAAAGGAATATTCACAATTTCCTGAATATTTTGCTAATTCACGGGTTTTTTCCTCTCCCTAGGAAGAATGTATGCAGGAGGAAGAGTAATCTTGTCTTAGAAATTAGAGGTTCAGTTCAGAAAACAAAACTGCCCTTTGGAATATCTAGGAAAATGAAAGGCAATACAAAGCATACAAATTAATGCTTTTACTTTGGTTTTAAGTTTCTGGTGTCAGCCTCTCATTGCCCTTCACCTATGTTATTTAAACACCACGATTATATTTGTATAGACTCATAAAGCTGACATGTATATATGCATGTATGTATATATATACAACTATTTATAACCGGGCATCTCATAGCGTCATTTGCTGCTACTCCCAGCAAATTGGAATGGGTGCATTAGCCATAGGTAGAATAATACCTTTCTCAGCAACAGCCTTTCCTTTCCTTGGCAAACTGTGACTTTTGTAGCTGGCTATTTGCGGGTCTGCTGGAAATAAGCAAACTGTTGCTCTGTTAGAACTTGCAGCCTTCTTTCCAATTCTCTTGTTTCACAGCTTCTTTAAAAAAAAAAAATGGCACAAGTTTCTAAGTTAAAGTTTCTTCTTTTAAAAAAAAAAGTGGCACAAGTTTCTAAGTAGGCTACTCATGCAGTGGTTGCTCCTTGAATTTTTTTTTCTAATAAGTAACAGTTACATTTTTCTTAGGCCAGGAAAATTGAAATTTCTACAAAACTGGGTAGATTTTGGGGGGTTTTTTTAATAGGATGTTTAGGACTCTTGCAGAAGATACAAGAGTGACTGTACTGGGTCAGATCAAAGGTCTGTGTAGTCCAGTATTGTGTCTCCAGCAGGGGACAAAAGTGGATGCCTAGGGAGGAATGTAAGAACAAGGCATGTAGTAATTTTTCCCTTGAGTTCTTTTTGAGCCTCCAAATATGTGCTGCTCAAACTTTTTGAACGATGATTGTACTTTAAACATAGAAAATAGCAATTATCTGAAGCTTTTGGATAAACAGGATACTTGTGAGAGCAGAATTCCTTTCTCTGCGGACCCAAATAACAGCACATATTCAGTAAATGCCAAAGACATTTTCTCAGGAAAACAATTTATTTATTTATTTATTTATTTATTTATTTTAGGGATTGTTAAGGAATTACGTATTTTCTCAGGAAAACTATTTATTTATTTATTTATTTTAGGAATTGTTAAGGAATTACGTATTTTTTTAATTAAAAAAAAAAAATCTGAATTGGGAACAGCAACTTGAGTAGTTTAAAGAGAAGCACCATTTGGTTGATGAATTTCCCAAATCCTCAATATGAAGAGGAAGCTAGGTCAAGACAGGTCATGTCTGGGGTCAGATGAAATAAGCTGCTTTCTGTTTCAGGAAGTTAAGGAAAAGACGGGGAGACATCATCTAACTGATACTCTGAAGAAGCAGCAAAATTTTTGTTGACCTCTTCAGTTGTACTTAAATTCCACCTCTTGGCAAAAACTCTGATTCTGTTTTAAATGCTTTTCTGGGCATGTCTTCTATTAACAGAGTTATGATCTCTGTCTACAGTTAGACAAATTTGAGGATAGTCTTTGAAGTTTAAGGGAAGTGATATGCTGGAGGGGGTGTCTGTAATTCTCATCCTTTCTGGAAAGAATGTATTGCGTTAGAAGTATTTTTAAGTGTCATTAGCTCTTTTGACAGATCTGTTTGGCTAATACTTTTGTCTTGCTCTGATTTGTGAACTTCAAAAGGTACTTGGTCAAGATTGTACTTCCAGTTTTCTCTTTCTGGAAGTAAAGGCAAGAGGAAGCTATTCATGATTCTCATTCTGGACTCAAATTCACACCTAACTTCTCCTCTCTCTTCTCAATCTGCAAAAACCACAAGCTTGAAAAGTGCTTGGTATAAATAAAGCTCATATAAAAATAGGAGGAAAGAGTTCAATCTAGTTTAAGTATATGACAAAATAAGTGTCTGCAGAGGTTTAATAAACCAGTCAGCCACTTTTTGGCCAATTCTTGGCAATAATAATCAGAGGATCAGTCTTAATTGCAAGATACTACCTAGACACAGATAACCTCCAGAACATGTCCAGATTTGGCAATTTTACCAAAGTCTTCAGGTAATGTAATACATCTTTAAACCATTTAAACATTTCCTTCTTTCTTCTATCTGCAATGTAAAACAGCTCCCACCCACTTGACATTATAGACTAAATGATTCAGATTTATTGGCTCTTGGTTGTGGAAAAATCTGCCTGGAGGTCAGTTGTGGTTCATACCACAAGCAGCCATCCTTTTTTTCATTCTGCGTAACTTCAGCCTGCATTCTTAAATGGACACAATATCCTTACTTTCAGCTGTGATCGGTTAAAGGTCTGCATAGTCTTATGCAAAGTATAAGCACTTCTGTATGCTCCATGCATGCGATAGACTGTCTGTGAAAGTTAGCTGGCCCCTGTTCTGTCCAAGCAAAAAAGTAAAAGAGAGGACTGCACTTCAAAGAAGGACAGAACTGAGAAATACTGAGAGGGAACCGAGAGGAGGCCATTGCTGCCATATGAACACCTTCCTGCCTGCTGGAAGAGCTGCAAATTGTTCCAGCCCAGAAATTGCTTTAATAGTGTCAGAGGAGTTTTGCTGGGTCCCTGAAAGTCTTTTCTGAAATTGGAAGTGTTTCTCCTTGCCCCCCATTTCCTGTACACAACAGTCAGACTTTAGTAATCACGACTTTTCTATTTCTTTTCCGATTTACAAGCCCACATGATGTCTTTTGGATTCATTATGCATGGACCAAAGTGTATCTGGGAATGAATGATGACCCATCTTTTTTTTTCTTTTTTTCTTCTTTTTTCTTTTTTTTCCTATTTTTTTTTTTTTTCCTTTTTGTACTAAACAGTTTGGCGCTTTGGGGGGGTTTTAATTCTTCGGTTTTTTAACAGAAGTGCCTTTTTCCTTTTGACAACTGTCTGAAATATGTTCCTTTAAGAACCTCCTACATGGTATGTATTTGCAATTTGTAAACACAGTATGTCAAAGAATGATTTGATTCAGTGGTGAGGCAGCCAGCTATTTGCATGTCATGAGGTCTAAGGGAAACAAACTGACCCTCAGCCTTCCTCCATCCAGCCAAATTCTGATGGGACCCTCAAATAGCTCTGGCAAAGTGTTCTGTTTCTTTTGGACTTGATGAATGCTTGTTTCTGTGAAGACGTGTCATTATTTCTTCCTTTATTTTGCTGCACAAGTTACCAAGAGAAGCAGCTTAAAACCAAATGTGAGTATTGAGGCTCTTCTCCATTATTCCTTTATTTGATAATGTTTAAATGGGGTAGTATACAAAGTACCTAATTTAACATTTTGAGCAAGTAAGCAGGAACTTTTCAGACACAAAACTGCAAATTAAATTAGATGCAGAATTCTACACATCTAGCAAAAATTTTTATTTTGTGTACCAAAAGAAATACCACACATTTTTGGATGCAATTGTTTTCATTTTATTAATTGGCTCACTCATTAATTTACGGGAAGATTGTTTGGCGTTTCCTTTGTAATGAGATGAGGATTCATTTTGTTTACTCCAAAGAACAAGCCAACAATAAAAGTGTATGCTGTTTCCTGTGGCATTTGAATCACCATTTTTATCTCTTAGCAAGCTTTCATAGCTATTTGTTGTTGCAAGAAAACTTTCTAGGTAGTGTCTTTTCTGATAAGGTAAGTAACTTGTTTCTAGCATAACTAATTTTAACGCCTAACATGGATTGTTCTTGCTTTTTATTGAAGTAAAACCAGTTTCCAAGCTGGTGTTTATAGCAATATTTTGACTTGTTATAAAAATCAAGTATAATCTCCAAATTCTCCCTCTGTAAGACACTTTGTTTTATCTTTCAGCTATCACATTTTTAGGATCATAATTTTGGTTTGGAATTTGAAGGGAAAGAGTAGTATTGAAAGGATATACCACTTTTTACTGAAATGGTGCTGGAAATGTGTGCCTATATTGCAGAATTAAAAAAGAAGTATGGGCAAAGGTGGAAATATTCCTTAAATTAAAGTTTATGTATATTAATTGTACTGCTACCTGATTTCATAATGGCAGTCTTTTTGATAATGAGGTTAAAATAAAATTTGGACAAAACTATCAAGTATAATTTCCAGTTCAATAATACAAATGTTTGAAAATATATTTCTTTAACTGTCCCTGTTTTCAAAAGATTTGGTTTTATATATGGAGCTGGGCACAAAATCTCTTACATTTAGAAAACACGTCTCAGGTGTCTTTTTTTGTTTGTGGTTAATACTTTCACCCATATTTTTCTTCCGTTTGTGTGATGAGTTGACATTTCTAGAGTATTTTAGCAGAATAGGCTTTAACGGATTTAATATATTAACGTTATAACAGATTGCTGATGGTCTTGCCATGTAATTTTATTGCAGTGTCACAGAAGTCACTTTGATTCAAAGTTGTATAATTGGTAGAAACTTAAGATGACATACTAACCTTCTTGTAAGATTAGAGCAAAATGAAATCAAAAGCTGCTTGAAAGAGATTCTGATCAGTTGTGACCTATGGTATCTCCAGGTTATTTGCAGGCAGTCATATTTTATGAAGTGTATATTTTTGGTTGACTTCCTAAGACACGTTCTGTGGGCTATATACCAATAAGCCCACCTTTCTTCATTTTTTCCATATCTGAGTTTTATTTCTCAAAAGAAGTTAAAAACTTTTTGTATTGCCTAACCATGGACAGACAGAAATAAATGTGAAAATCTTAACCAGCGTGCTTCCAAATGTCAACCCCAAAATCAGAGGGTGAAATTCTGACCCTGTTCGAATGAGCAGCCCTCCTATCGACTAAACAAGCTCTAGATGCTATTCAGGCTTTTAGATCGCCTGGGGAATAAAACTGACCTGAGTTTTTCTGCACACTTCCCTGCCAGTAAAGGGTAAGATGATGTCTTATGACTAATTCTAGGATGCTCATAAAATTAACGATTTGCAGTTCAACTGTTCTATTAAAATCTCTAGAGCCCCAGGTCTGGAAGTTGGCATGGCAAAGGGCTGCTGATGCTCCACTTGCGCTCCTGCAGCGGAATTCATTCTTCTGGGAACAGGCGCGCAGCTCTAGTGAGAAAGGAGGCTGTGAACTCATTTCATACATTTGTATTTTCCTGTAAAATGTAACAGGGATGAAATAAGGATGGTTTTGTAGAAATATGCAAACATTACTCCAAAAACACTGATGAATTAAAAATAAGTTAATCAAGTTCTATAGCAAAGATACAGTGAGGGACAAGACTGTTACAAGGCTAACTAGTCTCCCTTGGTTGCCTCTATAATGATGGCTAATTTAAGTTTCCACTGGTAATCACCCTGGAGAGGAATTTATCTCTCTCTTTTAACTATAAAAAGTGCCTTGTTCATTAGGCTCAGTAGGCTTAGGTTAGCTTTTGTGAATATCCCCATTCTTCTCTGATATTGTACAGTGTACATTAGCTATCATCCCTCCTTGTTTCCCTTTCTTAGACTAAGAGTTTTCTTTGATTCTACTTCATTCATGCTAGTAGATTACTTTTCTTCTCAGCCATGGTTGCCTTTGAGTTTCAATTTTTCTAGCTCCGTATATAAGAACTGGTAAATTCTTGCACATCTCAGCGTATTATGGGCAATGGATCTGAACAGGCTGCCCTAGTTCATTGCTAGCCTCACACTTGGATGCTTTATAACTCGGAAAATTACTCATTTTCCTATAATGTATCTTTGTGCATAGATAGCAGAACTGATAGAAAGAATGACAGAGTGACAGAATGATAGAAAGAGTGACAGAGCATGGTGTAGCTGTTGACAGAGCACACACACAGGAGACCAGAATTCAGTCCAGAGTGTCCTCCAGCAAGTTGCCCTGTGCCTCAGTTCCCCATCTGTAAACTGGGTTTGTTACACTGGGGAGAAAAAAATTAGTTCAAACCAACGTTACCCAAAACTGTCTGGAAACAACCCAAATTGACTGGAAAATCCTTCATAATTAGGAACTCTCTCAACCGCTGTAGCCCTAAGAGGTTTGACACAAAACTGGAAAAATTCCACCCAGAAAATTTTGCGTAAGAATATTAATCATAACCTCAGAGTAATTAATGACAATTGCAAAGTTCACAACTGGAACATTTTATTGCTTCGGCTAATTTTAGAAGTGCTTTCTACCTCCAGCACTGGAGGTTGGCCACCTGGCAACCTTCGTACAGTGTTTTTAACTATCCCGGGCCAGTGCCATGGATACAGCCTGATGAGCGGACCCATCTAATGGCAAAGGCATAGCGACTGGCTTCCTTTCTTCCCACTCCTCCAGGTTTGCGCTCTGACCTTGAGCAAGTCAATTACTTTGCTTTGACAAGTATTAACCTTCTCTGTAGACCAGTATCTCACAGCTGTGTTTTAGGATTACTTTATTATTGTTGTTAGAAAAGCATTCTGAAACCTTTGAAAGGAAGGCTGTAAAATACTTCAAAGTATGAGGTTATAATTCTATTTATCATAAGCCCAGAACAGTATTAGGCTGTAAATCTATTTATCAGGAGCCCAGTCTTCCTCAAGTGAGCCTTCAAGTTTCAAATTCAGCCACATCATGATTCATTTATGTATTATAACATGCCAAATTGTGGCATAATTAGAGTTCTGTGAGTCTGGGATTCTATTTGCATGAAAAAAAAGGAAAAGATTAGAGGAAAAACTGTTTCATGCTGATCTTCTAATTGTCAATCTTTGTTTAGTTTGGTGCTTGAAAATTGAAGACTATTGAGAAACATTTCAAATTAAAAGCTCAAAACATTTTGGTTTTTTTTTTAAATACAGTAGCAGAATTCTTAATTTATTTAATCACTTGCTTAGACTTTTTACTGAAAACATTTACCAAATTTAACATAAATTAGCAGAAAGGACTGGAACTGTATTTGTTCCTTGATACAGTTTCTGCTGCTGCTTACCACTCTCCTCCTCCTCAGACTGACCTTCTCACCCACCGCTGGTCAGAGTTAGGGACTCCGAGCATCAGCTCATATTGAAACCAGTCAATTCCATTCTAGGTTTGCAAAAATGGTTGTTCTGCTACTGCTACGTGTCGGGCTTCACGTCACCACTTGAATAGACTTTACCAGTTTCAGTGGACTCATTGTTCCACAATTTCCTTGAGTTAAATAGCATGTTTTTAAAATGTTCCTAAATGTTAGAAAGGAGTTTCTTCATTCTCACCAAATTTATTCCAGAATTCTAAGACTTTACTGATGGTTTTTATTTGTCTAAGTAAAATGTTGACTGTCTTGGGTGTTCAGATAAACTTTAGCCTTAATTTTCCTTCAATCAGAATAGGGCAATCCTACACTGGAACCAGCTTCTATAGTGTGTATTTATAATCATAGAAAGAAATCCATTCTGAAAGTCATAGTGCCAAAAACAAAAAAAGGACCTTTTCACATGCCAGGACATTACAAAAATCCCAGCAGGGCAGTAACTGAAGGGTCAGTAACCTCACATCATAATAAAGAAAGACAGAATACCATGGTCTAGTCATTACAGGGTCTAATTTTAAATCATAGCCACTTTTAGGAAGATAGACTATGTTAAAATAGAAAGAAATATGTTTAATGTCTGGCACAGAGATTTTAAGGCTTAAGGGAAATGGTAGGATACCCAGTCACATAACTGTTCAGCAGACCTTATCTCCTAAGTAGGCAGAACAGGTAATATAAGAGGCACAAAGATTTCAAGTTCATGGCAAAGGTCGCTGTCAGGACATGAACAGAACCCAGGGCCGAGTCTCTCTAAGGACTGGCTGATGTTGCTGCTCACAGGACGCGAGGATTGAAGTTAAAACAGAGTTGATGCCATGACATACTCTATCTTGTTTGACGGGGCATTATCTACTCAACTGCTCAAGACTCAAGAGGTCTTCAGTTAACATTTTTTTCCTGGTTAATGGATGATGCACAAAGCCACATATTTAAAGAAAAGAAAAAAAAAAAACAACAAAACAAGCCCAACATTTTTTTCTATACTCAGTAACACGCCATTATTTTTCCTCCTTGGTAGAGGACGAACAAGAAGCTGAAGACCTTGACTTGCTGCCCTTTCTCCCATCAGCCCCACTCCTAAAGGGGTTCACTGCCTTCAAAAGCCCTGTTATCAGCTCTCTTCTAGAACTGAGTTTTTACATTGTGAGTCATATATCCTTTTGCTGTGTTGGAATGAAATGTGCTAGTTTACTATCAACAGTGAATATAGGACATGTCATAAAAGAATGTGTATATCTGAATATTTTAATCTTTTTTTCCCCCCAGCCCAAAGAGCAGCAGCCTGCCCTTGATGCACCTGCATAATTAAACTAGTAAGGTTTTCCAGCTTTACAGTATGTTTAAAACAAATACAGGACAGAGAATAAAAGGAAAAAGTCACCCTGCAATAATTTCACATCTTTAGTGAAATGCACACACAGTCAAATTGTACTAGTTTGTAACTGCAACCTTGGTACAGATGTTGAGACTCCGTAAGTGAATTGTGCCTAGCACTCTCCAGTAGATATGAGGACACCAACCCTAACATGCAGAGTTAAAAACCTAATCCAGAAAATATTAAATCACCTAATTTGACATCCACAAATCGAGTGAAATTATTCAGCTGCATTAGTTTACGTACATATGCAAGTGTTCCTGGGGTCCTGTTCTAAGAGAAGACAAAGCAGGTGTTCCCGTAACACTTAGGGGGGGAGCAGAAGGAAGTTAAGTAAGTCTGCTTAAGAACACCCACAGTGTATTTTCATGTTGGTTTGTTGTTGTGCACTTTCCTGGAAACCTTTCTCGCCCTCTGTCTCAGTTACATTGTATATGTACAGTTCATTACTGTAAAAGCAGTAGAATACAAAGAGTACCACATCTTTCAGGTTTTCTCCACCGGGTTAGAGTTTTCATGGTCTGTCTACCTAGCAGATGCAATATATGCATATGTATTTTAATAAGGCTGTGTTATTATTGGATCCCTGTATTCCAAAGAGATTGCAATTGCAGAGGATCATTACAGCTCTATCTTGTAGCAATGCCTACTGTGTTAATTGTCAGTAAAAATCCAGAGTGTGTAGGTAGTCCTTGTTTTGAGATCAGGCTGTTATTGGTTCTAATCAATGTTTCTGCCCATTCCTTCTCTATTTGATCCTGCCCCTTAGGACTGCCTATCCTGAAGCCTGCTTTCCCTTGGGAAGGTCCACGGAGGCACACTGTGGAGTTCCTCTCCATGAAGGGGAGACTGCCACAGCAATGATCACCCTAAACAGCTCACATATAATGTGAAGAGAGGGTATATATGCTACATTTGCAGTTGCCAGTATTTCTTACACTGTACACAGCAGTGACTTCACAAAATATGATTCCTGTGAGGGTAAGAAGCAGTTCAGGGCTTGTCTGCAGAACCATGTCATCTCTGTTTTCAGTGAAAAGTTTGGTAAGAAGGTGGCAGCTAAGACTGATGGAGCTCTGCAAGCAGCAAAACTGGCCATTCATTGGGCCTAAAAATCTAAATACCTGGGAACAATGATAATTGAAGTAGGGATCTTGCATACCAATACTCCTTGCAGTAGCCTTTGCTTTTCCTAAACTATAATGCCACCTAGCTCATGACAATCTTTTAACAGGGCTGAGATTAGAAGTCTTTAGATTTGGTTCATTTTGATGAGGTGTTGTATATTTATTATAAAAGTGCTGCAGCTCGGTTTATTTTTTTTCCTCAGAAAACTAGGTCAGGTTGGCACAGCGCAGTTGGGAGAAAAAAAAGAAGGCTGTGCCACTGCAGCAGACGCTTTGTTACCACTTGGGGGTTTTATGTTTGGTTTTGGGGGAAGGAGGTCGGTTTTTTTTTTAGATAGGGTAATGAAAATCCCTTCCAATTTTAGCTTGCTGCTAACATTGCTGCTGCTGCTCATCTTTTCCTTATTGTTCATTTTATTTCTTAAAGCAGTTCTAAAGTAGGTCACAGGCTTTTAAAGAACCCAGCTAGAAAAAGTTGTACTGTGTAGTCAGTTGTAGTTGGTTTTTTTTTTTAGAAGGATTTTAATTCATGTGATGTACCCGTTCTCACAAGACACAGTACTCTTCATCTGCCTTTCTGTCCCTGAAATAAAATGTAAGGGTGGGGGAAATCCAGTCTCTGCAGTTGATGCATCTGCAAAGACAAGGAATGGCCTATTTTTTTATCAAGATCTTAAAGACTGCAGTCAGCATCAGCGTTGCCTATTGAAGCTCTGTTACCTCTTGTTAGTGGCAAGGCTGTTCCGTTTCACGGCCTGTGAGCACTTCACTCCCCGCTGTATCACAGGCATCATTTCCTCTTGCTGTTGTTTTCCCCAGGAAAGCTTTCAGTCCCGAAGGCAAGCTTGTTTCATTTTCAGGTAGATGTGTTCCTGCCCAGTGGTGTTAGTATACTGCTAAGGTGCTGCTGGTTCCTTGGTGGACTTCTGCTCATGTGCAAGCATCTTGACTTTAGTGCACTGTGTAGAGGGGAATCTGGAGCCAGATGTGCAGATGCTGTTGTAGCAGAGATCGCTCAGAAGTGCTGCTCTAATTTGCACAGTGGGGATGAACTCGCTGGTAAAAGTCTCAGATCAGGATTTCAGCACATGACTTCATTTGTAACTTCAATTTTCTTTTTATTTAAGCATTTTAAAAAATATTTTCCATGATCAGGGGATTGTAGGTGAGGGTGGAGACAGGAAAGGGGACTGGAAAAACCAGGCAGAAAGGGTGGTGGGGAAGGCTTTGTATTCATTGCCAGAGATCAGCTGTGGTTTCAGTGATCAATTCTCTTCCTGACCAGTTCAGCCCCAAATATTTAATGTTTCTCTTTCTCTTTTAAAGACATTTAATACTTGCTGGGTTGTAGGTTGATAGAAGGAAATTATATTAATATTTCCATGCAAGTACAGTATGTTATTCTCTACATTCCCACTATTTTAATTTAAGAAACTGTAACCCAACGTAAACGTCCTTTTGCTACTAAATTTATTCTCTCAAAATTAAATCACTCTAACTCAAATTCACATCTTTTTTCCTAGAATAAAAGTTAACTATAAAATTGCTTCTTCAAATTAAATTTTTAACTTTATATAAAAAATAAAATTTAAGTTTTTACTATATTTTTTTCCATTGAGAATTTAAGATCCATTTTTAGACCAATATTTTTCAGCCAAATTTCACTTTTTTGAATTCTACTTTTCTAAAACAAACTGACATTCTCCATGACGTGGGGTTTTTTAATTCACAAATATTTTCTATTAAAATACATCAAAATTTTAAAATTAAAAGTGTTAGAGCATTTTGAATCAAGCTTAGTGCAACACTCCTTTTTCTTCCAAAAATACTGTGATGCAATAACTTTTTTTTAAATTTATATTAGTTTTGGAAGCTTATAAATGCTCAAGTTTCAGAGCATGAATTTAATCCTCTAAAAGGGATTAGGAAACTTTCCTCATGAGCAGGTTGTTGCCTAGCCATCCTTTGTAGGATTTCTTGCATCTTCCTTAGGACGGTTTTGCCTGCTGAACCGAAAAAAAAATATATACAGTTATAGTCATTTTCCTTCACACAGTCTTTAAGTCATTGCAAAATAATTTTTAGATCTGCTTTCTCTGCTGAGTTCTGGTAAAGAGTATATTTAGTGTAGATGTCAGTGCCTCAAACACTCCTTTATACCTCGTTGTTCTGTACAGGGCAGTGGCTGAGTGGAGCACTGTCTATGTTTCCTTCTGAGCCAAGTCATCGAAATAGTCAAGATTACTGAAGGCATCCAGACCTTCACATCTCTTCTGTAGCCTGGTCTGTAACAATTAACACCAGCTTAAAATTAGAAATGATCAGTGAGGAAAAGGAGGTTTGACTTGCACCAGCCTGCAACAACAAAAATAACGAAATCTTCTTTACTGTGGTAAACCAGATAGTGCAGACAAGCCGCTAACTCCTTTCCACCAAAAAAGGCCCAGCTTTTGGGCAGTACTTATATCTAAGTATCAGGCTGGTTGACAAAGGACATGTTGATCATGTTTCACACTCAGTGACAACACAGAAAATAACCTGTGTCTCTCTTAATTTCACACATGGCTGGGAATTGAGAATGTTGGAAGTGGTTTTTCCCTGTGGAAATGCTGAATCTACTGAAACTGGTTTTTTCTTTGACAGAAATTATCTAGAATCACTAGTTTCCTTTGCTCTTTCCTCTCTAACAAATGTCATGCAATTCCACTGAATGTATTTCAATTGAGAAGTATTTCAAGACTAAGTTTACCAGATTGAAATATCAGGAAACATTGAAATTAATTGTAATGAAGAACCTAATTGCTTATGTATTTTTTTAAATCCCCCTTTTTTATTATATTTGAAAATATCTTTCAAAAACTGTGCTCCAAGCATATAGGCAGCAAAGCTCTAAAGCATGCATTCAGCTTCAGGCATGTAAATATTACAGCTGAAAGCAATAGCATTTCTCACGTGTTTAGACTACGCATATGTCTAGCTTAGATGGGGACTCACAATCAATCATCTACAGGAGACCTGTTTTGTTGTTATGGGAGTGACCCCGCTCCTGCTCAAATGCCCATGAGGGAATACTGAGGTTTTGTGGACTCTTTCACCCTCCCTCTTTTATCATTCAGCAGTGATAGACCTTTCTGTGGTCCATCAGAGAATCACAGAATGGTTGAGGTGGCATGGGACCTGTGGAGATCATCTAGTCTGACCCCTTGCTTAAGCAGGATCACCCAAAGCAGATTGCCCAGGGCTATGTCCAGTCAGGTTTTGAATATCTCTAAGGCTGGAGACTACACAAGCTCTCTGGGCAACCTGTGCCAGTGTTCAACCGCTCGTACAGTGAAAGGTTTTTTTTCTTCTGTTTAAGTGGAATCCCTTGTATTTCAGTTTGTGCCCATTGCATTTTCTCCTGTCAGCAGGCACCACTGAGAAGAGCATGGCTCCTTCTTCATTCCCTCCCTTCAGGTATTTGTACACATTGATGAGAACCTGGAGGCCTTTCCTCATAGGAGAGATACTCCAGTCCCTCAGTCACCTTTGTGGCCCTTTACTGGACTCTTTCCAGTAGCTCCCTATCTCTCTTGTACTGGGGAGCCCAGAACTGGACCCAGCACTCCAGATGTGTCTCGCTAGTGCTGAGTAGAGAGGAAGGATCACCTCCCTCAACCTGCTGGCAATGCTCTTCCTAATGCTCCACAGGATGTTGTTGGCCTTCTTAACCACATGGGCGCGTTGTTGGCTCATGTTCAGTTTGTTGTCCACCAGGACCCCCACGTCCTCCTCTGCAAAGCTGCCTTCCATGTGGCTGGCCCCCAGCATGTGCTGGTACCTGCAGTTATTCCTCCCCAGAGGCAGGACTTTGCATCTCCCCTTGTTGAACTTCATGAGACTCCTCTCACCCCACTTCTCCTGGTGGGGTAGTTCTGGATGACAGCACATCCATCTGGGCTATCAGCCACTCCGCCCAGTTTTGTGTCATCTGCCAGTTTGCTGTGGGTGCCCTCTGTCCCATCCATCGTCCAGGTCATTAATGAAGATGTTGAACAGTATTGGACCCAGTGTCAACCCCTGAGGTACACCACTAATTTCATTACTTTAAATTGTCTCCTTTAACATTGTACCTAGGATTCACTAATGATTTCTCAGCCACATCTAAGCTCATGGCTGCTTCGCTTTTGGAACTTGGGCAGCTGAAGCTAATAAATTTAAAACTGTCTAAATGTCTTCTAAGTATATAACTCACCAGCTAATTTGGGTATACTTTTTCACATGGCCCATTTGTACCAGATGCGATCCTCTAACCTGTTTTATTGTTGCATGTATAGAGTATGACTGAGAATACTGCCAGGATTTTACATGAAAAAATACACCAGTACATGGTTGAAATATTTCATGGCTTCATTTGACTGTATAAATCTGACAGTACTCAGAAAGGAATGAGCTCCATAATGAAGACAGGAGAAAATTTTGACTGTACCAGACTATGTGAAAACCTGTAAAAAATATGGGTAAGAATGACTTCAGAAAAATAAAAGAAATTATCTAAGCCATAGCATTAACCCTACTTTTTTCATATATTGCTGCTTGTGAAACTATTGACAGCACCCAGGAATCTCAGCAGATGAAAAGGTTTTGTGTTCCTGGGTAATAGGTTGGGAGAGACTTGAATCGATACCGAGCACTCCACTGACAGTTTGTCTCTACTTAAACACGGAGCTGCATTATTGACCAGCAATACTGCTGATCAGCCGAGCTTGTTGTGTTCAGAATAACAGGGCCAGTTATTCTGGACTGGAATCTTTGGGCACCGGGGTAGTACTTGTGTTAAATGATGAATTGCACTCCCTGACTCTCACGTGTTGATTAGTTAAAAAAAAAAAGAAATCCAGCAAATAATCTAGGTTTAATTCTGTAGCCAGTTAGCAACTTTTCTGCCTGCTTCTTCCAAAAACCAGCTTTCAGCTACTGCATTTGACATGCTTATTTCTGACCTCTGATTTTTCTGTACAGTGGGTTTCCTGTGATGGTAATTCTTGAGCTTTGCTAGCAAGGCTCACAACAGAGGAAGAATATCCATTAGGAGAGATGCATACAGAGTGAGTAATTAATTTGAATTTTGCCAACTAAATTGCTCAGGCTGACCTCGGTAGCAAGTACAGGTTATATTGGACAAGCTGGATGCTGCTGGTGAAAGTTCTGTGGCTAAACTAAAGGAAATACCTAGCTTGCCGTAGAGGCAACGGGGCTAGGCTATTAAACCCACTCTGTAGCTAGAAAAGAGAGCTTGAGGGACATAGGCTAATCAGGTCTCTTCTGCAACAGCATTTCTGTATGTCTGCACCACTCTGAACACTTAGTTGAGGCACTTTCACTGCTCTAATTTGTCCTAGTTTCAAGTTTAGGTAACTAGCAAATTATGTTGTACTGGGATAAAGGAAGACTTTAGATGACTACACTAATGTTTGAGTTTACACGGTGTAAACAAAGCAGACAGCAATACCAATTAAGGTGAAACAGAATTCCTGGGATGCTCGGTCCCCTAGTTAAGCCAGAGCTCTTGCCCTTTTTGCTTGTGGTCATGGAGTGTGTAAACACGGTACAATGCCGTGTGGTGCAGTTACCTGATCAGCCTCTAAATGAGCTGCTTTGCCTAGACAGTCCACCAAAACCATGTCACTTGTGGATCCTGAAGCCATATAGTCACATTCTTATAGGACAGTCCTGGTTGGCATCCATCCTGGCTGCTTAAAGCAGAACGTCATCAGCGAGAGCTCTGCACCCACTCAGATGCTCCCAGAACCTGACTTTGTATTACTGTGCTGTGCCACGGAGATAAAACAGCTTGTTCAAAGTTAACACCTGTGTCTCTACTTTCCTGTAGGTAATTGTTTTGACTTGATCTGTAATATATGCCCTTGGTTCCTAAGCAAAAATTCTAGTATTCCTTGGTTCCTAAGCAAAAATTCTAGTATCCTTCAACACTCCAGCATAACTTAAAGGTATCACTGGGAAAATTGCAGTTACTCTGAGGGAGGGAAGAGACAAAGCAAGGGTATTGCCAGAGTTTTGAAAATACAGCATACGTTTAACTGTCTCGTGAGTTCATTTTTCTTGAGGTGTCAGGGCTTCTATTAGGTTTAGTCACAACAGCAAAATAATGGATTTCTGGGGCGTAGCAGGCATCCAGAGAAATCAAGAAACGGTGATCTCTGAAATGAGGAAAAATTTCCTTGTAAAACCTTGTTAGAAACTTTTATTTATAAAATAATGATATTGTTAGAAAATTTTCCCTATAATGATATTGTTAAGGTTACAACTGCATTGTAAAGCTGAGTCACTAATGTATTTTGCAAATGTATGTGATTAATTGTTCAGCAGCTCTCACCAAAAAAAAACAAAATGGGGAAAATGAAATCAGCAAATTTATGCAAAACCATGTTCCAAGATTAAAAAATGTACTTAACTGAAAATAAACTGGTGACCCCCTCATAATAGATCAATTCATTTTTCTTATCCCTCAGTGTTGTTGCAATGATTTATTTTGCCATCATTTTTCTTTCTTTATGCTTCCCTAATAGAGAGGCTTGTTCCATTCATTGTATGTTCTTAAGGAAAAAGATGATGCAGTTCAATAGCAGTCTTATTTAGATTGGGAAATAGTCCATTAGAATTGACATAAAACAAAAAGTACAATATTTTTACACGTATGTATAAAAAGGCGTACCTACATGCCTATGTATATTAATTCCCATCTAAGTAGGACTAATGTTTCTGGGCTTTTTATATTTATATAACCTAAGGGAGATTAACATACATTTATAGAAAATATCAAGATAAATCATAAAGAGACATATTAACGTCATGGCTGTGCTTTTTAGCTCCAGTGAGAAAACAAGCATTCCTTTCCTGATGGTTACCCATTTATCAGGTTTCACAACTTCACAACCATTTTCTTATGGCTTTCTTCGCTGGAGGTCTTCTAGTGCTCTGCATCTTACAGGAAACCATTTGACTCTACAGAAAGTCCCTCTCCTAATTTGTTGTAACTAAATTCTATCTTAACCTGCTGGAATAGCAGGCAGACTAGCCAGCTCCGTTGTTTTATTTTCCTCTGCTTTATAATTCATACCATGAGACTGCTGCATTCTCGAATCTGACCCCAGGGTCTCCAGTTGCAATATCCTCGCATCTTTGGCAACATCTCTCTGCTCCCCCTTGAAATATCCTAACACTACAAATGGTATCGCGTATCCATGCCTACTAGGTACATAAAAATCAATGGTATTTAGCTTTGTTCCAATTTTGATAACAAAATCCTCTTTTCCCAAGGAATGAAGACATCACACTCTTTCCCTGTGCCTAGGACATGAGTTAGCAGCTGGAATGCTGGAGTCAGCGTTTCATTCCATGAGAGTGAATAGCATCAGACCTCCAGAGATTTCTTCAGTGACCTTCAAAATACAAAGTCTAGCTTCCAGCAAACTTAAAGTAAACATATTTCTCTAGAGATTAGGATCAAAGCACAAGAAAAACATTCTACTTAGCTATGTGGTGCTCATACCATTATTTATTTATTGGAGCAAGGGTAAGTGGTGCTAGGGGAGATGAGATTCACTTTTTTTGTTGCATTGTCTAACAGTAGAAGTAGTTCATGAAGGTTGCCCAGACCTTTGCCAAGAGATTTGCAAAAATCATCATTCTTTTTCATGCCATTGCTGCTTCATTCCCAAATATGGTTTTGTATCATCATGGTCAAACCCTGAAGACTTTTTCTGAAAAAAAGCCTTGGGTGACTTCAGTGTTTTACTAGAGGAGCAGCTCAAGGACACCCCCAGGCTTTGACTCAGGTCTTGGGTGTACTTTTTTAATGTTCTCAAGCAACCACTGTCATCTCTAAAACAGGAGTAATGGCACTTTGTTCCCATATCCATATAGGTTTTTAGGAGGATAACTACATTACAAATGCAGAAGTTCTAGAGTATTACAATAGCAGGTCTTGTATGTGTATATAACCCAGGCTTCCTGGAACAGATTGGCTTCCTGGGAATAAAAAAAAAAAAATCAAGAAAACTACTTTTTGAAGAAAATTGTTGGGTATGCAGAGTTTTCAGTAACTTAAAAACCTATCACCATTCAATAGAATGAAAAAACAGATGTATCTGCAGATATCTGAAGCTATTTTTTGGTGAGCTTTCTACAACAAAAAGCACTATAAGTAACAGGTAAGCTCTTAATGCATTCCCTGTTAGGATTTTCCTGTTGCCACTTTTAGGCTGAGATGAAACTCTGTTAGGAAGCTGGGGTAGTGATTCAGCAGGGAGGAAATCAGAAAAGTAGTCTACTCAGGGTTATCCTCAGAGGCAGTTATCCTCAGAGGGTTATCCTCAGGCAACTCTAACTCCCACAGAAAAAGGAATGAAAATTCCTCTGAAACCCAGTTTCAAGCCTGTCCTATGACCTTGAATATGGAGCCCAGTTAACCACAAACATTCCTTGATTGTCTCCCTAGCCACCAATTTGTACTGCTTCCCCAAGATAGAAAATGAGCAAAACTTAACCTTGATTTTGGTGATGACTACGTAGCGACCATACACTGAATTACTGCGCTGTGTCTGGTTTTATATGTCATGTTGTGTAAATGTACAAGCTGATGGATGTCATTTTCTCATGCACGTGGGGTCATTCGTTTCACATTCAAGTCTCTGTTTGATCTTAAGGAAATGGAAGTCCAGATTCAAGCCCTGTTATACTATTATTCCAAGGATATCACATAAAACACATCTGTAATACTTTTAAGCAAGTATGTTTCCCACTGATCTGAGTTACAGATTATTTGACTTCCTTACTACACCCTGTCTTGGCTAGCACAAAGATTTAGGGTAGTCAGAAACACACTAAATCAATTCAACTCAAAAGATTTCCAATTTACAGTAACAAGTTTTCCATAGCTTGTGCCAAACGATCAAGTCATTACTTCTGGTCTGAGATAAGCATTATAGCCTCTCTCTCTGCCCCCTTTTCACTGTCTTTCTATTATCCCTCCAGGAATAGACTAAGAAATGCCTGACCTTATGCATTGGTGCCAGCAAAGACCTGCAATAATTGTTCCTTCTCATAGTTCAAACAATCATACTGGATTACATCTGGCAAAGCAGAAACCCAGAGAAAGATTAAATGCCTTTTTAAAACTGAACCGTGGGTATAAGAACCATGGGCAGTGAGTGTATGAAAACAAGTATGAGGGAGTAATTCTAAATGGACTAGATGTAAACTCTGTGATGGCAAGTACTCCCTCAAATCTTGTTCTTCATACGCTTCTGATCCTTACTCTCAGGCTTTGCGTCTGGTTAAGATAAACTGATTTGCACCGTTATTCAAAGTGCAAAGATTTCAGCTGCCAAAAGTCACCGATATGTAAATATTTTAGGAGACCTTCCCTGGTTGTTCTCAAATCCTCTAAAATTTATGATTGCTGGCACTGACTGCAGCGGCACTCAACGAGTTTAATGAAGGGTGCAATCCAATGAGTCCAGCAGATGTTTCTGGGTTTGCTTCACTGGGAACTTTCTGGATTCTTCTTCCTTCATTCCCAGGAATCAAGACCCAATTTTAGCAAAGTGCTGATGATCCAATCAGCAACAAGAAGACTGAAATAAGTCTTCATCTCTACAATCCTTAAAACGTTCAGCATTGCAGGTTTATAAGCAGCTGATGTTTGGATACTTATTCAAGCCTCTTTAGCCTGGAAAACTGAAGGATGGGAAACTCATACAATTGGCTCTCAATAGGTTTGTGGTATTTCCTGCACTTGTCTGGCACAGAAATATAATCTATCTCACAGTTTTCTGGCACAGAAATATAATCTATCTCACAGTTTTCTGGCACTGCCAACGGGGAACCTGGCAATACAGAAATATGTAAGAAAAGACAATCTTTTCCAATAACAACAAGGGAAAATTACTTTAAGTTATGATTTTGTTTGAGTTATGATTAGTTTATTTATATATTTTGCTCTTTTGCTATCCAGGGGTATTTGTGTCACCTTACATTGCTACCAAATGAAAGGTTGGACTCGATGATCTTAAAGGTCTTTTCCAACCTATACGATTCTGTGATTCCGTGATTCTGTGAAATGCTAGCAGCACAGCTGGGATTATGCAGAACCAGCCATATAGCTTGGAGTCCCTTGTCCTCCTTCTGTTCAGTCAGGTAGAAGTGGGGGTATTTTGAAAAGGAAGGAATGAGCAGAAGACAGGAATGGCAAAAGAAAACCAGGAACACACTACAAAGTCCTTGCCACTTCTCTTTAGCCTTTTAACTCTGCAGTTGGTTTAAATTTTGAACTATAGCTTCTATCTCCATTCCATGATTTCTGGATAAACCATGCCTCACAATACAGTGTATGATGCCCATAATGTCAGTAGTTGTATGTAGAGAATGTGAAGACGGTTTCATTTTTAGGTACCTGACCTATCAGTGTAAGTACCACTAGATTAAGCTGAAGCAGCCTTCTTGCTGCCCATTATGTAGGTAACACAATACACAGTATATGTTGTTAAAGACTACCATTCTGTTATGGAACAGCCCAGCATTAGAAATCCAGGGCACTGCAAATGACCATGAAATGCCTCTCCTAATATTCACAAGTAAAGCAGCATTATTTATTATTTGGGCAAGCAAACAGTCATCCACTGAATTACAAGATTTTTCCATCTTTCCAGATCACGTGAAGAACCCCGCCAGAATGACCAGCAATCACACAGACTGTCATTACTGCCTGCAGTCTCTTCGTGGAAGGAAGTATGCATTAAGAGAAGAAAACGCTTATTGCGTTACATGTTATGACAGCCTGTTTGCCAACCCCTGTGAAGAGTGCAAGCAACCTATTGAGTGCAATTCCAAGGTAAAGATTTAGCTTTCACTTCTTGTTCTTTGCTAAATTACACATAAATCCCATTTCTTTAATAGCAGATTCTGTATCCAGCCCTCTGCATATCCCTGTGCTGGTGAAGAGACCTAAGCATAGCTGTTGTACATCCACGCACAACAGAGAGAAACACTGCTATTTTCCCAGAATAAGAAAGCTCCGGGGCCAAACATTAGGAAATCTGCACATATGTATACCTCAAACATATGTCAATGCTGTGGTGTACGTGTGGACCACAACTGGACTCCATGCTTCACGTCCAGTCACTCACTAGCTGCAGAGACTTCACAGTGCTTGAGTGACGGTAGGGTGCTGGTATAATTCAGTAGATCAGGTTGAGTGAAACTTTGGAATTTCTGAGAGATGTCCATTGAGAAAAGTATTTTGAGTATTGGATAAATTACTTTTACTGTAGGTAAAAGCTTGACATGCAGATGTCAAGCTGAAAAGAAACCATGTTTATAATTCATATATTATTCCCTCTGTCTTTTGGAAATTAAGTATATTTTAATTTTAACTTAATTCCATGCTTACCTTGCTCATCTCATAGATGGCGTGTTAGCGGCAGTGTTTCTGGGCTTGGCTTCCTTTTCACCTCTCCCCTTTTTTAGAATATAATTAATAATATTAGTTCTTCTGTGGTCTTTGACAGGGTTTCCAGTACCCCATACTTCAATTTACAGCCTGTACACTTGACTTTGAATTTTAAGTTCAGATAAAACCTGTCAAAATGCCTTTGTTTTGCCGAGTTCAGTATGTAGTGCTCACCTTCTCCCCATGCTTGCTTTGCCTATGTTCTTTTGAAACAAAAGGTCAGAAAGTTATTAAAATAAGCCTCTTGGGAGGCCTCCCCAGCCAAAGCACTTCATGGTTTTCAAAACACATTGTCTGAGTACTCAGTACTGTAGAGGAATCATCCAAGGAAATTGCTCACTTGGATGAAGACGCTTCTCAAACTCTCATCAGCATTTTTCAACAGCAAACTTGTACACATAGCTCTAGTCAGCGTCACCTGGAGAACATGTGCTCTGAGCTCACTAATTCCATTTTAAAATTGAAAATTAAGTAAGTGGCAGGACTACTGATGTCAAAGATCATTAACAAAAGTCATGTCTTTGAACTGAGTGGAGGGAAAAACTGGAAGAAAAAAGCAGGAGTAACACGCAAGGAGTGCAACAGGCCAGAGTCAGCTAGAAAAGTGGCCCACAGAGATCTACAGCTGGTTGTCCCACCTCTGCCCGGGTGCTAGAGCTTGGCTCTCTTCCTCTCCTTCTTACCCAGCCTTCGCCTCAGGCTGCTCTGAGGCGATAGCCTATTTTCTAAAAGATTCAGAGTGCTAACTAATGCAAATGAAAGTGTTAAGTGCTCAGCACCTCCTGAAATGAAGCATGGTATGTATTTCATTTTTAACACTTTAAAGGGTGGGGATCTGACAAAGGAGAAAAATGAGATTGGATTTACGTCCTTTTTTGCTTCTTACTTATACAGGAGACCTGGAAGGGTCTGGTTTATTTTTTAAGGTGGGGGGTTTTTTTGGTGGTGCATTTTTCCCTTGTTTTTTTAACCTTGGAAAAATAAAATCTGCTCTTTTTTTGAATTCTTAGTGGAGGTCTCATACATATACTATTAGCTTTTTCATCCCCTAAGCCTGCTGAGTCTTAAACAAACATTTTTCTGCCAAGTTTTTAGGAGGAGTTATATTAGGTGTAAACAAAAGCAATGATTTTTTAATAATCTTCCTAAGAATCATTTTGTTCTCAATGAGATTTTAATCGCTTGTTTTCTGCAATAATACGATCTCTCTTTAGTGTTACGTAGTGTCAGCTGGAAGAAAAAGTAGTAACATTAAAAAATACATGAAGTTCATTTCAAAGTCTGTAGAGAATGCACTTCTTGTCAGGTTCCTGTGCACATTAAAAATGTTGATCACTTGTTTCCCTTTGAAGGCCAACTGTAAAATATAAAATGGTTCTTCCAATAAAAACATATCTCTGATGTTACATAAGGAAGGACTATTGCCTGTGCCAAAGCAGCTCCTAATGGCCTCTGCAAGAGATCTACAAAATATCCTGACACAGTGACATTGAGTACTTACATCACCTCTTAGCACACCTCCCACTGGCTACATGTGTCATCTCTTCAAGTCCCCATTGCAATGCTCTCCGTTTTTCACTTTATTTCTGGGAGGAGCTGAGGGATAAAAACACTGTAAAGAAATGTCTTCATTAACATGGACTTACTTTCTCCAAGGATCTGGCCTATAAAGGCCGCCACTGGCATGAGGGGTGCTTCAAGTGTGCCAAATGCAGTCGCTCACTGGTGGAGAAACCGTTTGCTGCCAAGGATGAGCTCTTGCTGTGTACCGAATGCTACTCTGATGAGTATTCATCTAAGTGTTTCCACTGCCAGAAGACCATTATGCCTGGTAAGACAACAGGGACTGTTCGATGAGAAATGGAACTGCATTTTTAATTACAACCACATCCTTAAATAACTGAGCTACAAGGTTCTTGACTTTCAGAACAGCTTTCAGGTCACTGCTTCTCCTTTGTGTGTAGTACCCTCCCGGCAGAGAAGAGAGGGCAGGCAGATACCCTGGGCGAGCACTGACAGGGCTTATGAACCCTTATAAAGAATATTAGAGTTCAAGATAGGGTAAAAGTTGTTCATGTTGAATCCTTGATTCTGTTGCAGTTCTTAGGAAGTGTATCCCGCTGTGAGTGTAGGTAGACAAACAGAACTATCATTAGCAGGAGTGCCAGATTAGAAAAGACATCTGCATTTTTGTCTGTCACATTGACCAGACCTTGAGATCATGTTCTTTATACCATTTCTTTCACTCAGAAATGTTTTTTGTTTAAATTGTCAAAACGTGGCATTTTGTGTTCAAATCATTATCAGCATTTTTACTAAAAAGAATACAACTACATTTGTGTTTACAATAGGTTTACATTAGCAACCTTGAAAATTCTGACATTAGCAACCTTGAAAATTCTGCGCTTTCCACTAAACTGCTTCTCAGCTTGTGATTGTGTCTGTTCAGGACATCCTTTGGTCTTTCATTGCTACCACACCACTAAAGCTCATACAGCAGAGAGATTGTGTAAAAGCTACCTCTTCAGAGGCATCTAAGAGAAGCCACAGCACCGTATGTGGCAAAATGAAGCAGCTTGCTTAGGAAAGTGGGTCCCTAACTTTTGGAACAGTGGACTACCCTCAATGCTTGAACCTTTTTTACAGATCACGTGTATAACTCCAAATAGCAGCTGCAAACTATCTGTCATGGCCTCATGACTACTAGTCTGGGAACCTTTGGCCAAGGACATCAGTAAATTTGGCAGTGACATAGGAATTTTATTTTTCAGTAGATCTTAATGCCAAACAATAAGGTCTGGGCTGTGCAGAATTATTGTCTAGTATAAATACTAGGTTACTGATGTTGTGGTTCAACCTGTAGTGTTCCTAGAATCATAGAATCATAGAATGGTTTGGGTTGGAAGGGACCTTAAAGATCACCTAGTTCCAACCCCCCTGCCAGCCATGGCCAGGTACACCTTCCAGTAGACCAGGTTGCTCAAAGCCCTGTCCAACCTGGCCTTGAACATTTCCAAGGATAGGACACCCACAACTTCTCTGGGCAACCTGTTCCAGTGTCTCACCACCCTCATAGTGAAGAATTTCTTCCATATATCTAATCTAAATCTACCCTCTTTCAGTTTAAAGCCATTATCCCTTGTCCTATCACTACATGCCCTTGTAAAAAGTCCCTCTCCAGCTTTCTTGTATGTAGGCCCTGTTCAGGTACTGAAAGGCTGCTATAAGGTCTCCGCGGAGCCTTCTCTTCTCCAGGCTGAACAACCCCAACTCTCTCAGCCTTTCCACATAGGAGAGGTGTTCCATCCCTCTGATCCTTTTTATGGCCCTCCTCTGGACCCACTCCAACAGGTCCATGTCTTTCCTGTGCTGAGGACCCCAGAGCTGGATGCAGTACTCCAGGTGAGGTCTCACCATAGTTGAGTACAGGGGCAGAATCACCTCCCTCGACCTGCTGGCCACGCTTTTTTGATGCAGCCCAGGATACGGTTGGCTTTCTGGACTGCAAGCACACATTGCTGGGTCATGTTGAGCTTCTCATCAACCAACACCACCAAGTCCTTCTCCTCAAGGCTGCTCTCAATCCATTCTCCACCCAGCCTGTATTTGTGCTTGGGATTGCCCTGACCCATGTGCAGGACCTTGCACTTGGCCTTTTTGAACTTCATGAGGTCCGCACGGGCCCACCTCTCAAGCCTGTCAAGGTCCCTTCCCTCCAGCGTGTTGACCACACCACTCAGCTTGGTGTCACCGGCAAACTTGCTGAGGATAAATACAATTGCACTGTCCATGTCACCGACAAAGATGTTAAACAGCACCAGTTCCAATACTGACCCCTGAGGAACGCCACTTGTCACTGGCCTCCACTTGGACATCGAGCCTTTGACCGCAACTCTTTGAGTATGACCATCCAGCCAATTTTTTATCCACTGAGTCGCCCATCCATCAGATCCATGTCTCTCCAATTGAGAGACAAGGATGTCGTGCAGGACAGTGTCAAATGCTTTGCACAAGTCCAGGTAGATGACATCAGTTCTTCTTCCCTTATCCACCAGTGCTGTAACCCCATTGTAGAAGGCCACCAAATTTGTCAGGCACGATTTGCCCTTAATGAAGCCATGTTGGCTGTCACCAATCACCTCCTTATTTTCCATGTGTCTTAGCATAGTTTCCAGGAGGATCTGCTCCATGATCTTACCGGGCACAGAGGTGAGACTGACTGGCCTGTAGTGCCCCAGGTCTTCCGTTTTTCCCTTTTTAAAAATGGCAGTTATGTTTCCCCTTTTCCAGTCAGTGGGAACTTCACAGGACTGCCACAACTTCTCAAATATGATGGATAGTGGCTTAGCAACTTCATCTGCCAGTTCCCTCAGGACCTACGGATGCATCTTATCAGGTCCCATGGACTTGTGCACCTTCAGGTTCATTAGATGGTCCTAAGCCTGATCTTCTCCTACAGTGGTCGGTCCTTCATTCTCCCAGTCCCTGCCTTTGCCTTCTGTGACTTGAGCAGTGTGGCCTGAGCACTTGCTGGTGAAGACTGAGGCAAAAAAGTCATTGAGTACCTCAGCCTTCTC
The DNA here is from genome assembly GCF_034638445.1 of Ciconia boyciana. Classification (NCBI taxonomy): domain Eukaryota; kingdom Metazoa; phylum Chordata; class Aves; order Ciconiiformes; family Ciconiidae; genus Ciconia; species Ciconia boyciana. The sequence goes on from NC_132936.1 coordinate 45,155,139, forward strand.
CATATCCCAGGTAACCAGGTTTCCCATTTCCTTCTGAAGAGGACCCACATTTTCCCTAGTCTTCCCTTTATCACCAACATACCTATAGAAGCTTTTCTTGTTGCCCTTGACATCCCTGGCCAGATTTAATTCTATCAGGGCTTTAGCTTTCCTAGCCTGACCCTGGCTGCTCGGACAATTTCTCTGTACTCCTCCCAGGCTACCTGTCCTTGTCTCCACCCTCTGTAGGCTTCCTTTTTGTGTTTGAGTTTGTCCAGGAGCTCCTTGTTCATCCATGCAGGCCTCCTGGCGTTTTTGCCTGACTTCTTCTTTGTTGGGATGCATCGCTTCTGAGCTTGGAGGAGGTGATCCTTGAATATTAACCAGCTTTCCTGGGCCCCTCTTCCCTCCAGGGCTTTATCCCGTGGTACTCTACCAAGTACCTGAAGAGGCCAAAGTCTGCTCTCCGGAAGTCCAGGGCTGTGCGCCCTTCTCAGTGCCCTGAGGATCTTGAACTCCACCATTTCATGGTCACTGCAGCCAAGGCTGCCCTTGAGCTTCACATTCCCCACCAACCCCTCCTTATTGGCGAGAACAAGGTCCAGCATAGCACCGCTCCTCATTGGCTCCTCTGTCACTTGGAGAAGGAAGTTATCGTCAATGCATTCCAGGAACCTCCCAGATTTCTTATGCTCTGCTGTGTTGTTCTTCCAACAGATATTGGGGTGGCTGAAGTCCCCCATGAGGACCAGGGCTTGTGAACATGAGGCTGCTCCTATCTGTCTATAGATGGCCTCATCTGCTTGGTCTTCCTGGTCAGGTGGCCTATAGCAGACCCCCACTATGATGTCACCTGTCCCTGTCCTCTCTTTAATCCTGACCCATAAGCTCTTGGTCAGCATCTCATTCATCCCCAGGCAGAGCTCCATGCACTCCAGCTGGTCATTGACATAGAGGGTGACACACCCTCCTCGTCTCCCCTGCCTGTCCTTCCTAAAGAGCTTATATCCTTCCATTCCAACACTCCAGTCATAGGAGCCATCCTGCCACTTCTCCGTAATGCCAATAAGGTCATAGCCCTGCAGGCGTGCACATGTCTCTAACTCCTCTTGTTTATTCCCCATGCTATGTGCGTTTGCATAGAGGCATTTAAGTTGGGCCTCCAATGAAGCTGACTTACTGGCTGGAGTGGCTGGAATTCCTTTGTGCTGCTCTTCAGGTGCTCTCCTGCTGAACTGTGATCCTTCTCAATAGTAGCATTGATGCAATTATGCACTTTCACAGTTTATTTCCTTTTCATTACAGGTAAGAGCTGTATTAGTGGAAATAAATGTTGTAGCAATATAGTTGTGTTCAGTTTAAGGATGACATACTGTTTAGATTTGACTTAGTTTAAAAAATGTTGTCTAATAGGCACACCTTACTAGCTGTGATGAGAATAGCACCACAATATAGTAGAGTTTGCATTATTATCCTCTGGTGTATATCCACCTTGCAGATTTTACCCCAGAGTCTAGGAGACTAAATCCTTGCAGCAAGTGCCAAGGGTAGGAGTTACAGTGCAAATAGAGAACCAAAGTGGCATGGGGATGCCAACCAGTTTCAAAATCGTTAACTTCTTTGTCATCAGCTTGCTAGCTCTGTGTTGAAAAGACCCAGTAGGCAAAGACAGTGAAGTCAGCCTTCTGACCACTGGGAAGAAGCTGCAAACCTTTTACGTTGAAATACAACCAGTAGTTTCTCTCTCTACTAGCCCCACAGTCCAGGAAACAGGTATTGTGGGATTAATCAGTTATATTAGCAATTTTCTTCGTGTGGAAAGGATGGTAAAGCACCTGGCACCTCTCTTTGCTGTCTGATGCTACCAGCAGGGGAGGAAGTTATGGTGGAGAGTCACTGGAAAAGTTGTTCTCAGATATATGTGCGTATCTTAGACTTACACATCTACATTAAGGTGTACAGGGCACCTGTACACAGAGCTAAGAGCTGTGAAACCCCTCTGGCAGACATTTAACTGAGTGATTTTCTTTTGGGATTGCATCTGCCCTTGCACTGCAGCGAAAGCATCTAGTCAAACATGATAAAAAGAACTGTTGATCTAGGAAGGAGGTGATGAGCTATAAGAGGCAGTGCAGTGTGCTTTATCACAGAAAAGGTATTTACTTTAGAAAATATTGCCAGCTTAAGCTGAATAAGATAAATAATGCATTTATAAGTGAAGGAGCCTTAGTTTAAGGAAGACAAAAGACAGGACATTAATAGATGTACTAAACATCCAACAAATTAATCTTTAATTTATAAAAGTGCTGTGTACCTGAACATCATCACTGAGTTTGGCTGGCCTGAGAGAAACTCTGAGCAACTGAAGTGTATCACAGAGAAGTAACCCTAAAAGATTCATGTAAGGACAGACTCTAAAAATCACAGCTTAGGCAACTTAGCACATCTTTTGCCAGGTGATCGTATGGTGCTGAATGTGTTCTTGAAATTTCAAGTACATACTTAGAAACTCTATTAAATTGAGGACAAGTGCTTTCTTGGGTAATACAATATTGAGATAGAAGATTAAAAACAAGAGTCTTCCCGGTTTTTAAAACTTATGTTACAAGGCTATATCTGGGAGGATTGTTCACTTTGGGGTTTTGCAGGTTCCCGTAAAATGGAATTTAAGGGAAGCTCCTGGCATGAATCCTGTTTCGTTTGCCAGTATTGCCGGCAGCCATTGGGAATGAAACCGTTGATCACCAAAGACAATGAGAATTACTGTGTACCCTGTTTTGAGAAGCAATTTGCTCACCATTGCTACTCTTGCAAAAAGGTAATTAAATGTACAATGGAAAAATTGCCCTAATGAGGCAATATTGCTCATGGGGAAAGGGGCTGGATTATATAAAATGTCTGGTGAACTAAGAGTAAAAGCATTGGTATTGTTATTGGTATTGGACGCTGAAAGCTAAATGCAACAGTGTCTGCTGTCCCCTTCTAGTTAACATTAATATAAGCCTTATTATATTTGAAACAAATTTATTGACCAAAACAAACACTTTGGGACTCTTTTGTTTGCACTTTTTAACAAAGGTTGAAATTTCACTGAAAATTATGTAAAACCCTTCTTTCCTGGTAATATCTGATTCTGCATTGATAAACATGCCTCCCTTTCCAACATTTTTCAGATATATTCATATGCATAATAAGCCACCTAAGCTAAGCAAAGCATTCACAGTCCTGCCTCTTTTTGTCTTGAAATGTATCAGGCAATATTCAGATTAAGTAATATGCACTTGTGACAATACTAGTCAAGAGTCCTACTGTTGCAATACATTATGCTTCCCCTGTGGGTAACAGAAAGCCTGATTTCAAATGAGTTGGGTTTTTTTCCCCAAATACAAATAAATCAGTTCATCCCTCCCTCAGTTTCTCATGTTTTAAAATTGTCTCTGATTGATGAAAATACTCAAAGTATCACACTATTCTAGTGTAATACTGTTCTTTAGGGAAATGTATTAAGCTGCTTTTTATGGCAGAATTTAACTTATTATTTAGTACCTGTATCACTCTGGAAGGAATTTTTATTTTCACTTCATCAAATAACTTATAATTTCTAAATTATTTAATGTTTATCTGTAAACCTCTACCTCTAAGAAAAGTTTTTAATTTAAGAAAAATCTCCTGCCTGTTTTTTTCTTCAGTAGTTAGACTTTAGAAAGTACTTTTATATATTCCCATGTGTCTTCATCTAGCCTTTAATTTTCATTAAATGACCACATGGCAAATATAGTAATTCTGCTCTATGTTTATTAGAGGAATTGAGGTTAGCAGCACATATGTGAAATAATCAGGATTTGCTTCTTAAAAATTCTAGGAATACAATGAGTCCCCCTACATAATAGCTAAAACAATTTTACTACTTCAACTCGCATCAGTTCCCATAAATAAGAATTGAGCCCAAAGAGATTAAATTGCCAATCTGAAGTCTTGAATTTTGTGCCAGAGATTTTGAGATTTTAATGGAAAAGCAAATGAGATTTAGAAGTAACCCAATACTGGAATGCTAAGGGGATCGGGAACTATTTAAATTGTTTTATTGCCTGACCATCTAGTATTACTCTGTATTTCCCTGAAACTGCATTCCCCAGGGAAATTTGATGGTGCCACTATTTTTACTTAATTAGGTTTCTCCAACTTTTTCTCCGCATGTTCCAACTATATTCATTCATTCATTCATTCATTCACTGTCGTGCATGTGACTTGACAGTAGAAACACTATCTTACAGCTCATCTTTATCTCTACAGAAATTTCTCTGTACAGTCTCTCACAACTTCTGTGAAACCAGCTCTTTACCACACATATGGAAGCCATAGAGCAACTGGAAATTTTCCTCTTCAGAAATAAGCAGTAGAGAGCTGTGAGTGAGTTGCAGGAACGAGAAGTTTGATGACACTGATAAACACTATTTTTTTCTTCTTTTGGCAGTGTAGATCTCCTTTCTGTCTCACTTCTGCTTCTTTACTGTCTCTTTCTTCCTACTTAAAATACTGTTTCAGTTGTGAGACAGAAAAATGCCAGTTCCAGTTGAAGATTAGCCATAATCTCAGCATTGGTTCTCTCATTCACTCTCCATCACTGAGAACCGCTCTTCTGAGAGCATGCCTGATGCTAAGCCTTTATCTGCATGTGTAACAGAAGAATTTCATAACAAGCTAACCTGTTTATTACAAACCATGAGGTTATCCTATGATAGAAAACAGAGAATAACCAACCAGTGGCATGTTCAGCTCAACTGCAGTTAGTCAAGTTGATATTCCAGATGAAAAACAGTTGACGTGACCACACTCTCTTCTCTTGTGCATATAGGAAGAGTGAAAACAAGTGGAAGGACTTATGAAGGACTGGATAATCCTTCAAGATTCACACCTTTGTTTCATTGCTCTGTCCTTTTTGTCAATACATTAGGTAATAACTTCTGGGGGAGTGACCTACCATGACCAGCCTTGGCATAAAGAATGCTTTGTGTGTGCTGGGTGTAAAACACAGCTGTCTGGACAAAGGTTTGTTTCCAAAGATGAATATCCATACTGTGTAGACTGTTACAGCAAATTGTACGCTAAGAAGTGTGCTGCTTGCAAGAAACCTATTACAGGTGAGTCTGATCTTCTAGAAGATCTTCTAGACACCGATGAACCATCAGCCTTCTCTCAAATCAGACCTTTACTTTAGAAAACAACATTAAAAACATTCCCATCATAATGAAAGACCGAGGGAGTTAACTACGAGAGAGATCCTCTCTCCGTCACATGTAACGTGTCTTACTAGGACATACTGATCACGCGTGTTCCCTGATTGCTGAGGAGCTGTTTTATGTGCCGAAAGGAGTTCCTCCATTGTTTGAGTTAGTGCTTTTTGCACTAAAATTCATCCCTAAGAATATATGAAAAGGCACTTTTTGGCTCTTCCCGGGACAGTGCACACAAGTCCCTCGAGTCTGTAATTTATTCAGCTTTGATTTTAAGTGCAAATATGATCAAATTGGACACAATTAACTGCCTGCTGGTTAGGCACACCTGTCAAATTAGAAAGCTTGCCAAATGCAACAAAGCTCTATTGCATACATCCTTATGTACTTAGATTATTTATAATTAGACATATAGGTCATTAGTCTATGATAGCTGAAGTTTTCTGAGAGCATTTGCTGGTGTTCTGCATTGTAATTCTATTATGTGTGGACTCAACTGTTGAAGAGCACTGATTGTTACAGATGCGTGCTGTGTACGTAAGTGGAGAAATAAAATGATGACTACCCAGTCAAATGGGCATGGTTTTAAATAAATAAATAAATAAATAAATAAATAAAAACACCACCAATGTTTTATTTCACATACTCATGCTAGGAACTCCATGATCTGGTGATTTCCAAAAGACTCTATCTTGAAGAAACTTAGGTGGAAATAATCAAATTTTACTCAGTGTTGTACAGAAACTATATGTATCAACACATTACAAATACTTTTCATGAGAGTTTTGGGAAGATCAGCAAACCTGAATTGACATTCTGATAAACCTATTCTGTTCAGAGTTCATAATGGGATATGAAAACAAGCAAGTGACTTGTGGCTTTGCTTAAAATATTTCTCACTGTATTTAATTTTAAGGTTTTTTTCAATTCAGCCAACAAAGGATATTTCAGACTATGGGGTTTTGTTCATTTGTTTATTTGCTATATGAATAACAACCTGATCACACATCAGAAAACAATCTGTTGCATTTCTGAACCATGTCAGGAAATACTGGATTCACATCTTCTTTCTCATAATCTCTTTCAGCTCTCGGAGGTGCCAAATTTATCTCATTTGAAGAGCGCCAATGGCATGGGGAATGCTTTAACTGCGCAAAATGCTCTGTCTCGCTGGTGGGCCAAGGATTCCTCACTCGGCAGGATGATGTCCTTTGTCATGAATGTGGCTCTGCTTCATAGTTCTGTAGAGAGCTGTACAGCTGCATTATTCTCTCTCTGTAACCATGTACTTCATTACTCTGCAGTAAGAAAATAATCTAAAAGGTATACCAGTTATTTAGTCATTCAAGTAACTTTGCAACAGCAGTTTAATTCTATCATAGTTCTCAACTGCTTGTAAAAATATTTATACAGCCCCATACTGGCTAAGAAAATAACGCAGAAAAGATTCGTATATATTTTAAATCTAACTACAATATGGTTCTCCTTGTAACACACTGCACTCTGCTGTTAGAAGCTTAAAAATTTACTTTTCATCTCCCATGAACCAAGGAGGATTGTGAAAAGTCTATATTGCATATGACTAACGATGAGGCATTAGCACTGCTTCACAGATGCAGACCTTGGTGTGGAAAGCTGGGCATGTGCATTTTTCTATTGGATCATAACATTAATGAGAACAACTTGTAAATATCAACTTCCTCCATGCTTTGGGAAAAAAAGCTGCTGCCAAAGCAGGCAGAAAGTGGGAGGAGGGGATACTTTTATACAGAGGGCTACTGAGACAGAGAGGCCCATTCCAGATGAAGGGAAAAATGTCATTTTCCTCTCCTCAGAAACGTAGCCTTTAGTTATCAAAAAATCTGAGTGACAGGTCCTTTCCCAAAATCAGTTAACTGTACTTAATTTTTCAGGTGTAACTGCTTTAGAACATAAATAAACTCATATTTTGAGCTACTGTAACAGGTAAGGATTGCCCAAGATTGGATAGTGCTGATGTACATTTTCCCATAGCTAATATACTTTAAGACTCTGTCTCCATTGTCTTCACTAGACCTTCAAATACACACATAAAATATATTTTCTTATTAGTAGAGACAAGAGCCAACTCATACTTGTCCCTTTAACCTTGTACTTTCCTCCCCTCAGAGCCCACTTCCCAGCAATCAAAACACTGTTAAAGGCCTCACCGTTTCCACCCTGCTAGGTCTTTGATCCATAGTCTACCCCTTTCATCGTAAATGCCTGCTTGTCTACAGCAGGTTATAAGCTCTGCAGAACCAATACCCAATTCATTTTGCCATGTGCCACATGCATTTGCCAATATTATGTCAAGAATTGGTAATGTTGTCATTGCAAGCTAAGTAGTCCTCGCTTGTAGTACAAGGTATTACTTTCTAGGTAGCTGGCTTTGAGAAGGTTATATCTGCTTGCTGAGCTTCAGCGCTCAAGTGTCTATTATTAAAGGTCAACTAGAGCTGCGTTACAAGCATTTCTCTTCTTACTTCTTCCATACTGTATGTTGCAATGGCCTGATTCATGTTACACTGTCTGTACTAGGCTGTTGTGAACAGTGCAGTGATACTAAGGATGGCAGATTCTGTACCGCTCAGCACTGGTTTAGTCCTCATCTCACACATCTTTAAGTCGTACACTTTCCTTTCAACTCTGACCTTAAGTGCATAGTTATTTGGCTGACTTGAGTGGGCTTTATTCATACTGAAGCCAACCATTACTTTAGGTAGAAAAATGAAAAAAAGAGTAAAGAAAAAAAAGAATATGTGTGCATAGCTAAGCCAGAGCTGAACTGCAGTGGCATAAAATCAATATGGATAATGACTGACTAACAAGTACATAGCAGTCTGTTTTCTAGTCAATAAAATATTGATCTTTTGCTCTATGTGGTTTTCATTTTTGTTTTTCAGTTTCTTCTTTCATGGCAGCTTTTATTGCAGTCTGGAGTTTGATTAGTTTATGCCTTTTCATTTTATCCCAGCTGCCTCCTTTTCTATTTTCACATTTCACATGGCTGATACAGGTTCTTGGTAAGACTTGAATTCCCATAAATAGAATTATGTTTCATTGCCTTAAATATGTATATACACACACACACACATACAGTGGTTCACAGTTATGTATGATGTTCTAAAAATGTGCACCAAGTTATCAGAAATTAGCCCACTAGTAAATGTTAATTGGCTTAAATTTTTAAATGAAAATGATGAATCACCAGATGCAGGCTTGTCTGTGGGGTGTACCTTTTGCTTGTGTTGTGTGACCTAACATTCAGCAAACTGCAAGAATTTGGTTTGGGCCCTTTATTCAGTCTGGTCTGAACAATCTTCCGGCTTAATTACAAACTGACGCAAGAATTACCAGGCAGAGTCCTAAGACATGACAGAGTCACAGGTCAGACACACTGATCATGATAATCCCAATCTTCAAGCCTTAACATTTGGGAAAATGAAATTCTTCTCTGACTCATCAACTAATTATATTTTTAGAAATATCAACTGAATTATTTATTTCTCCTGCAGTAAATACACTACAGTCAAATCTGAAACTGAGCATTTTCACTTCAAAGTAATAATAAGAAATAAATGTGACTGCTATAAATAGTTTGAATAAAAGTTATGATAGATATCAGATTGATATTTCCTAGTCTCAATCAGCAGCTACCGATGTATAAATGTAAATGAAGTAATACTCTGCACAATTTGAGTCAGCTGTGCTCATGTAGATGAAAACCAACTTTAATAGGTGCAGAGAAGGGCTGCAAGAAGGAACAGTTTTTCTCCGTGGAGGACTGGAGATCATGGAGGGAATTAGACGGCTGCTATAAGCCAGGGGACTACATTTGGTTCAAGAACAAAGGCAAGTAAACTCCTCAGGATTGGAAACTGGAAATTGGTAGGCTGCTGCTGAGCAGTGATGCCACAGGAGAGCCTCTTTCCAGAACCAAGAGGGTTCTGGAAAGCTATGTGGTCAGTTTTAAAGAGATGCTTGATCAGTGTGTTAAGTGGCATATATAACATGATTGCCTGGGATAGCAAAGCACTGGGCAAAATGAAACAGATGGTCAGCTTCAGTCTTTGTTGCTAACATTTGATTTACTGCAGGATGATCAAGGTATGGACTCCAGTGCGATTCAATTTTCTTTAATAAACTTCAGACGATGGAAGTTTGAGAGATTTATTTTTAAGTCAATCTTTTTTAATGTCATGTGCTTTTCTTTAACATTGTACTGTTTTATTTTAAAATACATCTAGTTCTTCCCTGTGTATTAGCTGCCCAGCTCGAAGGTAATCACATGGCTTTTGTTATGGTCAAGCTCAATTATCCTAAGGTGCAATGATGTCTCTAATGCCCTGACGACATCGCCACTGTACTCATAGTTATCCCAGGTGACTGGGAGGGAGGCTGCCATCTGGGACTAACTTCTGAAGAGTGAAGTAGTTGCCCTATTACCTCCCTCGATGCTTAAGGCTAAAGTTTAAGTTCTTCAACCACTGCCTAATTGCCAGAGAACTCCTGGAAGTAATATGCTTAAAATACAAAGACAAGCCCTGCAGTATTGGTACCAAGTGACCCTCCTCTACCCATATTTCACATTTTTCACTCTGGGACAAGTTCATATAGTCAAAGCAAGATACCAGCATTTTCCTGGACTACTACATTTAAAATCCAGGCATGTTTTCAGTAGATGTTGTAGCAGGCAACACACAGCAGCAGTAACTCAGAAACCCAGGATCACTTCCCAGCATTTCACAGGTGGAGGTGCATGCTCCAGGCTCATGACTTAGGTCTAGGATGAAACCCAGACATCCTCCATTCTCTCTCCTTGTTCCCCGGTTTTCTGGAAAGAAAATCTGTGAGCTTAGGTGGGGAAGAGCTAGGGCATAGTCTGGCCATATCAGTGAAGTGGGTGTCACATCACAGTGTAGTTTTTCTGCAGTAACTCAGCACATGCAAGTTCAACTGGTTCTTGTACTCTACTGGTGGATATCATCCCAGGCTTTTCTCATGGTAAAAGTGGCTCAGTGCAACCACAGGAGCAAGAGGAAGGGAGTAGTAAGGTTTTGCAAGGCCTTCTGGACCTGTGGTTTCAAACATTTCACGGGCCCCATCACGAGAGAGGAGGTACCTGTTTATACCCCACAGAGCTGACCAGAAATCTCAGTACCTGGTCACACTTTTTATGAATCTCACTTGATTTAATAGAATGGATGTAGAGCAGTGTATTGTATTTTAGGAAGACGAGTCAAAACACAGCGACATTTATACAATGACAGATATCAATAGCTGAAGGAAAGTAATGTTAAATGACTGCCTAAGTAGAAGCTGGGAGATCATTTCTGTAAACAAAATAGTTGGATGGGATTCAAGCCTATAGCCAGAACAAACTTGTTTACCAATCAAGCAGGAATGCTGCAATAAATCGTCTACATTCTTGTTAATAATATCTCAAAGAAAATGTGTGTGTGTGTGCATGCGTGCTTGTTCACCCTCAAATTGCCAAAACTTGAATGGACTGAGTCACAGGAAACCTGGCAACTTAAACCAAAGTACAAAACACCTAGCATGGTTATAGACTGCTATTTCCAAACAGAAGTTTCAGTTCATCATATTCAGAAGTACCTGGTACAAGTACTTTGATATGAAAAGAGGGTGATAAGACCTTTGGAGGACAGATATGGCTGCAGGATTTGTAACACAGGGATGTTATCCAATTGGCAATACACAGCTGCAGTGGAGCATCTAGAGATATCAGATTTGGCCTGAATCAGAAGCTTTTCTTAGCTTACTGGAGAGAACATTTGTCCAATAGTGTCCATTTAAACATTTCTGTAGACTTTCATCCTGCATTTTTCCCCCAAGTCCTTACTGGTACTCCTTGAAGATGAGGCCAGAGGCCAGACAGAGATGAGGCATCTCTACAGCACAGTCACGCAGACATCCACAATGGCTAGCGAATACAGCACATAAGAACCTGGATTTGCTCAGTGGAAACTAATTCAATGTCAGAAAAACAACCATTGTACAGCATTACATCCAAGCTAATAAACCCTATATCTGTCTTGGATATAATCCAATATCTTTTATTATCAGCTTGTGTTTCTGCTGTACATCTACGTCCACTCCAGTAAGATATTCAAGACTGTAGATGCTCACTTGATTCACTGCAGATTTTTTTTAGCACTAACTGAATTAATAAATTACTGCATACAAGAGACTGCATGACCACCATATCTCTGAAAAAAAGGGAGCCATGAGTCCCTTTCATGCATAGTCTGTGTGAGGCTTTCAGAATGAATCACAAAACAACAAAGAAACACTCAGCTCCTGTCTGTAGCCTGGGCACAGATATGAAGGTGACCACCAAAATACTCAGCCAAGATCGCTTACAGAGCAAGCAAAGGAGCACGGCCTCAGATGTTTGAGGAACTCAGTCAAGCAGAAAATTATCTAGCAAAATCAAGAAACAACTGAGCAAGTATTTGAGGGTTCAGATGTTTCACTCCAGTATCTCAGCTCCCTCTCAAGTCACTTGTTAGCTCTTGCCTAACAGCTCATGTCCTGATAGTCCTCAGGTGCATTCCCATAATTTCCACGTGTGACCAGGAGAGCAGTTTGCTGGGAAAGGACCTCAGTCTGGCACAACGGCCCAGGCTCAGGAATCTTCTGGGTGACTTATTAAATAGAGGATTGGCCCAGCAGGAGGTAACAAAATCCAAACAGCCTTAGATAGTTGCTCGCATTTGAACCCCAGTGCTCAGCTTAGAGTACTTCTGTAGCAAAGACGTACCTCAGGTAGCCATAGCCACATTGTTTCTGGATGAAGATCCTCCTTTGACCATCTCTGTCTACACCTTAGACTTTGGATTAGATTTTGCTAGACTAATTATCAAATAAATTTTAAAAAATAGTCTCTTTACCCAAACACAGCTTTCCTGGATTAAAAAAAATACAGTGCAAAATCATGTAAACAGTTTATCCAGTTCTGCTGAATTACATTGTTTTGTTATTCTTGTTTCCCAAAGGAAAAAAAAAAAAGACTACTTATTTCTTGAGAACAAGCTCTTTACTTATAAAAAAAGCAAAGCAAGCCCTTAGTCAAACATTTTCATTGGAAGGACAGCAATCTGAGTAGAAATTTCTGGCTATGAAAGCAGATGGCCATAAAAGGCTGCTTAATATAAGGAATAGGACTTACTTCAAATAATAGAAAAATTTATAACAAATCTGTAACACAAATGGTAGCCTAGCATGTACTTTGTGAGCCTGTGACAGAGGACCAACCTCAAGACACCAGTCTCCTGTTGGGGGCCAGCCTGTTCTCATATGGCCTTGGAGGAGTGACAAGTTGGGTGCCCCTAACGTCACATTCCAGTGTTTTTAAAACATTTGGATTTCTTTAACTTTTAACTCTTGAATTTCCTGGCTTTCTCATGATAGCCATCTTATTCCTTGTTAGCTTGATTCTTTTTAATTGCTACAGAATTCTTATTGTAATCTTAACTCTTAACTCACTGGCCAGTAAATCCACCCTGATTGATTGGGGGAGGGGGGAGGCAACGTCTGTTATTGTTTACCGAGATCTTCAATTTAAAGCATGTTTCCACTTGCTTATAAAACACTATCAAAGTTGAATGCTTTGGGCTGAGCTCTGTGCCAAACTTTTTCAGGCCAGTTCCTGCTTTCCTCTTCCCCTTTTTCCTTTTCATCCCCAAAAGATTTCAGTCAAAACCATCTTACATTTCACAAAACAAAACACAGGAAAAAATATAATGTTTGACCTGTACTAAAGAACCCCGAACCTTTTCTTTGAGGGGTTCAGGTGCTTCACTTGATTTTGGCTCAGGAACATAATTGACAACAAAAAGGAAAACTTTCTCTAATGGAAATGTCTCTTGCCGTCTCCACAAAATTCCACATGTCCCAATTACATGTGTTCTGCATTAAGGAATTGCAAACACATTTCCCACAGGGCAAATGTGTGGTCCAGATACTATGTGCTGGGTGACATCCACTTGTAAGCATTTTAGGTTGGGTGCATGTTTCAGTTCCTCAGCTGTAAAATGGAGATAACTCCCCATCTTGGAGGAATCAGATTAGATAATTGTGAAAATTGATCCATCTAAAGCACGGTGGGGAATGGATTCCCTAGGAAAATAATCATTATGGGCCGTTTTGCCTAAAGGCTGTGCTATGTGGGAGAGGTAAGGGCACCGCAGAGGCAGCTCTAATTCCAGCGTTTCCTCACCGGGATCAGAGACAATCTCTGAAAAGTCTAACCCAAATTAGCCAGGATTAGTCACTTTTTTTCATTCAATATTTTTGGCAACCGGCCAAAGCCCACAAGGCTTTTTAAAAGAGGGTTTTAGTGGGATTTCTGCCCTCTGCCCATGCCAAGAAGGGAGAGAAGGGCTGGCCATGGTGCCCAAGTGGCCCTTCCCACTAGCCCCTACTAGACAGCATGGCATGGTGGCCTCCTGGCCTGCAGCCACTCCCATGCAAACCTGCCACCAACTGCAAAACTTCATAAACCCTTCTAGTTGCACGAATCCAAACAAGTTTCTCTCACTACTGAGGTGCTCCACAGACTCAGGCTCACTGTACGTTTAGAGCACGCTGCCTCAGAAATGCAGTGATGCATTTATTAATGCATTTATTAATGCTCGCCTGCTCCTCCTGTTGATGTGCTGTTGTCAGACAGTGCACTGGACCCAGCTGCCTCTCTCCCACTAAGTGACCCCCACTGATTTCTGCAGAACTGTTTCTGGAAGACAGAGATTTCCCACCAGAAAGCAACCCGCAGGGCTGTTGACTACGGAGGAAAGACTCAGTCAGAACATAAGGCTGTGATACTGCTCTTTATGGGCATCTAATTGGTTCTCATTACTGAAATTAAAGCCACTCTGTGTGACGAAAAGCAATGGTCAAGGGCGGAAATTCAGCTGCAACTACAGTCCGATAGCTAAACAAGAGTAACTTAGACCTGCCAGAACTATTAGAGAGGAATTTAGGCTGAACAGGATTCCCGCCTTACTTCCCTTTTGCCTGGAGGCTTAGGTAGTCTGCTGCATTCCTGGTACAGAAACAATTGCCATTTTTTCCTCCTGGGAAGGAAGCAAGGTCAGGTCCCTGTTCTACCCTTCACACTTACTGGCTTACAGTGGGAGTGTTCAGCAAGCTGGGATTTGCACTCTGTACCAGAGAACTCACACCAAGGGAAGGTAGCTAGTAGGCACCTTACTGTCTTATACCTCTTTTTTACTGTCTAAAACAAGAATATACCTTCTAGCAGAACAGCACATGCTTTCTTTTCAAGCATGATATCTAACAGACAGTTAGTGCAATGGTAAAGACTGCTAAACAGCCTGCCATCTGCAATGGATGTGATGAAACACCCCCCCACACACCCCCCACCCCCACCCCCCCCCCACCCCGACACTGATGTTTGTTTCCAGCCACCTTATCTAGGTTTACAAAGTCTGTGTTGCAAGAACCTCACTGTCCTGAGGAATCACAATAGGCTTCCTTTTAGGAGGCACAGAGAGGCTGCATGATCAAAAATCAGGATTCACAGAAGCCATTGGTCTGAGTAGGGGAGTGTCTCAATTATCCAAAAGAAAATATTGCTGGGAAGGTTATAGGCTAAGTCACACCACTCACTTCCAGACAATTAATTAAGAGCAGGAAAGCAACAAATGTCTCCCCCACCCTGGGATTTAAAGTTGTGAAAGCTCTACCAAGATACTTAAGCACACTACCAAGCAAACAAGTCTTGACAGAAGGACATTTGTGCATTACCACTCTTATAGGCGTGAGAGCTCAGCAGTGAGCATGGTAACCAGGAAAGTGAAAAACCCAGCTTCAACTCTCTTCTTTATCCAATTTGGATTAAAGATTTAAACTTCCTCAAGAAAGTGTCCTGTCCTGACCCCTGATTATTTGTGCATTCTGAAATCAAGAAAAGTGCCACATTTCTTGCTGAAGAAATTTTCACATTACATAGTATATTTAAATATTCATTGGTTCAAACATGTGAGAGGAGCTCTATCATACATAGGCATGTTGCTCAGCTGGGAAATCTGGAGCATCCATTTCCAGCTGCAGCAGATGACAACAGTCACCATGTGACGATATCAACTAGTCCTGAGTCAGACACTGGTTTGCTGGGATGCAGCTTTTCCAGAGGAAAGGCTGCTTCTGTAGATGCTCATCCAACAGGCTAAGGGCATTGTTAGCTTCTCTCCTCTCAAGACTGCACTATGGACATCACGGTACAGATTCAGCTGAGAGATCCCCTCCAAAACCAACACAGAACCAGTTTCAGCACGGTGCTACACAGTCAGGGTTATTAATCAGTAATATTGGCTGTAATATTCTGAGCAATTCACTTTATTTTCTCAGAACTGTAAACATGGAAAGCAAATTTAGCTCATTCATAGATGCTACCAATAACATTATGATTTCAAACACTGGCCCTGATGGGAACTGTCTCTCTCCTGAGGAGCAGTAGAAAAGTGGGTTTGCAGAGATGCTGCTGGACACCCAGAGCCTGGGACAATGGCAAGCCAAGGGGTGGTGGGTCCCTTGATAGGGGTGGAAGTTTGTCATGGTCTACCTCTGAACAAATGACCTAAGAGCTCCTTTTGCACCGTGTTCCCAGAGGTGCCCTGGAGGTGGTGATCCATACATTTTATGAGGCAACTGGGAAACCTTTCAAACATATCTACTTTCTGCTTCTCATTCTATGTGGCCATCTCATTCTAGATGGGAATTTTAAAATTACACAGAATGGAAACAGTCAAGAATAACTCTCAATCGGTCTATTCCAAGATGAATTGCTGGCTTAAGAAGGATTACTTTTACTCTACTGTATGATTGGATAAAATAGAAGTAGACTGTCCTTAACAATATCCCTGGTGGGTGCCAAGGTGGATATAACTAGTAACAGCTGGATGAAAACTTCCCAAATACAAGGGTATGGTGTAAGCAATGAAAGAAGGGTGTTAATGGAATTAATGGAAAAATAAATCCAGTAAGAACTAACACAATGAGACAGAAAATAAATAGGTCTGTTGTAGCTAGCTCCAGCTTTATTTATCAGAATAACCCTTGTAAGTACCAAACCAAAAGCATATATGTAATTCCTCTGAATATCAAATATTAAACATGCACAGCATGTTCTAAGAGTGACAAGCATAATAACAGAAAAGTGAAAGGGAGCAAATGAAATATAGGAAAATAACAGTAATGCACCAATCAGTATTAACAGCAAAACTTCCTTATATTAAAATGGTAGCAGTTTAGACATGGAAAGATGATGTTAAATCTAAAGATTTGCCACATGAATCAGTCAGGTATTAAAAGCAGTAATCTTTGGCCAAAAAAAAAGGAGATAAATAGCAAAGTTAAAAAGCAAAGTCCTTTTTCCTGTATAACTATCCTATATTTCATTTTATTGTCTATTGTATTGTCACAACAGTCCCTGAGTGACAAGTTAATGCAATAAAGTGCCATAACAATTTTAAATGCATTTTTCCCTATAAATCATTGATATATTTTCAGCATACTTAGTATTTGCATCACTTAGACCACATACAGTAGAGTCTGTGTAGATGCCTATCATTATAAGCCAGGCTAGCTAAGATTATTTTCACTTGATGAAAACATTTTGTGTTACCACACAGATTTCCTTACCTTGTTAACTGGAGAGATAGGTAAGTGTGTATGCGCATTTATTTCTCACTTGTCCCACAGCCTTCACAAACAAAGAAGTGAGTTTTCTTTGTTCCAGTGAATCTATGAAAAGCAAGTCCTTCAATTTTTTTTTTAGTCCTGTGCCCAGTAGAAATAGGACAAAATTTTAAAGGGGCTTTGGCTACCCCACCTTATGGCCACACTCACAGTTACAAACTCTGTCCTCAGTGACATGGAAAAAGTCAGGAGAGTTGGTTTTGCACCCACACAATTTAGAGGAACTGGCTTCTTTGTTCATGTACAGAAGATCTCAATCAGACAGCAAAAATCCTGTCTTACCTCACTGCATGCAAGTATGGCTAGTCAGGATGCCAGCAGCTTGCACAGCTTCTCTGCAGTTATACAGCACAAAGAGAAGCCCAAAAGTTACTTCTAACCCACCAGGTCACAACCCATCCTCTACTGTGTTCAAAGGAGTCTATAACAAATCACCTATGACTGAAGTCACAGATGTAGCCTGTCACACAGTGTGTGCCAGCCACATGAGATGGCTCAGAGGTGAGGGCACCCATCTTGACCTGGTCATACAAAGCTCACAAAGCAGCCCCCTGCTGTCCCGCACATCAAGCTGGTGCTGTACAAGCCTTCCAGAGTGCATTCTCCAGTGAACTCAAAAACCTGTTTTGTCAGGTCACGAAAGAGAGGTGACTACTCTGACAGGTTTCATGGAAAACCAGAGCAAGTGGCTTTTACGCTCTTCACACCAGCCCTCAGGAATGACTGGAAACTCACCTTTCAGCATGAAGGAACAGAAATGCAGGTCATTTGCCATTATCCTTTACAAATTCAAAACTCACTTAAGACAGCTGTTCAGGGAATGGTCTATTAGAGGTGGTTAAACATCACCCACAGTGCAGTATTTTTCTCTCCTACCACAGGAATCTGTCATTCATGTGTCAGTCAGATCAGCTATGGTACCCCTCACAAAGGGCTCTTCATGGAGCCCATCATTTACATCCAGACAACTCCATCTAACTCTCATTAAGGTCATCACAACACACGTGCCACTTCCTTGGAAATAAAAAGTATTCAATGTGACACACTTTTGCCTTTTCTATATTTTGGGGGTTGAAAGTCAGCTCTCTTTTGAAACAGAGTTGCTTAGTGTTGTTACACGTTACTTGACAGACAGCCTGTCAGAGGAAGTCCATCACCCCAAGACCACTTATAATCTCTGGACGTTGCCAGTTACCTGAAGGTTTACCACATGACATCGTGCAAAGGAGAAAAACTACAATATTTTTCTCATTTTCCTACCAATTGTCATGCAAGCCAGTAACTCATCATAGATATCAATACTACCTGGTAAGTAACATTCACTGTCTTTAATGACAAAATCAAATATATAACCATCCTGAGCCAGGAGATCCTGCTTTGCATGGAGGTAAGGTCCTGCTAATACTGACTAGGAGAACATCTCTTTGAGACTGAACTCTTACTGACAGTCTGTCAGCACACCTAAGCTCTGTTTGTGTGTTCTGCTTGGGAAGGAAAAAAAACAGTTTGAAGCTATCCTCAGCTGCAGACTTGTGGCATGTCATGAGGACTACTCAAGGTCAAGAGAACTTTTACATTAGGGCTGTCAGTACTGGCTAGCTGGCCTGGGCTTGTTTTTGAAGATCACCAGGAGCAAATGCTCATGAATCAGTTTAACATCTGAGACGGGAGAGAGAATGCTTTATTAGGGCCATCACAAAAGAGAACATGATGGAGGCTTTTCTGACAGTGATGCATTTAGAATTGGAGTTATGTTCATAAACAAAATTCTTCAACTGGGATTTTCCCTTTTTCATATCTGAGACATTAGGCTTTTATTTTTAAATTCCAGAAGCACAAATCTGTATTTAATGATATTTGGCAGTTTTTCAGTACAGCACTTCACAGTGCTTCGGAAACATTAACCACATTTTAAAGGTACAGAACAGTAGCTAAATAAATTGATTGACGTATTTATAGAGTCATGGGCAGTTGGGAATGGGGGGGGGAATGGGCACATAGCTGCAATTCTTTACTCTGCAGTGAAACAGAAGTCTCACCTTCATAAAAACCTCAGCAAGCAACATAAACAAAACCAAAACCTTTAGAAGCACAGTGGGAATAAGGCAAAACACAAAAAAACAGATCTCTTAACCATGTAGACACATTTTGAGACAGTTACTGGAACTGGTATTGCTTAACTTTCCTAATGACCTAGGTAACGGGAGAGAATGTACCACCAGCAAGCTGTGGACCATACCAAATTGTAGGGAGTAGTTCATATGCCATAGGCCTGAGCTGCCATTCAGAGAGCCTATATGGGCTGGAGAATGGGCCAACAGGAACCTCATGAAAATCAGCAATGTGAAATGCAGAATAAGCCAGAACAACCACAAGCACCAGTACAGACTGGGGACCAGACTATGGTTTTGTAGAAGAAGACCTGGGGGTCCTGAGCAGACAACAAGCTGAACATGAACCAGCAATACACCATTGCAGGGAAGGAGGCCAAGCACATCTTGGCCCACATCAGGAAGACCATTACTAGCAGGTCAAGGGATGTCATGTTTGCCCTCTCTTCAGTGCTCATGATACTACATCCAGAGTCCTGTGTCCACTTTTGGGCTTCCCAGTACAAAAGAGACCTTGCTAACATGGAGTGAGTTCAGCAGGCAGAGGGCCAGCAAGTCAGGGGCTGGACATTTGTCCTGTGAGGAGAGGCTGGAGGAGCTGGGCTTGTTCAGCCTGACAAAGAGACAGTCAAGAGATCTCACTGCTGTCTACAACCACCTAAAGGGAAGGCATATAGGAGACCGAGCCAGACTCTTCTCACAGTGACAGGATCAGAGGCAGTGGACATGTTGCAATGAGGGAAACTCAAAGTCCCTATAAGAATTTTGTTTGTTTGAATTGTGCTTCATTCGTCTCAGCGGAGGAGGAAGCCCATAGTCTGGAAGGGGCCCATGTTGGAGCACGAGTGTAGTCACTAGAAACGAAGATGCTGGAAACAGCATGGAAAAACTTCAACTCCCTCCCTCTACACAAAGAAAAAAATGATAATATCACATAATGGAATGAATAGGCTAGGCTAGGATAGAAGGATAGAAAAAAATGTTTCAGAAATAAGAATGAGATGGAGACCTGCAACCCAAGCCCAAAAGGTCAATAGAAAAAAGACATTTCCTAGGTACAGCACAAATAATAATTTCATGTAATTATCTCATTCTTTCAAAAAGAAAAGAAAAAAACCCCACAAAACTCATCCCTACTTCCTACCAACATTCCTTCAAATCCATCTAAAAGGAGAAAATGCATTAAGCCATACCAACAGCAGAGTTTGCCCTGGGAGAGCAGAGCAGAGCAGAGCCGAGCCCACACCCAACAGAAGCAGTCAGTGACACTTGGCTACACCCGCATCCACAGATGGCTTTCTAGTGGATGCTACTGAACAACTGCATCAACAGCTACTTCAAGATCAATGAAATGGTAGGTCTTTTCTTTTCCTCCTCCTTCTCCTCCTGCCAGACAAGTTTGCTTTTTCTTTCTCTTTTCTGAAAAGTGACAATAGCCATGTAAGTAGTAAAACAGTTCAAGTACAAAGGACTTTACATGCTCAGAATTGGCAGCACAAAGTGGTCAGAGCTTAGATTGCTTCATCCCAGAATTTGTATAATCTTAATAACTACTGCGACTCAGAAAAAAATCTGTTAGATTAGATGTCCAGTTAAGCTCTTCTCTTCTCCCCCATTTGTTGATTTAGGATTTACCAGAATAGTAGGTCAAAGGAAAGGGAATAATTACTTTACTTCTTTTTGGTCAGCCAGAACAAGCCAAACATGCTATCACAGCACTGATGGTGGCAGTGCACCATCAATCTAACCCTTGAGAAGTTTCAAAACTTGTTAGTAAATCTTTACTTAAAAATAAACAAGGGCTACTGTATATGTTCCTAAAAAGAAAGTACAAGAACTAATATTATTTTCTGTATTCATCCAAACATCAACAAGAATTAACCAAATTAATTGCAATATTCTGGTAATATTTATTTTCATTTAAAAATAGGGGGAAAATGTTTAGTTTGCTTTTCATTTGTTCCAGACTGCAACAAATGTTTTTAATCTGGAAGTTCCATGTGAGAGCATTGACAGATGAGGTTTTGGGTTTGAAGATATTATTACCCCTCCATTTGAACATCCATCTTTCTGCTTGCGGTTACCACAGCTAAACTGAAAGCATCCTGGACAGCATAGAGAGATTTTTTGCTGGAAGAAGCCAGTGTTTTTGCTGGAAGAAGCGCCACCGCTGATCGTAGCCACCTTCCACTCAGACAGCAATGTTCTCCAGAACTTTCCTGTTATGTCTTCTGCTGTGCCCCAAACTCACATTACTACAGGAAAGCTTTGACAAATCAGTGAATGTCACACAACATACAGACAGGATTAATCATTTCCTCCAGTAGCTCATTCCAGATACATCTCAGAGGCAGCAACCTCCCCCCATAGACATTTAATTAGGTCAGCTTGGGACTGATTCTTTCATGAGAACCCATTGAGAAAGGCAGGAGTACGTGACCTTCAACAAGCTGTGCACAAAGCCCAGGTTTTGAGAAATGGCTTCCATGTGGTCAGCCCAGCTGCGCTCTGTTTTCTGCCAGAGAGCCTGACTCTGACCCAGATTAATCATTGTACATATGTTTTTCGCCATATACAACAAGTGTGAACGTGCTGGCAGCTCTCTTATGACCCTCATTTATACATAGTATTAGAACTCACAGGCTGATGCATTACTTTTCCATATTTTTTTAAACCTTTTACTCCTATATGTGTTTGTGAAACTTGTCAGGTGCCATTCAGTTCAGTCATACCTTTAAACTCCCAGGGTTAAAATTGCTAGTGTACCTCTAACCTCTAAACCAGACCATGAAAATTACTTCTGTGCTGAACTTAATCTGCTGTCTCTTGTCTCCAAAATACTTGCATGCATACATATAGACACATGTGCAATGTAGAGTTACTGTGTTTTCAAGAGCTGCTGCTGCAAAGCTAACTCAGCCAACATAATTTAAAACCATACTTGCACACTTGGATAATAAAAATTTCCTTAACACCATTGATAAAGCTGAAGCTACGCCAGTTGGTGCCCAGTAATATGGACATTTCTTTCTTCCGTGTTTAAACTTTTCTGGTTTATTTCTACTGATATATAAGGGTTAGCCTTGTCTTTTATCTGTACAGTGAAAAGCTTACCCTGAATGGGACCTCAGGCTTGTATTCCAACATATTTAGAATAACCTTTCGGACAGTGATTTAGCAAGGCAATGTAAGTTTCTGGATTTATTTGATCTGTATCTTTGAAGCAAACAGTTAAGCTGCATGTCTCAGAAAGAAAATAAAGCACTTGAACTCTTGCCTTGGTCCCAATTTAGAGTTCTGTTTGCATGTTTGTTTTAGCATCTTCTGGGAACATTCTGTCTCCTCAAGAGCTATTCTACCAACATAGAAACACAATTTGATTGAGGGTTTTTCATAGGCTTTGTCAACTTAATTTTCTCTTAAATATGCAAAATGCAAGGATATAAATTATGCTTGGCATTATAAATGCATATGGCCATAAATAGAAAATCTCAGCAACTGTTATGCTGCCACTATATGTGAATACAGTATTTGGCCGCTAAATGGGATGTCAGCTAGAGATTTTTTTAGAAAAGCTGAAAGAAGTACAGCTTCCACCTCCCTAATAATTTTCTCCAAACCACCTAAATACCCGTGAGACATCATAACTAAGTGCAAGATCACATTTTTATGGACTTCTCACTTCTGTAGGTTTGAGTGTTAATCACGCCTCATTGAACTTAATGGTATTTTACCTTCTTAAATTACTGCTACAGAAAGGCAAAGGGAGCAGTTCATTGGGTTTGGAAAGTCTGATCAGTAAGCAGAGAGAAAACTTAAAGCAAGTTCAGTGAGCTGTAGCATTATAGTCATATCGGAGTACTTTATAGCATGCAAGGAGTTTATCCTTATTGAAGTTGTGGACACAGCAAATGTGTGCTAGGACTGGAAGCATTGTTCTGCATACATTAACATATTTGTCACATTGCAGAATCACATAAAACCTCACTGTAGGGTGAGTCAGTTGCACAAACACATGGGAGAAAACAATTCATTACCAAAGGCTTAAACTTCAGTCGAGAGGCTGCTTGTGACAACCAACATGGGATGGAAGTACAATAGGATTGACTGAAGAATGGGGCAAGCTGCAAAATAAATCCATTTTGGACCACCATAGCATGTTTGCATTGGATGTTCTCAGATGTCATCCTCAGGGTAATCTCAGTGATAGCCAGTCTGTCAATACGAGATGTTTGCTTTGCAGCTATGCCAGCCTCAGAGGCTCATTTTCTACACCAGCCCAGTATGTCAATACTGTATTTATACTACTGCACCAGAGCTGACAGTTTTAACCACTTGTTTTCTCATTGCTGAACAGCACTTACTGGTCTCTTGAATTTAATGCTAATTCTGGAGTAATTAAAAAAAAAAAAAGGGGAGAAAGCAGTTTAGCTATTTCCTTTCTATTGTGCTAGAAGAACTG
Organism: Ciconia boyciana; assembly: GCF_034638445.1. Taxonomy (NCBI): domain Eukaryota; kingdom Metazoa; phylum Chordata; class Aves; order Ciconiiformes; family Ciconiidae; genus Ciconia; species Ciconia boyciana. Next base: position 45,178,691 of record NC_132936.1, read on the forward strand.
GCTGAAGCAAGCTCAGCACACAACATCTTCCTTTAGGTAACGCATAAAGAATACTTGTGTGCAAGATAATGGTAAACTGGGATGGGACAGAAAGTTGGAGTGTTTCACAGGTAACAAATTGCCTTTGCAACAAAGTACAGCTGGCTCTCAGCCAGTGGTACTCCAGCTTATTCCAAGCTCCACAACATCACAAACCTGACCAGGTACCACATACCAAGAACCAAATGACAGCTTTCCATGCAGGGGATGGCAGTAACAATGTGTACCCATGGAAAAAGCAGCTACCACTGAGAGTGTTGGGGGAGGAGAGGAAGGGGAGGTTTGCAACATAAACAGCTCTTTCAAAGTCATCAAGATCTAAATGTAGTAAAAATATGTAAAGTAGAAGGATCAAGACTTGGGCACCCCAGAATACAATGCATTTTAGGACTGCATGAACAACAACTACCAAAAACCACAATAAAAACCTATTTAGTAAATATATTTGTGTTAAGAAAATTTGTTAAAAAATTAAATTTACTTGACATAGGATAAATTCTGTGGTCAAAAATCTGTTGATATAATGAAATTGTAAGGCATTTAGACCCAGCACATGAGCTTCAAGTTGACGTACCACCAACTGAGCTTGTCTTCCCTCCTGTCTTATTAGAGAAGATAACCTGAGTGAAAGATCCATGCTTGTTCACCTATTTACTCTCTTGGTGGAAATAAGCCAGTCACACTTCTCTTACCTTTATAGGTCTGAGGACTGCAACAGCTGACAGAACCAGCTGTTCTCCATTCCTCTCTTCTCATAGTTTTTTTCCTGGCAGAGCATCTAATTAAGTTTTGCTTGGATACAGTTTATGTGGTATTGTAAACAAAACCATGTATTTACTAAAGCAAAAGAAAAATCCCATTGTCTGGTTGCATCATACTGCTTAAATCACAGCTTGGAGCCGTCGCTATATCTCTTGTAAAACTGCAGAGAAATAAACATCTGAGCCCTGGTGGACAATGGAACTAACACTAAGAAGTACATAAACTTAGCCAAAATAAAGCAATATATTGGAAAAGTGGATGAGAAAAATGGATTCTCAGTGGCCGTGCATATTCACATAAAGGAAAGGCTGGACTACATCATCCCCAAAATAATTTTTAAAGTCTCCTGTGGTTAATCCTGTGATTATTAGGACAGTAAAACCAGTGTCTCTTTCATTAAGCCAATAGCCCAGATGTCTGGGAAGAAAAGCAGAAAAGCTCTAAAGCAGGCAATGGAACATGGTCTAACTGAAATCTGCCAGTTTATGGCTGATACAGTGGAAAAGGCCTTTTCCACAGCCAATAAGGCCAACTCACTATTTGGCATCTAGAGATCTGGCATTCTCATCAAGAAGAAAAGAAGAAAGATTAAGTGAAGGAAAAAACTACTGGCAATGCAGTAGTATACTTATCATAAAATCTAAGGTCCATGTTTTTCCCCTTCGAAGTCTGATATAATTAAGGCTTTTCTGGCATGCAGGGAAACAACACAAAACAAAACAAAAAAGCAGGTAATGGTAACAATAGGAAAATAACAACAATTGAAAAATGGTGACTATTGCCTGAAAATTTTAAAAAAGTTTAATATAGTCAAGGAGAAGATGTGTAAGGCAAGGATAACCAAGCTTCAGGCAAGCCTTATAGAGGCAATTGATGCTCAGTTCACATTAAAATCAATGAAAACCAATTTCAAGCCACTTATTCAAAGAGTTGTACCTTTTAACCTACAATTACATTTCTCCTAATTTAAGTACAGGAGTTCTATTATAAAGCTCCTAATAAAAGATGCAACAAAATGCAATAATAAAAATGTATTTCAAATACATCTGAACTAAAATTAAAAATAATTCTTCATGTCCTTTTGTATATGAGAACATTTGTTCCTGCCAGTAAGTGCTTTCCCAGTTTCTTAACTGGATTCTAATTCTGGAGTGGGATAATATCATTGTGCACATTTGCACCCTATCCAAACACTATTAGTTTGGGCAACAAAATGAGGCTTTTGCTGTCACCACCTTTCTAGGGAAAGCCCTAAGTAGAACATAAAAATTCATTTCAGTCAAACAACCCATTCGGTACCTTATTCAGCTCTACTGAACAAATGCACACCCTTCCAGATTATATGGGCTTCCTAAAAAGTTCAGACAAATTGAAGAATAATCCAGTTCAGTTATACCAAATGCAGTAGACTATTCTAAATACTTTCAACTAAATATGTTCAACCTACAGCCTTGACAGCTCTGATTATCCACAATAGTTCTCTGTCCCTCCTCCTACATCTTCCTCCAGCCTCAGCTTAATTGCTCCCAGCTGTTCTTAAGCTTCCTATAACTTTCCATAACTGACCATCCCTCATTTCTCCTGCAGCTTCTTGCAATGCTCTCCAAGCCATATACAACCTACCTTCCAAACAGATGTTAACAAACTTCAGAGTTAGCTGATTTCAATGCATGTGAAGCATTCAGTTGCCAAACAGGGTTTCTTTTTTAATCAGGCTGTGCAACAAGCAGAAATCACATTTCAGAAGACAGTTTGTAAAAGGTGCATTAGTTTTAGAGTTCAGTGTTGTGAATGATTGGATGCTTAGTAGCTGTGTCTGATTATGGAGTTCTACCTCCCCATGCTTCAGCTTTTTTTTTGTTCTTGGGAACAAACATACATTAGAACAGATCTAAAATTTACACTAATTTACAGCAAGTTCTTGTTGGCAATCTAAGGTTGCAATCACCAATATTATTTGTAGGTCCCTGGCTGGCGTCTGGAGAACTTCCAAGAGGTCTCCTTCACCAATAACTTGGGGATCTTAGGCATGTGCCCTAGGAGGACTGCACCACTAGGCATCTGAAATGAAGGCACAAGTTGGGCACCAAATTTAAGCAGATGATATCCCTCCCTTAATTCCCTCCCTCCTCTTTTGCAGTCATTTCTGTTGAGATCGCTCTGTTTAGCCCAGTCACCAAAACACACAGTGGACCTGAGCAGTTCTATCTAAATGAGCAGATTCAGGCAGTACCCTAAGCTTCTCAGTTTGGGTGAGCCTCCTAGGCACATCTGCACCCAGCCACATGTCAGGATGACATCCAGGCATGTGCATCATCTTTCTTCCCACCTTCCCCTTACCCTTTCTTCTTGCACTTTCATCTCCACCAGAAGGGAATCCACGTACTCAAGTCAGCTCACACTCATCACTCAGCTTGGGTGCAGGCAGGGGGACTTGACCTGTACCGTCTTAGGCCTTTTCCTGAAACACAGGACACACTGGTGTTGCTTAGTCAAGACTTGACGTGGCTTTTTTAGAGATCTCTAACACAGTGCTCTTCTGTAGCAGGTCTTTCACTTCTTGAAGGCATACCAAACCCTCTTCTTTATTCCTCCCCTTCAGATGATGAGATCTAGCTACAGTGAACAGAGCTGCACAGAGTATGGCCTTTTTTTACACTGTTTGTGGGTAAAAGCAAATTATGACTATTATAATAAATAGCTTCTGTTACGAATTGGTTGCTACATACAGACAGACAGTATCAGAGGCAGTGTTTAAAGATCGTGAAGTGCAGTTTTAGAGTGGTTTATGTTGCCTTCTCCCCTTCCTGTTTGGGCCTTTTGTTCTCACTGTCTCCTTGCTGCTGGCAGTAAAGTGATGCAGTTCTGCAGTAAGACACATCAACAGATGGATTTTTTTTAAAATCCAGCCAGATTTTTTTCGAATCCAGCCAAAATTCCAGCCAGATCAGCAAGGTGATCTGACTCTCTCAGTCATAATGCCAGCATAAGGAAGGCAGTTAAGCAGGAAATCTTAATTAATGAAATCAGTAAACTATTAACAAAAATATTTTCTAAGCAGCATTCCAAGTGCATCTTAGTTACACTCTTAGCATTTATTGCACATTTTCTGGAGAGTAAATTAGGTTTCTTCACAGGCAAGTGTTCCACCTTGGGCTACATCACACTGTTGATTGCCGGGATGAGAGCAGGCCCTGGTAATAGGCAGTATGGACTGCAGATGTGCAGGTAATTGGCAATTGTTTTTAAAGAAAGAAAAAAGACAACATCTGTTCAACTGGTGCAACTTGAGAAAGCAAATGCTGAAAGGAAAAGCTTTCTAATATAACCAGATCAAAGATACAAAGAAGTCCAAGACTGTAATCAGTGCCAGTTTTAAACACAGGTACTTGTTCAGGTGAAAACACAAAAAGCATGGGGAGCAAAGGGGAGACATGCAGGTAGGGAATATTTTAAAATTTGTATATTTATAATTATCTGAAAATCCTGCAAATGTGTCTGAGTTTGATATTGGATGTTTATCTCTGCCCTTGTCCACCCCGTGTTGCTTACCCTCGGAGACTGCTCTCAGTCCATATAAAGCAGAAAGCACATTAGAGGATCCTGACAGGAGCATTGAGCACTCTGTAATGTGGATACCTACACAGCATATTTGATTTGATATTTGTGAAATTGTCGGACATCTAATATTTGCAAAAGCACAATTATTCTTCTTACAGTCTGGTATGAATTTTCAGGCTTAAGTATCTTCTGGCAAGGATTTTTAACCTAAAATTTGCAAACTAACTGACAAGGCCCCCTAAATTGGTGGTAGTTCCCCCAGTTCTCTAGAATGCTGTAAGCCCATTCCACTTCAGCAAGATGCATTGGTCTGAATTGATTTACCATCCCCTTCTGCAGGAGTATGCCCTCATCAAAACAAATGGATACTCATTTTGCAAGAGGGACCCAAAACCTATGGCATACAAAATCAAGCTGTTCAGATAGAACATCTCAGCTTCTTCACTACTTTGAAGCATTCACTGGTACTTGATCAACTTCCGAGACACTACTTCCTTTCAGTTGGCCAAGAAACGTTTCCCACCTTAATTTGTAAGTGCTGCCTAGGATGACAGGAGGTGTTTTGTACCTCACTAGCTGTTTCTAGCAACTCCCAGGGTAAGAAATGCTGATCTGGAGCAGTCAGGACTATAGTCCACTCCCCAGTGCTTTATCTTATAAAACATTTCTCTAACAACTCCCTCTCCTCCTATACATAGCTAGTAAGATACCCTTCATTTTACAACTCTTTATATAACTGATTTTCCATGCAATGTCTTTATCATCCTCATCAAGTGAAGAAAGTTCCTTCTATGTGACCTCTTACTTAGTTTGCTTCCTAATAGTCTTCATTCATTGATCATTTTCCTTGTGGTGTCCTATGTAACTAGACTTTAAAGTCTGTGCTGCCCCACCAGAAGGACCAGCCCCACATTCCTGCCTTTTTTCCTTTTACCAATACTAACACCCCTTTGGTCATCAGACAGCTATATCATGGAGCATATCCACCTGAAATAATTGCAAGAGAAAAAAAAATTTAAATTAGAGTTCATAAGCTCTTACTTGTATTCATCCCTTGATTAATACAAGTGATATGTGCATGAGAAAATGTGCATGAGAAAAAGGCCAGCACAACATAAACCAGATCCAAAATAGAGACATTCAAGTGGACAGGTCCAAGTTAACGTCAGTTTTGCATTCCTGAAATCTTAGGGGTTGTCATGGTTCCTGACAAAGTTTATAATCGTCAGCTCATTCCTAACTTACATTCTTAAAAACAGTTCCCTGTGCAAAGAGTTACCATTAACCACACTTGAGAAGGAACGTAAGCCCTACCTGAAATCTCTGGTTTCAGTTCAACTACTTCCTAAACCTTTGGTTAGGCCCTTCATGGAGAAACTCAAAGCAATCAAAGTTTTACCAAACTTGTAACTTTCCTACTCACTGAGCACATGCTTCTCAAGAACAAAAAAGATCTATTTGAAAATTGTCATTTGTGAATTCACAGATTCTCATCTTTTCACATGTGCAGTGTAAATTAATTCAGTGTTATAGTGCAATTATTATAAATACAGCACTCTCAAGAGATTTACTAGGACTCCAGGCAGGTCTGTGTACACACATGAAAAATCTTAAAAGAGAGTGAAAGTTTTTGGGGAAAGGAGTGAACTGCAGCCGGCTCTGACAGCAGAGGTTTCAAAATCCCTTTTCCCTCACTGGTCTTCCTGTCAACTTGCCAAGGAACTTTAAAAAATATAAATTTACGGAGTATGGCCAATGGTAGAGAGTCCAAAATTGTAAGACCTCAGTCATGAGATTAAAAAAGTTAAGAACAACAGCAAGAACTAAAAGATCTTTTTTGTCACTACTGTAGCTTTTGTTAGTATTCAGCTTTCAAAGTCTCCAGCAGTTTGATTCAAGTTGGGAGGATGCTTCTCTAGAGAAAGTGAAACATGCATTATCTTTTGTAAAATACCTGATATTCTCACTGAATCAGCCAAAGACTTGGTTATTAAGGAAAAAATCTGCACCACAAGCCAGGCAGGAAAATGGAGAATAGTGGCAGTGCTGCATGCCACTTCTTTCTCATCCCTCCCAGAACAGCAGAGAAACACTGACGATTTAGTTGCCAGTGAAAAGACAAAAGGAAAGGACCAACACCTGCAAAGAGCTGTTCCTGTTTAAGTCCTCTGGAAGCTGCACTTCTCAGAGCAAAAATGGTCCAGAGACTTGATTTGGTAGCAAAAAGCAACCTTTTGGTACTCACATTTTTTTGTGGTCCTCTGAATATCAGTGCAACTCCCCCAGAGCTGTAGAAGCCTTGGAGCTGGTTTAGTCTAGGCTTAAACATGAACAGCTGTTATTAGGATGGCAGTTTCAGTAGGGTCACCCACCAGCCTTATGACCGGCTGTCTTTGGAGTGCCGAAGAGCAATCCAATATCCTGCCTGGGTGGCCTCATTAAAAGCATCCTGGGATTCCTCTCAACGCTTGTATGCTGATTACCCGTGTCTGTGCTAGGTATTGTGTCTAATCCTCAAAACTAATGAGGTCTATCTCCAGATCCGAGGCAGACTCATTGTTCTCAGTCTTCCTGAACTGACAAATCTCCCAGGGACGTAGCGTGAGAGAGCTTGCTGGAATAACTAACAAAGGTGCCAAACATTACTATAGCAACTGGGGAAAAACAGAGGCTCAGTGTATACCCCAGCTATATTTTCTATTTCTTTTATCATTCATACTCAATCTTTACGCAACTATACCGCAGTCATTTGGCATCATAAGCCTTTATATTTATCACAAATAAAGTAAAACAATGTTACTCAACATAATTGCATTTCCTTCCCTGGAGATTTGCCTTGCACATTCATTGACAGGCTAGCTCCCTTGCTGTGTCAAGAGAGAAAATTAAACCTTTCTGGCCTAAAGTGAACTGAAGAAGAGTAGGAAGCAGCATGACAGAATGTATAATGAAAACATTCTTTGAATGTAAATCATATAACTTCTTATTTTTTTAATGAGGTGTTTCATAGCTTTTTTACTGTAACTCTCACAGCATTGTAAGGGGCATGAGGGAGACCTGAATGCTGAATTTTTCTGGTTTTCCAGCCTTAACATTTCCCTGGTAGGTGTTTGAAGTAGCACAGGATATAGAATGCTACTTCAATTGTGGAACAATTTTTGTATGTTGAATTCCCAATGACTTTTTCTTCTTTCATTGTTTTATACACCTAAATGTACTATGTTCAATTAAGATAATTTAGTCTGTCAAAGAGTGTGCTAAGGGGTATTCCAATATTTGGACTCCAAAACTGCCTGGGACTAGGGACCAGCCCCCAGATTTCCCCTTTATGTGAGAGAGAGTATGCCAAGAAATTGCACTATCGGAATAAAAACATCTCAGTTTTCTCCATTATTGCTGTAGTATTATTTCAGCACTGGGTTCCACTCACTATTCTGGCAATTCCCTCTAGCTTCATAATAGTCTAGTGTACCACACCATAAAAACCAGAAATTAAGTCCAACTGCTTTCCAGCAATATGAGCTAGGTGCTTGGGTTTTTGTGTTGGACTCCAGATATCAGCAGGAGAAAATGGGGATGTAAGCTCCACATGGGTCCTGTGCAATGACTCCTTCTTGTGTAAAAAAAGCCTTTTAAGGTTGTTAACATTTTTTGTAGAGAATGTTTTGTGGAGGTGGGTGTATTTATCTCAGATAACTTTTGATAAAATAATTCCCTTTTTTAATCATACATTTTATCTGATTTTTGGGATAGTTCTAACAATTTTCAGACAGCTCAGACTAAGTGTGTATTTTAAAGGGATTTTGAAAATTAGTAATCCTGTAATCTCATCTTTCAAGTCATCAGCATTTGCTCCACTGTGCAGAAATTTTTTTTTCACTTTCGTTTAAGGTGATTCTTCTAATATTAATCCTAATAATGTGCTACCCCACTTCATAGTTCTCATATTTGAGCAAGTGATTTGTTAAGCAGAGTCAAAAACAATGAAGACTTTGCTTTTCATAAGTTTTTATTCTTTTATAATTAATAACTGGCAAGGTATGACTATTTAATAAAGATAATGTTATAATTCATATTTGTTGGCTAAAGTATAAATCTGGAAAAAGACATAATGGGTTCAGCATAATTTTGAAAAATATAATCTTGGCAACTGGAAATAGATCATAAAAACTAAGATACCTTGACTATCTCTGAAAAACTTCAGAAGTTTTCTCTTTTATAGGCATATGTGTGGTATCTGCCATGCCAAAGATAATTCATACAGCACTAAGAATAACCGTGCTATTACCTAGAAAAACTCTAAGCCTGCTTCATAGTCAAGTAGCTCCTACATGATCTGCATTTTTGAGAGTAGACTTACATTTTAAATCATGGAAAATATCCACTGTTTATAAGTAAATATGGTATGATCAGCAAGAGAGAAAATTTATGAGTAGACATGAGAGTAATTGGCTGAAGCAATAACAAAATAAAATGCTCCATGAACAGAGAAACAGAAGAGGCCTGGAAACATGAATTTGTATTGTGTCTCTTACCCCTGTCCTGCTTCCCACCCCAGCTTGTCCACAAGCATTTATAATACACCCACTGGGAAAAAGAAATCAGTGACTATGACTCATGTGGAGCTGGGTCCATGTGGATAGGCCAACCTGTTATGTGCATGCCTTATTAGCCAGGAGGTTGTTATGAAAGAGAATTACAATGACTGAGCTATGCGTTCCTCAGAGGGGTCATAAATTTCTCCTTTATCCTGATATTTATTTCCATTAGACTAGTAGGAACATAAACATCCTTGAGTACTCTACCCTTTTTCAAACCTGGTTAAAATTAGCCAGCATCAAAAATAATGGGGGGAAGGGACTTGGCAAAGGGATCAATGCGAAAATTATATAACGATCTTTTTTTTTTAGGAATTCAGGCCTAAATTGATTATAAGTTGAAGCATCCATACTCCTTGTTATTGTTAAATGCTTTTTTACCCATCCCAAATTCAGCAAAATGAAATGCTCATTAATTTCCAAAGTGAACAAATTTTTCACAGCTCATAACTGGAGCCCTGATCTTGCAGTGAGTGCTGAGTCTGCTGCAAGCCCCATGGGATTCAGTGGGGCTGAAACGTCCTGGACAGAGATGTGGAGCTGCCTACCTAGGTTGTTTTAATGACCATATTTACTCAGCCAATATTTCCTTGGTAGCTCAGCACCTCATAAACTGCAAGTTATATATTTTCATCTCTGTGAAGTATGAAGGCCCCTAGTTTACATATAAGCTAACCCCTAAAGTTACCTCCACCAAGGGAGATGACTAAAAAAGCATTGAGCACCGTTGCACTAAATTTTCAGATGCCAGGCTCCTAAGCCAAATACATGATTCCTCATCAGGTCCTTGATTTCCTTTATTGTGCAAAGAAAAGCAATTTAGGTGCCCAAACATAGATGCACAGTGCTGTTTTAGATGTCTTATGGTATCCCATCTTGCTTCCAGATGCACTCCAGGAAGACACGCATCTCCAAACGTACTGTGTTGTATCTGCCTGCTCCTCGTCGATGACTTGGTAACCGAGGACCTCTCCAGTGGCACTGAGCACCTATGTTTGTGTATCTAAGTCCCACTGTAGATGAATTACAAGGGAATTCACAATAACTAGCACTCTCTGCACAGATGAGATTGAAACATCTGAAAAAAAAAGAACAAGTCCAGAATAGGCAGGAGCATTAGACAAAATACTGAAGGACCCCAAATTTGTGAAAACTTTGAGGGTTTGGGCATGAACTGGGTGTGTTACACCCAGCATTCACCAGGAAAATACTGCCAGCACTGAGAGTTATACATGTGAAGACTTTTGTAAGACTTTACAGTCACTGCCAGGCTAAGAAACATCTGATCTTCAGGATCTAGATTTTGAACTTGGCTGCTTAAATACCAGACCTAAATGATATTTTAGGCACTAACATCCTATGTATGCTTGCACTGAAATGACTTGATCTCTCATAAAGTCTGGAGGACAGGGAGAAATTGGACCCCTTTCTCCCATCACCTAAAGTATTGGCCCATGCACCCTTAACAGCATATTGGCTTGCAAACTAATAACAACAATTCCAACTCAGTCCCTGTTTGCTTGATTCTTTATTCTGTTTTTATATTTTCTGTCTTAGAAGTGGTTCTCAGAGAAGTCTAACTTGACAATAAAAAGGTATTTTTAAAGAGGTCAAAGGGGATACAGACTTTCTTGGAAGTGAAAGGCAAAGCCACTGCAAGACCGGGGGAGGTTAAACAATACTTGTTTGTGCAATTGGGAAGTACTGCTCAAGAAAGGCCTTACCTCCTTTAGTTCTGGTACCAGGACTGATGAGTGTTAAATGCACTGGCACTGCAGGGTGATTACTGAAAAAAATGAAAAGCAAAATAAATGGCAGTCCTTACTCTCCCTAATTAAAACAGATTAGTTACAGCAATTTACTGTCAGGATTAATGCAGCATCAGCCAGGCAGATGTGATCTATTAAGTAGCTGTGCTTTTGCCAAAAGAAATTCATTCAGTACAACTGGATTTTATAAAATCTTCATTGCATCTAAACATCTGCATCTAAATCTTTACAACTTTATGGCATTTTTTATATTCCCTTTTCTAAATGTTTTATTATCAGAGGGTATTATAGGCTTTAACAGAGTTATAAATATGCATTCCTTTATCTATGTCCTCTATTGAGAACACAGATACACTGTTAAGCTGTGTCTAGATTGCTTTGGCAATCATTTCAACCTCATCACTAACAGGAAGAATGAAGAAAGCTACAGTTTTCATGGCACTGGACCTCCATCTAGTGAGAAGAAGAATAGCGCATGTTTCTGGGGCATAAAACCGGCACAGTTCTTGTTTCCATGTTAAAAAATGTTTTCATAAGGGGAATTGTGCTTAGCTGCCAGAAGAGATGTGGATATATTTACATAAAATACAAAGGAAAATGTTATTTTATATTGTGAAAAACTTCACAAACTTCGTAGTCTCAGTTTCAATTAAATGTCAGTGACTGCTCACAAAACTCAGTAAAGGAAACAGACCTAGAGAAAATCCTGCTGTAGTCAGACACATGTAACAGCTGATATTGTATTGCAATGTCATGCTCCACTGTTTATCCAGCTTAAAGACTGAAAAGGCCAGGCTAAAGGCCCTCTTCTGAGGTGGGGAGGTGTTAACACCCCCATCGCACAGGTAGGGAAGAAACACACAGACCAAGGGCTGGATTTTAAAGGTTTAAAAGTGTAGAGGTAGGCACCTACCAAGCTTTTCAGATATGCCTAAATCTTTTTTTTAAGTCAAGGTGTTAAGTGCCTGACTCCTCCTAACCATCAGGGCAGATGCCTGTCTGCATCTATTGCCACATAAATGCCTATAAAACTTGTCCTGACGTGCCAGACTGATACCCTGCTCTTCCTCCCATCTTGAGGGTCACAGAACTGCAGTGTTGGTGTCTGCTGCACTGATGCACCTGCAATAAAGACAGTTCAGTATCTCCCCCCAGGGGCTTGCACCAAGGAAATCCTCAGATCATATTTCATGAGATTGCTGTAAATATTTCTGCAACCTTTTTACACAAAGGACAAAGCCACCACAGGCATCTGAATGCACAGTTTTCTCTGATGCCTTAACTTTAAAAGTGTCAGTTTGAAATTTTTTTCTGCTGCTTTTTCCAGATCCAGGCATCTGGATTATTGCTGTGAGATACTATACTATAGAAACACCTTTTTCAAGCTAGAAAAAAAATCTTTGCAACAGCCTGCCTCAGTGTTTGCAGGTCATAGACCACCAACAGACAAGGATTCTTTTTTAAGAGGCACAGGTATTGCCTATAAATATTATGACAGACAATGTCTTCAAACAAGCAATTTGTTTGAAAAGTAATTAATAAAACCATATGATATTTTCAAAAGAGGTTTGCGAGAGAACGTAAAGGACTTATGTTGACATAAATCCATTCCTACTTTTCAAAGCCAAAATTTGCACATAAAGACAGATTCTGCTTTAATGGCATTAGATGATTTTTTAATTTAAAAAATAACTCTTGTTTCCCAATTCTGTTAGTCCATATAATTTCCTCCAAATCATACATTTTGTGAGTGCACAAGAAAAGCAATAAACCTAAATAGTATGATCTACATCCCTGGAAAATATTATTATATACCAAGGAAATATTCTTCACATAGTACAGGTGAAAGTACAGTACAAATTTCAGGTGAAATACTGCAGTGGTGAAATTTCAGGTGAAATAAATAAATTTCTTTGCTTTGATATATTTGCCTGGACCAGACTCTAATATTTCCCTAGTTGTGATTATACCAGGTTTAGACTTTCAGATCCCTGGGTATGTTTCATTCACTCTTCCAGCCTCACTTTAGTCAAGTTAGTTATGGTAAGTGTTTCTACATCATTTGTACCTTGAGCAGAAAAAAAATAAATCTACGAGATCCTAGATACAGTGGACCTTAGTAGCAGACTTTCTCTTTGCCAGAGTATGTTAAGTTTTGCTATCTATCATCTAACCCATTCTTAGCATGAGACGCCAAAGAAGAACTGCAAAAAATAATAAGGAAATAAGGAAATAAATGTATATACTCATATACCCAGACAAGCAAAAAACTACACAGTAGGGGAAACAGGGTCGAGAACAGTAACACTGTACAGTATGGTCACAGATTTGGAGCAGCAGGAGGTTTTAAATATTAAAAAGTCCTCCAATTTTATTTTTCAGAGTGGTTAACGGAATCTTTGATTTTCAAAGGTTATAAAACTTAGACTGAATTGAATTTATGCTTGCAGTGTTTTGTCATATGATTCTTCATGCTGCTTACGCTGTTCACCCGCATTCTGTGAAACAGTTTTGTAAGATGAGCGGCTACCGGAGGTCTGGCAATATCAAACCCTTACTGAGAACATTGCTCCAGTCAGCTTTTTGGGCCACAAATACTGCAGTTCAGCATCTGCTCATGAAGTGGACTGATTTGTATTTTATACAAGTGGTTCACAGGCAGTAAGAGGTTGAATGAGATACACAAAACCTTCCTGTGGTTCAGGAAAGATACATTAGGGACTGGAAAACCTGAAAACAGAGCTCTGACTTCCTACATGAATCCCGGGGATGCCCTGGAGAGCTCTTCATTTGATTCCATAGCCCAGATCTTACAGTACTTTAAGAGTTTTGGACTTTATCATAAAATCAAAGGCAAGAGGCAAGCCCCTGTTCAAAGCAATGCTCAGTTCTCAATTTAAAGGTGCTGTCACTAGGCAAACAGGAGCTCTGGATAAAGCCACAGTAAGCCCCAGGTAAGTCCTACAAAGAGAAAAACAACTCCTTCCTCAAAAAAAAGGCCCGTGTCATTCAACGATGTTAATGACTTGCAAATTACAGATCACTGAGATATGTACATCCAGACTGAAACTCTCTAAAAAAAAGTTGAAGACACCAGGCATTCACTGAACTACATCTAGAGAGCTACTGAGGCAGCCCTTCAGTGGGCTGAGTTGTTAAATTGCAGTATCTGTATTTGGCACACAAATCTAAGCATTCAGCTTAGCCCACGTGAATGCTTATTGCACAGTCCTGCCTAATAACTCTGTCCCCCTTTTTTCCTGCATTAGCAAATGAGAATCTGAGGGATTAGATGTTGGTTCTGTGTATTAAGATGCTCTAGACTGTTTTTTCAAGAACTGGGAAATTTATCTTCCTTTTTCTGGGGAATTACCTAAGGATACTTGAGAAGTATTGGCATTCTGATGATCCTACCTTATAACCTTACAAAATGAATGGATCTGTCCAAAGATAACGTACATCTGTTATTTTAATCCATGTCTTAAGCCATGTAGAGAAAATTAGGTTAAACAATGAAGACGACCATGCATGGGAGGTTTATACATGAATGCTAGAGGAGTTGACAAAAATGCAAGTAGGCTGGAGTGGTTTCTCTGTAATCGTAATTATACGATGTGATGAACTCTATGTGATCTAGTGATGAACTCTAATAAGTTACTATTGCTAATGAGAGAAATCTAGCAATCATTTGAGATATGGTCCTAAAAATAATGCAGCACTTACTTGGAAAATAGGATATTAGGAATTATTATAGAAAGAATTCAGAAGAAAAGAAAAAAAAATCTAGTAAATTCCTCCTGAACACTGCATATGGTTTTGGTCACTTCATCTTGAAAATAACAGGAAAGGGTGCAGAAAAGGATATCAAAGATGATGGAAGATAGGAAATGGTTGCCTAAGAGCTTTGAAATAGATTCCTGACAAGGAAATACTGACTAAATTAGGACACTTTTGTTGAAAGGACACAACTGAGAGAGAATACAAATTACTACCCTTTAAGACAGAGTGGGTGAATCAGAAACAATTATTCATTGTATCCCATAATCCAGAATATGGATGACACTACCTGAAACTATTAAGCAAATGCTCTGAAGGGAATGCATGTTCATATCATGTTGTTAAATTAGGTTCATCTAGTGCTATTGAAGACCATGTTTCAGATGTAGCCTCCAACACGGGTGGTCTTTCAATTGCTGGTACCAACAGCTGGGAAGGATCACTTTATGCATACTCTCTGCTTTACACTTTTCATGAAGAAATGCTTCCCAGCTGGGAAATGTGGGCCTAAAGGAGGAAAGCAGGCTGTTCCGTGCAGAAACAGAGAACCTTAACAGCTGATTTGACAGAACAGAGGTTAAGTCCTCTGAGATTTCATCAAGAGATGGTGTCTTCCATTTGTGATACCACTCCTGCCAGAGGAAGTGAATGACAAACACACCAGCATCAGGCACATCAAATAGTCTTTACCACAAATGGGAAACAGACCTGGAAGATCAAGTCTGGATATAATTCAACATTAATATCATTTCCTGCACTTTGCAGATAGAGGAACTAATCCAGAGGTGATTAACATCCTGTCAGTTTGGGGTTAGAGGGCTCTCATCTACTCTTTCCTACCTACTAAATTTCAGAAAGGATTCACGCTTACAAGCTCAGTCAAATTTAACAGACAGTTCATCACCTGAACACTCCAGTGAAGAAAATCCCTCCAGAAGGTGCTACTTAAAAAAACCAGTGTGTACTGAAGTAATTATGACTTTAGTTGGTGTTGTTTCTGGAAGTTTGCAGGGTGGTATTTACTTCTCTGCAGGCAGTTTCAGAGATGTGACCTGAGGATTAATTGAGATAGCTCTGTGAAAAATGCTCGTGGTTCTTCCGTCCACAAGTATTTCAAATATGTCCCTCTGCAGATCATACACACCTCTCGTGTACTGCAGCTATGACTAAATTAATACAATGAATGAAACTGCTGGAGTTGCATAACATTCATCAAAACCTTCTTCTTTCTCTCACATTTTCCACACAGCATAGCTTACTTTCCTCTGAGTTTAGCAGTCCTGTTGTTTTCCATTTTCAGATTAGCAGTGCAGGCTTCACCATGCCATTTCTTTGTAAGAACATTAACCCTAAGATTTTCTGGTTTGTCTTCTTAAGATAAATCAGCTATACATTCTTGCATTTCTGAAGGAAACTATATAAGATGGTTACCTGGGGTAGCAGAGGACTGGACTTAACAACTCAGGAGGTGTTTTCCTGCCCTGTGTTACTGATTTCTATTCCAGTCAGCCTGAAACAACTTCAGCCTAAAGACCATTATGCTCACACCATACTCTCCTTCCCTTATATTCCTTCTAGCAGTTGAGATTGCTTTCTGAGTGTGACATTTGGCCTCTACAGTGATGGCAGGATGGCAGCTATGCTGTCCTTCATCCCCTAGATCATCCCCTATTCATCCCCTCTTCTGCCCCTAGAAGAGCTCTAGAGAGTAGATTGTTCGTGGTAAAAATGGGTGAAAGATCAGACTTTGGGGTCAATATCTCTGTTCTTGAAGTGAGTGGGACTTTGTTAACCATTGGCAACCTTCTCAGCTTGGGGGGAAGGAGGTGTTCCCCCCATGGTGGCTGGCAGGCAAGCTGATTGCAAAAGCTGGTTCCTGTGTGAGTGCAAGAAAGCTCCAAGGCTTTCGAGAGCAATGTTATCAAGTTGAGGGCTGGGAACTGAAGACAGGCACAAGTCCAACAGAGTGCCAATAGAACATGGAAATGCCCTTCAGGATCATTAAAGCTTGGCCCTGCCTTCGCTCCTCCCTTTTCTTGTGTCTTTCTTGTGCTGGAGGAGGTGGAAAGGCTTCACGTGTCTTGGGGGTCACACATGCCTGGGCAAGGAACCTGCTGAGTGGGTTCTCCTTGTAAGGACCATACAACAACAGCCGATGCCTGTGACAACAGGCTGAACCTTTCACAGGAGGGACATGGAGCAAGAGCAAGGTGCCAGGCTGTGCACCAGTGGGCAGGGCTTTTCAGGGGGTTGGCCAGGCTCAGCACATACCCCAAATATAGCTGGATTTCATCCACTAAGCTCTCACCAGAACCCCGCCTGGTTTTAAGGTATGCTTATTTTATAACTCCTGAAAGAGCTTTTCCAGAGCAATGGTATTCGTTCTGCCTCACCCCCGTCTTCCTGATGTAGAAATAAAGTCCAGCTGCAGTTCATTAGCTCCTGGTTAGTATCAGTTTCCATTCTGAAGACCAGTATCACAAAAAAAAGCTATAAAATCTTAATTTTGAGGAAAAGCAAGCTGGCATTCTTCCTTCTGATTCTCTAAGGTTTCCTCACTTATCCTGGGATTCAAGGAGCTTTTGCAACCCTGCTGCAGTTAAGGAGCAAAACACAAACACACAGCATAAATAGGACAGCTTCAGCCAGCTTTATTCAATTCCTTCTGGTGTTATAATCTTAAGTATTTATAAAACATGTAAGAGAAATTTACAAAAATTCTTTATGTAAAATAAAAGTGTGTAAGATATGTATGTATATGTCATTAAACTTGCCTCTTTAACTAAATATTGACAATAAGACTAAGAGCTATTAAATGAGTGCTGAGCTTAGCTGCATGCGAACTGGACATAGGAATGCATAAACAAATGTCAGATGCATCACTAATGTCATGGCAATTTTTTCTCCTTCTCCCTGAACTCCCTGGATACTATGAAGGCCACATAAGCTTTAAAAAACTTCCCATTTTATTGTCCGTCACAGGCTTGACTACCTCACTCGAAATAAAACCGTTGAAGTGGTATGCTTCTCTTAGTTGAAAAAGAAAAAAAGATTTTCTATATTAGCAGGACTTTCACACCACCAGATTTACACTACCAGTTGCCATTTATAACTTCCCTGCTTCCTTATCCTAATTTAAAACATTACTTTTGAAGGCTGCACAGAGGTAATAGATTGACAGCAGCTTATTAATTGGCATAATGCAAAAGAAATCCGAGGCTGGAAACAGTGGAAATGAGATGGAAATGCTGCAAGAACACAAAACTTGTGTACATGAAACCACTGATTTCCTGAGGCTCCATGCACCTTGCTGTCATTACCTTTTATGTGCCTTGGCATGTCTGCAACCACCACTACCAGCACATAAAAATACTCATGTATATTTAATAGAAGAAAAATGTGCTAAAGTCTGAGTGCTTTATGTAAAAAAATTACATTCAAACCTTATCTTGAAACTCATGACTGCAAAGAATCACTTCTTGTAGAAATGATGTCTGAAATACGACCGTAAGATTACAAGGTTCTCCAGCCACATGTACAATTATATTCTGCCTTCCTCTAGGTATGTTTTCCTATTCAAAGTGATCTCATTGCTTTGTTATCTTGTGAGGGAGTAGGGAAAACTGATTGTAAATGCACACATATACATATACCCACACACACACTTATCACTTGTCTATATATATCCTTGTTATTCTCTGGTTTTCTCCCATTTCTAGTACAGCTGTCATACTTCATTACTTCTTAAATTCAAAATAAAATAAATTATTATTCCTTTGCTCTGGTCTGCATATTTGTTTATTTGTTTGCATTTATTCTATGTGCATGTATGATTCTATGTTATTATTATTTGCTATTTTATTTAAATTTCTTCATTATTATGCATCTGTGTGTTTACTTAAGACAGAAAAATGGGAGGGGAGGGGAGGGGAGCATTTCTGAATATGCTATTACCTTGTTCCCAGCATATGCAGTAACTTCTTGTTGTGTTTTTAAATTCCTCACTAGATTTGCTTTGTCCAGTTCAGGAAAGCCACTCTTATATACAGCAGACTCAGGTGTGGATTCCTCACAACTATTTATGATGTGCTTGCAGTAAGATTTATACCATTCTCTGGAGGCGTCTGTCTTTCTACGCTGATTAAATTGGCAGGCTGTGTGACTAAGCTTCTAATTTAGGCATCTTGAGGCTGGTTTTAGGCACAGACTGTTCTCTAGGGTCCTGGCATATCTGGCATCGTTAAGAAAAGCACCTCCCTTCTTACCAAAAACCTTCACCAACACAACACGGTCAGAAAGTGACAAGTTATTTTGTCCTTAGCCAGGAGACCGCAAAATTCAGCGCTGCCTGCCCTTCATGAGAAGACCTTGGTCACTTTGTGTAGACATCTCAAAGCGGCTGCCTGTGATTTTCTAAGTCCCAGATCAGCATCTCCACACACAGCTTGAGTTCAGCCGATGAGACTCTGCATACGTGAAGAGTGAACCTGTTACAAAGCCCACCACGTAACACAAGGCTCCCCTTCAGGCGTTATGAGTCAAGAGGATGTTATTGCTAGCACTGCCAGGAGCTATTCCATGTTCTTCTTCACTTCTTTTATCCCAGAGCTTAATAGTAAGAGCCATCCATCGTTTTTTTCAGTTTATTCCTCATAACTGAAATTTGTCATGGATTTTCATTCTGAATTTCTTAGATGATTGTCAAATATTGCAGAACTTTATAACTCAGATAGGGATGGAGAATTTTTAATCTTTTTCTGTTTCAAACTTGAAAAGAAAAACATTTCTGACCCCTTGCTTCTTAACCATTAATTCCTTTCACAATATACCAGGGTACATTCAAAAAACCACAAATTTTCACTTTCAGAGGAAAAGCCTGAAATATCTTTCTCTATGTATTTTTCACATTGCTTTCTCCTCATATCTGTCTAAAAAAGACAATATAGTTTAGCTGAAGCACTGGTTTCAGTATCCCGAGATACTGAAAGACGAAGAGAATAGACGAAGAAGAAAGACGAAGAAAATACAGAAGTAGAAGAATCTTTGGTCCATAAGTGATATCCCTAATGTATTTTGTGCTATTCAAATATTTATACTATACATGCATTTGCAATTGCTAAACATCTGTTGGGGCAACTCCTCCGTTTTTCTTTTTACAGCTTGTTTGGCAGAGTCTCTGGATTCTAAGAGGAATGATCTGCTGGCCTGGAAATCTTCTACTGCATGTATTGCAACAATTAATTCCTTAGCTTTTTTTCCC
The DNA here is from genome assembly GCF_034638445.1 of Ciconia boyciana. Taxonomy (NCBI): domain Eukaryota; kingdom Metazoa; phylum Chordata; class Aves; order Ciconiiformes; family Ciconiidae; genus Ciconia; species Ciconia boyciana. The sequence goes on from NC_132936.1 coordinate 45,198,457, forward strand.
CCTTTTTTACCTATTTCTCAAGTTTCTATTCCCCTCTTTGCTCATCTTCAAAAGATCTATATGAACAACAGTCCAGCATTATAGTTACTGCCAGTTGCCCTGGGTTGTGCTGGTCAGTCATTGCCTTAATGGCATGATGATCTGTTGGAAGTGATACAGCTTAGCCCACGTGTTGGACAATCTGCATATTGACTTCAAGCTCAGGTAGTGGGAGGACAGTCAGAGGCAGGATCAGGTAGGTACCATGGCACTCACATGTACCTCAAAAAGTCTTCAGAAAATAGTGAGCCTTGAGATATTTGCATCTGTTTGAGTGGGGAGGTTCCCCAAGACATCAGTGACCTCTAGTATTAATTCTGGGGACTTGCATGTATTATAAGTGAAAATGAGGCCAATATTTGTTTCTGTTCTGATTTTGATTTTTAACAGTATGAATCCAGGAGATAAGATGTCCTTTGGAGGGGAAGGCAATATTTTCCTTCTAAGTGGCTCTCTTTAGTACGTCTTTGCTCAGTGTGTGTGGCGGGGTTGTGCTGTAGCTATCGCAGTGTAAGAAACGAGCAGAGAAAGCTCAAATTAACATCAGTCAGATCAGCCTGGTCTGCTTCAGCTCATTTTTAGAGGTCCACAGAAATGAGGGCCTCAGGAAAAGTAAATATGTGGATTTCTCTGACATGAAGAACAGTTGCAAACTGTAACAAATATAATAAGAAAAGAAATGCCTCACGTGGTGCATCCGAATGAATCACACACAACACTGCATGGACAGCATGTTCATAGCCATGAAAGGCATTCTTCTTAATACAGCCCCTTGCTGACTCCTTTAAACACTGTTATTATTTCTGCAACTCAAAGCTACAAAAAACGAGCACAAACTGAAAACTGCTGTATCATTCTCCTCCCCCACCGAAGCTTAAAGTTCTCTAAATTTGGATAATCTTTAGATTTACACTATGTTAGATTACAGCATATTTTGAAAACTAAAGCCTTAGGAGAAAACCAATGGCTGTGAAGGCTAAAAAAGCCTTGAAATAATAAACCCAGCTCCTGCTGGAACACAGAGATTCAGCACTGCAACTGTGCGAAAGCAAATCAAATAATCAGTTTGGATTGCCAGCAGATCAGGACTCCCTAGCGGCTGCCTTTTCAGTTTCTCAATGGAGACCAACAGATGGAAAAAAGCTGAAGAGAGCAGGCTTGCTTTCTCTGCCTGCCGAATAATTTCTTTTTTATGCCTTTTTGTCTATCTGTAGCTTATAGCTCTATTTACCCAAAATGATTAGAGCTTTCTGTGAAACAGAAGCTTGGAGGAACAACAGAAGGTCATGTATATTCTTGCTGATCCAGCCACCTGTTGTCTTGCCACATACCCCTTTTATTTACTACTGACTCACTCAACCTTTCTGCCTAAGCCCAGCGACGCCAAATGGGACCTAGATTTCTTCTTTTCAGTTTTACTGTAGCAAGTTAACTCAATGCAAAAAGCTGTCTGTCCGATTTTGTAACCTTTCTGTAGTGAAATCTGTCCTATCTTAACCAAAAATCTTCGTGATCTTACCTCCAGCCACCTGCACACACCATACAAGAGACATGATGGTGGCACAGGTTTCCAGACATAGGAAATAATTTTGAGTCAAGTGCACAGCCAGAAAGGCATGAGAGAGGGAGCAAGGCAGGTTATTTACAATTGCTGAAGATGCTTCACAATGGCTAATCATCTAAGCCCTTCGTTTATTTTCTGAAGCAACTTGGCTCTGCTAGAGATTAATTTTCTCCACAGGACTTTTGGCAATGTTGATAAAGCCTGCTGAGACGCTCTGGACTGCCAAAATCCACACTAGCAAGGATCTCCAATATACTGACATTTCTAGGTCAAGCTGGTTCTGAGATAAGATTTTTATAGGAAACATCACAAGGCATTTAAAAAATGCAACACCTAGAGTTTTTTAGAGTCCCTTGTCTGAAAAACAGACATCGTCCAATTAAGTTGAAAATTTTCCAGAAAAATGTACCTCTGGCTACAACTCCTCTCTACCTGCCAATTTCAGATGGAAAAGACTTTAAAAAAGAAAAAAAAAAAAAAAGGCAATCATTTGTTGATTCACATTTTATCTTTGGACTTACAGTACAGTATCTGTAATTTCACCTGCTCTCATTTTGCAGGAAGGTGAGGAGCAGAAAAAAAGTTTGAAAGACTGGGTTGGAGGTAAGTTGAAGGAAGCCATGGGCACATGGCTCTGACTTTCTGGAGAGCCCAGGGAAAATGCAAATAACTAGGCTGGTGGTGTTTTGCCACAGTCACTGTCTCCTACTTCTCAGAGAGGCTGGATGAACAGAGGCATATACTTCAAAGATTTCCCCAATTGCTTTCAAACTCTAATTGACTAATCCTTCAGAGAGGTCATCTCTCTAGTGGACTTCTTCCACGAAGAAGCCATGTTTATTTTCATTTCCAATCACAAAGGTGTTGGTTTAGCGTCTTTAAATGTTTGTGGGAGGATACAGCCTTTAAGTTGCCAATCTTTTGTTACTGCTATCTTTTGGTGTCTACTGAAACCACTTAGCTGCCTGACCTGAAAGAGCAACTGGGCAAGCACCATTTGTTTGGGGTAAACCCCATTAATAACACTTGCACTGGGAAGGATTAGGCTGGCTTTAGTCAGCATCGGCATTTTATTTCAGAAAATCTGTTACACGATCTGTCAGATTATATTAACTATTTGAAGTTTTTCTAGGAAGAAGCACTCAAATTAGACTTATAAATATTGCAAAGCATTGAGATATGCTAGAGAGAAACCCAGAAAAAATGACCCCACTGAAAAGAGGGCCAGGAGAGCCCAGATGTGGCATGCTTTATGGGCTGGTGGTAGCCATGTGCCCAACCAGCCCATGCACAGCTCTAGCGTAGCCAGGGTATGTTCTGGATGGCATTTAAACCCAACATTTCAAACAAAGGGGAGGCTTCAGCACCCAAATGGCTTGAGCTGGCTCCAGTAAGATTCATGCTTTCACACATGCTTGGTCCCAGCTCCCTGCTACTTGAGGAGAGCCACAGAGTAACACTCATTTATTTTCCAGTACTATACTAGTTGCCAACAAGGAACCCATCAAGAACACATTTTTTTCTGCTCAGAAAGTGTCTGGACAGCAGTATGAGGTCACGTCTGAGATAAATCCAGGTAGGGCACACCAGGACAGAGCAATAAAGGAGATTTAAGTTGTAAAAAAATCAATAACTCCTATCTCAAGGGCTAGGATTACATTTCCCGTTCTGAGGTTGCACACCGTATCTGCCATCCCGATGAAATCTCTATGAGAAGTCTCTGACTGGAAATCTACTTCTCTCAGCTACAAGATCCCTTTAAAATTCTCACTGGAAAGCCAAGTTTTGGTCACTGCAGTCCCTCTGGACACCAGCAAAGCTCCCTCCCACCAACCAGACCTGAAATTCATAAAAGGCACCCAGCAAGGAGATGATATTTAGGAGCTTATTTCCACTAGCCCTCTCGCAGATTTCTGCTGTGGCCCAGACTGTAGGTCCTGAAAGGACATTTCTGTGGGCATATGTAGAAGGCAGGGAGCAAAAAGGTGAAGAAGCTGGCTCTGCCTCAGCGGTGCCACTGTCTGTGATAACAGCCAGTATCGATTTTGTGAGCAAGGACAAGAGAGTAACCTTGCCCTTGGGTGATACAAAGGACCCTCATGGGATACTGTCCCTACAGGGTGCCCTGTGCCCATGGGCTGGTTCTGTGGTTGCCCATGTAATGTTCAGGGCATCCAGGCATCCAGGACATTAGGGAAAATCCACCAAACTGCAGGTAAGCATCCAAATGCGTGTTCCACACTGAGGAGCTGACACCCGGGCAGAGAGCCTGTGGAGCCTGCATTGTTATTACAGGAAACTAGGAAAAAAGGACAGGGAAGTATGTGGCACTTACAACATCACAAGCTGATAGTCTGGCTTTATTGGTGTTCATCTGCTGGGGGAAGAGGTGGTTAGTCTGGCACTGCGAAGATGGAACTCTCATGTTTGGCCAAGGGACGTTAGTGCTCCTGCAAGCTGATCCTGATGTTCCCGCAGCTCCTGTGGTAGCACTGCCATAGCAGCTCTTTCTTCTTGCATAACTGAGGCACCCACCCACCGGAGGAGACTGGTCTATACTGGTATCTGTGGTCCTTGCTCATCTACAGAAACTTTGTTTGAAAATGACTCTTTTCCTTACTCTCAGGGGATAGATGCTGAGCTCCAGACAATGACGGCGGGCTCCTGGAAGTTTGAATGGATGCCCCAAGGTCAGCCACAGCCTTTTTGCCTTGTAGCTGGGTACCAGCCCCCTGAACAGGGTGTCAAAGATGGGAGGATTTTGCAACCCTTGCCAGCAAGAGTAGGCAGAGTTGATACAAGAGGTGTCGGAGAGGTGATGCAGACAAGCTGGGGGAGAAGTGTGGGCAGAGAAACCAATATTGGTGAGACATGAAAAGCCAGTGAAACAGCGAGATGGAATTTACTTCTGCCAAGTTTTGCACTCAACTGAAGCAAGCTGGAGATGAATGGCTGTGTCTAAAGCCAGTGGAGACCAGAGCAAAAGCCAGGCAACCCGTAGTGCCCCCTTCAATGAAAGAAGGCCTTTTAAGGTTTATGTCTAATCCCACTGCCAGAATAGCAAAGCACTCAAGCTTCCCAGAAGCAAGGGAAAGGAAATTGAAGAATTCAAGCTGTAGTGTAATGAAATGCACTTTCCACCCACTTAGATTTAAGATTGTGATTCAGTACTGCATTTATGCAGTTTCTGGGATGGAAGGGCATTGCAGTGCATCTAAATCAGATTTCTGAGCCAGTGGTAGCAGATGGACCTCAAGAGAAAAAACACAGTCAGATGATAGCTAAAATAAGCAGATATTTTTCACCACCTCTATTTCAGTGATGGTGTCACCCTCTGTCATTGCCAATTCTAACAAGACTAGTAACCTCTCTAAAAAATGCGACACATGGAAGATAAAAATATCAAGAGCAGAGGTTAGCTAATTTTGTAGCTTTGCAGTTTTTGCACAATTTGCCTCACCTGTATCATCTGTCTGACACTTTGACACAGAGTGTATACAGAGACTGTACTGTCAATCCAGGAAATTAACCATTAAAGGCTATCTCATGAATATTATCGCAAAAGATTACATTAATAAACATCATTAAAAATTGATGGCAGCCATACTTAATAATGAACTCAATTTTAAGGAAAAACTAGAACAGACTGAGAATTTGTAGTTTTATTTTATCTTAATTTGCTTTATTAAAAGACAACTCTATAATAAAATAAGCAAATGAGGCATTGGGGAATCTTTTATGCATAACAATCTTAACAGAGAAAAGTTTCATTCACTTTAAAAGTTTCTCAGCCTTCCTGCAAATTTTGCTTAATGTTTCCCTATCAAACCAGCATTTGCTTTTCTCATTCCTGCATTGGGATGTTCTGCACTCTCACTTGCTATTAAAAAAATCCAAAACCACAAAAAAACCACCAACTTTCAGGACAGCATGACTGCTTCTTACTTGATTGGGATGCTGGTGACAATGCAGTGTTCACCCAAAGTATGCAGTTTAATCTAAGGGAGATAAATCACTCCAGCATAATGCCAACATTGCCTGTGGTTTCAAGCAGAGGAATACCTAATCCTTTCCAAGTCTAGCCTAGGTGGTGATATTAATAGGAAGTAAATTTAGAGTTGCACGTAAAGCAGAAAAGTTCAGTTATCAAGAGGCAAACAAGAATAGCTTATAAGTTAGGAAGAGAGATGCACTGATTTAACATTTTTTTGTTTCTGAAACTTCCAGTTACAGAAATTGTCATAGTCAAATACATCATTACCATTTTATTCAATGCTTAAGATAAAATGTGGCAAAAAGCATCCATCTGTTCATCTTTAGCACCCACCCAGACAGAATCTATAGTGCCAATTTCTGCTCAGAAGTACACCGAGGTAAACCAGTAATAACTACTTTGACAGTAATGTATTCACTCCAGGTTTAATATAGAATAAAATTTGTTTCCTGTTTGGCAGTTCTCAGAAAGACTAGAAAATCTCCCTGGAGCCCTACCTAATATTTCTTCTGAAAAAATCTCCCAGGAGGTCTACCTAATACTTCTGAAAAAAAATAGTGCTCCTTATCTACAGTAGTGTTTAAGTCATTGTTTGGCAGATAAGTGTAAACACTCTGTCCACTGTTTAACTGTTGGGCAAACTGCTTTAAGGCATCATAATTTAGAAAAGCATCATACAATGCCACAGTCTATTGAATATGTAGGAAAAAAATTACAGACTTTCTTTAATATCTGGTTCTCTAATTAGAAAATATAACATCTGTGGGATATTATAGGAAGTTTTGAATGTTTTTGCTTCAAACACTCAGTTTCACCCTACATGAAGCAAAGCTACACAGGTTAAGGTTACATCAGTCTTGTGAACCTGCATATTACCAATACCTTTCGTCTATCCTTCTGTTTCCAGCACCAGTTATTTAGGTTAGCTAGGATAATGAAATAGCTGTTGAAGAAGTTTGCAAACAAGCCATTGGCACTACCTTACGAAAAACAGAAAGATGGCCTTATGAAGAAGTGGAACGCACGGAAAGGGAGCTGAGAGCACTCTCTCTGCTTTGCTCACTGTTTTGCTGTTTCTGGAGTGAGCTAGCTGCCCAGAGACAAGCTGAGCTCGCTGCAGCAGCCAGCCTGGCTCCCAGGACCTGCCGCAGGCAATGACTATTTCACTGACACAGTCCGTTGCCTTACCGCAGATACCCTTCTTTTTTTCTCTCCCCCTGGATGTACAGCAGGCCCTGGATGTGGGGCTGGCGAGGATTTTATTCAGATGTAACAGCTTGCTTATGGAATTTAGCAAAATTTAGCTTATGGAATTTAGGAATTTAGCAAAGCTTTCCTCACTGCATTCCTGCAGTGGGGGTATGAATTTAGCTGTGTGACTTTGTTGGCTTTAGTGGGAGTTAGGCAGCAATATCTGAGCACAAATGAGTTCGTCTACACATTCCCATGGCTCACATTCATTAACAGGACTGTGTCCACAGAAACACAGTAACCCTTTCTATTGTGATTCTCCCATATAACAGGATAACATAATATTTGTCTGTATTTCTGTCCATCTTCACCTTTACCTTTGCTCAGATCAGAAACCTTCTCCTTATGCACAAGTGGTTTTTAAAAAAGTTGTCTTTTTGCAGCTCCAAGAGTTTTCAAACAAATTTACCAGTTCTTGCAGGGGCTAAAAAAGGTTAGCCCTTTGGCATCTCTAGCAAGTAAGAAGTTCCTGCCCGGTCAGTGACCCCCATTTCAACCTGTAACAAACAGACGAAGAACCAGCTCAGTGCTCCAGACAGACCTTGCAGAAAACCCTTCTGATGAGACTGCAAACGTGAACAGCGATTGGCACCAGTGTTGGTGGCAGCTTGTTAAAGCTTGGAAAGAGCTCTTAGAAATTCATCTCGCCTAGCCCACAGACTTGCTGGGAATAACACCATATGCTATGACATTTGACAGTATTTCTTTTGCCTATTTAATGCAGCACTAGGTTAAAGTAACCTGGACTGTGTACCACAGTCCCATAGTACGTTACAGTAACTATTACAGTAATCATGTACCACAGTACATTACAAGCTGTGTTGTACCTATATTTAGGTCCCAGACTGTGAGGACAATTCTCTGTAGGTGGAATTGAAAGGCTAATTTACTGAAGGTATTAAAAATATCCTCGGAGAGGATGGATGAAAGAGAGAAATGCTGCTGGACACAGCTTGGAGCTAAAAGAAAAACCTTTAGATAAGCTTTTCTTTGTGCTGTATTTTGTATTATTAATTTTTAAAAAATAGCCAAAATAATATCATATACTTGTAAGATAACAGGGAGTGGTATAAAACGGTCTAAAAGTAACTAAATAACCTTAACAATACAAGTAGTACATTCAGAATTTGATGGTAGCAACATTAATAATAATAATCTGACTGGAATATCTGCCTCAAAAAAAGTTTTGACTTATTTTTTTAACATTTGAAAGTCAAAATCTTATGATAATAATGCAAACATGCAGTAAGTTAGCTGCAGGCAAAATTAATGGAGCAAGTTACTGGAAGAAAGTAAAATGCGATGAGTCCTGGCAAAAGGGTGAGGGTGAGTGCCTGCAGGGCCTTTCATAAGAATCACACTGCAGAGTCTGAGAACTATCATCTAAAAAACTTGGGGTAATCTGCGAGCTTTAAGTAATGTCATACAGGAGAGGAACAAGGTGCTCATTCTTTCTGCTGGTCACAACTTAACCAGAAGCAAGGAAGAAGCAAGATGAGACAACACTGGCCAGTCAAAATTTGAACTAAAGCAATCTACCACCTCTTTATACCTCTGAGTAGAGAGGATTGTTGCACATATTCAAAACACAGCAGGAATACCATATGAGATACTTCATTTCCCTGCCCACGTAGGATTTGATTCAGTTAAACTATAGAATAAGTGCCATGGAATAATCATGGTGTAATTCTGTGCTGCTCTCTTTTTAAAACAAACATGACCATGGTAATAAAGAAGTCACATCTGGAAAGGGAAGGAAAAAATGAGCTTCATCTTACCACACTTTAGAGCTACAAAAGTTAGCCTCCCAGTGTAAGCTTGCCCTCCTCTAGAGTCACTGGAAGCAGGTGGGCATTCCTGGAGAATGACTCGTCCTCCTAAAATAAGTTTCTTGGATAGAAGGGTTGATTCGCTACCTGAAGGTACTTAGAGAGCACATGGGAGTAGCTTAGATTAGATAAGTTAGAAAGAGCTTAGATAGAAAGTTAGGTAAAACGAATCTCTAATACAGTAACTACCTGATACTTCTTAGAATCCAGAAAAAAAATTGCAACTGAAGATGCATTAATTTGCCTCGCTCTGCTAGACTTCCATCGCTTTTGAAAAGCTGACAAATAGTTACAGCTTATTCTTGACAGAATTCAAAGCAAATGCCATTAAAAGACATGTACCAAGCAGGTAAGTGCAGTAACAAAGTACCGTTTTACTGTTCCTTTTGTTTCTCACATTACTGTTACAGAAAGGAGACACAAAGTGATCTTCAAGTGTAGTTATGTTCAGGCAACCATAATGGGTCCCATTATCACCTTTCAAATACAAACCTGTTAAAGCAACGTGCATTTCACTATAAGACATAGAAAACCCACGCAACATCACGCTGATCCACAACACTGACACCAAGAACATTAAGAAACATCGAGCCTGTTTTCTTTAAAACCCACCAGCCCATATTGAGTAGAAACAAACAAACAAAAAAACCCAAGCTCAATTCATTGCCTTGTTAAACGGATGTTTCAGCGTGGTAGAAGAGGATATAGCTCCTGCAGGTTGCACAGTGGTGGATGTTTCCCAGCTCCTAATCCCTACTGGAGCTAGACTGCCTTTTCTTTAAAACATCTCAGGGTATAATATATAGAAACTAGAAGCAATAGGCTATTGTTCTCAAAATGAAGCATCCTCTGTATTACTTTCACACGAGGATATTTCATAGCAATATATGTCTCCAATTATTTCTTCAGCTGGAAGAGGTTTCAGGCCACATAGCCATGCAACTCTTTTAGTGGGACAGGAGTGAATGAACAGCCAGAGAGAGACTGCCACAGTCCTTGTACTATACGAGATCATCTAGGTAAAAAACTCACACATTTGCTATTTTTAATATTCCCTTGAAAGACAATAATCTCAATTTCTGGCAAACACATTTAAACTAATTCCTCAGATGCAGGTGAATATTAGGGAATAGTATGAAAGTCTGGGCAACTGCATATTCTGACAGAATATAGTTTAGAAAATAGAGGGTTTTTTCAGAGGTTTAAGCACCGTACTGCCTAAGCCATAATTGCACTTCCTCTGCATTTGCAGTGATTGATTGCATTACTAGTATTGAATGAAAGGGTCAGAGAAGCAATATAAAACCAGATTTTACTATACACACACACAAATTTGTTTTGAGTCAAGTAAACCAAAGTTTTCTATTGCACTATGAGCTCAGCAGGGTATCTTATCATTTAAGGCACGGCTCATATGGAAGACTATGATTAAATATCCCTAACTGGAAATAAGTTAAATTAAAATGCCACTGGCTTGGATAAGTTCATTGGAAAAAATGTCAAAATTTGATTTCTCAAGACTTGCTCGCTAAGCAATTTGAATGAATTCTGGATAAGAAAAATGACATATAGGTCACTAATGCATTGCAAATACAAGGGCTTGGTGCTTTACAAGAGCCATCATACTTCCTTGTCTGCAATATTTCCACAGGTTTATATTGTAAACATGCTTGGTTTTCCCCCTCTGTCTAGGTCAGCCTTCAATCAGAAGACTGGCTCTAGGGGCTGAAAGAGCAGTGCCTGTATCATGATATTATGTGATAATGATTGATATGATATAATGATTAAGACTGCTTCACCCTCCACCCCCAGATAAGTAGAGTTTTGCAAACCAGGTCATTTGAAAATGGTACCACCTTGTTGGGGACAAGATATACATTTTCCAGCACCACAAATGACAGCTTTGTCTTTTGCCGCTCCAACAGGGAGGAAGATCAGTACAAAGGGCTACAGTCATCCCATTGTCATTATTTTTACATATCTGAAATGCAGTAAGAAATGCGTAGCAGCAGAGCCTTCCCTTTTCTGCTGTGGTTGTATCTATCTGTGAAGACCAATTCCAAATTATAGCATTCATTACATGGAGCTTTGTGTGGATGGGTCTGCAAGCATACATGGATGACGATAACGATGATGACGATGATGACAATGACAAGTAAGTACACATACACACATGATAAGTCCCTCCCAAAAGTACACTCATCCAAAAAAAATATTTAATTCTGGACAAAGGAGAGTTTCATACCTTTAATATGGTGTCTGCAAAAGCCCAGAAAAAACCTAACGCATATCTGCTCTTCAACTGAATGCACAGAGTTTGCTCCTACCGCAGACTTCAAAATGAGAGCACTTGGAACAACAGACACAAATCATGCAATTCTAATATTAATTTTAAATAGCATTTTAATTTAATCTCTTTCTCCTTCAGAGATCTGTTCTGTACTGATCTGGTAGAGCCAAATACTGCAGGATTATATTACAAAGTCTCTTGTGAGCAACCGTATTGAAATGAATGGATTTATTTCACATTTACAATTGCTATAATGAGAGCAAAAATTGGCCCCCTGTAATGAAGGTGGTCCAGCTTTGGAAGTGAAGATATGGGATAGAGTCCAATAAATTTTAAACACCTGAAACATATCCAAGATGTTTTTCATGTAACACCAGTAGCACACAAAAATTGACTGAGGTACTATAGAATGACCTGGAATGAATACTTTAAAGACATAAGCAAGATGAGTATCTTTTCTAATCATGCTTGTAAGCCATCCTTTCTAAATACATATTATTTGTATTAAAACATATGACAGGTAATATACACCTTAGAGAAAAGGTAGTTTTTCAAATGCTCTATGATTCCTTAGGGGAAAATAACTATGTTATGTACATGATTCTTTTAAGAACATAGTTTCTGCATATCATGCCTTCAAATGTTGATGGATAAGCTGCAAATAGATCAGTAAGTGGATGAAAAATTGAAATGCTTCCCCCTGTTTCAAGGACTGGCAGGTGAGAACTTGCCCTAGCCGGTGGGCATTAGCAGGAATTCTTAAATCCCTGCTTACATTAGGAATGAAACAAGCAAATGAAACAAGCCAGGGATTTCTCTCTCACACCAAATGGCATGGCTCAGCACACATTCACCCAGTTAAGGTCTCCCTTTAAAATGTAATCTCTATACCTGAATTGTTAAATGGCATGGACCCTGAGCTGTACTAACCTGCGAGAAGGCTTATTGGCCCATGAAAAATTAAGCATGTTAAATATTTAACAGCAAGGATTGTGTTCAACCGTGTTGTCTCAACTATGCCCTGGCCCATTTAGCAGTGCAGACATTGTCTCGAAGCCTGCAGCTCCACGGCTCCCTCACTATGTCCAGGGCTAGGCGACCTGCGGTGTCCAGCGTCTGCAGCTTTAGGTGGCCCTGATGCAAGGCACTGTGAGGCTAAGGATATTGGGTCTCCGGCTTCCCTGGTACACAGGGAAAAGGCCTCATGTCTCTGGAGCCCCAGCTTACCTGGGATTTGACTGCTTGGCTAGGGCTTTGCAGCAGAGACCCTAAAAGCATTTAGGGAGTTGGTAGTTTAAGAGTTTAAGCCTCCTGATGCTCCTTCTCACAATGAGACATCTCCACACCCTGGTCTGACTCTCTGGAGGTTGCCTGGGATCCTAGATAGTCGGGGAGCCTCTGGAACAGAGATACACAGTAGCATTTTGTTGAAGAAGTATCAAAACAGAAGCCTTCTGCTTTTCTAAAGGAATTGTTTCTTTGTTTGCAGAGAGAATTTTGAAATCTCTAACTTGCCTTTTGAATCAAAATTAAAGCACCATCAAACTGCTGGCATTTCCCACAGAAAGGAAATGTAGGCTTTGACAAGCTCTACCTCTGAACAATTTCAGTCCACCTCAACCCAATACAAGAGTTTCACATATGGGATCTGAACGTTGCGACTCAGATTTTTCTCCAGATTTTTCTGGCATCTTCACTTTGTCGCACCTGATTGTGGACCTCTGCCTGCTCAGACCTACTGCAGAAATATAACCTGAAATTTCCCATGCCATATTATTCTTGAGAATAATACGAATTACTCCACCAGTAACAGAACTAAGGAATCCTGGTTTCCCAGTTTACAGACAATACATGTTTTTATACACCTTCTCCTACAATAACCACATATCTCTCTTTGTTCAACTTATCTTTGTTCCTTTGTTTGAGATGTAACCAAATGTACTGAAGCCATTACAAACAATAACTGCTCTATGTCAATCTAACACAAAATTTTAAAGTAGTGCTAGTATCAAAGTTTTAAAACCCAGTAATTTTCTGAAGGTTTATAACTCAAATCCCTGAAATAAAAGCATCAGTCCAGATATGTAATTGACCTATGGCAACACTAAAATCTTAATTGCTGCAAGACTGAAAGCAATACTTTCTGTAATCAATTAATCAGACTTCCTGCAATTTATCCAAACCTCTGCTTAAAATGATTTAGAGCTTGCAACATAAAATGAGGATATAATTAAAGAAGAGAACCTATTTCTGACGGCACATTAATTTTTAAAAGCCATCCAGTCACTTGATGCATGCAACGTAAGCAGATCCAACAGAGACAGTGGTGATCTTTAAACTGAGCTGCAAAGTTCCTACACAGCTCTGGATGGGAGAGATACGAGGGGTTCAGATACAAGGGGTTCAGGCATTTTTTTCCCCACTATTTTTACTTCATTTACCCTGGCTGAGAAGTCATGGGGAAACTGATTCTAAAAAAATGGGTCAATTGCCTTTCTAAAAGCTAGATCCCTTTAAATTGGGTAAGGTTTAACATTCAGAATCAGTCACCTGGGAAAAAAAAAAAAAAACATGCAAAATTTATGTTCAAGATATAGTGTGTGCTGGAAAAGGTCTGAGCCACTTGAGGTCTGGACTGAGTATAGACCTGAAGTTGAACATAATCCTTATCTGCAAGTCCAGGTCAGTCCAATTCTATTTTCAAATTATTTATCTGTTTGAGTATTGAGATAGCGCTTCACGGTGGCATCATCGTTCTCACGTGATAGGGCATCTCCCAGAACAACCTCCCAACCACGAGCTGCAGAGTATTCCTGGGGCAGTACTGGCCAGTGCTAAGATATTCACTGCATAGCACTGAGATACTCATTAGTCCATAAACAGTTATTGTACCAGGTGCGATGGCTATAGAGGCTTTCTCTAGAAGAGGAGAGACCTAAATTCAAGTCCTTGTTTACGGAATACATGTGTTTTATTAAAGTCCTGGGTTCTTGAGGAATAGGGTGGGCATGAGATTACTGTATTAGCTCTGCAGACAAGAGTTGCATTAAATGCCTGGACACTGACAGGCCTTTGGTGTGACTAAGGCACCTACAGCACGGCAAGATGAGGACACAGCTGCTTCTGGGTTTGCCCAAAGAACAGACCTCATGTAGCTTGGGAGTGTAGACACCTGCCGACCCTTAGTACCTCCAGGGACAGGGAAGCATCTGACTAGAGATTCTGTTTACTTATTCTTTTTTTTTAAAACTAATGTCTCTTGTGCCTCATTTCTCATTTTATAAAAATTGGGAAAATAATACATCTTTCCTTTGCAGTGTCAGAAGATATGTATATTTGGGAAAAAAAACCCAAAACTGTGTTAAAAAGAAACTGTGACTGGAATGATCAGAGCAAATAAAAAATATTTGGAGGGGTAGGGAGATTTCTATGCTAACAATGATTTTGGATGTTCTATCCTTACCTTTGGGAGTCTGACATTCATGACCAGATATGTTTATTATTTAATTAAAATATTTAGAACATTTTATTTATTTCCGGATTGTACATACCCTACACATACCATGATTAGTGAGTTAAGCTGTATGATATTGGTATTTTTATTGCTGTAAAGTTTATAAACTCTATTGAACAAACATTGAAATTCACCTCATGCAAATTTTATGCTAGAAAACTGCATCACTTAAACAGTTACCCAAACTGAACACAAAAAGAAAAAGGACAAGACCAAAGGAACTCACTCAAACATTCAAAAGATTATTGAAAGTAATTGTGGGTTTGGGGTTTTTTTTTCCTTTATCCTCTATAATTTGTACCTTGTATTTAGCAAAGCCAGTGGAGAAAGCCAAAGTAAGAGGACAGAGTGAAATCTCTATCCTCAAAAAGCTGAAGAGCCAGGTGTGGTTTTTTTACTTAAGCAAGCTGCAAATATATATTTCTACTCTGACACAAAGCTGCATAGGGGAAAAGATGACACCACCTTTTGTGACTTAAGAAAGCACTCCTGTATTTCATTTCACTCTGTCCTCACAACTAAAATAACCATTCTTCTTTTAATATGGCTACCATATATTACAGCTGATTGCTCTTCTCAGAAGAACTGAGTATGCTGAATTACATTTGGGACTTTTGTTTCCCTTGGTCATGCTGGGGCGTATCTCTACATTTGAGGAGAGGATGAATCTTGTTTTACATTGACAGTAGACAGTGATATGGTTTATGCTGATCTTTAGCTCCCGTGGGAGTTTTTCCATTGGTCAAACAACAGCTTTCAAGGAAGGAGACTCCAAAACAGACCCTGTACATGGTACTATTTGTGGCCTCTCTGTCTGGGGACAATATTTAATCATTTTTTCCACTGTGTTTTGCTTTACTTTTGTACGTACTGTAGTTTCAGCCCCTCAGGAGACACTCCACAGAATCTGTTGCTTAGTAATAGTAACCTTCATGGAAATTAGCTTGAACTTCAAAAGAACAAAACATCTTTCATTAGTCACAGGTTTTCAGATAATGAATTCCTCTGAGAAAGTTGATTAGAAAAGTCAGCCTTCCAGAATCAAGTACCACCAATGCTGAACTAAGATGAATTACAAAGGTTAGTAATGCTCTTGAAAGAGCCATTTCTTTGTACCCCTTAAATAATGTTCAAGATTCCTTCTACCAATACCCAGGCTCACCTTGACAATGGCACTAATAAAGTGAAGTTTGATGTAAGTGGAAACAGCCTCTCATACAGAATAAAGCCAGAAAGAATTACTGGGGTCATATAGTCTAGCCTCCTGTGTAATATAAGTCACAGAAATTAATTATTGTCCTAACAAAAGCACCTCAAAAAAAAAAAGTCAAATATAAAATGCTTTTTGAATTTTTCTTTTTTCTTAGAGACCTGCTTTAGTTAAAAGAACTCCTGTTGCATGGTAAGGAAGAGGCGTTAACGAGCAGAGAGGCACCAGAGGAGCTGCAGACTCCCATTCAGAGGGTCAGAGATAGGGACCCACATCCTCTGCACTGTGAGCGGAGAAGTCAGCCACCTCTGCAGGCTGTCCCAGGTCATCCACACAACAGGAAAGCAGCTGCACGGAGCCACTCAGTAGAAATGCCTGGCAGGACTGACATCTTCCTGCTGAAGTCCTGGCTTCCATCCCCCACTGCACCCACCTGAAATCCTACATCTCCATTTCATTTGGAGGAAGGCAGGTACCTAACTAAAAAGAACCCATCTCCTTTAAAACACAGCCACGTGGAAGAGGACCAATCTCTCAGCCTGATGATTAGCATATGCTGCTGATGAGGCAAAGTGAGGTGTGACTGCCTCTCCTACCACCTACCTGGTAGCCACAACACGGTGCAAGAAGCAGCGAAAGCTTTGTGGGGCCAGAAGAGTGCACAGGAATGAGCGAGATTCTGGTGCCTGGAGACCAGGACACTTGACGCCTCAGCTCCCACCTCCATTTATGGGGTTGCTGATGCTTTTCACATCAGGTAACGACTGAACAAAAGCTGAAATCAGATAGGCAGTTAGGACCGTCTTTGAGGCTTCCGACTTGCCCGAATTAGTAGGCTGCAAAGTCAGCCCCCCTCAAGTGAGTCCCTAGGCTTCTTTCTTACTTTCCATTTACTCTTATAAGTCTCACGTTGTTCCCTCTATCTAGTCTAACAAAATAGATAGGAGAGCAGCTCAGTCTATGGAATGATGTATTCTGGATTTCTAAATGTGAAATAACAGAAATTGAATAATTACCAGTACTTTAAAAATCATGCTAGAAGGCTGGGTAATTTTAGGAGTGACTTTACAAAGACCTGTCTATGCCTGAACATGAGAAATCAAAGACCAAGTAATTCAGGGTACGAAGGTAAAGCATTCTAGTCGAGCAACGCTAAATCCCTGTGTAGAAGCTCTCACACAGAAGCAAAGTGCTAAGAAGCTCTCATACAGAAGCTAATTCCTTCAGAAAAATTGGACCAAACTGAGGCCAATTTACTTTTGCAAGAGAAAATCCACACCATGGTTAAAAGTGCAGGTATCTCGTGCCTCTTGTCTACAAAGGAGCAAAGGAGAAACTGAATCAAGTTCTAAAATACACAATCATTTTTCCAGTGCAGTTATCACCAGAAGTCACAAAAAGGATTACAGGTAGATTCAGACACTTTAGAAAAAGTCAAAAGGTAGAGCCTTAAAGCCCTGTTCATCCGCATTTGACCCAAAGGTTCATAGGTGCCCAAGTTTCCGACATTAAGATTCCTTAAATGATTTGGGGTGACATTAATCTGACCAACTGAGAACATGTACCTCTCAACACTCCAGGTTTCCTTCTTAACCAGTGGAGAGACACCAGCTTTTCTGGGCTGTTTCTCTCACTCTTTTTGGATGGTAAACTTTCATACCTGAAAAAATCCACTCATCTCCACTGACTGCAGAGGAGCCTCAAGTGATCAGTGGAGCTGTCTATGCTATAGCTAGCTAAAAGACCACAGATGTATCCCATCATATACATCTGCTTCTGCATATGTCCAGAAGTGCTGCAGCACTAACAGCAGTGAACAGTGCAATGCCCATCTCAAACTAGAATTTACAAAATAGGCTTTAGATTATCTATGTCACATGAGAAAGTCCATCCATAGGCATTTTCAGACCTCAACCAACAGCTAAGGCTGCAAAACCCCCATAAACTAAGCCAAAAGTCTTGGTACACCACTCCCTTAACCTAATAATTCAGTGGAGAATATATTTAGGAAGAAGATATGATTTCAGTTCCTCTTAGGATCCCAGAGGATTTTAAACAGTCTCTTCTGAATGCTTTAATCAGTGGATTATTACCTAATCTGAGGTAAGAACAGAAAGGGCACTCTCACTCCTTCCTGTAAAAGCTGTTTCACTTTGAACAGAATAATTAAATATTCACTGGAAAAGACAGGAACCTGGGCTGGGCTAGTTACTGCATGTGATAGGGAGAACCTGGCTTCTACTGTTGCTCTCCCAACAGCCTGTGAAACTCTACACCACCTTGTATCCACTGGTGGCTGGAGCACAGCCTCCCACTTTCTTGTGAGTACACTCACTCTTTCTCTCTGGCCCAAGGAGTATGAAGTGTGAAAGAGTCCACAGGAGGGACTGACGGTATCTCCCATCTCCTCTAGAACACACTGCAGTATACAGGCTGATACATGATGGCTTCAGATCTCCAGTGAGGAAGGGAAGGAAATCCAAGTCCAGGGAACCAAATTCAAAATTACTATTCTCACAGTTAAAGTGCCAGTAAAGAAGCAAGAGATGATGGAAGACATGCCGCTTCATCTCTCTTCCCTTAAAACACTTTTTCAGAAAAAGACAGCACTGACACCCTGAAGAACAGCAGGACTTAAACTGTACTGTAGCACTGAGATTTTCCTGTAAGCTTCAGTGGCTCCCTCTTGCCGTCCCAGGTGTTTAGACAATACCCTCAGCCACTAAAATCTCCCCTCTGTCTTTGACACAGAGCCTAGGCCCAGTAAATCAAAAGGAGACACTGTTAAATTTATCACAGCAGTGATTACATCGCCTTTGGAGATGAGATTAACTGACTCTTGGAGGCATTATTGTCATTTATTTCACTAGACCTTCTCTTTCAACAGACAGGGCAGTGTTAGTGGAACTCCTATTCTTGTTGGTGAACAGGCTTAATTTTATTTCAGGTCAAACACAGAGGTTTGAATTGCAGTAATCTATTTAAGGCAGAGCACCAATTAAACAAGGAGTATGTCTCACTATTGCTACATTCTGCACCCACACACCAGCAAAGCTGGTTAGCTAGACAGGACAATAAAATAAAACAGGAATGAGTTCTGCTTTGATATTTATGAATACTATGCCACTTATTTGCAGTACTGTTAGTGATTTTATACCAAGCTGCATTCAGTGTCACACAATAAAGCTGAACACAACCCAATATTCTGTGCACAAAATATCCATAACTTCCATTTTAAAAACAAAAATCAGCTCTGTAAGGGGCACGTAAGTATCACCCATTACAACTCACATTTTCTTCCATCACACGGTGCAGCCAACAACTTACGGCTCTTCCCCCTCGTATCTGAGCTGAGTTGTGATTGTCTTCATGAATGCCATTTTTGTTTGGGAGAAAGCTGTAGGAACTTTTGTTCTGGTGGATGCTCACCAGCAGGTCCTGTGCCCAGGGCACTCACAGACACAAATCAGCTAAGGGATTCTAAGGGATGGCTATAGACTGTTGTAGCCCAGCTGCCAAAAGACAGGAGTGGAATAAAACCTGTAACACTACTGGGGACAAAACCAGAATCCAGCACTAGCTCAAGAGGCAAATATACATGCTCCTGTAACAGCTCTTCCCTCACAGCCCTAATCTTATAACCAAAGGTGGTAAAACTCACCCTCTACCCGTCACAGATGGTCCAAACTGTACTCAAGATGGGAGGGAGCGGCACTAGGTGCTTGCTGGCTCCACAGCTTCTCCAGGCACCTCCTCCTCCTGCCACCACATGCCTGCTGCAACGCAGCAGCACAGAACGTGCTACCTCGGGGAGGTGGAGGAGACCAGGAGAGGAGAAGGAAGACGTGTTTGTTGTGGAGGTACGAGGAAGAAGACTCAAAATTAGGCATGTGGGCAGCTAAGCAAGGCCCTTCCCAAGCAACTGGAAATACCCATCCCCCTCAGGCATTCTTTAGGGACACAGCTTGACTCTATCATTTAAAAAAATTACTCCAGCAGAATTTCTGCTAAATCATTAGCAAGCTGAAAAATTTCCCCAAAATAGCCAAGATGCTAAACATTTTTCATTCTACTAATATGGGGAATAATCCATCACATATAAACACGCAGCACTTGAATCATAAAGGTCACTGTCTTGTGTTGAAATGAATCATGCCATGCAGTACCACTGCCTGTTTTATTTATTGCACAGTAAGATGATCTTAATTACTCAGTCCTAGCTGAAAGGTAGTACACGCAGTTCAGGTAGAATTTTTAGGAAAGTTATTTTCTTTTTAGGCTTTTTTTTCTTTTGCTGGATATTATTTCATTTGTTTTAGATATATTGACACATCTCTACCCCAACGTCTGTAAATTCTTTAGACAAGAAACATTTTGGCTTAAACAAAACTATCTAAGTCAGGCAAACAATCTTTGTTATTTAATATACAGCTAAAATAAAGTGTTTGAAACTATGAACTTGGGCATTAAATCCAGGAAGCCAGTGAATGCACAAAGATTGAGCAATTCTGTAGACTTTTGCTACCTTTTTGGAGAATGTTCATGTTTATTTTTTCTTCCCCCCCCCCCTGGTATTTTCACAGGTGTAATATGTACAGAAAAGAAAATGCCATTCTACTTAACAGCTTGTGTTAAAACAGTAATTCAAGGTTTCTTCACATCAGAAAATGACAACTCCTCAAAAAAAGATCAAACCAGTTCATAATGGCAAAGTTGTGGTTCCTGGAAAACTGGAGTTAAGAAATTCCTCACCCTTCCAACCACAACAAACTTGTGCTCTGAATTTTTATTTTTCACACAAAAATAAATCAAAATCTCTTTCAAGGAGGGCATTGTTGAATGATTTGAGAATTAAAAATCTCAAACAGTTGCAGAAAGACCACTGAAATCTTGCAGTTGTTTATGCATATGCCCAAATAAAAGAAAATATGAAAGCATTAAGCATACAAGTGAAAAAAATAGTAACAGAAAGCAATAAGAGGCAAAACAATTTTCTTCTCTATATACATAAATATTTTTACATGAGTAACAAGAAATGTCAAAAATACACAACTTTGAGTACAAAAGAATCATTTCAGCAATAGATTTGTACAAATGAGACTCGTGTAAGCAGCATGCTTTGACAGAATGAATTAAACTGTAACGTAATTCAAAATACATTCATTTCAATCCTCCATACCAAAGATTTCTGAAAATGTAACATGAGGGAATACAGTTTAGTAACAACTATCATTTCTGGAGAGGAAGAAAATTATAATTCCGCAGTAGAATCAAGAAGGATCAATTTCAGTTTTTAAAATCCTTGGTCTTGGTCAAGGTCAAGCCCACTAAAATGCCTCAGTAGCCTCAATCCTGCCAACGCGTATGTGTTTTAACATTACAAATGTTAGCAAGGTTACACTGATCTTGGCAGGATCACAGACAGCAAGACTGAGCAGTTTAGCAGTCTTCAACTTGGTCCTAGGACTTCAGCTGTAATTATCAAGGCACTGCTCTAAAGACAGTGTATTAGACACAATAGCCCAAATGGTTCTGTAAACACATAATTACCCTGGGGATGCTTCTATGCCACCTTGTTTCTTTTTTTGAACACCCTTTTGTTCACTGTGTGCTCTGATCACCTCTAAAACTGGTATGTGTGAACACTGCGTCACCATGTAAGTCACCTCTGAATTTGGGCCACACTATTTGGGTTTCCTTTCTCCAAGTATAAGTGGATGCAGCTCTGAGCAGAAACCCTGTTACAGTCAGTGTAAACAAACACTAAATTATCAAGACAAATTAACTTTCTTTGATGTTTGCAATTTCTACTTGACAGACAGTACTGATCAGAGATTATGAAATACCTACAAAATGTTTTCCCCTCCCTCTTCCAGAATGCAATTTCACTAACTTTCCTGTATTACTCGTCTTCTTTTCTTCTTGACTTACCATGTTTTATGACATTCATTCAAACCTCTTATGTTATAGCTCTGGAAGACAGCAAAAATACCTGTTCCTGACATCTTAGTGTATGCTCTCACTCTATTACATTAGCTCTAAGCACAATTTTGCTGCTTTCAGAGATAAACAGGCATGACAGCTCTGAAACAGAAAATCCATACTAACCAGGTCATAAACTTCCACTATCAATGTAAATGTAATTAAGAAAAGCTATACCGCAAAGACACACTAAAACACTCTGGTTTACAGCAGAACTCCTTTACTGCCTGTCATTTTGATCAGAAAAATCCATACCATCATCAGTGAAGTTGACAAGGAATGGAAAGCACAGACATCAATAACATCGCCACTGCCTAGGTGCCTTTACATGTAACCCACAACCTCAGCTAGCAGCTTTTTTAGAAAAATGAAATTACTCAATTCAAAATTGTTCCTTTTATACTTCTAAAATTCAAATATTGCCAACACTTTTACCAACGGTTGTCGATGAGAAGAACAGAGATAACTGTTAAATTAGTTCTTCACTGAAGACCTAAATAAAATCTGGGGTATAAAGGTTTAGTTGGCCTCAGGAAGCAAGCAGTCCCTGGACATCCACATAGTATAGGGCATTTCCTTCATACACTCAGTTCAATATTTATGCAGAAATAGATAAAATTGCTATTATTTGCTCCTTGGGTACAAGAACAATGAAGAGGTTCCCATGCTCTGGGGTACTGAAAGAGTGATGGAAGCAAGAGAAGCCCAAACCCTAGCCCTGGTTGATAAGTTTGTTGTACATTAATCCTCCTGTACTCAGTCACAGACAGCCCCGAAAAGCCCACTGCAAGGATGCACAAATTCTGCAGGCATTCTTCCCCAGCCTCAGAGCAACTGGGAATCTCACTTCAAAGCCCAAACCTAAGTCTTAATTTCACTTACCTTACCTTTTTCATCAGCTAAATATTTATTTAGCTGATAAAAAAAAATAAACTGAGTCTGGATTGCTATCATCAAGGAAAGCCTTTGCCTTTCTGCTTTCCAGGCAGGTACTAAGACAGCCTGACATTAATCAGAAAGGTGGTTTGGCATTTCAGGGAGAGAAGCTGATGCCTAGTAGATGAGAACAGCAGAGTAAACCCTTGAGGCAGCAGGCACTACAGAGGAAAAGGGGCAATGAAAAAATCAGTGTGAAGTAGTATCAGAGGGGAATTTAGGGGAATTTAACTTCCATCCCTAGCAAACTCTGCTGGCCAGTTGTTATTCATTATTACCAGTTTATGGCTTTGGTCTAATACTTAAACTGGAAAACAAGCAAGTTGAGGATTTTTTTCCCAGTCACTACTATGTAGACCAAGCCCTAGCCTCAACTATGGTTCATGTGCTATTTATTTGCTGGTTTACCCTACTATATCTAATTCTATCTGAACGAATGCCTGACAGCATGATTTCAGTAGCGTTGAGCACACCTAGCCTTATATGAGCTGCAAGCAGAAACAGCATTATAGCAACACAGTGTAAATTGTAGGCCAGAAGTCACAATTTCAGATAGGTTTTCAGGCATACCATCAGGTTTGGATAGCTTGTAATACCCTGAAGTAACAACTACAGCCACCCCTTCCCCCTGTGACAATTTTCACATGGAACTCTATTTTTCTAAACCTTGTGTTAGCCTAAACCTCAGGACATGGTATTTTCATTGCTTTCTTTCCCTTTCATTCTTCCATTTTCTCCTTCCAACTCCCCTGATAACTGAGCAGTTAATGTTACTTTTGATCAATTGTTAGAAAAACAGCAAATTTATGACTGTACATGTAGCTATACCAACATAAATTGCCCTTCTAGAGCTTACATGGGTCTTTCATTGAAATTCACCAATATAACAAAAATTAATAATAATAATTAATAATACCCCTTCGATACAGAACAAAATATTCCAATGAACAAATTCTATAGTAAATGTTGTAAAGTGCACAAAAATATTAATGGAAATATTTAAAAAAAAGAAAAAAGTTTTCTAGTGTCACCATGAAAACTTCTGAAACATTGTTAAAATTAAATAGAAGTAATCTAATGAGATTTTTTGGCTCTAATATATTGGCAGACAGCAGCAACATTTTTCAGAAAAATTACACCAACTAAATATACCGTATCTTAGCAGCATAAAAAGTCCCTACAATTAGATGCAATTGCAGGCCTAGTAAGCATAAACCTGACAAAATGTTACAAATGTAGTTTTCATTTAAAAGAAGGGATTTCCATGGAATCCTAGAGGTAACATTTGTTATTTTGTTTACATTGTGTTCTGGTAGTAAACCCAACTATAACCAATCACTTTCCCTCCCTCTATCTTTCCTCCCAAAATTACAGAGAGTACTGGAAAATTTAATCAAGTTATAAGACATGGCCACAATGAAGAAGCCATATTAAACAAAACAAAATTCAACCTAAAGCCTAAAAAAAAATAATCCCAGAAAATAACAATCATTGTCAAACAACCGCAGCTTCACACTACCGACCGATGCTCCCCACACACATAGATGGCACTGGGTCGAATGCGCCGCCTTGTATGGCCAGGTAGCTGTGGCAAAAACTTGAAGTATTTGGGCATCAAGTCCAAGCATGCATCATGAAACTTCTTAATCCTCCAGTAGTAAATCAGTGGGTTCAGTGCAGACTTGAGGTAGCAGAGCCAAAGGAGCCAAGTGCTTATCTCAAAAAAGTTGTGCTTGTAGTAGAAGTGGCTGTTGAATGTGGCAATAAGGCTGTAAGTGGTGAAGGGCGCCCAACAGACTATGAAGACAAGGAACAAAATCAAGATGGTTGTGAAGGCACGAGTTTTAAAGCTCATATCAATATTCATCTGAAAAGGTCTCTGTAAGCTCATGAGACCAAGTTTGCTGGCCTGGCTCAGGCATATGCTATCAGGGTGGCTATGGATACGAACTGCATTGTGACGGACGGTGTTGAGTATGCCCATAAAAGAATACAGCATTACCAGGAATGGAATAAAAAAAGAAATTAGCAAGATAACTATCACATAGGCTCGGTAACCTGGGCTTGTAGAGTAGCCAAAAACACACTGAGGTGCTCTTGAGGGTATCTGCAGATTAGGATTCCCTACTGATAACGGAAAAGCAACAACAAAGGATGCTGCCCAGGAAATCACAATGAGAATCTTTGCACGGTAAGGGTTCAGTTTATCTTGCCTCTGAACTATGATAAGAAATCGGTCAATACTAATAATAAGAAGAATGGCTACCCCCTCTATGACAAAAAGCCAGAAGAACATGGCAGAGACTCTGCAGAATATATCCCCGAAAATCCACTGAGTGGTAATGATTGTTATCAGAGCAAAAGGCATGTTCAGCACTGCCAGCAGCATGTCTGCAAAAGCCAGGCTTGCTAAGAGGATGTTAATTGCAGATCGCATAGCTGCCTTCTGGTAGACCATGAGGCAGACAACAAAGTTTCCAAGGAAAGAAACCAATAGGATAAATATCATAGCAGCAGAAAGAATGATCTGGAGTGGCAAACTCAAGCTCCTGAAAACTTCTTGCGACGGCAGGATAGCTGTAGTGTTTACCAGAAAAGTACTCCTCTCAGTGGTGAGCACGGCACCTGAACTATATCTCAATGGCTGTGTTGTGCCACTACGAAGCAAGAACTGGGGAGTGGTAAAATTCGTATAGGCATTTTCATAAACAATAAAAGTAGCATTTGAGGTCCCAGAGCGGGCCAGCGTCAACATTGCTGAGAAAACCATTGCTTCAGGAGAAAAAAAAGCAGAACCAAAGGTCTTCAAGGCATTTCATCTTGTTCAGGCAGTATTTTATTCCTGGTCATTTAACAAATCACAATTCAACGTCTGAAAGCATCAAAGTTCTTAAATTCACATCAGTATTTCCATCTGAAAAAGAAAGAAACAAATTTAAAGAAACAAACTAAGACTCTCTGAAACCAATGGGAACCAAACAATTGCTACACTTTCCTTAATGACAAAAGGATTCTTAATACATATTTACACTTTAGGTCGACAAAATTTACTTAAGCACCAGTCACAGGAGTCTCATATTATAGATCCTGCTCCTGTAGTCTTGCCAATACTGTACAAGACTCTCAACCCACCAAGCTTTTTTCTACTATAACCAGGACTGGAAAACTTTTGTGTTTGAAAACAAACTTTACTGATTAAAAGTGAATAAATCAAATCAGTATGTTTATTTAAATCTCATAATTTTTAAACTAACTTCATGATTTTGTTTTTAAACTGCCTACAGCTGGAAACTTTAATAACATTTCCAAATAACTTAAATAGTATCAGCGTCACCTATCTGCCTGTTTGGTAGGCACTGAAAAGCTTACCTATCTCAGCTATCCTATACAATACAGAATCCTTGGTTCCATGTCAGTCATTAGCAGCAGATGCCTCAGGAAAAACATGTAAAACATCTTAACCTCTTATTAACTATTACATAACTTGTCCACAGGATGAAAGTATTTCTCAATTTGTTGCGTTTAGTGACTGATTCACATCAAGGTGCAGGAAACTAACTCTTCTTCAGTTGCTACAACCCTTCCCCCTGCAGCAAGCTTTCCTGCTTTCACTGGTCTAGACACGTCTTTGTTAATTCATCTTGGTATCCCATGTAATTTAACCGTGTGCGCCCTCTTTTTCCCTATAAATCTAATCCTTAGACTTTCTGCTGAACTCCCTCCCTCATCACTATGCTGATACAATGCAACATTTCCTTTTATAGTTTACATGTACTGTCTTGTTGTACTATTATTATATATATTGAATTATGTACTGTCCTTACAGACAAATAAAATGCAAAAGAGTTGAGAGTTGTCTCCTCTTTTCAGTACTAGCTCTTCATAGAACTCCTCCCCTCTAACTTGGCCTATTAAATTAAACACTCCCAGAGTACTCTGGCATCTGATCAAGCTGGAAACCAGAAGGATTCTATGCCCTTTTAAAAAACAGATCACCATAGCCAGAAACTTAAAGTGGGATTCACCTCATTCATTCTGGATGACTGCAATAGTCACTTCAGGCTGTTTTCATGTTTTTAGTCAGAAGAGGCATCTTCAGAGGGCAATCTATCTCCTCCATCTCTGCACATGGTGACAAGCTGGTGCTACTAACTCAAGCTTATGTTCGGTAACACAAAACCTGCCCACAGTATTTATGCAGGTTGTTTGGTATCAACATCAGGCAAAACTGAAAGGAGGAAGGAATGCTTTTGCGAATTTACACAAGGACCACATGCATCGTGGAGGGTCAAAAGTTTACTCTTCCCTGGATAATACTTCACCAACAAAGACATGAACTGTAAGATAACAAAGTCTAATCTATTTCCCCAGTTTAGACTTCTAGCGATCCGAATGCAAGCCTGCTCAGGCTGCTGCCAAGGATTCATCAAGGAACATCAGCACTATGACCTGCTCCTCTCATTCCATAGCAAAGCTATTCCCTTCCTATCTGCAAGCTCAATATCGCTAGATGATTTCCAGTGCCAGATCACCTTCAGCATTTTTTTCTAAGACAAACAATTAACCTCTCTGTCTCCTTTAATTTTCACTGGTATCATGAAGGGATATTGATATAAACATCCTAATTTCATTGAGTCATACAAATTCCACTTTCTAGAGGTGTCGTGGTTTAACCCCAGCTGGAAACTAAGCACCACACAGCAGCTCACTCGCTTACTTCCCCCTGGTGGGATGGGGGAGAGAATTGGAAGGGTAAAAGTGAGAAAACTCGTGGGTTGAGATCAAGACAGTTTAATAGGTAAAGCAAAAGCTGCGCACGCAAGCAAAGCAAAACAAGGAATTAATTCACTCCTTCCCATGGGCAGGCAGGTGTTCAGCCATCTCCAGGAAAGCAGGGCTCCATCACGCGTAATGGTTACTTGGGAAGACAAACACCATCACTCTGAATGTCCCTCGCTTCCTTCTCCTTCCCCTAGCTTTATATGCTGAGCATAACGTCATATGGTATGGAATAGCCCTTTGGTCAGCTGGGGTCAGCTGTCCCAGCCGTGTCCCCTCCCAACTCCTTGTGCAGCCCCAGCCTACTCGCTGGTGGGGTGGGGTGAGAAGCAGCAAAGGCCTTGACTGTGTAAGCACTGCTCAGCAGCAATGAAAACATCTCGGTATTATCAACACTGTTTCCAGCACAAATCCAAACCATAGCCCCATACTAGCTACTATGAAGAAAATTAACTCTAGCCCAACCAAAATCAGCACATTCTCCACCCCTTATTCCATACCATTTACGTCATGCTCAGATCCCACACTATCCAATACAACCTCATTAACCACTACCCCCGTTCCCATCCTTTGATACAACACACAGATATAATTCCCTTAGTCTATGGACCACCCATGTCTTTAAAATGTCCACAAATGTCCATTGAGTCCATGAATTTGGACTCCATCTGTTATGGTGGTCACTCAGGACAGGAGAGGTGGTGTGTTGCGTGGAGTTACTGGGCACCAAAGCCAGCTCAGGTCGGGTCCTGCTTGAATGGGAGGGAATGTCATCATTTTCTATTTTATCCTATTATATTTCAAAGATTGTTAAACTCAGCAAGAGTATACTAAGCTACCTACATTGACATTTTGCAAAAATGCCAAATTCTGTTAACTTTATTCTAGGTTTTCCTTTTCTCTCCATTCTCTCCCTTTCATTTTTATTTTACATTAACTCTTCTAGAGAAAACCTCAATGTTAATTACAGGCTAAAGCATACATAGTAGCCAAAACTCTTCTTTCTTTGGTCTTTATAAACCTTTCCTTTAATAGTCTTCTTTAATACATTTGTTAGAATAAAATCTGTAACCAACAGCAGAAAGGTTAGCACACCCTTCCAGGATAAATAAGCAAGGATTTTAGCAATGAACATGAGAATCTCACCCAAAGTTCCACCGAGGTTTATGACTCCACACGTGAAGAACACTGAAGAGGGAAGGAAGCTGTAGTGTTCTGCAGGGACTGCAAAAGAGCATAAATTCAACAAATAATCCTGGATTTAAAATCATGGAGTATAGAAAATTAGATCCCCACGGCAGTATCTTTTAGAGTTCTGTAAGCAATAAGCCAGCAAAGGTAACTTTTGCATTTCTGATTGTTTTTGACAAGGTCTCTCCACCAAAGCTCTAAAATAAACTAATCTGCCATTAGGTAAATGTAAAGCCGTCTCACAGACAATATCAGTTTAAAATAGGAAACAAAAGAAGGAGCAGTTAGTTTTGCAGTGAAAAAAGGTCACCAGAATGATCCTACAAAGAAAAGCTATACTGGGGTTCAAGCTTTTCAATCTACAGGGGAGAAGAAGGAAATGTGAAACCACGACATTTGCTGATGATGAACATGAACTATTTTTCAGAGCAATTTAATAAAAACAAAGGTCAACTATAAAGATGTACAGAGGAATCTCATGACAGTTAGTGACAAGCTAATAGACTGCCAGATAAAATTAAGTGTTGCTAGAGGTAAAGCTATGCATGTATAGAAAAAAAAGTTATCTGCACAGTAACAGATGCTAAACCAATGATTACCATCCAGAAGAAAAACAGATCTTCAAGTTTTGATAGTCTGCTCTATGAAAACATCAACCAAGTGTTCAGAATTTTTAGCAAACAGAGAAGTAAAGCAGGAGCTATCTACATGCACTGTATGTTTATACACACTACCTGATACAATACACATCCCATGGCACCTCCTATCTTCAGTACTATGTTCAGTTCTGCTCCACCTGATCTCCATTCAAAAGTGACTGAAAAAAGGTATCATAGAGGTCTACAGAATTATTAGTGGCACAGGAAAAGTGAATGATTGCTGTCTCTCATAATACAGAAATAGGAAAAGCCAAAGGAATCACAAAATTCCAGAACAGCTGAGGTTGGAAGGGACCTCTGGAGGTCATCTTGTCCAACCCCTCTGCTCAAGCAGGGTCACCTAGAGTCGGTTGCCCAGGACCACATCTAGATGGCTTTTGAGTGTCTCCAAGGATGGAGACTCCACAACTTCTCTGAGTGACCTGCGCCAGTGCTTGGTCACCCTCACAGTGGAAGAAAGTGTTTCCTGATGTTCAGGTGGTACCTGTGTTTCAGTTGGTGCCCATTGCCTCTGGTCCTGTCACTGGGCACCACTGAAAAGAGCCCGTCCTCTTTGCACTTTCCCTACAAGTATTTCTATACATTGATAAGATCCCCCTGAGCTTTCTCTGCTCCAGGCTGAACAGTTCCAGCTCTCTCAGCCTTTCCTCACAGGAGAGATGCCCCAGTCTCTTCATCATCTTTGTAGCCCTTCACTAGACTCTCTCCAGTATGTCCATGTCTCTCTTGAACTAAGGAGCCCAGAATTCGAAATTATTATTTCACAATTAATTGTGAAAATACTTGCCACAGGGTGCTGTGGATGCCATAGAGCTTCTGTGGATTTAGAAGGCAATTTAGGACATATTTCACGTGATCTTTATACAGATGTCCATGTCAGGAAGAGGTGAATCACCTTCATGAAGCACGTGTCTCCCTCTGCTGACTGCAAAGGGTACAGGGCCATCAGATTTGAATACAGACATTTTGAGCACATACATGCAGGTACTTGACTAACTTCAAATATATACAACAGAATTGGCTCACTTAGGTTAAGTTTACAGCTCTTTAAACATATTTATGCCACACAGCTTTACACTCTGAATGATGAAGTTCAGCAGAGCCTTAGATGATAACACATATCAAAAGCTCTAAAAAAAACCCCCTGCAAATGTTCCAGAAAATACTGCTTTATCACCAATTGTCCTTCTAAACAGAAGGAACCAGACAAGGGGAGTAAGCGCAAAAGTGTTCTGCACCCTTAATTTAGTCAAAAAGATTGTGCTACTCTGCATTTCTCAAGCCAGTAGCATCCAGTATATAGTAAAGGACAAAGGACTCATAGCTGTCTACAGCGTATTCCTAACAAACCCAGAAAAAGTGACTAAGAAAAATAATCTCATGTATGCTCTCTCACCATGCCAGCTCTCTACACAAATAACTACCTCCTATTTTGTGCCTTCTCCCCTCAATGTGAAGCTTGTATGCTTTTCTGTACAGTGTTAAGAGAAGAGGAGGAGAATGACCTCATGAAAGCTGCTGCCTAGACTTAGCCAAGTACTTAAAGTGGGAAGCGAGCATTAGCCATTTGGCTGTTGCATAAATCATCAGCCATATCTTCTTTTCAAGAAGGACAAGAGAGTGAGTGGTGATCAGCTGTTACAAAGAAGACACCTAACCTAATAAGCGGACTGCAGGCTTTGGAACCCAGGTAGAAAGAAACTCTTGAGTGTTGCTCCTGTGCTCGTTGCTTCCCGATTGATGGTTTCCAGGTGGCACCCTTCTCTGTACTCTGTCACTCTGAGGTATGAAATCTGTCCATGCGCTGCATACTGAATCTGCATGCTCAAATGTGTTTTGGAGTTACGCTTACCTAACCTGCAGGCAAGTCAGTTATGCTCTTTCTTGGCTATCATCCTTCGTAAATGTGACTGGCATTTCAGCCAATAAACTCAAAAGGATCCCTTCTGTAGCAGTCATATATATAAATTTCCACCCTCCCCCCCCCCTTTTTTTTTTTTGCTACTTAAAGGGCTTCTACCATAAGCATCCACATGATTATTAAACATGCGCCTCCACCCCTCTTCTTACCCTTCCAACTTCCCAAAAATTATGTAAGGATAGAAATTTAAGCTGAAAGAAAGGGACCAATAAGATAACTTCACAGCAATTTCATGTCAGTCGTCACTCGCTCTTTGAGGAAGACCGATCCTGTAATTTCAAAGCCAGAGTCATTGCAGAATGGTAATCACATAGCTTGTAAAAGACAACCATGCTTTGGCAGTTTAAATAGGTAAGCTTATTGATGGTCAAAGTACTCCTGCAAGAGGCAGATACCTTTTTGTCACAGCATTCTCACTTTTGGAACATGTACTCTCACTGATTCTTTTCAGATGCAAAAAAGCTTCACACAATCACTTTTTTCCATTTCAGTGCTGAAAATTACTGGGTATGCACATTTTCTCTCAAGCAAGGTTCTCACTCATATACAACTTTCTTTTTATGGAACATAATAGACACAATTATTTCAATGAAGTACACACTTAAAGCTAAATACCACAGAAATTTCATTCATCAAATATAATTATTGCTAGAACTATGGCGTCTGTTTTTAACAGCTTTTGAAGCTAAAAGGTTTCTGTTGAAAATTTGGATAGTATGCTCAACCAGAAATAAAAATTATATCTTATATGCAAAGCCAACATCAGTCAAAACCAGTAACTCCAACATAGACAAAACAGGGAACATAACAGTACCTTAATAACAGTTATGTTTAATGCAGATCAGAACATGCCATAAACAGCTGCCAAAATGTTCAATGATTTATTAAATTTATCTGCTAAAAGTAAGCATATTTTCAGTACTGCCCAGCACCAAGATTTGGTCCAGCACACAGAAATCATTCTTCTTCAGAAACCTGAAGATAGCAATGCCTGGTATAGTGATCCTGTTTCTTGGGGATGTTTTAAGTGGTCACAAATGGGAAGCTTCTGCATGCTTTATAGCTATTATCAATGGTTTTATTTTGAAGGTAAAGTTTGGCAAAAACAATTTTTGCAACATAAAAAACATTATAAGTGCAAAATATTCTTAGGGGAAACAGGATAATGTCAACAACAAACATGAAGGCTATGGGCTTATTTTGTTTTCAAAAAAAAATTGTGTTGACAGAAAATACTCAAGTATGAGCTCTCTGACACCCCATTATTGTACAAAGAAGCCCGGGACATACTCCCCTCTCGATACGAATAGAGCATTGTTTCCTATGCCATTAAGCAGAGGCAGGAACATATTGCAATGGAATCCTTTCTGCTAAAGCCAGTGCAAAGAATGAGTCAGAGCACAAATCAGCAGGGACAGTGTTCTTACTCACCTAACTGTTCCTCCTCAAAGGAACTAGCAGTTTTCAGTTTTAATACCTATTTACATATCCTAAATTGAAACTAATCAACTACACTGCATGAGTAGATGACCCATAAAACTATTCACAAGAGGCATTAGTTCAATTTAGGAAATTTTCCTTTTTTCCCACTCTATAAACACTACTGCGGCAATTTTCATAGGAAAGTATTGTGGGAAACAGCCACCTCTGCTCTGAGTCATTAAGTACAACTAATTGCCCTCTTGAGGATATTTCTTTCTGTCCTTAATTCAGAGAGCCATTAACTGTCAAGAAATGTCAGCCATGGGAATCATTATTACTATTCTAAACCACAAATATGCAAAAAGTAAGGAATAATTTTATTTTCTTAGCTCTTGGGAAAAATCATGTTCTTAATTTGTAGATCATGTGAAAGGACTTACGCAGTTCTAGGTTCATTTCTAGTACTGTCACAATATTCCCCCAACTTCTAACTTTCCCACTAGTTCAATGGTCATATTAACTGTATTCATGCTGAAGAGCTAACCGAATACTGTAGTACCTAGAAGAGCAGTAAACATACTCTTTTAATTCATAGTCTCTGCCTAGTTATTAACATACAACTAACAAGTTGGAAGCTTCCTAAATTTTAAATGGACCTTCAAATTATACATGCAATCACTACATGTCAGTTTGACAAATAAAATAGAATTTTAAAAAAAGCGTACCAATCCAGACAGGCTCCCATGAAGAGCAGGAATCATAAGTCATCTTGTGGTGTTCTGTTCAGCAAAGTATTCCCTTTCCAAATAACCTGTCCAAAAAAAAATGTTGATGACACATTTACACACAAGGCAGGACAAGATCAGAACAGCAAAAGTTTTTCCTGTAATAAAACTTTATTTTTATTGGGAGAGGTAGAAAGGTAGAATATGCTGTGTCTCCTGACAAAAGGCAGATCACATGCCCCTTTCTTGCAGAAGGTATACACCGTAGGCAGGACTAAGGCATCTAAGTTGCATCAAGCCAAAGAGATCCTTAGCTATCTCACCTGTGAAGCATAAGAATCTCACCATTTAATACTAACATTTGCCAGGACTGGAGTAACATGTTGTTTCAGATCTCATTCAGATGCATTTCTTTAATTTGTAGACAAGCACACAGCAGTTAGATCCAGTAAGATTTATGGCAGCTATTAAAATACATCAGGATCCTGATCTTAAGACCCCCAAAGCCTCTCAGAAAAAATGTCATTTAAATCCACAGGGTGCTACTGAACATCATAAAGAAGATGAATAAATTTTCCCCAAATGGTAAAGATATCAGTGTAATAGTATTGGAAAAGCAAAGGGCAAGAAAACAGGTCTAGAGAGGAAGAATAAACCATGAAAGTTTCAATGCAGGATCTCAGCACATCCTTTACATGCTCTTGTACCAATCAATCATCAGCACAATGCTATTATGCCTCAAGTAGTTAAAATGATTTCTGTAAACTGGGCCTAACATAGCTAAAAAGCTGCATATTGCATCATGACATACCTGTTGTTAACTTTGCACATAAATTTTCAATGTAGCTTTTCCATATGCTCTCAGAAGGAAGCCAGAAAATTTCATTGAGCCTTGAAAGCTGAGTTTATGTCACACTAAAATATCCCAGTGACCTGATTTATATATAAATATTTTTTATATATAAAAATCAAAAGAACAAAGATGTGGGACACAGACACTTTCACATGCTGGTTTTAAGAAGGCTACACAACTTTTAATTTCTGCCAGAAGCAGCTTTTGGAACATCTGTAAGTCACCTCCACACTGGAGCTAAAGATATCAGGATCTTTCAGGAGCAAGTTTCTAAATAAATGCTGTACACGACAGTTGGAGGACAGACCAGCCAATGAGCTTACAATGACCTCCTACAAGGGAAGCAATAAGAACAAACTGTACTTTAAGACCACTCATAATCTTGTGGTTCCTCCAACCATTCGAGTGATGAGTTTCTGTATATGCAACCAACTTAATATGGACTTCAAACACCCAAAACATAACGCCTGATTTGCCAGACTGGCAACTGCTGAGAAATCTGCCTTCTGCAGACCAAACCCATTATTTAGCCAGAATGGAAGTCAGTGTCTGAAAGATTTTCCTGACAATCTATTAATACGAATTATTTTCCATTAGCACAAAAATTTGATCTTTACATTTCTTCCACAGAACAAGGTGGGAAGGAAAAATACAAGTTTCAGATCTAGTTATGCCTAAAAGAGATAAAATGTAGCCATTAGATTATTATAGACTTTCACCACTTGGTTTGTTCCCTCCTTAGTGAGGTAAGCATTATAAACTGTTAATCTTCCCTCTTAGGCTTTCTGAAGTGTCAAAGAAGTGAATAGGTTTGCCAGCAGGCAGAATACTCTGCCAGGAATGTGGACGGATTAAATACAGTGACAACCTGTCAGATCTTCCCACCAGACAAGCACATTCTCTGACATAAAAACCATTTCTTCTCTCTACTTGTGCGTTTATAGAAAGTATTTCCAACCCTCATTAAAAGTACCTTTAAAAACAATTTAGAAAAGCATCCAAAACATCACCGTGAACTAGAAACATCACATGAACTTCTACTTCAAACCTCCAAGAAGGAGAAAAAATAAAAGCACTTTTTCAAAGTCAATTTGGAAAATTTTACTAAATTTGAGTACCTTGAAGAGCTTGCTCTTAACTGGGTGAGATTGCTTTGGGTAGCTTTCTGTGGGCAATCAGGGGTTAACATCGTTTCCAAACAACATTCCTTTTTCCCCCCCCATCACAAATGATTAGCCAGGCTTTTTTTTATAAGAACAGAGGGGAAAAGCTCTGTAACCCTTCACGATCCTGCAATTAAATTTGAATGCAAGGATTCCTGTACCTGCAAAGAGCTCTACTTGTGGAATTACACCTTGATGATATCAGCATTTAGAGCTGGCAGAGCTACTGAAAGGGTAGTCCTGACCTCTTCCTCATTCACTCACTCATTCCTGAACCCAGCTCCCCAGTCCTGAAGCAGAAGGATTGCTCTGGACTAAAACAGACCCTGGCAAGCCAATTTGAAAGCTTCACATTTCTGGCCTGAAGCTATGAGATGTTGGGATACACAGATCAAGGCATAAGATCTAGATTTGGCTTCTGTATACTAAGAGGTATTTACATTGAAGACTGTGCTGTGCCATAAGCAAGAATGGTGGAAAACTTGTAATTACTGATGATCTTAGAGGAATTTGCATCTTATTAGGTCTATTTTGATTCCCCAAACCAGGAACTGTCATTTCCAAAGAACTGAAATAGCAGAACTAAAATCACAGAGATCTTAAACAACATTAAACTTAAATATGTTTTCCACAAGCATTCAGATTACATTAAAGACTTAGCAACAGGCTAGAGAAGGTCTCAAAAATATTATGAAATGTTTTCAGTATACCATTGCTTTTCAAATGAGTCATAACTTTTGTTAAGTACTTTACCAACAGCTCTCTACATCTAGTTGCACCTACTCCAGGGCCATTTTTTAGCAAGTTTTCTTAACATTTTCTTGGGATAGTAAGTCAAACCATGGGCAAAAATAAACTGAAATACTGAAAGCTTCCTTTCTTCACCAAAAAGTCAGTCTATCAGAAGACAATAGGCAAGTCAAAAAGCCTGCTTCAAGTCAGAAAGCTTTAACAGAGTTGTCCTAAGGCTATTTTGGCTTTTCAACTAGAGCAACTTCTCCAGTATATTCTCTGAATGGAAGACTGAGTTCTGTGAAGATGTTTCACCTTCATATACCATAAGGTAAAGATCTAAAGGCTCCTTGTATTACATCACTCTTACCTCCTTTGTACAGTACACCCAACATACACTATTGCACTGCTTTCTGCTAAAAACAGGGGAAGATGGATTTTCTTATTTGTCAGTAGTTTTGACAACAGCTGTTAGCACATTAACTTCTACCAAAATGCAAGGGCTTACAAAATTCATCTTATAAAAATGGTAACCCCATCATCAACAGCATTCTACGTTGATGGAATTTAAGCTGTCTCTCCCACAAAAACATATCTGTTTTTTGAAACAAAATTGATTTTAACAAAAATTCATCTTTTTCTAAAAAGATGCAGGGATGCTAACGGGCAAGTGATTAGAATGACTGAATTTGTACTCTTTTCACACTGTGTGCTGCCCACAACAGGTTCCTGGGATCTGGTTTAGTTCCCTAAGCAAAGGGATCAGCCCTGATTCTGCTTTTCCCACAGGGATTCAGCTCATGCTACAGCCAAATTCTGCTGCTGCCCGAGAGTCTTGCTGCTGTAATACAGATGTTAATGGGTCTTACTTCTTGGCACTTGGTTCACAGAGAAGAGGTGCTGGTAGCAAGTTAAACGAGGTGACCGTATTTCAGCAACAGAAATGTTGCTGCTTGCAGCATCCTGCTCTGAGAGTACTTAAAGGCTGCAAGGGTAAGATTTAGCTGAGAACTAAACACAGACTTAGTTTCTATGCGTATTTATGTGTTTACATTATACACTTTGTTTTCTTCTTATACATATACACACGTGTGTGTGTGTATTTTCAATACTTATTAGCATCTCTATTCAGCCAACACCAAAAATAAAACGCTTAATGCAACAAAATACTAACAGTTGCTTGTGTTCCTTTGATTTTTTCCCCCAGATTTACCCTATACTTTGCTGTTAGTCTAAATTAGTCTACTAAAAATCAGCTGCATGTTACAATAGTAACTTACTTTTTGTAACATAGAAACAGAGACTAAATAAACTAACTACTTCTTAATAGTTATCCATGTCATCTATTCGTTTTAATAGCTTCAGAATACTTTTTGTCTCATGCCAGCCAACTGGAATAACACTTTCAAGATAGCAATTGTTTCCGAGAAACAATCCTAATCAGAAATCTGTTCATACTAGAGATTAAAAAAGACAGTTAAATTGAGAGTTTCCATTTGAACAACTCTCAGGGTGAGATGACATATTACAGATGTTCAGACCCTATGCAATAAGGCACTAACAATTTCTGTACAGGCGTGACAGGCAGGGCTTGGAACACGCATCACAAACAGCTAAAAAAATGATTAAAAAAATGATTAACTTTGCAAGCCAAAAATATTTAAATGAGTCAATCTGGCGATTTTTAAAGCACATTGTTTTGTTTTAATGTAATACAAGAGAGCACTATTTCAATTTTTTCTGTTAGTTTTTTTTTTATAACAATGCAAAGCAAACAAATACACTTATCAACTGAAGGATTCAAATCCTTTGTAGGAACAATCTTTTAAGTACCTTACTTAAAGTTTACAGATAACTTCACAGTTAATTGAAGTGATTTTGCAATACTCAGTGGTTTTGTGCTACTTGGGAACTGTTAAACAAATAGTAGGCCAAATCAAGTGTCTCACATGGACAGAGTTACAGCAGTTCCCAGTTCACTAACCTCGTATTTAAGAAAGGTTTGTTTCCATGGAAAAGCTCCTTCAGTAATAAAAGTGAGGGATTTTCACACTATTTTAAAAACCAATTATTTAAAAAAAACCAAACAACAACAACAAAACACACACCTCAGGGGTGGGGGGGAACACCAAACCACAACTCCACCCCCCCCCCAACAAACAACTCCACCCCCCAAAACAAACAAACAAAAAACCACAAAAAAAACAACCAACCCAAAAACCCCCAAACCTAGAAAGAGAAGTATTACCTCACCAGCAAGAAGTTGCATATTAACTCATGTTGTCTTCCACTTTGGTAGCTCAAGATCGTATTTCCCTACTTAACTGAAAGCTGGTAAAGTATGCTCAATTAACTCATTTTGCAAATAATATCGAAGTGTTTCCTCAGTTACAGAGAAGTTTATTTGGTCTCAGTTTCTATATGAAACTGATTCTGACAAAATACCGTATGGAATTTATCATCTTGCATGCAGGATAACTCTAAATAGAATAATAAACGTTAACACATAATTTCTAATTTGATTGCAACTACTCAGCAACCACTGAAAAATTCAGACCAAGAGACTTGTATAGATTTTTTAAAATACTGAAACACACAAAAGTCAGTAACAACTGAAAGTTATGGACTAGATTTATAGGAAAACAAGTTGTAATGATATCCATCATAAGAGACCAGAAAATGAAACCCTTGCCTCTGTGCTCTCTATAAATCTCTTTATAAATCCTGAAATATTGTTCATTGTTAAAATTAACATTATTCAGTACAAGACATCAAAAAGAACACATACAAAATCAGAAGTGATGTTCTTCCTGTATTTCCAAGACAGAAGGAAAAAAAAAAAAGATTTCAAACTACTGGGGAAGGTTTGCAGGTCATTTTAAAGGATCCTGTATTTGGATGTCATGACTGACAATAAAATTTTTTTTTTCTGCCTTTCTCTGGGATTGATTTAAAGTTAAGTATTTTTGTCTAATCATCTGATTATTTTCTCTTTATTTCTATCAAAACCACTTTCCTACTCCAGACCTAATAGTCAAGCTTCTGTTAGCAGCTCCTTTACACTCACAGAGCTAGCTGAAAATAACTTCTACAGAATTTTTTGCCTATAAAAT
The DNA here is from genome assembly GCF_034638445.1 of Ciconia boyciana. Classification (NCBI taxonomy): domain Eukaryota; kingdom Metazoa; phylum Chordata; class Aves; order Ciconiiformes; family Ciconiidae; genus Ciconia; species Ciconia boyciana. The sequence goes on from NC_132936.1 coordinate 45,237,624, forward strand.
CATTATTGTTTTTTCCATTGAAAATCTTGTTGAATTTAAGATATGTCTACAAAATCTCTCCAATAAAAGCCAAAACTGTTTGTTTATACATCATTATTTTGTTTACACAAAAAAAGATGCACTTTAACAAGACTTGTTCCAGCACACCTGGCTACAGTACAGTACATTTACTTTAGTTCCCTCAAAATATTTCTCATTCAGGCTCAACCAACAGTCCAAGAGCCACAATTAATCCTTCACAACATTTTCATCTGGCTTGCTCTCTTCTTCCTACTATCCCTTTCCTACAGGCACTTTGCAGCAACAGTTAATCTGATCCACAGCGTGCTCTTTGTTGCCAGCTTTCTCATGGGTTCTACAGCTCCTTCCACCACACAATGGGCATACAGTTTGTCAGAAGATGAGAAAGAGACTTTCAGGAAAGATGCAAGGCATCCTTCAGGAAGCAAACAGCCACCACAACAATTAAACTGACTCAATCCTTAAGTCCCTCAGCAAAGGGGCAATTAAAGAGGAAAAGTCACGATTTACATACTGTGACAGCTGTAGTCTGCTCCTGGCTACTGTTTCCAGTGATAAGACAGTGGCAGATCCTGATCCATCTGTAGACCAACAGTACTCACATCAATGCAATACATCCAGTCATATGACAACCATGGAGGGAAAGGTGATAGTGCACTTAACGCCATCTCCACAATGACCTCTGTCGCCTACCTGGCTGAAAAGACCAGAAACAGTTCTCCCCAGTGTCCTCTAAATAACAGTTTAAATGCTACATGTTGAAGAAGTTTAACACTGCTGGAACATGGACTCATTTTCCAGAATGTGTTTTACTGAAACACAGTTTCATTTCAATTCAGAAAACATAGAATGGCAATTCTACCGACCACCTGTATATGCTTTAAATCCTTCCTTGGCCTTCCATTCCATATTTAGCTCACAAGCTATCTTTGTTTGGCAAGTTCTTATAATTTTCAGTCTTACAAAGACCTTTTCACAGATCTGCTCTTTTTGTTACAGAAGTAGCTAAGGCAAGTTTCTGAAGCTCTACAGACTCAACCATTGCCTCTTCTCCTCCCAGCCTGCTTTTATTCCTTTTCTTCTTAAGCAAATATAACCTGTGAAACTCATGCATATTCAGTCCATGACAGTCTCATTTTTAGTAGACATGCCCCATAAATAATGTGTCTGAATAAAGTCATAACCACTTACTCATGTGCTTGAATTCACACCCTCATATGCATGGGATACAACTTCAAAACAGCAGAGCAGACTCTTGCGTTAGGTTTTTGTGCCGCCCTTCACCATCCATCTATCTGCTATCACCATTTTTATCTTGGAAGTGGGTGCAATTCTAAATATATCACATCTAGATACAGTCTAGTCATTCCTTTTATCTTAAACCACAACTCACACAATGCTGAGAACATGGATACCATTATCTTCTCTAGTACTCAAGAATTTCCAAGCCCATCAAGCTGCAAAGAAGGGACTTTAACTGCAGAAACACAAGGCACTTAGGAGTAAAGCAAGCAACACGAAATAAGCATGCTACTTTACCTCTTACACTGGAGACCTTGAGAAGTGGGAGGGGGAAGATCCACATCCTGTCTATACCCTTTTAAAAATCTAAGGTTTGCATTTCTGGCTGTTCAGAACTCTTCCTGCCTTCTCCTCGTCCAGTCAGTCCATCTTACCAATGACAGTGGTTCCTGTCTGTCCTCTGGGCTCGAGTCTTTATCCCTATAGCCACATGCTTAGCTGGAATGGCTCAGCTATGCTTGCCCTGCTCTGTGGGAAGAAAAAAAAAATCCTGTTGTATCAGTCAATAACCCTGGTTTGGAAACCTGATACAGTGGCTTTAGGTATTTTCAGCAAAGCATTAGAAAAAAGAGACAAGGTCTCTTCTTGGGCAGAGCAACTATCAAAAACGCAATTCAATTAACTTGCTATAAGCAACTTCATATATGCAAATCAAATAGGTATAATATAGATGTTAAACAGCTTATACATGAAGTTCAAAATCTGTAACTTCACCAGGTCCATAGTAGCTCTATTCTTTCCCATGTACTTTGAATAATCTTAGCTTTCTTCCTAGTCTGTTTTTCAGCAGGTCCATACTGCTGCCAGGTCTTTGTTACACTGTTATCTATCTACTGAGCAGTAGTTTTAATGATTATTTTAATGAGTATTTAAGGATCTGTTTTAGTGTACAGCTTTTGTCCATTTTCTAATTTTAATAGCAAATTTTGTTCAGTGAGCCACACACCAGGTGGTCCCAGTGGGAATTTAAGGTACCTTTTGTAAATACTAACAAAGCAATGAAAATTAACGGACTGTAAAATACAGGAAATTTACTTCTCATCGCATCATCAATTTATCTACCCACCTAAATGTGTTTAAAATACCAGCTTCAAGCAGTGCGATGTTCTAGGGACACTCAGCTGCCACTTCATTTATAGCCTGTTTCCTTAGCAACACTATAATCCATCTGGCTGCAGAAAGCTAAATTCCCAAACCATATCCTCCTGTACACCGGAAATAGGCTCAAAAACATTTATACTTTAAACAGCACATAGTCATCATGATTAGTGAGCATATAAATGAATCTGGAAAGGCAATAATGTTCTTAACACACATGCAAACTCTCCCTGCTCTAGCTTGAATAAGTGATTCACATACTGAGAATGGCATACAGTCTCTTCAACTTCTAGGTGTTACAATAGCATCTCTTTCCTGACACTGCAGTCCTAAGCAAAGCTGCTGAAGACCTAAGTCCTGGCTCTGAGAGGAAGAGATCTTGTATATCATCTTTCACCAAGAGTTTCGGAAATGAAAACGTTTCTCTCATCTTTGTTCCACCATGCCCAGCTGAAGGAGCCTTCAGAACTGCACAAGGTCAGTTCTCTTAAGACTTTTCTAAGAGAAGTCATTTGAAAGACCTAGGACACAATGCTATCAATGGCAGCCAGAAAAACCCTATGAAAGTTAATCACACTACAGAGTAGAGCCACCTGACTTAAAAATACTTACTCTTCAGGTTTTTGCATCGAAAACTATAAATATCATCTGTACAAACTAAAATAAAAATCCAGTTCCCAACAGCAACATTTAAACATTGTTAAGAACATAAAAATCACAAATCCAAAATATTCACGAAAGCCAATTCAGAGATTGGAGTGTAACTAGCAATTCCCCAATGCCACAGCCAAGCTAAGATGAAACTGGATAACATCAAGCCTTCTACCACCAGGATGAACGGATACAACTTAAAATGGCAGAATGCATCTTAACCATATGCCATTTTGCCTGAATTTGGAAACTCCAATCTGGCAAAGGAAATTCAGTTCTTATCTAACAGGCAAATTAACCAGTTATGTAGAGCGGAACAACCTCCTCGTTGCCTACATCTCACAAAGACCCATCAACAGCAAGCCAGTCTTTAATCCACAGAATGATTTTGCCATGCAGTCAACCATTTCAGTGATAAACCTGCACAGCTTTGCCTGATCGCTGTACAGTGGTGGCATAGAAGTCCATACTGCCTGACCTGCTGACAGCAACTGAAGAGAGATTTGAGCTTTCAGAAATCAGGAGTCTCCCCAGGTAACGAACCAGGTGGTGTTTCTCACTGCTATTCACTGGCTAGCATCCCTCTAGGAAGTACTAAATACAGTAGCACTTACTCTAGACACCTGATGCTTCCCTCAAACAAGTCCCACCTGACTGTTGACTACAACCAACATTTCTCAGATGCTTTAGTGGTGGTTGGTTCCAAGAAAGAAGCAGGCTGACCATATCAGACAGAAGCAATGACAGTTCTTCGTGTCTTTTCTCCCAGGTGAGGGAAGAAATGGGTCAAATTCACAAACACTAGTCTAAAATCACTTATATGTTCAATCATATATATTTTATATGAGTCACCACAGCAAGTTCTCAGGAAACAGGCTGTTAATCAACTGATACATACAGTTGATTACATACATTTTGGAAAACATTTTCAAAGACTGAGTTTAATCTTTTTCACAATGCAGATGACAGCTCTCTGAAACACTTAGAACACAGTGGTGTTGCAGTCCCCAAACTGGCTGCGTAGTGAATTGGGTAGGCCTTTTGGCAATGTCTGGCAACTTTAGTAAGTGCTCATCAATATGAAGCCTCAACTTAAGACCTTAAGGAAGTCTGTTTCTTTATTAGCATCTGGTTTTCCTCACAGACACATTTTCTTCCTACTAGGGCTGAGACTGATCTCACCTAATTTCAACACAGCTTTGAAGTAATCACATAAGCTTAGTCAGCAGTCAGACAGAACATGCATTTCTGGAAAGCAAATTCATCTAAACCGTTTCAGATATCTATTTTAATTATCTTGTTTCTTATGAACTCCATACCTCTATGTGCCTACATCGGTCTGCATACATCCATACTGCCTGAACAACTGATTCAGATGTATGCTTCTATATAAGAGCTGCATAATGCTTAATAGGTGCATTCCACAACTCTGTAGTTCCAGAAAACTACAGAAATTGCCCTGTTAACAGCTGACACCAGCCTACCTCAGGAGTGATCCACCAGGCCCCCCCTTCCCAGAGTTAGGATGCTGGGATCCTCAGCGTGCTCTGGAGCTTGCCAGGAGCCACAAAACACCATAACGGAATCGAGATCATCCATCTCCCTCATCATTTTAGAAGTGCAAAAACTTGGAAGAACACCGAAGTGACTGATCAGTCCCTGAGCCAATGCCTAATTTGTATTCATTTATACTGTCATCAAGAGATGAAGAATCTGGTTAATTATTTGAATAGCTGCATACCCAGGAACAGAGATAGACTTTGAAAACAGTGGGGAAACTAGGGAGAATAGGGGACTATTACATTTTCAGCCTCACTGATAACAGCTCAAAGTGTATCACCATACTGCCAGTGTACCGCGGAGACGCTTTTTCAAGTCTATTATTTGTGGTGGCCTTGAAAACACACGTTTAATCCAGTTCATTTGGATCTAGCAGTTTAACAGCAGAAGTGCTATTACCTGAGTTTTCATGCTTTGATTTGATATTTCCAGAAAAGATGAATGCAGTCAGAACTTGCCTCTTATCTTAAAATAAAGGAAATGGGGAGGGAAAAGGCTCTTAACTTCAGTCAGCAAATGCACTCAGCCCTGTCTCTATCATCGTAATAAATGCAACGGAAATTTCTTATTGCAGATGTCCCGATACCAGAAAAGTATAGTACAACCTCTCCCTGTTATAAATACTCTGAACATGCCTTTCTGAGTCAGTATTAACTATTGCCAAATTTCTTTCAAATGTCACCTCCTTATCATAAATGACATACTTGGAACCTGAGCACACATGCTGAATGAATTCAGTAGTGAGAAAGATGGAATTAACTTCTCGGCTCTACCAACTCATGAACCCTTCAAATCAGAAATAAGGTAAGAGGTGGGAGGCCGCACTGCTACTCAGCTGATTTTGGTCAAAAAATAAACAGGTAGTTCCTCTCCAGGCCACATGTAATTTTTTCCAGAGTACCCAATACAAGCATAAAAAGGTCTAGGGTACCAGTGTGCATTTTTGAGAGAATGGAAGTGCAAACATAACACACATTCCTTCAATGTTTCACGGCATGTCTTTGGCTAGATGTGGGAAGTTTAGATTTTGGTTTGGAGATTTTTGTACTTTGTTTCTGAAAATCATTTTGGTAGTAAGAGGAAGCACAGGAAATGTGGGTACAAATACAGTTTGAAATCATTATCTGCACTTTGGAGTTTATATATGCAAAAACATATACACATACAGTCAGTGATACAAGAATCAAAATATCACTAATACACTACGTGCTTGTATTTCTAAACACATCCACAAATATCATGTAGGACTCCAGAAAAACGTCTAGAGAGAATTCAGAAGTGACAACTGACAGAAGAGTCTAAATCAAAATGATCAAGTAATGAAAGGCTTGTTGGAGTATTATCTACTGAAGATAAGAATTTAATCAACATATAATATGTGTTTTCAAATTACGTTTCAAGTCTTTGACAAAAAAGCCATCTCTTTTTCATAAGATCATACTCTCTTTTCTATCATTATACACAATGAACCTTGTACAATCCTTTGAAAGGGATAATTTTGTGAATTACACTACTGATGCAGAAAACTTGTAGCAATAACCATTTCTAAGTAGTATCAAGTTTTGAAGTTCTAGCTAAGAGAGCTTTAGAAAGATGGGATTATTATTTTGCATCAAAAATACATGCTTTTTCTCCCCCTTTGTTGCAAAGTTTTCCCCTTGTGCCCAAAGCAACCCGAAGTGAACACCTCTTCTTTGTGAACTTTTTCCTATCACTTTTCTTCCTTTTTCCTGTTTTTAAAATGAGGAGATACCTTGCACAAGATAGTGAGGTAATGAAGATAGTTTAATGTTCCTGAAGAACTGAGATATTATAGGGATGAACACCACCACAGAAACAACACACATTAAAGTTAATTATTAAGCATTCAGAATGGTTGTAAATAAGGCATGTGACCGTATATTGAATAATGACAAGAAAATAAAGGATGGCAAGGGTGCTCACTAAGGGTTAACCTTGCCTAAATGTAGCTGTCCTAAAAGCCACATAGCAAGGCTAGAAGAGCCATTGAGACTTTCAGGATACAAAGCAGAGAGACACTGAGCAAGTAATTCAGCCATACACGGGGTAAACCACTTTCTGGACAAGCTTATTTTTCTCCATTGACTGCACAAGTGCCTGGAAGGCTAGTTGAGACTACCTCAGTGTCACCATAGTCCTCCACAGATTATTTTTAACAGATCCCTGAAAGGTAGCCTATTACTAGTGGGTTTACATTTGTTATGCAGGGGTCCATACACCTAATGAGGTTGAAAAAAATCACAGGACTAGATAGCTTTCAGAAGCTCAGACTGAAGACTTAGGTTTACCTCCTAAACCACAAGCATCCATTCACTGCACATAATGAGGCAGGCATCTGCTGGAAAATACAATGCATGACCATGTGGGAGAAAGAACGGATAAATTTCAAACACCTCATCTGTTTCAAAAAGCAAGGCTAGCAAAAGATTTTTATTTTGCCCACATAAAAAAAAAAGTAATTCAACTGATTTGATCAGCACGCTATTGAATAAGGTCTGCAAGACTGGCTGGAAGAGGATTGTTTTTCATGTGTTTGGCAAAAGTTATATATATTCCTGACAGAAAGCGTGTTCTTAAGCATCTGAAAAAAATCTGTTGTTTTTAATGAGCACAAGAACCAGATTCTTCTTGGAGGTTCACAGCAAAGGACGAGGGACAATGCACACAAACTACAGTACGGGTAACTTCAATTAGGCCTTAGGACAAAAAAAAAAAAATCATAGTGAGAGTGGTCAAACACTGGAACAGGTTACCCACAGAGGTTGCAGAATCTCCATCCTTTGGGATATTCAAAACTCAAGTGGACAAGATCCTAAGCAACCTCATCTAACTTTCAATCTGGCTCAGCGCTGAGCAGAGCGCTGGCCCTTGCGACCTCCTGAGGTCTCTTCCAGTTTCAATTATTCTGTAGTTCTATGCTTCAGCCTCAGCCCACTTAGGCTATAACAGCAATTATTCCTGTTAAATCTGAGCGCTGGATCTGAAAGCCTGTTTCCCCTTTGCTTTCTTGACCTGATCTGCTTGGCCAGCTGACCTGACCCATGCAACCAGAGGGCTGCAAACTAGATTAGGATAAAATATTCTCACTGGCCAACTAAAGTGACTAGCAAGTAGAAATTATATATGAAATCAACCAAGAGAAGGATCTGGCAGAAAAACACAGGAAGCAGCTGGGCAACAAGATGGCCCAGAAGAAACAGGTCAGTAAGAGTAAAATATTGCAGGGAAAACAACAGTAAAGTCACCAGACAGCACTGCCCTGTGGACAACAGAATGGAAACTAAGCCCCAAAGCTTCACCATCCTCCTTAAGTCAGCTATATTATACTACACAAAAATTATGACGTAACGTGGGTCATTTCATAATCCATGTATAAAACATGCTATTTCCCTTTGTTGTCAATCCACGTATGGATCACAACCTACTCAGACTGTTACAGCCTGAACTGGCATTTAGAGGTTCTAACTCTGCTAAGGACACAGGAAGTGACCAAAGATATGCCAGAAAAAAAATACTCCTTTTGCTTCCACTTGCTTTAGGGATAAAAAAAAGGACTGGGAAAATTACACACCCAAAAACTATGTTGAAAGATGAATGCTATTAAGGTTTGAAAGTCAAGCCCTGAAGACTTGAAAAGTAGCAGATATAGAACTGCTACTGAACATAATTAAACACTATGACATAGGCTTTAACTACATGACTAAATGCTACTTAACCGCACAGAATCCACCTTCCTTTAGAAGGCCCAGTGCTCACTAAGATGAACAACTGTTCAAAATCCTCCTTTCTCCACAATTATTGTGTGTCACCATGTCATATTTAATCAACACAATTCAAACCTTGCTTTAGTAACTCCAAGGAGGAGAAAATCAAGGAAGAGATGCAAAAATCATAACTAACCACTAATTTTGGTTGCCCAATTTGAGATGCTAAGTGCTCTGAAAAAATTCGGATCCTAGATAATATAAAGCACAGCTCCCAAAGGCTGCATCATCACCACTTCAAAGCTTTAAATTTCCAAACACTTCTGTGCTTATGTGGTCTTAACAATATTCTTTTAAACACAGCTTGTGTATAATATACATCTAGATTGAGGTAAATTAGGTTACAGTTATGCAAGAGATTTCTCTAAGTGCCATTCAAACCAGTGGGACTCCTCAGACACCTCAACATGTGCCTAAGTGTAAATACTTTACTGAATCAGTGCTTTTACACAGAGGCAGAAGAAAAGGATAGCTCACCTTTCTCCTAAAGTACACATTGAAATGTCTGAACGTTAAGATTTGTATTTTATGAGGTTTCATTCAAATGAAATCGACTGGAATTTCACCGAGACAAGCTGTTTTTTCAGGAAAGTACTTTAAAGCATTTACTAAGTCCCATCACATACGTAAGGTTTAGGTAAGTATCTAAGCATTATCCTCAACTGGAATGGAGGCACCTAAACAATGTTCCTACTGAAGTTCAAACTGCGCTACTAGCTAGGTTAGCAAAATAACGGCTGCCAGCAAACACAGAGAAAAAAATACACTGTTCTATTAAAGTACTTTATATGTCTATGAGAGGCAGTGTGACCCGACAGATCACTTTTCAATCTGAGTTTCTACTTCTGGATCCTACAACTAGAATTCCTTAGATAAATAGTTACACTTCCTCTTGCCTCACTTTCTTTATCTGTAACAATTAAGTCTGGCATCCTTTAGAATTGCTTTGAAATTTATGAGACTATTATGCGAGATTAACTACACATATCAATACCCAAAAAGCAAGTACAGCGTGAAACACAATGCACACGCACCGTTTCATTATTGAACCAAACAGTGAGATACTGCAAAAATGTGAACCAAAACACATGATTACAGAATGTTATGAAGTACACAGGCTTTCTTCATAATTTCAGTAACAAAAAAAGACAGCAAGCATGGCAAGAGTCCACAATGATTTATTTTAAACATCTAGTCTAATAATTTTAACTGGCTAGGAATCTCTCCAGGCATCTAGAAGTAAATAATCTTCAGAGCATTTAAAAACATACTTGCTCTGCCCAACTTGCTACTTACAGAAAAATAATCAGGAAAGTAGCAAAACAGCATGAGAACATAGGCTGTGGACATGTTCACATCTAGCCATCAGGATTGCTTATGGACATGCGCTGCTCTGGGAGTACATTTCCAAACAAGCTTTTCCCTGATCCTGCTCACCCCTCCCTTATGGGCAAGTGGGAAAGTCACCAAGCCTTCACCTACTCCCTCTTCACCCACCTGCACAAGTGGAGAAAAAAGCAGCCCTGACAGTTCAAAGCAGCCCTGACAGTTCTAAGCAGCTGACTATGAAAAGCAGCATTTTATAGTGCCCGAGATCCTCAATGCAGGAAAATTAGATCACTATGATTAAGCACAGAGTTAAGAGAGGCTACTTACAGTGTTACTGATGGACTATGTCCACACTAGTAAATCAAGCAATGCCAGGAACCATTCCCAGGAAATGGAACTCATTCAGTCACACAGACCACTGAACTGCCACAGATTGGTGCAGCACCCTTCTAACCCAGGTCAGCTACAGCTCTCTCATGCAATTCCTGGGCATGATTTCAGATTTAACAGAGGCCAGGGGCCAGCCCCAACCAGTAGCTTGTATTCAGCTACCCTTCTGGAAGGCAGGAGAGTTTAGCAGCATTGACAAGGGCTAATCCATGCCAGTTGGCTTCAGGACCAGACAGAATGGTATTGGGTACATTTAATGGTAATGTAACTGGTAGAGAAGTGGCTTTGTCTCCAGGCTTTGTCTGCTATTATTCTTAGCGGAAGACTTTAAAAGTGGCACATGCAATTAAGTAAAGGAGCATAGCCTGATCAGCACCACCTGACAAAAGTAATCTACACATTGTAGTATACAAGAAGAAAATTAGAAATCAGTAGAGCTCATCTTGGCTTTTTCCCATTTCCTCTGAGCAGACAGACCTTGCATATCATCTACTAATATGTAGTCTCATTTCTCTTTCTCAATTAAAAAAAAAAGTTCTATACATTTAACATGCGCTCTTACAGTAAGGCTACTCTCTAATAAATGAGTCATGCAAAATAGTGTAAGAAGCTGAGTTTCTGAGGGCTGATCATTTGGCAGTAAATATTTCAAATGGAAGTTATTCAGAAATGATTATTCTTCTAATTACTAGTCATTACTAAATCTGCTTCTGTACACTAAAAATATAATTACTAGTGAATCTATTATGTTATCCTGGAAACATAGCTACAGCACTGTTGGCAAATACATTTTCACAATAGATAACTGCACAAAAATGACAGTAAAAATACATTTGAGAACTGACAATACACGGCTATTCTGTGTTACCAATATTATTTGAAATAGCTTTGCAATTTCAGATATCTAGAAATGGTCTATTGAAAACTGTCCCGTTCATAATGGGATGCCTCTGCCGCCTTTGCTCTAACGTCAGAACGCAGAAGATGTCCCACAGAAAATGCATTGTGCAAAACCCATTTGCCACTGTTTAAGCATTCATGTTTTCAGTAAGGATAAACAATTTTATTTAACAACCTTCTTGAGCATGAATCCAGTGTGCCAGCTATACCCAGCTCTGACCACTTTAAACATGGATGTTACCTGTATCTTTATGGAAATCCACCGTTTTCTAGGAAAAGAGTTTTTACAGATTTACAAGGAAAACTTTATAATATGCTTTGTTATATGTATTGGCCTGCACTGGATCATCTTACTTTTAAAAATCAAATACGAAGAAAACCATGTGGAACACCCAAATAAAAATTACATACTCGTTTAAAAAACACCAATTGTTTTTCATTTTCTTAAGTGAGGCACTTCTTTTTTTTTCCCAGGAGCGACTCCCCACATCAGGAACAACACGTACACCGTACCAGACACCGGCAGGTTCTCCCTGATCAAGAGTTTTGCACAATCAAGTGCCTGAAGAGCAGGTGACAGAAAGCAGCCAGCCCCCCCTGCCCGTAACGAAGCGTCCCGCCTCGGGGAGGAAGGGGCGCCTCCACCCTCGGTGACCTGCGAGGCGGCATGCAGCTGGAGAGCTTCAAAGAGCGAGACCAACTCACGGCGATGAAACCCAAGCCGGAAGCGCGGCCCCCGCCGCCGCCGGAGGAAACCCCCCACAGGCGCCCCGCGGCCCGACGGGCGGCCGTGCCTGCCCGCACGGCCACAGGACGCGGCCGAGAGCGCCCACCCGGGGCCGGCAGCGCTCCCGCCCCCGGGCCCCGCTCTGCCCCCCGGGACGCGCCCGGCCGCCGTCTCCCCTCAGCAGCCGCGGAGCCCGCGCGCCGCTGACCGTTGCCCGCCAACGGTTCCGGCAGCGCCGCCGGGAGAGGGGGCGCCCGGCCGCCCTGGGCCCGCGCAGCCTCCTCGGGGCGCCGATCCCCGAACCGGCCTAGCCCACGGGCACGGCCGCGCGGGCGGGGGACGCGCCAGGACCCCTGCGGTCCCTCCGGGGCTGGAGAGCCCTCCCGGCCGTGGGACCCCGGCTAGGGGAAGCGGCATAACCGTGCGGGGCTCTCGGCGGTCCCCGCTGCAACTCTACCCCCTCCTGCCGCCCAGACCACCGCCCCCCTCGGATCAGGGGCAGCTGCAGCCCAGCCCCGCGGAACTGCCGCCGGCGGATCCAGCGCCGGCCGCGGCGCAACGCCTCTCCTCTCCTCGCCTCGCCTCACCTCACGGCGCGGCCGGTGCCCTGCGGAGCCCAGCGCAGCACAAGCCCGGCCTGAGCCCATCCCTCCGGGAAGTTTCCTGCCATCACAGCGGCCGGGGAAAACAAAAGCTTCAAAGCCGGGAGCAGGAAGAGGAAGAAGGGCAGCGCAAGCAGAAAAGTGAGGGGCATTGCTCGCCAGCCGCGCCGCTGCCCTCGGCTGCCGACCTCCCCCGAAGGGCAGCCCGCTCAGCGCCGCCTCCCCATTTGCTTCGGCGGCGGCTCTGCTGCACAGGCAGCGCCGCGGAACCGCCGGACCGAGGAGCAGGCAGGCGAGCCAGCGCCTCCCTCCCTCGCTCCCTGCCTCCCTCGCTCCCTGCCTGCCGGCAGCCTCTCCCCGCGGCCGCCCGTCCCGCTCGCCGCAGCGCCGCCGAACCTCGCCCGCGCCGCGGCTCCGCCTCCCGGGGGCGCGCGCACGCTCCGGCCCAGCGGCTCCCGCCGCCCCCGGTGGCGGTGGGCGCTCCCCGGAGGAGCGGAGCCCGCACCTGGCCGGGCGGCTGCTCTGCGAGCCCTGTGCCCCGCACCTGCGGGCAGAGGGGCGGCTTAGGCTGGGCTTAGCTGCTCTGCAAGGCCCCCGCTCATCTCTCGCCGCCAAGCGTCGAGCAGGCTGTGCCTGTAAAGTTGGAGACGCCTCTTTTAAAAATCCAGGTAAAAGAGATGCTGAAAGCAGGATTAACAAATGCAGAGGAGCTCCAAGCCTCCTGCCAGGCAGGGGCATAAATATGACGTGCACTGGTGGTATTGCAGTCCTCGCATACGTAAAGGGAAAATTAATATAAAATATCCCTAAGAGCCGCTGTCTTGATTATATAGAGTTGTGCCGGCTGATTTTTAAGGACTAAGACAAGCCTTTACGTCTCCTCGTTACCCACATAGCTAACTCAGAAAGGAGGAAGATTTGCCAAATAGGATACAGTTGCAATGATAATGTCACACAGTATGTGGTATTGGCAGCTGTATCACCTCCAAACTGGGTGGCTACTGATGCTGAGAAGCGCAAGGCAATAGATCATAATTTCAGGCCAAAGTCTATGTGGGTAGCTTCAGGGTAGCTTATTGTGGTGTTAGCTAGATGTTTTATTTTCATAATTAAAATACGTATTATTGGCAAGACTCACTGTATCGTATTAAATGGGTGTACAAGGATGTAAATTTATATGAAAACTCTATATTACAGAACTCGATGTCTGAACCAGGAAGAGTCTTTCCTACTCAAACTGCATTTACCTGATTGCCCGCTAACAGGTCTCTACGTCAGATCACAATGGCTCGCAGTGAACTCAGAGTATGAGAGAAAAGAATAAGGAAGCTTCTCATTCTCCTAAATGGATCTCTTAAGCATGAAGCTGATGGGATGCCAGCAGAACGTTAGCAGCTACATCCACTCATACTGCTTTGACTTTTGAGAAGTACTACTCTCGACTGAGTTCAGCTGCTGTGCACCCACAAGGCTATGGTTGAGAACCGCAAGGCAAATCCAGAGAGGAAACAATTCTTTCTGGCTGCTTTAAAAATTCTTGACCAAGTAAAATTGTTTCTTTATTCTTACATCTTCTTTAACAAGTGGGTGTGAGCACTTTTTTGTTGTAATTTCCCATCAGAGGAAAATCGCTGTTAAGTTCTACTGCTCATTTTGAGCATAGAAAGAAAAAAACTGTGGACTCTATTTGTTCTCTGGGATGCACTCTGAACTCCTACCACCTGAAATAAGCATAACTAACCAGTGAGAAACTGCCCCACTGGGGCTTCTGATTTGTTTTGCTGTGGTTGGCTAAAGTCTTTAAAGGCTTTTTGTAGCATAAGGGAGACATGATATATTGATTCAATTTGAAAATCCTCAGATATTATCACTGCACTCCATCTTGTGGAAGAGGCAACAACACATTTTAAAATGATCCTATAGTGGTTCTTTTGAGTAATTAAACCTAACAATGTCTGGTTCTTGCTGCCAAAGCAAGGAACTACATATAGCAGTGGATACAAGAAGTTGTTTAATTCTCAATCTGCCTAATTGGACCCAATGGATTTGTATAAATGTCCCTTGGTTTTAGGTACGAGCTTCACATCTTCTTTGTTTTGGAAAGGAGCTTTAGGAAAACATTCGAAGAGTCTAATTTGAAAAGAGAAACTAAAGCAGAAAGGAACCTGCTTTCTAGGTGAAGTTGCAGAGGAGTACCCCAGATTTGGGAGAGTCGTCATAAGGCTGAAGAAGCAGCCAGGTGGAGCAGGAATGGTGATCTGTGGGGATATGTGGCTGGGGTAAAGACTCTGCTAAGCAGGATTGCTCTGTAGGGAACTGACTGGTTTGGGGTTTGTGGTTTGTGGTTTTTTGTTACCCCTATAGTAAGTACAATAATCTAGCTGTATCTGGGATCACTATTGGGGATCACTCACTGTATTGAGGATAACTATCTGTCTTACCAAAAAAACCCAAACGATGAGGTTCTCTCTGCCCTTTCTGAAACTACCTTTCATGGCTTGTGACCTTTTTCCCCTTGATGTCAGTGCTGCTCTGGGAAATCAGAATAGGCATTGAGGTGACAGCTATGAACCATAGCAAAGGCATATTCATACATACTTGTGTCTGGCTGGGTACAGAGAAAATTGAGAAACTTATCTGGATTCACAGCTATAGAAAGGTTAACCTTATAATAGTTGCCCTAGGACAAGCTTGAAGAGAAAGCCATTTAACTTTAATGAATAACTTAAAATACAAAGGGCTAGTTATTCCAGCTGTTCCTTGGATGGAAGAAAAAAGGTATTCGTGAGAAAAGACTGCAGAAAAGCTTAGTCATTCAGACCCAAAAAAGCAGGGAAAAACAGGTCTTGCGCAGGAAGAAGTTAGGAGAAAATTCTATTGTACAAATGAGGATCCTCTGAATTACCTCACCCCAGAAGCAGGTTCCACAAGGAGGCTAAATTTAATTAGCAGATGTGAACTGTGCTTTCTTTTTTTTTTTTTCCAAAACTCCCCCCTCTCTTGCAGTAGCAGTAATGTACGTGCCTGTCCCCGTGATGTGGTGTGGAACAGCAATGCTGAACGAAGTACTGGCCTTTTTTGTTTCATTTGCCAGGGAGGGGCTTGGACAACACGATGGTCAACTTGCTGATTGCCGGTATGCTTTACTGCTCCAAACTATGCTAAGTCCGATAAGGTAGAATTAATCTGTTTTAAGTAATGCCTCAGTGCAAACAAGGCCTTCAAGGTGGAGTGTGTCTTTCTATTATAACAGTGGAGACAGGTCTCATTAATTCCTGAGTTAACACTAAGGGCAGGGAATCTTTGTTGACTACATTATTTGTTAGCCTTTTCCAGACTCCTTGGTCATTTTCCTAGAGCAATGACTCATCACTTCATCACTGCCCTGATTACATTAAATTGTTATTATTATTATTACAATATCAGTAACATAATGCTTATGCTAATTCACTTTGTGTGTAACTGTCAGAATTCTTGAAAGTTGTCAACTGAAAGCATCCTACATGAGCATTTCAGCGTTATTTAGACTTTTCCTGATTATTCTATTCAAATTTATGATATTTAACTCTGTTCAGTGATGATTTTCATACAGTATGTGAAAACTCAGAGCAAGTGGTCAGACCTTTTTGTGAAACCATTATTATTGTTTGAAGGGAAATCAGGACGTAACATGACTGCTCTTCAGCTTTTACTAAAATTCAGCCTCACAGATTTTTTTTCTTACAGAACAGGCCAAAGAGTAATGGGGCAGAGGTGGTGGGGAAGACTTGCCCAAAAGAAAAGGTGTCCTTTTTAGAAACATTGAACATGGATGATAAAATGATGCAGTTAGAATTTTTTTTTTTCTTTCCTAACGATAGCAAGAAATCATGCAGGTAAACAAAAAAAAATCAAATGTTCAGAGATTTTATATTTGCATTTATTTTATTAAGCAGTTAGTTGTATACAACCCCAAAAGAGTCTTGAGTTTCAGGCTGTCTGAACTCTGTGCCCTGAAGAAAAGGAAGACTCCAAAATGTGGTTTCTGGTATATCCAACATAAAAACCTTATAGTCCCTTTTGCCTGCTTTTTCTTTGCAATAGAATGAATTTGAAGACATGAAAAAACACAGCATAGTGTAACAACAAGGGAACAGTACCAAAATCTGACCTTGGTGGGGTTATTCATGTGCTTGAAGTTACACAAGTATTTTGTTCTGCCCATATGTGGAGTGCAAGCAAGCTCACCACAGTAACTGGGGTGAGTGAAGAAAGACTGGGCAAGTAAGGATTATAGTGAAAAACCAGACTGCTATTTTGAAATGGAAATTTATGACATTTATTTGAGAATTGATGTAGAAAGCTTGTGAACTGGAGCTGAGTTTGAAATGCAGCATGAAAATGCTTTCACACCTTTCTCTAGAAAAATGAGGTCCTCTAGAGCTGCTTTTGCAGTGGAGCAATTATCAACTAGTCATTCCTCACAGCTTCAGTACTTTGTTTTCTATCCTGTTTTTATTCTGAGAGGAGGAGAGAGAAAGAGAAAGCATTTGAGCAAAATTTGTGTTATTGCCAAGCAAATACAAGATCATTTATTATGTAATTTCAGGTATTGCCATGCATTCAGTGTCTCTTGTCTTCTCTTTTGGCCATCTGACTGCTATTGAAGTCATTCCTCTTTTATTTCTCATAGCAAAAA
This sequence comes from Ciconia boyciana, assembly GCF_034638445.1. Taxonomy (NCBI): domain Eukaryota; kingdom Metazoa; phylum Chordata; class Aves; order Ciconiiformes; family Ciconiidae; genus Ciconia; species Ciconia boyciana. Next base: position 45,254,667 of record NC_132936.1, read on the forward strand.
TGAAAAGATGGTCAACAAACCTCATAAATTCACCTTCCCCTCAAAGGCCATTTACTGCTTCACTTGCTACTGTTGCCTTTGAAGCACAATAAACCAAAGCTCTATTGCATCTGTGCACCATCCACATTGCCATGAAAAAAATGTTTCGGGAAAATTCAGCATTCGGCTTCCAATCTATAAGACCCTGAAGTGTCTGGGCCATAACTTAAATCCTTCAGCAATTATAATAATTTCAGAAGCTTGTGGAAGTGGAGGACATGGCACGGAATAGTCTCCAAAGTTATATCTTGCCCCTGAAACTCAACTCTGAGAACTATGTGTCTTCATCCTATGTCCCAGTTTTAAGAAAGGAATGAGACTCACAACACTTCTCTTAATTTAGACTCTCCCATAAAAGAACCAGCTGACCTCCCCTTATAGTTAGTATGCTGGACACTCTGGTATTTCTGATCTTGGCAGGGAGGCTACAACCATTATTGCTGAAGTCAATATACCCCTTTTAATATGACATTTGTTTCATTTTGTTCTTTAATCCAGGAGCCAGGGGCAAAAAATCTTGATGCATGGACTTCCTAAAGAGGAACTATAAACTTCTTCCCCTACTCTCTGCCCTTCCCTCCTCCCAGTTTAGTGTTTGCTGTGCTTCCATGCAGAGGGCGTAATAAAAGTGTAGTCTTTCCCCCCATCCAGATCCCAGCTGTGTCTGGTTTTGCAAATTTGCTATTCTGTCACATTCAGACTAGATTTAGATCTACTCCAGTTACTCGATCTAATTTTCAGTAGAACCTTTATAGTACATACTGATACCTTTGTTTTTAAAACAATTATTTTTACTGATAACATAGGAATTTAAATATCAGTCTTTATTTTCAGCAAATGTTTTGGGCCAATTATATTATAGTCTAGTGAAATTAGCTGGGGTGACTTTCCAATGCGTTAATGCAGGAAACTATCTACAGAGCAGTGTCTGAACATGTCCAGTGTTTTGTGCAACGACTCTCTCTAGGAAAAGCATAACAAAACAGGACTTCTGCCACAAGGCACCTTTCTTTTCTGATGTCACAAATTTGGTATTGCAAAATATAATTCTGTGTATCGTGTCAAAACTGTTGTCATTCATTCACCAGTAAATTTTACTTTTAATAGATGCTATAAATCAAGATGGACAACATAGATTATATTAATTTAAAAATTCTGATTTCTTTTTATTCAGAACCAAAGGCAATGCCCCATGAACCTGATGTTATGGGGTGACCTCTATAATAAAACAGGTTTCTGAACTGCTAACCCATGACAAATGCTTCTTAGATCCTCCAATTAAATACAAGTAATGGTGAAAAACTCACTTATCATTGAAAGAGAGCATTAGAGTAAGTAAGGCAAACAATTTACCACTAAGAAAGATCTGTGTTGGAATCCCCTTCTCTGAATTGGTAAGTAACTTCAGCAAAGAATGAACATGAAACAGAACGAAATTTTGTGTTCAATGGATTTAATAAGAATATAAAAATTTTACTGTGGTGTTGCACATAATTTTCAGTTATCTCTTTAAAAAAAGATACTACCCTATTTTAATTACACCTGGGATTAGCTAATTTTTCAAATTCTTTTTAAGTTTCCTTTGTCCTAAATATGCCTTACCATTTTTAGAACAGCACTAGTAATTTAACAGTGACTTTCACCTGTGGAGGCTTTTACAACTCATACTCCTCAGAGAGAAAGAAGATGTCTAAGAACATACGTGAACACAGGAAATGCCCCACTGGGTCAGACTGGGGATCCTTCTTTTCTCTGATAGTGCCAAGGGACCCTGGCACACATCAGGTACTTTGAGCATACATCAAATGAGGCAGGCTGTGGCCTCTCCTCCAAAAATTCTCATTTAAGTTCTAGCTGCACTTTTTCCTCTCAACTTTTTATTTATACACTCCCTAACCAAGGCCCTTCCAAGTTGCAGGACCTCCTCATCAACCTCTTCCAGGCCCTGTCCCTGTTGGTTATTCATGTCACCAGAAAAAGGAAGCTTGATGGGGGGATCCTGGTGACTGTGGGACCTGTGTCCATTCATTCCATCATCCTCCCACATCTCCAGGCAGAGCATCACTGGGCAGCATCCACCTGCTCCTCGGTTAACCTTCAAGAAGTGGCGGGTGATGTCAGGGTTGCTCTGCTTCATGCCCTCCTCCCGTTCCCTATCTCTGTATTTTCAATCTTGTAACTATTCCTTTCTTTAATTTGTTCATTGTAGTTAATTTTTTCTCCTTGTTTTCATTACCTTTAGCCCTCTCCTCTCCCTAGGGGGGCTTCAAGGTTTTGCTAATATGTAGCTAAACAGAAAAGCAAATAGAAACAGCAGCAGTAGGAGAAACTATTTATAGAGTGCACACAAGCTTGGCCACCTTCTTCAGGCCTTTTTCCTTGTTTCCCCAGCTTCCATGGCTGTTAGGAAGGTAAACCCTTGCTTAGTCCTTTTACTATCCATTTTTGGACCTATTGTACATGAACATGTCCAATTCCTGTTTGAACCTGCTGTTGGGATCTGCTTCCACAACCTCTTTTGGCAGCAAGTCCAGAAACTCACTAGCCACTGTGTAAAGCAATGTGTTCTTTTTATCTGTTTTAAACTAATTTCACCAAATGAGCCAAACCCTGTGATTTGATGAAAAATGGTTCCATATTCATCTTTTCAGCCACCTTCATGATTTCATAAACCTTGAACAAGTCTCACCACAGCACTCTCCCAGTTGAAAAGTCTCAAACTTTTTAGTCCAATCTCATAAGGCAGCCACTCCCTTTAATCCCTTTAATAATTTCAGTTGTCTTCTCTCTATGTTCCCTAACTCTACCATGTCCTTTTCCAGATACCAAGACCAGAACTGTACAGAGCATTCAAAATGTGGATATTATAGAGTTATACTAGAGTTGAGGCAAAATTATGCTCTCTCACTACCATTTCAGATGATGCCAAACACCTTTTTTGCCTTTTGTTTGAATGCTACTACAAATTCACCCAGTGATTTCAGGCAAATTCAGTCTCAATAACTCTAACATTTCTTTTCTGAGTTGTATCTGGTCATTAGATCTGGCAATGCTATGTGACAATCTGTGTCCTTCACAGAAAGCCAACTCATTTAGCCAATTAAATAATGTTGCTAATTTTTAGAAGTTATGTTAAACCATACAGGTTCAGAATTTCATTCTGAATCCCACGAATGATTACTTTTACAGTTTCTTATATAATGTATGAATGTGTCTATTGGTCCCAGCATTGTAGGTCTTCCGAAGGAACAGCTCTACTTTGAGTGAAGTGGAATTCTTATTTAAATAAGCTCAAACACATCATTGGTATGAGGTAGACGAGGTGAAAAGGCTGTAGATGTAGATTCTACATAGGAAGGCAGCAGGGAGAGCACATTAGAGTTACCTTTGGAGCAGTACCTGAGTCCTGCAATAGGAAAGTCAGCTTCTTCCTTTCTGGCTGGTGACCTTGATGCTGAGTAGATAAGGAGGAGGGGAATGGGCACTCCTTAAACATCATTGCGATCTTTGTAGGTTTTTATTTCTTTTGTTAATTTCGTTTCTAATTTTTAGATGCACAAATGCCAAAAGTGAACAATTAGGAGGTTGTTATCAGAGACTTTACGACACTGAGCTGTTTGTGTGTGTATGTGTGCTTACACCCCTTTTATGATGCACCCTTTGACTTGAAGGCCTTGAGTAGGGTTCAAACAGATACAGGCTGAAGAAATAAATTTTTTCTTATCCATTTTACTTAGAGAAGTAATGGCTTTCTAGCAATCAGACATTTTGCATATTACATTTTGCTTGGCACATTAGTTCTTGTCTATTCAGTATCCACGTGAAACAACAATGTAGGGCACCTGCAAAGGCAATCGCACAAACAGACAGCAGGCTATTCTTTTATAAGGCTCTTCGCTGTTTTAGTTTTGTATTTTAAAAATACAGACAATTTAAATCTGTTTCCTAGCAAATACAAGAAGGTGCTAGCTGTTGGTTTTTTAGGGGGGAGGGTTGTAAATTATCCAAAGAATAAGTAAAATATCCATTCAAAAATGAATAATTTGACACTATTCTATTCTTATGAATGGTGATTACTGGGGAGAAAAGGATTGTTAATGTGAAAGCTCTATGTCCTTTTAAAGCAACTCTGTGTTATTAAAAGTAAACATGTTTGAAGAATCAACCTTTGCTAATGATCAGCTTACTCCTTTCCCTTTTTGTCTTTAAATAGACCAGCTGACACTAGCTCTGATTTTTTTTTTTTTTTTTTTATGCAGGGAGGAGGTGGTTACAGCAAAGATGTATTTTAACCCACAAACTTGGAAAAATAAAACCATCCTTTTTTCAATTTCAGATCATGTTTACTGAAGCATATTTCTCCTGATTGCTCTATATAAAGTCCCTTCTAATATTATGATTGATGTCTATAAATACACAGGCAGTGAGATGGCAATCACCGAGGAGGGAGAAGAGCTATGAATAAATTTAGGCTTGAAATTTAGAACATTTCTAATCATCAGAAGAATCAGGTTCTGGAACAGCTTTTCAGCAGAAGTCACGGTGGGATGAACTCTTTTCAGTACAAAGATGACATCTGTGATTTCCAGCTCTGCCAATTTAATCAGAAGGCTGTAACACAGCCTGGAGTCTTTCTTTCTTGTGCAGAACAACCAAAAAAACCCCCGAATTCTGCAGTCTGAGCATCCTACTGTCTATGTGGGGACATAGCTACAGCTCTGTCTTAGGGATTAAAAGGAGAAAATCCACATTCTGCTCTGCTACACCTTGCTGGTGCAGGGAGTGAGCTTTTACTGAGCTGTGGAGTTGTGTTAAATAACTTTTGTGAAAGCGTCTGTGGAAGTTTAAGACATGACTGCTTTTCTGCTGGAGGGCACTATCATCAGAGCTGAGCCGGCAGAAAGGCTTGTACAAGTGTTTTTTATTTGCTTCAGCAAAAGGTCAGCCAAGATTAGCTCAAAATACATTAAGCAATAGGTTAAACGACGCCAGCTGACTTTGTGCAGAAGTAGATTAGGAGTACCCAAAGAGGCTGTTCCACAACTGAGCTCCAGAGGCAAGTGAACTCTGAAAGAAAGGACAGCAACAGCTTCTGCCATTTCTGTGGTGACTATCTGACACAGCCCAGTAGCTGTATCTATGCAACCACTTATTTCTGCTGCAATCTGAATGATAGTCTCTGTGCCAGTGAGGACCTTTGAAATATTAAGCTTGCCACATTTCTGGACAGGGTGAAAACAATTGCTTCCAGATTTGTGAATTCTCGGATGTTTTCTTGGGGCACAGAGAGAAATGCCTGATAAATGGCAGGAAAAATCAATGAACAATACGGACTTGCAGGTCTAACTCAAAAACTGCTGTGCTTCCTTTCACTGCCCTGAGGCCCATTTCTTCTTGGTCTGTTTGGATGCCCCATTACCATGCTGCTGGTCCTTGCAAGTTCTGAAATGTTGGTGAAAGGATGTTTGACACCTTGACAAATGAATGTCTCATTTGGGCGAGTCAGCGATAAAGCTACCACACAGCTTTAGTGTGGCACCCATGCTGGCATTTTAGCCCAGTGTATTCCTTCTTAAGGGTGATCAGTAGATGCTTACAGGAACAGCATAAGAAACAGGCCATGTACCAAATGATTACACCTGGTTTCCAGCAGTCAGTGACTTGTGGACTTCCTAAATCACTTGTTCTTCCTATGCTGTGTTTAACAGCTACACAGGGACTTTCACTTCATTGTTGTTGGGGTTTTTTTTACTTCTTTTTTAATCCACTTATACTTTTGACCTCCATAACATCTCATGGCAATGAGTTCCACAATTTAATTATACATTAAAAGAAGGACTGGCTTGCAAGACTGACAATGCACAGAATCTGCACGTTCGTCAAAGCCTGTTTGCCATTTTAGTGTCCTCATTGCAAAGTTCCAGTCTACAGGGACACATACAGAAGCCAGAAATGGAAAAGATCCATTATATCATAGTGTTAGCTCCAGCCTTAATAGAAAATGCTTCAGTCACAGCTTGACATGATAACATCAGTGTACTTAAGAGATACAGCAGGTCTCAGAACAGTCTGCAGGGTGCAAAACCAAAATGACTTCTACAGCCTCCAGGGTGTTTTTCCTCAACAGAATGAACAGGGAAGTTCATGTTAGAGCTACTGTGAGCGTCTCTTTTGGAATAGTTGATATTTTGAGTAGGCCTGTCATTGTCTTGACAATTGTAGTTCTAGAGGTATTTCCTATCCTTCTTCAACAGTTGCTAGACTAATACTGTTTGCATATGTTTGTATATGCATTACAACAACACTGCATTGTTATATTACTAAATCACAGTTTGTAAGTATCTTCATGGGGAATACAGTTGGTTTTCAGTACCATAAACTTTGGTTAAAGAAGAGGCAATAAATGGTTGAAAGCTTACCACAAACAGTCAGTCTAGAAGTAGAGCTTTGTCTTGAACCATGAAGGTAGAAAATCACTGCGGTAATTTTCTAAGTATTATGCAGGATTGTCTCTCACTTGAAATTGTTTGATCAGTAGCAGATTTGTTTTTTTTTCCCTAAGGCTTGTTTTCTATTTCAAAGAAATATGGAATTAAAGAAGCATTACATCACTGTATTTTAGATCACATTAGATCATCACAGTGGTCACGTCTAAGATTATATGAAGTATGAAAATAACGATAAAGGAAGAACTCAGAATAATCAGAAATCATTGAAAGACATAATTTGCCCTGGAATAATTCAGAGGAAATAAAGATCAGTTAGTTTAAACAAAAACTCCTTTGGTAATCTACTGAGGGCTTTTCCTAACAAAAAACGACACTGCAGATTTATATAATGCTTTTATTAGTGGTAATCCAAAGTGGTATACAGATGGTATATAGGATTATTTCATGCATCTCTAAAAAGCAATCTCTTATTGAGTAGAAAATTTGTAATTATTCTCTGTGAACAATAATATACTGTATGCTGGATCAGCAGTGTGGTTTCTGGATATCTGGGGTATAATTCCATCTATAGGCACAATATATATGCTACTGTCTGTTTTCCTCTTTTGAGAAAATGGTAAGAAATAAATGTTGAAGAAAATGCCTAACTATATGCTGGAAAACCTTCCTCCAAACCAGTCCTCAATATCTGATCAAGATATCATGGATTTTACATTAACTCACCTATTTTTTTCTCAGAGAGAAAAAATATATTACCTTTTTTTCTCTCAAGAAGTTTTAATTCCTTGAGCCCTGCTAGTGGATGAAAAGCTTTATTTTCTTCTTTTTTTAATGGAAGTTTCTAAGCCTTATGATTGTAGAGAAAAGATTAAAAGTCTGCAGCAAAGGTACAATAATTGTAAATCAAATAAACCCCATGAACCCCAGATTTCTTTTAAAATTCCCTGTTGCTTGAGGGCAGTAATACAACTCTTGGCAATTGGGACACAAGACTTTTCTGTGCTTGGGACCAATAATATTGTAATTCCTACCTCTTTGTAGCCGTTTGTTGTAGATGAGAAATAACGTAGATTGTGTTATAGCCTCACTCTGCATTCCAGGAAAACGCCAACAAACTCATACAGATTAGGTGACTCCAAAGTGAAGATGTTATTTTTTTTCAAATGTATGTCCTTTGTTCCAAAGTGCCCTTGATTAATGGGAACATTCCGTGGCATGCTGAACAAGGAAACCAAGCTTTTATAACAGGTAAAATTTTGTAAAACTCAGTAATTCATCACATCACATGCCCAAGTTTATTTTACCTAGATAGACTTGAAATGTCATATACATTTTGATTAGTACACTATATACTATTGCTAGGTTTTAAACCACGTACAGGTTTCTAATATCTGAGAAAGTACATAGCAAGAAGAACAAATTGCCAATTTGTACTTAGCTGAACACAAAATTGGCAAAATTTGATGCACAGCAGTTATGTAAAAGAGTTCAGTTCTGTCAATCCAGATCTCAAAGCTCATCTTAGGTTTTGATATAACTTCTAATCATTATAAGTGGCTCTGATTTATATACATTTCTAGCTGAAGCAGGCCTTCCAGACTGCACATGCATGTAATCCACCTACCAGGCATATGGGGACTGTGCAACAAATAGATGCAAGCAGCTCCACAATTGCCTTTGGGGAGCAAACGGATGCTTAGTGAATCCTCAGCATCACCTCAATATGTTTTGGAAGTCTGTTCAAATACTGCCCTTCTCCATCCCCACTGAGAATATAAATTCTCATGGCTCAAAATGGTATAACTCTTTTATTCAATATTCCTATTTTGTATTTTTTGGATACTCAACGTTAATTTTCAGTGTAATTCTGTTCCAGGTGTTTGTGCACTACAAAAGGTTTTTGTTTCTAAGTACATGTTCTGCTATGGTAATTATCCCTCCTGCACTGTAATTCAAGCCTGAAAGTTGATTTATTCTCCATGTGTTCTTTGTAGAATTAAATGTGTCGCCGTTGTAACTGACTTACTTCTGACAAAGCTGATCTAAACAGTTGCAGAAATGTCTCATTGCCTTCGCAGTTATGAGCCCAATTAACTTGTCAACATTTTCCAACGGTTATTTACTACAGATTTACCACAGCTCTAATCAGCTATAGAAGTGGGAGAAAGAAGGACGATTAAGGTAGGGAGTGTCTTTCCTTGCAGTTTTCTAGTGACAAGTGTAAGTGGAGCCTCATATCACAAGTATTTTAGGATACGTAGGACATTGGAAATGGTGATGGGTCAGAAAATAATGAAAGAGGTTTGTTCAGTGATTGTGATCTGGCTCTGGAGCCTACTGAAATTAGCTTTTGTACTACTAATTATTTCACTCTTGGTTGTTTCAACAGACATTTAAAAATGATATTATCCCATCTGTCTTAGCATATTTCATATGTTATTTCACATACAATTTGCATAAAGACCAGCTTCTGCTATCTTTGTTCATCATATGCTGCGAACACCATGGTTGCATGAAAAAGGTGAAAATTCAGAAAAAATTGAGAACATTGGCTATCGTTCTGATAGCATTAATCCCTTTCATATTTTGCTTCTTTGCATGTATTCTGTATCACTTAAACTAAATTACTGTAGATTCTCCTAGGAAAATATCACACTGAACGTGATTTAAATATAGCTAGAGACCACAAGGGGCCTTGCTAGAGAGCGAGTCACTGTGCACTGCGCTTTCTGGGGCTGTTGAAAGGTTCAGAGATCAGAAGCTGTTGATCTAGCCTGACACCTTCAGAATAAACACTGTGTTCAAAACGCCTTCGCTCTTCTCTTATGAGAATACAAGCAATGACTCCTTTTGAGAGGGGACTGCCCTCACACTGTGGATCTTTTTTTTCCCCCCCTGACCATCACAGCAGCGAAGTGTGCCCTTCTGGCAGCCGGGCAGGACGCCAGCGGTGGCTGCTGGAGGTTCCCGGCAGCCTCTTCCAGGCCCTCAGTCCATCATCACCCGCTAGTGATGTGACGGTACCATCTGGCGCCGAGTTGGAATTGCACAATCCATTCACTGTCAGGGTGCGTCATAACCTGTGATGTTCAAAAGGTTCAGTGCTTTTTGACAAAAGGCATCTCTGTGAGGGTGTTTATTTTCAAACCTCTCTGGGGTGAGAGGAGATGCTTTTAGGTCTGGGAAAGTACGTATCGTGTTCAAGAACCAAATCATGATGAACTTGGCCATAGATAATTCAAGTTGCAATTCTGGTTTTAAGATACCTAAGGAATATATGTAATGAATACAAAACTAAAGTTGTTTCTTTTCTGAGAGGGCACTGTGGCTGAATGGAAACCATGGTAACTGGGATGGCATATGCTGGTACCTTGTTCCTGAGTGATAAAAATGCACATAGAGTAGGCTTTGTGCTTAGCAACAAAACCTAATCAACGAAGTTTTCAAATAGCCCTCCCTCCAGCCCTCTGTTGCAGCTGCCATCCTTGTCCCATGCAGTATGTATGCCCAGTCTTTGTACTTTCATGTTCACTAATCCATCCTTTAGGCATGCAATAAGCAGCACAAAATACATTTCACACAAAAGAAAACAATTTTTTCTTGTTGGCTATTGCTTTAGAAGAATACACAACTCAGATCTCCTTCCCTGTAGAGCCGTTGTGAAGTATGACTCATCTTTGGCCAACATGTTGGATGTTCACTTTAATTAGAATATGTGCATCTAAAGATTGTTGTAAACACTTGCTGTTAATAGCAAATTACTCCCTGGTATACAATGGGAAATAGAAGCAATTTTAATACATTTAATACATTAAGCTGTACATTTTAAGTCATGTTAGGGCAGCACACTGACAAAAATTAATTAGGGAAATTCTCCAATTAGCATACATTGGCTGCCATACAAATCATGTTGGCATGAAAAATGGGAATAATGCAAATTGTACTCTACAGTGATGATTAAATATTTGCTAAACACTAAACAATATTATACAAATCCTTGATATCTACCCTATGTGTCAAATCTGGATGATGATCCAATTTATTTATAATAAGTGAAAAGAGATAAAGTATTGCTGCTTTGTAGTTGTTGATGGTACACATTAAATAGGCTGACCTTTATATAATCATAGAATAGTTTGGGTTGGAAGGGACCTTTAAAGGTCATCTAATCCAACCCTGCTGCAATGAGCAGGGACATCTTTAACTAGATCAGGTTGCTCAGAGCCCCGTCCAACCTGACCTTGAATGTTTCCAGGGATGGGGCACCTACCACCTCTCTGGGCAACCTGTTCCAGTGTTTCACCACCCTCACTGTAAAGAATTTCTTCCTTCTATCCAGCCTAACTCTACCCTCCTTTAGTTTAAAACCATTACCCCTTGTCCTATCACAACAGGCCCTGCTAAAAAGTCTGTCCCCATCTTTCTTATAAACCCCCTTTAAGTACTGAAAGGCTGCAATAAGGTCTCCTTGGAGCCTTCTCTTCTCCAGGCTGAACAACCCCAACTCTCTCAGCCTTTCCACATAGGAGAGGTGTTCCATCCCTCTGATCCTTTTTGTGGCCCTCCTCTGGACTTGCTCCAACAGGTCCATGTCTTTGCTGTGCTGAGGACCCCAGAGGTGGATGCAGGACTCCAGGTGGGGTCTCACCAGAGCGGAGCACAGGGGCAGAATCACCTCCCTCGACCTGCTAGCCACGCTCCTTTTTCATCTCACATGCAGGTGCTTTCCTCAGTACAGGCAGGTGAAATGCCTTTATACTTACCTGGGATCTAACTGACCCACACAACAGAGCCAGCATCTGACGCAGCACAAGGTGATGATCCAGAGATGTTACAATCTCTCTCTTGGGAGATTGTAAAAAAGAACAGGAATATTATGTCTTTCCAAATGTAGCTTAGTACACTTGAGTAAGCTTAGACTGCTTCCAAAATCTAAGCTATTACACTAATACTAGAATGATAGTACCATGTGTGTGTATACGTGTCTTTCTCCGTTGTGCAGAAATAAATCATATTTGTCTGTAAGCAACATATCTTTTTTCTCTTTTTAAAGTTCATTGTCATTTACTGACTCAGGATGTACAATGTCAGAGATTTCACAACGTAGCATAATGCTATTTCACTGTGTTAAAAGGAAGTCTCTAGGGTGTTAGACTAATTGACTTTGTTAAGATCATCTATACTCTGAGAGTGTTCTCACATGGTCAGATCAATAGCACATGATTAGAGCATGATCATGCCTTTTACTACTCGGAAATCTTCACAGGGTGCCAATTCACACTTTCATAGAAGAGTGTATTTCAATGTTTTTCATCCCTCAGACAAAAAAAGTGAACAACAGAATCTTAACCAAACTAGCCTTATTTCTGAGAAATTTACAGAAGCCTCATCGAGGCTTAAGACCTAACTGCGCATATTTTTGATCACATGCATCATTTCTGCTGGTGGAAACCTGACCATTTATGTAAATAAATATTCACATATCTAAGCTGCAGGATCAGGACTTGAGAGTCAATCTCGTTCCATTCCCTTGATGAGGATAACAGTGCCTCCCTGCATTGGCACAGGCTCGAGTTCACTGGTTCTTCCACAGTCCTCTTGTGGCAGGTCAGAATTTTTCAGCTTTCTTTTATCACTGACTTGAACTTAAGAGGAACGCCTACCAGAAAGACAAACATGTATATGCCACGAACCATCGGAGAGTCTTCCTGGAGTGGTTTAAGTGATATATGACAACAATTTGGTGTATGCTGTTAAGGCAATGATCAAAAAAATAGGTGTAAATCACCGCACCTAGATGTCTTCATACATCTGATGTAGACCTGAGGTATTAAGAAACTGTGTGCATTTTTTTTGTGGTATCTTTGTGAAAATGTGGGAGACTTGAAAGTAAAATGTAAACTCACTTGTGCCTATGTATCAATACCATCAAAACAAAGAATCAAAGCATCATAAATTATAAAGCTGATCTATAACAGACTTGTTTCCAACTATTTAATGAAGTTTGGGGCCTTAAAAAATGAGTAACAACTACGGATCTTTTAAGCCTGCAATAAATGGAAACAATTCCTTTCATAAAGTGCTCTGACTGTAATGTGGATCCTGTAACCTTATTACCAGCAAATGTTACTACAGAGGAAATGCTAAGGGAAGAGGAGCAGTTGTGAGCTTACATATAATTTTTCTACATTACTGTTCATTAAATAAAATAAGGCAATATTATTTCCATTAGTAAACCACAGAGAAAAAACAGGGATAAGTTTTGTTTGGATTTTTGCCCTTGTTTCCCTGTTCTCCCACCCACAGGCCTCGCTGCTGCTTTCCAGAGACGAATGCATTGCCTGGTAGTAAGTATATACAGAGAAAACACGCAAGCTGGCAGGAAGAATGATGGTGTTACTATTGCAGAAATAATCCTTAAATTGTATATTTGTATTCTGTTAAACAATTCCTTTGTCTTTTAAGCTATATTTTAGTACCTTTTCTCTCCACTCATGTCTTATAGATGAGGTGGCAGAGTTAGGTCCAAGTAGGAACAGGAATCAGAAGGATGACATTCCAAGCAAAGGAATAAAGCATAGATGGATGGAATCAAATTTCTTTCCTCATAATTTTTAATGTTCTGGTGATGCTGAGAGACATTTGGCCAGGCATAGGCAATATGGAGTCACTCTTCCCAGAGGCGTGCAGCAGAACAACAATGGGTAACAGTCACAAGTTGCAACAGGAAATTTTGCCTAGCTGTAAAGAAATTACTTTTCCCACTAAGATAGTTAAGCACTGGAACAGGTTGCCCAAGTTATGGAATCTCCAGCCTTGGAGTATTCAAAGCTTGACTGCACAAGATAAATGATTCCCTTACAATCTAAATTATTCTGTGATTCTGTGAATTCAAAACTGTTTACAACATGGTGCCCAGTGTTTTGATGTAGCAAGTGGTCTGCCTCTTTCCCAACTGAAATGCTCAGTTCTTCTCCTTCCCTGGATCAATGGGCCAAGGTCAATTGTATGAGCTTCAACAAGGCGAAGTAAGTGCTGGGTCCTGCACTTGGGTCACAACAACCCCATGCAACGCTACAGGCTTGGGGAAGAGTGGCTGGAAAGCTGCCTGGCAGAAAAGGACCTGGGAGTGTTCCTCAACAGCCGGCTGAACGTGAGCCAGCAGCGTGCCCAGGTGGCCAAGAAGGCCAACAGCATCCTGGCTTGCATCAGAAATAGTGTGGCCAGCAGGAGTAGGGAAGTGATCGTGCCCCTGTACTCGGCACTGGTGAGGCCGCACCTTGACTACTGTGTTCAGTTTTGGGCCCCTCACTACAAGAGAGACATTGAGGTGCTGGAGCATGTCCAGAGAAGGGCAACAAAGCTGGTGAAGCGTCTAGAGCAGAAGTCTTGTGAGGAGCGGCTGAGGGAACTGGGGTTGTTTAGCCTGGAGAAAAGGAGGCTGAGGGGAGACCTTATCGGTCTCTACAACTACCTGAAAGGAGGTTGTAGCGAGGTGGGGGTCGGTCTCTTCTCCCAAGTAACAAGTGATAGGATGAGAGGAAATGGCCTCAAGTTGTGCCAGGGGAGGTGTAGATTGGCTATTAGGAAACATTTCTTCACCAAAAGGGTTGTCAAGCATTGGAACAGGCTGCCCAGGGAAGTGATGGAGTCCCCATCCCTGGAGGTATTTAAAAGATGTGTAGATGTGGTGCTTAGGGACATGGTTTAGAGGTGGACTTGGCAGTGCTAGGTTAATGGTTGGACTTGATAATCTTAAAGGTCTTTTCCAAGCTAAATGTTTCTATGATTCTGTAAAGGAGACACTAAGATCATTCCTCGTCCCTATAACCATTAGATCCCAAATGCCTACATGGCTAACTACTTGACTTGGAGGTTGCCCAGTCCCTGTTAAAACTGTCATCCACCTCCTGCAGGTCAGTAAGACTCCAGCAGTCATTATTCCAGTGCAATGGCCTTTGTATAACCTTGATGGACTAAGGACAAGTATTATAGATGCTGCTAATGATCTACAATTTTATAAGTAAAATGTAAAAGTGGAATAGAAATATTATGATAGCATGGCAAGAGATGCATATGTAAAAAAGCATGCCTAGGAAAAGTCAAGATTAATTTCTCATACCAATAAATTTTTTTATCCCTACTCTGCTGCTAGCAGATTTTAGAAAAAAATAAGACAATATTATTCCTAATGGTAAAACAGTGAAAAACATAGCAGTAATGCTTTGTGTGACAACTTCTCTAAATGCTATGGGGTGAAATGTCCTTGCAGAACACAGCCAAAACAAATATTATTCTTGTTTTCATAGTTTACATTTAGGTGCATCCTGGTAAGTCACCTTCCCAACAATGCAGTCAGGTCCCCTGAACACCCCCTGCATAAATCTCATGATATTCTTATAAATCTCTGGGGGTACTTAAAAGCTTTGCTAGCTAACAACATAAAACAAAAAAAAAGAGGCCACCTGCAGCATATATGGACTTGGCAGGGCTTTCGGAAAAAGTTTTATTTGGGGAGAGGGGTTATTTGCAAGGATTCAGCAACAAAACCATCTGCTTGTATCTCCTCCACAGCCTGGAACCCCATTTTTGTCTAGTGTATCTAGTGAAGGGATGCAACAGTAAGCTGTTTTCTCATCTTTAAGCCACATTTTTTCAGCTGAATCTTTAGATACCGCTCTGCAACCATAGAAACAGTTTGACCAATTGGAATGCTCACTGGATTTTTATCTCTTAAGTAATCATTTTTCATTATCATGGAAATAACTTGAAACCAGCAGCATGTGAAGTTAGTTCAGATTTAAGTTGTCTTCTATTTGAAACAAACCTTTGATCAAGACTGCACAAATGCAATGTATCCGTGTCTAGTGCCTGGTGTAGAAAGGACGTAGCATTTGAAAATCCTTCACGACACATTCTTCAACCAGACATTTGAATCTATTTGTCTACTGTTTTCCTCCCTTATTCAGGAAGCTGAGATGATCTGTGCAGGGGAAGGCGAAGGACGTGCTATCATTTCATCAAGGACAAAAGATTATTTTAGCAAAGGCCTTTCATATTGTTAAAAACTTAAAAAATTAAAATAAGGGAAATTGTCTGGGTTAAATTCAAGATGGAAAGGAGTAATAGCACATCAAAAGCCCTATGTAATTTATATTAATATCATGTTCTGCATTTTGACTTTCACTACATTTAGAGTTTCATCTTTCATTTTCAGAAGTATCTAGCAGCTAAGACAGAGGGAGCAGTTCATATTTCTCAAAGTATTGTTTTAGGTTGTAGCAAACTCAAGGGGATTTGAGTAGCATGGTCCACACTGAGTTGAAGCTTTTGTTCTTGGCTGAGAACTAATTACACTTTTTTGGCAAAATTAAACGTTATATGCTAGAGAACGATGTTGTAGCAAGGAGTGAATTCTGTAACAAGTTCCACAGCAGCAGAATGACAGAAAACACAAAATTTTGAGGATAAAAATTCAATAAGGGTTTCCTGTAATGCTCTGTCAGTAAAGCTACGGTTTTTCCTTAGGGTGTCTCCAAAACATTGCAGTTTCACTACTTTCTGAAGGCTAGAGAATTATGTATGTCATGGAGCCTTACACATCACAAACAGGTATTTATGTTATTTGCTGAAAGAACAGACTTGCTTTTTTTAGTATCTTCTCAGCTTTTAATCACAGCTATGTGTCCATGATAAAATTCAAATAATTTTTATTCAAAATGTACAAAATAGTACATTTCTTTCATAAGGGTTAAGAAACCATGATTAAATGTCAACCTATTAAGAGCCACAAGAAAAATGGCTCAATTTCTCAAATTGCTACATGAATGAGAACTTTGCGATATAAAAAAAGAGTTTAATATTGAAGTATTGCATGTGCAGAACTGAGCTGATAGAATTTATCTTTGTTAAGTGACGACAACTGTGAATTCGTTCCCACACAGGAAATCTTTAACGGGTGACAGCTAATTGAGAAAGGCAGAACACAGTATGAAATTTATTCCCACTTTCTTCCTCTGTGGAGGAGCAAAGCCAATAGAGTGGCATTATTTCTTCCTAAATACATCTTCAGTAGCCTGCTTTGCTTTGATTCATTGCTATTCAAGGCACTTACTTTCTATTTATTCCGGTTTCACTGTAGCTTTAGGTAGACAGTAAATCAGCCTCACTCACTGTACACAGTTAATTGCCTATCTGTGAAACAGAACTAGAAACCTGACAGATGATACTCATCAACAAAGTAGCGGGAGGAGTGGGAGGGCTGGATTTAGGTAAGGGTGGGAACGGTAGTAACTAGGACAGGACAAACTTTTGTTTAACAAAAGTCTTAGCATTTCTTTTTGAGATTGACCAAAGGAAAAAAAGTCCTCATTATTTGGCAAAGCAAGGGATATCTTTGGTGTCTGAACAAAATATTTGGCGTTCGGTTTGAACTGTTCTTAGAAATAAGTCATCTCATACCACCATGCCAAAATATTTTATTACAATATAAAAAATAGGGTTTAGAATACACTTTTCCCATCCCGAATCAAATAACTTGGGGATAATGTATTTCAAAACTTCACAGAAGCATTTTGGTAACTCTGCATGTTCAGCTTTTTGCCCCTAAATTGTGCACAAAAAACATACCCAATTTTAATAGCTTGTTTCCCCCAACGGACATGGCTGATAATAGAAGTAAGCTGAATATATGCTGGCTCCAACCAAAGGATAGCCACTGATGCTGACAACAGTAAAGACTGTTTCTCCTTCTCAGTTTTAAATATACCTGTTTTGACTTGTTTTCTGCCACATTAGTGCATTAAAGTGGTTCATAAAGTGGTCTGCCAACTGCCTGAGCTAGCAAAAAGAGAGGAGATGGGCTGTGGTGGGCTGTAGCGCGGGGAGCAGGGGTAGGAGTGGTAAGGAACAAGCAAGGCTTCCCTCCCTGAGCAGCAGTGAGCCCTTCCTGCACCCACCGTGCTGCAGCCCCTACCACTTCCCCACCTCAGCCCCACCAAGAGGGACTCAAGCTCTGCTACGCTTGGTGCTCCCAAAGGAAATTCACGGTGCGGAGGAATTATGCAACTAAAATAAGATCCATAGTTTCCAGCTTTTGGGGGGCATGGAGACAGCTAAGCTAGACTCCTACCTAACATTCAATTTCCACTTACCTCAAGGGGGATGCAAATCCACATCCCCACTTTAAGAGGAGAGACCTAACCATCAAGCCTGTGGCATCCTTTAGGCTACAGTGCTGTGCTGTAAATACCAGAGACTGAGACAGAAGGCAATCAAGTGTGACATGCATGCAACGTACAACTCCCAACAGACCTGTCCATACAGCAGCTCGACATGGTTCTGGCCACTCAGGCTCACAGCATCCTGTCCCTACTTCATACCCAACATGTGGCCTGGGTAGAGTCAAAACTGCTTGAGTCACAAACCGCGCTGTGTTGATTTTCCTTGGAACAAAGCCCTGTGCAATTAATAGCAAGGCATACTTCAGAGAAAATGCTCCAAAGACTCCACCTTTATCTCTTTTTCCCTCTGCCAACACAGGCGATTATAACCAGCTCTGCACTCCCAGCTGCACCCAAGTTGCCAGCACTGTTGTCCTTTCTGCAGAGCCCCGATCTCTCTCACATAAGCAGAGCTCCCAGCTGCGACTTTACATTCAGGCTTCCAGTTACAGCAGCCCCTGGCAGGAGCGAATCTAGCTTCACCAGCACCATTTGCAGCTCATCAGCAGTGGGATCCCTTATTCCCTGGGCAAACCCTGCTCACAGGTGCAGCTGCTGCTGGGCAACTATTTCAAAGGTAGGGATTCCTCCTTCCTCCGTTCTAAAAAGTAGTAGCTTGAGAGCCTCGGTCCTATGAGACACCAGGCATTTTCCATTCCTGTGCAAGGAATCCTTACAGGAGATGATTGTGGGGTCTATCCTGCCCCCAGTCGCTTCTCTCCTGGGTATTACAGCAGCACTACTCCTGTCAGGAGGCCAAAACATCTCACCTAAAGAGAAAGCTTCAGCAACTGAATTAACCCACACCCAAAGGGGATTTTGCACAACAGTCATAGAAGAACCTTGGTGGATTTATTTTTTAAATTCTCTTTCTGGCAGCAGACACATCAAACCCTGCTCCACCCCACAGAGCCGCAGGAGCTCCCACAGTGCGCTCCATCCAGCATGCTACAGGACATGTGCTGCTGTTACCCAACGCTGCTGTCGCCTCGTGTAAATCTAAGCCTCTGTTTCAGACCAAGAAAACTAATGTTAAGTTTCTAAGAGAAATTCATCCATGTTTTTGGTTTGTTTTTTTTTCAGCAGAAAACACTTAGCTCTGATAACAACACAGCAGTACCTAAACCGTGAAAGGTTACAGAATTCATTAGACTTGTAGATTGCTGGAAACAGATTTAATAACAACAGGCACCGACACGGTGTTTTGATTGCTAATAGCACATCAGTCAGCATACAACTGGCACAGCCTCAAGTGCCAAAACCTGGCTGCACCTGAAGCTCACCTGCACTGGTCAGGCCTCCGGTGCTGTCAGTTCAACACTGGCACCACCTGACTAAAACCAGAAAACTCCTATTTAGAAAGGGGCTCCAGAACAGAGCTGTGAAACGTGAAGCTTCATGCAATCTCAAACATGAAAGCACGATGCTCATATGAAACAAGGTGAGACAGATGCCTTTTTAAACTTTTGCATTTTGAGCCTGTTTTATGACTACTTCAGGTTTGACTCGATTTTTCAATACAGAAATAAGATATTCCATTTTGTAAGTTTAGGGTTTTGTAAGTTTACACACCTTACATATAAACATCATTTTCTTTTCTCCTTGAGTAAAAAGAGGTAGCTTAAAAGACAAGTTCCCTGTGCTAGAAGGCTACAGAAAGATCACTTTTTGTACTGAAGTTCCCTCTGACTAACCTGCACAGAAAGCAGAGTTAAAACTCTTTCCTGCCTCACAACTCCAATCTTGCTGTCTTGGCATCAGACTGCAAGAACCTAGCTACGATTAATACGTGGTGAGACAGCACAAGATTACTTAGTTTCACATACCCCAAAAGAGCAGCTTTTGAAGATGTATGAAAAGCTACATCCCTTTTGAAAATCTGTCCTATTCATAAGTTCTGCAGAGGAAAACATGTGCTCAGTCCTCTCATCTTTACCTCAGGAGATGTGCTACTCCTAGAAGGCAAGAGAGCTCTGCAGAAATAAAACGGGTTGTTGATACTGAAAGGGCAGAATACAACCAACATTTGCATGTGAGCAAGTAAAGAGCAAGAGCGCAGCTGCATAAAGTTTTCATAGCAGAGAAGACTGGCTGGAGAAGGCTGGGAATAGACTTAACGATACAACAAGGCTAGAAGAATGGGACTACGTTGCAGAAAACTTGGGTAAGTAAGTGAGCTACTAGACTAGCCCTAAAGAGACATTTTTTGGAAAAATTCAAGCCAGGAATTCCAGTATACCTGCCCAAACTACCCTGAAGAAATACAATTTTATGTCTCACCAGGAATGTAACCCTAATTTCCAAATGAGGCTCAGCCTGCCTTGTGTACTCACTCTGTCTCAGCACCCAAGGTGGCGCTGGCTTTATTCAGTGACATTTGGAATCTGGTGTAATAATGCCACATATAAGGAAGTTCATTAACCATGTGTCATTTACACTAGAAATGAAACAACTCCCTTACAGGCTCACAAAGCTTATACTTGCTACCCATTTTACATTAATTCAGCAAGAACAAAGCAGTTTGAGTGAGGCAGGTTGTTCCCTACCAAATGTAATGATTCTATATGGTGGCCAAAAACATCTGAGCTAAGTTTGGTGCACTGCATGCATGGCAATGAAACATGAAAAATTCTCCACATATGAGTACCAGAAAACTGAACTGCAGGTTTCCACAAATTTATCATCATTACCTCTTCAAAACAGTTGCTTGAAGAGTACCTTTTCCTTAAGCTGGCAGCCAAAAAGCTATGGGAAAGGGATATAGACAGAAAGGGACAGAGACAAAACCAAGTTAAAAGTGTAAAGAAAATACCATTATTCTTCCAATTAGAAATTGCATCAAAACCAGAAACTGGTAAGCAGGCAAGATAACTTATGAGTAAAGAGTCCCTTGAAATTGGAAGAAAGGAAATAAGCAGTTCTAGAAAACATGCAACAGTGAGAGTAGTCTTGTCCCAGACATCAACCCTAAAGACACGTACTCACTTGAACACAGCTTAAGCACACACTTGCCAAGGACCTTGCGGCTAGCTGTGGCCTGTGGCCTACACAGGACAAGACAGTAGCGTTGAGAGCACTTGATCTGGGACAGGCTTTCCCACGAGAGCAAAGAGAAAAGATCCATGCTCCTGGATCTTCTTGTAAGCTTTGGGCAAGTGAAACACTCCATGTCTGAAGAGACAGTGAAAGCTAAACATTCAGACTATGGATAATTTGGAGATAAAGGTACAGATTTTACATGATCCCATACCATCAACAATGCCTTCATAATGCTGGTTTGACATTGCCCAGCAGGTGGGGCAGGTGACCAGCAGAAGAATCTGTGTGCCAGCAGCAAACTGCATTGCGTCTAGTTTTCCTGAAGTGAACGTGGCTGTGCCAGAGAAGTTCCCTGCTCCAGAGGAGCCTTCTGGGCCACCGGGAGTTCACTTGCTTCCAGGGAGATGGATCCCTGGCCCACCTCTGTGCTGTCAGACCTGCCTGGTTCCCCACTGCGGACAACATATTCTGAGAATGAGATCCTGGCTACAGAGAAACCAGGGATACCTTTCCAATCATCTCATTCATGGACAGGATTTTGTCCGGAAGGTATGGCTGGAGCATTGAGCATGATGAGCACCAAACATCCCAAAGCACATGCCTGCTGAGGAGTGTAAGCAAAGTGGTAGTGTACCATAATGCCTCCAGGGACTTTCTACGTGAATCAGGGTACTGTAATGGTGTAGCCACAACACAAGACAGTTCACAAAGGCAGACAAAAGAAGCCAAAGTACATACCAAGTTAGTCAAGGGGCATGGTTAAGCTGTTGTCTGGTGCCGATTGTAGTGAGTTTTTAATCAACTCCAATACCTAACTGAAGATTCATTTTTAAAGAAGGAAATCACAGCATCTCCAATAATAATAACAGCAGTATCTGTACCAAATGCACTCCACAGCTGTTTTCTGAATATTACCTTAAATATTACATTAGGATGAACAGTACTCAAACAATATAAGCACTTCTGTTACAACATTCTATAAAACAGAGTATTTTGTGGAAAATGAAAAAATCTTAATGTGGTACATAACTCAGATGCACTAGTTTCAGAGTGCAGCTCTGTCTCCATTACATTACAGGAAGAATGACAAACCTATCCCCAAGCAACACATCCAAAGACTAACAATTTCAAATTTTTCTACAATGCACTTAGGTGTCATCTTCCACTAAGGTACAGTGTTATGTACTTCAGAAATGAATCAAGCAAAACCTTGAATACACTGTGGCAAACTCTACTGTAAATACCTTGTTCCATCTGAGAGAGAGAAGTGCAAAGAATCATGCTGTGAAATAGCAAAGCTGATAATCTTCTCGGTAAGGTATTTACCAGAGTCTGAAGACCTGGCAGAAAAGTTCTTAAAAAGAAAGTTACATTGCAGGCCTGGTACTGACTTCCTCCCTTCCACCCTCTTAATAAATTCAACCTTCTTTGGTGATGGGCACTAGGAATGTTAGCACCGCATAAAATTTTGTTTCTTCTTTCTTTCAAATGAAGGCAACCACAATGCATTTTTAAATATCAATTCTGATTATCCCCCCCCAGCTTATCTGGAAAACACGAACCAGTTTTCACTACAATATTAATCATCAGTGCAAAACTTCTTCCTTACCTACACAGACCTGAATAGTCACAGTATCAAGAAGGTTGCAATGCACCGTTACCACCTCACAGTTTGTGTTGTCCTTTACTAACAACTGGAAGGATGCTGTTCCTCTTCAACCTGGTAGCACAGGGGTAACATTGTGAGTGAACACGACCTGACCTAGCCCACATTTGGATAACTCAGACAAGGCCTCCACAGGGAAAAAGGGCTATTGTAACAGGACAGGCAGACATTCACAGAAGACCTACTAGTGGGTCCAATTAGTACATCCAGTTGCATTTCATAGCTACCTATTAATTAGAATATGAACCATTATTTTTCATACAGTAGGTGCCACAGACTGCTGCAAGAGATTGATGCTAGATCATCACTCTTTACAAATTCACTGACTGACAGACAGTACCTGGGGACGTATACATATTTAAGCTACATCAGAATAGAGTGGAAGAGAAGCTACGCATCAGCCATTACTGTTCCAGCATCAGAAAGAGGCCTCCTTGCTATTCGCCTTTTTATTTTAAGTTTGACACAGCTGAACTTCCCAAATGATCTCGTGGTTAGCCTTCTTTACAAAGTATAAATACTATTCCATTCTTACACAAAAGAAATACAGCTGTTTGTATATACACACACCTTGACAGGAAGTCCTTGAAAGAACACTGTAACATGAAATTACAGAGCTAATACACACAGAGCACTGATTTAGCTGAAGGCCAGGATGTCTCTGCTAAGAAAGGCAATCTGTTAAGGTAAAGTTCTCACTAGAACTTGTGTGTTTTAACTGAAGTCATAACATATGAATGGGATAACCAGAATTGTGTGACATGCTCTCATGCAACTTATTAGTTATATTCTGGTTTACAAACTGTATCCTATAATTGGTGCATTTAACTGAAGCCATCCAATATAGAAAGGAATTGCCTGAATACATCTTACTGGCATAAGGAAGCAGCCTTGTTGGATGACGCGTTACCAACTCTTTTCAGACACTGAATATACTCAAGAGTAAAATTAAGACACGAGTGAGATCACACAAGGTTTTAGTACTTATTTTTATGTTGGCTTTATAGCTTTTTTGGTTTCTTTAGGAAATTCCTGCACAGCAAAAGGAATGAAGAATTCCAGAAGACAGTTGACCTCCTTCAGTTCCAGACTGTATTCCACTGCTATTTTCTCTGCAGTCCATATTTGAGGATGAAGTTTATGATTATTAAGAAGCGTCAGAGCCTCCACAATGGAAATTTTGCCTTTGGGAACTTTCTTAACATCTAGATCTCCCAAGTGGCCTAGTTTTGTAAGTCTCTTTTCCTCCTGTTTACATGGAAGATGTTCACCACCTCCATCTTTTACCTAATTGTGGGAAGGAAAACAAAAAGAGCTTAACAGCAGTTCTGTTTACTATGCATACTGTAGCAGCCAAGCTGTTTTCCTAAATATGGCATATCCTGTTAGCTTTCCCCATTTTCACAGCATTAAAAAAATAACGCTTAGCCAGCCTTGCTTCTTGATACCACAAAAATTGTCAGTTCATCCACAGCCATTCTACATATGATGTCAACCCCCACCCCAATTCTGAAACACTACCATCCGTTAAACTCTAAGTGTTGTACAGACTCAGCAGCCCTTCATACAAGGCAAACTACAGATTTTGGTAGCCAAACGTAAATGCAGATAACCTAATATTTGGTACTGATTCATGGGGGGGGGGGGATATCATGCTACAAATTGGTATCCTTCTTCTGATACTACTGGAAATCCTTTTCATATAGTCTCCCTCCCTTTCATTTTCAGATTTTAGTTTTGCAACTAAAAGATATCCCTTGTTTTGCTCTGTCTAGAGAATAAGCTTTGCTGGACAAAAAGAAGCTATTTTGCAGCATCATATGGAGTTTAGTTCCCATGACTACTGCAGTGCTCAGACATGTGAATTCTCTTCTCCCAAGTCCCTTCATATTTCCAAGTCATTTCCAAACCAGCTCTGCCTTCCCCATATTGCCTTTTATTATGATTTAACCAGTGAATGACCACAAAAAGGACACAATGAAAACCCTTCTTAAATTTAAGAAAAAGTACTTTTAAAGTTATCACAGTCCACAGCCACTGATTAGCCCACAGACATTCTGTATTAACTTAAAAGCTGAGAAAACTGATGCGGATGCTACAGCATCTATAACTGCGTGTCTGTTTCTAAACTACAGAGAATGTCTGATGAATGTCTGATGAGGCTACCAGTTCTCCTTTTCTTCCTTTTACTTTGTGCTGAAACGGTGCTCAGATAATGAACAATTTTTCAAGTCTTAATAAAACGATCTATCTCTGGGTATCTGCTACTTCAGGACTTAGAGTCGGTGCTTTTCCACTTACCACAGACAGACATACCCAATATACATACAGGTATGTATACATACACGATGCACAAAGTGTTCAGAATAACATCAGGAAAGGAAGGAAGCTTCTGGATGAAGTTTTGCCCACAAGCCTCCATGCTAACATATTAATCGTGCTCTTCCTAACAACTGCAAGTAGACACACCACAAGAGCAAGTCTTACATGGCGGCAACCGCAGAGCAGGCACGGAATCAAGCACTAAGCTTTGTTCCACTTTTGGCTTTTTCTCAACTCTCTCTTGACAGGCTTACAAATGAATATTGAAAGATATTGAAATTAGACCTTCAGCACTTCAAGATTAGAGCCTGACCTCTATTATGAAAATTAAGGATAGAGATTACTTGGAAACTTCAGGGAAAGACTGAAGAAATCTGTTTGCATTTTTAAACACTTTTAGTCTTGAATACAAGGTACTATGAAAGTGTCAAATTAGAGAGACTTAGGAATTTTATTCCTAGATGATTATAAAACTTTTATTACTGAATAAAATAGCAAGAATAAAGTGGTCCAATGATGCAACAGGTAAAACGCACAAGCCATAACGTAACATGGTGGAAAAGAGGAGACTGAACCCCAGTCTGCATTTTACTGGAAGGGTTATGCTTTGCCTTCCAAGTCAAAGACTGCAGCCATTGGCAACGAGGAAACCGATCACCAAACAATCCAGAAGGTTAAGCAGAAAAAAACCTAACTAAGGCAATTCCTCAGCCGCATAAGGAAAAGTCTGCACGGTACGACATTAACATCAGTAGTTAAAGTCTCCACTAAAACGTTAGTGTCTTTGTCCTCTACCACATCCATGCTCCCATAGTAGTCCCAACCTCTCTTCTTCTAACAACTCTACGAGAGATCTCTGGCAAACTCCTGCATCTTTGCAAAAGGCTGGCCAACTGTCCTTCTGCCTTAGAGGAAGCAGAAGTGGGAATTTAGTGAAAAACAAAGTAAGATCAATGTGATGTTAAACAGGAAGACTATGTAAGCATTTAAAAGCTTGTAAAATCACAATCTGTCACATGTTCAAGACCCAGGGTCAAACACTGCTACAGTCAGTGCTACTGATACAAGAGAGTAATGAAAATATCGCTTTTATCTATAAAAAAGGTAGCTTTTAGGCACTAACAGAGCATTCTTCTTTATACAGAATTTGTGCTGAGTTTGACAAGCACAAAGCTGATGCTGGTATGCCTCCTACAGAGAGACATACTCACCCGCACAGGTGGATCTCTGGACTCGACATAAACATCTTTTAACAAGGTGAGCAGCCTATCGTCCTTTCTGTAAATTTCTTCTTGTATCTCTGGGTGGTCTAAAGGCAGCGGGGAGAAGAAGGGAAGGAAGAAAAAGGCAAAAAGACAGATCTGAACCAAACTGTTTCCTTTTTGTTAGTTCTGCCAGCTTAATCGCTTCCCCAGAGGAACGGCACGACTCCCAAGGCGCACGGTGCTTCTCGGGAAGGCTTCATTGTTCCGTCAGCTCTAGCGTTAACAACGCCGCTTCACACGGCGGCCCGCGGTACCCGCCAAGGCCCAGCGGCACGGGGGACAGCACCCGCTCGCGGCACGGGGCTCACTGCTCGGCAGCGGCCCGAGGAGCAGACCGGCTACCGCCGCCGGTGCGCGGGGGCCGACTCCGACCCGGGGCCCAAGCGACCCGGCCCCAGGAGCCCGCCGGCCGCCGCCCCTAGCAACCGCCGCCGCCGCCGCCGACTACGGCTCCCAGCATGCCCCGCGCGCCCAGCCGCCCCGCTCTCAATGTCACCGGCCCCGCGCCGCCCCGGGGGACGCCGCGGCCCCGCCGCTTCCCCGCGCCCCTAGCACCTCGCCCACGCAGCCCGCCCCCAGCACCCGCTTTCCCCCTCCCGTGGCTCGGCCCCGCGCCGGGCCCACAGACACCGCCCCCCCGCCGGCAGCCCCTCCGGCGTCGCCCCGCGGCCTGGCGAGGCCGGCACCCACCGGCCAGCTGGTCCAGCCGAGAGGTGGGGTGCCGCGGCGCCGGGGTGGGCTTCTCTTTGCTGATCTCGCGGCGGGCCCGGCTCTCCACGTTGAAAGTCCGGAACACGCGAGTCAGCCGCCCGCCCATCGCCGCCGCCGCCACCCGTGCCGCGCCTGCGCGGACCGGCGGCGCATGCGCACAAGCCTGGGCCGGAGGGGAGGCGGGGAAGAAGCTGAGGTGCGGCGCAGGGGGTGCGCATTTTCCGCCGTAGCGGGCGGCGGCGAGTGCAGCGGGAAAAACAAACAACCAAAAACCCCAAACAAACGAAAAGCACAGACGAGACGATTCCCCTTTTTTATTTCGCAGCGCCCCGGCCATGTTTTCTACTCGCCCTCGGCGCTGCCTCGGGCGCCAGCCCGCCCCGGGGCCCCCCGCCTCCCGCCGCGGCTGTGGGGAGCGGCGGGTTGCTCTTGCCGTGGCTTTTCGAAACGCGTGGGTGACTGGAGCCCCCGGGACACGTCCCCCCGCGCCGGTGGGAGCCAGGGCCGGGCGAGTCCCGTCGGGGAACGCCCTCAAGGCGGCGGGCTGGCCCAGGGCTTCCCTGTCAGCCGCGGCTGCCGGCGCCGCGGCGGCAGGTGCAGGAGTTGGCGGCTGGCGGATGATCCCCCTGATACGTCATGTCGTAGCTGTCGCCGCTGGATTTATCAGCGGGGTTACGCTCGGTAGGAGTTGGTGGGACAACGGAGTGGAGTTCGGGCAGGCGCCTGCAGCGCAGTGCTGCGAACCGCACCGAGCGGGTCCCGCAGCAAGACTGAGAGGGCTGCTCAGTGTGTGCGACATGTCTCACCCTCTTTATAAATCTTTTCAAGTTTTTACTTGGATAATGGGATGTTTAGAGGTGTTGTCCTCTTACTCTCGTTACGTGTATAGCATTTCCTTATAGGCAACTCATTGGTTTATTCAGAGACAGAAAATTAATTTTATAAGCAGGTATCATCTAAAAGACATACTCCATGTGGAAATCTGGACAACTCCCCAGTACTGTTCAGAATTTGTGGGCTACGCAATGTTATCAGGGTGCAGCCCCTTTCTTTCAGCCCAACTGAATAACCTTCCTTTTGATTTCAGCAAAAATTGCTAAACTGCAAGAAAGAGTTGTGAGAAAGTACTTACCCTTCTTATCTTGCATGGCTCAAGACTAAAACTGTAGATGGAGGTAAAATTGTTGAGATGGAATCAGCAGTTTAAAGATTCAAGAAGAAAAACATAAGCATGAAAAGATATAAAATCCTCTGAGAGAAAGGAAGGCAGAAAGAGCAACACTAAGGACTATTAGCCTGTTGCAAGAAGCAATAGAGCCTGATGCTCCTCCACATGATTGCAGGGTCAACCAAAACTCATAGGGTGCCTTACCAAAGGAGGTTATTAGTGGCTCATTAATTCCAGCTGCTGTGTGAATTAGCAATAAGTAATTGCTTTATGTTTTTAAGTTGTATATATGCTGTGTGCAGATTCTTTTAATGCATGGTAATAGTTGCCTGAAGGAAGCGACTTGGAGTGGGAGTGTTAATGAAGGACAGAGACAAGACCCAACTTCTTGCTGTGTTCTTTTCTAGGAGGAAAACATGTATTTTCTGCCCTTGCATCCATCTAGTTGTGCTTATTACTGTGGGCACGCAAAATTTGGGTTTTCAGAACTTGGTCTTCTACTAGTAGCATTATTTAGTAGTAGCAATGATGATGTGATAGTTATTAAGGCTACAGTGTGCTTAAATACTGCATCACGAATGACAGTGTTTTCCTTAGAGGGAAACCAAAAGACAAGCTGGTGGATGAGGAAAGCCAGATAGATTTACAAAGGCAATGGAGACAAGGTAGTGTAAGCATGATCTGTGCTGGATCTCTCCCCTCTTCAGGAATCCCAAGGGTGCAGTTTCTCCACTTGTTCATTTTAAAGACTCTCATTGTCTGTAGGAGAAGGATAGAAACATGTCTTTAATTTATGTCCTCTGGTAATAAACTTACTGACCCTACCTTATTTTAGGCACTGTATGTGTAGTGATACTAAGAAGATAAGTGATACTAGTGGTAAGAGGAACATGGATGCTGTTAAAAGCTGCTGGACACAGGCTGGTGGCAAGTTTAATTAAATACCAGTAGTCAATTACTTGCTGACTAAATCTATGTTCTTGAGTACAGGATATGATATTTTTGTAAGTGGTTAGCCTGTCTGGTGCAGCTGTAATGGTAAAATTCGCATGGATGCCTTTGGTGGTTGTAGACCTTTGATGTGTACTTTAGCATTTCTCTGAGACGTATTCTTATCAATCTGTCTATGGATGCAAGCCATTGTGCCAAATTTGGAAATAAAGATTCTCCCTTCAAAAGCTAAGAATTGCTGGCTTCTGGGATCAAACTCAGCACAGGGCTTCTGTCTCCATAAAGCCTGAATGTGACTAACACTGCTGTAATATTTACTGATGGCAAACTAAATTCAAGAGAAGGCAGTCAGTTAAAAATAAAGAGTGATGTCATGCTCTGCCTGTCACTTCCTATCACTGAGGATGGCACAAGGCTGTTCTTTTTATGTAAGGAAGCATCAGAATTACAATATTTTTATTCTGAAGAATCTTTCTTAGACTGTAGCAAGCAGAAGAAATGAGATTAAAAACTTTTTTTTTTTTTTGGTAATTTGGTATTTTACCAATGTGACCATGTTGATATTAAATATCAGTAATCAAGAGCTTGGATTTTTTTTTCCATATAAAGTGTCTGCAGTGTGATTATTAAAAAATGAATGTGTAGTTCCTCAAAGCATAAAAACTGTGTGTATTCAGCTTATACAGTGTTACAAATGGGATGCATTTTTCTTGAAGCAGGAGCCTGAATTTTTCCAGGGAATTTAAAAATAACAAAAGAAATAAATCAGTTCTCAAGTAGCTGTTTAACAAAACAGCCCATGAAAAGAACACAGACTATCCAAGTGAGTTCATGTATAGCAGCAGTCTGTTCTCAACAGCGGACAGCATCAAACACATCAGAGAAAAATACTGTAACTTGCACAACATATGTGTGTGCCATAGGCTGCCACATTAGATCTCCTTTTAATCTTTTCACACCTCTAAGAGAGAAATTTCTAAAACTACTGTGCACCCAGAAAATAAAAAGTATATTTGTGACCATTCTTTGAGTCTTTTGTTTCAGTTTCTTATCCCAGTTTTGATTTTATGTTGTGTGTTCTTAATTTTTCATTCTCAGCTAGTTCTGTAGCTGAATGGAAAATCAAAAATTAATTTTGGTAGTTAACTAGCATCAAAAGTCTGACGGATCTATTGAAAATTTCCTTTAGAGAAGGGAGAACAGGAATGTCTGGCATTAACTTGTTTTGCTGTGAGATACTGCTAAGGTTTCTCTGCTGTCTCTACTATTCATAAAAGCAGGAATTGGAGTATTAGTCCAGATGGGCAGGTAATCTCAGTGAAATAAGAGTCCTATTTTCGTAACGGGTGCCCAACTTGAGAATTTTTGAGAGGAGGCAGGTGAGGTTTGCTACATGACTTATGGTCTGGGAAGCACCCAGAGGTCGACAGCAGGGGAAAATTAGAAGTGCCTTTATACAGCAGTGGCATAGTTTAATGTTTGATTCTGTCCACATTTTCTACCACTGACACTGTTTTCCTCTTCTCATATTTTTGTTGCTGTTTGTTCATAATTTATGGCAGTGTAAAGGGATACTCTAGCAAATTCACGTATAATTAGGATTCAGGGAATTCAGTCCTCTGTCCTGATTACTGGTTTCCCAGTAAATACAATGAGAGCATTGATCCATTTGTTCCTTATCTCATCAGCGTTAGGCAGAACCAGAGAACGTAGCATTAGCAAGAATTGATTATGAGCCAAGCAAAAATGACTGTCCTGCAACTTTGTAAAGACGAACTCAAGAAAGATGAACATTTAGATCATTGTTGTCATTCAGTGGTTTCTGGTTGTTCTGTTACTCAATTCAGTTTGTTTCTGAGTTATTGGCTTCAACGGATGCGTCTTTTACTGGCTTCTGAAATATCTACAAATACATGGAAGGCTTTTGCTTAATTCCAGGCTGTGATCAGAGTGTTACTGAACACTTGCATCTTTTCAAGGCTAGGTGGCTGCAGTGCCTTATTTAAAAGAGTTTTTGTCATGTCCTTACATGGTTGAAGTTTATGGAGAATACAGCAAGCTCATGTTTACAGGCTCACACACCAGCCCAGACAGGTCACTAACTCCTTGTCAGATAACATTCATTTCAAAGACATTACATTTAAATTCTCCGGATTGACTGTGGCTTGGTATATCTGACGTCATCTTCCATAATTTTCCTACCCGATTGTTATATCTCAAGTAGCAGGTTACTTTGACTTGGAAATGCACAGTAGGAGTCAGCATTTTTGAGAATGAGGCAGCCTGGTACTGGAGCTGATTAATTATAGCAATTATGTGTGCATTTTTACTTCATTTTTACTCATAGGGTTCAGTTCCTCATGCTCTTTTCTTAGTGGCAGTACTGGTTGGGAGAACTGATGCCCTCATTCTTTCCTGTAACCCTGGCTTCAGTTCATCCCTCTTGCCAGAGCAGGGGTGTAGGAACTCTTCAAAGCGAATATCAAATAGCTGAACAGACATCAGATAGCTGATTAACCTCTAATTGAAACTTTATTATAGTAAGTCAAAATAGCAACCAGTGAATGTAATTTTATTTTTTTCAGATGTGCCCGGATTTTAAGAACACCTTGGTAGGAACTTTAAGCAAACTTAAGAAAAAAGTTAAGCATTTTTTTAGTATGAATATTTGTATCTGGTGAATTATATGAAATTCTATTACTTTCTTATGATCTAAGGGAGACTGAAAGTTTTTTGCGGAAAGAGAGCTTTATTTTTGTTCTTGTAAGCATAGCCTATAAAACTCAAGAGGACTAAAAATGTTTCATGTCATGCAATCTGCTGTACTGCAAAGAATGGCCATGGGAGCACAGCTGCAATTTAGGGAGGGCTGGCTCTAGGCAGTAACAGTAGCCATGATTTTGCTGCACTGCCACTACAGTAGCAGCTGATGGTACAGAAGATAGCTAATATTCTGAACCCATTCACCAGCTATCTGCTGGAATAGTCGTTATCTGTTTTTTTCATGAGATATAACACATATAAATATATAGCCTATATGTGTTGGTAAGATGCTATTCTACTATAATGTAATATTTTTCCCTCCCAAAAGGATATTTATATTTTCTCTACATGTTTTTAATTTGTGATCATGCATAAATATTTATATGGGTGTGATGCATTTTGTATACAGAACTTTCTAACTTAGTTCTTTTATCTGTGGCTTGATGTATCATGGGATTGAATTTCCATGCTTCTGTAAGTAGTTGCAGAACCAGTTTTATTTATTCCATTGACACTTTAATTGCAGCCTTCTACAATTTGCAAATTGTGTATTTGCAAGCACACTTTACATGAAAAATTGAAGTCTGATTTGTTTACCTACGGGAAGCCAAATTTTGTGCAGAACAGGAAAGCCAAAATAACCTCAATGAAGACTTCTAAAACCATTTTATATATATGAGTAAAATAAGTCTTAAGAAGCTGGAGAAGTTACAGCACAATTTAGTGGCTCAGTGGCTTAATCAGTGTTATGCTGGGGAAGGAGCATTTGAGTCCCTGTCCTACACCTGTATTTTTCTAGATCTACAGTAGCTAAAAAGCTACCTGGCACACACAAAGGATGTTTTGCAAAGCTTCAAGGAATACCATACTGGCATTACACATCTTTCCTGGCTGCTTCCACAAGCCATTTCTACCAATTTTGAGTCCTCTCCTTTCCAATAAGCAAACACATCTACACTAATGGTAGAAGAGGCTTCTATTAGGGGAAGCTACCAGACTGCAGAGCAAAGAAAATGTGACCATAGGGTTACAACCTACAACCTTTAAGTAAAAGCCTTGAAGTAAAGCAGAATGTGTAACAGTGTATTACCAAAAGATAAACTACAGAGCATGATTTGAGAAATACATCATATTAATTTAACATTTAGTCCAAGAAACAAATGACAAACCATCATCTAACTTTTCTAAGATATGCAGTTACCAGTAGAGCTACAATAGTCAAGTCTTGCTGATTCAAACCCAAACTTTCCTTAAATTTGTGATTGCATTCATTTTTTTTCCATATTTTAAATCATAACTGTTTAGGGGCTGACCTTAAAACATATAAAACATATAAAGTCCCATTGACTTCAGTAACATTTATACAGAACAGGATAAATAGGAATGCAAATAATAGGAAAGAATCCAAGGCGCTACACAAAAATCTACATTTGAAATGGATCAAAAATTCTCAGGCTTGGGGTGTGATCCACTGAGGGCCAAGAAGGAAAGTCCTGAGGGAAGATTTTCATAACTATCTACTGTTATCTACTACGTGGGTTTTGCTTGTTTGTTTGTTCTACATCTTACTCTGAAATCTCTTGTGGAAGCCATTATTAGAGACACTGTTTTAGACAGTAAGTATTCATATTGCTGATCAGGGGAAAATAGGCTTATTCTCTACTGGCTTCATTTACCATAAAAGATGATGTTTTATTTGATTTAGGAATAAACCAGTATGGATTATTGCAATACATTGCAGAAAAATGCCTGTTGTAACAGGAGTAACATCCACTACAAAGGATTTGGTCTACACTTAATGCAGTAGTACCCATTAATGTATGTAAAGAATGTCTGGGGTTGGATTAGTTCACAGAAGAGGATATAGTTAAGACAAATAAGACTGTATTGTTTTAGTTAATTTTGCAGTATTCCTAAATAGTGTACTTCATGTGCAGTAATACAGAAAATGAATTACACTCTTAATACAGGTCTTCTGAGCCTTTTAATTTTCATTTGTAGGTATCACCATTTCCCTGAGAGCTTACATACACAAACTGTGCTGGTAGAGAATGCATTAGAGAAACAAGAAAATGTTTCAATGATACCAACACATGACTACCAGTATTAGAGTTCAACTGGAAATCATTACTGAAGTTAGAGAGCCCTTTTGTGTGTCTCTTCTTTCCACAGCATCAAAAATCTGGGGGCAGCACATGGGGGACAGATGAATTTTGAACAATCACATTTACTAATTATATATAGAGAAACAGCGTCTAAATATGTAAGTGTCAGGTTGCTCTGGGGGCTACTAAAATAGACCATTAAAGAGGTGCCAAAATATTTAAAGAAGTACTACCTCTATGTGCTAAAAGTTCATTTTTAGATTGTATAATAAGGACATGATTAAGCTTCAAAGCTCTAGCATTATAACACAGACTTACTGAGACTCCTTGAAGGCAGAGTTCTTTCCTTATGTAAGATGTCTTTGGGATCAAGATGAAACGACCACACTTTCCTATATGCATAATACAATGCAAAAAGAGTGTTCTCGAGTTCTCTTCAGGAACTCTGTAGGGATTAACATACTTTTTGGCTAGAAAATTAATGCTGAAAATGGTTGAGATTTCTTTAGTTGATAAACAGTTTGTCAGGATGACTCATGTTTTTCTAATATGGATTAAGAAATTTAATTCTCCACAAAAGGCTATAATGATGAGTGACAACAAATGATAAATTCCACATGCACAAAACTGCTAGAACCTGTTTCCAGTAAGTTACTGGCAAATATCCCTCTGAGCACTCTTCTGTGGGATCAGGCCTCAGCATCTAACTGCTGCCTCGAGATGAGGTTCTCTGCTCTACCTATAAGTAGCGGGACTCTCAGCCTGTGGATAACGGAGACTTTAAATAACTCTGTACACTGAGTTACTCCAGAGGAACTGTCTGTTGATGGCCTGTCTGAATTAAGGCACCCACGCTTCTCTTGCCAGAAGTACTGCCAGACTCTGTTCATCAGTTTGTGACATGGGCCAGCTTCACCCTGGCATAAAACCTCTTGCAAGCCTGTAGAAAGGATGCCTGCAGGGCATCTAGTGGTAGTTCCCTCTTTGCAGCACAGGGAAATTCACCTCTCACCCCACCAAGAACTGAGATTTTTACATTTCTGCAAGCTGCTCCTGCACTCTTGTACCCTTTGTTCAGACATCAGAGGGAGCATGAGAAGTTATTTGTTGGGTTTTAATACCTTAATCTGTTTGTAAAATGTGGGTGATCTTGTAATGGTTAATTGCTACGATGATGTGGTGTTTTCTTCTTTTTCTTAGCCCCCTGTGGATGTATCATACTTCAGCTTTGGGCATGGGGGAGAGAAGCAGAGCTACAGTCTGTGCACACGGGATACAGAAGAACATCGATCTCAGAATCTGTTCTCTCTACCAGTGATCTCCACTAGCAGACTGCAGCATACTCTACATGGATATTCTCATAAAATGAACTTTTTACAGTTTAGATTGTTGCAGATACAAGTAAGAAAACAAGATATTTTTTTCTTTTTATAAGGAATGAATGATTTTGACATTTCCTTTTTTTTTCCTGTTGGTTCCTATGTATTTCAGGCTCTTCCATAATTTCCTAGTACTGGTTAGAAAATGGAGTGGAAAGTAACACTGAAATTTTTAAAACAGTAGTTACATCTTTTGCTAAAATTAAATAATTTTTTTTCAGATGTGTTCTGTCTTTCTGAGGCATAAATGAATAAGGTGCTTTTTTGTAGTACAGTGCATAAATTGAAAATAAAGAGTAAAAGACTAAAGTATAATAAGCAAATGTATAAGTAAAAGGTATTATGAAAAATAGAGAAAAACTGTGAAAGTGTGTTCCTTGTTTCCTAATAATAGTTGAAGTCTGAAAAGTTCAAACCTTAATACTTTTTACAATTTAGCATTTTATTAATGAATTACTTGTGTCTGCCAGAGAGGATCATACTTATGTTTTCCTTATTGCTCCTTTAGACCAGGAGTTGAATGGCAGCAATATTTGCTGTAATGCTAGAGGTTTTGCCAGTATTTCTGATTTTGCAGGTTGTTTCCACTGGGAGAACCAGATGATGGCTTCAATGACTTTTCTCAAGGAATCTTGCTCATTTGAGTCCTGTTCCTTTCAAGCAATATGCATAAACCCTCCTTTTTTCTGAACACAGCAGGAAACAGGAGATAGTTTCCATGCTCAGAGTTTCAGGCCCCCAACAGACAACATTCACACGCACGCACACACAAACACACACACACTCTCGTATGCTTTTGTTGCTTTTATGGATAGGAGGGCCTGTTGTTATCTATAGCCCCTGCTGTCACAAGCCAAATGTTTCATTTAATAACTTCCATAATCTGTCTCCCTCCCTGCTGCTTTTTGTATCTTCCTCTCAGATGTACGGAGTTACCCCCCAGACAACTCCCAACCCTCCTGGCGTCAGACCAGATTGTTCAACTTCCACTCCAGGCTTGTCATTCTGGTGAATGATTTGAGCAATGACTTCTGTGGTTTCAGATTTTTTTTAAAAAAGGTATTTGACTGTAGCTGGAATGGAAGTAGGTTATCACTCCAACTAACCTTAAATAGGATTTAGACTTTTCCATAAATCACAGGTACATCTCTTGAAAGTTAGATGCAGTCTGCCTTTTACTGTCTCTTGCGCCGTTACGACTTGCTATCTATCTGAGCAGACAATGCACACAAGGTGCCTGGTTCCCAGAGTGGAATCCATCATCCTGAAATTACTTTCAAGTATCTTTTTGTGTGCTTAACAGGAGCAATTTAAGGCTGCAATCTAATAGTGCATTGTCTCTAAAGGAGAATCCTTCTTCTGCTAGTAGCCACCCCTCAACCCCCTTGCAAGAAGGGCTCCTCTGCCTGCATGGTAAGCCAGCTCAACTCACTGCCTGTGCAGAAAACCATTCACTTTTTTTTTTTAATCAAACTTTTTATCTGAAAACACAAAGCAGCTTATAAATTTGCTATATATACTACCAAATAAAATAGGTCAAGGAGCATTCTTTGGCCCTCAGGTCAGTTAGCACACAAAGTCCACATCAATACGTATAAATCTTTATTACCCCTTTTTGTCCATAGTGTTACATACTGTCCCACAGCTGATAGTTACTGCAGTCACATTCAGATGCTGTTAGTACCTGTGTAAGCATTCCTCTGTTTCAGTACAAGTTTGGCTATGTTAGCCTAAAAACTGCTGAAGATACAACAGCACAGCTATATGCTGTGATACTATCCTTGCCATTTATCAGTACTCAGCAAAATGAAGTGTGCTGATAAAGTAGCTTTTTTTGCCTCAGGTATAATTGCAATTTCAGTACCATTTTTTTGTAACAGCTATGCTAAATTATTATAATTGGGTTTTTTTGCAATCCCAACCAAGATATCTATGTCAGCAAAAGATTTAAAATTTAAATGAGGACTCAGACTTGTCTGCATCCTAGTCATGTCACATTTTCAATTCTTTTTTAATAACATATGGGCATGAACCTTAAAAAGCAGAATCACAAGAGTACAAGCTATATTTTCCATTTTGGGTTACTCAAAAGCCATACTGCCTTTCTACTTCTTAGACTCTTAGGTGGCTTTGTTAGTACAGTCCTTGCAATTTCTGTATGTTCAATTTTACAGAACCCTAGAGTATGAGGGTACTTTTTATACACTTTTTGCATGGTGACAAATACAGGCACAGCTGTGAAAGACCAAGAACCATCTATAACAAAGGCTTTAGGGCCCTAAATGGGACTTAGGGGGAATGTAGGTAAGTCCAGAATGGTGACCCTGAAAGCCACCACTCAACTGCTGCTTAATATTTCATTCTATTTTTTTTTCAGATACCCCTTGTTTAAGAGGGTGAGTAAGCAGCATAGCACATATGTCATCCTCAAGTACAATCATAATCTGGAAAGTAGCTGAGGGGTTTCAAGACTTTGGTATCTAAGGTAGGGATGTTATGTTTCCTAATTTGTCAGTGAAGAGAGGAGGACTTCTAACTGATGTGCTAAGGATCTTCCTCTTACTGACTATATGAAGTGTCCTCATTAACAGACTGAACTACCTTTGGGCACTAAAACTGCCTTCCTCTAGTGTGCCCATGCATCAGAAATGATAGATTCCTCTTTCTTATATCTAGGTGACTGTTCTTCATCATGCCGTTGTCATTCATCTTTTATGTGCCAATCTATGCCCTGCGTCAAAACTGCTTCCATAAAGAAAAAAAGACAGGTCATTGTCATAGGAGACTCCCTTCTGAAGGGAACACAAGGCCCAATATGCAGACCAGACCCACTTCTTAGGGAAGTCTGCTGCCTCCCTGGGGCCTGGGTTAAAGATGTGAAGAGAAAGCTTCCTACCCTGGTACAGCCCTCAGATTACTATTCATTATTGATTTTTCAGGTAGGCAGCGATGAAGTCGCAACAAGAAGTCCAAGGGCAATCAAGAGAGACTTCAGGGCCTTGGGATGACTGGTTAAGGGATCAGGAGCACAAGTAGTGTTCTCCTCTGTCTTTCCAGTTGCAGGGAATGATGAGGGAAGAAACAGGAAGAGCCAGCAGATCAATACCTGGCTCTGAGCCTGGTGTCACTGGCAGAATTTGGGGTTTTTTGATCATGGGTCGGTCTACATGACACCAGGCCTGCTGGTGACAGACAGGGTACACCTGTCTCAAAGGGGGAAAAGGATCTTTGCACAGGAGTTAGCAAGGCTCACTGAAAGAGCTTTAAAATAGACTTGAAGGGGGAAAGAGATAAAACCAGGCTTAGTAGAGATAAGCCTGGAGGCAGCACACCAATGTTTGAGGGATGGTGTGCTAGCGAGGTCCTTCGGTCTGCAGTCTCAGTGGAGGTAGGGGATGGAGAGCCATGCAGCAGCAAAGATGCAAGGGTTATTGATGTGTCAGAAAGCATGGAAGCACCTGAGAATGGTCATGTAGGAATTAGGGCTTCTCCCCTCAAAAAGGTGGCGGGATCAATAGCCCAGCTGAAGTGCATCTACACCAATGTACACAGCATGGGCAACAAACAGGAGGAGCTGGAAGCCATTGTGCAACAGGGAAACTATGATACGGTTGCCATCACGGAAACATGGTGGGATGACTCACACAACTGGAGTGCTGCAATGGATGGCTATAAACTCTTCAGAAGGGACAGGCAAGGAAGGAGAGGCAGTGGGGTAGCTCTGTATGTTAGGGAGTGTTTCAACTGTCCAGAGCTTGATGATGGTGACGATAGGGTTGAGTGTTTATGGGCAAGAATCAGGAGGAAGGCCAACAAGGCAGATATCATGGTGGGAGTCCGTTACAGACCACCCAACCAGGATGAAGAGGCAGACGAAATATTCTATAAGCAGCTGGGAGAAGTCTCATGATCGCTAGCCCTTGTTCTCGTGGGGGACTTCAACTTACCAGATGTCTGCTGGAAATACAATACAGCAGAGAGGAAACAGTCTAGGAGGTTCCGGGAGTGTGTGGAAGATAACTTCCTGACACAGCTGGTGCGTGAGCCAACTAGGGAAGGTGTCCTGCTGGACCTGTTGTTTGTGAACAGAGAAGGACTTGTGGGTGATGTGATGGTTGGAGGCTGTCTTGGGCATAGCGATCACAAAATGATAGTTCCCGATTCTCAGAGAAGTAAGGAATGGGTCAGCAGAACTGCTACCTTGGACTTCCAGAGGGCAGACTTTGGCCTGTTTAGGAGCCTGGTTGACAGAGTCCCTTGGGAGGCAGGCCTGAAGGGCAGAGGAGTCCAGGAAGGCTGGGCATTCTTCAAGAAGGAAATCTTAAAGGTGCAGGAGCAGGATGTCCCCATGTGCCGAAAGATGAGCCAGCAGGGAAGAAGACCAGCCTGGCTGAACAGAGAGCTTTGGTCAGGAAAAAAAAGAGAGTTTATGACCTTTGGAAGAAGGGCAGGCCACTCAGGAGGACTACAAGGATGTCGTGAGGTTACGTGGGGAGAAAATTAGAAGGGCCAAAGACCAACTAGGACTTAGTCTGGCTGCTGCCATAAAAGACAATAAAAAATGTTTCTATAAATACATTAGCAACAAAAGGAGGGCTAAGGAGAATCTCCATCCCTTATTGGATGTGGGGGGAAACATAGTGACGCAGGATGAGGAAAAGGCTGAGGTACTTAATGCCTTCTTTGCGTCAGTCTTTCATAGTAAGACCAGTTGTTCTCTGGGTACCCATCCCCCTGAGCTGGAAGATAGGGACAGGGAGCAGAATGAAGCCCCCATAATCCAAGGGGAAATGGTTAGCGACCTGCTACACCACTTAGACACACACAAGTCTATGGGGCCGGATGGGAGCCACCCAAGGGTACTGAGGGAGCTGGTGGAAGTGCTCATCAAGCCACTTTCAATCCTTTACCAGCACTCCTGGCTAACTGGGGAGGTCCCAGTTAGGAGGTTAGCAAATGTGACGCCCATCTACAAGAAGGGCTGGAAGGAGCATCCGAGGAACTACAGGCCTGGCAGCCTGACCTCAGTGCCAGGGAAGGTTATGGAGCAGATCATCCTGAGTGCCATCACACGACACGTAAGGGCCATCACACGACATGTAAGGGACAACCAGGTGATCAGGCCCAGTCAGCATGGGTTTATGAAAGGCAGGTCCTGCTTGACTAACCTGATCTCCTTCTATGACAAGGTGACCCACTTGGTGGATGAGGGAAAGGCTGTGGATGTTGTCTACTTGGACTTTAGTAAGGCCTTTGATGCCGTTTCTGACAGCATTCTCCTGGAGAAACTGGCTGCTCAGGGCTTGGACAGGCATACACTTCGCTGGGTAAAAAACTGGCTGGTTGGCCAGGCCCAAAGATTTGTGGCAAATGGAGTTAAATCCATTTGGTGGCCGGTCACAAGTAGTGTTCCCCAGGGCTCAGTACTGGGGCCAGTTCTGTTTAATATCTTTATCAACGATCTGGATGAGGGGATCGAGTGCACCCTCAGTAAGTTTGCAGATGACACCAAGTTGTGCGGGAGTGTTGATCTGCTTGAGGGTAGGAAGGCTCTGCAGAGGGAGCTGGACAGGCTGGATCAATGGGCTGGGGCCAATTGTATGAGCTTCAACAACACCAAGTGCCAGGTCCTGCACTTGGGTCACAACAACCCCATGCAATGCTACAGGCTTGGGGAAGAGTGGCTGGAAAGCTGCCTGGTGGAAAAGGACCTGGAGGTATTGGTCGACAGCCGGCTGAACATGAGCCGGCAGTGAGCCCAGGTGGCCAAGAAGGCCAACAGCATCCTGGCTTGTATCAGGAATAGTGTGGCCAGCAGGAGTAGGGAAGTGATCGTCCCGCTGTACATGGCACTGGTGAGGCTGCACCTTGAATACTGTGTTCAGTTTTGGGCCCCTCACTACAAGAGAGACATTGAGTTGCTGGAGTGTGTCCAGAGAAGGGCAACAAAGCTGGTGAAGGGTCTGGAGAACAAGTCTTATGAGGAGCGGCTGGGGGAACTGGGGTTGTTTAGCCTGGAGAAAAGGAGGCTGAGGGGAGACTTTATCGCTCTCTACAACTACCTGAAAGGAGGTTGTAGCGAGGTGGGGGTCGGTCTCTTCTCCCAAGTAACAAGCGATAGGACAAGAGGAAATGGCCTCAAGTTGT
The DNA here is from genome assembly GCF_034638445.1 of Ciconia boyciana. NCBI lineage: Eukaryota > Metazoa > Chordata > Aves > Ciconiiformes > Ciconiidae > Ciconia > Ciconia boyciana. The sequence goes on from NC_132936.1 coordinate 45,295,893, forward strand.
GCCAGGGGAGGTGTAGATTGGCTATTAGGAAACACTTCTTCACCAAAAGGGTTGTCAAGCACTGGAACAGGCTGCCCAGGGAAGTGGTGGAGTCCCCATCCCTGGAGGTATTTAAAAGATGTGTAGATGTGGTGCTTAGGGACATGGTTTAGAGGTGGACTTGGCAGTGCTAGGTTAACAGTTGGACTCAATGATCTTAAAGGTCCTTTCCAACTTAAATGTTTCTATGATTCTATGATTCTAGTGGATTTTACATATCATCTGATCCCTGTAAAAGAAGCTCTGTTTAGATCTTTCAGATATGGTCTTAGAGGGCATATCTAGAGCCTGAATTCTAAAAAAGTTATTTATTCCCTCTCCTGAAGAAAAGTTCCTGAACGGGGTATCTTGAGTAAAGGAAGTGTGCTAGCTCTAAAAAAGGGAAGTATAAGCTCTTGCAGTCAGTGTTTTCTGTTGGAAAACTAGGGTGATTTTATGTAACCTAGATGAGTAGTGGAAGGACTCTGTCTCCAAAAGCTTGTCCACTCTTCTTGACTATGTTAGACTAGCTGGTACAAAATACTACTTTTCCGTATGTCTCTATTTTTTGGCTTAAAGAGAGTTCATTAGGAGTGCTCTAATTTTGAGGTTTAAGTGCAATACGTACAGGTGTCTTTGTCCAAAATTTGCTCAACAGACTTCATCTGAACTCCGGATGAATGTCAACTGTCAATCTGTGAATCCATCAAATATTCCATTCAAGGTTTGGTTTGTTGTTGTGTGGTTTTTTTGTTATAGCATCTCTTTGATTTTTTGTAGTGATGAAAATAGATATATTGTGTTCTGGAGTAGTGTACCTGTTAAAAATCCTTGAATTACAGAAGTTCAGCTCCAAATACATACATACATAACTATTCCCACACATACTGGATGGAGTAACATTTAGTATACCTAAATCTTATCTCAAGATAAGGCAAGTCTTGTGACATATGGAGTAAGCAGTCCATCTAGTATTTGGTATATAGAGCACTGTTTCTTGTCTTTCTTCATGATCCAAATGGCAGAAGGTATTAGAGACCACCATGCATGCAGCCTAACCAGTCCAACAAATTGTTGAGGAAGCAAGCATGGATCCTTCAGAGAACTGTGCCTGAATTTCTCATTTGTGGGGCAACTATGCAGAGATGTGCTAGAGTGGCTTTTGCAGTATTCAGATACTTCCATGGCTAGGTAATGTCAAGAATGGAAGAAGACAAAAATGTATGTACTGGCAAACTTGGACAAAAGGATACATATTACAACTAGCATGCTCCTTATTCCTGCTGGCATTTTCATGACATGCAAAATAACCTAATTTGCATACATGTGGAACTTGCATCCACCTTCTGTCACCAGTTGCCTGATTAAAGATTACATCCTATTAGAAGAACAGATTTCTGTTAGGAAACTAGCTACTCCAGATTTCTACTGTTCCTTAACTAAAGAGTTAAGCACTGGAAAGTCAAACTGTGAGGGTTCGCTCACACTGTGTTAGGTGAATCTTTGGTCTGACCTAGTACAGCCATGCTTCTACCACCAGTTTGATTATGAAAGCTCTTCCTCCAGTGATTTAACAGCACCACTCATGCCCATGAAAATAGCAGGCTTTCAGAGACTAAGGTTTCCATATTGCACAAGTGCCACTGTGAGTAGACTCATGTTTCAGTGACTGCGTTACCTAGAATATCTTCTGTTTCCAGTGCACAAATGTGGGAAAAGCTGGCAAGGTGCAGGGGTCTCAGATCAGAAACTGAGGTGCTCGAATAAGCTGAGACCTTGTATCACTGGTATCTGCAGAACATCATTATTTTGGGAATCTACCTAGCTCTTCCTGCCACAGTTTATGAATTCATGTCCTGACAACATGAAGCCATATAAGACCTTCAATAATGCTCTAAAAACCAGAGAGAATTGTTAGAACACACCCTGGGAAGGCTGAAAGGCTGGTAGCATTTGCTGAAACAACTTAAAACTTAGTAAACCCCAAACTGTAAGTGTAGGGTGCAGTAGCCTACAATAACTGATGTCTGCAAGTGCTTTTGCGTGGCAAAAGACTGGAACTCCTTGATCAGTTATGGAATCAACTGTTCTCAAGGTGGTGCCTGGAAAGTGAATAGTCCCACATTGAGGAAGACTAAGGACAATGCGCTACACATGCTCATATTTCTTTCATAAGCTGTGTTTCTAATGTGTACCTGCTAGCTTTTCTTATTCTGCTTATCTTCAGGTGTTGTTCTAACTTACAGGGCTTTATGATTATAGAATTAAAAATCATTTTTTTAAACTCTGTGAGGAAGGAATTGCTGGTGTGCATAGTTATGTTGTTCTGAATGAACATTCTGGACTGTGGCAAATTTTCTGCTGAATTAGATATTCATCTTCAGGTCATTTGGATGCAATTTCAGGCTCCAGAGCTTACCTGCAGTAAGGTCCTTTACGTAGCTGCTGCTTCTTTCCTCATGAGAGGGAACCAGCAGCAAGTGGCTCAAACAAAACTATGTTACTCATCATTCAGGCTTTTGAAGGCAGCACAGTGAGGTCAGCTCTGCCAGCTTTAATTGTGGAAGGGATGAGGACCTTCTAATAGAAAGTACTTTGGTTCTGCAGACAGACTAAGCTCAGTAAGTTATTTATATGAGCTCTCTTCTTCCTCGGTTTCTAACACCTGCATCCTCCCTCTTATTCTTAACAGGGAGAGGATTGGTTGTCTAATTGTCCCAGAATTAAAAGTGCAGCAAACATTCAGTCATTCTTTCAGTTCTTCACTATCTCCATGCTACTTTCCATTGCGGGAAGAATGTGAATGTAAGAAAAAGCTGAAGAGTAATCTGAAGAAGCTGTGGTTCCTGAGGTACACTGGTTTTGAAAACAAAGGCATGCAAAGTGCTCTACACTGAGGCCTATGCTTTCATTAGCAGAGTGACAGTGCCAAGGCTTGCACCAGGTTCAATAAAGCATTACATATACAAGTTCATCTATCACACTGGAAAAAGCACAGCAGGAGCCCATGGTCTCTCACCCTCTTCCTGACCATCTACCCCTGCTCCTCCTTTGCCAGGCATTCTGTGATCCCTTTCCTCTGGTCATGGAACTTCTCATTCACCGGAGCCTCCAGCCTTTCTTGCAGGAGCCATATGCTAAATGAAGCAACTACATTTTCAGAGTACTGGCAGTAAAATATGCTTGCTTGGTGTTAGAAATACACCTCCTACTTCACAGAAATAAAAGCTGTGGATTGTCACATCTAATGTGCCAGACTATTTTGATTTCAACAGTTCAGAAGTGGAGAATGATTTTGTTTAAAGCAGCCTCAGGCTGAGCCATTCTCAACTATTCTTTGGGAGTAGGGGGGATGTAGAAAAGGGAGATGGTGGAATTAAAAAATTGTTAATTTTCAGTGGTCAGCAATTTACCTGCCAACAGTACTATACGGGTTGCTTAGAGAACTGTTTTGTTAATGTCTTGTCTAACCTCCACTTCCTTTTTTCCTTTCTGTAATGTTAAGTGCTGCATCCAGAGCTGTATTCAGAACAACATGCATAGCAGAGGAAGCACTGCAAGGTTCAAAACAGGACCTTATGCACCCTGCTACCCGTCAGGAAGCTTCCTTCCTCCTGTAGGGAATGTCACCTCATCTGACTAAACCTGTTCCAAATGAAAGAACCAGGTCAAAGCTGTAACCTAGACAACTCCAATGTTACAGCTAACACTGCTATTTATATATCTACTGCTGAGAAGGGAGCAGTTACTCCCTGAACTGTTTTACTTTTCTTTTGCCCACTGGGCTTCTCTTAAGCAGGTGCTGTCATGCAATTGGTGTTTGTCAGCTCCCACCCAATGAGCAGAAAACCTGAGGCATTTATGGGTTTTCTTCTAGTTCCACTTGCAAGGTTAGAGACTAGGATTGCAGATACTATTTTTTCTTCCTTTTTTTTTAATGTTGGACCTTTATTCTGTTTGTTTTATATGCTGTGGTACTGCCACGTGATCTGGAAAATGCTCAGCTGAGCAAATTGCTCAGAATTTAGCGTAGTGTTTGATATTTTTATGGTTTTAATTAAAATAGTGATGCTTAGTATACTTTCAAATGCAACTAGGATTTGGCTGTGTTTATCTGGCTAATTTTCGGAATGTTGAGATAACATGCACCACTACAGCAGGTTTACATGCAGCTTTGCAAATCAGGAAGAGCACTGTAAGAGGAAATGATGGGTTAAGTACGGATGAGTTGTAAAGATCCTCTGAGAACAGTAGGTTTACAGAATCATTGACTGCACGTGAACAGTGATTGCTATAACTTGTGGTGATGTGGGAAACTCACCATAAATCACTGTAAGATTCAGAATCTTGCAAATCCACGCTGGGATCTGAACTGAAGAAGTTTTCGGTATGCATAGCTGAGTGATACACGATCCTGAGACAGTAGTGACCGGTTATCATTTTAGATGTTATAAAAACACTAGAAGGAAAAAACACTTCCTAGTGTGGCTGGAACCACTAGGCACTTGTTCATAGGTTCATAGGTAGTGTTCATAGAGGTTCCAGTGACAGGAATTTTGAATTTACTTTTCCTTTATGGTGTCAGAAGGAGTAAAATAAAACTCTGTATCTATGTTTGAAAACAGACTCAGTTTTAAGTTCAACCCAGCTGTACCCTGAGGCTGAAACATGGCCATGTTTTGGCAGCAGGGAAGACTGCCATATGTTGCAGTGATAAAGAAATTACACTGATGCCAATCTCTAAAGTCAGACTTATAAAAAATATCTAAGGGAGTATATTTGTAGCAATGTAAGCTTTTATATATATATAAAATAAAAGAGCCTGACAAGTCTATATTTAAGGATAATTTTTCTGTCTCGTTAACAGTCACGCACTTTGTAAATGCTGCAAGCCACAATTCACTATTGTTCTTGAGAGAAGTTGTATATAATACATAAATCCATTGCATTTCCCCGTTACACAGAATTGCTTGCTATCTAGCTCCCAGCTTCCAACAGCCATAGGACAATTCCACTCTTTGAATAAGTTCTTACTTATCGACTGGCTTTTAGTGAGCACATACTGGAAATCAATAAGAAGATTCTTTTTTTAGCAGTCATTCAGTCAGGCCTCCTGTCGCGGTTTAAGTCCAGTTGGCAACCAAGCACCACAAAGCCTCTCGCTCACCTTCCCCCCCACCCTGGTGGGACCGGGGAGAGAATTGGAAAAAAAAAGCAAAACCCATGGGTTGAGATAAGGACAGTTTAATAGGACAGCAAAGGAAGAGATAATAATAATAATAATAATAATAATAATAATAATAGAATGTACAAAACAAGTGATGCACAATGCGATTGCTCACCACCCACTGACCGATACCCATCCCATCCCTGAGCAACGATCGCTGCTCCCTGTCCAACTCCCCCCAGTTTCTATACTGAGCATGACGTCATAAGGTATGGAACAGCTCTTTGGCCAGTTGGGGTCAGCTGTCCCAGCTGTGCCCCCTCCCAGCTTCTTGTGCGCCTGGCAGAGCATGGGAAGCTGGAAAGCCCTTGACTTAATATAAGCACTACTTAGCAACAACTAAAACATCAGTGTGTTATCAACATTATTCTCACACTAAATCCAAAACACAGCACTATACCAGCTACTAGGCAGAAAATTAACTATCCAAGCTGAAACCAGGACACCTCTAAATGAGAGCATGGATGCGGAGACCCTGAACGTGGCTGGCAGCAACGTGACATAGTCTTTCTTTTTTTAAGGTCATTATAGGCTGTTGGTTTGTAGCTCTCATGGGTGACTTCCAATGCTTTTAAAATCTTCAATTAGTTTATTGCCAGCAGTATGTCAAGGATCTTTGAACACAAAGGACTATTTGTATTCTTGATATGCATATAATAAAATCTATTGTAGGATCTGTTCGTACAATGTGGTAGTTCTAAACCACATCTACTGCAACTTAATGCAGAACAAAATATCCAATACAAAATACTGATCTCAATCATAAACCTTCTGTTTTCTGTTGTAAACACTGAAGCTGCTGTTTCTCATTGCTGAAGGAGGACTGCTACCGATCCATAAAGCTGACTATCTGCGCAGTTTTAAATTCACTCCGTTTACCAGTATCCTGAGACACATTTGTGAGACTGCTAAGAAGTTGCTGAGAACAGACAATGGATTCCACCAGCATCTTCTTGTTTTCATCATTTATGTCCTTGAGCTCTTGAAGAAATTATCCAGAGATGCAATACATTTGTTTTGAAGCAGAATTTTACTGCTGACTAGGTCCATAGTTTCCAGGTAAACAATTTCTTGCCCAGCAGTGATGGTGGTCTTCAAACTTCAATTTTTTGACTGTATACCAGCTAAGTTCTTCCGTGTCTCCTGTGCCAACAGGTCCAGCTGACTTTGCAGTGAGGACACTAATTCATTTGTGTTCTTCGTATATACAAGTCTTTCCATTTCCACTTCTTAAATTCTCACAGTGTTTTGCAGCTGAGAAAAAACAGACTGTTTCTTCCTGTAATTTTTTCAGAGACAGAGATCTCCTAAGAAGATATTAATTTATTTTTATGGCCGTCCATCTCATCAGCCACAGCAGAACATTTCCTCGTGTTATTCTAAAACTGACAGTTTAGTTCTAGGACAAGTTCCACCAGTGGTGTCAAGATATTTAATGCTCTTCCTAATCCACATATATGCTCCTCAGTCAACCTCAACAGCTCCGCTTTACTAGCAAATGGCAGAGTCTTATTTTGTAATATTTTTTCAAACATATAAGAAAGTTCAGTGGACAGCAATTTTTTAAAAGAGGCAAAAGACACTAATGCAAATATATTAGCTGCTGAACAACTGGTAGATAGGAGGCCACCTATAAAATATGCATAAGATAGCAACATCTGTTGCTGCTTCAGACTGTTCTCACTAACTGAATCTGGTATTTTCTTGAACAGAACATTCATTTCTCCTGCAAATGTATTTGGACGATAGCATCATGTTGATCAACAGCTTTCTTATGATCCAGTTTTGCATAGATACATCTTTTGTATTAACGGTACTAACCAAATGGCTAGCTGCGCCATGAAGTTTTTCTTTGGTGTTTTCCAAAACTGAAACCACATATTATTTCTCAGCCAGAGGAACCCTGGTTTCCTGCAGATCCGTCTGTGCCTCTTTCAGTTCTTTCACCTTGATTTGCAGATCTGTTTTCATTGTTAAGGTTCGCTTTTATTAATTGTGAATGGTTTAGTGATTGTTTTCACTTCTTCTTCCATGGCACTGATTATGTCAATATACTTGGCAACTTGTTCTTCCTGAACTGTCAGCTTTCTTTTAAGGGCTTCATGAATTTTCAGTGAAAATATAGACTGCATTTTACTCTCATGCAGCAGCAAGGTCTCCTTTTAGATGCTCACTCTCTTCAGTATCTTCCTTAATAATAGCTCCTTTTGGCAGCTGCTAGTTAACTTCAGGCTTCATTATGTTCTTTGCTCTGTGAGCATACTTCAGAGTACTCAGTGTTTCCTAAGATTTATAGTACGTGAGAAACTGTGATAATTATTGATGTTCTTCGTTGTTCTCCAAGAGAGTCTTGAAGGATTCATGTAAGTTAAGATTCTCTGTGTCTTGTTCCACAAGAGCAGTAATAACTCTTTCTCCAGTCAGAATGGACTACTTGGTATTTCCAGCTTCACAAGCTCTTTCATCAACTGCCCCAAACTGAAGTGTTTTCACTTCCTGCATGATCAACCATGTTTATCTTCCCACTTCTAACAAGCTCCTGTCCATCTGCTCTGGTTTCTTTCATATGGATGGTAACCAAAACCAGACTAGGATCAACTGGAATATGCATTTGTATAAGTAGCTGCAGTAGTTCTTTTTGCTGCACCTCTTTCCAAGATTTGGTAGGCTTCATTTTTGTTGTGTACAGGTATTTCTTCCAAGCCTTTCACATTTACACCTGTCTTGTTTGTGGGATCATCAAACATCTGCAGTCTTCCTCCAGCACTGGGAATAGGATTCAGAAGATCAAAAACCTCTTCATTATAGATTTCCAGAAGAGAGGCTTTTAAAAAAAAATTCAGTATCAATCTCTCTGAGTTTTTCTAATATTTGATACAAAGTATTATACCTGGTAGCAAATTCCTCTTCCAAAGTATGTTCTTCATTGGGGCTCCCCTTAAATTGTGAAGGTCTTTCCAATACCAGTTTGGCAATAAATGATCACTGTACAGTTGTACCGATAATAACTTCATCCAAAATGTGACACGCAACACTCCTGTACGTATCAGTTGTCTGTGACACCTCCAGTGCAGACCCTAACTTACTTTCTTGCTTGATCACAGTCTATGAAAGCATATGCACTTTCTTTACATCCTGAGGCATTAAGAGGCCTGCACCACACCACCGCCTAGATGTTCTTGCCCTTTGTGTTGTGTAGCCACTTCCCTGGAAGCTCAGGGAAGCCATGCTGGGCCTCAGGGCCAATCTGCCAGGGAAAAAGGCAAAGCGCTGACTGTCCCTCAATGCTTTTACAGCCTCTCGAGCTCTAGCCAACTGCCTGCTGCTCACATTCTGCTCACCTCAGGCACCGGCACTGTGCCTCCTGCAACTCCGCACTCCAGTCCCTGCCAAGTTTCTAGTTACAGTGGCTCAGAAGTGTCTAAGTATAGGGAGACTCTGCTCATCACTTACCTTGTCATGTCCACACTATGCAGTGCAGCAAGGTGTGGACATGTTTAAGCTAACACTGATCAAAATAGCCCTGGAATAAAAGGTAATGTAGCCACAACAGTTTTGTGTTGCACGAGTTAACTGGCCCTGATACGAAGCAGTGGCCCTGTCCTTATGCCTCTGTTTTGAAACAGAAATGGGCCTCTGCCTAGTATTGCACTGCATCGGCACCAACCTGCTTGAAACTTGCCTTGGAGAAGCTTTGTATTACTACACAAAAGGCACCATATACTGCCTCTGGTGCTGTGCACTCTCTGAACTGACTTTCTAGTTTTTACTGTCTGCTCTGCAGATGAGGAATTGTGGTATTTCTAAATGCCTTTCGTGGACACCTTACAGCAGAACAACTCATCTGTCAGTAGGCTTAACTAAAGGCCCACACTCTGAAAAATATTTTTTTAGGGAATTGTCATCTGAGAAAGGTTTGAACTCCTCCGATGTGACACATATGTAAAATTTAATATGGAGGTATATTGGAGGCAGAAATTTTTGGGATCTACTGTTTTTGTCTTAACTGTACAGATCAGAAAACAGGAACTGATTCCTAAGAAAATCCAGTGGCAAGATGCAGACTCTGCTCAAAACCAGAGCTCCTCCATGCAATTCTCAAAATAGTATTTCCTCCTATATATTAAAGCACTGCCCAGTCTTGCTAAATTATATGCGCGGCTCACTAATCATTAGATTTCTTTTTTAATTCTCCTGAACATTCTTCACAATCATGGGATCAGTTAGAGGGTGGAGGAGGAAAAGCTCCCACCACCTCACAGTTCCACGAGGAGAGGTTGAAACAAAAGTGCTGTTACTGACCCTCAGTGCAAAGCCAGGTACTGTGTTCCTGCAAAGATGGCATCTGGAAACATACTTGACTGCAGCATGCCTGTGTGCAGCAGTTTTATGTCAGAGAGGTGTCCCTCCTCGCTCTTGCAATAAGGTTTTTAAAAAGCCACATCAAAATCCTTAATGGGATAATAAAGCACCGATGCTTTAATATCTTAGATCTAGCGCTCAGGCCCTGACCCTGCAGTGGGCCTGCCCTTCTGGAGACCTCTCCCTTTCCAGCCATATTTCTTGTCCAAAAATCTTCCTTCCCAACTCCCCCCGGCTGACAACCCTCCCGACTCCGCCGTCCCCGTGGTGATCCCGCCTCTCAGGTGCTCTGCCTACAAACTTATCGCGACTTCAAGGGCTTGGCTTGGCCGGGCCTTTTCCCTCCAGCCCTCCCGCCGGGCCGCGGCCCCAGCGGGCGGGAAGCCTGTGGCGCTGCCGGCGGCCGCCGCCTCCCGGGGGGCCCGGTGGACGCTGCCGCCCCTGCAACACCTCGGGAGCGACCGAGAAGCGGCGACCGGGTCCCGCGGCCCAAGCCGGCCCAGGCCCGGCCCCTCCTCCAGCAGGTGCGGCCCTGCCGCGCCGGGCCGCCGCTGCGCACTGGGCGGGGCGGGGCGGGGAAGCTCCTCCTGCTCAGGCACCGGCGCCGCACAGCCGGCCCGGCGAGTCTGCGGAGCGGGAGCTTCTTCCCCGCGGTTCGTCCCCCCGGTGCTGTCGGAGCGGGGCGGAAGGGCAGCGCTACTGCCGTGCGCGGTCCCGGCACCTGCCGTGAGGTGAGCGAGGGGCCCGGGCTGAGGCGGTGCTTCGCCGCTGCCGTTACCTAACCGGGGCGGCGGGGCGAGGCGGGGGCGGCCGGCAGCGGCTGGCCGCCGCCGGCCGCCCCCCGCCTCGCCCCGCCGCCCCGGCCTCTCAGCACCGCTACCTGGGGGGGGATTGAGAGGGGAGCGAGTGTCCTCGTTGCCAGGGAGACGGTTCAAACGGCAGCTCCGACCGTTGGGGCGTCCCTGGGTAACGGCCGGCGCCCACCTCAGCGTTCCCGCCGGCCCTCGGCTCGGTGTAACTCCGGCGTAGGAGGCGGCGGGCGGGGGGCCGAGGAAGGTCGAACCGGAGCCCGGGGGTGGCTCAAGGGCGCGGCGGGTCCTGCTCTCTCCGGGGTTGTGCGGGGACGTGCTCCAGGTGCTCGGTTTGTGGCGGTTTCTTAAAACATGGCTCTGCTGCCTCGAAACGGGCGTTGAAATGCCTCTCCTTACTTAGTAGGAGCAGTTCTCTTCGCGTATCCAGACTTTAAGCTACTCGTTTGAGTGACAAAAACGAGCTTTTGCTCCTCTCCAGTGTTTAAATATGTGAGAGCTCCCAGCAGGAAAGGAGCTAGGCACCTTGGTTGCTGGAAGATTAAATCTGCAGCCCTAGGAATTTAAAAGGTACTGCTCTGGTGGTTAAATACCTAGCTCAGTGGGGAAAGGTTTGGTTCTCAGCACTAAATTTCCTATTTGGCCAATCTGGATCAATTCTACCAAAAAATTATGGGTTCCTGCGATGCTGCAGGTTGCAGGTGACTCGTTGCTGTGAGTCTCCCAGGGCATCGATGGAGGGTGAATTCAACCTGCAGAGCAAAGCCGGCTTGTCTGTGTGGTCTCTGGCAGAGTCTGACAGTTGATACACATAGCTGTCACACACAAACACAGAGAAACAGTATACTTGGCACCATACACTATAATAAAATGTGAAAGAAACGGAGCTACAGTTTAAAACTTAGTGCAGTGAGATAAACCGCAGATGTTGATCTTAGCAAATAGTGGGAATACTTTTTTTTTTTAAGCTTGTTATAAAGGTGTCTGATTTTGTAGGGTTAGGAGGATATCTTACAGACGTTTCAGAAGCAAGTTGGGGTTAGTCTTACTTGCATAAATGTTAATGGCAGCATTCGTTCAGTCGTGAAAAGATCAGAAGTAGACCCAGAGGCCACAATCCTGTTAACTGTAGCGCCTAGGGTAAAGAATTACTGTAGCCTTGCCAATTCCTGTTGATTCTGGGCTCTGCCTGCATGAAGCAGTTGGCACGGGTAAGGTCTCTGAGGGGTGTTCAACAATTGTTTAGAGTTTTTATTTGAAAACCAAGTTTACTATTTAACCAGAGTCTACAGAAATCCAGTGATGCACTGAACAAATAGTATAGTTACCACAGATGCTTAAAAATCTACCAATATGTAGCTACTCAGTCAGATCTCTTTGTTCTCTTCAAGTTTACAAATAATTAGAGAGAAATTTTTACTTAACTTAGAAAGTATTCCAGAAAAACTCTTTCATCTTTTGTCTGCTTTTCAGATTGTGAATAACTTGACAGTATCTGTAAAGCACTTTGCAGTTATTATGTATGAAGTACTAAGCTGGGTATGGGTACTATGAGAAATTATTAGGGAGTAATAAGCTCTTGCTTTAGTAGGACACTAAAAATAATGCAGTCGTATCAATTAATGCCTCTTAAGCATAAGATCTTTTTTGAGGTGCTGACAGTATTTATAAAAAATATCTTTGTGATTTATTGTGTATACGAGCAACAGAAGTCCCTGTTTCTTTCTGTATAAGCATGCATGGTGAAAATGTGCATTTGGGTAGCTATTGAGTTGGCAGATGTGAGGAAAACAGTACTTCTAATACTTAAAGGGGGGGAAGAATTTGCATCAGGGTTTCTTCAAAAACAATCTAGTTAGATTTGCAGGTATATCTTGCATTCAATTCCAAGTGAGAGCAAGTGCTTTTAGGGAAGGGAATTTTAATATGGAAATTGAGGTGTTGTTTATTTAACATTTTATAGATGAGCATGTTATATGAACCACACAGAATATGAGATTAAACATTGTCTTTACTGTTAGAAAACCATGGGATATTCTAAAACTAAAGATGACTATGCAGAAATTGAATTTCTGGATATATTTTTTTGAAAGCAAACTTGGAAGTGACCGAACTTCAAATTGGCCCTGAACAGAAAGTGGAGAACCTTGCCTCAGACAACAAATTCAGGTTTCCCTGGGATCTTCTAGTTGAGCTGTAATCTCATTTAAGTCTCTCTTCTCCATAAGAAGGACATGAACAGCTGTGTTTGAGATGGCAACTCCTGTTAAAAAGTCTGTGTATTGCTAAATGTATGAGTGAATTTGGCTTTGGATTTGAATTTGAGCACACAAAGAAATTCGAGTAACATCAGGGAAGGTGTTTTTGTTTTGTTTTTTTCCTCTCTGATCATCCTTTTTGTATTAAGGGGAGCAATAAATTTGCAGTTTACAGTAAGGAGACGTATGGTTGAAACATCGGTAGCAGATGGAAATTTAGGCTTTTGTGGGTCTGTTCTTCAGTGGGTACTTGGAAAGTCAAGTTAAGTGGGCTTTGACCAGAGAAAATGCAGTATTCATTTAAAAAAAAGATGTTTTTTGTTATCTCTGTTTTTGATTCAGAATGTGTCGCTTCTGCCTGAAAAATCAGAAATTGATATAATGTAGCTTCTGATGCTGATGATCAGCTTCTGCAACGAAGCAAAAAGGAATATATTCAGTATGAAATTCACGGCACTGCTGTGGTGTTTTTGATTGACTCTGCTGACTGGAGTATGATTGACTTAATGGCCAAGAATGACAGTAATTTAATGCTACGCTAGTATGGGGAAGTGATGATTATAAATTGGACTAGAAATGGGAATTGGATTAAGTGAAAAATGAAATTAATTTAAACACTCGGGTGAGAACAGTTGACAGTGTTATCAGGAGAAACTAGCCAAACATAAATGTCTTCCAGTATAATTATGCTCACCTACAGTAACCGCATAGTTGTCTCATTTTAATTATTTTTAGCATAAAGAAATTATCCTTCATATTTCTCATCCATCTAGGACTTTCATATGGCACTTGCCAGTGTGTTCTCTGCTCTGAGGACTTAAATTACTCCAGAACTGATTGCAGGGGGGAGGGGAATCTCATGTTCAAATTTTTGTATCTCACTTCTTTGGAGATAGTTAGAGGAACAGTGCCAAAAGGCTGAAAATTATAGAGGTTTTCCTAAGGAATTTTTCTATTTTTAGAAACCTGTTTTTTAATTTTTTATTTATTCCCCACAGAAATTACTAACTGGTTGTGGTGGTACATCCCCCCAGTTTCTTGAATTATCTGACAGTTATACTTAGTAGTGAAAGACATAGGATCCTTGGCATAGCAACTTTTAGATCTTTACTTCTTTGTGTTCTGACTTAGATGGCCTTTTGACCAATTATGAGATAAAGTGAGGTCTGATGTTACTTCTTTCATTCTATATGCTTACCCATTTGCAAGAGTATGTACTTGTAGATGGGATGCTTTTATTTTACAGGCTTTTACTAACTTGATTTCAGGGGGGTTTTTTAAATTTTACTATCAAATTCTGATTAGTGAAAATGAATAAAGAGCAGATACTTTTCACAGTGTTTTTAGACAATTTTAAAATTTATTTATTTTTTTAAATGTTGGTTCATGGGTGGGATTTACCTCTGATTGAATTTTGGGCTTTAAACAGCTAGAACCTTCAATCTGAGAAGAAACATGCTTAGGAGATAATTTTTTGAGGGACATTTCTGCTGAGTCTGTGAAAAAAATCCAGGGACCAGAGGCAACTCTGGGAGGTAGTTTCAAGAGAAGAAAATGAAGCAATGATGTTGGAGTTTGGCGGTTTAAACTGGGAGACCAGGAGAGCTTTGAAACTCGTGGTTCTGGGTGTTCCCGTGTGGACCAGCCACCCTGAATCTGAATCTGCCTGACCTTTATAGAAAAGGAAATATCTAATGTAGGCCAGAAAGGAGCTGCAGCATATTCTGGGCAGGTCCTAGTCTGTGTTCTAGGCCATAGTCTTTGTGATTTCCAGCATGCGTGGAGGAACTTTGTGCTATTGACTGCTGAGTAACCTCGCCAAGAATGGGATTGGAAAAGATTTGTCAAGATTTTATCAGATTTGTATTTTAGTTGCACTTTTAACTATGGAAAAACTTGGACATAGCTAAGATTTGACACAGAAGTCCCTTACCAGACTTCCTGTGGACCAGCGATGTTTGGCTTCCTTTCTTGGGACGAAGTTTTGCACGCACGGGGTAGGTGAATTAGAATACCTTTTGTGCTCCATGCTGTCAGTGGACTGTTAACTCGCTCAAAGGGCAGATACCCTGTGGGAACTGGGGTAGTACTGATGAGTCTTTATACACCTCCATACATTGCTAACTCTTCAACACATGTGTCTCTGTTGGCTTGAGAAACAAAACTGTCATTTTAAAAAATGATGTTCCAGTAGTGAATGCCGTGCAAATTCCATTCACACTCGTGACAGTTTGAAGCTATTGACTTTGATATCAGCAGTTGGAGATTTCTCTGTGATGAGAAAGCAACAAAATATGTAAACAGAGTAAAATAAATCTGAGGCTTCAGAACATGGATAATACTTGAGAATGTATGATTTTTCTCTGTTAGGTGACTACTCTGAACAATTATGTAAATTGAGAATGTGTTCTGCCAAAATTTCTGTAGCAATATGCTGCAGCAATTTAGAAGAATTTTAATTGTAGAGAATGAGCTTTATAGGGGGATAAATATTATAAATATTTTGATTCATCAGTACTTAAAGGTTATGGTTGTTCTGAAAAATGTATTTTTCTGCAACCATCTGCCTTTATTTTTCCTGACAGGAATGATATGTATAGTGGTGGTTGTTGACAGTATAGAAGATGTGATGTTGCAGCCTAACTTACTGTTGTGTTTTTCCTGCATGCTGTGATTACTTAGGATGTATCTTAAAAATGCGTATGTGTATTTTTTTTCCCCTGGTAGTCTAAACTTTAACATCTTCACTTTTCCTAACCCCTTGTGCCTCCAGAATAGCCTTTCATTCTACTCTTCAGAAAGAAGACGCTTGAAAGAAATTCTCAGCATCGCTAGTTCGGATAACAGGGGGCTTTTGTTTTGAAGGTATCATATCTAAGAGTGATTGAGGTCCATTTCTGCAGTGTTGATAAGACTTGACTTCTGTCCTGTATGTTGGTGGTTTTTTTTTTTTTTTAAAAATGATTGGTTAAGTGAAAACAACATTGCTTAGGTTAATAACAAGTTTTGAAGTGGACATGAGCAAGCTTATGGCCTTATTATGTCTGAAACATTTTCCATCAGGTTTCACTTCAGGTTAAATAAAGTAAAAGGGCTACTGCCCTTTATAAACTAAACTGGGACTCTACCTGACTTATCACATCAGAACAGATAAAAACCTGTGGTTGAAGAAATGTCATCAGGATATGTGGAATGTATTCTTTCCAGGTTTATTTTTGAAATTCTCTAAAATTGGTATTAACGTTTTTTCCAACAGTGACATTTGTAAGAGGAGAGTGGCTTTGAATAATATTTTTTTCCTGATCTAATACAGATTTTTAAATGATGTCTTTAAAGCAATAGACCATGAAAAGGTTCTCCCTTTGAGGGGATACATCTTTTGTGTTTCTTCTCTTTTCTGTGTTATACTTAGTTTTGAAAGCCCCCTTTCAGTCAGTGACCTTTATTTTAGTTGCATAAAACAAGAACTGAGGTGAGTTTTCTGAACTGAACTGGGACTTTGACTTCAGTGAACTGTGGATATCAAAACACAGATCTCAAGAGCTAAAGGCTGAACTGAAGTGTGAAACTTCTTTAGTAGGGATAACAGTACCTGTTTTGTGGGTTTGGTATATTCCTTAGCTGAACTTCCTCCCCCCCGCCCCCCCCTTTTTTTCTTTTTTTCTTTTTCTCCTCTAGTAGAAAACTCAGGCAAACAAGCAGGAAGGGAACAGAACTCCTTTCTGGCAGGGTCTTAGTGCATCAGGACTGCAGAGTGCACTGGAGAGTGTGCCATACCCCTGCTGTGCTGAGCTTCTCATCCTCAGTGAGGTTACATTAAAATACACTCCGCATCTCTTGCGGTCTGTGGTGACTTTTGCATACAAATGCAACTTCTGTATTTACTTGTTGGGAAAGTACATAGGAAATTGAATGATGCAATACAACTATGAAATCTCATGTCTTTACTTTTCATGTATGTGCTCCATCCTCCAAACAGAGTCACAGAAGTGCAAAAACATAGGAGTTGCTGAAATGTAATCAAGAGGACTGGATGTGCTTTGCTTGCTTGTGGACTTGCACTGATTTTTAGTGGTGTTGCTGGATAAGTGAAGAGAATTAAGGCTCTAATAACTGAGCCTTGTCAATTGTAATTTGTGGCAGTTTAAGACATATGTACCTCCAGCTTTCCACCTCCCTCTGCTCATTTAGCAGAGCTGGTGGAGTAGAGCATGTGCCTGCATTTTGGCTGGTTGTAGGCCCTGTCGTGGTATGTCGGTATGGGTTTGTACCTTAGCACCAATGGGATGGTGGCAATGCAAGTGTTGCCTGTACTGTAGGGCAATAATTTGTGGCATAGTATGAGGCATATAGGGGAAGGGGAGTGGAAATGTCTTCAATGGCATACATTGTTTCAGTGAATTACATATTATCTTTCTACATTTTTGTCCTGTCAGTGGTCTGTGTATTATGAATATTGAAAATAGTTGTTGGAAACCCAAGGAATAAATTTTCATAGGCTGCATCTTTAGTTTCCGACTTATTTAGCCTTTGGCCCAGGTAGTGAGAGAGGTTACTATGCGATTACCGAATAGCCCATAGCAAACCAGACCAAGCCCTGAACACTTAAAAGGAGGAGGAAAAAAAAAGTGGTAGTGTAGCTATGGTGATCTAAAGATATGAGAGAGGTGAAGGGTGGGGTTTTGTTTGCTTGTTTGGGGGTTTTTATTTTGTTTTTTTTTCTGAGCCAGTCGATATAGTCTGTGGGAGGGAGGAAAAAAGGACAAGGCTTCCGAACAGAAGTGTTTCTTTTGCTTAGACCTGAAGAGGGCACAGAAGTCTAAACACTTGTCTGTTTCTTTTCTAATTCTATTTCTGATCCTAATTAAAGATCAAAGATTAAAAATTATTTAAGATCTTCTTTTCAGGTGTTTTTCCTTGAAACAGAGGCTTTTCTCCAAATAAGGAAAAGTTGTGTCTCAGGCTAAGGATGGTGGGGAAAGGTTGAAGAAAATCTTGAGGGGTAAATTCAGAACCTTCTATTTGAAGGGGGGAAAAAAAAAAAGCCCCTCTATCTGTTCTCAGTTAAGATTATTTTCTATCTGTTTATCTGTATGATACACACGTTTGAAAACTGTCAGAAGAAACAGACTTTATCAGAACATTCAATCTAATGGGTTTACGGTCCCTTATGCACCTTGTCTGGATAGATGGATGATAACTGAGTAGAAGTTGTGGATCAGTCTCTCCTTGCATTTCTATCATGGTTTGATACAAGATGTTTTGCAGCAATACTGGCTTGAAGTACTCATGATCCCTCTGCCCTCCTGCTGCTCTTGTGTTTTGCTGGCATCACTGTTTGTGGAGGTGTACTGTGGACTGGATCACCAGCATGCCTCTTAAAGCTTTAAGAAAAGAGAACAAAATAAAACAAAACCCTGTAAAAATTAAAAAGCAACCCCACAGAAATCTCTATACACTCTTAAGCCAGGTCAGGCAAGAGAAGGAAGTACAGAAGCCAGAGTTGCTGCTGAACTTGTACCCATTCTATCTTGAAAGAAGAGCAGCCAGTTGCTTTGCCCTTTAATGAACATATGCAGACTAGAGAAAGACATGTTGACTGTAAGTGCTTAGTTTTCTTTCATATACTAGGGGGTAAAAGGTGTTAAATTAGTGTTTTTATTTACCAGATTCTTGCACTGAATTTCAGTAAGCAAATGTTTTTACTGCAGCTTGCCATAAATAAACAGAAGGGTGTTTGGAAATCCTGACCAGCTTTTGTGTAGGAGAGAGCAATCATAACAAACTGGTTCTGTGAGAAATGGAAAACAAATAAAAGATGAACTGTTATTCATGGTTTACAAAAGCAGAAGAGATTGTGCCCAAAAGCAAGTTATTTTCAAATACTGAAAACCATTGTTTGCAAACCTGGGACAAATTTCAGTAACATTTCATGTGCTCCTGTTTTCAGTCTTTAGAAGATCTCAGGAAACCGAAGGCAATGATTTTAACCAACTCTGTCCTCAGAGAAGGGTGAAAATCTTCTCCAACTACTGCATTCAATAGTACTAGAAGTCTTTTGAATCTCCCCAAGGTATTTCTAGGAACATTTCCTACCTGTTTCTGAGTGTTACAATCTTGCAGTCACTTACAATGTTGCAGTTAGCTAAAGCAAAGAATCCTTTCCCCTAACAAAAATTTTCATACAAGGAAAGCTCTTATTTTAGTACTTAAATTAATGAGATTATTACCTGCTACATTGAAGTCATTTTCCTTACTCTTTTGTGTTCTTGGCATTTTCCAGTCTAACATTTCTGTACAAAGTGATAGGTAGGCAATACTCAGATGAGCAGAGTATTTCCAGCCGTGCAGCTGAAGGATGGATGTATGTATTTGTGAGGGGTTTTTTTTAAGTAGGAGTTGTTAAATGACACAAAATCCCAAAATCAGTATTCCATTTTTACTTGTCCTGGTTTGGCTGGGATAGAGTTAATTTTCCTCCTAGTAGCTGGTATAGTGCTGTGTTTTGGATTTAGCATGAGAATAATGTGATGACACACTGATGTTTTAGTTGTTGCTAAGTAGTACTTATATTAAGTCAAGGACTTTTCAGCTTCCCATGCTCTGCCAGGCGCACAAGAAGCTGGGAGGGAGCATAGTCAGGACAGCTGACCCCAACTGGCCAAAGGGCTGTTCCATACCATATGATGTCATGCTCAGTATAGAAACTGAGGGGAGTTGGCCGGGGGAGGCAGTGATCACTGCTCAGGGACAGGCTGGGCAGGTGGTGAGCAGTTGCATCACTTGTTTTTCTTGGGTTTTGTTCCTCTCTCTCTCTCTTTTGTTGTTTTCCTTTTCATTACAATTTATTATTTTTATTTTATTTCAGTCATTAAACTGTTCTTATCTCAACCCATGAGTTTTCTTACTTTTACCCTTCTGATTCTCTCCCCTTTCCTACCCGTTGTGGGAGGGTGAGTGAGTGGCTGTGTGGTACTTAATTGCCAGCTGGGGTTAAACCATTACATTACTTTATACTGGTACTTAGTTTTTGTGACTAAGTAATGTCCAAGTATCTTAACAGCTGATAACTCACATTGACTTTTTTGCAACTTTTTTGTGGTTTTCATGCAACTACACCTATGCCCCAAAGAAAGTCTCTAGCCTTAAAAGATAAGGGTAGACTCAGACTAGAAATGGAGCTGATGAAGTGGCTAAAGCTGCACATTTTTCTTTGTTATTCCCTATGTGGAGCAGAAACCTGTCTTAAGCAATCTTGGGGTCTTCACAGAGAATCTCTTGGTTGTAAGGTTCTACTGGAAGCAAGTAGGCTGGAAAATTGTAACCATAGATCAAATGCTTTTGTGACTGATGGTAGGAAGATGGATGGATGGATGTTTTACAGAAGGGGTGAAACATTCCATATAAAATATCATTAGGACATACAAGTTGACTGTGCTGTGTAGAGGTACCCACTTAGCTCTGAAAAAAGTAGCAAAGTCTATAGGAGCAGTATTGTTAGTACAGTGTTTTGTGTGGGTAGCACGTTGAGGAACTACTTGGATGTCTCTGCAAGCCTCTGCATTGGGATGTGTTAAGTGCAGGTGAGGTGGTGAACCTTTAGGAATTGCAGATTGGTAAATTCCAGTCCAAATTCAGAAATTTTATTCTCTGTCTGTGAGAAATGGACTTCAAAGACCGCACTTATGTAATGGTAAATTGGGGAAATACTCGAGTCCAAGCAGTATTGCTGTGTCTGATTTAGAGTTATCTCTGAGAAGGTTTGTATTGCCAGTAGCGCTTACTGAAGGAATTGCATAAATACTTAAGATCAAATAGCTTTTAGTTCTAGTTAGTCTGTGCTTGTGCTCTTTCTCTCCTGGAAGTGGGTGGGAAGAGCCTTTGTTTGGTTATCTCAGAATCAGTATAAATACAGAGGTAAAAGCTTGCATTTGTTTTTCAAAAATAACTGAGAGTTGCATGAGAGCATGCTGCAAAGCTAGTCATAGTGGTGATGCAACAGCTTCTGTCTGCTCACTGTCAGATCTAAGAGTTAAAGTGCTGCAAGGTAGAGAGAGATCTTTCAAACCTATTTTTGCATTATTTATTTATTAGAGAACAAGTGTCTCCTGATTAGGTAGGGGTGACTGTAGTGTTGCCAGGTAAATGAAGGAACCTGGCCAAAGCTAGAAGTCAACACTTTGTTTGGTTATAGTGACTCAGGTCATCTGGATGCAGTCCTGCACTTCTTGGCTGCATTCAGTATGTTACTTTCCAAAGATGGAAAAGAAGCAGTGAGTCTGTGCTTAGAGTGCTGGATCATGTACAATACAACTGCTCAGTTCATTGGCAAGGTGATGAGCAGTCTGTCCCCTGCAAATCCTCTGATTCAAATCCAGGTTTTTGTGTGTGCCATTTGGTGAAGAGAGAAATCAAACACCATTTAATTATCCTCTTAGTCCCTGGATCTATCTGCAGTATCCTTGGGCTTAGTCATTGGAGAGGATGGGTGGGCACTTCAGGCCATCTTTATGCCAGTCAGCACCTTTTGGGCCAGTGTGTCTCTGTTCCTAGCTCAAGACATTGATGAATATCTTCCATTTGTTATATCATACAATGGCTTTTAATTTTAGCATTGTCAGCCTCAAGCATTCAAACACTGAAAGTCAGTTCCCAGACATCAGTAATTAAATAAATTCAGACACTTTCCATTAGAAGTCATACCTCTGGTGTTAGATTATGTTTTCAAGCTTTTCTCAGTAATCTTCAGACCTATAAACTTTATTCTTTGTTTGAAATGAAAGCTTCAGGTGCAGTTTGATTCCAGGAGATACATTTGGTGACAGGGAAGGAAACCACCAGGACTGCTTTCTTTTGCCTTTTCCTTACCTTAAAATGTGTTTATTTTCTGATCACTGCTTACCTTTGATTGCCACAAAACTTTTCTCTAGTGGTAGAGACTGAGTTAGCATTTTACTTCCTAAATCAGTCTGTGTCAAATTTTGATTTAGAAGGTTGGTTGCTTTTAGTGGTGATGCTGTCCCATTTATTCTTCTAGAGATGTACTAGCACTGATATATTTAGATTTTATTATTTGCTGTGGACCAAATGTGGAGGCAACATAAGTAGCTTCCATGTGGATTAGAGGCTGGGAATCTAAACTAATGAAAAAGTAATTGGAGTAAAAGAAAATCTTGAAGTGTTGTGATGCAGTGTAGAAGTCAGAATAATATGGTAAAATACACTAATTCAGATTCCTCCCAAGCAGGTTAACTTTATTAGAGCTTATGAAGCGTCTAGCTTAAAATAGTATTGTTTTGTTGGGCACATGCAATTTAATTTGGTCATCATTACTTTATGAAGTGTATTGTCCCTTTTATGTCAGCAAATGTTGCTTTTGCTTGTTTAAAAGTTCATAGCAGCTGGAATCAAATGCTTTACACTCAAACAAGAATGATTATGAAGAAGGTAGTCTCTGATCATGCTGATAGCAGTAATATTTAATGTGTTTTAAATAATTAAAAATGCTAATGTGAGATCTTGTAGATAAAGTGCACAGTTAAGGCAATTAACAGCATAAGATCTAGTCAAGTGAGTTGTTTGATGTAAATTCTTTTCCACTACCAAAACAAAATCCCAGCCAACATCTGTTGAAAAAAACCTGTAAGGTAAGTCTGCTAACTCTATGCTCTGAACTGCTAAAAAGATTGTGGGTCTTTCAAACTTAGTCAGAGCTTTGACTTCTCCAATACATATATTCAATAACATTTTTAGGAATGAGGGAACTGTTTTGTCCTTAAGTGTGTCCATGGAGAAAAGATTTGGGGGAAGAAATATCTTCAGGGCTATCTTGTAGAGTTTTGGTGTTACCATATACAGAAAAGTCTTCACTGTTTTCTGGGATATGATAATAACAGTAATAGGCCACTGTTGTCCTGTTTGTAATTCATGGATTCCTTTTGTTTTTGAATTCCTTCTGTGGCTGGCAGTGTGGTTTTGATAGAGGTGTCCACCATGGCTTCTAGGAATCCTGTCTTGAAGCATACCCACAGGAAGATGCAACCGCTGGCTAAGATGGCTTTACATTCAACACCATTGTTTTGGTGCTGAGTGAAGTGCATCTTCTCCAGGGCCTGCACCTATCCCTGCTTTGCCCAGCTGTGGCTTGCTTGTTGCCTGACTACCTTTTCCAATTCTTCCCATCCAAACCCAAAGGCTTGTTCCATGCTGAAATCCTAGGTATCAGGGAGAAGTTAAATAAGTTACCTCCCACTGTGTAATGAGCTCCATTCCTTTTATTGCAAGATCATTAAAATATGAGTGGTCGATTATTTAAAGATTTAATTTCTTCTTTCTTCACTAGTGGGAATGCTTTACACTTATGTACCCTTGGAGAACTGCTTGCCAATAGCTAGGCATTTCGTAGTTTGCCTAGCTGCATCTGTAGGAGTGATCTAGCATTAATATTTCACTAATTTTTTTCAAATATGCAGCAGCATTTCTACTAGCAAGCTATGAAATATTGCAATAAAAAGATTCACAGAAATGTAGGCTGTTAAACTATGGATTTAGTCTAATTCTTATTGAAGACCTTGACCAAATTATTGATGAATTTGAAAATAGCAAGTTTTGACCTGAAATAAATGGTAGGTTATGATATATTTTGTAGAAATTAATGGATACTCAGATTTTTTAAATTCAGCATACACAGTATTTGGCTTTCCCAGACATCATACTTGGCAGAATTCTCTTTCAAGAAGGCTTCTTAGTGTGGCTTAATTCTGAAATATTCTCATTTGTTCCCTTTACTTTTGACTCTATTCTTGCAAGAATAAGTGTCCATAATCCAGTGATGAAGGTGGTGTCCCGAGGATAGGAAGGCCTGGTTCTGTCCTGGGAGCTGGGACCAGAATGTTGAATTGGTGTTTTGAAAACAGGGCTGTAATACAGGTTTCATGTACAGGCTGGTGCACAAGTATTAAGGAAATGGGAGATTTGAGTGTACTTTTTCTTGTTTGGTCAGCTTAAAAACAGAGCTGATACAAAATATAGCTGTTCAGGGTTCTCCAATTAGAGTATCTCTGCACTCACTGAGTACTTCTACATGTTTCCATTACTGAGATGAGGTTATTGCCGAGAAGTGACAGCAGATGATGCAGTTTTTGGTCTGTCTTTTGACTGCCAAATGTGTCAACAGCTAATGCTAGTCAGATCTGACTTGTGAATTTATACAAGTTTTACAAAAAATCCATTGAACCATCTAGTCTGTCTTGAAATCTGCATGTACCCAAAGGATTTTAAGTATTAATTTTTGGATTGTCTCTGAAAAAGAGTAGAGCACATTGAAATCTGATGTTTGCAAACAAGAACTCAGATGTCTCTCTAGTAACCTAATTGATAGAGCTTAATTAGAGTGATCTTTTACTTTAGTACAAGGTATTATCTTAAAGTGAGTTTCTTAAAGCATGTTGTGAAAGACATGACTCACACTATAAAATGCATCATATGCATCCTCAAAATGAGTCTTTTTAGACTATATTTCCTGTTACCTCCCCTCCCTACCTGATATGTCCATTCTGCTCTGAGAGGAATTTTTATTTGCTGGATTGACACTGGGTATTAACGACAGTCGTCAGTATCAGAACATTTTCTAGGTAGCTGGTCTGGAACACAGAATAAAGTCTACGTTAGAAATGGAACGTATGTAGAGCAGAGGACAAGGGAAAACAACAATCTCCTGTTTCAATAAAGTGTGCTAGTGTGAAGTCTAGATGTCTTGTGCAGAGCCTAAATAAAAGCTCTGATGAATCCCTGGAGGAAAAGAATCCACTAGCTCTACCATCGACTTGGACAGGACATTCAGCTGTTTTCCTACATAGTCAGGTGTCCTGATGTTTTCCTTTGTGTTCCCAGCAGATCTGTGAACCACAGCTTCCCCTGGCAGGGGGTGGGAACTGTACCATTCCCAACTGTCTTAATGCTTCAGAAGCTCACGCTATAGCAGGTTGTACTCACAGAGAGTAGGGAGAAGGCCACAGTTAGTTCCCCTAGTAAATCTGTCCCTTGATACCCATCCTGAGTTGAGAGCGCAATTTTCCTTCTGTTTGTACGGTAAGAGTTTTCTCTTGGTTAAATTGGTTTTGCTTCCTTTGTCCAGTTACAACTTTGTACAGCTCTATGTATATAGCGAAGGTCCTGCAGATTTTTGGCTATGGGGTGCAAAAAATCCCTCTGACTTCTTCCACGCTACTTTCCCCATCACAGATCAGGCTTATTTGTGTTCTTTTCTAGCTTAGCTAGTTAAGGTTATAGACGTAGCAGTGACTGTGTAAACATGTTACAGGCAGTGAATGTAAGAAATAAAGTGGTCTACAGTACTAAAATAGTGTACAGGATGGAAATTCTATTTTTTCTAAACAGTAGATGCTTTTTTGATCTGCAGAAGGCAGTGTAAAGCAGGGTGAAGGGCTGGAAGAAACCATCTGTCATGGGGATAGCAAGTGAAGGATCGTAGCTAGGGAAACTAGTGTCCTTCCAGAATGACATAGGCTTAATGCTTTGTTGATCTGTAACCATGGTGCTTACAGTGCTTCTGAATGAAACTTTTGGATGCTTTAATGAAAGCTTGGAATAAAAAGAAAACAGTTCAGGTATGCTGAGAGCCCTAAAGAAGGGGGGTTGAAAGAAGTTACTGCTGCAGATGCAGTGGTGCAGGTTCTAAAGTTCAGATTTTGCATGCCCCAGATCACAATTTTGTGAGACAGTAACTGCTATGCAGCAAGCAGTATTGAAGGTGACTTGTATATACCTCTTCAGTCTGTCTTCCCTCTGATTAGACCTTACAGGTTTCTTCTTAAAGACAAGCATAGAATTATAACATACAGGAGCATCTTTACAGTTACTGCTGCATGTTTAACTGTGACAGTGCCAGTATGTTCATGTATGTATAACTTATACTGGAAGAGTCCTCTACAAAATCTCACAGCTGTCTCTTTCTAGGAGAAATAAACAGTAAGGTGTCGGTCTGTCCTGTACATCCTGTCAGATTATGTCTTTCTGAAATATATCATATTTCAAAAATGTAGTAGTAAGTAGTAATAATTGGGGTAGTCTACTACAAGGTGGGGGAGAGAAACTTCTGGAGGAAAACTCTTTCTGCGACTTTCTGTTGGAGGGTAATTAACTAACTTCCCATCACAGAAGAGATGGTATGTGATTAGTGTGTGGGGCAGATGGAAGGTGGCAGAAGTGGTCATTCCTTCCTTGGGGCAGCTGATCATCCTGGAAGGAGTATTTCCACCTGGAAGATGGGTCTGGCAGGATAAGAGAAGTGCAGCAAGGAGCTGTGAACTTTCAGTGCAAGGGACAAGACCCTAAGAGGCCACCAAGAGGAGCAGGGAGCAGGTGCCTGTCAGGCTCTCTGTGACTGAAAGAGGATATTTCCAAAAAGCGGAGATGTCTGTGCAGACTTTATTGCTTATGGCTTTTGTGATTGCAGTGTGTAACAAAACTTGGAGATGGGCAGCCCTCTCCATTCTCTCCCCCTACTTCTCACCCACAAACAATGGCCAGAAATACTTTTGTCTGTAAGTCTTATTTATTCTGGTCATCTAAGTAGTTTGGATTTTCTCTTTCAAACTAGAATTCTTTAATGTTTTAATCAAATCTGGCCTTTTGATATAGAAGTGTTTTAATCGCTCTGACTTTGTTGTAAGGAAGAGATCTAGATTAGATGGCTCTACTTCAGAGCTCTAGCTAATTTCAGGTCCTGTCACTCCTACTTAAACTTGTAAGTCAATTAGAAGTGAGTAGTATGAAAAGCTAAATGTGAAAATTCCTTTTATACTTAAAGCAGCTTGCAGCTCAACAGTAATACAGGCATCACTGTAATACAAGAATTTGTGCTGGAATGGCATTAACCAGGCTTATAGAAGTTTTGATATAATCTAAGTGTGGAAAAAGGGCCCTAGGGGAGTGTGTATGTCTTCCTAATATTGTTACCCCTCATTGACTTTATTTTTAACACAAACAAGTCATATGAGAAGAATTTCAGTTTGCCTTTTTTTTTTTTAATCAAACATCACGTGTTAGGAAGTGTTGGAATTAGAAATAGCTATGCCTTTTCTTGTAGTAAGATGGTAATAGGCAACTTCAATTTGGGCATTGGAGCACTTAGCTTTTTTCCTTTTCTAGCATTCTTAGCTTCATGGGCATGTAACCTTTTAACACTTTTTAAAAGGTTAACTAAAGAAAAAAATCTGGAAGAGCTGTACTGACTGCATGGAAGAGTAGCATAATTGGAACCACTAGCACTGAGCTCTGCTGCCCGAGTAAAGGTATTATTCATTATAATCCAGGTATTATTCATTATAATCCAGCACAGATATTGTCAGGTATTATTCATTATAATCCAGCACAGTCAGCAGAAAGTGAAGGCGTGTTCTGCAGATACTTCTCCACAAAAAAGATGTGAAACTTGGTGATCTTGATTTCTATTCTAAAACCTAGAGGGAATGGGTTCAACAGGCATTGATTCTTTTGGTTGCTTTCTTCCAAATCTGATATTTTTTTGTCACATGCTGGTTTTAGTCCAGGATCTTCCCTGCCCTTGGCTCTTTGTCTGTCTTCTCTGTGCCTTCCCAGTCTTCACTCCTGAACTGAGCTTTCAGCCTTCTTGCCCAGCAATTAGAATTATTCCCAGCTGACTTCTGGCTTCTCTTCCTATGATCGTGCTGTAGAAAAATCCATCCTTTCTCTTCTGTTTTGCCCAGATACTAATCTGATTTTAGTATTGTGCACTATTCCACTGTTTCCCCTCCCCCTTTGCAAAAGAGGAAAACAAAGAAACAACTGGAAGCCATCCCACCTGGTCATCATCACCAGCTTGCTCCTTATCATCTTTTGTTTCCTCTTCCATCTTCTTTCCCACTCTTCATCATCTTCTTGGCCTCGTCCAAATCTGCTTCATCATCAAGATGAATGACTCCCTGCCCAATTTGCTTAAAGCTGCCAGAAATCTTTTGATGCCCTCTTCTCTTTGCAGAAAGGTGTTTGCAAATATCTTTGTTTTCTTACATTGAAGGGTGGAGGAATAGTTGGTAAGCCAGTTATGTTGCAGCAGGCTAGAAAGCAACTCCTGTTCCTCCAGAGCAGAGTTCTGTACTTTAGTGTTTGATTTAAATGGCAGATTATTTTTTCTGTCCAGAAAAAGTGTCAAGAACCCAGAAGCTCTGTAATAAAGGAAGATTCTGAATGCCATGTTCTGTCCTTGACTTGACTGGAAATTTTAACTTTGTGCAAAGCCATGTTTTAAATTAGCAGTGTATATGTTAACAAAGGATCTCCAATTACATATTGGAATTTTTTAAAAAATATTCATTAATAACTGGTTCACATCTCTTACATTCTCCCCCCCCCCCCGTTTCCATGTATTTATGAAAGACAAAACATCATAAATAGAGAAAAACACATTTATAAAACTGCCTAAGATGGTTCCTATGTTAGGAGTTTGCTAGAACTTTGAATGTTCTTGCACAACACTTGTGTTTGGTGTGGGGATTCAAAAGCCTTGTTTGTGCTAATAACATTGCATGGCCCATTCCAGGCCAGAGCTTGAAACTCAAACATCCTTATCAGTAGACCTTTACAACGATCTCTGGCAAGTTTGTGACCTGAGCCATCTAATGCTCTCCCAAAACATTTCCAGGCATGGCTTGGGAGTTAGTCAGTGACTTTTCCCAGTTAGTTGTTTGGATGTAGCCATGTTATTTTGGAGGCCACAAGAGACCAAATGTGGGCTAGTTGGCTGTATGGGCAATGGAACCAGCACTGGCACTGTTAAATTTGCTAATATTGATGAAACTTTCCCTGCCTTCTGAGGATGCATGTAGGTGAAATTATCTACACTTCCAATGAAGAATTGTCTAGGGTTTCCTTTGGTTTATTAACGTATATGAAAAATTTCATGCTAATTTAATGATATGAGGTAAAATTGATAGTGATTTTAGTGATCAGTTACTGTATGACTTGAATAAACTGTCAAAATAGAAACATGGAGGTCAGTAAGCTGTTGCAGTGCTCTGATGTTTGGAGAACTGCCAGTTGGTTGTACTGTTATGTATAGGCTTTTTTTTTTTCTGATTGCTGGTGTTGAAAGCACCCACTGAACACACAGCAAGTATTTTATGCTATTGTAATTATGCTGGGCAGGGGAAAGACTCCTTGAAATAGTCTGGTCACTGTCCTGGAGGTATAGATTAGAAGTATAGTTCTGCCACCCTGTGGCTACTGAAGGTCATTCTTAGAAGGTGCATGTTTACTTAGCTACTGGTACTCACAGCCTTTTTCTTTTAAACTTCATGAATGCTATTTTGTGGAGAAAGTTGAAGGATTATTGTAGGTCCCATAGAGATGTATAAACTCTCTATGCTTTTATTAAAAGATATAAATACTCATTGACTGGAAATGCCATTAGTTAATAAATCTCATGATGGTGTAGTATGTAGACATGTAACTGGTCACTTCAGTTGTGCAAGGCTGTCTACTATCCAGCAATCACTTATGCTTTTCTTAGTATTTTGATGTGATTTAAAGCAGAAAATGTGATCATTTATGTTTCAGTCATAGATATAAAATGTATAAGTTCATGTAGACTAATTGACAAGATTGTAGACTATCTACAGTACTGTATACTCCTGTCTGGCGTAAATACTCCATATGCAGATTTGAAGTGGTTTCAAAAACACACCCATGTATTTTTGACTCTTACTAATCTAGAAAAGAATGATTGTTGTGTTCAATAAAAGTGCCTTGATGGTTGTGACAGTTAAAAATCCAAGGCTTATCTGAGTGAGGCTCTGAAGTTGACAGCATTTCAGAGCACACCTCACTCTTGTGTGTCCATTTCAGTGTTCATTTCTAGAGTTATCAGGAGAAATAATTATGATCTCTCTAGTTAAATTTCTGTTCCTCTCCACTATAAAGCATTCTGACCTCATTTAGAGAAGCCTTCCACATTTTGCAACAAACATGTTGAATTTCCCAGAAGGAAAATGCTTAGGTTTAAAAAATAGGGTTTTTTGTTGTTTTTTTTTATCCGATGCAAATGCCATTCCAAAAGAAAGTTCAGTTACAAACTACTGAAGTCACCCTGTCTCTTCTTTTCTTTTTTTGAGCTCTACAGGAAAAATCTTGAAAGCATACTTTGGCAAAGTAACTGAAGATTTAGGTTCATGCCAGCAGCAGTATGCCTTAAAACTAAAATGCCAGAGAGCTTTCATCCTGTCCCTTTATGATGACTGTGGACTCAATGTATGGTTTAGATACTTTCTCATCTTTCTGAAACTTGGGATAACAAATATGCAAAGCACTCTCAAAGTGAAGTAAGTTCATAGAATCATAGAATAGTTTGGGTTGGAAGAGACCTTTAGACGTCATCTAGTCCAGCTCTCTGCAGTGAGCTGGGACATCTAGTCCAACCCCCTGCAGTGAGCTGGGACATCGTCAACTAGATCAAGATCAAGTTATAATATTGTTCTCCCAACCATTCCCTAACAATGGCACATGAGTCAGCTGTAAGGAATGGCCTTCTCCTTTTGCCAGGTGAGTAATTAGTACCATAGCTTAAATGATAGCAACAGTGAGTGGCTCTAAAAAGCTAAGCTGATAGTGCACAATGGTATGTTATTATAGCTGTATAAAACTGATCTTTTTTTCAAATGAAAGATGTTAAAGAGTATACACACATCCTGGAAACAAATGTGTTCTTGAAAGTCATCAGACTCCAAATACCTGGTTTCTAGCAGAACTGCAGACTTTTTCCTTTCATGGGTAGTATGCTACTGCATTAAGTTATATGATTGCATGTGGTTTTATCAGTAGAATGCAACAACCTCTTGCTCAAGCGGTAATGTAGGTAAAATATGCCTTAAGTTACACAGACGACCATAAACCTGGCTTGCTTTTTTTAATCTGAATGCCTCTTCAGAAAAAATGTTCTGAATACTCATATGCAGGTACATAGAAAGTATAAAGCCACAAAGGGGATATAAAGACATAAAGATGTGGTTCTGCTCTTACAGCCTTTACGCCTCTGATTTCATTTTATATTTCTGTGGCTTAAGATCTTAATGATTTGTGAAGCCAGATGGCAATTTGGTAGTGATAGACAATAAACTTCATGATTCTAATTGACTGTAGCTGATGGCCTAAAGATAGCAGTGACCTTTCCAGTCTCACAAGAAAATAGTTTCTAACTAATCAGAAGAGTGTAACAGTTTTATTTTTCTTACTGTGTTTTTACTTTATTGATTTTGCTGAATGTTTTCTTGCACTGTTTTGACTGACTCGTATTTTTCCACGCAAATCCAGGTTTTCAGTTTTTTCACTCCCTTGGTATTATAATTTTCCTTAAATCTAAGATTTTTTTTTATACTATAAATGCTTTCTCTTGAAGGCCACTATATTGAGGCACTAAATTAGATGAGAAACTTGTGGTTAAGCTGAGTTACGGTTTCACTGACAACATGGGGCAGTGGCAGGGTTTTCCTCACAGTTGTGATGTTCTTGAACATTTTTGTATGGAATGAGAAAAATCTTTCAATTCTCAAAGATCTTAATGAAAAAGGGAAAAAGTAGTGTCTCCCAGGCAAGCGGCAGAAGTGTGTTAATATATTCAGATGAGCAAGTTTGCAATCAAATTTTTTTTAGCTGTTTTCGAAGTGTTTCCCTTTTGACAAATTAATTTGGCAGAACTCTGACAAAAAATGGAAGATAATGCTGTCCTTTATTTTCTGTGAATAGTGAGCTTATATAGTCTTGTTTCTGAAGAGACTCTTACTCTGAGAGAAGGCGAAATACAGCTTGAAAGGATGATTTATTCTGACCTACTAAAACCAGAGTACTTTAAAGACAAAACCAGAAGCTCCTACGAATAAGGATCTAAACTAGGACAGAAAATTGCCATGGGTAAATCTTAATGGTCTTATTCTGCATTTGTGACAGCCTCCTTCAGGATGTGCTATGAAGTCATTCTGGAAGGAAATGGATGTAGTGTACTTCTGATAGTTTTTTAAATGTTGCATTTTCTTTTTAAATAAAGATGAAATTTAAATCAGATATTTGAAGTTGTCAAAGGGAAAATAACATTTCACAGCGTCCAAATGCTTTATCTTCATGACATATCTAGTTGGTTCAAAATTTTGCTTTTTTATAGTAAAGAGTAATGTGATGCTTATGATCCCTTTGGTTCATTTTTGCACCTGGTGTATGTTGTTATTTCTTCTAACTTAAAGTGAAGAAGTGTGGGTTTAAGTGAAATTGTTTTTTCAATACTTAAAATACACATTTTGAAATGGAGTGACTTGAGGGGAGGAAGGTAACTACTTGAAAATGCAAAATCTCTTTTGAATTCTTTATGTATTGAGTACTTTTAGTATTGTTAACAAATCTTTATGTATGTGAATTTTCATAAGTTTCTATCTAATCTAGTTTGGCACACTGCAAATTTTGTGAAAAGAATGTTGTTTCACCATTTCCCAACATAAGA
Organism: Ciconia boyciana; assembly: GCF_034638445.1. Taxonomy (NCBI): domain Eukaryota; kingdom Metazoa; phylum Chordata; class Aves; order Ciconiiformes; family Ciconiidae; genus Ciconia; species Ciconia boyciana. Next base: position 45,328,092 of record NC_132936.1, read on the forward strand.
GTCAGAATTAAGAATATTAATAAATATATTTAAATGAAATATTGCTAACTGGAAAGATACATTATCTGTACTCATAGAAACAAAAAAAAAATCACATTTAGTGGGAAGTTTTACAAATCAACAGGTTTTAATGGTTACTGACAAGTCAGACAACCTCAGTTTAGGAAGATAACTAAAAGCTACATATGTGAAATAAGATTAAAATCTTTACTTAAATCCTCAGGGTTTGGCTAGCTGGTTTGAATGGGTGTTAAAATTAATTATTTAAAATATGTTTTTTAATAGGCACTATTAGTTTAGATAATGGCAAAATAGATAAATGAGTGGCTTTCCCAATTCAAAGTAAAAAATTAAAGGAGCAGAAATTAGAGGGCTTTTCACACACTAGAGGAGTTGATAGGCAGAGTAATACTTAACTAATGCAGTGCCATTCTGTGAAGTTTAGTGGTAAATAGGAGACCAGGAACCTTATTTGTGATCAATGGGGTGAAAGCCTTAAGTGGTACAAGTGTAAAGGACTCCACAGTTCCCAAACTTTCTCACCACATCCTGTATTAGGAGATGAAGAGCATAGATCTTCCCAGAAAGGCAAGCCAGATTTTCTGTCGCTGAGTGGATCAGAAGCAGCAGGAACAGCTGTGAGGAGTGAAGCAGTAGCTGCTTCATTCCACTTGAAGACATCCCCAAGGACTCTCAGCAGCCTGCTCTCCTACCTTGCTCCAAATGTGGATCATCAAAGGAGCAGGGATGTCACAGCTGGTTGCACTGAAGATTTACGTGTGATAGCTGTGTGGATCTCAGTGAGCTGTTTGAAAGATATTTGGCTCGAATTTCTTGTTGCAGTTTTCACAGTTATACTCTTTTCTTTAGGGAGGGAAAAGGCATCAGTTGCTGTGTAATTTTCTGACCTGTCTTTTAAAGGAGTTCTGAGACTGGCCGTGTTTGCAAGAGGATCTCTTCTGTCTGCAGAAGCATCTTTCGGTATCTCTTGAATATTGTATTAAGCTGGACTCTGTGAAGCGGTAGCTGCCTGTGTTTCACTTTGATTTTTCTCAAATTACAATTTGTCAGTCTTGCCAAATTTCTGGGAAGGGCAGTCTCACTTCTCCCACAGCAGCACAATGTGTTACTTAGAACTGTGGAGGCAGCCAAGAGGGCAGCAGATGGATGGAAAGAGCAGCTCAGCCCAGGTGGAAGAGGATCCTCCTTTGTAAACTGCTAAAGACAATGAGCAATGATTAAGTGATCTGTACAGCTCCATTGAAATGGAGTTTTCTGACTTCTAGATAGGCAATAAACCCCAGGCTGGGGCTCAGGGGATGGGAGAGGAGTGAGCATCTTGTGGGGAGGGGCATAATTTAGTAACTGCTGCCTCAGATGTAATTGCCTTAGTAAAGAAGAGAGAACTCATTTCTTGTCAAACACTATCTTATTTTTGTAATAAGAACACATTTAAAATCAGGATTTTCAAATTGCTTAATTTCTGACTTGTTAACAAAAATAATGCTTATGTCATGTTCTGTAAGTGAGTTCACAATGAGGTAGATTGTAACTCAGTTCTTATTTACATGAAGTAAATGTGAAAATTATTGATGAAACTGCCAAAGTGATATTTATTTTATATAAGCTGGAATTATGTAGAAAAGCTTTATGTTTTCAGGCATTATTAATAGACTGTAGTTTCCATTATTAATATATATTTTTACTAGTTTGCAAGACAAAGCAAGCATGATTAGAGGGGAAAAAATGTTTTTTAGGCACCAAATCTAAAATACAGAGCCTGTTTATGCACAGAATTAGTTCTGTGATGATCTGGACTATGGTTTAAGTCCTTCTGTAAAATTGGATGTGTAAGCTAGAAAAAAAAGCTTATTACTTGTGGGGAAAAATAGTGAATTTTGTGGCATTCAAGTTATTTTCAGTAGTAAACTAGACTAAATGTGAGTTTTGTTTTGATTTCCAGTACCCCTCCCTGCCTTAATCTCGTCCATATTCTGTTGGCATGTAGTTTCAAGAATTAATCGGGAATAGTTTATTTCCTGCAGTTCATTTCTAAATGATACAAGGAAAAAAACCCCAAAATTATGAGAAAAGGCGTGACTGAAATTCTCTCAATGCCTCAGATGCATTCTGTGTAAATCTTGAACGTGGTATTGGTTCCTCAAGATTAAACTAATTTAAATGAATGAGAGCTTTTTCTGAAAAAGGACACATGCATTCTGCCAGTAAATTATTTTTGGAAATAAACTGCTTTGTCTAGTATTTCCAAAACAATATTACAATCAACTAAAGTAAAGAAATACTGCTTGCTTAAAGACTATTTTTTAATAATCTTTGAACAAATAATTGAACTATACTGCTAATTTAGATTAGAGAAGCATAGCCTGGCAATATGTGATGGATGCAGCAGAGTGGCACACTGTTCCAAGGTTTCCTGAGAGAGTAAAAAACCTACTTTTTACTCTGCTGCATCATAAGACTAAGACAAAAAATGTATAGAAAGACTGACATTTTGTGAGGCTGCCACAGAACAAACACTGCTTTGATATATTAGTTGGACATAATAATTTGTATGGACAGTGTGATTTCTTTTGAATTGCTTATCTTTGAAATTGCTAGATATACTGTGTTTTCATGGAAAACTACTGGTCTCCCCCCATTCCCCACCAAATTATTGTTAAATTCTTTCAGCACTAACTGGATCATTACTGGGTTTTTTTGTTTGCAAATTTTTAATTTTTTGAAGTTTTCTAGGATGTGAGCACACTAATGAAGCAATAAGAAAATAAAAGTTAGTTGCAAAATATAATAGGATCAGTGGTTAGTGATGTGCACTGTAAACTTGTAAGAAGTGAATGTCTCAAAGAAATAACATGCAAAAAATGTTTTATGGCAAATTCAGCGTGTATCTCAAACCTAAGATCTAGAGAGCGTTTTCTGTTTGGCCTATATTTTTCCTGTTAATCTCCAGCATAATGGAGTATTTCACTAGAACAGAAGGATTTAGGTGGAATTAAAGTTTTCCATTTAAACCAAAAGTCTTATCTTTAAATTTATAAACTAATCTTTTAAACCGATTTAATTACTTAAAGTAGTTAAATAGAAAGACAATAGTATATCTTAAACATTCTAATGCAAAGAGTTTCCTTATGTACCAATGACAGTTAGTTTACATAAAGAAGATGGATCCAGCTATCTGAAACAGAAAAAACTGGTTGGTACAAGCGATTTTGGAACTGTCCTGGCACAGCACATCCATGTAACAGGTGGAAGTGCCTTTTTTTTTTTACAAGGATAAATATATCATAACTTCCAATTATGAAAAATTTTGAGCAGCATTAAGTAATTTTGTATTGCTAAGCAAAATCAGTGCAGTATTGATTAAATTATTTACACACTGTTGTAGTACTCTTGTTATTAAATCTACATCACATATACAAGTGAGGCATGCTGCGCTGGCACTTGAGAGGAGAAAGGATGTATGACAAAACTTAGGAAAGATTGATTTGTCTGGGTAAAACATTGAACTCAATATGGGACTGTCTGGATGTTTTGTTAATTCTTTGAAGCATATGCCTTAGTTATTTTAGAAGGAAAACTTTTACTTCCAGGCCTTGGCCCTCCTCCTGTTTGCTTTCACTGCTGCTTGGGTTTTTTTTATGGGCCAGAGAGTTTGGATCTTTTGAAAAGGTCAGAGAGAGCTTGAATTTCTTCCCTACCAGTCTCTGGCTGGTGTAGGATTTCCTAACTGCAGCCAGCAATATCAGGACTGTTGGACATTTCTTGACTTAAAAATTGGAAGATTGGAGAAGATGAGGAAGAAAAATTTATTAAAGTTTCCTATTCATGTTTGTAAAAATGTGAATTTTTACAGTGGCTTTACTGTTTTCAGGGGATTTTATCATGATAAGAATACTTGTTTCTACAGTGCTGTGATGAGTAGGAAGGAGGGTGGCCTGCTGAAACTCAGGGTGATTTGATCAAGAAGCTTAACAGTTTGTTGAGCTGTATTTCTGGTAGTGCTGCCTCTGGATCATGAGGGGGACAGAAATAGAGAGAAAGTCCTTAGTAGCCTGTGTGCACTCAAGGGCCCAGTTAGGCCCATGTTTTGAGGTGCCTCTGGATGTGATTGCAGAGCGGCATGAAAACAAGTCCAACAATGTGGAAAAAAACAAAGCAGTGTATCCTAGACATCTTTTGCAAACCTTGATGAAAGCTCCCTTGAAAATGCTATCAAGGTGTTTGAAGGCATTTGAGAGACTTTTCCTATTCTGAAGCTTGAGTTCCTAGGAGAAGAATGGCTTTTTTCCTTCATTCTTCAGAAAGTGTTAAGTTCTGATCCCCTGAGACTGAAAAAAGTAACTTTGCTCAGACATGACATCAAGGTGGATTGCTTTGGACAGTGGCTAGAAAACCAATAAGCTATGTTCTTTGTATAGAAAACACTTGCATAAGAACAAAAATTTCTATATACATATTATATCTTTTATATGTTATGTATTATATATTTCAACAGAATGTCTGATAAGTGTATCTGCATAGACTTGATTATTGTAAAAGTTCTCATTTGTTTTAGCAGAATACTCAGACACCTTCTTAAGTATATTTCTGTTTTCTGTTTGTAATGCATTGATTTGTGATACAAGGAATTCTGCATATCTGAGGTGAGTTGCTTCTGGCCACTGTCTCTCCAAACAGCAGAGTTCAAACTTTTGATTTGGATGTCCATATTCACAGCTGTGGTGGAGTAAAGAATTTTTGCTCTAGAATTCTTTGTACCAGTGTGGGTAGTGCTGGCACGTATATGGATGTTGTAGTGGTGTAATAGTTATGGATATTAGTTCTGTATTAGCAGTTCTGGTGTAGGACTTAGGCCATTTAAGGACCTAGTTAAAACTTTTGTGTATATCAGTCAAGTTAACTGTTGAGTCTCTCCTTTTGGTACTGATGAATGCAAAATTTGAACTTAGAAGCCTGTTCCGACCACAGAAATGTTGCATAGGTCACATATGGGTGTATACAATAGCAGGTACATTGATCAGGAGATGTGTTTGCTTCATTAGTTGCCAGCACCTGGACCACTAACTTACGGTCACTAATATGCTGTGTTTTTCTGTCTCTTGAAGGGTAAAGTGAATTGTCTTAATATAACTAGAAACCGAGTTGATGGTGAGAGTGAAATTTTCTGAAACCATCATTGGGAAGCACTGCATACCAATTTGCTGAGCATGCAGCTGAATCATTGGCATAAGTTCTCAAGGACCTCATCCCCTTGCTCAGCATTATAGCCTTTTGTGAAAAGGGAGAAAAATATGAAAACATTTCCGTTCTTCAAATGTTGCTGAATTGTAATACTTAATTGTTAATGAGTTACATTAAATGATTCACTTATGGTCTAAATAAGCAGCCAAAGCAGTCAAACCTTTTTTGACTATTCTATTAAAATCTATTTTTTTTTTCTTTTGTACCTGATATATGAAGTTGAAATGTCATGTGTCAGCTGTGCTGGCTGTTACACCAGTTAACAATTTGCCATACAACCCTGTTTTCAACAACTTATTTCTTTGGACACTTCTGCTGTTCGGGATGTAGTTTTCTATGCCAGGTGCCTGTCCCAGGCTGAAGTTTTAGAAGTTGCTGTTTTTGAGATTGAGATGGAGGAAAACTATATTTTACCTAGCTAAACACACAATTGTATCTGAACTGAGTGGATGTTACTCCTTCTGTGGTTTGGAGTAAGGACTTGAAATCTACAAGGAGTTCTCAAGAGTGTTCCTTATATTGTCAGGACAATCCAGCTAAACAAAGTTATCAGCCTCCAAAATTCAAAACTCTTGGATGGGTCTACTTGGTCCTTCCACTGCTGTGGTGCAGGTGACAGCACTTGCAGAAAGGTAGATGTCACTGTGCCTCTCTATCAAGTAGTAACTGTAGTTTTGTCTGTAGAATGAAAAATTGTAATTCAGGAGAATAGGAAAAGGATTAATAGTCCTTTCTTGCAGGTTGCTTTTTTGTTATCTGGGGAATGACTAAGGGCTTAATTCTGCCTTCACACATCCATTGCAGAGTCTCCCTGAAATTAGTGTAGTGGCTTTCAAAGTAAAACTACCTGTCAGCGTAAGGTTAAGGGGCAAAATTAAGAACAAATTAATATAAGCAAAGAACTGGATTATTTGTACTTTTGTTTAATTAGTAACACTACAAAAGGGTGTTTGTGGTGTTTGAGTACTGATCTCAGTGGAAGCCTCTGAGAGCACCTGGAATAGGGCATCATTTTAATTGGAAAGCAGAACAAACCCCTTGTATTAAAGATGACTGCTTTTACAGGGGCACACTGGCAACCAGCAGAGATGGAAAAGTTCTGTCACCTTGTTCAGGTACTGGGAGGTCAGTGTGAGATCTGTAACAGTTTGACAACTTTGGGGAATAATTATCTGTTAGAACATCCTTTATCCTTTTTGTTGCAAAAGCAACTTTCAGTAGTCATTAAGCAGCATAGGTTAATTTGTATGGTCACTTTAATATTTTGCCTTTTATAAAAGCTATAGAGTTTATAAATCTGATCATACTGCTTGTATGTACTGTACTGTTTGTATTTGCCAGAGGGTTTGTTTATAGAATCATAGAATCATTTAGGTTGGAAAAGACCCTTAAGATCATCAAGTCCAACTGTTAACCTAGCACTGCCAAGTCCACCACTACACCATGTCCCTAAGCACCACATCTACATGTCTTTTAAATACCTCCAGGGATGGTGACTCCACCACTTCCCTGGGCAGCCTGTTCCAATGCTTGACAACCCTTTCAGTGAAGAAATGTTTCCTAATATCCAATCTAAACCTCCCCTGGTGCAACTTGAGGACATTTCCTCTCATCCTATGGCTTGTTACTTGGGAGAAGAGACTGACACCCCCCTCGCTACAACCTCCTTTCAGGCAGTTGTAGAGAGCAATAAGGTCTCCCCTGAGCCTCCTCTTCTCCAGGCTAAACAACCCCAGTTCCCTCAGCTGCTCCTCAGAAGACTTGTGCTCTAGACGCTTCACCAGTTTCGTTGCCCTTCATCCAGGTTGACACTGTTACTTGGTCATAGCACTGATTAGTTGATGAAGAATGTTGCTCTGTGGGAAGCTGGAGCTGTCTTTTGGAGTATACAGTAGACCTGTCCCCTGTCCCCTACCAAATTGTGTCTTTAGGAAAAGTTAATATAGTCAAAACATGAGTTTAGGTGTATGGCAAACCTCTTAGACCCTAGACATGCCTGTGAGATTACCCTGTGAGAGATGTAAGATTTTTATAGCTGTATGTTTTTTAGGGAAGTAAGCAAACACCAGTAGATGCTTCTGGCCTTCTCTTCAATTTGAGGTATTTTTGTGAAGATACTTCCCTCCTCACCATTCTTCCATGTTTTTTGAAATAATATGTATTCCTGAGTTTGCAGAAAGGAGACATGCCTCAAGGGCAGTAGTGCAGGAAGTTCAGATGGTAGGGTGTGAAACTCTAGGAAAGACTAGAGGAAAGGCCGCTTTCAGACTGTACTCAATCTAGCCAATAAAATTTCACGTGCACCTAATCTATATGGTATGTCTTTCTGCAATAGAAGAATTGAAGAAAGTTGCTTTTGAATTACACATCCTGAAAGTATTGATCTTTAAGGCTGAGGCTATGTATGCTTTGAATTGTAATGTTCCTCTCCTTTCTCTCTTTCTAGCTGGAATGCTTGCTGCTTTTCCTACAAGATTATAAGCTTTGATATTCAGAAGAGCAAAACTGAAAGATGCCATCTGAGAGGTGCCTGAGGTATAGTACTTGGTAGCGTGCAGGAAGTCATTTACATTTAGGATGATGTTTACCAAAGCATCAGTTAACAGTAGAAAAGTGAAATTAATATTTTTGTTCATTAGGTAGGAATTCACATTATTAAATACATATCCATGTTGTAATCTGCAAAATATTACTTTCTTGTTGCCACATATCTCTAGCAAAGAGAAGCATGCCTAGGATTGATTTGGGACCCACAGTCTCCTCATATGTTGTCTTGTTTATGCTTTTGTCTATACTTGGAATTTTTGATTGTGGAAGCAACTGGCATTTTACATTCATGCATTTGAATTCGTGGCTGGTGATCATTTTTGGTGTGTGTAGTATTCCACAATTCAGGAGATATATTACTCTTCCAGTTCTTTGAAATGGCTTCAAAACATTCTCTCCAAACTCATCTTCCTGCCTTCCAGAACCTCCCATTCTGTCTCTTTCCCTCTTATAGAGTCTTAATCATCTATATGTACTTGCCAGTCTAGCCTTTCTCATTTATTTGTATTGCCCACTGTCTCATCAGAGAATTTGATATTTATAATTTAATTAGTTTCTGGGAGCACTTTCAGACAGAACACTGAGCAGAATTTATTAATCTAGTTGCTTTTCTGCAGAACCTTGCACTAGTCTGATATACTGGTAGTTGTTCTGTTTTACAGGGTAGTTAACGGGGCTGATCTGGGAGCTCAGAGATCTACCTAATATTACTGGGACATCATATCATTCCAGTTCTGTTCCCCTTTCCCTCCCATGCTTCTGCAGCAGAAGACAATCAGGCATTCCTTGCATTTTATAGATAGCTGTTGAGCTCATCAACTGACAATATCACTACAAAGTGGCCATGTTATGTTTAATGAATCAGTGCTTTTTCATTCATAAATTCCAGTTCAATTGCCTTGCATGGGTATACATTCTTCATATGTTGTTATCACGAGGGTTACAGGCAATTGATTTTTTGCTTTGGTCATTGAATTGAAAAAAGGATTATGATAGAGCTCAATTTAAAACCACAGATGCCTGATTTTATGTGTGTGTGTCTACGTACACACACATATATAAAATTTCCCCATAAAAATTACCCTTGTGCCTTATCCCCCCGATCTGTTTTCTGTTGAGTGAAATAGTCCTTTTCCACAAGAAAAGGACTTCCTTCTCTGGATGATGGTGAAAAAAGCAAGAGGAATGGAGGTCTTGGTTCACAGCACTGGGAGAGAGGCTAATAAAAACAGAAATAAAGAAAAACCATTTCTAGGTATAATTAGCTTATTATACTCGCACTAGTTTGATTTAGTCACTTTGCTATAGAAATTACAGAAGGGAAATAATTGTTGGAAATAATTCCCTTGTATTTTAACAAGTTACATTTCTTGATAATTGTAATTTAGAATATCAGTGGGGTTCCACAAATGGAACAGCTGAAGGAAAAAGAATCGAGTGAATCATTTTGAAATGTATGTAGGGTATGTCCATGTGTGAAACCTGAACTATTAGAGAGGGGGTGAAATTCAGATACAGATTATTCCTGTGTAATTCCAATTTGGCCATCCTTCTTCTAGAAGTAATGTCTTAGTTCTTGTGTTTTTAAAAGATTAGGTTAGATTAGAGCAAACGGTCTGCAAGGCAGGTTTGCATTAGTTTACAAATGCCCAAGGTGCAGAAGGTGGGATAAGCAGTACAGAGAGTGTGTGTTGATGGAAAGGAGAATATAGCAGCCACACAGCTGCTGCATAGCATGTGTATGGAGTGAATTACATGATTGTAGTGGAAAGAAGATAGCTTATTTACCCCTTATTAAAAAAAAAAATTTGTACCTTCACTTTGATTTACTCAGGAATGACTCTCTGTAAACTCATCTTCTATAAAGACCTAGATGCTTGGGCAATATAAATTGGTATAGTCTCACAGATTTCAAATAAACTGCATTGTTTTGTGCCAAAGAGGATTTGCAGATTTGTTTGATTTGTTTCTGTTTGCATCAACAGTTATATTGTCTCTTCCTTCTGCTGTAGAAAAGGAAGCTGCAATCAGACAGTCCTAGGCTGGATGACATGGAAATCTTGTATTCATACAAGGAGATATTCAGAGGTGGTGGCAGGCCTCAGCATTTTAAAAACAAGCAAACATCCTCCCCCCCCCCAATACAAAACAGACAAACAAAAAACCCCCACAACACTTCATAAATGTGAATAACCTGAAACAGTCTGAAAACATTCAGTAATGCAGTATCAGACTTCAACAGCCACCTGAGACCATGATCTTCATTCTTTTTAGTAGGACTAGTTATGTGCATACATACTCCTTTCCACTAATGCATCAGTTTGACCACTTAAAGTTTTCTGTTGCTGCATTGGCCTAGGCCCTTTATTCTTCTCACTTAATTCTAAGATGATTCTGAATTAATCCTATGAGTCTAGCTGACTTCCAGAGCAGCAAATGAAAATCAGAACAATTGAGGTTTTTAAATTCAAGTATATAATCAGGTTTCATAATACTTTGTTATAACAAAAGTTATACTGAGCTTTTCTTGTGATGTCTATACTATGTAAGGATTTTTGCCTGACAGGGTGCATGACTCTTTTTTTCTGTCCAAGAATTATGAATCTTGTCTTAGAAAAAGTTTTTCTATATTTCTGACAGAATCTACTTGTTTCCTACATTTTTTGACAAAATTTTTCCCCTTTTCCTTCTCAGCGTTCAGGAAATGCTGACAGGTCAGAGGCTTTGTCAGTCCAGCTCCCATAATGATGCTGTCCTCGCAGCCCTGAACCAACAAAGAAGTGATGGCATACTTTGTGATATCACCCTTATTGCTGAAGAGCAGAAATTCCATGCACATAAAGCAGTCCTGGCAGCCTGCAGTGACTACTTCCGAGTAAGTCCAAAGATTTTTTTTATTTTCTCATAATGATATTAAAAATTACCCCGGGAGGGTGGGGGAAGCAGGGATGGTTATAGATATCATACTGAACAAGCTTTAAATTTGAGCTTATAGAAAATTCAGGATTATTGTACATTCAATAGAGTATACAACTTTAAATATCCACATACATGTCATAGAAAAGAAATATTAAGACCATAATTAAGTTTTTTATCATTATTTATGATTATTCTTCCCCCCCCCCAAGATAAGCAGTACACATCTTTCTATGAATCTTATGCCCCACTAAAGTCAGAAAGTGGAAGATTTTTTTGTAGAACCCAGACATTTGAGACAGTTGTGATTAGAGCATGGAAGGATGGGGAGAGGAAATGTAAATATTAATAAATGCAGTTTAAGTCAGCTTGAGAGTGGATTTTGTAGGGATGTAAATGGTTACTCTTAAAGAGGAGAGACCATAGTAATTTTTTAAGCGTAATAAAACTCCTTTTCAGAAACAAATGTGTCTGAAATGTAAAGATTAAAATATTCCCTGGGAAATCTAATTCAGGTAGTCAGCATGGAAAATTGAACCCAGGTGCTAAAATTGGAGTAACTGAAAAATGGAGTTTTCTGATAGGAAGAGCATTCTTCATATGAAGCAATTCTACTAAGCTTCGTTATAATGTACCTGTTCAAAAAGTTGGACTGTCTATAGCTTTTTAGTTGGCTGGTGTTTTTAAGTGTGAGTCATCCTGTTGTTATTCAGAAACTAAAGCTAAATTAATTTAAAGGTCCGTTTTCTCTAACAAAGTAAGTTTATTTAATATTTTGCCTACACTGTAATTGTAGTGCTACGAACTTCTTTATGGTGACCTTTTTGTTTTATTACAATAGTAATACAGTGTATGACAACTGTTCTATATCCTTGTAATATAGTGTATGACAACTGTTCTATATCCTTAATCATCTGAGCAGAATTTTTATCTTCCTGTCAACACTCTCTCTCCCTTTTGGTTAGAATTGAGACTTAATTTATTCTGTGTATTTAAGAAATATTGTTAACCTTGATGTTACTTTCACTGTGATGATGTTGAGCCAATTGATTGCTCATTTTCTGAGCTTGTCTGCATGCTTATGTGTTCCACTACTGCAGACTTTGTACTGCCATAGCTGCTAATGTTGCTTTGTGATGGTGCCCTGGCCTGTTGTAACACAGATTGCTTACCACTTTTTTTCCTTTTATCCCAGTGCACAGAGAGGGATTTTGGAGCTCTCTAGCTCTAGCAAGTGATATATATACTTGTTGATGATAGATATACTACAGGGCTGCTGTTCTGGTTTGATTGAAATATTTTAATAAGGGTGCCATATCATTCTTCCGCACCTGTGACATACATTCCTTCCAGAGCTCGTTGTACCCTGTGCATAGAATTATCGTAGAGTGGGCAGCTGTACCCAGTGTTCAAGCAGTATGATAGGAACAGCTTCTGCTTTGGTCGCTTATGGATTGACCTTGAGATTTGGGGCACTGTGACTCACCTTGTTATTTCCAGTTAAGTTACTTGGTATTTGCTGGACAGTTATTGCAAACTAAAATCTTAATGCCCTATGGAAAAGAAAAAAACCAGTTTTACAATGGATCAAATTCCTAATTGCTATGTAAATCTTCTCAAGTAAAAAAAAAAGTGATCTATGCAGCATTTAGTAATTTGATCTGCCTCAAAATTTTTGTAATTTGATATGATATATTCTTCAGACTTTAAGTATCAGCTATAAATACGGAACTTGTGCTTTCTGAAATCAGCCAAACAGTTTCTATTATTAATGGACAAAAAGCTTTGTTAGAAAATTGTGGAATGAGATTTATGTTCTGTAGGAAGGTGGCAAAAAAGTTACTATATACTGTGTTCCTGATTCTAATAATTTAGAAAAAAGCACAAGTTGATTAATAAGTAATAATGTTTTGTATTTAAACTGAGATTATTAATGGTTTTATATCTAGGGGGATTTTGCCCAATTTGAGCTACCCAAGTATTCATTTTCTAAGATTTAGGAGAATGATGCCAAGCTTCATTCAGAGTCAGTGAAGAGAAACGGGCATTTCCAGAGGATGATAAAGGCGGATAGAAGATTTATTTAAAATGAAATGAATCACCATCTGGAAGTGCCAGATCTCCCTCCACTGGTCATAAAGACTAGACTCACATGCTTCAAACTTAGCTGTTAAAATTACCTAAGATTATTTCTACCCTTTAGTTTTTTCTGGATTTTCTCAGAGGAATTCTTGGAAGAACCTTGCAGACTTTCTAACCCTGAAGAAGCCATTGCCGCTGGAAACTTAACCTTTCGCTAATTTTTATGAGGGTTTTTTTTTTTTCCATATAAGCACAGGACTGCAGTGGACAGGATTCTGGGCACATCAGATGTTGGAGTTGCCTCGAATAAAACTGAGATGACAACACTATACATCAGTGTGACAGAAAGAACTTGCCTACTGTAGCTTCTGGTTTCTAAGGCTTATAGATTTGATTAATATACCAGCCTACCTTCAGCTCTGTCTGGAGAGGCTGTCATGCAATTCTTAAGATCTCACAGATTACTCAAGAAATATGTTCATTTCTACGTGGGGCTCTATCAGAATGAATCAGCATGATTTTTTTCTGTTTGTTTTCTTTTTTGCCACTCTTGTAAAACAGCTTGTACAAGAATCTGGATATTTGCTTACTACAGAGCCCTTTTACGGTTTTCTATGTGTTCTGTGTCTACTTTGATTTAGATGGAGCTACTTCTGAAATTGTGGTGTTTTCTTGATGAGAATAACAAGTCATCTGAGTAGCAGGTTTTTTTCAAATTGCCACTTATTTCTTCCTTTACTGCAAAGAAGTTTGTTAACACTTTTGAAGGATAACTAAATGTGTGTTGTTACAGACAGAGGGAATTGGAGCCACTGTATGTGGAAGAGTGGAGAAGGTCACACAGAGGTTGCCTTACAATTTTTTCTTTGAGGTTGTAGTCTGGAGTAAAATCTTCATTTGCTTTTCTAAGACAAGCCAGAGGCCTGAGCATCAGCAAAATAAAAAGGGCCAGCCTTCTAGGGTAACAGCTTGCCATCCCTTCTTCTAGTTGCTATAGTAGTTCCAGTGTTTCAGCACAGCTGGAATTTAAATCCTAAGAATAGCACCTGATTTGGGAGTTTTTAACACTTGTACACCAAAATGTTGTGGGTTTGGTTTTTCTTTTTTAAGAAAAAAAAAGCCCTTAGGAAATTGCGTAGAAAGACTGCATTAAAAATACAGAGTTAAATTGCAAGATTTGACACCTGAAAATTAGGGTTTTCAAATTTTCTGTTCAGCATCTCCTGAAGGACCTCTTCTTTCAAAATGAGCTAAGGAATACAGTAGTCAGCTCCATACCCTAAAAGATTCATATAGAGAATAGTGAACATATGTATTTTTATGAATTATTTTTTTAAGCAACAAACAGCATTTTAGGCCAACTTTTCCATATGACATGCTGCAATTTGCTATTTGTCTCAGTCTATTGCAGTGAAACAAGGCAGTTGAGTTAGTGAGTGACTGTGATAGCTCTAGCAAGCTAACTGATTTCCAATTAAAAGATTCTTTTTTTTTTTTTCCCCCTCTGGGAGCAAAATGAAATGTTACTGCATGACTTCATTAGCAGGCATTTACAGTGTTGGCAGCTGATTATATAACCTCAAGATTTTCTTGTACAAAATGCATTGGTTTTCCAGTCAGAAAAATTCCTTTCTTCTTCCTTATTTTTCACTTGAGTGGGTTCATAGTCACAGGACTTTGATCTTTCTCAAAGATGCAGATTTTCCATGTAATCCGGATGAACAAAATTATATCAATTAACTAGAATAGATTTTAAAATGTCAATAATATTCTAATTTTTTCCACAGTGAGCATGTTCAATTCTTAGAAGAATCTTTCTTCTCTGAAATGAACTAGTAGATATTAATTTTACATACAGACTTTGTACTTATAACTGTCACAGTTGATTCTTAAGCAGTTTATTTTCAGGTTCTTTTCTGTGCTGTCTTTCCTCCCTGTCAACAGATAATTTCTTTGTGTGTACACAACATTGCTGATTGATTGTGTTTTGCAATGTATTGCATTGTTTCTTGATAAGATTAGAGAATTAGTTCTTATAAACAAATCCTTGCGGTATGAAAGATTGTATGATGCAAATAGCTTTTGAGGTCTTGTTACATGAATCATAAAGAGGAAAAGGCTCTCCCTAACACATCTTAGAGAGAGGTCTAAGGACCTAGTTCTGAGGAATCAGAATTACCTGCTGCTCTTGCAGTATAATGTGATTTTGTTTTTCAGTATTTTACCATTGATGTGCATGTACCAAATAAACAGTATTTTCCTTGCTATTGCACCCTGGAAGTGATGCTACCTAGAAATTGTCTTTCCAGAGCTAACATTTTTAAATGTTATCTTTCCATTGGACTGAATCAACTCTCTTATTCTAGTAATATTGTTACTAGAACAACTCTATTATTCTAGTAACATCTAGTAGTTACTGAGACTTTTGTGCCAAAAGAGGCTCTTACCCTCCCTTTTAGCTTCCTGTGTAGGTTGATAAATACTTCCTCTTCTTACATGTCTAAACTTTTCCTGGGATAATTTTAAATTCATTTTCTCAGTTGGAAATTATGATATATTTGAGAAACTAAAGTATTTATTCTGTATTAATTGCCTAACACAGCTTTTGTAGATCTCAGTCACATAGATTCACTGTATCATCTAATATTGTTTCTAAACTAATGCTTTTTTCATTTTTCACAAGCATATAGAGTCACTGCTTTTGTTAAATGCTGTAGACACTTTTTTTTGATAACTACTGCAGGTTCTTTAACTCAAATCATTCAAAGTATACCCTTCATAAGGATATTACCTTCTTGTAATAACTGCCTAGCAAGTAACTTGAAGTGAATTCCCGTATGTCTGTTGTCTACCTGCAACTTGCACCTGAAAGCAGTGTTTTAATGAATTTGAAACCTGAAGTTCTAAGTTAGACCAGTCTTTGTGAAGAAGATAGCAAAACAAAGGAAATGCAATTGAACAACAGCTCCTGCTTCAATTGATGGAACTGGTTGGCTCTTGTTCAAATGCATCTCCTTCTTGTATACAAGCTATTGTAAGCAGAATTCACAAATGTAGATCAATGTTTGGAATGGATTTTGGTTTTGTTGAGTTCTGAGCAACTCGGGCAAGTAAGGCAGTGCCAAATGCACTCTTTGTAAATACAATGTCAACAGAAGTCTACTGTGGAGGAAAAGCCTCCAAATGAAAATAATTAATTATTGTAAATCAAACAATGTTATCCTAATTAGTACTACTCAAATATTTGTTTATATTTTTTCATTATGTAATAGATATAGTTGATCACCACTAGAATATGTTAATAACCCACAGTTGTCCTTTATTGGACTCCTTGGTAGAAGAGAGATATAGAGCTACTAGAGATAGTCCAGCAAAGGGCCACGAAGATGATGAAGGCACTGGAGCTTCTCTCCTGTGAGGAGAGGCTGAGAGAGCTGGGACTGTTTAGCCTGGAGCAGAGAATGCTCAGGGGGATCTTATCACGGTATATAAACACTTGAAGGCACGGTGCGTAGAGGACAGAGACAGGCTTTTTTCAATGGTGCCCAGTGACAGGACAAGGGGCAACGGGCACAAACAGAAACACTGGAGGTTTCCTCTGAATGTCAAGAAATGCTTTTTTCCCCTGTGAGGGTAACTGAGCACTGGCACATGTTGCCCAGGGAGATTGTGGAGTCTCCATGCACAGAGATATTCAGAAGCCATCTAGACATGGCCCTGGGCAACTGGCTCTGCTGGAGCAGGGGATTGGACAAGATGACTTCCAGGGGTGCCTTCCAACCTCAACTGTTCTATGATTCACAGTGGGACTAAAACAATAAAGACAGTTTCCTAGAACGTTTTAGTTAAACTGAAGGTCTCCTTTTGTGTTAAGGTACTAAAAATGTAGGTGTAACTGATGTGGTATGGCTATGATCTGTAGCTGAAATGACCATGTCTCCCCTTTCCCCATCCATGTTCTTTTTGTGAAACCTACCCTTTTAGGATTGACCAAGGACTGAGGAAGTGCAAAAACCTGGTAGATTCTGAACCAACGCTATTTTTCACCAACTCCTGAATGCATATCTGATACAGACTTGTTTGGAATAGTACAGGCTGAAATCCAATATTCTTTTAGGTGTAGTAGGATAATACTATAGGAATAGTCTGTGTTACATTCAAACTATGCAGAATATCATAATGGGTTTGGGAAAATCTGTGTACTACTTGTAAGGATTCAAGAGGGCAAAGAAAAGCAAGCCTATTTGTGAACCTGACTCTTAGTACAAAAATCCTCCTCTAGTGCTCAAGTTAGAAAGCTAGTCTGTTAGTTGTTCAGAAGCAGTCATACCTATCCATATATGGCTTGGGACTAGAGAAGCACCGTACGTGGACATAACTGTTCGTTTGGAAATTGGCACATCCATGATACACCGATGCACATACAACAGATAAACTACAGGTACAATTGTAGGGGTGTCGGATGAATATCCCAGAGGTGGCAAACCGTGCACCCTGTTATGATTCCTTTCATCCTTGCCTTCTTATCTTTGTTCTCACTGATGATAACTTACATGAAAATTGAAACATTTTCCATGAAATACCAAGCAATCTTTCTGCTGCCATCGTGATTTATGCACAGCTAGTAATATCACAGCTATGTGGCATCTCTCATTTACTTATACATTCTTGCCATCTTCTTACTCTTAACATTCTTCCCCACAGTCTGAGAAGCCTCAAGACTTTTGCCCAATTAATTCCTTTGCCGTACTAATTCATATTGTGCTGTGCCATTCTCCAGTATCAATGCCCTAACTCAGAAGCAGTTCCCAATTGCCCTACAAAACTTCAGAACAGGATATAGTATTCTCATTTACTGTCACACCAGCAGTTTTCTTGTCTAAGAACTTTGATAAAGATGTCTCTTTTAAATGTGCTTAACACTGAGATAAAACTGTTTTCTCCCCTTCTTAACCCTCTTTTTAATCTCTCTTTTTTTATTTATGCATTCTTCCCATGTAAGAATACTAACTGCAAACTTGGGAAGGAATATAGTCTTAGTCTTGCAATTATTGACCTGGTAGTGTTCACTACCATACAGTGATGCTGTAAGAAATCTAAGGAATATTTCAGCATGCTAAAGGTTTAGCACTATATTTTAATTCTTCTGCACGTGAAATCAGCTAAATGTGGCCCAATACACATGGTTTTGGGTGATGCCAACAATGCACAAGATATTTGAAGATTCATAGTAGTGTCTGGTGTTGTGAACATGTTACTTATACGTCACCTCTTGAGAAATGAGAACTCAGTGCTGCTTGCTTCTCATTGGGAAAAAAACTTGCCTAAAATAAGAGAAGGGCTGGAAAAAATAAGTTTGGTTTTGTTTTGTTGTGGGTTTTTTTTTTAAATTGTCCTCGTAGCATAATATAAAGGTTTAAATACAAATTAGAGTTTTGTTACTAATTATTCAGTAATCTAGTTATAGTTGAATGTCAAAAAACAGCACATTCCTTCACTTCTTAAAATATTGTTTGATATAGGGATTGTCAATATTTTTACTAAGTTTAATCAAATTGTTGGAAGTAATGTAGCATGGACAGTTGTGAGGTGGCTTGTATAAAAACCTTTGTAATGTTTATCTGAACAAACTTTTTTACTTCTGAAGTATACACAAAAATGGTTTGCAAAAGTTTTAAAGCTTTCTAAATAATTATTTTACTATTCTTTCAAAGTGGACAAAATAAGGGAGTATATCTGGGTTATTTTACTTTGTTCATCCTTATCTTTGCAATTAATGTTTTTTTTTATTTTGTGAGACTCTGAAGTAGTTTTCCTTTGCTGCAGACAGAATTCCCACAGCTCAGCAGTGTGGGTGCTATCAAAAACATTTACAAGAGTCTTCTCTTTTCTGAATTCTATTTTCGAATTCCCAGCAGTTGTTATGCTGTCAGTGTAAAGATGTTTCTGTTGCAATTCTCATAGTATGTAAAAGAGTTAATTGCAATTCCGCCACTGCTGGATGGTAGACAATATGGTGTCTTATATTCTGAGTTATCCTCTTGATTTTTTCTTTTTCTTTTTTGAAGCCCCTATATGGTAAGTATGTGCACTATGAGTAAGTATGGCAGAGTCAACTCTGCAGTTAGTGAGATAGGTCATAGGAGACTGTGGCTCATTGTCTCTAATTAAATTAGTGTTATAACAACACATGGTGTTTGGTTACTATTTCATTGATGCATTTTCTCAGTATAAAAGCAGGACAGAAAGGAGTCATTGCAGCCATGTTGCTGTGATTGCCAATTTTCTTTGTCATCTTCTTTGCTTGCACCAGGCTACCTCAGGTCAGTTTTGCAGTGCTGCTATAGCAAGTGTTCTGAAGCTGGGCTGGGCTCAACTGCAGTTTCTGTGTTGCTAAGTGTCTGCCTGTGGAAAGCCGATTTCTTGGAGCAGGCTTGTGGTAGAGAAGTGTTTCATACCTGTTTTCTTCTATATAGTCTAGTGAGGAAGTCTTACATTTTAGAACATTGTTGGATGCAGTAGACACTATTCTATATTTTGCAGTCTCCATCAGTATCTTCCTACACAGCCTCAGGAGAAATTAAAGCTATTATTCTGTGGGTGTAGTAAAGCTGAAAACACCTTCTGCTCCAACCACCTGAGTGAATTATTTGGGCAGTGTGTCACTTTTAGCTTCAGTGAGTAGGATCCACATACCATTTTAATAACATGAGAAGTACCCAAAGAAAGAGGCAAGACTGCTGAAGAGCTAAAAATATGATCCATATGTTGCACTTGTACATATAGCAGGTGTTAGGATGTTTTAACACTATTGAAATAGCTGTTTTTCCTTTGGATGCTCCCTCAGGGTTTCTTGCATTCCCCTCCATTTGTATAAGAAGCCTATCACAATGCACATGCTTTTGCCTTTTTTGTTGCACATCGTGCTCATTGGAAGTTCTAGAAGAAATATCTTTCTTTAAACAAATCCTTCAATTGCTTCATTGTCAACAGTGCCATTTTTTTACACGCTGTTAACAACTTCATTTCAGTAGAGTGAAATGTGATATTGGCTAGCTGTATTCACATCACTGTAGGCCTTCATCTAGTAAAAGGTTGGATTTAAGCAGTGGAACCTCTACATTTGACTGTCCCGAACATCTTTGTAAAATGCTGCTGGTTGCTTATCTTCGGCAGGAGTTAATCTGCCTAAGTCAACCTGTTTTCAAATTTAGACATCTAAAAACCTCTTTAAGTCCCAATCCACTCTTACTGGGTGACTAATGTGCAAGTGCCAAATTAATTAAACTGCCTCTCTGTCTACTACTGAATAGGTAGTGCCTCAAAAGAGGGAGGTGCCCTTAACAGCTTTGGGTGAGAACGTAGGAATGGCAACACTATGTTGGATCATTGACTAGTTGCTTTAGCAGTAGCTGTTTTGTGATACCTGGAGAAAAAGAGTAAAACCAGGCTAAGTGTATGTGATGTGTCCCTGAGAATTCCCCAGCTGTTTTCAGCTCAGGGGCGTTTCCTGAGCAGGGTGTGATTCCTGTCTATTCAGCCATCCTAAATAAGTCTCTCATCCAAGCTTTTATCCTCTTTCCCATTGAGCCTATGTAAGATTTCTCATCCACAGTGTTCTCTGACAAGGTAGCCCACTGCCTGTTTTGTGAAGAACTATTTTGTTTGTTCTGAATCTGATTTCCACCGGTTTCACTTGATTCCTTCTAGTTCTTCTATTGGAAAAGACATCGAACCATCAGTTCCTAGGTATTCTTCTCATGGCACTCAATCATCTCTTTTCCAGGTTGGAGATTTCTGACTTATTCAGATGCTACTCAAATGGAAGCTGTTCCATATTCTTGATTACGCTTTTTGCCCATCTCTGAAGCTTTTACAGCTCTAGTATATCTTGAGATGAGGGTAAGAGAATTGCGTGCAGCAGCAGGCAAAGCATAGATTTCTGCATGGGTATAGGGTTGACTTCTGTTTTATTCTCTCTTGCCTAACAATTTCTAAGCTTTGATTACTTTTTTCCTATTGCTGAGCACTGGGATGACTTTTTCATTAAACTCTCATATGCTAATTTTATAGCTGCTATTTCATAAACCAACCACTCCCTTTTACAGTTTATCACATTTTGCCCATGTCCTTACTACCTTGAATAGCTTTGTCTCAATGGACTTTCTAGCCACACTGCTCTCACCCTTGTCCAGATCTTCTCTGGATATGTTAAATAGCCCAAACTGAGATGCTCCACTGGAATCATCACTCCCTGTGAAAACTGGCTGTTCTCTTTTCTTGTTCACTGTTTTATGTCTTCAGTCACTTATCCAAGCAAAGGTATCTCCTCTTTTCTCTCTTGCCTGGTTTGTCTTCAAGGCCTTTGAAGACCTTTGTCAAAAGCTTTTTGTGAATCCACTTTGTGGAGAAGTAATGGTTAGAGCCTAGCATAACATCCTCTTCACCAGTAGGCTGCAGCTATTACTTTTATATGTACAAAAACAATTTTATGTTTGTGTGCGTATGTGTACAAAAATCCAATTACTAATTACCTTTTGCTTAGACATATGTAGCATTCTTAGCTACTGACAAAATAAGAGCCTGGCCTTCCAAGGTTATAAGGTACCAGCTATACAAGTAGGCAACAAATGTACATAAAGCCCATTTGAAATAAAAATTACTGAATATTAGGACACATTATGAAATGTCCATCTGCATTTTCAGAAGCTGTCATACCTGGCATTTAAGGATCTAGCTTGCCAGAGTTAGATTTCAACCCAGAAGGGGTAGGTCTCAAGCCTACAGAATTTATGGGGATAATTAAATTGACATAATCGTGGTCTGTTAGTTTAGCGGTGTTTGTTTGTTGGAGATGAAGGGAGAGCCAAAGGATAAATGAGCACAGTCAAATGTAGACTACTAAAAATAAAATGAAGAGATGATTTTGTAGAGGCATTTGTTCCAGAGGAGATAGCTGGTGGAGGGCAGAGCTCAGCTAATGATGAAAGCTACTGTGACAAATGACTGCAGTATTAACACAAGCTTGGTTAGCCAAGTCATTCTTCTTTTATTTAGTAAATTGTTAGTGTTTCATTACTTTTGTAGGTTTTATCAGTAAAAGGATGTGGAAAACCAAAGAAAAATGGTCAGTGAGCTGGTTTTATTTTCTGGCCTTTGTACAAAATAATTTAATAAATATGTTGGTGGGAATTAACGTTACTTTTTAGCAAAATTATGCTGTAATCTTAATGGAAAGCAGGATTTGTAATCATAATGGAAAATAGGATTGTTTTAGAAGATATGAAGGGTATCTAGTTCAAACCCTCATAAAATGGACCAGATATGAAAGGTATCTAGTACAAACCTTCATAAAATGAACCATTTCAAATTTCAACATTAGGCTTCTCACATAACAAGTATGCTTTTGCAGTTATGCTGCAGAATAGAAGATAATTGTTGTAGTTTACTATTGGTTGGAACATTTGGATGTCAGTGTCTACTGACATTTATGTCACATTATAAATGGCTTCTGAAGAAGCTAATTATAATAACTAAGATTATGTTACTCCAGTTCTGTTAGACTAAGCCTTGCTGTACAACTATTTAGTTATGGCTGGTATGCGCTGAGGTGGGAAACTTGTCTTGATGGTACTGTATGAAGTATGTTTTAAAAATAAGCCCCTTAAAGGTGTCAAAGTTTTGATCGTGGTTTTCCTGCAAAAAGACATCACAAGAAGCTTTGCCTCCCTGAATGAAATGTATTCTGGTAGTTAAAGTGCTAGTTCAAGAGCTAACTGACTTTTATTCCAGTTTTATTTTCGGCTTGCTTTTGATATCACTTGCTAAAATCATCAAAGGACACGAACAATAGGCTTATGCATTCACTGGGAAACATTAAACCAATTTAAGCCAAAATTTGCAAATGTGACTCATACTTTTCTTTGCTTGACTGGAGATGCTGGGAAAAAAAAATCTGGTTTTAGTTATGCTGCTCCCTTTATATTCCAAAAGGCAGGCCTGCTCAAGAGTGACTGTTGTTAACACAGACTGTACATTACTGCAGATTTCTGTGGTGCTTTGTATAGTACTGTTCTTACAATTCAGTTTTCTTGCTTTCTGCCACAATGAAAACAATAATTTTGGTATTCAGGACCACCTATGACAACTCATTTTGAAATATTGGGACTAATAAGGTTACTGTAGCTGTAGTAGTTCACTGTTAATTTTTTTTTATTCTGATATGGGGTTGCACATGAAAATTGTAGAATTATTTTGTTTCTACAGCACAACTTAGACTACTTTTGAATATAGGTCTTTTTATCGATGATGCAGCAACTCGTTAGGAGTAGTATGCTACAATCTGTCCTTTTTCTTTGTGTCTTAAATTATTTTTGTGCATCTAAGCAGAAATTTGGGGAAGACACATTACACTGATTATTAAACTCTGACTGTCAAGACATGAATTAGGTTTGATGCCGGTTCAGCCAAAAATGTAACTTGTTGGCAACAAATGCTTATATTGTTGTTTATTTTAACTGGGAGTGAAGACCCTGTGCCTTGTTACAACCAAGAAAATTACTTTGTTCTTGCCAGGTTACTCCCAAAAAAATGTGCACTATACAAACAGGAAAAAATATCACATCCTTAGGTCCTCTAAACAGTAGGGTAGCTCATTACTTCAGTTTTCATTACTTATTTCTAAAGATACTAAGAATTGTATTAACAATGCAATGCAACAAGTGCATTGCATATATAGTTGATTTGGTAAGCTCACAGGGGCTGCGTAATCATGTATCACTGTCTGACTCTGTGGTGTACTCAAAGAAACACGAAAGGTTCAGTGGTACTTGCTTTGCTAACAGTAATATGTGAGACTTCAGTACTGTGCATAAAATTGTATATTTTGCTCAGTTTTTCTTTTATTTCTTTAACTATATTCCCTTAAACTATGAATGGTAGCTGACCTTTTCATTTTACAGGATTCACTTTAGTTGCATGGCAAATGCTTAAAAAACAATATTTAGGTAGATTTCATTGAACAGATGAATTACGGCAGGCTCAGTTATCACTGATTGACATTATGTGACATTTTCTCAGGGAATTTACATAGAACTTTTTCAGAAGAATCACGTAATGAGCCTCTTAATCATATTTCATGCAGCTGGTATTGATGGATATGTTTTTCAGTGTGTGAGAGACTCTAGAGGACATGGCTGATGATTGATTTAGGATAGGCTTAAACTGGGAGGAAAACAAAGCAAAAATATAACATGCTAGTTATGAGAAGAACAAGCCACATTTTTACATGCAGTAAGGAAACATTCACATATTAAATTCGTTATTTGGAAAAGTATATGTTACATATCTAGAACATAGTTGATATTTGAGGGGGACATTGTCATCTCTCAAAGCAATATTTTGACTCCTGTTAATAGATCCTGAATATTTTTTTTTGTTCTGATAGGTGAACACAGCAAAGAAGAAATAACATTGCTTATGTAATGAAGGATTAGAACATGGAAGTTAAGAGCACCTAAAGGTTAATTCAGGAGTAGTACAACAAAGGGGATTAAATAGATTATGATTTATTTATTTAATATTACTGTTACATGAACAGTGAGGTGCTATTTTTAGTACAAACTGCAAAGGAGAATGTTTTGGCCTGAAAGAGTTTATAGTCCAAATAGATAAGACAGTCTCAGGACTGGATACTTGCAAGTTTGAGGGACCTATATACAGATAGGCTTAGGTCCCAAATCAGCAAGAATGCACGACTGAGCTGTTGCATTGATGTCAGTAAGATTTCTCACAGGCTTAAAATTACACATGTGATAAAAAAAAATCTGGAGGTATCACATCATAACTGAGTTCCCTGAGTAGTGTAGGAAATTGATCCAAGATCTCTGAAGTGTTAGTTTACTTTCTTCATAGCTTTTCTGATGCATGAGATGAGAAGTACAATCAATTTCCTGTGAAGAAAAAGATGTGAAACAGGTGAATACAGAAGTAAGTGCATATACTGTGGGAAGTTAATTTGAATAAAACACTGCACTTAATGAAGATGCCTATTTTAAAATAATTTTAAAAAGAACTCAACCAATATCATTGTGGAATTGTGGAGGCAGAAGTTTGAGATGACAATTCTGCTCTTCTAAAACATTAAAACAATGCTAGATAGTATTATTTACCTTAAAAATTCAGTGCAAGAAGATAGATAGCTAGGGAAAGCCTTGGTGATTACATTGATCAGTTCTTTACCAATTAGTTTGCTAGACAGACAGAATAGATGTTCACTCACTTTCAAAATTGTTGTGGTTTTTTTTTCAGCTATGAATATATATTAAGTTATTTATTTTCTTCAGACGTGTTTCTGAATGGGGTGGGAAAAAGTTAGTTAAATTGTTAACGTGACTACAAAACAAGTTGTTCAGTGCATTTTAACTTTTTCCCATAGAGCTCAGCCTCAGTAATAAGAGGCTGGGTGGGATGGCATACTTGAGGTTTAATTTATGGTAAGACTGGTTAAAAATTTTTCCCATAACACTTGACCAGAGTGCTTACAATATAGTTGATAAGTAGAAAAGTAGGAATGAGTTTTTCATACAGAGCTCTATTGTGCTGGTTTTGGCTGGGATAGAGTTAATTTTCTTTATAGTAGCTAGTATGGGGCTATGTTTTGCATTTGTGCTGGAAACGGTGTTGATAACACTGATGTTTTAGTTGTTGCTGCACTAGTCAAGGACTTTTCAGCTTCCCATGCTCTGCCAGGTGCACAAGGAGTTGGGAGGGGACACAGCCAAGAGAGTTGATTCAAACTGACCAAAGGGCTATTCCATACCATATGATGGCATGCTCAGTATATAAATCTGGGGGAAGAAGAAGGAAGGGGGGGACACGTTCAGAGTGATGGTGTTTGTCTTCCCAAGTAACCATTACATGTGATGGAGCCCTGCTTTCCTGGAGATGGCTGAACACCTGCCTGCCGATAGTAAGGAGTGAATGAATTTCTTGCTTTGCTTTGCTTGCGTGCACGGCTTTTGCTTTCCCTATTAAACTGTCTTGATCTCAACCCACGAGTTTTCTCACTTTTACTCTTCTGATTCTGTCCCCCATCCCACTAAGGGGGGAGTGAGCGAGCAGCTGTCTGGTGCTTAGTTGCTGGCTGGGGTTAAACCACAACGTCTATACTGACTTAGAGATGAGAAAGCTCATGCGCATTGAGCTTAACTTGCTGTTAGTTCATCTTGACTTCCTGGGTGTTCATCTTTTTGACTGTGGTGCAATGAAAGGAACTACAAGAATGCTAGTTCACTCTGTGCCAACTTTCCACTCTCCCTATCTGGTGGTGATTGTGAGGAAGTACAGCAAATGCTTATGCACTTTACAGGAGAGAATGTGTCAGATTTCTGGACAGCCACACAAGAGCAACAGCTGAAAGTAAAGGCAGGCTCTTGTACATCAGTTGCAAAAGCTTTCAACTGTGAGTTGTCAAAGATGAAAGGTGATGGTAAGTGAGTGGGAGATGGACTGAGTTGAGATATTTGCATTGTGTTGTGCAAAACAAGCTTCGCCTTGCTGACACCCTATGAACATCATGTGAATTAAGCTTTTAATGGAGGCAATTCTAAAGTATCCCAGGACTTTATTATTGTGCTTTTTATCTGCTGCTAAGTCTGTGGTCTAACAAGAATTTGTGTAGTTCAGAGCTATGCATTGATGGGGATGCATATCCAAATGTTCGTTTTGTATTGTAGTGGACTTGGAACTAGGGCTGCTGGTAGTTATCAAAACAATGTTTGAGAAAATGGAGGAAATTTGGAAATGTTGCTCTTTGGGTTGCTGTAGATCACTGTAGTAAGCTCAGCTTACTTTCTGATTTTTGAAAGCTTAGATTTATTTTGAAAGTTGCATTTAGAGTTGAATCAAACAAAAATGGATAACGATGAATGTCTCTCCATATTCTTGCTGAGGGAACTTTGAGATGTTTTAGAGGTAAATGCGATGCACTGGAACCATGTACTTTATTCTTAGAAGAGCCAGGGTATTTCTTGAAGGCAGTAATTTAAATGGTCATTTGCTCACCTCCCATTTGGAACATATCAGAAAAGTCGGTTAGGGACTGATGCAGCTGAAATAAGGGATGAACATAGAAGGTCAAGATAGGCAAACTGAAGGCATTTTGTGTGGATTCAGCCTGTCATAATTGGTGATCTGTAACTTTTTTTTTTAAAGACCCATTCATCTAAGGCTTTTAAACTAGAAATGACTCTATGTGAATTCAGAGAAGTGAAAGAAAATTCTGGTTCTTATATATAGTAATCTGTCACAGGAAACAAGGTGCAAATATTTCTCAGTTTACTATTGCTATCATTGTTTGTAGCTTTCATTCCAGAAATACTTATCTTCAGAAGTTCTTCTGTTGTCCTAAAATGAATATGCTAAAAGGACACAGTTCACTCTTACCTCTTCAGCTTTCATTCTTCAGTTCAGTTCACTCAACCCATTACTCTTAGTATTAAAGTTTTCATCTATTTTAGCCATCTCAGCTAAGCTAAGTGTTTAGGCTTCCTCTACAGTTACAGCGTAGAAAAGATATTTCATCCCACTAAGTTCTGTAAATTGGTGTCTAAACATGCCTATTTCTATCTATTTATTACCCAGAAAACACTTTCACTCACTTTTGTTTTACAGCTACCTAACTTCAGATACTGTTATTACAGGCCCTGATGATAATTTCCTCTCCTTTTCTCTCAAGTTTCCAGGTATTTTACCAATTTCCCTTCTATCCAGTATTTACCCAATGTATTGTATTATTGCTTCTTTAATGACTCTATTAATTTCCTTTAAACTTCTCTTAAATGTTAAACAGGTTTTATGCAGATTTATATTAGAATCCAGTGGTTACCTCAGTGTTCAATTTTTTTTTAACTCCCAGCAGAAAGCTTATAAAAGCTCAATAATAAGAATTCCAGTTTGTTTCCCCAGGTATAGCAGTAAATTACTTATAATTTTGGTCACTATATATTTTTTTTAACAGCATTTGTTCTTTTTCTATTCATTTACCTGTCTCCTGAGGCTGCATATGTTTTATGATTCTGTTTCTTGCCTTTAAAAGGCCACGAAGTTGTGTGGAATTCACTAAAAGAGTTTACTTGTGTAAAATATCGTACAACTTGGTTAAGTTGTTTTGTGATGATTTACTGCTTGCTATGCCTGACATGGCTGGAAGATTGATGTGTACAAATGAGGACAAGCTCATTACTCTCATGGATATGGATCATCTGACTACATAAGAAAATGACTTAAAGGCAAGGAGCAATTTTGTACCTCACCATTGCAAAAGTGAGCAATTTGTATTTTGGGGATTTTGAATATCATCTTGTGTTTCTGTGACCCTGGTGTCTGTTCTTAAAGCTATGTGTCATGAAGGAGTCTGTACATGTTGCTGCAGTGCTGCCTAAGTGATTAAATCAATGTATATAGACATTTTTTTGGTCTCATTTATACTTATTTTAACAGTAATACATTATTCTGATTTGGTGGTGTTTTACACCCATCTCACATTTTGCTTTTGAAAGCTAAGCAGGAGCAAAAGCTGAGCATGGATAGTTAAACCCAATGACTGTGTTAAGCATCTTTTACTTAGGCTATTCTGCCTGGTTACATCAGATCTGATCACATCTGAGCCTAGTCACCCTATTGTTGTATGCCATTCAGTTCTGAGCTCTTGTCATCTCTTGTGTTCTATGTCTGCAGGAGAAACCATTTTAGAAAGGTGCCTTTGGCTGCTGAGGGCAAAGTAGCGAAACTGCATGCAAGTGTGCAGTGTATTAAACGCCCACCAACTTGCCATGTTACTTTGAAGTCAAATTTTCGAGAGTCTGAGAGTTGTTTTATGGCTTGATTATTTTTATCTAAGGACTGTGTGCTTTGTCTTTTTCCTTTGGTAATAGTTTTCTAGTTCTGTTTCTGTTTCAGGCCAAGATTAGAAGAAGAATGGAGGGTTGATTCCTCCCATCCTCCTCTTTTTACAGCTAATAAAGTGTCTGCCCACCCCAAAAACATGAGGCCATCCTAATTTGTGGCTTCTTAAACAAGTGTGAACTCAGGTAGAGCTCAAATGGAATATATCCATTTGTGACAGGATGTTGATCCCTGAATTTTGGAACAGTTGGCACAGAATGGCAAGTGGATTGTGTTTACTTAATCACTTTTTGGGGAATTGGTTTACTTAATTAAAATCTTGACTAAAACAGCAGAATTTTAAAAAATCACTGTATTTCCCACAATATTGGCTCATTGACTGATTGGATGGCAGAATGAGACCTGGATATTTAAAGGAACTGGAAGAAAAGATGGGTCCTCTCACCAATGGATTTCTTTATAAAAGGGATCTTTGTTTAACACATTGGCAACTTGTACTGTCCATTCTCATGAAGGTCTTGGAGGAGAAATGAGGCATTTTCAAAGAAGATTTTATTTTGTCCAAGCAGAAGTATTTTAAAATAAACTATGAAATATTAGCATTGTTGAAGGAAATTAATAACTAAAAATAATTATCATTTCATGCTTAGCCAAATTTGGTAACTTTTCTGGTAAGTTTGACTTTGAATTGTGCACTTGTCCAAATATTTTATTTCATTGTTTTTCTTGTCTGTCACTTGTACATCCACCTGAGATGTTTATCTTATTGCCTTGTTTTTAATGTACCCCAGGGAAAAATAAAGTAGCCTACTAGCCTGGCATTAAAAGCATGACTGATGGATCTATTTAAGCTCACAAAACCTCAGAGTGTTTTCAGAGATGCATCTGAAATTGGAGTCTGACAGCCCAACTGTAACTCACTCTCCAGGTATTGGTGAAGTCTCAAGCCAGAATTTAATGATCCATGTGTTTCTACAGTGAAAACTATAGTATTCAAGTACAGCAATGCAAATTAAAGACCTGAGTTTGAGCTCAATTTCTGCCTGTGATTGAACAGATTTTTTTTCATTCTGGATTAAAACTTTAAACTATCAGGCTGAGAAGGAAATTTGCCTGCTGGTGAAGGCAGTGTGGATCACTGAGCAGTATTAAGTTCATCTGTGTGGGAGACTACTTTCCTGGAGGCTAATCCACTTCAGCTGAATGTGAACTGTCTGAGGACTGTTGCATACCTTATCTTTTGATTACATTCTTTGGCCTTGCCCCCTGAAAAACAAATGTAGTTCATATTCAGTATCAAAAACTTCCACAGAATACTCAGAGGATAGTATGAGAGAAAATGAACTCCATATAGCAGATGGCACGCAAAGCCATAGTCCTGTGGTTTCCTGGCAGCTACAGTTCTGATAGCCCATTGCACTATTTAGACTATGCCTGTACTAGTAAATAAGATGCAAAAGGGCTTGTTTTCTGGCCCTAAAAGCAACTGACACAGCATGGCTTGTGTCCATATGGCTAAACCTTCTCCCCTCTGCAAACAGGTTGGCTTTATCTGTGCTGTCTATTTGGAACAGTGGTGGCTTGAGTTATCCTCTAAACCATAGTCTGGGCATTGCCTGGGAGAGTGCTAGTTGCAGGGGGTCAAGGCTGTGCACATTAAACTCTGTGGATGATTATAGAGAGTAACTGAGTTAGCAGCCTGATCCTGCTGAGTTTACTAAGGTAGGTGTAGTAATAAACCCTGTGTAAGGACCATGTTGGAATCCCTGTGATACAATAGAATGATGTCCTAAAGGTAAATTTAGTAAGTCTACAAAGAAAAACTCTCCCAGTTCTTCGTAGAAGTGACTCATGGTCTACAGATGAGATTCACTGAGTTTCTTTGTATCTGTAAGCTTAGAATCATAGAATCATTAAGGTTGGAAAAGACCTCTAGGATCATCTAGTGCAACTGTCAACCCAACACCTCCATGCCTACTAAACCATGTCCTGAAGTGCCATGTCTACATGGTTTTTTTAGCTCCTCTAGGGATGGTGACTCTACTACTTCCCTGGGCAGCCTGTTCCAATGCTTGACAACCCTTTCAGTAAAGACATTTTTCCTAATATCCAATCTAAACCTCTCCTGACGCAACTTGAGGCCATTTCCTCTCATCCTAAGCTTAACCCATTGTGTGGGACATCCAGCCCTTGATCAGAATAGAAACTTTATTAGTAGCCACACTTTTTTGATGGTTCCTATGTACAGGTAGGCAGTGTACAGATAGTTGCTGTAGCACAGTTAGAGAATGCAGAGCATGCAGAATCTTGTATCACTGAGTATTTCCAGCCTTTCTGCAGGCACTCTGTGACAGAACTGAGTGCACAGAATGTGGGCAAATCTACCCCTGTACAAGCTATGTAGACAGGTGTTGCTTTGAGACTTTACTCTCTTTATTCAGGAATTTATGTGGGAAAGGGAATATTATCCAAAAAGTTTATTTAGTAGTGAATTTCTGAGAAGAGAAGCTTGTCTTTTCCACACACAAACTGAAGGTCTGCCTTTGCAAGGAGCAGGTGGCTGTTGGGTACCTTGCAGCTCTTGGCAAGCCCTGAAGCCTCACAATAGCTATTAAAGCTAATTTTATACAGTGACAATGAAATGACAATGAAATGTCCACCTCTGATTACATTTTTAATTGAATTAGAAAAGTGTCTGAACTTGTTAGAAAAATTTTTTTCTATCTAGGTATATTTCATGGCTGTGTCTTACTACATTTGTTTGATAAACCTTTTAAACTTTTTGACACTTCTTTTCTGTTGCCAGTTTGGAAGAAGCCCTGATATCACTTTATTGAAATAGAAATTGCAAAAATACAAGGAGTGACCATGTGATAAATGTCACTCTTGCTTATACTGGATGATTTCCAGGCAACAGACTTATGTCAAATTATGATGATTTAATGATGAAAATGCTAACACTTTCAGAAGAAATTACTTTCAGGAAACACTCAGCTCTTGAAAGAAGCCACCTGGGTCTAGGTGAATGCTATGTGCTAAACTGTTAGAGGGGGTAGGACTTATTTCGTAAGAAGTGCTCCTTTACTGGAGTTCTCCAAGGTGATGTTTGGTAGCCTCTGTAGAGACGTTAACAATTTGGCACAAAACCTACTGGGGATAAGTTTAGACTCTCTTTAGCAATGACAGATGGTAGAACTGTTCAGTTTATTTGTTCGCAGTTTACTGTCTGAAGACTGTGAGTGGTATATTTTGTTAAAAAATGTGTGGGAGAGTGACAAAGATAAAGGTTGCTTTTCTGGAAAAGTATTGGACTGGAGAATGTGACTGATAAGAGGAGGGAAGGAGTGGTAAGTAGGGATACTGCAGCGGGAGTGCAATCTGGGAGGGAAGAGTGAGGGACAAAGACAGGAGTCTAAGTTTAACAGGGGTGGGAAGAAAAAGATTCCTACAGGGACCCAAAGTCTGAGTAGGGTTGCTTCAGTCTAGGCTCTGAAGACTGATGGTCTGGAAAGCAAGACTGGATGAAAGGGACAGTTGCTCTCTTCAGTGTTATTTTCTGGGAAGTTCCATAGCACCTTGCCATTCTCCAGTTTAGGTTTTATTATCTGAGAAACTGGAGCAATAACAAGTAAGGAGAGGTTGTAAGTTTAGGTGACTGCATCTCCATCCTTGCTCCTCATTCAATGACTTAAGTATTATACTGTTCACATTCCAGTCTGAGGTGCTGATTTGGAAAGGGTTGTTTATAAGAGATAGTGTGTTAATGCCCTTTCTTCTCATACAAGTAACTGTATATGGCTTATTGTTTCTTCTTATATATAATGATACTATACATAAGTATTATTTCTAGTGGTGCTTGTGTAGACTTTTTTTTTCCCCAGAATCCAGTTCTTTATCTTTTTTTATTGAATGATACCTTATTGTCTGACTGTTTCCATTCATTGCACCTGAATTACTTAATTAGGAAGTATAGATACATGGATGAAAGGGATTTGTTTCAGTTTTTTCAGAATAAGTTTTTGTATTTCCTTATTGATAAAAGGACTCAGTTGCAAGATTGATTGCTATGGCGTTGGTATTGAAAACTTGGTATAGATTTCATTCTAACTCGCAAGTCTGTTGCTATTTAGAATTCTTATCCAAGGAAAAACAAAGGGTAGTGAAGGTGGAAAAATCAATCCTGTTCTTCCTGGACCTTCACTGGGGGTTGTTTTCAATGGTTAATAACATTTCTTTTCTTTCCATAGGCAATGTTCAGTCTCTGCATGGTTGAAAGCGAAGCTGATGAGGTGAATTTGCATGGCGTCACAAGCCTCGGTTTAAAACAAGCCCTGGACTTTGCATATACTGGACAGGTACTGTACGGTTCTTCAAATTAAGAGATACAAATGAAAGCAAACTGCAATAAAAACT
Organism: Ciconia boyciana; assembly: GCF_034638445.1. Taxonomy (NCBI): domain Eukaryota; kingdom Metazoa; phylum Chordata; class Aves; order Ciconiiformes; family Ciconiidae; genus Ciconia; species Ciconia boyciana. The sequence continues at coordinate 45,361,218 of NC_132936.1, forward strand.
GAAGATGAGCTTTACAAAGGTATTAGAAATAATTTTTCTTGTGCACTGCCCTGTACAAGGTCTTTTGATTTAACAGATCTTAAAAGATTTTGGAAATATTGGGGTTTTTTTTCTTTCTCTATAGGGGGATTGTCTAATAAAAACACTGTTTATGTGCATTTTTACCAGGTAGTGAACCATGTAGGACTCATATGCTACTTTTATGGTGGCCTGGTTATTTATAAGAACTTAATGTGAGTTGATTCTGCATGCTAAATAAATGTAAAGAAAGGAAAAATACCCTAGGTGTTTTCCTAATAATAAATATTTATAAACTCTTCTGTGTTTGGAAAATTATATAATTGAGGGGAAAAGTAGTCTGTTACTCTCTGGACGCAAGCGGTCCAAGCATCTTTGTAAATGCTTAGAGGTACTCTACATCTTTATTGTAGTACTTTTCATGATAGCAGGTTAGGTATCACGTTATGTTACTTCAGAAAATGTAGAGTGATTCTCCTCTTCCTGTCCCGTCGTCCCCCCGTCGTCCCCCCGTCGTCCCCCGTCGTCCCCCCGTCGTGCCCCCGTCCCCCCAAAAAAAAAATAAAATCTGCCATATCTGTACACTGTATGCTTGGACAGTGTTGCTATATGACTTCATCTCAGTTCAGAGTTCATGGATAGTGAGCTCAGAACTTCTTAACATCCAGCTATTTTTGCCTTGGACTCTAAAATTTTAGATAACCAAACTATTTCTGGAAATATTGCTAGAACAATTGAATTTGTTGATGTATATTTGTTAGTTAATTTTGAAAATGAAAGCTTAAATCCATATTACATTATTCTGGAAGAGTTGTTGGGTTCTATAAATTTAAGGCATCTGTTTCCATACTGTGGATTGAGTATATGGCCTTCATTTTTTCAAAGGGAATTAAATAGAAATAAGGAAAGAATTTTTTTTTTACCTGTTTTAAAGGAGCTATTTTTGTCACCAGCCCACACAACAGTTATACTTTAGCATTGGCCTTAAAGATTAGCACTTGAAATTTCTGTGTTTCTGCTATTGTGGAAAACATAATTTATTCAAAGATTTCTTTCATACAAACAAGAGACAGAGATGTCATGCTATATTACTGAATTGGCCGAAGATCTCAGTACGTGGCTTGTCATTGGCATGCTTTTTGTTCTTTCAGTTGAAAGTTTTGATATACAAAATCAAATGTTTCCTGTGCTGTGGAGCACCTGTATCATCTTAAAGTCATTTGAGACTATAGGTTGATTATTCTGAAAATAGAACTCTTGTTGCTAAACAGAAGTGTCCAAAAGATACTTTCCAAAGCCAATTTTGAGAAGATGGGTTGTAATTGACTTCTATCTGACCCATCCTGTCCACTGTGAATAGAGGTACACTCCCCTATCTTTCAGCAAAATTCAAAGTCTAATAAACCTGTGTAAAATATGTGGAGAACCCTGAAAGGATGGAAAGAATGGTTTTGTGTTATTGTAAGCCAACAATCCACCCCACCTTGCTTCCAGGATAGTATCCTCAGCTCCCTAGTAAATAATATGTGCCTTCTATCCTTGATCCTTTAGAGACTTTTGAGTCTTTCATTTTGAGGTATAATCTACTTTGAATAAATGAGTGGGCTTCTTGAGTTAAATATACAAATAAATATATATATATATATATATATATATATATAAAAGTGAATATAGGGCAAAATTTGCACTCTGTTGTGCCTATCAGATACACCAAGTACTACTTCGAAGCACAGAGAAATGAGAAGGTTTCTCTAGGAGTTCTCTTGTAAAGATGCCTTTGAAGCATAACTTGGTGATATGCGGGTCTGAGAATTAGCAGTGTTGAATTTTCCCTTTTCTCCTTGAAATTCTCTTCTGGCACTACGTTTATATGTATTGAGCATTGCTTATGTACTGACTCAGGCTGACAGAATCTGGGTGAACGTTTCAAGGTAGTGCATGGGAGTAATCCACAAAGGCTATTAATAAATAACTGGATTACTGCATGCTTACATCAGAGAGAGTTCTGAAAACAAAGTCGTCTTTAGTTTGGGTCTGTGAACTCCTTCTGATTTTAAAAAACAAACAAACAAAATATTTCTTAGTAACCCAAAACTCATTCATGCCAATTACAACCTTATATTGCTCTGAAAATGTAGGTATCAAGACATGATCTGATGTGCCTCATAAAAGTGAAAGCCATGCACTCTTTTATTATTTTTTTAACATGTTTGGCCAAAATGGTAGTCCAAAAAAATTGCTGTTTCTTTATGTGGAACTGTGGAACTGACAACAATTTAGGGACAGTCCTAAGGTATCCATGTCTAAACAGATAAATATTTAGTTTCAGCTTTCTTCTCTTTATTTCTTTAACATTTTGCTAAACTTGCATTCAATTTGAAGTGTAGTAACTCAAATGTAACTTTCTGTGTAAAATAATATATTGGAGACATCTGGTGGAAATATGTAATATTGCATGATGACAATATTTGATGCCTGCAGTTTTTGAAAGTTATCAAAATTAAGAAATCTAATTTTTAGCATGACATTGCAATCTGAAATGAAACTCTGACATCCTTGCATCTTTTTTTTTTTTTAATTTGAAATATGCCTGTAGACTTAAAATGCCAACTTTATCTTCCTGTCTACCTAGGCAGACAGTGCCTTATCGTAATTACTGCTGGAAATATTTTGCTTTTAAGTGAAAATTGATTGTTCAACAGCAGAAAGGATTGTAGTAAAACTCAAATTAAATATAAATAATATTAATCCATTACTATGGTCCCTAATAATCACAAAGAAAGAAATGTTTTATAGAAATAAATAAAAACTAACAAAAGGAATAGCAACAGAATTTGGTCTTGTTCCATGCATGTAGGCTCTCAGTAGTCCTCTAATAATGAAATCTTTGGCAAAAAAATGTCTTAAATGCCTTCCCTTTTGCTCTTAGGCATTTTACCATGCACTCCCCATATTCAGAATTCGGAGATACAACTCTCTTCCTGTTGTAGTTGATGTATCCTTTCTTCATAAAAGGGCTTTAAGGTCATTCTATCTTTTACTTCACAGCTGGCAGCAATAAGGCCAGTGACTGGGTTACTCAGTGACTAGATTACACTTCCTCCTCACAGGCATTTTGCAAGTGCATTGGCATTGGAAGGAAGGTGGATGAAGTACAATCAATACAGAAACTATGTATTTTAGATATTAATATAGAGAAACAGTTGTTGGTGCAGGGTTTGGAGCTCACAATTCCTTCTAAGTAAGAGTCTTAACCACTGGGTTAGAGTGTCATAGGCACTGTTGCCTGCTCTTTTTGCCTTTGTTTGTTTGTTTTTAACTAGGCTTTTACCAAGAGACATAATCTCATTTGGAGGAATGGGATAACCCCTAAATAGGCCAGTGTAGTTGCATCACTCATCATTACAAGAAAAGGTGCTTTTGATCAAAAGAAAACCTTTGGGCATTTGAAGTTTCAGTGCTGAAAACAGGCTCTTATAAGTGCCATGGGACTGAATAAGCTGTTTGAACTGAAACTTTGAGGGTCCTAATTTTAGATGAGGCTCTTGCATTCCTCCTCAAATTTAGGTCCAGCAAGGTACATCATTTATGTTGATCTCATGTACCTATATAAAATCTAAGTGATACCATCATTTGAATTGGCTGACAGACACTGCAGTATAGTTTCAAGAAAGAAGAATTGTGCAAGAACACTGGGTTTAATTTGCAGTAGATGATTGTGATCCTAATTCAACAAAAATACAAATACATAGTTGGAGTCCTATGTATACTGAAATGCTTCGCTGACTTGGATCTTCCTTCTTTGTAATTATGTTCTATCATATGTCTTTAGTGTATGGTAATAGAAATATTTTGCTTTTAGATAGAATTTTGTTTGAGGACTTCAAAACACATTACAAAAGCAAGTAATCGCTGTCCTTACTTTGTGGCCTCATAGACAGGAAATTATTTTGGGAGAAAATAACTTTCCAAAGACCACACAGCAAACCAGCAGCTTTAATAGGGCTTAATACCAAGTTCTCCTGACCAAGTCCTGTTTTCCGAACTGTCTGGTGTCTCTTTCTTTTTCTAAACCATAATATTTTGTTTCTGTATTAATAGAAATTAAGTTGTCTTCTTGAAGTTATAAATTATTCTAAATTACCAAAGCTGAAATGAATCAGTGAGGCAGCCCTAATATAAGAGATGTTTTATGTTCAGCTCTTTCTCCAAAAATGAATTTTGGGATAAGTCGTCCTGTGGAATCTTCTTATCCCAAGATTGACACAGCCTTACACCCTGCCTATAGAAAGAATGTTGAAATGTTTCCTTTTCTTGAAAGCCACATACGAAGTTCCATTTGTAATGATTCAAAAATAGTCTTTAAACTTTTTCTGTTTCTTAGCATATTTAACAGATTTTTCTTTTACTCACAAAATGCTAACATAGCAGCAGTCTTTAATAAAGGTGATATCAGTGTATTATTCTAGTTACAAATCTAGAACTTCATGGTATTTTCAGATATATTGTTTTTTCATGTGCTTGAGTTGCTCTCTGTTACTTTAATGCATTATCAATGTAAGTCCTACTTAATTACTGCCTTTATTTACTAACTTGACCTTGTATTCAGTTAGTTTAAAAACTATCATCCTGTAACAGCTATTATCACTTTACCAAACAGGTTTCTTGAACTGGTAGGGGCACCATCTGGAGATTTATAGTTATTTCTTTAACAAAAAAACCATGAAAGAGTGAAAGGTCTTCTCAGATAGTAAAGAAATAGTAGAAATAAATATTTGTAAGTACAACTATTTCTCCTGATAATTGCTTTGATTCCTTTATAGAATCTTGGCTTTCATCTCTCATCAAATCCACCCCCCCCCCCCATTTGTTGGTGACAGTTTTTGTAGTGATCAACCAGTATTTCACCTGTCATTTTCAGTTAAAACCAGGGGGACAGAGCTCTCAATATCTTAGCACCTCTTATTTTGTTAATCCTTTCTAGCTCACTTGTGGATGAGGTGTATTGCAAAGCTGTATTGTGATGTTTGGTTTTCTTGGGTAAGTGACCTCCTGTGTCCTGTGCATGGCAGTTCCACTGGTTGCCTTTTGATTAAAGTGAATCATAGGGTTCGATTAAACTGCCTGGTGTCCCTACCAAAAGTGACTTCAACTATCCTTGTTCTTTTCTACTGGGGACAACATGCTAAGGTCCTGGAAAACTGATTATGGCAGTATTATGTCTTACTGTAAATACTTAACATCATTTTTCAATGCAATTTCAAAGCCAAAAATATAAATTTGATACTTGGTTTTGGACACTTCCTCTTTTACTTCTATCAGGAGGATAATCTTGTTTCTGTGCCTAGCACTAGGTCACAGCTACTAGGTGTTAGGTTCACAGTTCAGCTACAGGTTGCCCAGAAGGCTTAGAATAATACAGGGCTTGCTTAACTCAGTTTATGCAGTTTATTGCAGAGAACATTAAATGTTTCCTGTTATTTGCTCTTGATAGGTATCAAGCTATGGACAAGACAGCTTTTCTAGAGCTGAAAGTAACCAAAGTAATGAAACGTCATCCCCAATAGTGAATTTGCTTGGAGTCCTACTTATAATAATGGTATTTACTTATTTACTTATAACGGTACTTACTTCATAACAGTGTGAAGCTGTGTCAGGGGAAGTTCAGATTGGACATTAGGAAAAGGCTCTTCACTGAGAGGGTGGTTGATCACTGGAACAGCCTCCCCAGGGAAGTGGTTACAGCACCAAGCCTGTCAGAGTTCAAGGAGCGTCTGGATGACACTCTTAGTCATATGGTTTAGTTTTAGGTTGTCCTGCGAGGAGCAGGGAGCTGGACTCGGTGATCCTTATGGGTCCCTTCCAGTTGGAGATATTCTACGATTCTATGATTTATATGCTGTGCATTTAACATAGATTTTTCATTTAGTTTTCTGGAAAAATATTATGACATATTTTGGAGAAATGCTGGTCATGGTTCCTTCTGGCATTGACTAATGAGACATCCAGGTTTTGTAACGAGTACTATCAAACATTTTGTGCCAGGGCTTTGGGCAGTTGCCCACAGGGGACTGACTAGAACATTCTTCCCCTGCTCACATTTTTTTGAAGCAGTACTTCTCAACGTGCGAGGAGCTCAGGATTCAACTGAAGCACGAATGAACTGGGAAACAGGCAGAAGTGCTAACTGGTTGCGAGTGAAATGCAGTCTAAATTGCTCTAAAAAAGTTACTTTTTTTGATTGCTCTGAAGCACATAGAATTGTCTCCAGAGGGGAAAAACAAGTGGTACTTTTGTTAGATGCCTGTCTCGTTTGAAATGCTGATCACTGCAAGTGGAGTCAAGAAGGAATTTTCTTTTGCATCAGCCTGGCAGGACTCATAGGATTTTTTTTTCTTGTTTTCTGTGTTAAATTCCATATGGTTTACTTTCTAGAATTTTCTGACGTGACATTATGTATTTCCTTATTGTTATAGCATAATGCTGGTTTATTTTTAATGTGGATCATGCCACCACCTCACTTACTCCATGGCCCCTCAAACAGCTGTATGGAAATGAGAAGGAAATACAGGGGTATAAATGAGTAGCTGGAATGAAGGCGATAGAATTGCATTCTCAATCTCTCCATCTTTGTCTGGGCACACAGTTTAGCCTCCTTGGGCCTAAAGTAGCTTTAGTTTAGTGTCTTTAAAAGTGTCTGGATGAAATATAATTGCCTGCAATACACAGGGAATAGATTAAATCATCTAATTGTTCTTTCCAGATAGAAACCTCATGTGACTCCATAGAGGTGATAGTTAATCTGGACCTTACCTTCTCCCTTAGGCTGTAAGTTTCTTTGTTGGGAAGGATGGTTTAAGGAGTTTCCTTCTCACTCTCTTTTGTCTATTACTGCCCTTTTTGCTATGACCATACAATTTTTTTGTTGGCCTATACTGGTTTGTTGGTTGTAGGGGGGTGGGAGGCATTAAAAGAGTAGGAGGATGTTCTCAGTCTGGGCAATGTGGAGGTGGGGCATGAGTAGTTGTCCTTGAGAAGATGGTGGTTCATATACTGCTCCTAGCCCAAGAGGTCGTAGCTGCTAGTTGCTCCGTGTTGCCAACAAGTCTCCCAAAGAAAACTCATTGAAGAGAGAGGCAAGATTTGTGATCCCAGTTTCTTTTCCACGCTTACCCAGAGCCCTAAGGTGTACTGGGTTGGAGGGGATGCAGGGTGAGTTGGGAAAGGAAGAGGGAAGTCTTGGGGGAAGGAGGAATGAATTCCAGTTTTAGAACTGCTGCCCAGATGGCAGATGTACAGGGGCGTGTTCAGGGCCATGTCTATCTGTGACCATGGGGCTGATTACAGAATTCCCTTTTCTGCCTCAGAATTGTGCTTCAGAAGCTCAGGTTTAATTTACGAAAGTTTCTAATTCTTGCATTTGCAGAGCAGCTTTCCTCAATATATCAGCAAAGCATAAATGGATGCATTTCCATATAGATTTAAATTGTATGTCTAAGAAATGTGGATCTAAGAAACTGTATAATCTGCCTTTCTGGATCTGGTGAACTCAGCATTCTGTTGCAAAGAAACACCAAATCTTTGCATCCTTTCTATCCCTCGGCTTACGGATCTGACCACAAGAGGGAGTGAACTGGATTTAGTGCGTGTTCTCTGAAGGGTTTGTGTGATGATAGAGGGTAGAATGGCTGCCCTGAAGAACAGGATTCCTGTTTGAAAACACAGTCGTTGTGGGGGAGGAGAAAAATAGCTTGACAAAGGAGATCAGTTTGAAAACGGGTGGTACATCAGACCTGGTGGCTTGGGAAAGTACGTTATGCAGGCCAGCCGCAAGATCTATCCATTGTATACAGGGAGAAGATGATTAAGCTGATTTTCTTGAGTAGCATCATGGGCCAGAGAAAAGTTGAGAGCATAATGAAAATTAACCCTCAGAAATAAGGGTTGAATAGAGGATTGATTGTAAGATGCAGCCAGGTGCAATACCTGAATTGCATCTAATTAATCGTAATATAAAAATAGCACCAAAACCAGTCTTAAGATGGCATGTGTCACACAAAGGCACATCTTTCACTGGTGAAGATTGCGAAGTTTGCCAGAAGTCGATGGTTCCAAATTACTCTGAGTTTCTGCCCTGATAATTATGCCTCATTAACCCTTGGGTTGAGGATGGAGTAGGGAAAATGATTAAGCTTTTCTCTTTAGTTTTCACACTAATAATTTGTGATGAATTTTGAAGGTGTGAATCCAAAGTAGATCTTAGTTTCCCTCTCCTTAATTTTCAATAAGCATCACTGAAGACTTCAGAGCTATTGTTTTAAGGGTTAGACAAAGAGAGGAGAGTCAGTCACTGTGTGTACTTGTGGTGAGCACATGGTGGTATTTATGTGCATTTACTGTTAAGATTCAGCTGGATGGCCTATATAGCATATAAACAGCTATGCTGGTAATTAATAAAAATCAAGTAATTGTATTAATGTATAGAAGCTAAGAGGTGTGGAATAATTGTGAGTTACACCAGTTTCAGTAGAAGGAAGGCTTGCAATGTTTTCTTCCTTCTTATTGTTCTCTTTTTCTTGTGGGTTTCCCCAGCATGCAGTTTGCTGATGGTGAACATTTAGCATAGATGAATTAGTATTTTTGCCTATATCCAAATGAGTATCAAATAAAAATTCAGATAGTTACATTTAAGGCAAAGTCTTGGGAACAGACAAAATAGACTTTCCTCAGTTATCTTGGGAAACACAAAGGTGAATATGTTATCTTGGCAGAAAAAATCTTGCATGATACAGAAAAGCTGTAAGAAATGGAAAAACATGTAAGAAATATGTCTGCCACCTTGAAATTAACTTTTGTTGCTGACTTTGTGCAAATCACCTCTAGGTCACCCTCCTTGCCTCTTGTCCTACTTCTCATAATGCTACTAGTGTTATTTGTAAATGGATTCCTGTAGCTTTAAAATACGTTAATATTATCACAGTTAAATATAGTTTGTCTATGCCTACAACACAGTAATCTGCTTAGGGTTCTGGTTCTCTTCATATTGTGTCTTTAACAATGCTAAGCTGGTGGCTGGCACTTAGTAGGTAATATGGCATCAGATGACAACTTCCTCAGTGTAAATGATGTCTGAATAACAAACACTGCAAGGTCTAAACCAGCTTGTTTTGTCAGTCTGACCTTGAGTTCTCACTTGAAAATATTTGACGGTGCTGCTCATTTTTTCTAAATATACCTATTGGAGATATATTTGTAACTGAAATCTTTTCTAGCTTTCCATTGAGCTACCTCTCGTCATGCATAGCAACCTCATTGGCACCAGCCAAAAACCTGGATTGTGCTGGGCCTGATTCTCATTTACATTAAGATCCTTACACATCTTTCTGGCTAGATAAAGAACTTTTATACAGTATGTAAATTACATATATGTTCACTTAAAACCTAGTATGAATATATATAGTGATTTGCACAAGTTTTAAGCATGTCATACACTGACAGAACTCAATGTAAATGAGTTCTTGATATAAACAAGGATCAATCCCTTTCTCTCCTGTTCCTAGTATATCCATTATGTTGGAGATGATTTGTGGTTTTGCTTGAAGAAATGCATACATGTGTTTTTCATTTCCCTCAAAAACAGTTTAACTGCAAAAGATGCAGATGAGTGTCTTTCCTTTTGTTTGCCGTCCTCCTTATTCCACTGCATTTGAGACATACAAATGATGCTGTGAGATAAAACTAAATTGTGTGGGCAGAAGAAAAAAGGATCTGAAAAAAGCTTTACTTCCCTGTGGAGCAGTGAGAGACTGACCTCATGTGGTGTGAAACCAAAGTTGCCAGGGGAAATACAAAAAGTATAAAACTCTGAACAAATTGAGTATCTTTGAAAAATTAATTTTCCTTATGCATTTCTGATTTTTGTTGGATGCTGCACCACTTATATTTAAATGTAATATTAGTTTGGATAGTTTGTAATGTGATTGCTGATGATAAGTTGACCAGTGTCTGTATTCCCAAAGACCTTTTTGTGTCCTGAAAGGGATGCTTTAACAAGCTGACCCCAAGACAGCAGGCTAGGAGCTGAGGCCCAATTATCCTGGCTGCTGCCTGTGTGTGATTTTAATTGAAATGAGTAGGAGTTTCATGTGAGCAAGTGACAGGATAATTGGTCTTGGTTTCTAAGCCCTTTCTGGCACTTCCCCAGCAGCATGCTCACTCTGTGCCTTCACAGCCTTGCTCTGTAAAATTGAAGACAGTGGTTAGGAAAATTATGAAGTGGTACCATGCAGAATGGGAAGGGTGTTCCTAGCCTGTATATTTTTTTACAAGCATGAATAATAGTAATACTGGAGACTTCTGAGTCAGTTCTGTTGGCCTTATTCATCAGTATATATGGAAGCATCCAGGTATATGGATAACAAAAGGAGGTTCTGTTATTTTGAAAAGTGTCCTTTTTAAATAAATAACATGCATTTAGTTTTAAAGGATTTAGGGGGTAATGTTGCTTATGGACTTTCACAGGAAAATCTGATTAAAAATCCTTTGGGCAATTCAGGTGAACTTTAAAAAACTCGGTTCCCATCCTGCAAAGACTTCTCTATATGCTTAATTGTACTCTTTCTGTTCTTTATGTTGACTTAAATGTCTGAAATAACAAAGGCCTGTAGTATTTTCTACAAGTACTCTGAGTTCTACATGACTAACCTTCCATTTTCTTCTTCACAGATCCTCTTGGAACCAGGAGTGATACAGGATGTCCTAGCAGCTGGGAGTCATTTGCAGCTGCTGGAGCTTCTCAGTTTATGTTCTTACTATCTCATTCAGGTGAGGCTTCTCTGCCTGATTATCAGCCATTTCTGTTTGGTAAACTTTTGTTTCAAGCCTAATTTCAGTAGGAGAGTATTAGTACAATACCTGGTGTAACCTAAATGGCAATAAACTGTATTTCAGGAGACCTGAATTTTGAGTGTTGTAATTTGGGTATCGGTTTGTGATAGATGCTTTCTCCTTCCATCCATTTTGTCCATTTCAGTCCTGAAAACAAGGATGGTTCACTGATTAGTATCAATGCATGGGAGTTTGATCCCCTCCTTTACCAGAGAATTTGCTTTCTTCTGCCTCAGTTTACCAAATGTTAAATATTTCCCTATTGTGATCACGAGTACTGTGAAGCATTCAGATGCGTAAGTTCACAACAGAATATTGGTGCGTATTCCGGGGCACTACTACCTCTCACTGAAGGGATATGGCTTATTACAGTGGCACCTTATTCTCAGCTGGCCTCGTGCCCATAATGCTGATAATATTGTCAACATTAGGGCTATCATTATGAAGCAAAAAATATGAATCCAGTAAAACAGTGTTTTGTGCTTGGCTTGTATAGGAGATGGCTCACGATCGTAGCAAGAACGTAGCTTTGATGTGTATCTATTGAAAGCCTTATTAAAAAAAATGGCAATGGCAATTCCACAGAACTGTTTCCTTTTTTTGTAATTTTCCAGTATTGTTTCTGAAATAGGGTGCGTTGGATGTATCCGTGCAACAGTTGGGCACAGAAATGCATGTTGGCACAATCCTCTCTGTATGCACTTGCCTTCCAACAGCATAACTGCTGTTGAACAGTCTGAGTGTGCTTGGCAGCACACTGAGCTACTGAGTACCGTAGGCATGCAGGATCTTATGTTAAGAGCTTCAGGACATACTTGAAGGCTCTGTGTCTTATGGAGAAAGAGTCTGTTCTTTGAGTATTAGCCTTAGGGAAGCCTTCAAAATATATGTTCAGACAATAAGGTGGTATGTATTTGTGCATTATAAATTGATTAGAAAGTTAAAGGAGCTGGTAGAGTACTGCAGTTTGTATCTGTTTGTTTTCAGGAGTGTAAGGAGGATTTAATTTTTCTGAGAAAATAGACATGGACTGTAATGCAAAAGATGGTTGGTTTGAGAAATAAGAAATGTGAGATGCCAAATAAGCCACAAAACCATTTAGCCTACCAGTTGTCAGGCAGGCATGGGGAAGGGGTTACTGTAATGAGAAGGAAGGTAAGAGTCTAACATTGATAGTCATACAGTGTATTTAATGACCCCCTAACAGATCAGTCAGCATGAGCATGTCTCTGCTGCTTGCATGCTCTGCCTTTGTCAGAAATTGAACCAAAGAGACTATTGCAGCAAAGAAGCTAGGGGAAATATTAAAGAGTAGGGAAGAAGCTGAGTATTGTAGTGCTGGTGAGGTAGGGACATGAGAGGACTATAGGAAAGGAGCAGGTACATGCCCAATGTAAGTCCTCATACTAACTTCTTCCGTGGCCTGTGTTGAGTAGCCTCTGGTATTTGTAGCTCTTCCCTGGGCACCATCTTAATCCTTTTAATCCCAAGGTCACTGCAGTGGAAAGACAACTGTAGAATTAGCAGTGCTTTGGATCTCGTCCTTGATGTGCAAGCCATAGTAAAGTATTTAAGAACAGACTGCTAATGAATTTTAAAAAAAAAGCAACCCCCCCCCCAAAAACAAACAAACAAAAACAAACAAAACAAACAAAATCAACCTCAAAACCACCACCCCCCCAAAAAAAAAAAAAAAAGAACAACCACCACCCAACAAAAAACAGAGTGAGCAAACATTGCTGCCAAATTACTCTGTAATTAACAGACCAGTAAAAATTCTCTGGAGGTGACAGTCAATATGCAGTTACTCAAATGATGCAAAAGAGCTCTGTTGTACTCTGAGTAGTGTGCCAAGGTAGGGTAACTGGAGCTACACTGGTGTAAAAATGAAGAGGAAGTGGGACCCAGTGTCCAGATATACAATGATGGAGATAGGGAATAAGGTAGGGGATGAAGGGCAGGGAATAAGGAGGAGAATATATGTTGGGAGGCAGAAAGCAGTGGTAGTTCTGTAAAGTATTTTTGAATGAGGGTCTCATTGTAAGGTTTTGAATCTGCATGGATATCTGTGGGATGACTGTAGCTTACATCATGTCGGGCTCTAGACAGTATTTTACTCTTTTTACAGTATTTTTTTTACCAGGTTCACCCCAACAAGGCCTATCTGTAGACAGATTTGCATTCTGAATAGATCACGGTAAGAATTTATCTGTCTTGTTTGTTCTGCAGAGTTGCAGTCCATACAAGTAGTCAACCTTGAGTAGTTCTGTAAGCCTTTTTAACAGAGGTCAACAAGGTATTGTGCATAAAGACTGCGATATCTTTCAGGGTCCAAATTAATTATATCAAATATCTGTTTATATTCTACATACCTTTGGGTAATTTTAAAAATATCTATTGCTTTATTTTAGTACTACCTAAAAATAAAATCAAAGTAGTTAAAGAAGGCTTCCTTAAAGCCACTTTATCCTTGCTGTAGTTGGTAACTGGGGTGTCTTGTCACCCCGCATGCTATGATACAGATGATGGGAAGAGAATAATGCTTGCCCTTTCTCTTCTTTCTGACGAGTCTGAGTGCTGCAGAGTTCTTCATTTACTGTATTAATGAAATTCTTTTTTGCTGTTTTGAGTTGTTCAGTTATCATGAACTTAGCTTAGTTTAGCATAAATTCAGGAAATATAATATGTGGGATCCAGCTGTCATTTATTATGTAATGATGACGCAGAGTTTTAACTTACTAGGATTGTCTTTAATTGTTTGGATTGGAGCAGGCTTTTCCCATATAAGAGTGCTGCTCTTATTGTTCAAGCTCTTTTCTTTCTCTAGATGTTCCAGCTTGTCAGTTTTTTGGAACTCAAGACAGTTTCATCTCTTCTTGCTACTTTTATCTGGGGCCTGTAATTATTCCATGGATTTCAATAAGGATTTTTTTTGCTACAAATGCAATTGGCATGGCCTGTACACATATCTGTTCCAAGGCATATTTGTAGTCTGTGAGGTTCCAAAGACGACTGTACTGATCTAATTCATCTAATTTATCTTGTCAAAGATGATTTGCAGTGCACTGGGGGCAGATTCATTTCCAGCCAACGCTGACTCTTGTATTCACTGATCTTTAAGGAATTTCGTCTCAGTTGTCTCAGAATAAACAAGATGTTATTTTGACCATAAGACAGATCCTCTTATAGGCCAACCAACTTAGAGCACTTTAATTTGTTGATAAATCTCAAAAAGATTTCTGTAACAAACCATTTGAATCATAATTATGGCATTTTTATGAAGAGTTTTTGATCAAAGGAAAGACAGAAAAAAGGAGAGGAACATTCTTTCCCTCTACCCCTAATTCAGTAATATCCATCTCAGATGTTTATGATAGCATGACACAATGGAAGTTTCTGACAACACTGCTAGTTTACTAAATGTGTTTTATCGTCTATAAACTTCACATTATCGAATGTTCTGTAGCATCTAATGTTGATTCCATTTTTGTCATTGGAAAACTCATTCTCATTTTGGATTGATAATTTACTAATTTTTATTTTAAAAGAATTGTAGATCGTATTTTCTCTACTTGCAAACACGAGAAATGCCTAAGCGTTCCTTACTTTAGGTCTTAATTCCAGCTTTGTATTGTGCAGACTTCTCCCCCTGCCTCAGCAGTGTCATATCTTGAATTATGATTACTCCCCAGCCTTTGCTGTTTGGAGGTTTTGTTTTTAGCTTCTTTTGTAGAGGAAGACTTTTTTGAAGCATGCTGATGTATTTTATTGGAGATACATGCATATTCATGAATCTCTCCCATCATAATATCTGCATGATTCTCAGGTACTTTAAACAATGAAACAAGGCTTGAAATCTCACACATCCATCTCAACCTAAACAAACGGTAAGGCAACATGATTGTTCTTAGCTGTATTGCTGCTACATACATGTGGGAGAGCTAAGCTGAAGACTTGAGCTTTGTGTATCTTGAATTGCGCTAAGGTCCATGATCACGCACACAGCATTTGCTTGCAGAGTGCACATCTAATTCTCTAACACTCTTGTTTCCTGAGTTCCTTTTCCAGCTCAGATTGATTGTCAGTTTTGGCTGAGGTTTTTCAAAGGAGGCTAAGGCAGAGACCTGCAACCAACAGGTAGACTTTGTTGAAATATAACAGGAACAGGTTATCTGAATGTCTTGTTTCCCTTTTTTAAAAGTTTTAGCCTTTAGAGTTCCAGTGGACCATAACTATCCTACTATGACATTGGAGAAGGCAAGAGAAAGCTAGCTGAAGGCTTTGACTGTGATGGAGATCTGAGAATGGCCTTCTTAAATGGAGCTGTAGAGAACATGGTATTAGGTAGTGTGTTTGTGATGACCTATTTTTCACTTTAAAGTTTGTAAATGTTTTTCTGAAGGGTACATGGTGAGTTTATTCTTATGCAAGAGAATAAATATGTTAAAAGATTTATTCAGAACATAGAAATGTTTGTTTCATAAATATGTCTCAGTTATATATACCAATTGTAGATGTAAGAAGTTTTGTCTTTTTCCTCAGCTGTTTGTGTATTCAGTACCAAAGAAGGCCACAAACTGCAAATTATTTCAACAATCAAAGAGTCTTAATAAGGAGGGAATGCTATTGAGAAAATGAGTTTTTAATGGAATTTCCTTCTACTGAGCAACAGCAACTCAATATTGTGTGGGTATAGCTTTAGTAATCAGTTTTTAAACCAGAGGTTGATTTCCACTGGCATTCAGAGACCTGAGATATAAGACTATCCATATCTGAAACCTTAAATCTAAGTGATTTTTCTGTATTTTCTAAAGTCCAGTATTGTTGTTTTCAATGGAGTTCTATATACCTCCTGAGTTACATTCAAGGTAATAGGGTGATAGGTGTGAGTGAGGGGTTTAGAAGTTGCAGAACTGTCCAAAGCAACCCACTTGCTTCTGAGAGGCAGGACATGGCGTGATTGTTAGCACTTATCCCTTTAACTTTCTGCTGCCAGATCAGGCACATTTTGTGAAGAACAAATTAAGTTTACATACTGGACCGAGTATCATTTATGTTATGTTTATTGGTTGGACAGTTGTGTATTTTCAATACAGCCTTATTAGAATTGGTGTTAGCTGACTGTCCTTGTACTCAGTGCTGGAAATCGTTTCCTATTCTCACAGGTAGCAGCAGCAACTATAGTAGACATGAACAGTGATCCTGATTGCCATTAAAGTTGCCCTGACTGTTAAAAATTGTTCTTGGGATCATAAATGTTTTTGTGTCAAGGGAAGTTAAAAGTTTGATGCCAATTTTCCCATTAGCTTTAACTGCATTAAGTTCCCTGCTAAATGATAAATATACTAGGTTACCTTTTAGAAACTTCATTACAGTGGATAGAACTCTGCGACAGGTATATCTGCCCACTTGCTACTGATATCAGTTATAGCAGCTTTAAAGAGCGCTAATTTAAGCTGAAAAGAACATTTTAGGTGAGTGATTAAAATGAGTCTGAAAAAACACAGCACTGTATAACAACAGTTAATTGGAATTTTCTTGGAGCTGCCTCTATACTGTGTGCTCTGGATGCTTGTATACAAAAGCAGACAGTGAGCAGGATCAGGCCTGTAATGCAAAAAATAGATTAATCAACTCGCAAGTGATAAAATAAGACCTTCTGGAATAATTCTTGGTAATAATCAAAGCAGGCAAATTATCTTGGGTAGGGGCATTTGATTTTTAACTTTCTACTGTAATGGTCAATCTATGCTTGTAAAACAAAATTTTTTTTCATGGTGTATGAGCACCTAATGATCTGGATCTTTTCTTCTACTAATTTTAAACTATTTGAATGTGTTTATAGATTGAAATATGTTACTGTTTTTAAAAGGAAGAAGCTACAAATGAATTTGCCTGTGGAATTAAAAGGAGTGTGCATGGTTTGTTTACATATGTGGTGGAGCAAGAGCTTCAAAGCTATTTATTTTTCTTAAACCCAACTTCTCCATTTGGTACCATGCCAACAACACAATCCCAACTTTCACTAAGATACACTCCTTCAGGGATGAATTAATTCTTACACCAGAGATTGAGAGCATCACCTTTGTATTGCTAGAAGCCCCAGCTCAGTTGGGATTTTAGCTCCTGGGTTTTTCATGTGCAGCAAATTAAACTGCTGGAAAAAAATCTAAAGGTCATCTAGCAACCAAAGCTTGCCTTTTTTTAACTAATACTGAGTTTTTAATCTAAGTACATGCATGCACACTCTCCACCCCCCCACTCCCCCAGAATTAGAGTGGTGTTTTATAAAGCCACCACCATCAAACTTGAGTCTACCAACTTTATCCCATGGTGGAAAGAGTGACCATCCCATACCAAGAATACAAAGTAGACAGAAATAATGTCATCTTGCATTTCGCTGGTTTTCAGTGTTATGCAACCAATCGTTACTGTGCTAGCCTGCTATTTTTTTGAAGGAGCATGTTTTGTCAGCTGTTGAGTCATTGAGCTATTGACAATCATTAGGAAAGTTCTTGTACAAAGCTCAAAAATAACTTTGGGAATTTATCTCCTCTTTCTCTTTAACATACAGATACGTTACAGAGATACAGGTTTATATATATGAAACATGAATGCACTACTGAGGATTCAAACTTAGAATGGGACTCAGGAAAAAAAATGGTGGTGGTTTTCTCAATTTTTCAGTTGGTGTCAGTGAGGAAAGTAAAAACGGTATACCCAGTCACTTTGAATCCCATTCTTACTGTAATCCACTTGCTGCTATTTAGCTGCAATGTGATAGTGGACATTCTGCTCCTGGGCTGTTAACCATTAGAGAAAGTGGTGCAGCTATGGTCAGGAACCTGCTGGCTTTGCATGTGTGTGTTCTGCTTTTCCCAAGGAAGTAATAGTTGGCAAAGCTGGATTGGAACTGCTGATGGATGTATGAAAAAATGATGCTGGAGCATCTAGATTTACTGTTGCTGGCAAGATTAAAGCTCCCCAGCTGTCTAGCTAGTTGTATGGATACACATTGCCGGTCTTCTGTGTCAGAATCGCAGGAAAGGTCACAAGTTGGGAAGAGGCAGATACTGCTATGTCTTCCTTCTCTTTGCAATTTCTGTCAGGAAAGGAGACCAGCTGTGGTGTGTGTTTTTAAAATAGGAACAAAGAAGCTGTATTGCTTCACTGTTTCCTTCCCTGACCTTCTCATGTTGTCTTTCTAGCCAATGTGGCCTCCTTACCTGAACTTTCTTTGCCTCAGCCCCTGAAAGATTTCTGCTTCTGCAATCTTTCTAGTATTTTTATAAAGCTGTAATCAGAGGCTGATGAATCCCAGAATGCTTAGTGTACAAAATTCGTCTTTGTTTTTGTTACCCTCAGATCAATACTAATGTTTTATGTCTCCCCGTCCCTCCCGCCCCCCAATGTCTTTAGCTTTCAATTTTCCTTACCAATTAGATGCAAGAACCCCCAAAATGGCATGATTTGTAATTGGGTAGTGCAGCTACCCTTATCTGCTGGTGTCCTCGGCGACATGCCCAGTTAGCAGTCTGGCAGGAAAATTTGTTTGATTGCAAGAGATGAAACCCGAAAGGCCGAATGGCTGCACTGGAGTTGAAACAAGGCAGTTGGTGCCCTTCCTCCCCAGGCGTGGGCAGCAGGTGGCAGTGTGAGTCCGTAACAGTTTGAGCAGATAAACTCAAGCTAAAATCAGAAAAAATGAAAAGAAAAATTATTTATTTTTACTCCGTATTAGTCTTCTGACCTAATCAGTAAAAAAGTCATTATTCACACAACACTGGGCAATATGCATTGTAATTTTTAACAAATAATAGGAAACTGTTAATGTTTTCACAGGAAATACAGTTCTGTCTTGTGCAGCAATGGTCATTTATCACTGCACTTTGTGAAATCACTCATTTGTTCTAATTTGAATGTAAATGACTCTAAGGTTTTACAAATAAGGTGACAGACTCACATAAATGTAATTGCAGGGTTCATCTCTCTCTTTTTATATATCACTCATTAAGTTATGAATTAAATACATCGTATTAAACCAGGGGCATGTCCAATGATGATATTGTAATGGCAAATTACTCTATGCTATTAGAGGTGTATTTTTTATTCATGGACATTAATTTGTCATTAAGCAGCATTAGTTTAGCACTTTTATGTGGAAGACGTGACCTGAAAGAGGAGACTTACAGCTCTAATGTGAAAGAACTGGAATACAGGCAACAGATATACAGAGCTTTTTTTTACCTCCTGTAAAGAAGCAGAGGGACATTTTATTTAAATTTGCTTTGATCTAAAGCAATTTGAGTTGTGTCAAGCTATTTTAGCGAAGGTATTTCTGAAACATGAAAATGCTTTGGTTATAAAGTATTTACCAATAATGGAAAAGCCAGAATGCTAAGTACAAAATGGTGACTATAAATCATTTGTAACCTATGAACCTGAAGAGAACATTGGGCCTGA
The DNA here is from genome assembly GCF_034638445.1 of Ciconia boyciana. NCBI lineage: Eukaryota > Metazoa > Chordata > Aves > Ciconiiformes > Ciconiidae > Ciconia > Ciconia boyciana. Next base: position 45,380,586 of record NC_132936.1, read on the forward strand.
AGTGAGTTACAATCTGATTTTATCATAGAAGTATCACTGTGGTAGAGAGTTAATTGTCCATCTTTTCTTTCCCCTGTCCTGGCTTAGACAAAATAGAACTGATTTTTTTCCTTCTTAATTATGAAGTTAAATATCTTTTACCTCCTCTATACTTTGTATTTTTAAACACACTATTATTTTCACAGGGATCAATTTCAAGTTTGAAATGTTAAGCAGGAGCAGAATCTTCTTAAGACAATGAATGAGAAAATGTATTATTTGATGGAATTTGAGAGGCTACTTGGCACTTGAAGTACTAAACTGAGGAAAATAGTGAATGACTCGGTCACATCTCTTGTTAAAGGCAAAAAGTCAGAACTTGATACAAATCTATGTAGTTGATTCCCCACCCCCTGTTACATGTTATGTTTTTCTGATGGCTTAATCATTACTGCTTGATCCATCTATCTGAACTGCTCAGAACACACTCAAATAGTGTGGTGTGCTAGTTAAGAAGAAAGATTTGTAATGAAAATGACTGAAGCCCAAAGTATACATAAGTAGTTTCAGAAATGGAAGTACCCCAAATTGTCATCTAGTTTTAACTACTGTTAAGTACTGTTTCAGTACTTAATAGAGAAACGTTTTTCGCTGAATCATTTCAGTTTGTAGGGGAGGACAAAGAAGGAAATGAGTTCCATGTAAGGCTCTTGATGTTTTCAGTAGATCTCTTAGCAGTGGTAAATGAAACAGCGTTTCAGCACGTTCCATCATTTATAGTGGTTTTTTTGCATAACAGCATCAGAGTAAAATTTGCCAGGGAACCAGTATCTTGTTTCAGAATTGTGATGTAGACTAATTCTATTTAAAACAAAAACTCCATCTCTGTCCAGGGTATTGAATAGGCCTTAAACCCAGAAGGAATATAAATGTATACATGCTGTCTTACTGAATCTTCAGCCCATATGTAATCAGAGATTTGAAAGTTATAAATTGTCCTCATTCATCTCACTAACTCTAAAAATTAAAGATACAAACCTAAAGATTAGTGGTATCAACAATTTTATTAACCATCAATAATGTCCTGCAAGTGTGTTATTCCAAACTGAAAAATGTTTGTAACTTTATTCACTTGTTTTCGTGTGTAATCTATTCTAAACATCTGTTTATTAATTTGGAGGAAGTTGCTGCTAAATTTCCTGTCTGTTTCAACAGAGTCTTACAGAATTTGTGATTTCTACCACAGAGTGTGTCTAGCTGCATAGGTGGCATAGGTGGTTCAGCAGGAACTGAGCTGGTAACATGTGGAATTGTCTCTACAGTAATTTTTATAGGAGCTGTTGTGTCCTCTGTATTAGAGGGCTAGTAATATGTTGGCTGGACTTGCCTCGTAAGCACTTTGACCTTTGTTGTGAAAGTTTCCAAAGCCACTCAAAGGAGGTTTTTTCTAAATTCCAATTCAGTGTTTTCTCCTTGTTTACAATAAGCCACATCTGTTCTAATTATATATGCAAAAGGCCTTAAATTTCCATAGCATCTAAGCACACCTGTTTATCATGGGGAAAGTATTGTAGTAACCTCAGGTATGTTCAGCCCTCAAAACAGATTGGGATTGGAATTCCCACTGACTTGAAATGGCATGTTGTGGACATGGAGAAGGCTAGGGGGACAGGCCCAATGTCATATGCCAGGCCCCAAATCAGTGTTTATATGTGGTTGTATTTTGTTTTTGCCTGCCTCACAATATTTTTACTCATATTTGCAGCATTACCATCTTCATGGGGAACTGAAGTGTGCAGGGAGTATATATATATATATACACAATGGTGATGTCAAGGGCTCCCAGAGACTGATACTGAATGTTTCCTGTAACTAAATACTTGAAAGTATTTGATTACCTAGATACTGTTGTGGGTTTTAACTTGTGTGTGTATTATACACCATTGGTAAAAAGTCCTAACCAAGTTCTGGACTCATATAGCACCATTCAGCCCTGGACCAAAAGCTGAACAGATTGATGGAACATCTTGAAAAGGAATAAAACAAGTAGCAAAAATGATCAGTGTGTGTGTGGTGAATATTTCAGGGTGGGGGAAAACAAACAACATTAGGTATGTGTTTGATAAGCTGTTGTTAGCGTTTTGCTTTTAGGTGTCGTTGAAATCTTTGAGATTTGGTTGTTTTAGCAACATTTCTTATTAAAATTTGTATTTGAAAAGGACTAATTTTTATAACATTGCATGGAATAATCATTGACTAAAAACTTTTTCAGTAAGCTCTAGTTCATTTTTAAAAACAGGGACTGTTCTTGTTAGATTAGCTGCAGAAATACATTCTTTTTGAAGTAACTGAGCTATGTCCCTCCTCTAAATGCCTTTCCAATTTTGTGTTAAAGGGTGTCTGGCTTCACTTCATTCTGATTGTGTTTAAAGGGGAATACAGAAGAGGGGCCCTTCATATACTTCAGGATTTTGAGATACTGGCAAGCATCTGTAGTTGTGAACACTTAGAAATTGGGCCTACAATGATCTATTCTGCCTTTAAAGGTGGTGTCTTCAAGGTGAAATCTTGAAGCCAGTGAGAATTTCATAATTTGGTTACGTGTGTTAAATATATGATGCATTGATTAAATATTTTTCTCTTCTATATTTCTGTGGAAAAAAGCCTTGGTGGTAAAGCATGGAATTCTGACCGTTAGCTGTTTGAGATTCGGGAGGGGGGGATTATTTTTTATTCTTAGTAAGAACTTTTAGAAATTAAATGAACAAAAGTTGACATGAACTTTAAAGGCTCATGCCTTCCTGATGCTTAGCACCTTCAGCAGTGTGAACATTCACATGTGTTATTTTGGGGAGGACTTGTGACTTGTTTGGCACTACTGAAGGTCAGATGTAGGAAATGTCAAACTGGACATTGAGTCAAGGTCCATTTTTTACATTTGAGCTTTGCCCTTTCTAGGTTTTTTGTTTTTGAGTATCAGATTTATAATAATTTCTGACCAAGAGAGTGATAAGTGAATCCCTAGTCAATAATGCTTAAAATACAAGTGAATCCCCCTTGATCCTCACACATACTGAATTATTTTTTTAATTCAGTGGTGCTTCCAGAATTTTTTTATTCTTTTGCTTTTCTTCCCGCATGTGGACTACTACTATCCCTTTTTATCCTGTTTACTTCCTGAAATAAGTTCTGATTATTATGTAGTAAACTTAACTAATCAGCACAGCTCCTAGTCATGGGAAAGAGAGATAATCTTTCCACTGCATAAATTTAGGGACAGAGTGTTGTAGAGGGTTTTATTTTACTGAGACATAATGTTTATACAAAGCATGTTACAGATATTTTGCCGATATATTGAGCTGTATAAATAACCTTAAATTGTGTTAAAGTTGGGGGTGGGATGGGGAAAAAAATAATTATCTAACTATTAGAGCACTGGAGTGGGTTCCAGACATTTGAGGTTCTGGTTTTTGTATCTTCTGCATCATGGGAAATCTTTTAAATTATTCTTCTGCTCCTCCTTTTTTCTCTGTAAAATGAGAATTTGCCTTGGTTTAGTGCTGTGAGCAGAAAATTTCATAGTGATTTTTGAGCTGAGGTCAGATATTGCAGGAGCAGAGAGATACCTGAACAAATAATAGTTTTCCAAATAAAATGGAAATGTTGCCCCTTTATCATTCACATACCTATAATCAGGTTCTTTTAACTGCTGAGTACCTTCATATCTTCCTGCAGCTGCAACAAGTCTCTTGCTCTTCAGAGGAGCGCGAAACCCTCAGAGGTCAAACTGCACAAATATTTCCTTCTTTACCTGTACAGACAATTGGCAAAAAACTTGGTTTATTGCAGTCATTTTTTTAATGCAGAGTTGCAAAATGTTTGTAATCACACAAAGGCAATGGAAACAGTCCTGTACTTCCTAGTCCAGTGGCCAGGGTAACTTTGATCCTACATTCATGAGCCAGAAACTATTTTCTGAAAATTTGGTGAGAACATTTTTGCTTTCATATTCTCTCCATTTTATAAATATCTTTGCTCAAGATCAAATCCTCCAGGAGTCTTTCCTTAAAAAACTAAGTTGAGCACCTTAAATCTTGCAAGGTTGTTTTTCCAGCCTAAAATATTTTCATATCCTTAAAGTGTGGACTTCAGAACTGGGACCAATATTTGAGCAGTAGCCTTAAAAATGCAATGTTGAAGCAGTAAGAGGGTTTGTTTCTTTTATTGGACAGTACTCAGTGTGCATTTTATGATATGAGCTTTTTTTTTGGCGCAACACTGTTCTGAGAACTGATATTGCTATTTATGACCACTTCTTAGTGCTTCCTGATGGCCTGTAAGTGTTGTTCCACATAGAGCCTGGTATATTTTCTGTATCAACTATGTTACTCTTTCTCAGATATTTTTTTTTTAATGTGATCATTTTGCCAAGAAAGCCGGACAATACTCATTGTATCATTCTCATAATTTGTTACCCCACTGCTTTTGCAGAGTCTTCCGCAAACTCTGCGGGCAAAACTTACCATTCTCTGGTTCAGTTAAACTGTTAACAGCATTGGACCAAGAATCAATTCCTTGAGGATTTTGCTGGAAAAAGTTGCACTGCTTTATAACTTACCATTAATAACTTAATTTTGAGATTGTCATTGAACAAATCTTTGATCCATCTAAGATGCATCTTTCTAAAAGTATGTAATATGTGAAATTTATGAAATAATGTAACGCTCAACTTTCTTTAATACTCCTTGTGTTAATTTGTCCCATTTTATTCTGCCAATATTTCTTGTAAACTTGGGAAAATTAGCTCTTTTGAGGTTTCAAAAAAATAAGTTCCCCTACTGATGCCTTATTCCTTTCATACAAGTCAAATGTTAGTAGATAGCTGGGGTGATGTAATTCTTAGAATGCATTAGGAACTACCGATTTCAAATTGGTGACTGATTCTGCTTTGTCTATCAAAATTATACTCAGTATTGAGTTATCCTGCACTGGATTCAGCCTTTCTGTAGATAGAGTATCACATACTGCCTTAAAATTCTGAGAAAGTTTTGTTGTTTTGGCTTGTTTAGCAAATATTTCTGAGATTTGAATTTGTCTGTGTTAATTAACACATCATTCCATACGTTTTAGACAGTTTGTTTCATTCTCTGGTGATATTAGATGTCCAGCTCACTACAGTTACCCTTTTCCAATTCTCCATTTTTAGATGTGTTTATTAGCTTTGTAATCCTTAAGCATTTGGTGACAGGCTGTTGCCTGGGATTCTGAAGCAGAGACAGGTTTTTAAGAAAAGTGGTCCCTTGCTGGGTTTATTACAGAGCACATGTATACATCATTGAAATGTTCCAGAAATAAAATGTCATAAAAAGATTCCGAAACACAGTTGTTTGAATCATATTATATATTCCTTGCACATGAACACCTCCCCTGTTCTTATTTATACCTAGAGTGTTAACATTAGTATATTGATAATTTTGGAATATGCTCCCTGTTTGTTCTTTAGCGCAACGTGATGAGTGTTGACTTCCTTTTTTAGTTAGTCACTATCATGCTATTATCCATCTTCATCATTATACATTTACATTTATGCAGAGCAGTTGGAGGAACTGTCACCCAGCCTCCTTGAGAAGCCATGTCTTCTCTGGATTGTGATTCTAACTCCCCTGCTAGATTCCAGTACTGTTTGCCCCTTGTTATCTCTGGGCTTTTTGTCTGGATCTGCTCTCCTGTTCTTTGGTCTGGGATTTGTCATGCTTCTGCATTTGAAAGTGATAATATCTTTCTCTGACCTGTTGGGGCTCCAAAGTGGATCCTAAGCAGCACGACAGAAATGGACTTTTAACTTTCAGGTTTTGTCATTGTGATTTGGCGCACAGTGGACAATGATGCAGACAGGATCTTGCTTAGCTGTGGAATGGATTATGGACAGTGCAGCTAGAACAGGATGAGATTTTAGCTGCAAAGTTCAAAGAAGTAATTACTGAGCATATCCAAATTATTTATTTTTCTAGAGGTTGATGAAGGGTGGGGGTCAAAGGAAGTTTTTCACAGTGACAGCAACTCCTAAGAGGTATTTCCATTTTGAATATTTTTTAATGTGGAAGAGCAATGGTCTTTTCCAGTCAGTCTCATTCTTAGTAATGTGTAAATGCTTTTTGAGATGTTTTCAGGAGATTTGAGAGATTCATTTTGAGGCGGGAAAACTTCAGCTTTGAAGTATTGAATGTTGGCAAAATAGTAAGTTACTGAAAAAAGGCATTGGAAAGGGGAACTGTCAGGTACCTTAATGCCTCTACTAACAGATCTATCAATATTGTTAATTTTTTTTTTTAAACTTTCCCCCTCCCCTCCATGCTGGTAATGAAGATGGGGATTAAGAACAAAAATCACACTTCAACATATTGTGTATTAGAAACATATTTTCTAATTGTATTTTCACTATGTTTGAAAGTTTTCATACTTTATATTGATTTAAAACTTACTTTGTTTTTCAGAATATTAAGGGGATTTCCTTGCCTACTTTTGAAACAAATCTTAAGAAAATTATTGAAATAATTTTTCTGCCAATAAGTAATTGGTATGTACCAGGACAATTACAAGATCCGTTACTCAAATATAGAAAGAAATTAAATAAGCAATTGGAAAATAATTTCTAAGCATCCTCAGTAGAATCTACTGCATCTCAGTGGATCATACTCAATTCCCATTTGTAACATGTCATGTTATTTCTGTCCTGCCTGGCAGACAGAGGGCTGTTACTGTGTCTCACTTGAGGACCAAGTTTACAGAGAATTTTTGTGTATTGAATCATAGGATGGCTTTGAGCTACTAATGTGATACTATCAAGAAAAAGGCAGTTTGAGTCTAGGGTATTTCATGCAAGGTAATTTATAAAGCTAAGGAAATATTAATGCCTGGTGTATAAAGTACTGCTGAAAAATCATGAGTGCTGTGAAGAGTTTGCCCATACAGAAGAATAAATGAAGTCAAACTGGGAGAGGTGTAGAAGAGGGCAGCTAGGAAGGCCTGTTTTACGTGAGGAGATTAAAAGAGCTTGTCTTGTTTAGTCTAGCAAAATGAGGGCTGAGGAGGACTACGACTGCTTTCTGTAACTACATCAAGGGAATAAATACTGGGGGAGGGGGGAGCAGGGCGAGAGACAGTGCTGTTAAAACTAAATGATAATGTTGGCACAGGAACAAATGCATATAAACTGTCTGAGTAAATTAAGCTGGAAATTAGGAGGCAGAGTCTCAAAATCAGCTGAGTCTTCTTGTAATAGTAGTTGGGAGCAAGAATAGGGCAAGTTTTAAGATGTATCTTTCTTAATTTATGACAAAGATGATTTGATGAGCTTGTCCAGTATAGTAGGGGAATAGGCATCCACTCCTGTATTCTCATGGCCTTAAACTGTTATTAGAGTCTGCAAAAGAATTGGAAGCAATAGTATTGTCCAGTCCTATTTTTTATTTATTCTTCTTGTTGATGGTAATTATTTTTTTAACTGCTACTCCTGTGAACTTTGGGTTTCTAAAGGACAAAACTTGCTCTTTCTGGATTTGACAATATTAGCAACAAAAAAAAGTGAACATTTACCATAAAAGATTGTTGGTGGTTGATGGATTAGCAAAGTAGTTTTCAACTTTCCTCAAGCACTGTAGTAACTCTGAAGAGTTAGCAAAAATATAAAGTAATGAAACATCTGTAAAGACTGTGTACCAATATTTTGTGATTTCTGCTGGAGTAAAGAATGCAGGATTGTCATTCCTCATAACATATTTGAAGAAAAGACAGGCTCCCATAAATGGCAAAACCTGTAAACATTGATAAATCTGATTAAATCCTCCCTTTGGGTTTTTACTGTCTGAAATGGTATAAAAGGGCCAGGTGAAGGGTTAGAGGATCTCCGTGTTCCGTTTCATCCCTGTATCTTTATTTGTTAAATAATACTGATAGCTACAGTTATCTTGCCAGGAATACCTGTCAAGATGTGAAGCCAGGTGAGATGTGAAGCATTTCATTTGGGGAGTATCTGTGCCAGGTGCAGTTAAAAAAAAAATTTAAAAAATTGCCACAGCACCATCTGTTTAGCAAGGGAAAGCAGCTATTGAAAACTCTGCAGAACCTTACCTGTGTTTGTTCCAATGGTACTGTGAAACTTTAACTGTGTAGTCTTAATGTTTCATTATTATATTTCTTTCCATGATACACATAATCATGTATGCAATATATGAAAGGTATGTATAATGAGGGTCACTTAAAATACTTAATTGGATTGCCATTTGGAAATATTTGTACTGTTTAGTAACTTAGATTAATCTGTTTGAGATTCTAGATGATGTTTACTGTTTTGGTTTTGCTTTTGAGTATCTGCATATGGCAGGTTTTACTTTCTTTTTTCGAAGACCACACATATGTCTCATCACTTGAGTAATCTGAGAATGTCATGTCTTTCCACTGTGCTTGTGAAGGTCACAGGCCTCCTCCATGCCTTCGAAGAGGGTGCTCACTAGCACCAGCCATCAGGATTGAAATGGAAAACTAAGAAGATATAGGAAAACACTAAGTGAGAAGGGAAATGAATTCTCATAGGGAAGAGGGAAAATAATAGGGCTGAAATGTTTTGATACTATTCCTCTTGTATGTAGCCCCAGACCTACTTTGAAATAACACCAACGATGCAAAATAACGTTTCACGCTTAAAAGAGAAAACAAAAGCAGGTGTTAGAGAAAGTGTTGAGAAAGCAGTGATCTACCAGAAAAATTAATTTTATAAAATGAGTCATTTAAAAAGTGATCTTTTACTGTGCCTATAAATACATCTACAGTCTGCACTGATCTTATAATAAATGTAAACACAGTTTTATACATTGCAAAATTCTGACCCAGCTGTTCCACTGTGACCAGGCTTCAGCAAAATGTCTCTCATGGTTCAACTGGATGGCTTTGGTGTTTAGTGGAGGAAAATTTCAAATAAGATCTAAAATACAGTTTTTGAAGGCTTTGTGCTTATGCTTAGTATGAAATAGGTATGTCTGCTGCTGTGCTGTTGAGGACGTGCATGATCTGTTATTTCTTATGTAAATGTGTAAGGTTTTGCAGAACTAGAACCTTTGATATAGAAAGGAAGAGCTAGAAACAACAGAACCAGATTTCTCTTAAAATTGTGTTGATCCCTTTTGTTGTCAGATAAGTATATTTTTGTCACTACAATTTTTCATTTTGTTACCATCCCTTATCTATTTAGAGTCTGTCTTTGCTATGATTTATGTCAAGGTTCTCTTCTGAATGGTGCAGCTTGTTCAGAGTATTTAACATAGCAGAGAACCTGGAGGACTTGGGGTCAAGACCCTGTTGTGCTAGGTGCTGCTTAAGGATTTTGAATAAACCCATCCCTGTCCCAGAGACCTCACGCTTCCTTTTTTGTTTTAAAGAGGCTGAACCCCTTTTAGGAAAAGGGGAAATAATGTCACCACGCAACTCTCCTCTGTTACAGCAGCAGGGCTAGTCATTTAATATCTTGATTTATAACAGTGTTGTAATCTAAATAGGAAGCAGGTGGAGTTACAACTGGGTACGATACTTTGGATATTAATGGCTTGGCTTGGCAGTGGAATTCTAAAGCTGTATATACTTTTTCTGTCTTAATTATGCATTCATTAAAAGCTTTTATACCCAACAGAATAAAGTAAATATTGTTTGATCTCTGTAGTGTGCTCCCAGACTGTAGATTTGCACAGCGGGGTCTTGATAATCTGAATAAATTGTATTTCCCCAAGGAGTTTATCTTTCAAATAAGGTCATAAAGAAATGCATTCTTTCCCCTTAGTTCTCCTTGTGCTTTTTCTGCTATTTATAACACGGAGCAGAGGAATAGAAGTATATTGTAGTCTGCTGTATACTTGGTTATGATTAACTTTAATTTATCAATCTGTTACTTACATCCTTTTCTGTGGCTTGTGCAAGGCAATTATTCTTTAAAGTACAAACGAATAAAGATGGATTTGGAAGTAATTTAAATACAATGTTTATATCTATTATTCCTGTTTGACAGTCTATCATATCTCTATATTAAAATACACCTCTGTATTAAAACATGGACAATGTCACATAATTTATTTTGAATATTTAATATTGTCATCTTTCAGATTATGTTTGTTCAGAAAACTGATTTTCTTTTACAAGGGTTTTAAATGTCAGCTCATTGTTAAATTGGTTTGGCATCTAAAGGTTGATACTACTGAATCAGAAGACCAGTAGTGTAGAACAATGGATTCTCTTACTTCAGAGAGGGGGGAGGCGGGGGGGGGTGTATAGTAAGTAGAACGCATAGGATCAAAGGCAGTTTCTCGTTTTAGAAGTAGACACTGATAAATAATTTGGCCAATTTATTAAATTGGTTTGAGTTTACTGTGAGATTTTAGAACTATTTAAACTGTTAGTTGTAAGATCTATATATATAATCTTATACATATTTTCTTAGTCTGAATGTGTTTCAGCAGTGTAACATACATCGTATTAGAAGAGATAGGATCGCTACCTTTCCCTAATTCTCTTCAGCTCTTAGTGGCAGTTCTGCTTGTGTTCATATTTCATCCTTCAGTTCAAGAAAGATAAGTGGCATATATTTAAAAGTTTATGAAAAGAAGATTAAAAGTTTCAATAATTTACATAAGCCTATTTTGTATTGCATGTTTTTAAAGAACATATACTTTGATACAGTGCTGGAAGAAAGTTGCACACAACTTTTAAATTTTGTAGCTGCTCTTTTAACACAATATAATGAAATCTGTGGAAAACAAGAGACTGCCAGAACTCTTATTCATGACGACACCTAAATTTAATTTCATAGTAACCTATTTCATTTTTAACAAAGTTTTTAATTCAATTAAGAGTTTAGTTTGAAAATCTATTCAAATTGGACTGAGTTGACAGTGATTGCTTTGATACTTCCTGTTGGATTTTTGTTTTTAAAGCTAGAAGATAAGGTGCTTTTTTTTTTTTTTAGGTAACTTACATACTGCATTTTAGTCTGATGTTTCTAAAAGTCTTACCACATATGAAGAGCTGATCTGTGGTATACATCTTGCAATCTCAGTGTGACATTTTTGCCCTCTAGTATCATGACGGAGACAGTAATGTATAGTACTGTATAATTTTGATTTGACTATTGGTATGACAGTGTGATAATTTTCAATTGTAAAAGCTAATGCACTACTTGCTTCTTTGGCTGTGAAATACAAACCTGTGGATCAACTCTAACCTTACAAAACCAGAAACAAATGTTTCTGATTACAGGCCAAGACCAGTTTTAACAAAATATACTTGCAATATTCATCAAGCAGTAAACCAGAAGTCCAGCAGGTCACTAACACATTATGTTAGGCGAACCATCAAAAATCCTCTGAAGCTTACCAATGAAAATAAGTAAAAACATAAACCCCCATAATAAATAAATAAATAGACACATAAATAAATAAGCAGCTGAAATAAGTGAACACATACAAATAAAAATAAATACTATTGTAAATAAACAACTGGTGAGAGTTTATTTATCCATTCATAAGTATATTTGGCATCTTCAACTGTATGATAGCTTTCATAAAAAACTTCAATTGGTGTTGATTTGAGGGGACAGGGGAGTCTGGGGGATCATCAAAAATACCCAAACTAAAAATGAAGGCTTACCAGTGTCTTTCAGATTTCACTGCAAATGTGAAGATTTTTCAGGGGAAAACTGCATTTGTGTGTCATATTACTGTTTCTCTCTAATGAGGAAAGATTTTATTATGATACCTGCAGTATTGTCATCTTCTGAAGTCTACCAAAAGTCATAAGTCCTCCTCCATTGACAGTGGGGTTTGATCAGGCCTGTATTTTTAGATGGGCTGTTGATCCTCAGATCACAATGCTTGATTCTTTATTTGTTTATTTTAATCCTCTCCAGATACAGCTGTTGACTACAAAAGAGCTCAATAAATATACACTGAGCTCTTCTAAATTTCTTTCTGGATGTTTGGCATTCATTCAATCAGGGAGTTGTTTGAAAAGATCGTCTTCCAAACCAGGGACAATAAACCATGGTTGTTGCTTGTCAAATGCTGTGATGTTTACTTCGATTATACTCCTGTGCGTTGTTGCCACCATTGCATGGCCATCGCAGAAGTGGTGGTGTGAGGTCTGTGATCTGCAGGTATTAAATCACCGAGCAAGCGCACAAACCAGATACTTCTCCTGTAAAAATTCATTCCTTTCTCTTTCTTTCTGCAATGGGGAGGGATTTATCCTTACCTCCTCTACGTTAGTGTGAAGAGGAGCTGACACTAGCCTATCTGTGGCTTTTGGGATGATGGCTGTTAGTGCTTGTTCTGGCAACGTAAAGAGCTTCTCTTTGTTCTTCCAAGAAAACAATGGGAAACTCCTGTGCGGCAGTTTAAGTAGATAATGAATAGGATTTATCTTTAATGTGCAAGCCTGCCAGGGAAGGCGCGCTGTTCAGACTGGGAGATTATGTAACAAGTAGGAGCCTCCACAGGAATTTGATTCCGTTTCCTCCAGTACTGAGTCCTCTAAGCAGGTGAAAAAAATTTTCTCCACTCTCCATTGCATATGCATAAACAGCTCCACAGTCATTGGGACAGCCACCCAATTCACACGTTCAAGATGTAGTCCATAAAACATTCCAAAAAACCCCCTCTTCGCACTTTCCCATCTTCCCTGTTGCTCTGCTCTATCTGCCAGCCGTGCAGCTCATTTGACATTTACAAGATTTCTTGTCAGTTTCATTTGGTGCTGCCATTCCATCCAGCAGAGCAGTGAAAGTGAAATTGACTTAATTTAGTCTGTTTCTCTTTCCTGCTCTAGTCCCTATGTTAACTAACCAGCAAAGTGAAACTGACAAGACTTCTTGTCATTTTCACACATGGAGCTGGTCAAGGAGAAGGCGGCTGATAGGGAGCAATGCGGTAAATTGGAAGATGAAAACCAGGATTGCGGAGGGGAGAGGAAGAGAAGTGTGAGCGTACAGCAAGAACAGAGAAAACGGGTAAACACGCTTATTTCCCAGACGTCCTGGGTGCTTTTCGCTACTACAGATGAATTCTTGGCCTCTCCCCTGAAGAGCGTCTGGTCTAGAATACCAGTAGTTAGCTGTCCAGATGCTAATTTACAAGGTATGCCAAGTTGAAAACATTACCTTGTAAATATAGGTTATCTGTTACCAGGATGGAAAAAACTTCCTGCACTGAGTTACTGTAGCTTTTGTCTCCACAGATTTTCTGCTGCTAGAAGCGGGGAGGAGGAATATGAGGCCAGCATCCACTATAGGTTGATGTCAGTGGCTGGAAAAAAAGGGTCTACTTGTTCATTGAAGATAAATTTATACATAATAAAATGTAGCTCAGCATCTCGTATTTTGTGAGGTTTCATGGAACTAAAAGTCATACTACACAGGTGCTCTAGTTCAATCAAAACAGTAAATAATGAACAAACAATTGCTTTGTAACAAACCATTGTAGTTAACAAATACATTTTTTTTTAATCCACTTGTTAACTCCTGCGAGCTCTTGTCATATAGTGTAAATCACGCTGGTTTATTATTTGATGTACTAATCCATATTTCTTACAGATGCTATATGCGTATATAACCTTAGTGGTTGCAATATAAAGTAGTACTATCATATATATTTTCATATGCACTGGTAACATTTACACATATATTTTGAATGAGGCTGTGTTAATTAATTTCAAGTTATATTACCTTCCTTCTCCGCAGCTCCAAAAGAACAACCTTTTCTCATTATCTGAGACCTATGGAGTTTTTTATTCTGTTTTGTTTTTTTTTTTTTTTTTTCTGAGATGTATTTTGTTTGCTTCACCCATTTAGGAATTAAATAGTTTTAATTACTTGGACCTGTATAAGCTTGCGGACCTCTTCAACCTGACTTTGTTGGAGAATGCAGTGGTTGACTTCTTAGTAAAACATCTGTCTGAGCTATTGAAGAGTCATCCTGAAGAAGTTCTGGCACTCCCATACTGTCTCCTTCGAGAGGTTTTTAAAAGTGATAGACTCACTTCACTCAGTGAAGAACAAATCTGGCAGGTAAGGAGATTGGTGAACAAGCAGAATGTGTGATACTTTATAAACCATAGCAGTAATCTGTTGTTTTGAAACCCTGGAGCAATCTCGAGGGAGAATAAGCACTTGAGCAAAAACTGTGAATAACAACTGAGGGAAATTTTTAAATGAAATTCAGAAAATGTTGTGTTGTGTTAATGCAATTAGTTTGTTTGAAAGAGAAATGTGTCTTGTTGCTTAACTTGTGTTACTCAGATGTGGCCAGAGATTTTCTTCCAGATCCAACTTCGTTGGTGGGAAGAGATGGCCAATCCAGGCAACTCAATTATCATTGCCTCTGGTGAGGCTAGTGCAGCAAGCCTGGCAGCAAACCTGCTTCTGCAGTCTCTCCCATTCACTTCTGACAAACTTAGCTGTGTAAATTCAGTAGTCATTTAAATTGTTTAGGCCACCACAGCTGAGTTTGCCTGAAGCAAATTAGCGAATCATCACACAGGCTGCTCTGCTCAGAGATGAGTGGAGGCATCAGTGGAAGGTTTGTGGCAAGAAGCTGGTGGTGATCGTTTCTTTTAAAAAAGCTGGCTCTCAAAAAGGACCAGGTTGCTAGCCATAGAATATTAACAAGATAAAAGCATTATGTTGTGACCTTTAGTATGGAAGGGGGTGGGGTGGGAAACCTAATACGAAAAAAACATGTAGCCTGTAAAGAGCAACACCAAAACAAAATCTGTCCTTGGAAACATTCCCGTCATATGTCTGTAAAAATTGCAATTCACAATATAGTAGAAGGAAATCTCTATAACACCGGTTACCCAAACACTTCTTTCTGTTTCCTTTTTGCTGTCATGTTTTATAGAAGAAAAGTATTTCAGGGTATTTCAAGGTAGAAAGTAACTTCCTAAAAAGAAAGCACAGGTTTCTTTCAAGCAAGTGGGTTATCTTGGTCCAACGGAGAAGCCTGAGCATCAGAAGATAGGTTTATATTTCAGTCCTTGTTATTTATCTACTTATCTTTTGGATTCTTCTAAGCAAATCATTTCACCTATATGCCATCATTTTCTCAAAGTGTAGAATGTGTGTTCATCTGTGGGGCACTTCATGTTCTGTAGATGAATAACATCATGCCAGAACAAAATATTTATTCTTAACAAATAAAAATGTCTAGTTAAGCTCTTCAAGCCACAAAGACAGTATGCAGATGTAACTTAACCCTTCAGTTCATATTTGTTTCTGAAACTTTGAGGCTTTAGATTATAGAGTATTTTAAAAAGATGACTTTCTGCAAATATTAATATAAAGTTAGACTTTCGCATGTCCTAGTCTCTGGAGGATGTCTGTACGACAGAACCTGCAGTACACTACCCATGATGGTGGGTTTGGTTTGGGTTTTTTAAGCATGATTTTTAGGCCTAACCCAGTAGTACTACACTACTGGGAGTACTAGCCCGTATTCCCTTTATCAGAAAAGGTTTTGTTGTACAAGTTCATATATGGGGCATGGCTGATTGGCCAATTGGGTTTTATCATAATTTCTCTGCCAGGTTAGTGAAATATCCTAGCTACCTGCTTGGGTATACTTTCGCTAGAAAAGTTGCTGCAGAAAGCCACACAAGTATTATTTAATGCTAGCTCAGTAATGAACAAGCATATACAGAGTCGTATGCCCTATGCAACCTGCTGAAACAAAGTTTGGGAAGTGGGAGTTTTTAAATCTTGTGTCATTGTCCTGTCCTGCAAGAAGAACTCAGAAATAATTTTCTTAATTGTGTGCACTCCAGTCAGTGAACACTTCATGAGGCAAATATGACAAAGCTTCTGTTTCTGTTGCAGGGTCATACTGGGGAGAGATACTTATAGGTAATATGCTGCTTTTTGAGTGACAACAAACTCCACACTGTCCGTTTAAGTGTTATCATAATTGCCTCTGTAAAGGTTACTAATGCTGTTCCGAAGAATTTTTTTTAAACTAGTTTTCTGCTGCAGGCAAAACGTGCGTGTGTCTTTTTAATTCAGTCTGTACAACCAGGAATAAATATATATTTATAAATATTCCAGGTCCCCTGAATGAATTAAAAGACACACATAAATATTTACCAATTTAGGCATTCAGAAGGCAATAAGAAACTGGGTTATTTGCTTTATCTTAGTAAATAAGTAATTCCCTCATAGTCAACCCAATAGAAGAAAATCAAATCAGACCAGCTATATTGCCTCAAGTGTAGTTAAGTTCATCATTTTTGCTAAGGTTATAGTGGTAATGCAATATACCATGGAAGAATCTAATATTCAGCCCAGGGTGAAGATTGGGTATGCCAGAGGATTAGTGTCAGGGTGCTTTATAGAAGTGAAACTTGATGGACAGGCTGGAGACAGATCTACAGAATCTCATTAAATTGCTGAATTGTTCATTACTGAGCACTCTCACTGTAATAAAGTGCTCATTGACTTTGACAAATCCCCATCCCATGTCTTAAGGAAGAACAGCAAAGCAAGAGGTGTTGGGGAAGCTGGAGGAAATTGGCACAAAGTGGGGCAGATAATAGAAAAGCTGATGGGGGATGCTACCGTTTGATTTGTCTGTCTTACCTGTGACTAGTGTGGCCTCCTGCGCACACACATGCATGCATGTTATGGCTATATGAATTCAGTGTGTCCCCAAGGCACCTTTACTAGTAGGGCTCCCATGAAGCCCTAAGCACAAATTAAAGCTTCCCTCAGAGAACCTCTGGAAAGGGTGCCACTGTCTGCAGAGCGCAGTTATTTTCACTAGTTTAAATTTCCAGTGTCCACTGGGCGATTCGATCCTAATGCACATGAAGATTAAGGCAGTTATTTTAATGCATCAAAATGTGTACACGGAGTGATGCTTGAATATGATTTAAACTGAAGTGACTGCAGCTCATATCTGGCACATTTTGGGTTTTTGTTAGACTACGTATTCACAGTTGCCCAATTTTAGTGAATATGGTGAAATATAACCTTGAACAAACCAAGTTTGAGAAAGTTAAACAGTAATATTAATGTCAGTATACAGGCTGTGAATTAATGTAGAATACTACAGTAATTCCTGTTGATTCTTTCAGAAAGAAAAATGTGACTTCCAAACCAGGATAAAGTGGACAAACTAAGTAGTTCATTCCTCTTTCTACCTCTTAAAATCTTAGGAAACTCTTTGGCCTAATGTAGGTGTCTGATTTTTAGTGGAGACAATAGACAAGGAATACAATGATGCATTTCTTAAAACAAGTAAACAACAGAAAGCAAGCCCACCAGAAAACCCCCATAGGCTATGAAATTGGAGCAATTTACAATGCCTTTTTTTAGCTAGGCTAAGCCAGTAACAATGATTATTAGGTGACATAGGATTTGTTTTTATATTGATTTTTTACATTTTACTAGCATGTGAGATTATGAAATCTTTTGTATATATGAAATTTATGATTTGTCAGCTGCATTAAAGTGTGAGTAAACTTAAAGCAGTGACATGGACTAAAGGATTAAATAAAAAAATGAAGAAAACTAGGGAAGAATCCTGAAGAAGTTGGAGGGGAAAAAAGCAGATTCTTTGGTATTTTTCCTCTTCACCATGAGCTGTGCAGCGCACTTTTTTTCACAGGAAATGGTCATGATGAGGACATAAACGTCTAGTTTATCATGAAGTGAAAAGTGAATCTTTTCATAATTGGCCATTACTAGAAAGGCTCATTGGCTCTACTTTAAGGAAGCAGATGAATCCTTTCCCTTGATAATTGAAAAGGTAACCAACCCTGTACAACAGAATGTGTTCTCAGAGAAATCTAGCAGTAGAGGGCTTCTTGTTGGAACCTTAGCAAGTAGAAAGCAAGCCAAAGATTTAAGTAATAAACTTAATGTTTATTACTGATGTTAGGCTTAGTTTTAGTATAGTTATACCTTATCGTGTTCATTATTAAAAACTTCAGTGTCATGAGGCTTAAATGTTCATATTTCAAGGATCATACTTATAGTTACAGATAGAAATATCTACTGGATCATTCTGTCTCCCAGCAATCCATTGGTCAAATGATACTGTATTAATTACAGCACTTGATCCAAGGTGAAGTCTTGAATCACGTTTGGCAAAAAATCTTAACGTGACATCATTGTAGATTAGTTTCTTCCTTCTCTGCTACTGGTTAAGTAGGTTGTTAAAGGATATATATTTTTTAAACAGCTAACATGAAAAATAGATGAATTTTAGTATTTGCCAATACTTCTGAAGTTAAGGTTAGGAGGTTTTTCTTGGTTTTTTACTTTACCATGCAACTCAGTTTCTTGGTAATCAACTGATAAGCAAGCAATCTAGGAAAAATTGGTAGATAAAACTGCATGAGTAGTTTATTCAGCTAGAAAGCATGCAACTATGTCGTGTCTTTTCCAGGGCTAGGCTCCCAAGACATTCCAGCCCTGTTAACTTCCTTGTGTGCAACTTGTGAACTTGTGTTCATAAAGCAGATGTTCCACATATGAAAGTGTAGCACAAGTTATTCCTTTTGTTACTGTGGATGTGATGTGCAAAATCAGTCTTAGGTCTCTGTATTAGAGAAGTGTCTTTGCTTGTATAAATAGAAAAATAAAAGACAGGAAGACTACAGTGTTAAAGGTCAATATGAGTTGTTAAGCATCTATTTTATAAAAATAATAAATGTATAAATTCAATTTCCTTATTAAAGTCCTGTTTATCCTTTTCTAAGGGAAAGTAAAATGCCCTATTTTCAACTGCCTTTTCTTACACTTGAGCTCCATTTTGAATCTTCTGGTGGCATTTGTGGAGGGCCAAAAGTATTCTCAGGCAGAAATCCCACAGAGTTCAGTTCTCTTGGAGATTTTGCGGTGTGCGCATTATAGCAGGCTGTTACAATGGAACAGTTCTCTGCTGAAGACAGGCCCACAGACATCTTCCATACATCTCCAGTGGTGCCCACTTTTTCCTATGCAGAACAGCAGTTTCTAAAGTGGGTTGTCATGTTCCCAGTACAAGCTTGCCATTCCTTCAGTGCAGTACTTGAATTTTTTTTTTTGCTGTCAATCTTTTGATTCTACAGAGCAATTTTTAACATGGAGAGAGCAAAATTCATGTTTCTCAGGGGTATATATATGTTTTGATGAAATGTGGACTAAGTGCCTTGCTAAATGTGAACTTAAGTTTTACTGCAAAACAAGTAACGACATAAAAGAGTAAGTGAAGGAAAGCATCTCGGTAATCAACGTTGTGTTTAAACAGTATATTAGCCTTTCACTGTTCAAGAAATAAGCTTAAGTGCTCTCTTGGGCAATAAGTGAAATCACGTCTGGTGGTCTAATGCTCGTCCCTAGTGAGTATTTAGCCTAAGTAGAAAACCATCATACTAAAACATGGCTGTCAGCCTCTTATCAAGAAAGGCATAGGAGAGAAAAAAGGAGTTTGATGCCTATCAAGGCCAAGGTGAATTGCTGAGGCTATATGGGAAAATCAGCATATTTCCCATGCATGTTTTGCTGTGTTTTCACCCCCTTTTTCACACCCTTTTCATGAGTAGTCTATGTAAAAGTGCCAAAGAGCCACCCTTGAATCCCTGTATCCACTGTGCTGGATCTGTGATGGTTGCACTACGTATCATGACTAGCTGCAAGCAAGATTACGTAGTTACTCTCAAATAAAAACTGTGTGAAAACATAACCTATGATAGGATGTAGGTTTCCTTTTCCTAAGGCTAATCCTCATAATCACAGGTATCTCACCTGAATTGACTGTGTGCAATGGTAATATTCTTTTCGGTCTCTCCAGACTATTTGTGTGGGACTCATTTTTATAAACATAGGCATATGCAGCATTTTTGGTAGGATATCTATGATATATAGGCCAAGCTGGCAGTTGTGGCACAGGCTCTGCAAGGAGGTCAGTGTCTACTGGAGCTGCAGACGAGACAGGGTTCATGCAGGCTACAGTGGATCAAGGCAGTGGATGTACACAGCTGAATCTCACACTCTGCTCTGCTGATGTGCTCAGGTCACGCACATTTTTCCTGATATAATTTCTGCATCATTTGTAATAGTAATGGCATTTTGGCTTACAGTGAAAATGAATGCTGCCCCTGTTGGTGCTGTCCCCTTGCTTTATGAAACACCTTCCCCCTATATCTGCCTTAGCTTAAATCTAATGGGCTCTTAATCTTGTCCTTTACAGTAAACTTTTGTGAACTTTATATATGCTTTTGTTCTGAACTTTTGAAAGTTTCTGCCTGTTATTTCTCGAATGTTGGCTAATCTTGTTACTGTTATTTATCAAGTATAGAGGTATAGAAAGGGATTTTCTATATTAAAACTAGGCTTATGTTAGGAGCAACTGTGTGCTCTTCTAATTTTCTTTTTGATACATGTCAGTTCCAATCAGAAAACTTGATTATTTTGCTGCTGTTGCTGTGAGCAATAGAGAAATTGCTGGAGGGCATTACTTTTGCCTCGGTGTCCTACAGTAATATTGCCTCACCTTATTTATCCCAGATTAACTTCAGAACTGCACAGAGCATCACACCAGTATTTAGGAAGGCTGCTGTGCCCACAGCTCTTGAATTTAAGTCACTTCTTCAGCTAAGCAATGAATGTGTGCTTTGATTTAGAAAGCGAAAAAGAGGACGCCAAGGTGTGCACACAGCAAGACCGCTTCTGTGATATTGCTTTCTGCATTTGAATTAGTCTGTTATGGTGGGGTTTGTGTTGACTGTTATGCTCTTTGTGGCACTGATCTATTGGAGATTAACTGAAATATAATTGTATTAATACACAGGTATATGGTTACATAAAAGAAAGCTGCTGAGGCTGTTGTGAAAGCCAGGCGTGATTGGAAATATACATTACATTCATTTTTTAGTTAAAGAAAAGAACAACATAAATGAAGTCTAAAACCCACAGATACCATGGATGATCAAATGAGGCAGTCTGTTGTTACTATCTTAGTTAATGTCTTCCATTCAGAGATACAAATGTTAGTAATCTCTACTCTTTCAAAATCCCAGTAAAGCTATTTAACACTGTTTCTGATGGATTTAAGCTTGTTGAAAATAATAGAAAATGAGAAGCTCTTTTGAGAATTTCCAGCTCCGTATTTCAACAAGTTTTCCATTGTGAGCTGGTAGAAGCATTACCTCTATTTGTAACTATGGAGCCAAAGAAGATGAAGAAAGAAAATTGAATTCCAGGTTGTCTAAAACCATACAAATTGTCATCAATATGTTAAGAGAGCTACAATCCAGTTTTGGGGTTGTTTCCGCTTGTACCTAAACTAAGTGTGTAAAGTTAGATGAAATAAATTTGCGCCCATATGTCTAGACCTGCTATTAAGTGGGTGCAGTTCAGCATGACTGCTGAGATCTGACCAGCTGTTGTCCCTTGCTATCACTCCTGCCCCAGGACCAGGACACTAGTGGCTCCAGGAGGGTGAGGAGGCAAGGAGATGGAAAAGCAGTGGCACTCCTGGCACTCCTTGCTTACTCCAACAGGGAGACCCTTGGCAGCTTCCGTATGTGTGTGAGTGAGCTGCGGAGCTGGGGGTTTCGTTGCCTCACGACAAAGGGTTCCTTATATTCCTTTGATCACCTTGGACTCCCTCGTGCCAGGGAGAAATGGAAGAAATTATGACAAATACATATGTCAAAAAGATCTTAAGGAGCCTCACTGTGAAGTGGCTTCCAAGCTAGAGGTCTATGTGGGATAGTAATGACAGATGGAAAGATCACAGTCTCTGAAGTGAGAATCTGTGCTGAAAAGCTTTCAAACTGCTCCTTTAGGGTGGAGCCTATTTTAATGTTCGTGTGAAACTGTATGGGTCTGAATTTTATGAGGTTCACCTTTTAGCAGTTGCAGTTGTTTCAGTTTGCTTCAGCTATGATTTAGTTGGTTTAAATAATAAATTTATGTTTGTTTAATCTTGTAGTAGGGAAGCTCTGACATTCCCAATTCATGAGATACGTTTGGGATCTTAAATGCATTTACAAATGTGACTCTAAGTGTTTAAGTCACTTTTTAAAAGAAATAACATTCTTAGGACAAATAGTTGATTTTGAAAAATTAACTCATCACTTAAAAATAATATGAGTCCTGCGTTAACCTGAAGCCCATCATGTGGGGATTAAATCAAAGTCAATAAAATTGACATCATTAAGTGGATGTGATTTGATTAAAAGGGAAACTTCTGTTCTCAAAAAAGCTGAGTGAGCTTGCTAGTGTACTTGCTTGTTCTTTTTGTATTTAAAAAAGGAAGGGGAAAAAATATCCCTTTGTGAAAAATTAGCCAAAAGAAACCAGACCCTAAAATACATATGTAACTTTGTTGTTGTCATGCTGTCCTCTGAGGCACATTCTTCACGGGATTTGAGAAAGCAGAAGTAAATTATCTGCTGACAGGAAAAGGCCTAAATGTTCCCACAGTTAATATTAGTGGGCCCATCCATGTTAAAATGAGGTTCCAGTGGCACTTCAGAGTTGAAGAATCAGGCTCACTAATGCGTAATGTGGACTTCAGTGCCTAATGTTTGATAACTGTGGAGGTGCAGTGGCTGGGAGAAAGTAGGGGACACTTGGACAGCTTTTGGCTCTGAGACCCGGACAGGTAAGCTGACACAGTTCTTGTCAGAGGGCTTAGTTGGTTCATTAAAATAGTAAAGCAGAACAAAACAGAAATAAAGTTCCTGTAGTGAAGGCACTGGTGATATCACTGGTTAAAAAAAAAAACCAAAAACAAAAACAAAAAAAACCACCTGGTGATTTCACTTGGAAAAATTGACCTTGGTGATTTTGTAGTAACATGGCATGTTGAGAGCATACATATATATAAACTGACTAAGGAGAGTATGTACTTTGATGTTCGTTTTTGTGTGTGACCTAAGATATTAATGACATACAAGTCTTGTATAGCTGTTGTCAAGATTATTATAGAAAATGATACATTTTTATGTGATTTGCTGGATTTGCCTATTAAATCCGTAGAAAATTATACCCTAACAATAGGGAAGAAAGGAATAGGAATCTTTCTACATTCAAGAACCATTTAGACTAATTTTCACAGAGCTGAATTGCATTTTTATAGAATTTTGTCGATTTTGTGCCTATTTCATTCTCTAACAATTTTTACTGATGAAAGCTTGTAGATTCCTGTCTCCATAGAGAGCCACTATACTTCTAAAACATATTCCAAGGGAACAAATAGAGAGGAATAGCAATAAAAACAATGTGTATCAGATTGTGAAAGATTGTCATTTCCACTTACAATTATGTACTAGCAACTTATTTTAATGCTAAATGTGTCTATGTAAAGTTTCAGTGCATTTGATGTCAGCCTGAATGTTTCCTCTGAAAATAAAATGAGCAATTCTAGATTTTGAAATTATGGCTGCTGGGGCGGCGGGGGGGGAGGTCCTCTTCTTCCACCTCCCATGTGCTCTGTCCTCACCCCATTTGAGAAAAGAGAAATGCTATCATAAACTTTGATCTCCTTCAACTGAAATCAAATCACAGTTAAGAGTCCTAGTTACACGGCTGTGTTTATGAAGAGATAAGCTTCTGTTCATTGCAACTTCAGAAAAACTTATTGGAGATAAAGCACCTAACAATGTTGGTTTTACCATCACGACAAATGATGGAGGGTCTGAACTTGAGCATTTTGTGATGCATTAGAAAATGGATGGCAAGAAGTTGTTACCTCAGAGCTTCTTGCCATTTGATCCAGTTGTTAAAGAGAGGCAGATCTGTTAGGCTCCATAGGTTTTAGGAACCTATGAAGCTACATTTTAGGGATGTTTATGATGGGGGGGCTTGCTTGTCATTTCTAACTGTCTATGGCTGGACCTGTTTGAAAGGAAAAAGCGAGGTTCTGTCTCCGGATACCATATTTTGGGTTTGGTTTTTTTGCTTTGCTTTGCTTTGCTCTGGATAGATTGTCACCCTCCACACTCCTTTCTGATGATCTCGTTAAATCAAAATTTACTTTGATTGCAAAGTAATCCTACTTCAAGTAAGTAGAGCCTTTCCAGTGTGATCAATCCCAGCTCATTTATTTTATTTGTGTACACTTCCAGGTGTGATGGTCATTGCAGTGCACAGGAAAATAGAGTGGTTGTCAGTAGTGGGGTAGCTAAAGTCTGTTGCAATAGGGTCTACGCACCAGCTCATACAGGTTTTAAACACACCATTGTACATATGGAGCTAAGGGGTTGCACTGGGCCTTGCTCGTTCCTTTGATCATAGTAGAAGAATGAGTTTAGGTGCAAGAAGCACATTTGTAGGTCTGTCTTTGTAGGGAAGCTCCAAGTGACTGTATAGGAAACTACTCCATGGTTTGAGGACTTAATCACACAAGAACGCACTTCTCTTGAAGCACACTATGGGATAGTTTTGTCTTTGCTGCTCCAAGAAGGTTAAGGAAGAATGCAGTGTTTTATTGCCTGTATGGAAATATGCTTTTCAGCTGCAAAAATATCTCAAATACTGTTGTCAGGTGATATTGAGGGATCCGTTTTGTCCTCAGTTTGATGCCTGCATCTCACCAGGTTTCATTCTGTGGCATGGAGCACAAAAAACTCCACAGGAGTTTGGTAGTGGGGTAAAGAGACTCAGCTGCGGACAGGTTGAGGGGACAGAAGATTTTGATTATGTGTCAGCTGTACCATTGCTGTCTTCTGTCATATCACTTAATTTTTCTCTCTCTTAGTTCCCATGTTGGGAAAATGGTTGAAATGTACACTTCTCTCAGAGAAGCTCGAGTTTTACTGCTTATAAATTGCTTTGAGATACTTGGAAGGAAAGTGCTATATAATTTTGAAGTTCAGATTCCCCAGAAGGTGTAAAATGGCAAACTTCCATGAGCTGTGATAATTTACAACAGCTGAGAGTTTACCTTCTGTCCCTACCTTACTTCACTTTGAGCTTGAGTAGATGAAAACTTTAGTTTTTCCATTATAGCAACTCTTTGCTTTAATATAATATAATTCGTTACCATATATAATGTTATATATTAATGTAGTTCAGCTAGCCTTTTGTAAAGCTGATTTTTGATCATAGTTATTTTATTGCAAATCTAAAAAGCTGAAATATTTTTATTGAGGTTAGTCAATGTCTTCTAGGTAGGCTTCTGTCTAGTCTCATTTCCAGTAAATACAAGAAATGGTAAAATAAATGCATTGGATAAAGTGTGTAAAAGAAATGAATACAGTTTTGAAATGTGTACATTCTATTCTTAACTGTTACTGTAAAACTGACATTTTTTCCTATGTGTTTCATAGGAAACACATACATAAAAAATGAAACTAACACTGTCTCTCTCAGAACCTTTGTGATAAAATAATGGCCTTTCTGGGAAGACCAGTATCATTGTGTAGCACCAGGGAGGAATGAAGCTTGCAGTAAAGCACTGGGCTGAGAACGCAGGGTGGAGGTATTTGGTTGGTGGAGAGTTCATCTTTGGGATGAAGAATTCCTCCCTTCCTCACAAGGATGTTGTGCAGAAACATTTATCAGAAATTTCAGAGGTGGAGATACAGCTGTTAAAATTGTTACTAATGGAGCTGTTTAATTATGACTAAGAAATCTGCCAAAGTCGTGTAGGTTATGTATCCTTCCTTGTACCTGTTGACGACTGTGCAGGACAGTATTTTTGTCTAGCAGCCCTGTGAGGAAATCTGGCAACTGGTGATTGATGCTTCACAGCTTAAATGCTTTAAGAAGATAGATCTTATCAGCACTTGAGAAAAATTGAGAAATATTTTTAATACATTGTGATTCACTTTAACGCCATTAATTTTGATAAATGTTTGCTATTAGTACAGCTGCATTATGTACCTCTACCTTAATCACAGTATCATATCATGAAATGCATCATTCCTGCTGCTAGACAGACTTCAGCCAACAACTCTACTTGCTGCATGTTATTCAGTGCTGAAAGATCAAAATCAAATTTCTGCCTCTTGGGAAGTGGCTCACAGACTGCAGGCTGGTGTTCTGAAAGCTGCAGGTTGTCATCTTGACATCACGTAGATCCCAAACCAGCAAAACTCCAACCAAGAGGCAGAGCATTTCTTATTTAGCAGAGCAAGAGCTTCCTAAAGCAGTACTCTGGACAAATCCACTGCCGCTTTTGCAGAGACTAGTAAGAGGCCAGGGGGACATAAACTAACAAGTGCTTTCACCCTCCAGATCTAATGAACCTTGGGGTTTTCTGATCTTCCTTTTGGGACACATATTTCCTGAAGTCATAACTTACTTATATTTGGCTTCCCTCTCTATTGCCTGAGCCTACTGTCTGATTCCTCAGTCCTCAAAACCCTGTCCATCTGTGAAGCTGTGGGTCTGTGACTGGATGGCAGTGATTATGGTTGGGTCTGGAAGGACGCACGTTTTGTCTTTCTTGCCAGCTGTGCTCTCAAACTCCAGTTTGGGAATGCACTTGAGGGGCCCCCTTGTACACAAAGCCAGCGGCACTGCTGAAGCAGGGGTCTAGCAGTAGCATGGGGATGGCTGAGTGAGAGCTGGGGACAGATAGCAGAATGACAGCATCTTTGAATATGTGGTGTGATCCTTGTGGTGGGGACACTGTGAATGTGAGACTTTGCTATTTGTGTAGAGAGAAGCATGTTTGCTTCTGAGCCTTCCCAAAAAAAGCACGTGGTGGCAGATTCCCAAACTGTTACTTCCCTTCTCCATTGGCATGTTAGGAATGTTTTGGGGTCATTCCCAAGAGTTCACTAAATCTATATGTATACTGTAAACAGCGTCTTTATACTTGGGAAAGGTTGGGCATTTTAATATTTGAAACAGGAGGAAAGGTGGAACTCAGCTGTCAACCAAGTGGAAGCATTGGGGGGAAGTACGTGCCAAGTCACTGGCAGACTGGGCAACTTTTGTCATGCTTTCTTTATCTAGGACTTGGAGCTAATAGATCTTCCTTAATTGGGCTGGGTTGGAGCCTTCATGCTATCTGAGGGTAGTAAGACTTTCCTCACTACACAAAGAAAGAGCACCAGAGAGCCTGGTCCTTTCAACCTACTTACACCAACAGCAGACTTCAATAAATTAAAGTGAAACAGGAACCAGTGAAAATGGCATCTTCTGTGTCAGCAAGGATGTGCAAGCCTGCTCACAGCTTCTTCAGCTGAAGGCACTTGTGTGTTTTCCACTTAGATGAATGTTCTGCTTACATCCCCAAACTTTTAAGGAATTAAAACTTCCATTCTGTAGTGTGAGGAAAAGGTAGAGGAAACAAAATTTCTTAAAAGCCTTTGGTTTTTAAGTTTGGATCAGTCTTCTCTATCCACTCCCCCTTCAGGCAAATATTAATCTTTGCTTCTAAGCTGCTTTTTTGTTTTGGTATGCTGACCTTGGATGTTGGTACACGTTTTGTGATGCTTGACAGACTAGACAACATCCGATGATGACCAAGATCACAGAACAAAAGATTTACAACTCGTCACTTGAAATACTTGCTTCCTTCAGAGGTACAAAGCGGTTCTTTTGATTTACCGCACCTTCCTTACAGCGCTGTTGTGAGGACGGGAAGCCATGTGGCTGGAGCTGGGTGAGGCTGGGAGGGGAAGCGAACTGTAGCTGAGGAGGTGCAGGAAACTTGAATCTTCCATTCTCTCCAGATTTTGCCAAAGCAGCCCCCAATTCTTTTTTTTCTTTTTTTTTCTTTTTATTTGTGAGGCACTCTGCTTCTGTTCTGGTGAGTAAGGTAAGAAACACCTCGTGGGATCGATTCATTTTCTATCCCTTAGAATGTGGGAATGAACAACCCACCAGAAAACTAAATGTTGATGCTGTCAGTGGCATGATAATTGGTCTCTGCTTTCATCTCCAAACAATCCCTTGCTTGGATTCTATTATTCATTCTAAGAGGAAAAGGGTTATTAATGCAGTGTTCTTTAATTTTTTTCTTGTGTGTGTGTGTGTGAGAGAGAGAGGACAGGAGAGCAATAACACAATAAATATATTGGCTAAGAGAAAACATTTGCAAGAGATCCTTGCCCATTTTTTTTAATCTTCTCTTATCATGAAGAATGTGAGCCATGATAAATTGTTCTGCTAATCAAACAGCACTGAAAGGTTAGGTCATTGGAAGTCTTTAGTCATTTTGTGCTTTTCAAGAGTGAATTTGTTAAAATTATGCTGAATACCCACTTAAAGCCTGGGCTGAAAACCCTACCTGTGTTTTATAACTCTGCACTGTCAGAACTCATAATAAGTCAAACATTCTTTCAGAGGTACTCATAAGGGAGAAAAAACCCTGTAAATTTAAGAGTAATTTCAGATTGTAAATGAAAAAGAGAGGCACGACTGTTCATTTGCACCAATCATGCCTTCCTTTCATCTGCTCTGATTAGGCCTGGTGCGGTTTCATCAAACTACTCCATCACTGAGCTGTCACTCCAGTCGTCTGTTGATTGAAAACAATCAGGGCTCTGATGGCACAATTATTCTGACCCTTTAACTAGAGGCTGCTGTGATAATGAAAGGTTGATTATGATAGTTTGTGCCTCTTTCAGTTTGCCAAGAAGGTTAATTTGGGCATCAGACGGATGTTTAATGGGCGCTTGCTGGCTACACTGAGGTAAATGAGAACGTGCAGTCTTCGATATTGCACGGATATAGTTTGGCTGTCAATCATTGTCATTTTGAGTTTGTGCCTCACACTCTGGAAATCACATTTTATTTTTTCCTTGGGATTTAATTTATTCTGTGCCCTGAGGAAGTTCTTTCACTCTGTGACCTTCACAGTAGCTTTCTCTGTCTTTTTTCCCTTCCCTCAAATGGAGCCCAAAGGCATAATACATCTAGAGGAACATTTTTCTTTCATTTTTCACATTAAAAAAAAAGGGAAATTTAAAAATCCCTGTTTATCAACTCACCCCGAACAGAGCAAATGTTTTAATTCTGATTGTAAAATCAGAATGTGCAAATGAAAGCATGCCTGCTTGCTAACGCAGTGCCACACGGGGGGCTGCTTACATAGACACACATTTGTAAAACTGACAAACAGGTAATTTAAAAATGTCTCTGTGTAAAGAGGGTGGGGGATGGCACAGCTTTATTTTCACAGGCTACACGCATATGCGTCAGCCTGGTGCCTTGTAAATATGGTCTCAGTCACTGTACTACAACTTTTTGAGTTGGAAAGCCTCTCTTCAAGGTTCAGGGGCAAAAGGCATTTCATTGCTGATTCAGAGATTATTAATATTTACTGTGTTCAGATTGAGAGAATCCTATGCATAATTTTTTAGTTGTTTGGCTCAAGGTGCAAAAGAAATGCAAATACATCATAATTTTGATTGTTCTACATGCAGCTCATTACGGTCTTATTTTTATGTACATTTTTAATTCAAAATAAAAAGAAGAAAAAGATTTCTATCTTTAAGGCTCTCTGGCATCTAGATTTGAGCCACTCATTTTCCATGCTGCCCACAACTGTAGGTAGTACCTGATTGATACAACTGCAAAGAGAGTCTGGAGGCTGTGCTACGTGGTTATGTACTAACTTCTAAAAATATTCACGTGCAACTCATGGCTTTGAAAAATTGCATTTGGTGGTTTGTTTTTTCTTTTCCTGAAACAATTCTTCACCCATATGTCTTATTCTTAAATGGGTGATACAGTCCAGTGTAGTTCACCTTAAATAAAATGCTTAAATTGATATCCTAAACCCTCTGGGTTTTGTCCTTTGTAGTCTCTGGAGAGACAGAAGGACTGAGACCCTTTAGAGATCCAAATTCAGGCCCTTTGGAAGTCCCTGTTCATTTTTAAAAAGTGGAAGTTCATAGCCTTCAGTGGACTTTGTTTCAGAGCTTTAGTAAATGTCCTGGTTTATTCATAGGTTCTGCTCCTGGACTTGAGATTTGAAGAGCCAGGGTGGTGCTGATGATAGCCAACTGAGACAGTGGTTTTGAGGCAAGAGGTTCCAGTCTGGAACGCCTGAGGCTTGCTGAGTTAGGTAAACTTCAAGGAGAGTCCAAATCATGTGCAAGTTTATGGCCAAAATACATATTTCTAGTGTTCTCAAATGCAAAACTTGGAGTTTACTAGTTCAGTGTTTTAAAGTTCCCTCAGTGCCTTAAAGTGATTGCTGTAGTAACTGTGTTGCTTTCATTACTTTTTTTGGCTTATCAGGCAATAGAAGCAGATCTACAGCACTGTCCAATAAGTTAATGATGCAAAGATATTAATTTAATTTTTTTCTGGCCTAACATTTTTGCTTGAGTTAAGCAACAGGACTGCTCAGGTGAGACTTGTGTTAAAATAAGAGATTTGTAGTTCTTTCTCTTTCCCTGATATATATATACATATATTTAAAAAAATCACCATCAGATTGTCACGCAGAAATCTGATAATTTGTGTTGAATATATCTGATATCAGTCCAGGAAAATATTTCCCTCCACTTTTTCGTATTTAAAATTGTCCTCTCTCCTAAAATGAGAATGTTCACTATGTTATTGTATGTAAGATTTCAATTTGTTTTAATGAGACAATATGAATTCATTGTTTTGAAACCTTATAAAATTTAATGTTTCCTTTTATTTGTTGTTGCTAAAAAAAACCCAACTCCAAAAACCTCATTTTTTCTACCACTGTCACTTTTTGGCTTCATATCAACTATTAGAGACCTTAGATGGTATAAACTGGCATAATTCCTTTGCAGTCTGTGTGGCCATAACATGAATATATCAGCTGAAGATCAGTCCAAGATGACTTTAATGGTGTCCCCGTGCCCCGGCCTATCACAGAGCCTAGGCTTAGAGGACTGTTTTCTCTCCGAGTGTTGTGGACATAAACTTTCCCCGACACTGACTTTGTGACTTAAAGTAGTTTCCAAGTGAACCTGGGTCTAATGAGTATGTCACGCTTTTTTGCACTCATAAAGTAGCTTGGCTTTTCTGGTTAGAAAACCTGCTGTGATGTCAAGTGAAGGTCTGACATGTTTCCCCGCAGAGTGGCATGAGAAGGATTGCAGAAGGACACTGAACGGTCAGGGCACAGTGTTTTCTTGTTTCCTGGGATAGCTGGCAGTCCAAAAGACCAGGTAACTACTCATTGCAGAGTTATCTTCAACAGGGGTGAAACTCTTAATTCAGCTTTAACTTCCACTGCCTCTATGCTCTCTCTGGCTGTGGTACGTATGCAGTACCTATACCATTAACAGCAGTGAGGGAAGGGCCGCACTCCGAGGCTGCGTGAATTGGACTGCTGAAGCACTGTGCTGGAAGCAGAAGCACCCATTGGAAATGCAATGAAATCACAATGCAACATGCAGGTGTGTTTAGATGCTCCAACTGTGGCACAATGTATTTTTTCATCTGTTTTCTGCTGTTTTGAGAATGTACTCCATTGCTAAATCAAGTAATGTAACCTTGGAGAAGAAAAATCCTTTGGGTTAAGGCTTTAGAATAAGAGAATTAATCTGGTTTGAAAATCCTGTCCTTCTGAGGGTCTACTTGTGTCATTTACTTAGTTTAGAAGATGAATATGGCAAAATATATTATTTATTAAAGTTGATATAGGCACTAGGCTGTAGCTTCCTTTTTTCACACACTCACACATTAAAATTAATAGAAGAGAAGCTTCTAGCAGTTTAAACAGAATTTGCCTATATGGCACTAGGAGTAGGAGTATTTCCTTATTTTTGTAAATTATTTAGCAGCGATACAAATATTTTAAAACACAAAATTGTGGATGGTCTCTTTGTTTTTGCTTGCTTACTTGTTTGCGTTTTAAACACAGTTGTAATTTCAAGTGCTATTGGTATCTCCTTAGAGAAGTCTGAATGTCTCTCCCTGCAATGTCATAAAGTGTATAATGGCTTTGAGTTTATTTTGCCAATACTGATTAGAGTTGCTAATCACTACTGACAGAGAGGCTAAAAAAAAGGCGCTATAATTAGTGTATAGACAGGGTGAATTTGGACTTTCTATGTAGGCACCAGGTTTCTAAGTCTGGATTAAACAAAAACTGAGTAAAGGTGGTGGAACTTGCATGTCAGCAAACATC
This sequence comes from Ciconia boyciana, assembly GCF_034638445.1. Lineage (NCBI taxonomy): Eukaryota > Metazoa > Chordata > Aves > Ciconiiformes > Ciconiidae > Ciconia > Ciconia boyciana. The sequence goes on from NC_132936.1 coordinate 45,412,664, forward strand.
TGTATATTTATCAATGCTACACGGAAGTTTGCGCTTCTGCCGTATGTTCATGAGAGTTATATTTGCCTCCTTTACACTGAAGGAAATTTAGAACTGTATTACAGTCCATCAGTGACTATTTCTACTACAAGCAAAAGACTTGTTTGGGAACTTAATTTTCTGTCTTTTGAACTTCTCCAGCCTTCCAATAACTGCCAGACCATCCAGTGACTACAATATCTGTTCACTCACACAGATAACTCAATTTTCTTCCATGCCTTCATAGTGTGAGACACCATGTTCTGCTAGAGAGCACCATAACAATGTATGCTGCATAACAAATGTATAAGTCTAAGGCTCAGTTTGTGAGTGTCCCTAAAACCATATGACCTGTTCCATAGCCTTGTGTCACAGTTTAGGAGTTGGTCCTGTATTCTATGAATATACATATAAATACCTACATTTGTAGCTTGAATTCCTAGCAGTTATTTTTAAGGAGTGTCCCAAAATGAATTTATGGCATTTAAAACGTGAGTAACAGTCATTGTTATCAACAGCAAGGCAAGGAGATAAAAACATTACAGCTTTTAGCTCTTATGGCCTTTTCTCTGCCTTGGAGTGCCACAGATTAGGTGTGGGTCACACAGAATACTGTAGTCAAATTGTGTTCAACAGTAGCATGAGTTGATCTGGACTGGAGCTTCTAAACGTGTTGTGATTCCCAGACCTCAGTTGCCTCCCTAAGACCTAGTAGAGCTTCTCTGCTCATTATCAAATGCCTACAGACCATCTAGATGATATAGTGATACGCAGGGTTCTTACCCTGCTTTCTAAATTAATATAGTAAAATGCAGTACTCCACTGCAAACTGACCTCAGACGTGGAGTCTGGTACGAGCCAGTAGCAACCTGCACAAAAGACAGCCTGGGATTAAGCTTACCCTCCCCATTGCTGTTGCAGTTGCTTGTCAGAAGGGAAAGGTGGAAGTAGTGCAGACCAAAGATACCTTTAGGTGCAGCATGTAGAGGATCCCAAGGAGGTTGCAATAAAATTAATTTGGAAAGATTCAAAAGTTTTCATCAATAAAGATGCAGGATAGATGAGTGGGGATGAAACAGTGTAGGAAAGGATGGAGAAAGTTTTGGTTCAAAACCGGGAATAGATTGTACATCATCTGTGAGTGCCAGCAGAATCTTTGTATCCCTTTGCACCATTGCTGTGGTGGTTTAGAAATTCTGCGATTTTAGAGAAATGTTAAGCATTATTGGTTTCAGTGAAACATTTTTTACAACTCCAGGAATATTCTCGGTGCAGACCAAACTCAATATGAACCAAATTGCTTTTGCCAAACTTCATGCAGCAGAGAAAATATATTGTAATGGAGATGTCCATCCCTTCTGCTGCAGATCATCACATCCCATATGCAGAAATGAATGCAGATAGTGTGTCTTTAAAAGGTATGAATGTATGTAGTGTTGCTTGTGTGTTTGTATAGTATTTATTGGGGGGTGGGAGGGAGGACAATACATGAAAGAGGATGGGTGAAGTTCTAAGATATTAGCAGGCATTAATGTTAAACTTCCTTTAAAAGCTTTGTGGTTACCAAGACCTGGTTTTACATTAGTGCATGTCTTTTAAAAGACTGTAATGTCTGTCATTATAGCACAGGTGATACCACCATGATGCCATTTTAGATGTAAATGAAGGCATGAACTATAAGCAAAAGAAGCCAATCTATTGGGTGCAAATGATGACAGATAAGAACTCAGTTTTTGTAAATGCTTCTCTTTTAATATAGCAACACACACATCATTCAGTTGGTATGAATTCAGTCGGTGTCTTCGTCATGATGAAGATAGCCTAAATTCCACTTCAATTTCAAGTGTCTAGTCAATGATGAGAGCTGAGTGCTGCTGAAGACTTTCAGGAATGATTCACATGGCCTAAGACATGGAGTAGGGAGTTGCCTAAAACCACTCAGGAGACACCTGACACATGGATTTGGTGGATTTAGAATATGTGAATATAATGCTCAATGATTTCAAGTCCATAAACACTTTCAAATGTATTTAATTAACTCCTTTTTTACTAACAAATCTAAATACATATAGCTAATACACATTTTGAAACTCAATACAGCATTTAACTGACTGAACTACTGTTGCAATTTTTTATGCCCTTCATTGATTCTTTGTTTCACAGGGGTTGAATAGCACAGTGGAGCAAAAGTGCTTCCAATTAATCTTAATAAGAAGGTGGTTTTGGTTTGTCATTTCCCCCCTCTGACAGAATACAGAAGTAGCAATAAATTTCATCTACCATGTGTATATGAAAGCCTTGAGTAAGATAGAAGTCTTTCTTTTCAGCTCCTTCGTGTGACATTCCCATGAGCAATACAGAGCAGTAAGTTTTAGCTGAAACTGTTGTTACCTCACGACTAGTTAGAAACTCCTGCTCCACAAGTTCTTTGTCAGGATGAAATGAAGTACCAAATAGAGGAGTCTGTCCTCATCCAGACCTAGTCAATGTCTTTGTTAATGACTTGGATGAAAGAATAATATGGGTTTTACGTTTTCAGACAATCAGAAGGTAGAATGGTCTCAAGCACATTTGAAAATATAATTAGGATTGAGAATGATCTTGACAGATTGGAGCAGTGGCCTGAATTAAATAGTAGAGAGTTCAGTAATGACAGAGAAAGCATGACACACTGTGGAAGTTCTGCAGAAAAAAGAGGTAGGAATAGTTCTCAGTCATAAGCTTAAACATGAATCAGCAGTATCGTAGTGCACTGACGGTCTTGTGTAGTGATGTACAAACAAGAATGGCATAGATAGTTATGATCAAAGCAATCCTTCCAATCTATTCGCTACTACTACAGCCTTAAAAGGAAGATTTTATCCAGTTTTCAGCAATAAACATTAAGAAAGAGGGGCATTTCCTTTCAATAGCAGAGAACTGTGAGCCAACCAACAGAGGTTTAGAAAATGTGACCCAAGATGGTTTGAGAGACTTTTTAATTCAGAGAAGAAACTGCAGCATACATAACGAAATGCATCAGAAGTGGAGGAGAAAAGGAAGGTAGCAGACTGCTTTTTGTCCTGTATGGATGGATGAATTTCAAGGGTTGGTCTGGGGGTTCCTGAGCTCTGCAGTGTAAACCCAAAGGTGGAAAATGAGGCACTGAGTTGGAGGGTTTAGAGCTCCTGCACAGGTAAAAGGAAAATCTGTCCAAGAGGATAGCTGAGTGTGGGGGTGGTTTTCCTGAGGAAATTTGGATATCTTCATCACTGAAGGTTTTCAAGAATAGCTTACACAACCGTTCTTGAAATGGTTAAGGCCCTTCCTAGCCTCTTTTTAGACCTGGTTGGATTCAATATGCTTTGTGTCATTTAAAGGCTATGTTTAATTTTGGCTGTTGATACCAGCTGCAATTGCTGAACAGTTTTAGAGTCTTTCTTTCTGTCAGTCCCAAACCAGCAGAGCCTCTTCTCTGCTTCTCTCTTATCTGGCTTAATTTCTGATCCCTTTACACCTGTCTCCACTTTCTGAATAAAATAAATGAAGAAGGAAAAAATACTGAAGTATTCAGTATGTATTTTGTTATATTCCTTCAATATTTTGTCATAAGTAGAATGAAAGATGAAGGGGAGAAAGGGCTTTTCTAATCATCTAACTGTAATCTTACTTCTCTTTCTAGTGTACCCATGGTCTCCAGTGATCACATAGTCCCTACATTTATATTATTGCTCCAGCAGCTTGATCCTGGGATATTGTGATCTCCTACAGCATCACTAACAGTTTGCACAGCAAGGGTATTGCATAGCAGTATTGCAATCTGATAACGCTGTGGAAATTCTTTCGGGGGACTGGTGCAATACAAAGCTTTTATATATATTATAGGTGGAGTTTTAGTAGGTATCTTTTATGTTGACTCACATGCATTCATAACTACTTTTTATATTGATTGATATCACTACTGAGGCAAGTGTATAGCTCTTCTTGGAATGCAAGCACAGTTTTCAAAAGACCAAATTTTGACAGAATTGTACACAAATAATTGGTGTCTTGTTTTTCCCTTCCTTCCCCCCACTTTTAGCTGGCTGTGAGGTGGTTGGAACACAACTGCCGCTACCAGTACATGGATGAACTTCTCCAGTATGTCCGCTTTGGCCTTATGGATGTGGATACACTGCATACCGTAGCTCTTTCTCATCCTCTTGTCCAAGCTAGTGAAACTGCGACAGCACTTATTAATGAGGCCTTGGCTTACCACCAGAGCATCTATGCACAGCCAGTTTGGCAAACCAGAAGGACAAAACCTCGCTTCCAGTCAGACACTCTTTACATTATTGGTGGGAAAAAACGTGAAATCTGTAAAGTGAAGGAATTGCGATACTTCAATCCAGTAGATCAAGAGAACGTTCATATCGCAGGGATTGCAAACTGGAGCGAGCTAGCGCCTATGCCTGTAGGGAGAAGCCACCACTGTGTTGCTGTCATGGGAGACTTTCTTTTTGTAGCTGGTGGAGAGGCAGAGCACTCCACAGGGCGCACTTGTGCGGTGAGAACTGCCTGTCGATACGATCCCCGCACTAACTCTTGGGCTGAGATAGCTCCAATGAAGAACTGTCGGGAACACTTTGTGCTGGGAGCAGTGGACGAGTACCTCTATGCAGTAGGGGGCAGAAATGAATTGCGTCAAGTGTTACCTACAGTGGAACGCTATTGCCCCAAGAAGAACAAGTGGACCTTTGTACAGTCCTTTGATCGATCGCTCTCATGCCATGCAGGATATGTGGTGGATGGTCTTCTTTGGATATCAGGTAGAAAACATTTCACACAGTTTGAGGTACTAACAAAATACCAAAATACTGTCTCTAATGAAACTAATAAATCTTCTTAGGTTTATATGTCAGGATAACTTTTGTCTTAGGAGATGGGTATTTCAAAGAATTTAAGCCTGGAAGCATAAAATCAAGCTTGATTAGAAGTATAGGAGCATAACATACCAATACAATATTTTTTGTCTGCTAAATATCTCTCTGTGTTTCCAAGCTGCATATCTCATATGTGCTACCTCCAGTTGGCATTCATAAATCTCAGTGAATCGAAATGATAATGCACTTTTGGATGAATTTCAAGTGACAAATTCTGTGTGCTTCTTAAAAACAAAAAACAAGACCCAGTTTCTGTAGTATGATCTGGTACCACTGCATTTATTCCTGATAATGAAATGGAGAATTAAGTGCTTGTTGGCTTGTGTAGGTCCAGGGCTTGAAGGCAGGTGTATGAACTGCTCCAACTTGCTCTTGAGGATATTGTAACAGGCCAAGATGACCTTTGGTAGAAATCATGCACAGCTCTGTCCATAACCAAGTGTACGGGACTGCCTGTCATAAATCATAGCTTTATGGCACAGATAGATGAAAGTATAGGCCTTGTAATCTTAAACTAACATACCATTTGCAACTCAGTCTGATGTACTTTTTATTTTACATGTGCACAATGATGGGAGTTGAGGACGTTGTGCCATCAATCTTTGTAGTGACTTCTCTGTTATTAGTTGCTTTGGAACAAGGTGCTGTCTACAGAAAATTTGACAGGAGAAAAAAACCCCACCTTTTAGTAAGAAGTGTGTCATGGAAGTTTATAAAGTTGTAATATTTATCAAGCAAGTTAATGAGTAAATGGGGCCAGCCCTTGAGGAAAATGCTCAGTGATTGCCATCTTCACTGCATATACCCTCTGGGGATTTTAACATTGTCTGGGATCCCTCTGGTGAAAAGATGGTATATGAATGAAAGATTAAGTTAGCTACTTAGGCCTTTGTGCTTCTGCCCAGGGAAGTGGTGGAGTCACCACCCCTGGAGGTATTTAAAAGATGTGTAGATGTGCTGCTTAGGGACATGGTTTACTGGTGGACTTGGTAGTGTTAGATTAACAGTTGGACTCGATCTTAAAGGTCTTTTCCAACCTAAACAATTCTATGATTCTGTGACTCTCAAAGTATGTCATTTAGGTATGACATCTGCAAGGATACTCCTTGCAGATGTATCTTTCTGCCCATATGGATTAAGTGCCTTGTGGGAATGGATTCCCAAGCATTGGCAGGGGAGGTAGCAGGTATCTATTTTTATACATATACACTAAAATAATGAATAATGACTTTGGAATTAAAAGCATGACAGAATGCAGAAAATCACCAAGATCCCTGGCAGGTGCTTTGGGTCACTTCCTTCAACAACTGGCATCGACGGAATCATGTAGAGTTTGTGCTGTGTGTTAATTCTGAAGTGTGCACACGGTGGACTTGAGACCCAGGTGCGGTACAGAAACAGGGTTTCTGCTTTAGGGTACCAGCTGGGCACGTTCAGAGCATTACCCTGTTTATTCTCTACCTTTCCTATTTTATCAGTGGAGAGAGATGTGTGCCTGTGATGGGCAATTCAAATACATGGATGCTACTACTGCTGTGTCTTGATTTTTTTTTTTCTCCTCTTGTGGTTTACATTTGTCAGTCTCTATTTATGAAAAACAGGACTTTTTAGGAAATTGTGCTAAATGTATTCATATAAAATCATTGAACGAGCACTAGAAACATCCATGAGAGTGTGGTCCTTGCTCCAGTACATGAAAAAATTAATATTTTTTCTTAATTTATTTTTTTTTCTGTACAAAAAACCCCCAAGGAAGTATTTGATAGAGGTTTTTAAGTGAAATGTGGGACTGGTTGAAGATTAGTTTTAATCTTTCCAGATATGCTAGGAAAGGGAAAATTATGCTGAGGATTAATTAATGTGCTTAGTTACGTAAGTGAAATGCATGCCTGCCTGTGTGTTTAAATACTATCTGCATTTATATAATGAAGCAGTATGATATTCTGTTCAAGAATATGCCTCTAATACAGCTGTAGAATCAGGGGAAGAGGTAAGTGGAAGCCTATTAGATAAACTCTTTAAAACTGGGCAAAACAACAAAATATATTTTGTTATCAGCATTGTTCCATTTATATTTGAAAATACTACCAACATAACTTCTGTTATAAAGTCACAGTAAGGAGCAATGTTTTGGCAGTGCAATAAGATAGACAGGACTTTTCGGTTGTATTTTGTATAGTTTTTCAGAAAATGCTTAGCACTTTTGAGTTGCTAGATTCTGACAGGTTATTATGAATTATGAGAGCATTCTATGCAATACTTCAGTAGGGTATTGATCTGAATTGTGTACTCACAGATTGAAAACTGGGTTCTGTGTATTGAATAGAGCTATTTTATAAATAAAAGTAGATGGAGATGCAATAACTGTAGCTAGCTTTCTATTATTAATTAATTGCTTAGGGCTAGAATGTAGCTCGCTGTACGTGTATATTCAGGGGCAGGGGAATAGTACAGAGAGATGTTTTATTATTCCAAAAATATCAGTAGTCACTGCTCAAAAAATCCACTGTTCATCATCAAATGTAAAGTGTTAGCATAAGAGTAATCAGTATTGCAGGAGGGAACCTAATTTTGAAGTATGTGGCCTAAAATTAAGTAATTAAAAAATTAGTCTGAGTTAGGGATGTTTCTGAGCTGTATCCCTGCTGCTTTTTCTGGGAAATGGGGTCATCAGCAAGAGCTCTCAAAGTCAGTCTGCTACTACCAGCTGGTAAGGTAACCATAAAGATGTGCCCGGTTTTTTAGTAAGTGAATAAATTAAATAGTGATAATATAAGTTTCTAGCCCTTATATTTGTGGAGAGAGTCATCAAAACACAATCCACACACAGACCATTTACTGACTCTATAGCTAAAGCATCAGCGCCTCTGCTACAGCCCCTTGTCATCTAAAGGCTTTGCTAATCAAAAGCTGACTAGACTTAAGGGGTTTCTATTATTATTATTGGGATTCATTGTCGGCTTTACTTTGCTGCTCCTTTGGGACAAATACAAGAAGGAATAAAAAATAATAGAGCATAAAATCTTGTCAAAGGCAGCAGGGAAGGGAAGTGTGTTAAACAAAATGCTGTAAGCACGTGCTGGCAGTAGGAGATGGGTGGCCGGTGTTTGAGGTGTCACAGGGACTCCTAAGCTGCCACCACCCCTTTGGGGCTCTAACCTGCCAGAAGGCTCAGAGGGAGCCTTCTGCACTCGGGAACTGGTTGGATCCTCTGGGCAGCACAAGTAGGTTCAGCTCTTGAGTTTTCTAAGCTCCCTATATTGTGGAACAGATTTTTATATTTGTGTCATTATTTTTTCTCGTCTTTTTTTTTTATTTTTTTCACAGTCTGCATTTTATTTTATTTTCTTATTTTAAAAAGTAGATGAGAATTCATTAAAATAAGTTTTCTGTCTCGACAGTACAGCATTGGGCAGATGGTTTGGAAATTTTATAGAAAGATGAATCTTACAGGCCCCAGTTAACATCTGACACCGTGACCCATTTCACAAACGAATTGCATGCCACATGCTTGAAAAGTGAAGTATTTGAGTGAAAGAGAAACAAAATGCACCAAACCCTTTGGAGTTCAACATTACTAACAATCATTCCCTATAAAAGCAGGGAAATCTTTTCCAGAAGAGTGCGAACTTGAACTATGCCCGTTTCCCTGCATCCTCCGTGGCGTGCACATGCAAATCTGGAGACCTACTTTTCTATACCCGTTAACCTTCCTCCTCCCGTGTAGGTGTAGTGCCCGTGGGGACAGAGTGGGGCAGGGAACCTCTGCCAGGCAGTTCAGCTCTGGGCCATTCCTGCACCTGCAGCTGGGGATAACAAGGCTTCCCCTCTGCCTCAAGTGCTCACGAGATTAGCACATGAAAAGTCTTCTCTAAAGCAAAGTATTATGCTGTTGTTTCGCAGAGGTCCGAGTTGCCTGACCTTAAGTGTGTCAGCTAAAATCACATCTTGACATGCACATGGAAACTCAACTTGGGGGGGGGGTAAACAAGCCAACCCTGTATAGTTGCTTCATATTTAACAGCTTTTTCTTCAAAATTCAAGATTCTTTTCATTTTATTATTATTCTTTCCCTAACAGTGGAGATTTTGACCAAGGAAATGATGGAGATCACATACCTTGGAGAATTATTCTGAGTTTGCAAGTGGTCTGGGGGGGGAAGTATTACCTTACTATCAGTATGCTGCTGTTGTGAGGAGAAGAAAATCTTTTCTCAGTAAATGCCTATAAAATTGTTTTATGAAAAATAGACCTGGAATAAATAGGAATCTACAGTGTCTAACCAAATCAAGTTTTGCAGTGCAGCTGGCACAGAAATTACCAGGAGCAGGAGCTTAACAAGTACATAAAAATTGCCTCAGTGACCCAGGCTTAGTCTGTATATGGAACGGTGTTTCTTTATTATTATTTTTATATTTGAATAAAGATAATGGATCTCACACCTTTCAAGCATGGACATTATAGGTTTGATGCTTCTTAGACTGCATGTAAACATCAGGTTTTAATGCTTTCTAAAAAAACAACCCATAAATAATGATTTTTAAAAAAACAGCCCACAAACAAACTAGGGCTTGTACCCCTCTTGTTTGCAGCTGGATTGCATCTGGGGTGAACAGTATTAATTAGAGCTGCTGGTGGTGTCTTCCAGGGCACTCCTTAGGGTGGGAGAATATGCTCCAGCTCAGCTGTCCTCACTGCACCTGGGCTGGCTGAAGTAAAAGGCAGTGGGCTTGCATGTTGAGGAAGGATTATCTTGTGTTTAACACACAGACATGTAAGAGAGGAGAGATTTCTATTTTAAAATAGCAGAGCACCTTGGGGCGCATGTCATGAGTTTCTATATATTCCCTGGATTTGCTGGAAGGAATACACGTGGGAGCTCTTTGCCAACATGTAGTTTTACACGTCTCCCAGCAAACTCGGATTCGTGCGTGCAGCCTAGCACTTGGGGACTTCGGCGAGAGTTGTGAGATTTTTCTGGGGGATTTGGATTGGATTAGATTTCTCAAGTCATATGAGGGTCTTACTAGGACATGTTATAAATATGGATTATAAATTTTCGATTGGGAAAATGGTGTTGAATCTACTGCCTCCCACCCTTCTCTTTTTGGAGGTGTCTTTATTGAAGCTGCTTTTCAGTGCAGTTTGCGGACTGTTTGGGGGACTGCAACAAACCAAAATATTTCCCATGTGTGGGGAAGGGCTGGACAAGGTGGGCCTTGGACTCCTCCAGGACCTCTCCATGTAGAGGGGCATTGTTGTGTGAGTTGGGAACTTACGGGTCTTGGAGGGCTTAAAAAGCAGGGTTTACAGCCTGCAAGGGAGTGAGCAACAGTGATTGTGGCAGTGTAAAAACATTGTAAGCCCACAGGTTGGATGCTGGGCTTCCTGTGAGTGTGTTCTCGCAGCTCTAAGAGCAAGACAGACACAAGCTTGTCCTGAGAGCACTTCTTGCCTCCTGGAAACTCATAGTCCTCAAAGCAAGCCGCTCATGTCAAAGCGGTGCAATCATCGCTCTCAATTTATAAAACGCAGCGAGCGCTGACCAAACTAAATTTTCTGTCCTTTACCCAGCCAGACATTTTTTTCTCTTTCCTTAACTGATGGGTTACTACTACGTCAGCTGCTATTGCTTGACATTAAATTTAATAGCATGGTTTGTATTTTTAAATACTTCTTTTCAATGCCTCCCTGCCTTTTTCTGCCTTCTTTCCTCATAGAAAACACTGCAGAGAAGTTTAAGAAATTATCTCAGAATTACCCTGTTTTTTCTGGGAAAGTATATATTACTTTTAGTACCATTTAAACTTGTTTTTCTTTTTCCTATTTTTTAAGAATTGCTCTACTTTTGCCCTTTCCCAGCTGCCTGGAGTATTTTTAAAAAAATAGTTCAAGAGGACATTGCAGACTTGTTAAATTTGAATTTTGGCAGAAAATTTTAAACTTTTGCTATAGCACTTCAAAGTTAGGAGGAACTTGAGTTTGAAAATTGATGCAGATATAAGATGGCATATTTAATGACAGATGTATCTATAGAAACCTGTTAAGATGCAGATTATCCCCCTGGGGAGGGGAGATCAAAACTGCCAATCTATAAAATATACTTGTTAGGGGAAGGCATGGAATCTATCTCTGTGAGCACTTTGATTGCAGGGGACAGTGTAGCAGCATGTGGCATCATAACCTAAGAGCAGACAAATCAGCTTGATGACTTTCAAAGCCAAGAATACTGCTGGAGGCAAGGGTACTCCAGTCTAGAAGAAATTAAAACATATAGAGACTGTTATTAATTCCAGATCTATTTTTGTGTAGTCAAATCTGTATGCAAATCCTTAGCATCTCATTTTGGCAGATTAATCTAAAAGTGAAGAGCGGTATGTGAAAGGAATGTAATGATAAAACACCACAGATGAGCAATATTGCAGGGGAAAAAAATGTAAGCTGTGTACTTGATATGAGGGGCTCTTTGTGAAGAGAGGCAAATAATTTTGCTTATTTGATTATTTCATTATTTTATGAGGAAGCAACCCCCTTCTTTCTCTTCTTCCTCCACATCTTTCCCCCCAAATTAAGGTGTCCTTTCTGAACGGAAATACAAGATTCAGTGTTGTGTTTCTGATGCATCTCCTGTAGTTTAACATTCTGGATGTAATCATCCAAATAACTATGATTTTTATTTTTCAAAATACTAATCTGACATCTCATTTTTAAACATTACGCTGGGAGTGAAAATAACTATGTAAAAGAAAATCAAATTACAAAACGGATATTAGAATTGTTTTGTGGATGTGGCTGATGGCCACTAACACTGTGAAGGCTGCACAACAGTGTAGAGACAAATAACAGATTGTGAGATTAGATATGGGAACAGTCACTGCTTTCCAATGCGTGTTCTTCCATGTGTACTTCACAGGTGCTGTGATGGGCAGTGTGTGGCATAGTGTGATGGAAACAGTTTGGAAAGACTACATCACGTCTCGGCTGTCTCGTAGCCTGTAAGCGTCTCTAGGCTGGGAGCTTGTGCTGCCGTCCATGTGTAGGGGCCCCAGTACAGGCTGGTGCTTGCAGAGATGCGCCCAAATAACAGCGTTATTCCTCCCTGCTACTGCAGTTGAAGACAAGATTCTTGAATAGATTTGTCCGTAGTTTCTGCTATCCACTGACCAGATTCTTGGCCTCACTCAAATTATTTGAAGTGATCAGAGGGTACACCTATGTTAGCAAGTAGCTAAGCCCAGTAGGAGCAGATCAGCAGACAAAACCTTGATGCCCAGTTCTCTGTATCTACTCCATCTATAGTTCACGTTTTTTGCTTTGGACTAGATTTATTCTGGTCCTCTGATTTATTCTGGTCCCCACTCAGCTGGTACAAAACCATCCAAAAGACCAGTTATTATTTCACATTAATATGAAATAATATTTCATATTATTTCACATTTTATGCCTCTGTTAGGAACTGAGGCGCAACTGGTACACATCTGGAGTGGAGATTCTGGTTTAACTTGAACGCACAGCAGTACCGCCCTGCAGCCTGAACTGATGTGTGAGAGGCGGGGGAGCCGCTTCAGAATCACAATATGTCTCTGAACCAAAATGCTGTGCTAGGTGCAGCTGGAGGCTGGCAAAATGAGGATTCCCCAGCACGGAGGCATGTTAAGACTGGTTGGGGATAAAAGAAAAAAAACAATGACCTTAGTAGGACTGGGCTCAGCCGGCAGGAATGAAAGCACCTCTGCTGCTGCTCTGTCTGAAACAGGGGATGTCCTTACAAAAAGCGAAGCATAAACAAATTTAATGACAGATGAAATTCCTTCCTCTCATTGCTGTGGATTTTGTCCGTCATTGGCACATGCTGTGAAAACTGTAATGTAAAAAGTTTGTCTGTCAATATGAGTTTCACCGGTGTGTGGCCACTCGTGTGCCCTAGTTAAGTCCAGACCTTCTGGTAGGATGAAAGGTGAGGTGCAGCTTGCAGGCATTATTTCTGGCCTCATCTTCCCATGGGCCCAGGATGGTGACAGAGGGGAGACTGGGACTTGTGGCAGTGCTGCAGTGACACTACGGCCCCAGGAGGCTTGAGCACACTCAAAACCCTGTTTATGCTGGTAAGGTTACAGGCTTGAGACAAGAATTTTTCCACCAGTTTACTCAGTGAGATTTTCCATTTAAAACCAATAGAGTACAGGATGATCGGGGGTTAAACATATACTGTGTTGAGGTAAATAGTTGGTTTGCAGCACCTACTTGGGTCGGACTCTTTTCCGGGCTTTTCTGAGGTGGTTTATACCTTGCTTTCCAAACATAATTGAAAGGTACATATGCTAAATGGTAGCGTTGTTTCTGGTCACTACGGAGGAACCTCCCAACATAAGTCTACAGCTAAACCAGGAGATGTTCTCTCTGTAATACAGACTAAATACAGAATTTCCTTCAAATATAAAGGTGAGTGCAGTTGCACAGAGTTGCGCTATGCTTTCCAGCTGGCAGTGGTGTCCCACGTTGTGCTCTTGGTTAGGCAGAGCTCCTCTCCAACCTCTTCCTTCTCTCTGATGCAAGCCCACCTCCTCCTTCTTTAAACCATGTCACACTGCATGCTCCTTGGAACAGGGACGGGTTTTATCTTTGTGTCTTGATGACAGCTGAATGCACAGTCATTTATAAACAGATCAATTTTTATCTCGTTTTTAGCCCATAGGATTAGCTTTACAAATGAAGTGTGTGTGGGGGTGTTTGCTGTTGCTATTTTGTGTTTCTAGATGTTTGACAAATGTGCTACTTATTACCTTGTAATCAGATTAAAAAGTGCAGTGGAATGTACGCATAAGTGGTGGTATGCAATGTAATTATGTCAGCAAATGAACCCTAGAGTTGGTTATTTTGCTGTACCTATCTTGGTCCTGGTTTTGCTTATACGAAAAAATGTAACCTGTATAAACTCTTTCATAGGTGGAGTAACAAATACTGCACAGTATCAAAACAGGCTCATGGTCTATGATCCTCAGCAGGTGGGTATCTGTGTTGTATGTGTTTTTTCTCATATGTTTTGCTTCAGACAGGTCTCTTACAAAGTCATTGTATGTATTTGCTAAGGCTAAAAATGCTGACCATTTGAATTAGTGGTGTTTTAAATTCACTTTGTACTGATGTGTGTTTAACAGAGTAATGGAGACCCTGACTTTTTATTATATTTTATAAGCCTGTAAGTGTTAGAAACATGTAGATTAAATACAGAAATGTGCTTTAAATCCCCTGTATTTATCACTATTTATTTTGCTTGTTCATTTTTTTGTAATCCAGCAGCCTAGGGCAACGTATACTCAAAGTCAGTGTCACAAAACTGCTCCTTGTCATTGGCATTTCTGCTTTGAATTGCAATACAGGCTTTTTGTTTTCTGCATACTTTTAGAACTATACTACCTGGCTGTGACTTATTCTGCTGACTGCAAGGGTGCCTATCATTTCATTACCCAAGCACCTAAAATATCTTTTAGGGATTATTTCATACATTATGTATGTGTTTTGATTAGGTTAGCATGGCTCAGTAACCATTTCAGAGGGTTAGGGCATGGTTATGCCCTCTTGCTTGTATTAGGAATTAAAAGTCCTAAGCTTGCAATCAGAGTCGCATAGCCTGATTTACACCTGTGTGGAAAAGTATTGACTTTTTCTGATTGTAGGATAGGGGCTTTGATTGCTGTATTTGGAACCAAATTGTGCCAGGAGATACTTCTATGTGGTTCCCACTGACTTTTTAAAGCATAGTGCATACGGGTCCTGAAGCAGAAAGCAGGCAATGACACACCTGCCTCTTTCTTTTTGAGGTACAGTTTTATGCATCGATTGTACAAATCCTGATTCGGTCCTAAATCCAAGTGGTAATTACAGGCAGCAATCTTATTTTGTTTATGAGGGGGACACTCTTATTTAGATACTGCCTCTCTATTGTGTATCTTCCGCTTTACTTGCTGACGTGAAAGTTGCACCCCAAAATACTGGTGGCAGGGCTACTTCAGCGTGCCATGCCGATGGCAAGAAACCCGGCCTGGCACGTAAAGAGTTACAGAGGAAGTGTGCGCTCGCATTCTTCAAATGAGGTCTGCTTCATGTTTGTACACACAAGCTCTTTTTAAAAATTCTGCTGGCATATTGTTTACGGTGGGTACTGGAAACCATCACATCTGCTTGCATCTCGCACAGAATCTCAATAACTCTATCATTCAGCACCAGCGCTTGCTTCTGCGCGAGGCCTTTGTGGCGAGTCGATAATGCCTGCCATCTGCCACAGAGCACACAGCTACCTGCCAACAAGCCAGCTGGGGTGACCTCTGCTTCCCCACTACTGATTAGTATTCACACGCTGGCTTATTAGAAATGACCCCACCAGGCCCCTCTGTTTCTTTGCCTTTGCAGTGCTTTGCGGCTCACCTGGCAGGCACTGCAGTGGAGGAAGCTAAAGATATAATCAGGGGATGCAGGCAGGCTTTGCAAAGCAGATGGTGTCTATAGTCTGGTGTTAAGAGACTGGACTACTAATGCAAACATTAATGCCTAATATTCAACTATTACACATTGAAATGTATAGCTATATATTGTGGAGGTTAAAAGGCAGTAGTATTTGAGGCTCCTGAGTTACCACAAGCGGTAGCACATGTAACACAAAGAACTTCCTCACGGATTTTAACTTCCTCCACTTAAATAAATTAATCTCACCCATTGCCAGGTTGTTTGATTTGGTACGCGTAGCAGGAGCAATTGCTTTCTTAGGTTTAAAATACTGTGCTTTAATCCCTCTTCTTCCATGTCCTCTTGCCCCTCCCCTGAACAGGTAGAATTCTTGAATGTTGCTAACCAGGAAGAAAAATATGCAAAAGGACGTTACTTTGTAAGTGCCCAGAAATAAAGGGTTAGCATTAAACCAAATACGTGAATCATTTGAGGAGATTCTTTAGGAAATTATTTTTCCCTGTTGCTTCATTCCCCAAGGATAAGATCAAATAAGCTTCTGAATAATGAAACGTAGAAGAATTTCTCTTCTCTCATAAGAGAGCTAGTTGGTACGGATAATTTTAGTGCTGTATACAAAGGAGATATCTAATAGTCTTGCTTAAGGAGGATTTGCTACTGAATTATAAAGAAGAAAAAAGCTTTGAAACCTGATGAGCTAAACAGACAAAACACAGAGCAAGAAATACTATTAAATTAATTAATTTAAATGTGAGAACTGTAAACCATGTGTTGAAAGTCCAGTATGTCTATTCAGTGTTATAACCAACATGCACGTTTAATATATGAACAACATAAGCATATACACTTGTGCTTTCTGGCTAAGGGTAAAGAGAACACCACTAACACGCTACTATTATTGTACTCCTAATATAAGTATGTCTTTGAGCAGTGCTGAGACAAGTTTTCTTTTCCTTTCCAGAATAAGTGGTTAAGCCGTAGCCCGATGTTGCAGAGGAGAGTGTATCACTCCATGGCTGCTGTCCAAAGGAAACTTTACGTGTTAGGTGGGAATGATCTGGACTACAACAATGATCGGATCCTGGTTCGGCACATAGACTCCTACAGCATAGATGCTGACCAATGGACGCGTTGCAGCTTCAACATGTTGACAGGCAAGTATTGTACACCAAAAGAGGAAACTCGCTACTATTAGAATAAAACATAAATTCTTTTCCCTTTAGATGCCTTTAGTATGTGGAACTCCATGACTTCCCCTCAATTGCCTCTGATTTGGGGGCCATCACTGGCCAACGAGACACTTTTGATTACTGTTCTGGCATTCAGTGTTCTACAAAACATTTGTCTAAGGATGTTGTAGGATAAATTTTTAAGAAGGTGCACATAAATGTAATTTAATTAAGCAATCAAAAATTCTTTGTCATAGTATTACCAATACTTATTTTTGATTCTCTAAAGGCTTGCCTGCACTGATAGATTTAGCGTCCCTGTTTGAGTGTTCAACAGGCAGATCCATCTCTACCATGATATTGTTTTGTAGTGCTTCCTGCTGGCATTACAGAGCATTGAACTCCATTAACCATCACTTATTTCTAAGCAATATCTTCTTCATAAATTACCCAAAAGGAGGTGTCTTTGTTGGAATTCTGTCAAGTCAGGGACGACTTGAGTATCTTGGTTAGCTACAGAACTGCAAAGTTACTCTTGGCCATCATTAGGAGGAACTGTTACAGTAGCAACGTGAAAAGCACTGCAACTCACTGTCCCTGCCACCGAGTCCACCAAATTTCACTGCCACTTAATACGATTCCCAGATGTACTACTCCCTCGAATCCCTGGGAGAGACAGGTGCATGACATGTTCTCAGAGTAGCACCACCAGCAGCTTTGCAGAAGAGGATGCATTTCCAGCACAGCGTTAATGTTGAGGCCATTCTCTTGCGCAGCAGGCTTGGAGCTCAATTAGTAACAGTATTGGCTGCCAAAAAGTTTCAGCATAGACTGCTATCGGAGTCCTAGAACTGAGCCTACCTCACTTTTCATCCTCTTCCATTTGGCGTTGCGTTCATTTCTGAGATCTACCACTGAAAAGGATACAAAGGAGGTAGGAGCTTAACTAGAAGCTCAGGATAGTTAGAAACACCACGTCAGAGAAATTAACGTCTGACAAACAAGACAGTCACCTTATGTCATTTTCCTCCTGGGAGGTTTAAAAGCTGCTCTATGGCAACTTTGTTCTTTAAGATATTGCATTGGGTTTCTTAATCTCTGGGATCTAGAGAAGGGTTGCTTGGTTTCTGAGCCAGTTCATCAGAGTACTTCATGGACATTGAGGCGAGAGGCATGGATTAAAAAGGAAGAGTAACAGACTGTCAAACAGAACTAGTTTTTCATATCCTTTTTGCTCTCTATTTAATTATTTTATCAACTGGAGGAATTGAGAGCCTTTGAGAAGGACATAATCTGATTTGCAACTGCAAAAGCACTGACACTGCAGGCACCCCTGTTCTGGAGCTGACCCTATGCCACTAAATGCTGTGAGATAGTAACCTCCCCTCAGATATGACCTGGTGGGTTGTTTCCACAACCTGCACCTTGAGAAGCCATCTAAGCCTTTCTTTGCATCTCTGCAACTGGTGGTAAATGTGCCTGTTGCGCTGTGTAGGGCAGATTTTTTTAAGGCTGTATTTATCCTTCAAAACTTCCAAACTTGTTCAGGAGACTGTTGCTATCAGAATGAGCTCGCACAGCAGCTTCTGCAATGTTCACCATACCTGTACCTGGAGGAACAGGGGGATGAACACGTCTGGGCAGAACGGGAGGGGCGTTCGGCTCTCTCGGCCTCCGTGTCTATCTGGATGTGCATGTGTGATAGTAGCTGAGAGGCAGGTGGGGAGCTTGCCTATCACCTATGAAATAACAGGCATACAAAAACCTGTGCTATTGAGGAGACAGCAGATGGTCCCCTGCACAGCCTCAGTTTATTGCTCATCTGGGGTATCTCTCTGGACAGCACCGTGTGGGCTCCCGTGGAGAGCAAAGAACAGCCCACGCACTTCACCTTCACTGTTGCATGTTGTGAATTCTGAAACAGTCAAGTTACTGCCAGGTGCATTTTCATCGTATTACAGAACTCCAACATTTGATGTTAAAAGGGTTAATTAAACACTGAAAGTAGCTTCTATTTCCTTTTTTGCTTTAGGTCAAAATGAGTCTGGAGTCGCCGTCCACAATGGTAGAATATATTTAGTTGGCGGCTATTCGATTTGGACAAATGAGCCTTTGGCATGTATCCAGGTGAGTGATTTAGGTTTCTTTTAAAGTCTTTTCCAATAATTTTGCAAGGATACGTTTTGCACAGAGGTTATTCAAAAAGGAAAATGCATGTGAAGTGGAGAGATTAAGGATGTTTCTTATGCAGCCACTGAACCTGCATAAACACTGAGAGGAAATACCGTGGATATTAAAAATATTTCCAGATGAGCCATTAGATCCAATTATTCTAAGATATTCTAGTAAAACAGGGTTGAAGAGTCTGTCCTTTGGCAAGGTTTGGGTAAAACAGTGGGTATATATTCTCAGGTTACACAATCAAGTTCAAAAGTAAAAGGGTTGCAGAAATGGATGATGGGGCATGGGCTAACAATTTTTCAGCCCGTCTTGTGATTTTATTTTTTTTCGTTCTCTCCAAGTTGTCTTTCTGAAGAGCAGCCAGAGTTAACAAGTTGTTCTTTGACTAAGTTCAGTCAGCCTGCAACCTGCCCTAGCGCTTACTGCTTCAAAGCTTGAATGGGAGTTTTTTGATCCCTGCTGTAGGCAATAGGCTGTTCAACAAACTCTTCTGCTCTCTCATCTTGTATAAGAGCAGCTTACCTGCAGATCCATGGCTTTCAGATATTGCTGTACAGAAATTAGGAATTCTTATCTTTCTGCATTTTTCTGAGTGAAGCAAATCTGCATCACAGCCATCACTTTGTGACCAGCTGGGCAGTTAGGGACAGAAACTCTTGTTTACATCTCAGTTTCTGCACTTTTGCTGATAAACAACATTTTCATTAGCTTCCAACTAAGGATTTTAGGATTTAACCTCTAAACTGTCCCATAAGGCTAGAAGTTAGACTTAGCATAAGAAGGGAATATATTACATGTCAAGCTGCTGGTCTTATAATGAACACTTGTTAGCATGAGTTTGTAAAGAACAGGTCATGCAAGATAAGGAGTTAAAACCATGTTCTGGTCATAGTATAATTTTGTTTTACTAAATTGTCGGATACCATAGCTAACAATTTTTATTGGAAAAATTCATTCAAACTGGCTTCACTAGCTGACATACAGTGCTTCAGATGGAGTAATAGAACAATATCAAGGCAGTGGCTGTACTCCACCAACACGCTCATTTCTAATCAGCAGGTACTTTGCAGTATTGTACCTGGGTTTAAATACTGCTTAGTGACAAATGAAATGATCCTGAGATCTTGCTTTCTTACATGGACATTTGTCCACATCCCCAAACTGGTTGGGAACTGGCAGCCTGCCCGAGACAGTCCCCGCATTAAAGGGAAAAGAAGTATAACAAGCGCTTTGGCAGAGCTGTGTGTGCTGCCCCTTCTCAGTTGTTGGCAGTGTGCCTGGCTTTAACCAGTAAAACTAGCCCTTTTATCTTCAAATTCAGCAAATTTGAGGTTGCTTTCTCCTTTGGAAGAAAAAAAATCCACTTTTTCCATATATCTTCATTTTCTTTGTCATTCATTTATTTGGCCTTTCCAACTCCGACAGAGCTCCCTTGCTCCCTGTATACCACCAAGCTGACAAGTGATTCGTACGTTGCGGTAACAGTAGCACTTCTGTGCAGAGTACCCTACTTGCGTGGTTGCACATTCTGCTGCCAGGAAGCAGGATTCAATGTCGCTGTCTGCTACTGAGTGCCTGAGCTGGGATAAGATTTGGGTGATGAGGATAGCAATAAATCACCAGATCCATAAATAGAACGTAAAAGTGATCTGCAATTACCTTTCTGTTGGGATTGATAGGGTATATATATGCAGTGTGTGCCAGCAAATTTGTTTCTTCTGTGATCCCTGAAATATTTTGTACGCTTTGACCTGCAGGTGCTGGATGTTAGCAAGGAAGGGAAGGAAGAAGTGTTCTATGGGCCTACGCTCCCCTTCGCTTCCAACGGAATAGCAGCATGCTTTCTTCCAGCTCCTTATTTCACATGCCCCAACCTTCAGACTCTGCAAGTGCCTCACCACAGGATCGGCACAATGTGAGACATGGAACGTGCACTTCATAAAATCGGACGTGGAGGGAGAAAAAAAATCAAACCCTGTGTATGGAAGGGTTTCTCTGGATCAGTGAAAAGAATCAATCCACACGGGCTGCTGCTTTACCTGCACACATTTGTCTTAAAGTCGGATCACAGTAGGCAGGAAGGAAGCTACAAAAACTGTCTGCAGTTTCTCTCCTCTGCCTCAGATGTAGAAGCATATATGTGAGAGCATTTGGCATTTCTGCTGGTGACTACTTGCTACCTGTCTCTACTTCATTTCCTTATGCAGCTTTGTAAGGCATTGTGAATGCTCTCAGCTCTTCCTGGGCTGCTCTTTGGAGTCTGCACGTTCAGTTGTTCACCAATGGCACTTTCAAAGCTGTGTTTATGTTGACAAAGATGATATAATACTATGGTACTTATGCAACTTACTTGATACCTTTGGCAAAAAGAATAACAAATGTCTTGACTTCCAATTCAAAACTCCATCGTTTACAGTTTCTCATTTAATAATACTTCATTTGGAATGTAAATACTGCAAAGCAGATTAAAACAAAAATATAAAACAAACAAGCCCTATAGTATAGGAGGAACAGATAAAAATTGTCTCAGCTGAAAGACAGGCACTGAAGCGTCGTGGTTAAACCCAAGTCTGAACTGAATGTGTTTGGGAATCTAAAGATCATTTGGGATGTCATTTACCAAGGTCTACTATCAAATACATGTTACCTTCTGTCATATGATCGGTTCCTCCTGACAGCTGTAGTCTTTTAATGGTGGAGAACAGCCTCTTTACTGTATAATTAAAATGTGCCATTTACTTAATATTTTTAATATCCAGTTTGCAAGGGGTCACCACATTTACAATTATCAGCGCACAGTCTCATTTTGTCCAACATACGGTCCCACAAATCACTGGTCTCCAGAGGCTAAACAGGTGCAGAACAATGTCAATATTTATTTATTTATTCTTTCAGTTTATATAGTGTGTCTCCATTCTGTACTCCAGGCATATGCCAGTTCACAATAAATACTCTAACCTGTTATATTTTGGCTTTGCTTGGCTACTGCAGCCCCTGTCTCTTACTTCTGTCTTTTATTTACATATCTAACAACAACTTCAATGTCTGTAAATATTAACCAAGCATGTAATTAAATCTTTCTCTATTTATGATTTACGGGTACTCTGCACTTCTCTGCTTTACCTACTGATCTGTTCCCTGCCACCGTGCTATCTGAGCAGACCTATGAAATTCCTGCTGACACTCATGCAAATGCCACGTGCAGATTATGCCGCAGCAATAGCCTGTGCTTGCTGGACAGGAACAGGTTTGACTCCGTCCAGTGAGCAGTGTTTCCAAATCAAATGCATCTTTTAACTTTGAAGGGTCTGGTTAGTGATACAGGGGGGTGAACTTTATCACCATTTCTGTCTCCAGCTGGGCAGCGTGCTCATGGAACATCACCTTTCCTTTTCCAGTAATTTTCAGGTTAGAAAGTTTTGTGGGTTTTTTTGCTGAGCTTTCTCGCTCTTGTTGCACAGAGCAGAGCTGTGGCTGCACAGTCTTTGCCTGGCACACTAACTTGAGTGCTGACAATGTCTGCCTCTGCACACAAGCAAGCTGACATCCAGGCAGTACTTTTCTCTAACTGCATGGGAGCTGTATAGGCTGTGCAGCAGGAAATATTTTTTTTGTTTTAATTCCTTTGATCTCCTGGAAATCAGCATGCAAGGGCCAGCTCTCCTAACAGGCCGTTTACACTTTAAAAATCTGACTGCTGCCCTGCGTGGGCTGCAGGGCCTGACCCTGGCAAGTATTCGAAATTCTACTTACGTGTGACTTGCAGGGACACAAACGTTACATGTCTTGTTTTCAAGAGGAGGGTGGCTAAATAATCGAAACGTGTGTGTAGAGATCTGTGGGGCTTTGAGCCTCATCCTGGAGGTGCCACACCAGGTGAGTGATCAGCTTTCGCTCCGGGTGTAGAACTGATGTATACTTGCTATTTCCCAGGTGGTGGGAGAATGAATTTTTTTAGCCTTTGTAAAGCCCAGTGTGCTTCCAGA
The DNA here is from genome assembly GCF_034638445.1 of Ciconia boyciana. Lineage (NCBI taxonomy): Eukaryota > Metazoa > Chordata > Aves > Ciconiiformes > Ciconiidae > Ciconia > Ciconia boyciana. The sequence goes on from NC_132936.1 coordinate 45,435,383, forward strand.
CAATGGTACAAAGTATGTTTTGTATGTCTCAACTTAGTTTTGAGGCTCTTATTCCTAGGCCTCATAGCTTACCACAGCTGTAGCTATGAAATCATTTCTGAACTGCTCCTTCTGGAGAGCGAGGGATTACGATGGATCTGGCCGGCTTGCTGCGGCAGCAAGCTGCGCCAGAGGCCTGGGTTTGAGAAGCAGAGGGGGGCAGCTTCCTTATGCAAAGCAGCATGTGCCTCTTGGTTCAAGGGCCGAAAGGCAGGAGTGTATGGCTAGAAAGTTCTTTATCATGTTTGTTCTGCCCTTTCGATGCTTTCACTGTTCCGGTTGTTACCACCAATTGTCTGTGCTGGTGAATAGCAGTTTTAAACAGCTGTGCAATTGCATTAAAGTAGTTAAGGGTACCACAGCCGCAGAGCCTCAGGACAACACATATGCTCCTATTAGTGTCAAGATTCTGCTCTGGCTCTTAATCATCAGGCTCCAGTGATTACAGAGAAGTCTTTCATGGCAACCTCTTAGCCCCTAAGTTTTTGTGCCACACTTTCCTATCTATCTGGGTCTTTTTGCTTTTGTTGCAGGACCTACAGGACAGATGGGGGTACTTTGCTGTACCTGAAGTCAGAAAATGCCACGTAGCCCTTGCCAGGTGAGCAAAAACCAATTATTTATTGCTAGGTAAGGAAAGACAACAGTGCTGATGCAAGAGCAGGCAGAGAGCACGCCAGTGACAGCAGTGGCTCTGCTCTGGCTGAAGGGTCTCTACTAAGGAGGAGCAGGGGGTGGGAGAGCAAGGCTGGCTTCACCTGCCAGCTGTAGCTGTGCAGGAGTCCTGCTGGCAAAGGCTGCCCAGCGAGCTGAAGCTTCTGAATCAGCATGTCCTTGCTCTGCCATTTTTCCATTTAGTGTCCCTGCCTTCTGAAACCACACCACTTGCAGGCTCCTGTGTGCGAGCTCCAAATCTGCCTCTGCTGTTCCAAATTTTGTACCATTTTTAGCAAACATAAACCTCTGAACCCAACCTTTGCCCCTACCCAGCCTACCAGTGTTGGTACGTACCTCTGAAATGCAGTTTAGCTCAGTTTTTCCACAGAGCCTTAAAGCTGTCCATAATGAGAATATTTCCATGCTGATGGTTCTGTTACTAGAGTCAGATCAGCACAGTGTGAGAGCAGCTGCCCACACAAGTCACTCGGGTTCCCAGCTGGGAGTGTGCAAGGTAATGGCGCAGCTGCAACCAGCAAGAACTCACGAGCGCTTCAGGAAAGAGGTCTCCTTACAAGTGACTAACGCAGCAGCAGTTATTAACTGTCCAGTTCTGTGCATTCCCTTAGATTTACAGATTAAAGCTACTCGTGTGCAACTAGGCTTTTGGGCCGCAAGGGCTTGAGAGCTGTACTGAAGAGCCTTGGCACTTTTATGCCTGTCCTGTGGTCTTCTTTGGGCCATTCCCATAAAGATTAATATTTCATCCTTTATATAGCATACTTCACTTCTGAGTCCTGAGATACATTAATCAGCTCTTTTTAGCTATAAATAACCACAATGGCCATCAGCTGCTTTGTGTTTTTTATCCAAAAAAGATGCTATTTCCAGAAGCAGCAGCACCAACAGCCTCTTCTGCCCCTTTGGTCTCTATGGAGCGTTTCACACCCAAGCACTGACCAAAGAAATCCTTATATGTTATGAGCCAGCATGCAGCAAATCTGCTTCTGTGCACTAGTGTTTTTGTAATCCTTGCATTTCTAGTTGTGGCTTGTGGTTTTCTTCTTAACTTAGCAGCTTTCAGGGAACGTACCTGACTCTCAGAATAGTTCAAACTTCTGTAACTCTCTTCTAAGTTTTGCCTTCCCCGGTTACCCTCCCCCAAACCTGTACAGACATTTAGTACATCAGTTGCAGAATCATGGAGAAATAGATAATTGAATATTCACACATGCAGAAACAACACAGGCAGAATGTGGAACAATGTGGAAACAAGCGCGAAAAGAGGCGGCATCTGTTTATTGAAAATTAGAATGTAGAATAAATTAAGAGGGCAAGGTTAAAACACTTCATCTGCAGGCAGAGTTTGTAGGGGAGGAAGACTTTGCAGGAAGTTTAGCACATAGACTATATAAAGGGCTTATACAGTTTTATTTTTGCAAAACAGGCTGGTATTTTTTTTTTTTTTGAAGGACACATTTTAAAGGGAAAAAAAGTGTCCACATCGAGAATGGTTTTCCAGTAGAGATGATTATATATAGTTGTTTCACAGTAATGCCAGAATTAAAACACTCGTTAACTCTTACTGTGGGTAGATTAGGCTACGTCGCAATGCTTCAAGTACTGAAGAACAGAGTATTTTCAGCAATACCCTCAATTCATGTGAGTGATTTGCTAATTTTTCCACCATTGCCAATACAGGTCATGTTGGCCATTTCTAAAGTGAATAATGAATTTAGCAAAGTTGAATTTTTAATACCAGTTTGGGTGACATTCTACAGGGAGGAGAGTAGATCCAAGATAGTGTTTGATGGACTGAAAAATGCAGTGAATTTGGTTGTGACACGGAATTACCCTGCTGGCATTTCCCAAGGCCTGCAAAGACACCGTAACTATGAATACAGGATCTGAGTTTTATAACTGGGTTTTTTTTATTTTGTTTTATGCATACCTTCACATTTCGTACATTAAGCCTACAAAAGGTTTACCATTTTAAAGCTGTTCAAGTAGACAAAAGCCATATTCTAGTCATTCATCATAAAACAAGCTTAATTATGCTAGGACATATTGACACTGCATCAGATTTTTAATCTTCAACATAATTTTATAACCATTGCTAACAGATGGGCTGATTACACTGAATTTTAGTTTTAAGTAATAGTTAAAAATGATAAAATATGATTAAACTGAAAATACCCATGCATACATAATTTTCAGAAGCTACTGAAAGAAGGAAAACCAGAGCGTGATAAAACCTTTTTTTGTTTCCTGAGGGAAATACATTGCATTTAGGTGGACAGATATCAAAGTTCCGTAAATGACTCTGTAAGTAGTGTATGCTATTGGCAGCTCCTCTTCTGTGCAGTTACAACAGATATGCAGAACCTTATTCTTACCATAGTTCTGCTGCTCTATTCCAGCATAAAAGGCGTCAATTTTTCTATTTCAGAAGCTGTTTTATTGAAACAAGTGCCTTCCCCCCACTATTTTTTGGTCATTGAAAATGAAAGCAAGGAGTAATTTAAATTACTGTGTTCCTGCTCTTTAACAAATGGGAAATTCTGATAAAATAGAGGGAGAGCTTTGTGGGGCTAATGGAAGTTGCATGTGAATTTTGAACAGAAGGTGTCATCTTTTCAGTTCTCATTTTAAGGTTACTGAAGGAAAGATAAGCCAGACTTCCCTCTCCCTGCCATAGTTCATGATGTGCTGGACATGTGTTTCATATCACAAGGATGATAATGGGTCAGAGGTGATCAGTATCCTGAATTCTGGCATAGGGACAATATAAAAATGACATATTTTCTATTCAGCTCTCAATTCTATATATTGCAAAAAGAAAAGGGCATCGTAGTCCTCTACCCACTTATATCCTGAGACAGTCCTCTGGCCAACAAGATCAGCATAGAAAATGCTCACAAGGTTCACACCTGCTGTACTTCAAACAGGTCTCCCGTCAGCATTATTAGTGTTTCTAAATGGAAGGAGATATTGGGCATGGACCATGCAAGAGGCTTGGGGGAAGAAAAAGCTTACTCAGATTTAATATTTTGTTATAACTCCCTTGACTTATGGTGATCCTGTAGTGAGAGTAATTAATGTTCAAAATGGCTTAATACCACCAACTTTTCATATACAGAAGGGGAGCAGGACTCAGCCCAGGTATGTATGTTGAAGTTTCTCTGAATTTCATTAGGAACTTTAGCTACAACCTTTTTTCAGGCTCTTTTCCCCCTCAATTATGGAAGCTACATGTGCAGTAAATGTCCACCTTTGCAAGCAATGTTATTTTTAAACACACTGTGAGAGCCCTTCCCTTCCAAGAAGTACAATGCTGCCCTACTGCTACAAAAATGCAGGCCAAAGGAGGATCCTGTAAAAGGCAAAATCAGGCTATTACTTTATGGTGACGTTCAGACCCAAACTGGAGCAAAACAAAGCTGTCTGGAGCGGGCACGTGTTAGTGCAGTCAACTCACCCGCAGCATGGCTTTGGCACATCAGATCTGACCTGACTTTTAACTCGGACCACTGCTGTGTCCCTGTAGCCTGTGGTTTGCCTTTCAGCCCTCTGTTAATATCAAATGCTCCTGCAAGACAACAGGCTGACAGTCAGCATCGCCTTCCGCAGCAGCATGTGTGGGCAGGTGCTGGCTGAAAAGAAGGGAATGAAGGAAGGACCCAGGTAGGGCTCTTAGCAGGGCTGTTGCTCCAAGCCTGTGAGAGGATGCAAAAGCCTGAATGAGCTGGGTAGAAGAAGCAGAACTGCACTGGTGTCTGTCTGTCCACATACCAATGGTATTGGTACCAGTGAGTTGCTTGTGAGAGTCACTGACCCCTAGCAAATCCACAATCCTCAGGTCGTTTGTGGCAAGCACCTACTTTAAGGTCTGGCATGCCCCTGGAACCATGGCCCCCACCAGCAAACTGATTCACACAGCTGCTGCTGTCAGGGGTTGGTAACACCCAAATGGCAGTTTCTGTTGTCTTCTCTGCAGTCAGTGACAGAGCTCCTAGTAATTACCGGTCTTTATTAGATATGGAGTAAGGCTTGGTATATATCGCTAGGACGGTGAACTTTGGACATACTTTTCTTCATCTGCTGGAAATCACCTTGGATTTGAGGCATGATCCTTTTCCTGTAATCAACAATCTTGTCACAGATTCACAGAAGCCTTGCTTAATAGCTTTCCTGTGATACTCACTTGGGACACAGTGGAAAATGGGCATCTGATCTATATTGCTCAGTGGAAAGCAGATCATCCTGCAAATGGATCAGCAGAGAAAGACATCTCCCCAGCACTTGTGGCAGCTTCGGGTAATTCATTGCCCATTACTCCTGAGAAACAAAGCCTCCAAAAACTGTAAGGCAGGGCAAGGCAGTGATACATCTTCACCCTGTGGTCTGCAGAGGATTTCTGTTCTGATGCTCCCTGGATTTCTCCCAGTCTTGACAACAGATGTCTGAAATTCCCTGTCCCAACACCCACAATGCAAAAAGACTGTGATCTCTCAGTGAGCCTCTGAGCTTGGCATATGACTGACTAGTAATACCAGAAAGGTCTACCGCTTCCAGTTCAGATTTAAAATGCTTATGAAGCACCCATACACGCTGGCAGGAAAACTGCTCAGAAGCAAAAGGTATACGTAAGTTTAACATTAGGAGTTGCTGAGGTGCTCAAAATTATTCTTAGCTGCTCTCCAAAGTCACTGCACACTTAAGTATCTGCTGACTGAACCCTACGGTGATGTTTTCAGCTGCCGCAGAGCCAAGCTGCATGCTACCAGGCTATTGATCCCTGGCAGAGCTAACAGCTGAGCTGCTTCTGCTTTCACACTTTTCCTACTCTGCATACAGGGTCCAATACAGATGCCTCGGCACCCACCCACCAATTTCAGCCTTGCACAAATGACTATGGGGATGAGTCTTTGGTGGAGAGAGAAGAGGAAAGCAGGCTTGGCAGGGGATGAGATCCCTTCTGCTGAAAGAGGTTAAGGATACCACTCATCAGTAGGTAGAAATCTTATTTTCAGATCCCCTCTTTACCTGATTTACAGCAAGGTTCTATCCTGTTGTTTATTAAGCAAAGAGGCAGACTTTGCACCTTATGCAGATGAACTGCTTATCCAGTGTCAAAGCTTTCCAGGATCTGCTCTTTAGCTTAAGCAGTTCTCCATGCATTGTGTAAGGAAGTTAGACATTTGTACTGTTTTTAAACCAAACTGTTCATATGTAAAATAATATAGAAAGGTTTAATTTAAATAACATTCAGTGTCCTAAGTAGCCTTTATATAGACAGCATCTAATATGACATAATACATAATTTCTTTTAGTTCATGGTGGTTTTCAGTCTTTACTTTTTCTATGTTGTACTTAAATTCAGCACTTTCTTCTTTTCTCCTAACTGATTTTGGACTGTTGTTTTGGTGTATACTTAGTAAGTCAGCCCAGACTAACACTCTGCAAGCCTTCATCTCATTAATATTATCAGAACTGTCAGTCACATCTGCAAATGTCCATACCAAATAATTAGACCAAACCAGATTGCCCATTTGGCAGTGGTTGATGAATACAATGCAAAATGCTTTATTTCTGTTCGCATTAACTTTTTGACAGAGAAGAATGATAATTTCCAAACTGTTTAAATTGGTTTCTCATGCACCAGGAGCTGTTACACATTTACATAAAGCTCTGTTGCTTTTTCAGAAACTTCCAACCACTACAGATAGTATTAAATATGTCTTTAACAATCTATTAAACACAACATTAAATGTTTTGTTATAATGTCTGCTCTATCCTTTAAAAGTCAAAGGTTTTACTTTCAGGAAGTAATACTACAGTCAGACATCTGTTCTATCATCTACTGTGTGGTAGGACTCAAATTTCATAAGACATCTCTATTAATCTCTCTTGGAGAGGTTTTTATTTTTTTTATTTATTTATTTTTTTAAAAAGCTTTTTAGAAGCACAATCCTCTTGAGATGAATAAAACTCCTCCCAGGTACAGAAGCTTACAAGAAGCTAAAATGCAAGTTCAATAAGCCACTTTCATAATGAAAAGAACCTCCATGTTCTGCACTATTAAGTAGCCTAAAGAGGCTTTTAGTTACTGCATTATCTGAAGTAACGACAGCTGATTTAGGCAAAAAGATTATCTAGTTTGACTTGATAAAATTACTGTAACGAAAGAGAAGCTGCTCTGAACAAGATTTCAGGGATTTTTGTGGAGCTGTTAGACACAAAAATAATCTTTCCTTCCTATTAATATTGTAAAGTTAAAATCTGAGTAACTTTAAAAGTAAGCAGCCTGTTCTCCAGTGTTGCCATTAGGGGCAAACTTACCACTCCCAAAGTCCAGTAAGTAGTTGCAGAAATATAGGTTATTGAGGGAAGCGAAAAGTGTGAATACCACAGGCATTAATGAAAGTTTCCTGAGAACTTTAGGGGAAAAAAAAAAAAATAGAAAAAGTTACAGAGCTAGACCTGTCCTGGAAAGACCCCCAAAATAATCCATAACTCAGCAAAATATTTGAAAGATCCAACATTCCAGGCAAACAGGAATAATTACTAGCCTATGATCAAATGGAAAAGATTCCCCAAATAAGTATTTTCTTTAGAAGTCTGTGGTCTCTGCTTTTTTCTCACACCATTTACAGCTAGTCTAAGTTAAATGGATAATTAACAGTGTCATGACTAATAAAAAGATCGAGGGATCACTGTAAATTGTGGGTTAAGTTTAAGAACATAGTATTGAAAAGGAAGAGGACAGGAAATCTGAACCTACCTTTTCTCATATTACCCACAAAGACAACAGAAGAGATTTTAGACTGGAATCTGAAAGACTTTAATGTTTTAATACAGGTGTAAGGTTAAGACAGCTATATACATTTTGTGGAACACGTACACAAGCCCTCTTAACAAATGATAGCTTTATCATACTGGCGGAACTCCTGATGAATGCACTGCATTCAAGTTCAGTACTAGAGATCACAGTTTTTCTCATTCTACTAAAATAATAAATTAGAAATTACAAAGTTATGATTTGCTTAAGAACATAATGAGATTTTTCAGAAGTACGGTGTTAAGAGGGTCAGGTCTCATTCAATGTGAATTGAGTTTTGTGAAATTACTTTGATTATTTGAAATCCTGTCTCGTATGTTGCAATACAAGCTCTGCTCATATAGACATTTTAACATGTAATAAATGTGCCATACCTTTCAATTGCCATTCAACAGTATATTGAGAGTTACTCTTCAGATGCATGACAATATTCAAATACCACAGAAATTACTATAATTAATACATAACTTGGGGGGAAAACCCCACAGAATTGATAAATGTACTGCCATTGTAAAGAAAAAGAACTTGGCTAGTGTGTCATAGAGTGCAGTTTTAGGTATCAACAGGGTTGGAACATCCAAGAGGAAAACGATTAATCACCAGCACACTGCTAACCTGTCTCATTTTCCAGTTTTTGTATCTCGTTTTGTCCAGCCTCTGCAAGGTAAGATAAGAATCTTTTATAGGCTTCTCTGTTGAAAAAAACAAAAGAAGGTAACACATTACTTAATCTCACGCATCCTAGGAGTAAAAGCACATAATTCCCCAAAACATTGTTTACATATTGGGATATTAAAACACAGTAACTTTCCTTCTACCCCATCCCCCCATCTATTCAACTGCTTTGTTTGCTGTGAATTTTTAGCATGCCCAGGTTGGAAGAAGAATAAGGATTGCATTGTTTATGGCTACAAATCTACTTGCTTAGTAAACTGCTGTGAAATAGAATTTTTTTTTTTTTTTAACTTTAAAACATGGAGTTTCCAAGACTTGGATGAGATTGGCATTCCAACTTCATCATGCTTGCTATCTGATTTCTGCGTAAGAAATCTCTCTGTGACTCATGCTACAGCACAGTGATGTGAGCTACTGGCACTAGGGTGCAGACTGGCACTGACTGGCACTGCATCATCCTCAGCAAAGGGCAACAACCATTTTAAAATAAACCTGGAATTCAGAAGGGGACTGTCACTCGAGTGGATCTTCCAGAAGAGTGCATATGTGTTGACGAGACTTTTCACCTTAAGTTCATTCTAATACCCTCCAATGTAGACAATATAATTATTGTTAAAAGTACTGCCTTTGACATTTAGGTCTATTCTAATTATCTATCTTTTTCATGAAATATTAACGTGAGTAAACAAAACTGCAGTTTTCATACTACTTCCTTGCAATAACAACACTGGACATCACCTCTATGAGCATCTAATGCAACTTCTGATCTTTGTTTCTTTTATATATATGGGTTTGCACTTTATAATTGCACAGAATATGTTAATATAATGGTATTTAATGGCCAGGACTGAAGAGAGAAAATCAGTTATTAGTGTTCTTACAATAAAATGTTCATGGATCACCTTAGACCACTGGGTAATGGAGCACATTCTAAATACAAATCATTAATACAAAACAAACAGATTTGATAACATATACGTTAAGTGATGAGGCTAAAAGAAATATAGCTCTTCAGTAATCTCCAAGCATATATTTCAGGAAGCTCAACCAACCTGCTTTTTTTTCATATTTTGTAGGTAAAGGGATGAATTTTACCTTATCAACAGTATAAAAAAATATGAAAATTGGCTATGAAATACATTATCAAAAGATCAAAAACAGGCAGTATGAAAATCCTGCATATAATGGTACTTCAGTCTGACCTTGGGTGAATTCCCTTAAATAAAAGCTAATGTATTTGTTGGTAGAGGATAATAAAAAGTGAATAATATAACTACAAATGAGTTAAATATATTTTTCATTAAATGGAAAATTAATACCCTGTGACTAGCCTTTACTGTCTCATGAGTTACATTCTTGCACAACTCTGTCTTCTGGGTTTTTTATAGCCCAGGCCCTGCTGATGTGCACCTCAAAACTTCTCCGGCCTGAGGCGTGAGTAGGATCCTACCCTTTGAGTAGTCCCAGTATGTGCATTAACGCAAACACTGAGGCCAGACCCTTGCTCAGACCACACAAGGGTCAGCCGTCCAGTGAGCAGAACTAAGAGGAGGAGCCCTTTTGGCTTGGATGCCACATTGGATAGAGCTTCCTGGGGTTTTGTAACAGCATTTATTATATAGGTGCTGAGAGTTCACTGCTGCATCTGCACCCAGAGATGCCACGGTCTGTGCAGAGCTGCTCACCTCCTGTGCCATTTCCTCCTAACACCAGATGGATTCACAAGTCAAATATTTCTGTCCTAAGTTCTTGGGGGCAAAGGGAGCAACTGTGAGTCTGTGGTGCCTATCAGAGAGAGGAGGCCAGCCTTTTCTGGACACCCACAACTCTCCGATGTTTATATTACGAGAGAACTCTTGAAATTAAGCCATGGGTATTTCTTTTCCAAGCATCTCAGATCGCACCTGATTATACTGTGATTTTAGATATGACCCATAAAGTCCTCTAAAACAGGAACTGACAGGAAAATTCTTTGGGGCAGGAATTCTTCTGTATTCTGTTTTGCAACATATAGTGTAGTGAGCAGAGGCAACCCTGCTTTGCATAAATTCTACTGGGGTCTGGAGCCCTAGTATCAAAACATCTCTGAAAATATTTAGCAAATATAGATGGCTTAAAACCATGAAAGGCCTGAGCGAAGGGAGATCTCTGGCTGAATGCACTTAAAAATCACTCATTTTTGAGTATCTGTGCTGCTGTCTAACATTGCTTTATTTCAAGAAAATAAACCTCTACGGCTCGTTGTCAAAAAAACAATATTAAATAAAAATCAAACCTCTGTGCAGCATTTCTTCCAAGACCTTGTTTGTGCTCTGAATCCTTCAGAGACTGTGTGATTGTGGGAATCAGGCTGGTAACTAACGTCTGATCCAAGACGGCCACTGTTTCTAGTATGCTGAAAACCCGGTGATCATACACGGCAGTATACTCCTGGATAAACTGCCTGAGGGGGACACAGAGGCATTTAATGCAAGGTCAAAACTAGATGCAGAGAACATGCCAAGAACAACTGAAGAGTCTAATCAGAACAAGCAATCTGGCTGCATGGCAATTTTCGTATTGTTACACTGAAATACTCTACATGGAATACTTTCTCTAAACAAAGCCATGCTTTTGAAGGCTAATGCCAAAAAACCCCACACGTTTATTTTCAAGCAAATTGTCAGATTCTGCTGCTGTTTCACCAGGGCTAACTTGTTCCAGAGCACCTTACTTTGTAATATGTCTGAATGCAAAACTAAAACATGTATTTATTATTTAATAAAAAATAATAATAATAAAAAAGACCAGCAAAACAAGAGGTCTAGATTCAAGTCTGCAGATAAAATGTTGGCATTTCTTATAAAGCTCCAGCAGATCTTAAGCAGGACAGACCAGTGGATGGAAGTGCACCCATTTGTCTTCCTGATGGTTTGAGGCCTTTAAAGATCACAGATTACATTCGAATCAGAAGTAACACCCTAGGGATGAAACATCCCATGAAAGTAATGTATCACATACAGGGAGACTGGCATGCCCACAAACATCCATTCCTATTCCAGTGAGTGTCTCTGGAGCTTTCATCTAGACATGACCCAATACACCAGTGCTTCGGTTTGCAAAATGTCTTCAGGTCTCAGGTTATGCAGCTTTTCTCCTGCACCCACGTGAGAAACAGGATTTATTTTGCAGAGATATGGAATAAATATCATTTACATTATAATAATCTATTATTTATTTGTCACAAAATCAAATCACTCAAAAAAGCAGCTAAGCTTGTGGTATGAGGATTTGATCTCCATTATATACACTTCAAATTAGGCACGCACATCTTTCACAGCACCTAACACTGACCATCTGCATTCATGAGGAGTTTTTCTCATTGCAGCAGCAACATACCTCCCTATTATATACCTTTCAAAACAGTACCTAATCCATCAGAAAGCAGGTATGTTTATCTCCTACTTTTTTGCTCTGGCTTTTTGGCCAAGCTATGTTTAAAACCAGTGCCAAAAGTACCATTATTTGAATACCATAAACAAGTGACAATGCAGTATGTTAAGGATAATTAGTTATTTTAAAAAAACATGTTTGCTGTCAATTGGCTTGCAGTAGCTTCACTGCCAATTGGCATATTTTCTGGTTACCTAAATACAGAAGTCAGCTGGGTGGCACGTTCTCCTCCTGACCCTGCTTGGCAGCCTTCTACCATGTACTGTACGATATCTGTAGATATTTTTTTAACTGTAAAAAGGAAAAAAAAAAAAAAAATCACAAGATTCACACAGAGCTCTTGAACTGACCATCTGGAGAATGTCTTTCATAAAGACTACAATTTTTAAATGAGAAAAAAATGGTTTTATCTTACTTTGATGCAACCGAAATGACTGTGACAGCAGTTAGTTAGATTGGCTATAAAGAACAGAATGAATCACAGATTTATGCAAAAGTCTTATTTTCACCACCATTATACTTTAAACATACAGATTTTTAAGTAGACTATGGTCTCTTTAAGTCAAAGCAGAGAGACACACACTTAGTGGAAACAGAGATTTATTTAAATTTAAGTTCTGTTTGTATTCTTTAATCATTCTTACTTGAATTAAAGCAAAGCAGTCATAGCATTATATCCTGCCCAAAGCTATATAGATCTACTCCTTACTTTCAGTGGCAGGTATTGTTCTGAATTCCACCCTACCTCTTTCTTTAAGGGGAAAAAAAGACTGCAAAACTCCACTATTTTCTTCCCCTTAATTGTTTCCAAATACATATTCAAGTTGCAAGATACAGCTCTTCCTTTATAAAGGTGGAACTGGGCTGCAAGGACTTTTCTACAAGGGTGTGGTGGAGCCCTGTCTAGGCAGGCAGTGAGCTGGTGGCCACAGCAGCACAAGACATTCAGCTCATTCTACTCCACAGCACATTGCAAAGTAGGTACTTTCAGCTTCAGGCAGATATGGCTATGATGGCAAAAGAGGGAAGAAAGGTGTGTGATGATTCAGCTAATTTCCTAAACATGTCTTGTCCTTGAAACCTTTATACAGTAGAATCAAAAAGTACTTTATTAGAAAAAATTCCCAGGAGAAGTTAGAGGTGAATCCCCATTTTGTTTAATGCCTCTACTGGCAGCAAGAAGTGGAAATTTTGAGCTTGTGCACACATGCACATTCATTATACAACTGTGGGGTGAACAGAGTGCTTCATTTTTTAAGAAGCTAAAAATAAGGAAGTTCTCACTACCAAACAAAGCATGCTAAAAGAAGAAAGAAAACTCAAAGATGCCTTCACAGAGCAACACGCTACTTTTAATCTGTTTATAATGCCTCTATGGGGAGAACATACGCTAGTCTTATTTGGTCTCAAACCTTTAGGTGCAAGAAAGCTTCCACAGTTACGAAGTCTGGGAGAAATGAGGTGGGAAGGATGGGGAGAAAGGAAACACTCTTCAGGTTCCTGAGAAGTTGATCACTAGTTCATTAGAGAGAGAAACGAGGCAGGACTTCTCTGCTTCTTGGAGACAGAAGTCCAAGACCAGTTAATGAAAAAAGAAAGCTGTCCAGTTTATCTGGCCAAAGTATTTAATTCACCTCATCTAAGAGTCTTAAATATTGGGATGAAAGATGCTCAGCAGTACAAAACTCTTACAGGTGTGCAGAGATGTATTGAAAGCAAACAAGCAGCTCACCTTGTAGCTCATTAACCAACACCACGCATTTCAACACAGCTGGGAGAACTAAGTCAATGTCACATAGTTCAGTGCTCTGGGTTCTCTGAAGTACTTCAAGAATGAAAGCAAGAACTGAGGCCAAGCGAGGAGGTGGAGCATTACCTTTGAACTGCATGTAGTTTTCACTGGGAAGACAAAGTAAACCAAAACAGAGTCTATAATTTGTTTTTTTTCCATTCAATGCAAGAACCATACACCTTAAAATAACTTTGTGATATTTCAGCAGGAGGCCTATTACATAGATTTCTATCTTTATCTAGGCTCTATTTGTAGAATAGAATGGCTTCTATTTGTCTTAGTCTTAGAAAAGACTCCCAAGTTATCAGAGGATAGTGATGCCTTCTGACTCTTCTGTTGAGGGAAGTGAGAAATAGCAGCTATCATAATTATAGTTAAAAAGCCAAGTGTGACTATAAAAGTTAAAATATAAAGGCAGCTTCATAAAATAACTGAAAAAAAAAATAATAGAGGAATCAAGATTCTAAGACCCTAAACCAACATCCAAAATGCAACTGTTGTTCAATTACTTTATTTAGCTTTATGTGCTTTTGTCAACTCACAATCCAACTTGTTATAACAGTGCTGCTGTTACACCAGTACTGTTATTTTATTTTTGTCAACAGTATGTTGTAATGGGACAGCCAATGTCTACTTTTGCTCTGTCACCATTAACACAATCATGTCCAGTATAAAACTGGTCACAAAGATAAAAGGTGACCTGTCAATCTGCAACAAGAGCAAATTTTGACATCACGCACATTGAATGTTCCAATTTGAACGGCTTGATTTGTTATTTTTCAAAAAAAGGATACAAAAATCTGAACTACTGTTAATTTGACATTACAAACTACTTTACTGAAATCTGAAGACCATAAGTTTAAATTGAAGCATTCAGGACAGAAAAGTGCAGCTAAAAAGAACACAGCATTTATTCATCAGTTAGCAAGAGCACTCTCAAAAGCTGCAAAATAACTTTTTAGATACTTACCATTAGGTACCATTAGCAACTCAAAAAAAGGCATGCATGTTTCCTGAGCAATGCATCAATTAAAAACCACTATCCTTGTTAAAAACTTACTAAGGCATGCTTCTACAACTTTCAAATTAAACCTGACTTTCAGAGATCTGAGTATTTCATTGCACAGCTTCAGAGCAGTGGTATAACTTGACAAATGAAAGTTGTAACGCTTTACTTCTGTATTCCTTGTATCGTGTGGTCTTACTTTAATATTAGCAACTCTGAAACGTTCTATCCCATTAATTTACAATGAGACTTTCACACTAATTTTTTTTGGGGTGCTCTTCCACTAAAACGGTTCTCTGGCCTGGATAATAGACCCCTGATCATGTGGACCAATTTCCTCTGTGCAGCAGCAAGATACTCACTAGCTTTCATATGTCAAAATGACTAGCAAACTCTGTATGTATTTATGTATAGACCTACTGGCTGCCTCCTGACCACCCAACAGTTTGTAAATCAGACTGCTGCTCAGTTCTAAGACATTCTTCCCAGATCAATAAGGAATGTTTCATGTCTTACAAGTCACCAAGTGCCACTATGCTTTCAGAACTTACTTTCCACTATCAATCTTAAAATTCACACATGCATGCACACATTCACAAATAACTTTAAGATGATAAAGTCTGAGTATTCATAAAGTTAAAAATATGTCAGAAATAAGACTATGAAATCTTAATTCACTCCTTCAATATGCGACAAAACAGGCTTTACTTACAGGATTGCCTATAATATTTACCTAAGATCAACACCAAAATTCTCTTAATCAACATGTATACACACTCTTTAACACAGAAAAATACAGTTACCTTGGACATAAGCAATCACCTTATATTTGAGGGAGTTTAATTCCTCTCCCAACATAGGCAAAAAGTACAGATTGTTCCCTGTTCTGCAGAACACAAACCAAAGCTTTGGCCTTTCAGCAGCAGAGACCCAGCATTTATAGCTGCTGCTGACATCGTGCAAGTAGTGACAGCCCAGTGAACAAGTACTCTCTCCTTGCCTCTATGTCTCCCTCTTCCCACACCCCAGATTTTCCGTTTCCCCTGGGTAGCTGGCACACCTGTGTACACCCTGACACTGACAGCAACAAGGCCTCCCATGCACAGGTCACTGGTAACTATAAGCACTACAACTCTGTGACCCTAAATACAGCCTGAGACACACATATATGATGATGTATATTGCAATGTAATTTTTCTAGAAAAATACTTGCTTTTCATGTGGCCCCATGTGATATTTTTTCTTACAGTCTAGAACCTTTATCCTCAATGACTCTCTCACTAGTCTCCAGATCTTCCCAATTTTACTCTCCTGATGTATACACAATGTCCTTCCTTTGCTCCCTGCCCGGCAACTTACAGGCTCTTCCCACAGCCAAACTATCAGTTAACTGAGAAGAAAACAGTGGCGTTGCCTTCCTCATTAGCTATTTGTGAAATCTGAATAAGTGATTTTTTTTACTGCACTGGTCCTTACTTTATGACATGCAGAGTGGTCTTCCGTAGACGGAGCATCTGGGGGGCTGTAATGGAACTGCATAAAGCAGTCAGCATAGGATGCTGTCTGGCTCCAAGCACAGTCGGAGAAGAAGGGAGAAATCGTCCAAAATACTGTTGAATAATGCTCCCAAGCAGTTGATTTAAATAGGCACCCTGTGTTTGGGACTGACAACATATAAAGGACAGGCCCTGTAGAAGAAAATTTTAGAAAGTGAGAAATTTAATAGATTTTTAACAATACTTGTGAAAAAAATCTTTAACAACCGTTGGCTAAATACTCACTACACACTGTGTAAACTGCTGCATAAAGAGTAAACTACTGCATTACAAATAAGCATCAGTAATTTGCTGCAGATATCATAGTCTACAAATGAAGAAAAAGCCAGGGCAAAGCTTGCAAAGGAGAGAAAAATCTTTTAGTAGACTAATTAATATATTGGAAGATAAGCTTCGGGACATGCAAGCTCCCCTTCAAATTTGAAATAAAACCTTGGCATTTCAGACCTGAGAAAGTGTTCCTGTGCCCAAGAGCTCCTCATTTCTTTTTCAACTCTGTATGTGGTCTCTCAAAGTATATTAGTCAGGTAAGATTTATAAAGGAAGAGAATGAGAGAGAGAGAATACCTCATATGTTTGTAAAGCACCATGTGAAATTTTTGTATGAACGATACAGCAGAAAAATGAGCACTTAGAATTGTGGTCTGACAAGAAAAATTTTGCTCATAGTGTGAACAAATTAGGGTAAATTAGGCACCATTTATAAGGGATTTAGAGGGGGTTTTGAAATCTGTTTAAGATAAGGCTAGAACTGCTGTGATTTGTCCAATATAAGCTATATTGATCCAGAGAAAAATCTATAATGAAAGTACTTGCCCAGAAAGTGCGTATCTGAACACTACCCATAGTTATACAACATATAAACGGTACATCTCTGAAAAAAGAGTATTATTCTTACTGGTACAAGTTGCTGTGAGAGAAAGTTAAGAGTTTCCTTCCCCTTCCTTTGATTACTGAAAGGAAGAACAACAAATCACTAAGAGGAAAAAAAAAAAGTCCAGTGATCTCCTATCACAAGGGTCACAGTCAGCAGCACAAACAGAAACCTCTTGAGAATTCAGTTTTCACAGTAGTATTGTCTAACAAGAATAATGGCGTAAAAGAAGTTCAAGCACAGAGTTCCCTAGACAGCAACTTCAACAGTACTTCAAACTTCCACTAGCATTGCAATCCAGACTCCGCTTTTGGTAGGAGGAGTATCTGCCTGAATATTGATGGTTGCCGAGGTAAGCTAATGCCCCTAATATATGAATTAATAGTTCAAGACAAGCTGCTTTTGTTCCCCAGCTACTGACAGAGAGTATTTCTGCTGCTTTTCGCATAGGAGTCCTTCCCCAAGAAGATTTTCATCTATACCTGTCTGCGTGAACATGACAGAACAATTCTTTCAGAAAAAAAGCAGGCTGAGACATAGCTGAGGGTCATCTTGGCACTTTCTTGAAATGGGGAGTTCCCACCTTTGGTTCCACAGCAAACAAATCCATGAGATTTCAAGGACCTGCCCGAAGACTTGCTGTAGGTGGCCCTCTTGAACACAGACATGTTCGATTAGGGTTTAACTTCACATACTTCTAGAGTTCCTTGGTAATTTTGGTAAGTCCCAATGATAAAAACCACACTTCCTGAACTAGGGCTTTAACAAACAGTTCAGATTCTCTCCTCCTTTTGTGTACATACAGCAAAATTTTGTAGGAAAAAGCAGCTGCTGCTATATCAGAATTCTTAAAAACACTGTTGGCAAGTAGCAGACTCAGAGATACTGTTACAGATGACAGATTATTTAGTATGTAAGCTTGAGTGTTTGGTGTTTTCAGTAAGATGTTGCAGCAGGCATAAAGAAGAGTTGCCTGTGCTTTCTCTAGTACAGCTCTTACAAAGAAACAGAAAATGTTCCATAATCCCAAAATCAGAGCTGGTACACTTAAGACTCTAGACTGTTTTAAGACTACAAAAAAAATCTGTGAGAAGGTGTATTAATCTATCTGATAAAGGGGACACAAATAACATCACAACCTTACAGAGAACACCTGTAGTAATACATGAAGAACATAACACCTGTGAAGAATGGACAATGATTATTACTAAAATGAGAGAGTTCTTCAAATTGAGGATCAACAAATGCTGCATAGTATCAAGAAAAGAAGGAAGAAATCAGTTATTATTAAATAATAAGTTACTGCTTTTAAGAAATGATCCCAAAGATACTTAATAGGTGCAATAAAAAGCAAAAAATATTAGAATTTTATTATCTGAAGGAACACTGACTAATTATTGCAGATCTTCTAATAGTTTCATTTGAAGATGGATCAACAAACCTAGCCTGATCCTTCATAAGAGCATTTTCATTTTCTGAGTTGAAGTAAACTGATTCTAATTTTTTGGGGTGTGGGATGGGGAAAGATGTAATCTGAAAAAAAAGGAAAGAATTAAAAAAAAAAAACCACCACCACCAAAAAAACCCCAACACCCTGTCAAGACCATTACTGAAAGATACTCTTCTTGACTAGAGAAGAAAAAAAGGACATAAGTTAACTAGTGGGTTTTTTCTTTAGTTATCTGATGAGGATAGAGAGAGCTCTTGAAACCCTGTAAGAAGAGCTGTTAAGAAGCATTTAAAAACACAGAAGACAACTTTTCTTCTGTAACCTAATGTTTTCTTTAGAAAGGATTCTAGGTTCCTTTTTGGTCGGTCAGGCAGAGAGGCTGCCTCTCAAAAAAGGTGTAATTTTTAAACCCACGTAGTAATACCAAAATTCTCTCTTCAATAAGGAGGATCCTCATCATTTTTCCTAATGAAAGTTAGATGATTAACACCAACTGCTTCCAAGATACAAATTCTTTTTTCCAGTGAGACAACAGTGAGAAAAATCACCTTCCATTTTGTTGGGAGCCAGAAAAACACCGCTAAACAAAAACCCCTTCTCTTCCACGTAGCAGAAAAATCGGTAAATCAGTCCTCACAGATGAAGGGCACATCTACAGCATCGAAGCGCTTCAGGGAAGAATCATCACAACTTTGACCCTGACCCTTCTACTGTTTCCTAAAAGTTTCCAGATAAGAACTTGGATTTCTCTTTTGGAGGCCCATTGACTTTAGCTCAACACTGTGTTCTTTATTTTGGACTCGTTTTTTTCTTGCATAAGTGCAGAGAGCAACAGACCTGCACAAGGTCTGACAACACCATATCCCAAGTGGCACAAGGGATAAATTACCAACACTGCACAGTAGCTGCAAATCTCTCAGTACCATGGCAAAATATCCTAGGCAGCGCTGGTGAGGATGTGATTACAAGGAAATCACATAGAACTTTCTTCTTTTAAATCCTACCAGTAATTAACAGAGATGAAGGAAGCTACTGTTCATATGAGAGAAAAGAAACACATGCTACTGGACTGCAATTCTGGACCAGAGATCTGAAATCAATCACATCAGACCCCTAGGACAATCCCTACAAAGCAGATGGACTTTAAAGGGTTGACAGAGCCACCCTCTTTTTCTTAACTATGTTCTTTAGCCATCTTCTGAGGTTAAAAAAAAGAAAAAAAAAAAACCAAACCAAAAAAACAAAGACATTTTAAGGAGAGCAGAGGGGCATGACAACATCTGCTCCTCATTTTAGCAGAAAGGCAACTGATTCCTGTGCGTGTTCACTGCAGGAACCTTTTGTGGCCAGAGCTGCCTCTTTCTTCTGATTTATCCATATATCTGTAAATCACCTGTGGAGAGCGAAGAACCGATTAGTATGGATTACTGGCACTATTCACTGCAGAAATGCCAAGCTACCTAATGATGACTTATAATATCAGTCCTGCTGTTGGAATAAATCTGCTGTTCACCAATTAATGTTGTACAATTCCTATTAAACACATACTATAATTCACAAAACGTATTAATAAGCTTGCTCAAATATCAGACCACAGATGTGGCTCACAGGAGGGCTTTTAAGGTCTGATCTCTGACAAATGCTGAGCCTGCACAGGCCCATTAAAATCACTGGAAAATGTATGTGCCAAGCACTACTTAGAATTAAGCTCTTTCACCACTCTCCTGTATTTAGATAGAAATCAACCATCTTCTGTGTTTGGACAGGATTAACGCCGATAAATCAAGCAGGGTATCCTACCTTTCCCATCATTGCGTATATTATGCTTATTCCATGCACCTACACTCTATTCTACAAGATATATTTAAACTAGTACTTCTTCTCTAAAATAAGTTCTGTACACTGCTTCAGTTCTTTCCCATATTACTGGTAAATGCGTACCAAAGTTCCTCCAAATCATTCTCCAAGAAATCCATCCAAGAGCAATCTCAACTGCTCTCAAATTTCCTGCGGTAAGCTTCAGCAATCACTATCGCACAAATCAACTCAACTTATTTTTACAATGGCAAAATATCTAATGTTAGATTTTACATGCCCCACTCTCTCATAATTAAGAACAGTCCCATAAAATTATAAAAAGGCTGTTCATTCATGTTCTTCATGCTTTACTTTCTGAAGTCCATCATTCAAACAACTCTGAGGACAATTTTGATATCATATCCAAACAAAATCTTTATTAGGTCATCAAATATTATCAAAACAGATGATGCACAGTGAAAGAAATAATATCCAGACAGTAACATTTTAGGCAAGACAAAAAATACTGTTTAAAAGTTGCTAGAGCTAAGCTATTTTGACAAGGCAGAATCAGTGACTGAGTCTGAAGGAAACTTCTAGATGAGTTCAATGTATAGTGGAGAACAGATCAGTTCCCAATAACTGTCAAAAGGCACAGCTGTATAGCCCAAATTTATATATACAGTAAACAGAAACATAACAAGTAAACACAGTCAGTCTAAATTGAGGAGAGAGAAATGCAACGTCTAGTCTTAATTAGCGCATTTGACAATTATTTGTGCTTGTGCAAAATTAAACAAAGGCTGTAATTTTGATCTATTAAAAATAAACCTGTCGGGTGGGAGGGGTGGGGAGGTGACGGACAGTGGAATACAGTCATCAGTTTCAATGAATTGTGAACTATACTTTGGGGAGAGAAGAAGGAGCTTCGTATGTTGTCCTAAAAAATGAAAAATTGGCCTCTGCCATTTTAGGGTGACAAAGGCGATGCCCTCTCTTAGTACAACACAGTGACAACAACATTGTTCTTGTTTTAAGCCCGCTGCCCAAGTTGTGTGGCCAGCTGCATTATCATTACACAGGGTATGTGACCGTTTGGGAACCTTTTTCTATACAATTCAGAAATTCTATAGGATTTCATAAGATTGCTGCATCAATGAATGTGTGAAATTAATTACCTGCTACTAAGACTGATTTCAAATCCTTTTCAAAACCCACATAAAAGGATCAAACAAACCACATTAAGATTAGTTGTTAAAAGCTCTGGAAAGAGGGAAGTTTTGCAAACCATTGCTTGCAAACTAATATATTTTCTGAGATCTAAGAAGGTTCTTTAGACAAAGGAGGAGGAGCCCACACTGAAGGAGCTGAAGAAGGAGAATTCAGAACAAAAAAAAAGAAGAGAAGATTGAGATGGAGCCTGGAACTTTTCAGAAGACTGGAAAAAAGGAAAAAAAAAAAGGATTGAAAAGACCTCTGAGTAGAAATGCTACTCAAGGGCTTTTATGCTTTGACTATGAATAAAGAATTTGCATGTATAAGAAGATATTTTGCATGGTCTCCAAATTCCTGTTTCTTTATTTTCATGTAACTGCCAAAGGATTAATTCGTAAGCTAGAGTATTAACAGAGACAGATCTAAGGAACAATGTTTGTCTAACTTTAGGGTGAATTAAGGCTCCTGCACTAAAATACCACTGCTCCACCTCCAGGAATGGGCACCAGACATAGGCAGCCACCCAAAGAGAGTCTGATCACACATTTCACCAGCAGCTTAAGCTAGTCAAGGTGGGGTTATTTCCAGAGGATGCTGTTTCTCTGTCTTTCCTCTCACCATGTTTACACACTTTCTTTCCACATACACTGCTTTATCTTTTCCGATATGCCCATCTGGGGGGTTGGGGTTTTTTTGTTTGCTTGTTTTGTGGGGCTAGTTACTTGTTGAATCAGCTCACAAATCATCCCACATTCACAGAAACATTAAAGCAAATTAAATGGGAATGCACATGGTCATGGAAGGGAATGAATTTAGCCTTAAGCCAACTTGCCTTAAGCCAACTGTGAAACGATAACCTGAGAAATCAGAGAGTGCCTAGAATCCATTTGATCTCAAAGGAGCTCAGAAGCAGTCCTAAGAGAATATTTTTTTTAAACTGATACTGAAATACTTTCATTCTGAGTTGATCCAAAAATCAGGAATTTTTCCACTTTCCCACATAAAGGGGAAGGAAATATTTTGGAATGAATGAAGCAGTTTGAAGCACTTAAAAATGTTGGAACTTTGTAAATACAGACAATTAATAAAATGTAGAAGTTCCATATTGAAATAGGAAAAATAAGTCTCCTCTTTGTCTCCTCTCCCCAGAATTGTTTGTCAAATTAAAGAATTACTGGTTTTCTAGAAGCAGCATTTGTCTAAAATAAACTATTTGGTCAATAAGATCATCTAGCTTAGCGGAAAGCACATGGACTACACAGCAGACTGCTGAAGAGTACGACAGTGAGGTCAGGAAGTCAGAGACTGACAAAGAAAACAAGAAACAAGGGTCCACAACACTTGAACTTCAAAAACAACTTGAGTGGCTTCATCTTAAAACTACATCCATAAGTGCAGACTACAGAGAAACAGTGCTCTCTGACTAAAATACTAAATTAGAAAGCAGACAGTCACACTCTGTGGTAATATCAGTGTCCAGATGGTCCTACATGTATATAGCTTCTGAAAATACCTACAGAGCAGCAAAGCAAGTCATATTCTGCACATCATTACATAATCATATTCACTTCCATATGACATGCCATTGATCACAATGCAACTTGTGAAAGGAATAAATCTGAGGGATGTTTACAATGTCACCACTGCATTGTTTCACAATACAATCCTGTAAAGTAATCAGTTAAGACTGCAATCAAGACGAAGACTAAGAGGGAAAGGAAAAAAGCAAGCAAAAAAGACCCAAGGATTTACAAGGAAGAACATGTCAACTTATTTATTTTAAAAATACATTCTTTTCTCTTCCTCACCCACAGGAATTAGTCTCTTTCTACAGCATCAACAAGCCTTACAGAGTTTCAAGATTGAAAGGTAAGCAGAGGGAAGAATAGAAGGAATAACGGTCAAGAAGGCTTTAGTCATGTAAGTGTAAGCAGCAGGAATTTGATTCAGCAAAACACATTCTCAAACTATTAAGATAAAACAGTGCCATCATATGCAGAGGATTGTCTTTTGTTCCTAAGAGCAAGGGGCGGGGGGGGGGAAGAGTAGCTCATCTTTAATTATCTACAGTTAGCCAAGTCAAGGATGATTTAAAACATTTGTTTGCTCTGTCATCTCAACAAGTGTCTTGATCAGAAATCTCTCGCATCAGAGACCAGTGTAAACAGCAGGTTGGCTAAAAGCTTCTCTATATACAGCGATTAGACTAGCAGCTCTGGAGCGTACCACAGCATAGCTGCAGGCAATGAAAGGAAAGCCAATTGGGGTAGCATTTTTCCTTCCACTTCTACAAGAAGAAAGAAATCCTCTTGCTCCTTCTTTAAATTCAGTCAACGCTTGTTTTGATTAGGGAAAAAGAAAACATCCTCTGCAATATGAATCTTTTCCTGAAGATACGTTTGTCTGCTGATAATAGAGTTTAGATCTTTACCTGAAGATAAAGAGGTAGACTTTCCTGAATGGCAGACAGCAAAGCCACAGGCAGCTCTTTGTCCTGCTGGAGCACAGAGTGCGGCAGCAGTAAGCAATCCACGATGCGGAACAGGAGTTGCTGCGCTTTGGAAGTAGCCAGTATCGGTGCCCAGAACTTTACCAGACATCCTGTTGGGGGGGGGGGGATAAAAAAAAATATCAAGAAATCCCAAAGCAATTTACAGTCAGGAAAAAAAAAAATTAAGAAATCCTACAGAGGCTATTATGCTAAATTAGATAATCCAAGAGTAGCAACAGCACTGAAACATCTCACTCCCATGTACTCAATTCCATGGCATCCCCTTAGAAAAAGCCCAGTCAAGACAACTCAAAGTCCATTTACAGTTCCTGAAAGTACTAAATTGATTCAATAAATTACAATTACAAGTTTTTAGGCAAGTGAAGCTGCTTTAGGAAAAGTACAGTAACGCTAAAGAAAGGACAGTCTCTCACATCCCTGCAGAAAAATAACTAAACTTGATACATAACACTATTGCAATCAGCACACATGCACTTAAACATTTACCTTAGTGTGTGCATTCATCACATTTTAGAGAGAGACACTACCTTTGCCTTCCCTTCACATTTACCTAACACCACTGTGGCCACATCAGCAACTACTCACACAGCAATTCAATGTTAGGAAAACATTAAATATCTTTCAAATTGTATTTAATGTGTCTAATTCAGCAGATTAAAAAGAATGAGGAGCAGCCAGCTCCATTAAACCAGCATGGTCTCTCCAGATCTTTGTGGGCTCTTAGTTCATGAAATGAGAGCCTCGGAGAACATCTTTCTTGTTTTCAACACATTAACGTATCACTTGGGCAGCTTTGAGCCTGTTTTAAGATCTTCCTTTTGAGTTGCAAAAAAAAATGTAAAAAGGTGTTGATGTGTAAATACCCTAACTTTGAGAAACATCTTTATTGCGGGTGAGGTGTAATTTTTCTTGAGAAAATAACTCTATACTCGTGAGTGTAAATACTCAAAATATAGATTAAATAAAACAAGATTCCTATGTAGTAATTCCCACAGACGTTCTTAACTTTCTATTTAATTAGAAGCAAGAAAAAGTTTGCTGGGTTGAAAATACAGGACTATCCCCAAAAAATATGTTTAAGACTGAAAATAATGAATGATCAAAAGTAGGCTGTTACAAGATATTATTAATCTATAAAAGTCATCCATTATTATATCGAAAAAGAACGCGAAACAACATTAATCTTGTGGAGTGAAAGAAAACACAATGATCAATCACAGAGAAAGAGAATGATCACTTAATAATACTTCTAATAATGTTGTCTAAGCTTCCTGTTTTGAAAGAAACATGCTCATTCTGGCTAAAAGTACTTCTATCATCACTCCTGTGATGTATGGGACAGTAGAAGACACAATCTGATCACAGACAGGAGGTGTTTAGATTTGTTAAGCTTCTTGCTTTGTCCTTATAATTTAACAAGCCCACAGAATGTGAAGAAGTGATTGAAATACACTTAAAATACTTTTTTCTTTTAAACCTTTTTTATGTTTTCTTAACTAAAAAGAAAGGACAATTTCTCACACATAACAGCATGACTGAAGATTAATCATTTCCTATTGCAAAGAACAGAAAGGAAAATACCAATCTAAAATTACTTTACAAGACTCCAGCCCAACATCTGGATATCAATAAACATTTAATTTGACATACGTCTTGTATAACAAAATATGCAGATCTTGCAATAGAAAAATAAATTATTTTACAAAATTCATATTCCATTACATTTGATACACCTTCTACATCGTGGCCACACTTTTCACTGTAGTCCTTATAATCATGATATACGCTGCGTGTATATGCAAATCATTACCTCTGTCTTTAAGAGACGTACGGTTCACCCTATTTTTAAAGGCAAGTGGGTCAGATGAATGCAAGTGGGTCACATGCATTCATAATAAACAGCACTTTTCCATCTTATCAGTGGTTCTACACTTTCATGAACAAATACCAGAATTTGAACTTTAATAAAGGACAGAGTGTATGTAAGAGGAGCAGTTCTAACAGGAAGCAAGTTACATTCCTAAGCCAACCTGTCCACTATCATAACTCCAGTAAATATGATGTAGCATGTCATAACACTGCTTCACTGGCTTGTTACAGTTTCTGTTTTTGTTTAGGTAAAACAGGTGGTTTTCAGTGGTTAGGCATCAGGATAAAAACCAAAGAAAATCAGTGGAAGAAAATTAAATACCTAACTGTAACATCTTGGTGACTTTGCTTTTTTAAACCATTAAGATGGACAGTAGAGAGGGGAAAAAAAAAAGTATTAAAAATCACATTTTACTGATTCTTTAAAACTATTTCCCAAAAGAAAAGAGGTTGCAAAATAATTACCTATGATCCAGTATGTAAGTTGCAGACCTTCTGGAGGTCCTTTTACCTTCAGATAAGGTTTTACATACTTTAATACATCACCTAAATACTCCAGAGTTTTTGCTACCATGGCAGACTTCTCAGGGAGCGTCTGAAGGTCACTGTAAATTCTACCAACAGCCTGAGGAAACAGAAACATTGAAATAAATATAAATAAACTTACTAAGTCTCTTACTAGGTTTGTGCGAGTAATTTATTTGCGTACACCAAACAAAATCTGATACACAATTCCTTTTCCCTAAAATTGTCCTATGAAGCTAACACAGAGATGCACAGTACCTTAATGAATTGAACAAGAGCATTTTTAGGGTCTTGCTTGAAAACTGACTCTTCAACATGAGCCTTTGAAAGAATGTTTTCTACTTCTGAGAGTTTAAAAATCAGTCTTGTCATTTCAGTCAGCTGCTCCATATAGGCTTTCCCTGTTTGTTACAAGAGAGCACAGCAGTAAATATAGTATAGTTATGCTTTTCGATTTACTTTAGTCCCAAAATCATAAAACGAAACAAGATTTTAAAATGTCTAAAATACAAGGATTCTACAACCGACTGCATCTCTCTAGACAAAGAACGTGTGTCTAAACTAGTTATGTTTCTAATACAGATATACAAGAATGAAGCGTGTTAAGTATGGATAACCAAGTCTTTCATTTTAGTGACAGTTTTCTTAAAAATCTACAAAATGTGTATGAAAAAGTCACTAGAAGATGTGTTCTACAAATAATTAGAACTGCAGTGTTTTATAGAAGAAGTGATGAAGTATTGCTCTAAGAAAGCAAATATCCAATATAGAAAAGGGAAGAATTACTTGCAACTGGGTTTTTTTCCTTTTTTCTTTTAGGGCATTCACAGAATGATTTCTGACTATTTACTTCAGATTTTCACTTTTTTCAGAGCAGTTTCTCCATGGGGGAAAAATAGCTTGTCTCCTTGGGAGCAAGTTTTTGTTCTTTGCTTCCAAGGAAACAAGCTCTTTTATCTTTGTTTGTGATAAATTTGTCATATGCAGAGCAGGCAAACTATCAATAAATAGCACAAGCAGCGTAAAGGAACACATTTTGTAATTAGGTAAAAGTAAAGGAATACAAACAAAAATACATTTTGTAATTAGCCGAAAATGTTTGCCAGTTTTGCAATATAGAATCATTACTGCAAACATTAGGGAAATGTGAACACTTACCAACTGTTCGCTCAGCATCTGTCTTGGCCAGCATACCAGTCGGTTGATCTATGAACATTTGCAAAATGCACCGAAACCAAGAACGTACTGTCAAAGCTTCATAGGATGTATATCCCATACTAGAAAAAGCTTCACACAGTGCACTGCATGAATACAACAGGAAGAAAAAGGTAAAGAGATCTAATAAAAGTATGCAAAAAGGTGGCAGAGTGTCTCATTTGGCTGTAGACATATAGAAACAGTGCACAGAAACAATTAGAAATAAAGTAGCAGAAAGGCCAACTGGCATTCCTTTTGTGTACTCTACAGACTGCTCACAATATCCTGATGCCTAAATACAGAGAACATGATAAATTTGGTAATGCCACACATGGTAGTAGAAAAGCATACATACATATGTTTTCTCTACATAAAACAGAGGGAGCAAAATTCACACAATAGGAAATGCCTTATTCTAACAATGGATAATTTGACAGTACTATCTAAATTGCCGATGTACAATGCTGGGAATAGTTTAGCTGAATCAACCTGGAACTTCATATTGACACTGCTTAAGCTACCCCAGCCTTTCATATAAAGCTAGCTCAGGTGCTCCATGCTACTCTGAAGTCTGCTTAGTCCTAGCTACATAAAAGATGGAGAAGAGAAGGTCTGCTTTAGAAAATAAAGATATGTCATGTTAGAAATAGATCAAAAAGGGAAACCTAAAAAGGCAGCTTGGAGATGACAAAGGAAACCGTTACACTTGATGTACACTTACAAATGTATGTATTTATGTATGTATGCACACACAAGTATATACATTCACACACAGAGCAAATTTGCTGTATACTTTCAATCAAACACTTGCTACTGTTCTACCAGCCAGGTGTCAGGCCGAAGTCAATGGCACCATCAACACTCAACGCACAATCCCTGTACTCTACTCTTCAGTATTCCCAAAGTTTTACTTGCCTTACCACCGTGGGTAGCTGCTGTAGTCACTTTTTCCCAAGCATATTGGCCCCGCATCATTAATTCTGCAGAAACTCCTTGCTAATGGACAGCAGGTCTGTTCTGCACCCTGTTTGCAATTCCTATCGGATAAGCTCCGTGTGTGCTTCAGGTCAGTGAAATTTCTTGAAAACAGTTACACCTTTTTATTTGAGAGACTTCCTCCCTGGTCAGTCCTAGGTGCTTTGACTTTAATGAAAAACGCTTGTACTCTTTTCTTGATATATGTACATACAAATATACTTATTTTCTACTGAATTTTTACTCATGCTTGCAACAGAAAGTCAACAGAGGTCCAGATGGAAACCAAACTGGATTCTGTTTCTCACTGAACAACATTATTAAAGTTTTTTTTCCTGTTTCATTTAGTTAAAACCAATGACAACTGTATTTTTTGTCTGAACATCCCTGCTGAAGTACTCTTGACAAAATAAATAAGGGGACCAAATGCAAGCAAATAAAATATAAAAAATTATAATTAAATTCCAGTACCAAAAGAAAAAAAAACAGGATGCCTACAGACTTAATGCTCTTTGCAATAATGTATAAACAACAAAAAATTCCAGCCTTCTGTGATCTTGATGTACACAGCTAGTCTACTTGGCCCCAAAGGCTGCCCCAACGTTTTCTGCTGTAGTCTCGCTCTTGCTTCAGTTGCTTGCTGGTAGGTAGGCCACTTAAGCATCTTCCTAAAACTAGAGAGGAATATGCTCCTAATCCTTAAGAAAGGAAAGAACAATAACTACCTGCTAGAAGCATGGCAAGTGGTACTTTTAAACCAGTGAGCTTATACACATGCTAAAAGTTAGTTTAAACAGGTTATAATACTATTGTGCACTACACAATATGGATCTGGAGAGGAACTTTTAGGCACTACTGCAAAAGAAATGCCAAAGCTTGTGTGTATATTCCTAAGGGCACAGCTTTGTCCATCAGAACCTTTATTATCAATATTGAAATAGCTGATATGCAGAATAAGCTTCAATCTTAGAGACCAGGCAGAGCTTGCAGGGTATACAGCAGCATCAGCAATGAAATAATCTTTTGACTTTTTAACTGAGAATGTTTGATGTGAAAATTATCACAACGCAGTAACCATGAAGTCTTAAGATCCCAGCACTTAGCCACTTCGATAACTTTTGCTCTACAACTGCCTAAGGTAAGTAAGTACATGAATCATGCTACAAAAAATTGCTGCCTTATTAGGATATAATAAAATGACAGTGTTTAGAGTATATCTCTGTATAATTCTACCAAAAAAGTCTTATCATAGGTACTCATTGTCCTTTCACAAGGAAATCTGAGCACCTTACAGCTCTGTTGATGAGGTAGGGACATACCTTTGCCTAGTCTCACCTTGTTGGCCTTGAGGTAACTGATAGGGGAAACAGACAATTCTCCTTGAGGCTTGGCAATCACAACCCCAACAGCTTAGGGGTACAAATATTTGCCTCTGTGTGAGTGCTTTCTGTCCCATGCTTCCAGCAGGTGGGAAAATTCAGAAAAGCAGAGAGTAACAGGGAGCGAGAACATATGAGAGAACCAGAGTGAGAAAGTACATACACATAAGCAAAAGACAAATACCCATCATCACTCAGCTGTGCAGTCATGCTTTTTACTGATAGTTCTCTCAATACGGATCCATGAACCTGACATTTTCAGTTAGTCCATGGTACAACCCTGCAAGAGGAGGGCAAGGTCCTCTCATTCCTTTCTAAGGCGGTACTTGGAAGTAAAGGTTTGAATTCCCTCTTAAGTGCAAGACCCACTTAACTTTCCAAATTCTTGCACAAGTGCTCTAACCTCTCAACTAATGTACACCAGGTCACTATCATAAATGCTAACTGCATTTTTAGATGAAATTATGGCAGCAGGGCTGTAGGGGGAACTCAGTATTAGCTATGTGTGCATGTTCTGCGTTTGCCAATGCAACCATGCTCTCAGATACTTGGGAACAGGAATGCTTTGACTGTGGTTCCACATACAGTAAACGTCACCTCAGCCAGCACAGCAACGTATCTGTGGATACATATATAACAATGTCAGGTGCTTAATGAATACTGCTAATGAATACTTAAGTAACTGCTTTCAATCACTTAAGCGTTTACTGGGGGAACAAGTAATTAGCCTTAAGCACCTACATTATACCAAAATTCCAGTTTAGGCATCAAAATGTTTTTCTTGATCTCACCTGAAGAGCAACAAAATTCAAATTATAAATGGGCATTTATGCGCTTAATTGCTGTTTCATTCAGCATGTGCTAGGTATCTGCAACTTTGCATGAAACTCACCCTATGAAGATCATACAAGAGAAAGACAGCAAATCAGAGGACTGAGTGCTTCTCTCCTGAGTTCCAAACTGACACCAGGAACTAAATTCAACCTCTTTTAACATCTCCCTGCCAGAAGGCCATAGCCTCATCTTTGTCAATCACACTGAAATAGTCTTTACCATATCCTGCTTTACAGCATGCTCCTTAGTACAGTATGTGCCCTAAAAATGTGCAACGTTTTTCACTTTCAAAGACAGTCCAACATAGAAACACTCTCTCTTTCTCTCTCATCTCTCACCTCCCCTGCTTCCAAAGCCTGATTCAGAAGCGGGGCAAAGGGAGAAAACAAACCCACACCACAACCACCCATCTATCTTAAGTTCATGGAGACCTACTTAAAGCAAATAAAATTTCTCAGGTATATAAAATTCTGACTGGACAGAGTCCTAGGCAATCTGCTCTAGCTGACCCTGCTACTTGAGCAGAAGCACTGGACAAGTTAGACTACATGATCTCAAGAGTCCCTTCCAACCTAAACAATTCTGTGATTCTATGAAAATTGGCATGTAAAACATAGGAATGTGATCAATTTTCTAAACCTATTATTTAATTTAAAGCATCCATTTATCAGGTCTCAGAAACGTGAGCTACATGCACTCAGAAAGTGTTCCAAGCTTGCCAAAAAGAAAGTTTTAATGCATGCATTTCCTTACAATAATTTTCCTTATATTTTCAATACTGCCCAACCCATCCTCCTGAGCTTCCTGCAGCAGTTCTTCATCTTGAAGAAGTCAAAATATTTAAACATTTAATACTTACTATATAGCAGCTTCAGATTTCTGTGATAAAGTTTATCTTGACTATTTATAAGAAGATTTAGGTTTTTGTGTTAAGTGTAACTGGTAGGGGAAAAATAAGTCCAGTACTTTTAACTAGAAATTTTAAAATTTACCAGGTTACATTATTCAACTTCAAGTGCAGCTAGGGCAGGAGGCTACTGCCTTGCCAAACTGTAACAACTTTGCCCAAGTGTAACAACAATAGAGGGGTGGATAACTATAACTATGCAAATTAAAAATAGGTTATGGGTTCAGGCATTTCACTTTGACGCAGTGTTGCTCTTCACAGAAGTACTTCTCTGAAGATATTGTCTAGGTCCCCATTTTCCAAAATCTGTTAGTAACAACACTGTTTCCATTCAGAAAAAATAAGTGGTTTGCTATATAAAAGACAAATAACTTTTTCAAACTACTTACCTATCTTCCTGACAAATTTTCAGTATCTTAAGCTATTTACACATAAAACCAAACAAACAATCCAACCCAAATAACACCCACTATCCCCTGTGAAATGTGCCAGATGATTTCAAGAAACCTAGAACTTTAAGCAGATACAAAGAACCTGGACCATCTTAATGAAACATTACTGTTTGAAGCAATATTTTACACAAGTCTAATGAAGGAATGACAAGGTACTGGAAGAAAAAGTAGTCGCAATTTTTCACCTGTTTTGAATTAGGTGACTTAGATATCTTGATACCAGCTGAGGCCCCACCATGTCATCCCATCCAAACAGCTGCATCATGGATAGAACGGGCTGTGGCTGGAGATCTGATAGGGCTTTGCTAGGTATGTCCAAAGCTAAGAGAGTAAAACCTGATTTTAAAGAGAGAAAAACATATCACCATGTTAACAGTTTCTCAGTACATCCCTGTTCCACTAAAAAGCATTGAAAATTAATTATGATTAATAATGTGCAGTCTGGGAGTACCAGAAATCTCAATTAAAACTGGGCAACTATTCTAACAGATAGCGTTTGCACACATGTTAAAATGTAGTCTCTGTCCCAAGGAGTTTTTAAGTCAACATGACACACTGAATGCAAAGGAGGTAAAATGGATCCAAACATACACAATTTTAAACATATTCACGAAACCACAGATTATAAGTCCTGAAGGCATAGCTTTACCACCTATGCAATAAAAACTATGTCTTAAAAATTTGCTTTTTTGTCTTCTTGGCCTCCCTTTCTTGCCTCCATCCACCACTTCTTCCCTTGTACACGTAAGTATTACTGTGCTTTACAGGGTTGAGTTTTATTTATTTACTTTGTTGTTTTTATACTCTTCTCTCAGTGAAGAACTGTATCTGGAAAGAATTCACTCAGTAAAAGCTGGTACCTTTCTATTTTTAGAATAGACTTGCATGTATCAGAAGTTACTGTGTAAATAAAGCACTATGGACAAAGTTATTCTTGAAAAAAGGATCTTCATGTAACAGTTGCAGATCTAGAAACTGGGACAGTACTTTGCGCAGAGTTTTTGTTAATGAAGCATAACCTTTTGCTGTTTCCGTTAGGTCTACTGTGGAATCTATATCTAACACGACCAGAATAAAAAAATATAGCACATTCTTTATGCTGCAAATGACAAATGCATTTAAACTCAGGAGGAAAATGTAATCTGAAATGCTGAGCAGTTATTAGGTTATAGGAAATGAGAGGCATCAAACGAGTCAGGACAACTGACTTTGGAGGGCAATGAAATAAAGGGCCTCACTAGTTCCCAAATTCTCCAATTCAAGTTAAATATAAATGTAATATTAATTTATTAAAGTAATGCTTTGTAAAACTGCATGCATTGAGAACCTGACTTTGAATTAGACAAAAAAGGCTAGTTTTCAGAAACAACAATGAAGCTATTTTAGTTAACGGTATAGGGACAGACCACCTTAAGCTATGAAGGACTTCACATTTCTTTACGTGCCTTGGAATAAAAAAGGAAGGTCATACAGAGTCCCCACTCTGCCTTAGGTGAGGAAGCAATTTGTGCCACCCTTCTTCCAGATTATCACATTGTTTCTGCAGCATCAGCCATAATATGGGTGGGGGAGAAATGGGAGACTGAAAGGATAATGTAAGTCCCAGGCTATTTGCCTGGCAGGGGGAGCAGGAGAGCTGTGACAGCTGCGCTCTCCTCTGGGCTGCAGCCTCTAAGGCAAGAAGCTCATACAGTGTGGGAAGGGTTTGCCTTCCTCTGTAGTACTGCCTTACACATCTCTATAAAGCAGGTCACAACTGCACTCCCCTGCTTCTAAGCAGAGTTTATAATAGGTTGCTCTTCTTGCTATTTCACTGTGTTAATATAAAATAAAAAGATATGACACCGTAGGAAATGAATGAAAGTTTTGACATTAACAACCTCTTCCTTTGATTTGTATTGCTGTTTCCCATACGTGCTTCAGCAGTATGAGACCACTACCGTTGCACGCTGCCTCCTTCATTAATGTTACCTACTAACTCCTGCAGAGCTGCTTCAAATTAAGGGTCTTTTAACTTTTCTATTACTAACTCAGTACTTCTGAGCTTGTAACTTTATCTAATTCACATTGTGATGGGAAAAAAATATTTTATATTTCACTTCTCT
The DNA here is from genome assembly GCF_034638445.1 of Ciconia boyciana. NCBI lineage: Eukaryota > Metazoa > Chordata > Aves > Ciconiiformes > Ciconiidae > Ciconia > Ciconia boyciana. The sequence continues at coordinate 45,469,472 of NC_132936.1, forward strand.
AAATTTTAGTTAAATGGATACAAGATTTCATTGTAATTACAGAATAGAATGCTAGCTACTGACGTTAAAGATCAAACTGGGATTTCTTTCTATACACTGCCACACTGACTCATTGCAAGTGGAGTTCACATACATATGGAATGTTGTACTTTGAGATTAAAACCCTTCAGTGTAAAGATAAATAATTAAAACAAATTATGAAATAGTTTTATGACCATGACCATAAATGTTCAGCAAAAAACAAGTCATGTAATCAACCTTTAGAATTGTGTTCAAATGTAAAATCTTATTTAAAAAAATTTAGTTTGAATTGCAACCATAATGAAAAGAATAGTTCAACACAAAATTATAATAAACTTCTACAAAAAGATGTAAATTCTAGGTATAGTGAAAGAAGTTAGTCTCATTTATATTGTATAACATTTGCAGTGTTGATTATAATCTGTGACTAGTAGGGAAAAAGAAGTCAGGCTTGTATAGCTTCAAACCCCTTTGGAGTTCTCAATCTGTTTGTATTCTATCAAGTAATTCAACACTACAGTGTTTCTTCTTGTCAAAATATTTAGCATAGAATCTACTTTTTGCATTTATTCATACTGAAGTCACTACATGGAAGTAGAAATATCCCAAAATACAAAATCCTTGAAAGTTTGTGATCCAGACAATAGCACCAAATCCGGTAGTCGCAGGGAGGGTCAATGCTGACCTGCAGCTGTATCAGCAAGCTGTGGGGAAGGTGGCATCTGTGACATTCTCTGGCTCTTCAAATAGGGGAAGAAATTTCTCCAGAGAGCACTGGCGACAGCAAGGTGGTGCTCTTTAGCCACTAATGGAAGCTGTGCGTCTGGGGCCGTGTTCCCTAGGTGAAGTCCCTGGCTTAGACGTTTGTGCACACTCCTAAGGAGAAACAAAAACAATGTTTACGTTCAATAAATGAAAAATTCACCTCTTTTAAAAACGCATTTACAACTACTTTAAACCGTAGAGCCTGAGAACTGGAGGATCATTTTATGCAATTAACATCTTTATGCAAAGACATTATGCATACCAGTTATTTGATGGATGATTGATGGCATATTAAGCACCATAAAGTTAATGTTAATTACTAATGTCAACCATTAATTATATGCTTTTTAATATGTCAGATCAAAATGAGAAATAGGCAGCTTTAAAATTAATATCTGCATTTTGCAACTGCTAGCATGACAAGCAAGTCTGCTTACAATCCAAAGCCAGACGCTTTTTCAAAATTTTTGTCAGTAGGGTTTTTAGGATAGGGTTGTGTACAGCAAATAATGGCAAATGATTTTGATCAATTGTAAAGCTTCCTTCTGAAACCTATTTCTCATTTGTAAAAGCTCACTAGGTACAAGTTTTGATAAGAGAAAAGATTCATTTTATCCTGATGCGCTGCAGACAATTAGGTTTGACAGCAATGCCCACAGCTTTGTTAGTACAGTAAGGACAAAAGTTACCACTACACATAACTCCCGTCTCTTCCTGAGACAATGTGGCATGAATTCAATAACGCACTCAATTTTCTTTGATTCTTCTAGTACCATTCCTGCTACTTAATCTAATTTGGAAGTTGTGACTTTCTAGAGGTTTAATAGAGATATGTCTGCAGGGAATCAATGTTCTCAGAGAAATGGGGGGGGAAGAAGCATTAATAAATTTGTCTGGTAGAGCAGGATAGGAGGCATTACTGCACCGGGCTGATCAACTAAATAACATGCTTATTAAAAACAATCGGTAGGAATGCACTATCATTCCTGTTCCTATTTATCTTCTGGTCAACTCAATTGAGATTGTGCATTAAAGCACAGGCAGCATTATTACATTTGCTTTATTAAATTCTATAAACAGCACTGTAAAGTCAGAGTCAAGATATTTATAAGATAATGGCAAACAGCAGAGGCATCGAGACTTGCCTTAACACTAACATTTGTAGACTGTAATTTTTTTTTCTTAATTGCCATTCTCACAATAGCAAGTGTTTCACCAAACTCTTCCCCTAGATCTTTATTCTGTGCTCACTCTAATTTGAAATAAACCAAAACAAAAATAGAAAAAACTCCAGCCCCTAGTTCCCTTCTGGGAATGTGGGAAAATTATGAAAGAATTACACAACTCACAGCACTCATTAGGACATCTGAAATGGAATAATTTTAAATAAAGAGTAGGCTGGCTGCAAGGCCTTCCCGTACTAGGGCTGATATTAGGAGCGCATCTCATTATATCAAATTAGTATCCAAAAATTCTGCCTAACACATAATTTAAAACATAAAACATACTGGCTGTCAAAGGTAACGATACCTTATGCCTGCCTGCAGGCATCCATTAGTTTCAATAGGACAGAGAGAGAATTGAGTACCAGCTACTTTTCGAATGGCTACATTTAAGAGACATGGAAGAGTACGTAATATCAGGAGGAATCAAATATTTCTTTCAGAGATGGTGCGAGTCCAAACACAGGAACAGAAGCCAGGAATTCTAAACCCAACACTTATTCCCTCTGTGGCTTCACATAAATTATACAGCCTTTGTTAGCCTCAGTTTCCCAGCCATGATATTTGGATAGTAAGACAGCTTACCCTTTAAGGATGATGTGAAAACAATCAATGCTTAGAAACTGAGGATTATATTCAGTATGTCAGTTGGTATTCCTATTTTCAAGGCATATTCTCCAAGTCAACATAAATTGAAATAGAAGAGAAATTAGAATAAAAAGTCAAGCAATACTTCTTTAGGAGTATCCCTTACTAAAAAAAGGACAAAGAAAAGGGTGCAGAAATAGTGAGGTCTAGAGGACAAACAATGAAAAAGTAAAAGCAGGGCTAAAGAAGCAAATTAAAAATATATTTTTGCCCATTACAAGAAAAAAAAAGTTTAACAGTAAAAACATAAAGGGCTTTTTTGGTTTATGTTGTTAAGAAAGGAAAGCACGATACCTCACAGTGCAGAGAATAAAACTTACGGGACCAAATTCTGCCCTACTTACATCCAGACTACACTGTAAAATTGCACAAAGACCTTTTTCTCTCCTCTAAATTGCCTCTCTGAAGAAGGGTGCCTTGCATCTCCTTTAGCCATCTATGCAAAGTAGAAGGGTGTACAGACTTCCAAAGTAAGGTAATATATCTCTGTGTCAGTGGAAGGGCAACACGTACAAATCAGTATTTATGTTTATTCATAGTAACCTACACAAATGCTTGCAATAAGGTAAATGCTTAGAATCGATGGGGCATCAATGTGTGCTGCACCTGATGTAGCCAGCTACTTCTACCAACAAGGAATTTTTTTTTATTGCATAAAAATATGGATAAATACTATTTCACTTTTTTCCAGGCTTCTACATTTTTCTAACACTAGACAAGCATAGCATCAAACATCACTCCATTCTGAAACTATATCCATGTAGTTTTCCATCATGTTAAGAGCTCTGGAACCACTGGTTGCCTCATTACAATGGTAATAACTTGGTGTAGTTTTTACTTGTTTTAAATCGTGGATTTCCCATTTCTGTAAAGAGAGGTGTGTTTTTTCATTTTGCCATCAGATCAAATAAACCCTGGGTTTATAAAAGAAGGGAATGTTTGTGCTACCTCAACGCAGATTGTGCTGGATGTATAGGTACAGCAGTAGTATGCGGGATTATTTTCTACATCCTACACCTGGGTAAGGAATTGCTGACATTTATCTGGATGCAGATATTGTAATCATGAACCATGCTTTTGCAAACATAAACCATGCCTTTGCAAGCCTGGATTACTAAAACGGAGTGAAACTCTAGGTCAAGCTGGAAAAGTAAAACACAAAATGCAGAAGCCTGCCTATATAATGGAAACTCAAGTCACTACTAGTCCCTAGTCTGGTCTGGCTGCATATTGGCATCTGCACTCAATACCATGTCATTTAATCTGATCTACAAGGGTTCAGAACTCCCCAACACGAGAGAAGACCTCTCTCCTCCTATCAGCATTGCCAGGGACACATACTACCACTCTCGGGGCCCCCCAGACTATAAATAAAGGCACTGGTTTCTTCACAGACAGTACTTCCAGTTCCGCTGCTCCCAGACCATGCCAGGCCAGCCACAGTACCCAAGAACTCAGCTGCCCAGTACAGCCAAGATTAAGCTCAGGAAAGTCTTTTTAAAGGACCTGAATGACCTTTTGATGTTGAAACGAATAATTAAAAAAAAAAAAAACACACACCTGCAGGACCAACACCCTTGGATAAATCTAGGGAGACTGGCTAGAGATATGTGAGTATTTCTAAAATGATAAATGGCTTTGATGCTTAGAATTTCAACTCCTAACATCAGTTCTTTCAAGGAAAAGTCAGGCCAAGTAAAATGAAATAAAGCATCACCACACTCGGATTCAAAGACAGGTAATAGGGGCTTTGTGCTCTCTGCAGACCAACAGACTTGAGTAATACTTGAACTTGGAGATTCCCCTTCCAAACATTCTCCCTCTTTTTGCATCACCGTAAGATCATCACCACAGTTTCTCATTTTGATATTTTGGCAGCAAATGCACTGTGCCTTGGTCCTATTTTAATGTTGCCATAGAGGTGGTAACAGCAACAGAAGTGGTTGGGGGAAGCTGAGGTTTCTTCAGCTGTAGGGTAGCTATGAAGATTTCAGGATAAAGAACTGAAGAGATACAGAGATTAGCTGATGCAGGGAACAACAAAGTGAGAGTTTTGATTTCAGTGAAGAAGACAGAGGAGTTTATGTTTTCTCAACAAACCCCAGACACACAGGTGATGTCAGCTACTCGGAAACATGCACAACAATAAAACTATCATCTTAGGGTCTCCCAAAAATCAAAAGCTACATTAATACAATGAAAACCATATTTGTTTCTGCTGAAAAGATTAGCAACAAGTTACACAACAAAGATGGCACTAAAATAAAATCCAAAATAGAAGTGCCAATGTTTACATCCATTTTATACGGAAAGGTGTTTCGGCTTTCCTTCCCCTCTTACTTGCCAACACAAAGAAATTATATAGCACTATCGTATGGCAAAACATTGGGCTTTCCTGTAAAAATCTATCCAGTCATATTTTCTGTGGTTGTATAAATCTCACTGCAGTGATACACTCAAAATTTGTGCTACTGTTACAGGTGAAAAACTCCGAGATCTCTGCTAGACAGCAGTCCACTCAGCTTCAGTGACCAAACAATATTTACCAAGTAGCATTTCAGAATTTAGTTCAAAATTACTCATCAAATTTCACTTCCTTCAAATGCCATAAAACATCAATACTTTTTTAATACCTCTACTCATTTCTTCCTTTCATTCCACCAGAATTGTTGCTTCTTACAGTGACCAGAACTGAAAGCGAGGTTTCGGCAGAAGCCACGCACATTTCCAGTAACTAGTCCTATCCAAGATTAAGCTGAAAAGGATCCTTGTGTGCCCTCCATATGCCTTTGAAAATAATCCAGTATGGGTAATCAAACAGTTGACTATTATACATGACAGTTATAGAAAATTGCAAATATAGCACTTATTTCATTGATCCATACGGATATCAACTCCCATGTTGACAAACTCACTGTTCAACTTCTACTTCGTAATTTGTTCATAAGCATTTACTTATTTTTATGTCTGTGCTTCAAACATGCAGTTTACACTAAATACATGTACATTTCTGAAGTTATAACCTGTTATACCACCATAAAATATAATACAAAGTGTGAAGGAGAACACATTTTTAGAGTGAGTTAATTACTTTTATATAGAATTTTTCAAAACATTCAAAAAAGAAAAGCTAGTTTAAGTATGGACTATAATACTGGCATTCACAAAGGCAAGGACAAAACAGTTGCATCTGGGTTCAAGTCTGCTTTCACGCAGTATCATGGAGCTGTGCCAAGGTACAAGTAACAAACTGTATGATCCTACCTCTCTTATACATGCAGATTCATGAAAATGAAATGGATCTGCATCCACAGAAGTGGCGCACTAGCTACACAGTGGTTCCACAATGCTCCAGCTGCTCCGAGAAGAAAGTGCCCAAACTAATCATGCTTAGAGACCGGTGGAAAGTCATAGATGTGGGTTTCAGGCATCTCACGGTAAAGGCTTTTGGCTTCCTCGTCACTAGTGAATGATGCGACCACTTGACCTGACGTGTAAAAAAGGGAACGTTCTTTCTCTTGGCCATAGTTTTGAATGCAAGCAGGCCGGGTTGCAGAGCGCTGCACTGAACTCTTGGTTATCAGCGTGTTTAGTAGGTGCACTGACAGCATGCTTGCAAGAATTTTAAGTGCTATAACACCTGGTTTATGGCCTCAAAGTGCCTCAGCTGGATGCTAACAGCTAAGGCCTGTGAAAACAGCCTTAGTGTCTCTGCGCACACAAGTTTAGGTACTTGGGGAACTTCAGTGGTTAAAACTGAGTCACCTACAGGCTTTCAGACACTTCCACATTCAGGCTGTTTCTGTGAAACATGCATGAAGGAAGGTGACTAAATTCTATCCAAGTCTGATTCAAACAACAAAGTCCTCTCTTAAATCTGTTTCTAAGCTCTTTGGGACACAATTTCTTTTTATATCCCTTTATATAGCACCCAGTATATTGAGACTGGTATGACCGCAGTAGCAACCGGACAGAAGAAATAATCCCACCTCAAATCAGAATCTCTCAATTTAAGTTGTTTCCATATCTGCAATGTACGTACAAAGTACCTATAAAGTTTCTTCATATTTGAGCAACAGCCTTTCCACTCTTTGATAACTCAAAAAAAAACCCCAAAAGAGCACAGAATTTTAACCCACCTTTATGAATTAAAACACAGATTTCAGAAAGATAAGCAACACGAGAAACTTAAGGCCAAAAATAATTTTTCCCATCCATTAAAAAGAAACATTTGAAAAAAATCCCAGTTTATAATGAAAGTGTCAGCACCGTGTAAGCTACAATTATAGCATCACCACCACCACAGAGCTGTACTGCTGAATGTACAAACAGAACTCGAAAAATCATAATACAATATTATCAAACATTAACATACCCCCATCGGATCAGTATTTATTAAATCATGTTTGTGTTCTTCCTTCAGTTTAATTTGCTTCAATAATCCATAATAAACTGCATGTTTAAATGTTTACTGCAAAAACGATCTCTGAATAATATGCCTGGTTATGTATGTGTATGATGATCACTGATTGGTATGATGAGGTAGGGAAGGGTAACAAGGGAAGAGGGATGCTTTTCAGAACTCTAACATCCAGGATTCTTATCAAATGCTTTAATTCATCCATTAGTGCTTAAGTTTTTTATAGCACAGACTTGCACAACATCATACATGTCAGTGTTACAACATGCCTTCACCAGGCACAACCATGTGAAGCATACGCAGAGTGACATGTCTTAGATGTTGGATGAGATCCAAAGGGATAAAAGGATGCAATGGTTAAAAAGCAGGGCACAGATCTCGGACTCCTGAATTGTAATTCCTGAACTGCTCACTTAGTCAGATCACCCTCTTTTGACTGGGAAGTCCCCTAGGTGCCTGCAATTCAGCTACGCAAATGCCTTCAGCTAAGCATCTAACCCACAATCTCAGTCTACTGGGGCCCAGAAAGTTGATCATGACTAACTTACACCAAGAAAAGCAGGCTGCACAAAGTGCAGCAGTAGCTACCTTCATTTTAAAACCTGGAAGACACTTTTTTTTTTTAATATAACAACCAATGAGTCACAGCTTCAGGGTGGAGGGCACCTAGGTCCAGTTTTGATAGACTGGTTTTGGGATCAGGCTCCGCTCTTGGATTTTGAGTTTTACATTAAGTCAGTCACTGGATCAAAATGAGAAATCCCAGAACAAGGACTGGAGCCTATGGCATTCTTCCCTCCCTGTATTACGTCCTAACCACTAGTAACAGATATTTAATTGTTCAGACTATCCGTTGTTTGTTATTAAAAACAAACAAACAAAAAACCCAAACCAAAACACACCCAAGCAAACATGTTTAAGTATGCATCTTCAGTAGTGTGACTCTACAATGGTTTGTCACTCTTCGTGACATTAAATCAGATGTCTCTGGACCCACCAGATACACACTGGATTCAATCCTTCACTTCATATTTTCTGTAGGTTAGCAGCAGACAAAGTCCCACACAGGAGGCAAGAGTGGTTTGTTTTATAAGACACACATGCTGTACGTGCCAAACAAGTTGCTGCTCAGCTGGACCTGTTACTGTATGCCATCAGACCATCGTACCTTGGAAGACCCCAACACCATTTGAGAGCAGGAGTCTTCCAAGTTCTGGTATTCTCCTAGCTCATCTGAACAGAGCTGGCAGGCAGGCAGATGGCCCTAGGGCTCAGGAGTAAAAGGTCAAGCAAGGCCTAAATCACCATAACACTCTAGGACTGAGGTGCTTCAGACCATAATTTAAAGGACTTGTTTATATATGTGTGTGTGCAGATATACATATATATAGAGAGATAAATAAAAAAATATCAAGGCATGTAGCTTACGCTGTAAGAGACACACACAGACATTAGGGCAGCATTTCAATTAGGACAGCTTCTTTGTAAAACCTTAGCTAATCATTGCTAAAAGATACTCCACCTTCCTCCACCCTAAAATCCTAACCGTACTGTTTTCTTTTTTCCCACACACACATCAGGAAAACATTGACCCTAAACATCCTAAAACATATTTTGCATTATGTTCCCTTAATTGAAAAAATGCCTATTAACAAAATAAAAAAGGCTACAGATCCTTTCAATTTACCACACATCAATCGCTGCCTGAGTAGAAGCAGATCACATACTTTTTCCTATTGAAGATACAGTGGGTTTAAAGGGAGTCATTCCAATTCTTTCATTGATGGTATAAATTTTCAAATCTCAGTGGAAGAGCCTAGTATATTCCTATTGTTAGTGGATCATTGACAGAACAGACTCAACAGTTAAGAAGCTTCTAATGTGACAATTTATATAACCAGAGTAATTAAAGTATATTAGAAATCCAGATAATCTCCCCCAATCAAACCAATGAAGGGCAGCCCATGGGCATTCAAATCACACACTGCAATTTAGCTCAGGGTCACCTTCCCAAGTTAAATAATATCAACAGAAAATACCTTAAAGTAAATGATCCTTACTCATTACTAAACCTATTTGGGAAATTACATAAAGCTCTTTGAAGATACAAATATTTTAAGGAGAGTTAACCATTTTAAACAACTACTTTTTTCCTTCTAGTGATTTGAAGACTAAAGCCAAGTTTCATTTCTCAGACATTACTTGGGATATTCACTAAAACATAGGAAAGAGTGGGGGAAATGTGACAGATCCTTTTAAAGGTTATAATGCAAGTACAGCAGCAGCAATATTTTCTCACATTACCGGAGTGCGCATTAGTACAGACGATGCAGGTTGTCAGTAATTAAATAAGAATACTATCAACAGCTAGGGAATCTAGCTCTTATGATTTTTTAATATTCTCACAAGCAATTATATTTTTTGGCTATTTCTGCTTGGGTTTTTCCTTGTTTGTTTGTTTTATGTATCTTCTACAAGTAAGTCTATCAACTGCAAAATTAAAAGCATTTTATTACATTACATTTTGACATAAAATAAAAAATAAATCAAAGCCTGCACTCTTTATAAAGCTTTCCAAGTTTAAGCTTATATTAAAAAAACAAACAAAAAAACGCCAAAACATAACCACTGCAACTGTCCCCATAATAAGCAAAAATGGGAAACATACACTATTCAAATTTTACGTCAACGTTCCTAACTTTTTTTTTTAAACAACAGATGCTGTAATACATAGCTTGGCAACTACTGCATTAGAGAAGTATGATTCAACCAATGTGGCTCTGTCTGAAACTAATACAGAGGAATTTGGCAGATCTATGTTCTTCACTAAATTCTTTAGATTTAAATGTAACAGTAGAAACAGCATGTAGCATAGAAAAAAGTGAACTGAAAGTCTCAGGTTTTAAGACAGTCATCTTTTCCACAGCAATATGGAAACAATAATATGTTATGTTAGGATATATAATCAGCACAGTTACCTCTCCTTGCTTGATGCATTTTCCCAGTCAAGGAATCACTACAATTGTCAAAAGTGACCATGATCTAATCCACTTCAAAGTTTTCAAACTAAGCGTTCAAAGTAAGAGATGTTAGTTTGTCAAGCTGCAGCATCTCTGAACACGGCCATCCCTTGAAACTTTAAATATATTCACTCTTTGGGACTTCATCTTCTGGACTTTTAGAAGGAAGTAGCACATAGGAGTGACAAAGACAACTCAGTATCTAGGTTTAATTCACAGATACTCCTTTACTTTTTTCTACTGGAGGGCAAAAGTTGCACAAAGGCCGAAGTAGTACTAGCCTGAACATTCCCGCCCTTTACTGGAGAGCAGTAAAAGTTCCCAGGATACCACCAACAGACTTGGCAGAGACAAGAGGATAAAAAAAGTCTATTTTAAAACTCATGGAGTTGCAGGAAGAAATGTGGAAATCCTTCAAATAGGAAAGTGGACAGACAGCAACTGCTGAAAAGTTTAACTCAGAAATAAAAAAAAAACCCAAACCAGAAATGAAGTGACCTCCAAGCAGAGTCAGTTCTCCCTCTATTATACCACTCCTTTCATCACATTCTTCCTGCAGCGACCTTTCCCCCATGCACTATATGGCAGAAGAGAGACCTGGAACGTGTTATGATCAGCCTGTCCTGTCCTTCTGACTCTCCCAGATGACTGTGAATGCAGTGAGACTTGCAATGATCCAGGCCAAAAGAGATGCCATAATCGTGAGATGCAAGTGAAAGCTGTCATATAAACACTTGGAAGAATTTTCCACTGGTTGCTTGAGGAAGGTCTTAAATATATGGGGAAATGGGCCAGCAGTCTACCTGAAACACTTCTTATTCAATTACAAGAAACAGCAAGTATTTGGAAAAGAACTAGCATAAAATAAAATAATGGACAAAGGAAAAGGAAATAAAGCTTGAAATTCTTCTTTACTGGCTGGATTCCCTTTACTTTAAAGAGAAGCAAAGTAAGCATCACCAAAATGGTGATTCTACAATGTGCAATATTGAAGATGGGGCAATAAGTTCCAATGATTTTCTATGCACTTAACTTTACATTTTAGAGGAAAGCTGTTCATTAATAGGTCTGCATTCATCACAGATACAAAATGTCAACACATCTTATATTGCTCCTTCGATCTACTGGTAGGTAGGTAATACTGTTTATTTTTAGATGTGGAGCACTAGGAAACGTTTTTCTTAATTACTCTGAAATGTTATTGTGGATCTCTTCTAGAACACTAATATTTTCCTAAAGCATTAACTATTTTGTAAGCAATCAAACAGCATAACAGTCCCTTAGTTAACCACTAATTAATTAATCAGTAAAGTGTTTTACCCATTTTTTAATGGTTAGGCTTGATGAGTATTCCCTGTATATGCCCAGGTGAAGAAATGTCCAAGGCAACATCTGCAGGACCACACTAATAATAATAAAAAAAAAATATTATCTGCACATCAAAGAGCTCATCTCCTGGTATCAAGGTTCTCATCTTCACTGGGATGGAAAGTGTTAATGCTGTGAATAAAAGGTTTTCAACTGCAGCTGAATCATGTGAAGATTATCAATATAGCAGCAATGTACAAAGGGGCTTCAGCAAGGTTACAGAGTTTAATATAATCCTCTCTATAGCTAAGCGCAGTAATAGAGAAACCTGTGTTCACTGTGACAGCATGTTGTGTGTGCTCAGTAATACTTTTAAAATATACAGAGAGAACAAGAAATCCCCAACATCTTTACTATACTCAAAGACAAAATAAAGATATTAACAAGAACAGACACACAACCCTAAAACACAAAGGTACAGAAAAGCCAACCATTCAGAGCTGCAGAATATTAGTTAGCACTTTCTCCTTAACCCTTCTCAAAGGGTTTAACTACATCACCGAAAAGACAAGTTGTTATGACCGTAATTTAAATGCAAGCAACAAAGCTCTAGCCTGCTTTGGCTAGGTCTGCTGGGAGGGAATATTGCATCTACTTCAGCCACCCTAGCAAATTTGTGCCAGAGAGCTGTTGTCTTTTCCTAACCACATTTAACTAAGATAAGGTTGCAAGAGCAGCAAAGACAACATAACTTGCGTTAATTCAGTGCAACTAGTTCACATTTCAGCTTGTGGAACAGTCTCGGGAAAAACAGACAGCTAATTTGAGCCCAGCTGCAATTTTCCTTCATTACCTTCACTGGTATTTGGCCAAGTTAACTTCTCCCCTGTATTACACAGGCATATGCTAAGATCACAGTTTGCATCGTGTCTTTAATGCAAAGTATAAATTGGAACACACACACACACACAAACACAGTGACCCTCTGCTGCTCCAAAATCTCAAGTCCCAGGAGAGTCAGTCCAGGTACTCACTTCAGCAGCAGGGCTCAGCCATCCACAGACCTCAGCCAAGCATTCCATGCTAGATTCTGCACTGTTCAAGGCACTGGGAGTCATCTTGTTGCTTTGAAAAGGTAAGTCAGTGCTCAGTTCTTTCAAGGAACAACACAGAAAAGCAAACACTTAAAAAGACATTTAGTTCACCTAAGCAGACTTTCAGCATAGGTCAGATTCAGAATTTTTTAATCCTCTGAAAGAACAAATAGAGAAAAAGAAAGGAAAAAAACAGACAGGGTGCATTCGAAATTGATACTACCCTAAGCTGCTGTTTTCCCCTTTTTAGTTCTCATACATACAAAAAACTCACCTAAACCGTACTTCGTATTTCTAAATCCTTGTCATTTCACATAACTTAAAATAGCTCCATTTCAATTCTTAAAAGCCTTATTTTGAATAGCAAACAACCTTCATTTTTAACAACCTTCCCATGACAGCTCTTCCTTCTTGCCATCAGAGCAGGATGGACTTAAAACCAGAGACTCGAGGGTCACAGCAAATAAGCTGACTTAGCACCATCTGCTCCCTGTTAAAGACCACCTTTCTTCAAAATATTCAAAAACAAGATCCACTCAACCCCGTCAAGGCCTTCTGACTGAGCTCTTTGCTTGCAAAGTTCTAGGAAGATGCCACACATCAAACAATATCCTGGTATTATATGCGACAGTCTCGCCTTGAATACATACTGTTGAGTACAAAACCCACGTTCTCCATTGTTACTGAGAAGTAAGTGTCACAGAATGGTTGAGGTTGGAAGGGACCTCTGGAGGTCATCTGGTCCAACCCCCCTGCTCAAGCAGGGACACCTAGAGCTGGTTGCCCAGGACCGTGTCCAGACGGCTTTTGAATATCTCCAAGGATGGAGACTCCACAACCTCCCTGAACAAGGGCTCGGTCACCCTCACAGTGAAAAAGTGTTTCCTGATGTTTGCAGGGAACCTCCTGTGTTTCAGTTTGTGCCCACTGCTTCTGGTCCTGTCACTGGGCACCACTGAAAAGAGCCTGGCTCTGTCTTCTTCGCACCCTCCCTGCAGATATTTCTATACATTGATAAGATCCCCCGAGCGTTCTCTGCTCCAGGCTGAACAGTCCCAGCTCTCTCAGCCTTTCCTCATAGGAGACACACTCCAGTCCTGTAATCATCTTTGTAGCCCTTCACTTGACTCTCTCCAGGAGCTCCACATTTCCCTTGTACTGAGGAGCCCAGAACTGGACCCAGTACTCCAGGTGTAGCCCCACCAGTGCTGAGCAGAGGAAAGGATCACCTCCCTCCACCTACTGGCAATGCTCTGCCTAATACAGCCCAGGATAACATCAGCCTTCTTTGTGACAAGGGCACAGTGCTGGCTCAAAACCTTGATGAAGGTATATGGAAACCTTCCATGTTATTATAAAATGAATCATGCATGAATATAATTTATAGTGAGAATCAGAATGCCAGTTTATCTGAGAAATTGAAATAAAGTAGAAATGCTGAAGTGAAAAAATTAGTGCTTCTGATTTCAGTCATGTTACTAATACAGAGACAAACTGCAGATTGCAAATGGGTACCTTCCAGAGAACTCTTCTGTTAGAGCAAAACTTCTAAAATTTGTTATCTTCTAGAAATTGTGTGTTAAACAGGATTTCTGTTTGATTGGTTTTTTGTTTGTGGCTTTGGGTTTTTTGGAGGAGGGGCAGTGGGGTTTTTTGTTTGTTTTGTGGGTTTTTATTAAGAGCTAGAGTCATAGAAAAATCTAAATTGGAAGGGACCTCTAGAGGTCACCTGGTCCAACCCCTGCTCAAAGCAAGGCCAATCTTGAATAACCCTAAGGAGGGAAATTTTACAAACTGACTTAGAAACTTGTTCCCATGTTGGAATATTCTGTGAAAATTTTATCCTTATATCTAATAAAAACTTCCTTCACCGCAATCTCAGTCCATTGCTTCCCACCACTATACACTTCTCTGAAGGGTCTGATTCCATCTTGTCTATAATCCTCCCATTAGATTGTCGTACAAAACAATAAAATGCCTCCCCCTTCCCCCCCCCAGCCCCCATCCAAGCCTTCTTTTCCTAAAGATGAACAAACTCAGTTTTCTCTGCTTCCCCTCATAGGGCATGTGCTCCCCTAATCATATTGGTGGTCCTCTGCTGGACTTAAATCAGTATTTCCAATGTTCTTCTTGTGCTGCTTACTTATACCACATAATTTACTTGGAACACATTCTTCTAGAACACCAAGAGAGCAATGAAGTGTAGCCATCTATAGCTACACAATGACCCAGACTCTGATACAACAAATGTTCTGATTTTTTACAAGCTAAGCCTTTTTTACCAATTCCCTACTGTCTTTTTTTCGCAAAAAAATTCCACAAGAAATGATAACTATGCAGTGTGACTGGAATGCCAATCACCTGGTTCTGAAAGGCCAGTACTGAAACCCATTTTTAAGCACAATCATTTCCAAAATCCTGCCTTTAGCTCTTTCGTGGGACTCTGAGATCAGGACAACACCAGTTGACAGAGAATTTTAATGGTGGGACAGGTTCATATCTTCTGTAAGCTATTGTTTACACTTTTTAAAAAGTAATTTTTCACACAGTAAAAATATCTAAAAAAAAAAAAATTTAAAGCTTAACAGGTTGACCTTAAACAGGCAAGTTCTTACAATTCAGAGCCCAGTAGTTTAATGGACTCCCAGTGCTGATGGACTCCCCACACTGGGGAACAGACACTCACATACTGTACTAAAGTGGATCTCTGTTTAAGCTCACAGTGTTTCATTCAAACACATCAAAAGTGTACAGATCACTTTGGAAACGCTTACAATTTGAGAGATGTGATGGTAAATTTATGGCCATGTAAAGATCATTAAAATTCTTCTTAGTCACACTATGAAAGAATTAAAGTTTGACAAATTGCTTGAAAGAAATTCACTGAGGTCAACTTCACCACATCTCTCAAATGTTTTCCTTTATCTAGCACAGTTTTAGAAATGCAGTTTCTCTCTCTGAGCATGTTCTCACCCAGACTCAAGTACCAAGAAGACAAAGAGAAACTTGTAAAATAGCCATTCTGGCTGCAGAAATTCAAATGTTGAGTTGGTGTCACCTCAGTTGAAATTTCTTGATCTGATCAAGAGATGTGAAATGGACTCGGAGGATAACTACACAAAGTCCCAAGGGGAGGTAAAGGAACAGTATCAAAATATAAACCTCAAATACTGAAAACAAACTAGAAGTACTACTAGCCATAGTAATCTCTTCAGACATTCCGAATATAATTTCCAGTAACACACCTGTCTTACCATTACACCTGTAACACCTTGTTATTATCACGCCACCCTTATTTTTCAGGTAGGAAGCCTGAGAAAATACTTCAAGTTCTCTGCGTTTCTCAATTTAAAACAAGACTGTAACAGAGAGAGGAAGCGTAGTTCAAGTAAAGTTTTTCTTTTTTAAAATGAAACTCTCTTGCTCCAGCTCCTCTAGTTGCCTTTGCAGAAAATCAAAAACTATATGCACACGGATACTCTCTAGCAACCTGCTGGGAATCATATACTGTAAGTGGTTTAGGAAAGTCTTTCTCTCCAAGAGACACAACAGATTTTGGAAGGCAGGCAACCTGTACTCAAGATAATGAATCAACTTGTTTCCAAATTCCAAAACAAAGTATTTTATTTCCTTCCTGAAAAATCAATTGTGTTCTTTATGGAATATCTGTTGTGTTAAAAGATGCTGTTTGTGTAATACATCTCTTTACTGAAGGAGATTACTTTAGGTACCAAACATCCCCTATTAACACTGTTCCCAACATTTGGAAATGCAGACAGTAGAGATAATTTTCTGTCATCCAGGAAGAACGGTAGGTTTGCTAAACTTTTATCATCATCCCCTCTGACACACAGTAAAAATCACTGTTAGAATTGATAGTTTATTAGATCAAAGCTACCATCAACAATGCCAATTCTGCCTGGTCATGTTAACAGGAAAATGCTTTATGAGTTCTACCACTGGGCATCTATTTAACTTCCAGCACCAGCTATGCTGTAAAACCGTGCACATAATTTATTTGGTGACCTGCGCGTGTGGGAAGCATTATCCAGGCGAAACTTCTCACAGTCTGACAAAATGCTTTGATTTGCACTGTTCAGATGATTGAACAACGAGACTTTAAGCAATCACCAACAATAGCTTTTATCTCCAAATGTGCTAAAAGTGTAATACTACATGAGAGCAGCCTATTGCTTTAAGACCAGTTTTGGTAAAATACAAGTGATTGGATAAATACTACATTTTTAAACTTGTACACATCTTGTCCATTAGGCTTAAGTATTAGTAAAGTTCACGTTTATCTTAAACATCATTTTAGCAATTTCCTCACACAACAATCATAATTCCTCCATGGTATCCTCTTTGCTTACATATAGCTTAAAATACACATTAATTCAAATTAGGTGAAGGAAACAGAAAACAGCCATTCACAATTCCTCAAGTTACTGCTGTCTTTTCTTTCAGATAGTATTCAACAGTCTTCAAAACAGTTCCTAGTTTAAGTCTGCCACATGTAGTCGATGACAGATAGGTGTGTCATCAAATTCTCTTCTCTGCATCACAGCAGAACTGATTTAATTACTCCCACAGTAATACAAATACAGGTATGTAATAAATTCCTACATAATGCCAACAATGCAGATTCAGTAAGTTACTGTGTTTTTCAGTGCAGACGTATTGCTACTACTCTGCAAGGCTTCCTAGAGTTTAATCTATTCTTTCTCTATACTGTAAAAAACATTTGATTTATAATAATCTGACACATGCTGCAACATCTTCCAAAAAAGACTCACCTCAGACAGGAAACATGCTCCATAAGATATTATTATATCTGATATCCCATTGTATTTTATACCAAAACAGAAAAGGATGTTGTTTAAAAACTTGCAGCACATAATTTTTATAAAACATTCTGCTTCTATGGGCTTGTTTGGTACTTTTTTGAATTCCTTAAGATGCACTCCACTCGCGTAGTTCATAAATTTTTTTTTTTTTTTGAGAAAGCAGCTGATAAAGGCATTTTCTGATGTTTTTACATAAAAACGACTACAGTGACAAACCAGCATGAGCCTTGGGACACCTACAAGCTCCTACTACTCTGCCTACCTTCAGCATGTCATGTCCTTGCTACACAGCGTCACCTACCAAAGACAGATGACACAATGTTAATAACATCAGAAATAACTGTTCACAGTTTTCTATGCAGCTGCGGAAAGAATTCAGAGACCTTGCAAGACACACAGAGTTAAATGTTTAAGCTGTTTTTCCTATTTTGATCTTCAAAACCTTAAACTAGAAAATCCCTTGAGTGAAAAGTCAGAGAAAGGCTGCCATCCCTTCTAGGGTTAAAAGATGCTTTTGTAAGATTTTAGGTCAGATTAACCTTTTGCTCACAATAGGACTGGTTATTGGTTTTATTTTTTACTGTCTTTAACACAGGTAAAAAATCAATATGAAGCGAGACAAAGGGCTCTGGAGGCCCTGGCTACACCAGCTTTTGGTTTGGCTCATGCACAATCCTACAACATGCTGAGGCTGGGAAGGATTAGCCTGCTTGTGTTGAGTAAACCGATGATACTCAATAAACAGTTTCTGTTGTAAACCCCTTAGGACGTGCAAAGCCACACTAGTTGGCATTAGACCAGATAAGCTGCCGAACCAGCTGTAATCTCATTTAGACCTGAGCTGATCCTCCTGTCCTTTCATTCCACAGGATCAAAGCAAACCACTGAGGAGGCAGCTGTATTATAGCAGCAGTGCTTGCTGGATGCGGCAAACATTTCATAAATTCCTCTCCTTGAAGCAAGCCTGCACATAATCTACCCAGAGCCAGTTCAATCAATGGATTTCTGAATTCATTAGTCTTATTATTACAGGATAACTGTTTTCTCCACATAGTGTGGTAGTTGTTGCAAGCCAACTTTGCAAAACAGCTCTTACTGCTGACCATATCTTTCTGGTAATGTGCCTTTGCATTTTTGCTGTGCCACATGAAAATGATTCAAATGACTTCAACGCGGTATTTTTTTAAAGACTGGAAATAAAACCAATTCACAAATATTCAAGTAGGAAGCACTGAAATATAGTAAATTCTTCCAAGCATAATTACTGGCTACCTGCTCGCATGCTTCCATGCATCCGTAATAATGACCAATGTTTTCTGAGCTCAATGACAGCAAATGATAACAGTGAAAGCAGAAATTACATTGTTGTGGTAGCATAAATACAGACTAAAATTACAGATGTGAAAGGAGTCACTCTAAAAAAAAGATTTCTATTTGCCTTTTACTCTGTGTTCTCTGGAATTACAAAGAAAAAATATTTTCATTGTTAAAGAAATGAATAGCACAACTTAAAAAAAAAAAAAACAACAAACAGAAAACCACAAAAGCAACAGGTCTTTTTAAACTAAGCAAAAATGAAATCCGTGACACTGGATCAAATAAGACTTGAGGATGCAAAATTCGATTTCTGTACACCATTTGGAGTTGCCACTGTGCAATTATAGCTAAAACATTTTATAGTGTAACCTTAAGAGCTTTAGAAGAACAGAAAGTGTAATTCAGAAAACGTGTCAACTACTCCATTTCCCACCAGTGAAGTCTGCAATATAACACATATTCACAGATAAACAAAGTAAAATTAGATGTGTAAGTTACATTGGAATAGGGAAATACTATTAAAAAATATTTTTCAGTCCTTTGATTTGCTAATTGTATTAATTGTTAATGTAAAGACCTAAGTTTCCCGGTGAGGGTGCATTGGGGGGGGCGGGGAAGGATGTAAGAAGAATTATGTACTACAGCAGCAATTTTTTGGGTCACATACAAGTAACGTTAGTGATTCTTGGATCACTCCTTGAAGAATGAACAGTAGCCACACAACTAAATTTGGCCAGAAAAATAGGGGAGACCAGGTAACCTTTACAATTAAAGTAAAAATAGCAGCGTTTGTAACTCACCATTATTTGCAGCCAGTATAAATACACAATACATTCATGCACACAAACCGAAAAAACACGGAGGATCCCTCATAGAGAACTGCTCTGAGTTTACAAAGCACAAGAGAAATATCTGTATCACCTTGGCACACACATCCTAACCTACACTACACAGATCTATTGGACCCCTGTATCTGGCCATTAATGTTTTTAATAAGGGTACGAAAAAAACTATCCCTGTAATAAAAAGCTTCAATGAAGTTGTTAAAATCAGATGTTTAACACATGCAAATGATTTTTAACAGATTACAGAGATGAGATGTTTAGTACGAAACTTTAAGCACTAAAGCACAGATGTGCTAGAGCATGTCATACGCAGCTGGCAAAGATGAACAAAAGGTATTTGCACCTATCGTCTACAGATGTGTAAAAAAATCCCAGCACACATCTCTTCCTCAATCACTTAGAAACCATCTGATGTGTTAGTTAATGATTCCCCTCTCTCCACTTCATTCTTCAGACATAAAGGGGTCCCATTTAACATAATCACTTAATAACAGCAAAGTGATGGGTATCAGAACCCTAATTCTTCTAATATTTGCAAAATCCAGCTCTTTGTAATAATAATAACACCATGATAGCAAACTGTAAAACTGTGTAATTATACTTTAATTGTATTGTGAGGCATGCATTAATCACAAAGTTTAAGTACCAAGGATGGAATTATAATAATTCTGTAAAACAAATTTAAGCTAGCTAAGTAGGTCAGAACCACTAGCATGCAACAGGAGACCTCTGGGAATTTATCAGTTAATGGCTATTTATGTGCAAATGAGCGCCCTCCAACCCTCCCAAATCCTGTGTAGCTGAAGGGTATTTCTGTTAACCAGGAGCATGCTTAACTGCTGAGGCATAAATTAAACCATTTATTGGAATGATTTTAATTCTTCTCTCCCCCCACCCACTCTTACTACTCCCTCCACCCTCCCCAGCAGCACAATTTACAGTACTAATTTACATGGAGATAGGATTGCTGAAGAGTTTTCAGAAATTACTCTGTTTCGGGGGGGGGGGGGGGGGGGGAGAAAAAGAGAAGGAAAAAAAACTGAGAGAAAAACTTTCAGTAAGAGACAGCAGCAATGCTATACTTAATCTTCAAATCTTCCAGAGGGCAGGTTGAGTTATTAGAAATTCCAGAGGTTCAGTATCACAGCAGTGCAGTGGAAACCCTTTCATAATGAACTCTAATGAAATGAAATTCTGTTTTATGTCCTCATGTTCTAAACTTGGAGAAGACAATGAAGCTCAAGGGGGACTGCATCAACTGTATTTTCTGTCGTAATGCTCAGGCTGTACACATATCAAAGGTTTTCTTTCCAGAAGGAAAACAACAAAGATCTCTTGGCTGCAGGTAAAAAACACCTTCAATTTTTGAGTTTGACTTGGAAAAAACTAGTCATTTTTGATGTCTTAGGAAAATAGATACCTTTACAAAATACTCAGAATCAAGATGTATTGAATTTTCACTATGATGTAAAATGGGGATGATTTACAGACAATACAAATGATTTCTCAACACTTATAATCATAGCAGTAATTCAGTACAGCAAGGTAATGCAAGCATAACCTCAAGATTCACTTTTAGGCTTATATTTTCATATGTTTGGGGTTTCTTTTTTCTAAGCACATGCACACATTTTCTTGCAAAGCCTAGGGTCCCAGAACAATAAAACAGTAAAAGTTTGATTAGCCTAACATCAATTAACCATAGGTCCCTGTTACCCTAAACAGGGTCATGTCTCCCCAATGTCTAATAATTATATTGTAAAATCCCTTGATTGCCTGAATGTATTCACTCTCCCTATGACATTTGGATAATCACGGCTGTGCTATAGTTAATTAAGATGATCACAGTGCTTTACTTTCTGATGTCATCTTGGCACCTAATACGAAACTCCAGGTAAATGTAACACACTGAACACGTACACACACAGCATTTCCTCCCCAAATCAAGCCGTTGTAGAATACCCTAGAATATATAGGTGTGGTGTGAATCAGAGGAATTCCCTGGGAGCAAACCTTCAGCAGCTTTAAAATATTTTAGGCAGATACCTGGAACACTTAAGTATTTTCAAATGCACATTGCCAATAGCTAATCAATATATTCCTGTCCAGAAAAACAAAGAATGCCAATGAAAATATTTGCTTTTATTCTCACAAGTGACTTTTTGTAAGGAAAACAAGACTGCAAAAGCCAGTAAGAGAAAACCTCGTTGTCCTGGCAAGCACACACGTACTTGCCTGTTCCTCCCTTCTCCTGCCCCTCAATCAGGAGAGGACACAGCCCCGGCTGCGGCGAACGCTCCTGCTGCGTGCATAATGGCTGCCGTGGCTGCCTGTGCAGCCCCTGCATTACCATATAGAGAACCAGAAGGTTTCTGTTTCTTAACATGGATTTGCAAGCACACACGTTAAACCAGAGACTTCATACCACTCTTTGATAACAGCCAGAAATTAATAAATGAACAGAACTATTTGACAAAAAAAAAAGTTCACTCGTATTTTCAGAAAGAATTAGCACAGCTGTATTATCAGAGCCTGCGAGAAGCCCACGGTTACCTCTCTGTTCCCTACAGTGAGGGGCTGCAGCCTTGATTATGTCTGTACCTTCCAGCCATTGGCAGGGTCTCAGCATTGCCCTAAGGCTTTAATTAACCCCAATTAGAGATAAACAGGGCCTTCTGGTTGTGAAAGAGGAGAGAATAGACAGTGTCTTCAGCTTATCAGGGAACGAAGTAAACCACAAACTGTTTTTACCTTGCTCTTCTTGCTCCTCCCTCCCAACGTCAGGAAGGGACCCGCACAAGAGCATGAGATGATGCACGATGTGCACGTTGCAGAGTATGCTCTACTCTTTCCATTTTGTTTTTAGGGAGGATAGGGTGGCATACTATTTCAGGTTCGTTTCACATTAGGCACATTTTCACTGCCCCTGGTTTAGTACCACTGGAAAGAAAGCTGGAGCATTTAGACATTGGCAATTAATGGCACTTGGACTCGCTCCAAGCCAAATAAAACATGACAACACACGCATACATGCCCTGTATCAATTAGCTTTCTTTAGAAAATGTCTAAAAAAGCATTTTCAAAGTAGTTTTCTAGACAGATTTCGAGACTTGAATGCAAAACCACCAAAAACCCAGCACCCTCTTCAGCAGAGCCACTGTGCTGCGCACACAGTACAAGCCACCCTCACGCTCCCAACTCCAGAAATTCCAAGAACTAGTAGGATACAGAACCACTAAACAGGTTCAACTTCCCCTCCCCCCCCATAGAAAGGGGAAATTAAAAAGAGTGCAGATACTACAAATCAAAATGAATGACAGATTTCCAAAGTCAAATTTTATGGTAGATTACAGTTTCAGGTACAGTTTCTTTACCTTCTGATTCCACCGAGTTTTAGTTCTGTAAAGAAAAGCACAGCATACAGTTTAGGAAGCATCCTTACTAATCTGTCACCAGCCGCATTGAGCGCTCCTTAATATCAAATCACAGAAACATCAGTGAAGGGCTGAGTACCATCTCGAGAGCCAGTTAGGGAGTTCATCTCAGCAGTCTGGTAAGCTTACAAAGACTACCCTCTGGCAAATGTTTGTCTAACGCATTGTCTAAAAAGTAAAAAAAATGAAACTCAGTTCCACAACTCTCTCTTGCAGTCTGCCAGAGTGTTGACATTTGCAGCCCACTCTAAATAACCACACTAAACTTCTGCCCCAAATTAAGCTCATTCCTTCCTTGCTGGCATGAAGAACAACAGAAAACGTGGCTTCTTTGCAACGCCCTTTTACATACTGGATAAATTCTAGCATGTCTCCTCTCAACCTTTCCCAGCTAAAATCAGTTCCATCAAACTTCTACAAACTTCCTACTCTCATCATTCACTTCTGTGACTCTCTCCAATTTTCAATTTATTCATGAATGTTTTCTAAACTGACATGTCCAGAACTGCATACAGAACTACAGCTAAAGACAGAATAAGCAGATCCTCTCACCTGCAGAAGTTTTATTAGCACACCCCACCATTATATTTAAATTTATTTATTTTTTTCTTAAGCGGAGTCACATTAACCCCTGCTTCCTAATATCATACAGGCTGTGTGCATGAAAGAAAGTTACTATTAAAAGTTAACTGAAATCTGTCTATTGGCTAAATTTCAAATTTTCTTATAGCCACTATGGTCTTACAAATTAATGTAAACAAATATCCATGTAAATACAGGTGAAAACATAAGCACCATGCCCACCCCCCACTCCCGTTTTAAGATACTAGGGAAGCCATTTGAACTACCATTCACAAACAATTTTGGTTTTCCTCCCCACACCAGGCACTGTGCTAGTGCAGGGACAAAATAGGGGACCTTGCAGCCATCTGTGCTGAGTGGACAGCAAAGTCCACAAGCAAGGGCAGGACAGACAGATGGGGTAACAGCTATGGTAGCTACCTCACTTTAACCAACCCCAGATGTGGTGATCCTCTTTGTTTCTCTCACCTCATGGTGCCTACTACCTCCCCATACTTTGACAGTACAGCTGCCACACCAAGCATTTCATATGTTGTATTTGCATTTCTCCTTCCTGATTTCAGTACTTGGCCTTTACTATTTTGTCTTGCTGATAATTTTTTTTTTTTCAAAATACCAAAGTAATTTTAAATTCTGGCTCTGCTTTCCATTTGAACACAGAGAAATATCCTATAATTTTTGTCCACATACAAACTCAGACAAAGTCTGTAACTCATTTTCATCTACTACAACTAGTTGTGCTAAACAGGTCCTCATTTTCAGTGATCTGAAGTGATACCATTAAACATTGATAATACTAAGATAATACAAATAACACTGAAGCCTCACACTAATTACATTCTTTATGAAAATTTTATCTTTCCCATAGACTGACATCATTTTACAGTAAAACTGTTTGTAGTTGTAAGGCTGCTGTTGTCTTTTCTCTTCCTTTTTTGTTACAATACCCAGAAACAAGTAAAACTGGAAGTCGTTTTATGTCCCAGAAGAAATTTCATCACGAGCAAAAGCATCCCAGGGGAAGAAGAATCAATGGTATATACCCAGAAAGCAGAAAAACAGAAAACAGTAAACAGAAACCACAGAACATATTTAGATTCATCCCTTCTCTTAATTTAGTCACTGGTTTCATAAAAGCACGAAATTAATTTTGCTGATGAGGTAGTCCCATAAGTTAGTAGTAAGAGAGGCTGACGCTGGTAGTTTACAGCTGTCAGGAACAGAATCTGAAACAAACTTGGAAAAAATGAAGCAAGTGGCTAATTATCATCACTGTAGCTATTACTCAGTTTCCAAAGCACCAGTGATGGAGGTGGGGGGAACAAAACCCAAAAGCTTGTTCTACTGAACCACGGAACTGAATTTTTCAGAACTGCACAGACTACTACAATTTGTGTTGTGCTCAGCACCTGGCAGGTGCTTTGCTTGCCTTCTGGTTTCCTCCATTAAGATAAGTATATTCATGTGTTCCGTTAGCATAAGGATTCTCCTTCGAGTTCGTTCAGATTTTTTTTTTCTCCTCTTTAAAGGTCAACTTTCTTTAAAACACGCAGGCACAAATTAACTCTCCTCTCCAGAGATCACCTCCTTTCACAGGGGCTAGCAATGGAGAGAAGAGTACAAAGGGAAATATTTTGTGTGAAGCAGACACACACCTGTATATAGCTCAGTGCACGCAGACGACTCGCCTAACCATTCTTGAAGAGAACAGTGGCTTGCTCTTGTCCCAAAATGTACGCTCGCGATTTTATCAATCAGGTTTGCGATTCTCTGCTAAGAGAAGAGACCAGAAACAGAGGGGAATAGGTGGGCAGCGGCACAGAGTGCACTCGGGTATGCCAGAGCGCCTGAGCACGTCTTCCCGAGCCGGCTACCCATCTGCTTTCCCCATCCTTCTGCGCAGACTGTCAGTAGGAGGCAGCATCGACTCTGACAGCAGCAGCTCTGCACCGCAAAGTAGTTGGGAGCTAGCTTCATTCTTCTGTCATTATATAAGCAAGATGACACTGTTCTCTAATCCAGCCAAAGCTGATAAGTACCATCAACCTGTCACTTCCTACATTTCAAATTCTAACATTGCAGCATCAAAGAGTTTTTACATTTCGATTTCTTTTGCTGGCAGCGGTCGGTAGCCTCTCATTCTCCCACGGTGTTCTAATGCAGCATTTGCACACCGGGGTTACTCCCAGCCTGAATAGCAGGTCATCCCCTACTCACTGAGCTCATCTGCGGCCCATGTGCTAGGCAATTTAGATCCAATCAGCCCTTATTTAGCTCAAGAGTAATGAGCAGCATAGTGACACAGACTTAAGCCTGACCCTCAGGACACTGCTCATCAAGCAGTAAAACTGTGACAAAATCATTCATCTTCCACCCGCTGGCAAGAAATAATACTCGCACTCACTGTATTACTTTTTCAAGATATAGAAAAAAAAAAAGTCCTGAATTTTCATGATGTGAGACATTAATTTGCAGAAAGCTGAATTCCCTTAAACCCCCCTGTTGCTATGAGCTCACCAGGGGGAAATAGGCCTTAGGAGACTGAAATGGAATAAAGAAAATTGCTTCAGCTTTCTTTTCATTTTAAATAAGCCTTAAATCTGACAAGAGATATCCTAAAGAGAGAAGAAATATATATCTTGTAAGGTAACGAAGAAACAATCAAAATTAAGAGATTAGAAGGCTACTTGCATATAATGGTTTTATTGGCAAAAATATTTCTTTGTTTAACATCCACAGCAAAAAAATATTCCATATAAAAAGCCATTCTCATACCTCGTGTGAAGAATGAAAGAAGGAAAACTGAGAGGAAAGTTAATTTGGGGAAAATAGTTTCATAAGTAAGACCCCTCCATCAGAAAACAAATCTGCGCTTCATGTCCTTCAGGGAGCACGTATTTCTCTAAATAACTGCAGGGTCCCAACCAGCAGGTTCTCAGTACACCTGGATATGATTTTACTCTCTTTTTTTGGTAGATTTACTCTTTCACAACAGTAAGTCTTGTACTGCTGTCAGGTAGGCCACAAAAAGCTTATGTGGATTAATTTTTGGTAGATAAAATGGATACAATGCATGAGAGACAGAAAGGTGTTTCAACTTGTAGCACAAGGGACAGAGCTGTGTATCTTCATGATTGATGTCTGAGTACTAGACTTGAGTTTCTTTAGCTTCGGGTGTCTACCAAGACTGGCTTTGTTTGGGCATCAACAATCAGAAGGTCCTTTGACAGCTTTTGTTGTTTCAGTTTGTTCTTAAAGTGATTCTAGAATAGAATAGAATTTTTCAGTTGAAAGGGACCTACAATGATCATCTCGTCCAACTGCCTGACCAATTCAGGGCTGACCAAAAGATAAAGCATGTTATTAAGGGCATTGTCCAAATGCCTCAAACACTGACAGGCTTGGGGCATCGACCACCTCTTTAGGGAGCCTGTTCCAGTGTTTGACCACCTTCTCAGTAAAGAAATGCTTCCTAATGTCCAGTCTAATCCTCCTCTGGTGCAGCTTTGAACCATTCCCACGCATCCTGTCACTGGATACCAAGGGGAAGAGACCAGCACCTCCCTCTCCACTTCCCCTCCTCAGGAAGCTGTAGAGAGCAATGAGGTCGCCCCTCAGCCTTCTTTTCTCCGAAGCAGACAAACCCAAAGTCGTTAGCCGCTCCTCATAGGACATGCCTTCCAGCCCTGTCACCAGCTTTGCTGCCCTCCTTCTAAGGCAGATGCACTCTATTAGATCTTAAACGCCAATATGAAATTGATTTTAATCAATTACTCAGCTCTTACGTGGCTGCCTACTGATTCAAGAAACTACAGTGAGAAGTGGAAGTGAATATTCTTGCAAACCTGAACCAATGCTAGACATACACAGGAACTTTCTGTAAGCAAAGTATTAAGTATACAGCTCCAGTGCACACTGTATCTCATTTCATTCCTTTGTATAGTTGTAGTCTCAGAGCAGAGGACACACAAAACATGTTGGTTTTAGCTAGTCATCTTTGAAGATCAGAATACAAGGGACACAGCTATAAAAACCACTACTTTAGACCAAAAAAAAATCTGGAGAAAAAAAAAAATCTCAAATCCCGCATAAAGTAGGAGGAAGAGAAAAGAAAACAAGTTTTAATTACCAGAGCCACACCTTAAGACAACAACTGTAGCTAACAACACATACAGTACTCCCACAGAAAATGATAACAGATTACTTTTAAGGATTTAGAGACAGCAAACCTCTCTAAATGCTGTCTATTCTAAAGCAGTGCTTGCCATGCTCTAAAGCAGTTAGAGTCTAGATTTTCTTTACACTCATTCAAACCTCAGTTTTATTAATGGAGTAACTGAACTTTAAAAAAAACATAAAAATACTTTAAACCACATGTCAAGTTAGCACAGCAAGACACGCTTGCTCCCCAAGCATAAGATCTATGTTGTGAAATCAAAAAGGAAGGACTTATTTCCTTTTTCCACACAGGTAAGCAAAGTTCATAGCAACTTTTACTGACTTTCTAATGGTCATTCATTAAGCCTGGGAGATCTTAGTGCTAAACTAAGATCTTCTGACTCTCGCTTCAGTGGTTTAGTCCCAGAGTTGCCCTCTGTGCTTATCAGGACATCACAGACGGTAGCTCTAAATATACTCACGGGATGGGATGGGGGGTAAGAGAAGACTCATGCTCTTCCAAACTCTTCTGGATACAGTTTTCAGAAGTTCAACATCAGAAAATACATTTTACAAAGACTAACAGTAAGACCCCTGAGGGGGAAGAAAAGGAGGGAGGGGGAAGGACCTTTCTATTCTCCTCCTGAGCTTATCTACTGACTTACATGGTAACAGAGAGGGAGAGATGCTTCTGTTGGTCTCAGAAAGCTTCCCACAGGCTGTTTTGATGGCAAGTATAACACAAATAAAATTACAAATGACTATACATTTCCATAGCAAAGATATACTGGATAATCCATTCCTATCGTGATTTCTCTCACAACCTCAAGGCTAGACACACTGTAACAGATAGAAACATCCAGTTCTGCTGTTATCCATCACCCAATTATTAATGTAACTTTTAATTTGAGACAGGTTTACCCAATTAGTATTCCTGTAGAGCTTATGAAATTTACACACTGAAATTTTCAATAACTTTTCACGTCCTTCAACACTGGCAGAAGAGTACAAATGGGCATAAATATGCAAGAATTGTTTTCAAAATAAAATTACCATTTATTACATTATTACGTTTGTGGTACCTCTCATTTCTCCTATGGGAATCAGTAGCAAGTCTCCCTGAAACTAGGCAAAGATGTTTGGAGTACAACAGTGACTTTACACCTGGGCAGGTACTTGCATTTTATAATCCTGTAACTCAGTGCTAATACACTACAAAAACCAAATGCCAGGATGATAATAATGAGAGAAAGCTCATGTCAGAGCAACACCTGATTACAATAAAAGACATTTTAACACGTCTCAAGTACTTCTTTTAAGAATAGCATAGTGCAATGCTGAAACCTACTGTTTCCAGGCACTCAGCAGATTTGGCTGAGTCTGTGTCCATTTTTACAGCGAGTTCTGTCAAATCCATTAAATGCCTGTATTTTTATTAACCTAGGGTTTCTCTTTGTGTCATGAGGCACTCAGATGACAGGTAGCACTAGAGATTTGGAACAAATGAAAGCACACATGGGCAAGCATCCTGCATTTATCTTTCACTAAAGAAGAAGAAGAAAAAAAAATCTGGATTCTAAACACTGCTTAAAAAACAGAAACAAAAAATAAAGGAAAAACTTATGTCTGAGCTAGAATCTGAATGCTCCAAGTACAGACAGGAAGGAAGCACTTTGCATTTTTATTTTGCGAAGTTTCTTGATTGTTTACTGTTTATTTTACATATGTTTTTAAAAAGGAGACTGTATTAAAATACAATCTTGCACTTCATACCCAATCTCACTATGAAGATCAAATACTTGGAAGTGCCAGCAAGTAGCATCTTGTTTCCAATTATCCACTCACCACATATCAAAAACTAATAAAAATGAGTTCTCCTGCCAAGTCGTATTTCTATTTAAACATATGGACACCAAAATAATCATAATGATAACAATAAAAAAAAAAGTGGTTTAAAAAGGCTTATTTAAAACAGTCTAAGCATAGGTAAATACAGCAATCAAAAGCTACCAGTACTTTTCTAGCAGACAACAAAAATACAAGAAAAACCTGGAAAGGGTTATTTCAAAACACAGTAGTGTAAAAATGGTGAAGGTGGGGGTCTCTTTTCAGATGCCTTTTAAGAAAAAAGAAAGGAAGAAAACAAGCGCACTTTCAAAACCTTGTATGCCAAGTTGTAGCCCAGAGCAAGTTTTCACTGCTATGTTACAAACCCTTGAAAATAAAGGTTTATAATGGAAATGCTGACAGATCCTTAACCATAGCAGCATGAATAGCTATAATTAAAAGAAGAGCTTTTGGCTACACCTCACTCTGCAAATGAAAGATTGCCATTTTTACAGTATCCTCAAATAAAAGCAACTGGGAAACCTGGAATGCGATTCTAGCAATCCAACAAGATATGTTAAAGGGGACTGCTAAAACTATTTGACATTTTAAGCTTTAAATACTGAGGCATTTAGTTAACGTAACCAAGTCAGTATTTTCATAATGATACTTAATCAGCAATAAAGAATGCTCCTGTGAGCCATCATCTGGGGTTAGCAGAAAGTGGCACATGAAGTTATTATTTCCTAACAGCCTAGAGGGAGCCGCTTCTCTCTTTAATCAGTGATCTCACTTCCTTCCTACCCGTAAATTCCCTGTCATACAGTTATAAAATTATTAGCGTGCAGTGTACATAAAAATGACAGTTATGAAAGGCCTACTATCTTATATCTGCCTGGATTTTAAAAACAGGAGTGAGAACGGCATTGAACCATTTCATCCTTTTCCGAGTTTGAAGACAGACCAGGCCTAATCAGTCTGGTTAAGCCAATAATAGTTTAACATCTGGTTGGCACAAAGTCCTCCAAATCTTCTCAACGAAGAAACTGTTTTTAGTGTTGTTTTACTTGTATGGCAACAGAGGAGTCTGGCAGACAGTGAGTCTGTCAAAGTGGGAGAGCACAGCGGTAACATCTTCCTGTTCCATACAACCTGAAGATCAAAGTATTTTATAAACGTTAAGGAATTAAGCCTCTCTGTTGATGGGATAAATAGGCAGGTAACAGTAACCAAATGTATAAATACAGAAGCTGAAATAAAGAACAGTTAAAAACAAGGCTCTAATAATCTTTCTCATACAAATTAGTATTTGAGCGTGTTGGCAATTCAAATATTTCAGCAGACCTCCTTTCTGTAAGAAAAGGTATGAATACTGTCCTGTACCTTGTCCGTGATGACCTCAGAAGTCTGTTATGAACGTCTATGCCCCCTCTCTGTGTTACAAGAGGACCACATAACCCCCAGCTCTGGAAAGCTTCAGAACAATGCCAAGTTATGAAACAGGCAACTTTTACAGCAGTCTCAAATTTCTCCCTCTTTCATCTTTAAAAGCCACACAACAAATGCTGTGTATTAGCTAATGGAGAAAATGTCAAAGTATTTTTGAAGTCTCCAATTTATTCCAGTAAATACATTCAGTTGAACTGAAATAATAAATAATAAATCAACTAAACTTAGTTTCGTGCTTCATCTTTTTTCAAAAGACTGCCTGAAAAACAGTTATCTTTGGATGTATAAGCTATTGACAGCTGCAGTCAAACTACTAGACAATAACAAAGAACCTAGTTAAAGAAAGATCTTGCATATGGGCCTGACTATTCCTATTATGCACTCTTCCACAGCTCTTTCCACATATTTCAGTCTTGCACATTTGAAGTAATGGCAGATCAATAGCTGCCTCTTAATATCTTATAAAAAAAGGCAGTTTGGGCTTCAAACTGGAGGACTACCTCTGAAAGGCATCCGTAGACAAAAATATGCTTATTGAAGGGCACTGTGGATGTTGAAAACTGAACTAGTACATCAAAGCAAAACTGCTTGAAAGTGGTGAAATATGATTTCCTGCTTTCCTCCTGAACCCCAAACAAGTATTTAAATCTCCATAACTGTTGTATTTGATTACAACCTTGGTGAAAGAGAAAAAAATAGAATGAATAGTCTGAAAAATAGAATAGATTCACTGAACAAAAAGAGAAAAACAAAACAAAACAAACACCAAAACCCCCTAACTTAAGTAATTTAGTACAGATGATAATTTTGAAGTTTCCTGTGCCAAAAGAAAGATGGATGACTTTCTACAGAGCCACTAATTCATAACAAAATATCAGGGATGTCAAATGTAATGTCCCAAAATAGTAAGGAAACATTTCTAAGATTCTAAATGCGGTGAGGTATTGGTGGATTTTGAAGTTTAACGTGTCATTCACAGTCCTCCAGAGATTTTGCTTTCCTTTTACTCTATTTCAGTAAGAAATTAATATGAACTACAGTTTAACCCTAAAAACAAAAACAACATGCCAGTCTATATCCACAGTTTAACTAAATGACTTACCGAAGTCTGGCTAGAACAACCTGAAGAAAATTTAGGACCATACTCAGTTCAGCTCCTCGACAAGCAGGCAGCAGCATAGTAAAGCCATCATTTAGCAACTTTTCCTCAGAAAGGCTCAAGTAGCAGCTGGTCTCAAACACTTCTTGGACACCATCAATGTAGGTTGAAAGTAGAGTCCAGAGATTCTGTTTCTGTGTGTAGTCATTTTTGGTTACTAAAAACTCCTTTGCCTTCTCACGGAAAGCATTTGAGAGTTTCTCGGCTAGGACACTAATGTCCATGTTCTTCTCAACATAAATCAAAAGGAAAGCAAAATGGCCTCTCCAGATGAGAGCTCTCTGAGACACGGTGATGGAAGATGGAGTCAGGAAATCCAGAAGATCCAACACTCGACTCTCTATATCTTCTGTCTCTGCAACAATTGCCAGCATGAGGAACAGGTTAAAAAAGTTCTGCAGCCCCACTTCCGTCAGCTCCTGCATTCTTCTCCGATGGAACTTGGAATAAATTCTACATTAAAAAAACAAACCAAACAAACAGGAAACAGAAAGTTTCTTAAAATATGCAATTTTCTATCTGCTTGATACACTAAAATTGTATTTTCATGCTTTTAGTTTACTGTTATCCTCTTCCAATAACCCTTAATTTTTAAATATCCTCTTTCCCTCCTCTCTTCTACTCTCTTGGCTAGTGGAACAAACATCCTGTTTCATTTTTTGCTCGCAATACAAGGTACACATTAAGAGTTTCAGCCCCGGGTACAGCCTAACCTTTCTCCCTTATCCAACCTCTAGTACAAAGTTGAGCACAATGTTATGAGCAGTCTCTCTCTACTTTGTCTGTGATGGGTGTCCTTCATACCATGCCTTCACATCAATCAAATTTAGCCCATGAGGGCTGCTAGGAAAGGAAATTGCCAAGTGGCATCTCTTAGCAACAGCAAAGAATTCCTGTACCCCAACTTCTTCCCTAGAAACCCCCTTATTTCCACGCAGCA
This sequence comes from Ciconia boyciana, assembly GCF_034638445.1. Classification (NCBI taxonomy): domain Eukaryota; kingdom Metazoa; phylum Chordata; class Aves; order Ciconiiformes; family Ciconiidae; genus Ciconia; species Ciconia boyciana. The sequence continues at coordinate 45,502,526 of NC_132936.1, forward strand.
CAAAGATAATTCCAAAAAGACCAGGGACCCTCCTTCCTTTAGCTACTGATTTCTGTTCTTGTTATACTCCCACAGCTGCGGCAATCAAAGGCTCACCTACATAACCATCACTGCACTAAAAGGGAAAGGAAGATTTCTGATGGAAAGCTCCTTTTCTCCACAGTGCTTTGCCAAAGTCTGTACCAACCTGTATTGCACACCTACTGCATGGACTGCGGACTACAAGTCTGGGAGAAAACAGGGAAACTGAGGCATTTGGGAGAGGAACCTCTCTCCAGCAGGAAGATGTTAAGAAACTTTAAACGGTATTGCTTATATGACAGTGCTCAAGTCATACATAGCTGATGGTGAGAAGCACTGCTACTCTGCAACTTTAAAGTGGTTGTCAAAAAGCAGAAAGCTTTTACATAGGTATCTTTTCTGTGACCTTTGCTCGGATCTGGGCTTTTAAATAAATGTCACCATTCCTATGACAGAGGAATAAGATGAAAATGGCTTGCTTAACTTTTTGATTTGTGTGTTTAAAACCTTGGGTATATCCTTCACCTTTAATTTAAAGTAAGTTCCACATACAGTAGTTAAACATCCATAAATGCTGTTTTCCTATTCTGTCACCTGGAAAAATAGTTGGAAATGGTGCTGAGGTTATCAAAACTAGCCACCAAAAATTACAACAAATCCAATTAATGTTGTTTAGTAGTAAATTACTACTGACAGGCATTTATGTTCTTCATGCATCAATTAATGCTTGGTTAGCTGCTGAAAACAGAGTTCATCCCAAAATCATAGCTGTAGGCTGTTAAATTTTGCTACTTGTGTAATTGATTTATTCAAGGTAGAAATGATGAATACTGGTTGAGCAGACTGACACAGAGTATGCTGTGTATTATTATTCCCCCTCTTAAATTAGGGAAAGTAACAAGCTATAATAGCACAAAAATGTAAGTATAATTTGTTTTCAGTAAAAACAGAGCAGACTAATTAAAATTACTAACTAAAGCAAGACACTGATTCAGCATCCAACAACATATTTGTTTCTATGTAGTTGTAGTAATTTTTAAACCTGAACTTTATTGACTGTAACAACTCATGAAGTGTACATAGACATTAGATATACTTTCCCTTTCTGATAGCCAAGATAACCCACCCTTCTTTCTTGGATGAAACATACCACATAGCTTTGTAAGGTGTGCATACACATCTGCATTTTTAATATATTTATCACTTGCATACAAAAGGTTTTATTAATACTTAATAAGTTTGTAATTAATTTTATTAGTACTTAACACAATCTTTTTTAAAAAAAATCAAAACAAAAAACCCAAAACAAAACTAATTCTAAGTCTTCTAAATCCAATGAAAAAAAAATTTTTAAAAGTTAGCACCTTTATTGATCAGTACAATTTCATTATATATAATATAGTAAAAGTTTTAAGGATTCCGTAAGTATATAAAACATCGGGATTTTGATTGAGACCATATATATTTTATGGCTTTTTAGATCTGACCATCTTAATTAGTATGTTTCAAAATTAAATGAAAAATTAAAACCCTCAAAAAAAAAAATTGTGAGAAATTCTGGAAACAGTGAAAAAGAAAATGGAAATATAAATGAAGTTACAGGCCTAGCAAGAGACAGTCTGCATGTTCTTGGACAACACATGGTTTACATGCAGCTCAAACAGAATTTCTGTGCTTTAATTACATTACCTGTCTGGCAATAGGGTTGTACCACCGTATAGGTTGCCAGTGCACCAAATTCCTGGCCTGTGGGATGAAGTAAATCATCACAGGCTATGGATGCCAAGGCGATTCTTGGACCCAGCTCTTGGACCCTGTCACAGCCTCAGCTGGCAACAGAAACTTCAGGGAACAACTGCCTTCTTCAGATTATGAATCGCCCTGGGTTCCTCATCCCCTTTACTTTCTCATGAGCGCAGTACCTCCCCCTTGCTTTGGTATGTGGCTGGAAGGGCCATGCAGTCTGACTGACTAGACCTCTTACAACACGAGACAAACTAAATAGCAGCCATACCGTCCTTTAATTTGTTTCCAAGGATGCACGCCACTGTTCTCTGCCTCTTCTTTCATCATCCGTGCCAAAATGCTGAGAAAAATGAAGTAACTGTTGCTGGACTTGTACAGGGCAGGGATCTGCTGTTCACAACAGCAGCTTTTCACCAACTCAAGCATTGACAAAGAAGTTTTACTAATATTTGCCAGACCCTTCAGACCAAGCCAAGGAACAGTAAAGCAACTGTTCTAAAAGAATAAATGAAACCAGAAAAGATTATAAGTAACAATAAATGTTAATATTCCAAAGGCAATAAGATGCAATCCTTCACACAAACAAAAGAACATGTTCCTACCACAACTCAAAAAATAAAAATGCATTGTAACTATGTGCAAAGTGTTTTTACAAGATCTTAACATCAGTAGTCCTGATGAAAAATAAGAGTAAAAATATATTATAATTCATTCTATTGTGACACAATGTAATGGACCATAACATATATTTAAACATGAATTCTTAAATAAATATAGCAAATTTAGGGATACTGCCATTGACTAGTCAGATTTACAAAAGTGTAGAAATCAAGCTTGGCTAGAGGAGAATCAGAATTAATTGCTAAAAATCGAGGACTGTCCACATGCAATTCTACATTTTTATATATTCATCTACTTACCAGGTTCTTGCTGTAATAATCCCAGAGTATGGTGACAATAGATAGGTTCAAGTCCCAGAAACTACACAAAGTCAAACAGCACTGAAGATGCATTCGTAAGTGTTCCTCTAACACACCAGTCTTGAAAAGGGAATAAAAAGTTTATTGTAGGAGGGGAGCATCACCTTGTCTATACGTAAACCCAATACTACCAGACTATTAAGAATAATTTCCTAATATAAAAATTATTTTAAATTATATAATGTTGAGTAAATTAATCTGCTAATACGAGCAATGAACTAGAGGATAAAAGCTGACAATTGCATCCTGCAATTCAGCCAATATAATAGTTCATCATGCACCATTTTCAGGTGTCCACAGTGTTGTAGACAAAATAAGATAACAGCCAACTCAAAATTGTGAGCCTAAGTTGGAACATGACTGCATGGTACAGAACCTCACAAAACAGTAAATGGGGCATTTAGCTATACTGAATGCATAAGTCAGGTGAATGCTTAAGCCCTCTGTCATGGAAGCCCAAAGGAAAGCTCATTCACTACTGAAACAGAGGGAAGCTACAATTATCTGAGAGCTCGTGTTTTTCTTTATAATATTCCAAAGAGGAGGATCTTTTTTGTCTGAATCATGTTCCTTCTCAAACCGCTGCAACATGGCTATACTGCTAACATCCCAGACAACTCTAAATCAAGGGCAAATAGGTCTCTGAACACTGGAAAAAAAAAAAAAAAACAAACCAAAAAAACAGACAAAAAACTTCCCACAACACACCACATTTTTCATATTCATCAGTTCCAAGGAAAGGAAGGCTCATAGGAAAGAAAACAGGAAATTCCAAACAATTCAAACACAGTGAAGCATTTGGGTTGTAATTCTGGGATACTGAGAGTGGGATTCATCTCATCCAGCTTTTGATGTCAGCAAAACTGGACTTGCATCGGAGCTAGAATATTAGGAGCTCCATGCTCAGACTGAAATCACATGTTTAATCCAGCCTATTTTAGACATCTACTTTAGGATGATAAGTAAGCCCTGGAAGGGCTTTATTGTCTCCACTGACTATAAAAGTGGTTTAGTGGACCACCTTGTGTGTAGTTGTCTTAAGGGAAGACTTTTACACATGGAAGTCTAACACATCTCTGGGACAGTAGCGAACTCGTTCTGTGACAAGAGAACCCTCTGGCCTACTTCTAGCTTTCAAATACATCTAAACACTGTACGGGCCTGCAATTTCTAACAGCATAAAATAAGCTAAAGAGGAATAAAAGAGGTAAGAAAAATAAAAAAGATACAGGATGAGTTTTATGACTCAAAATCATAGCCCCAGGAAGGGGAATGAAGGAAACCATGCCTCAGATAACTTCCCAATATTTATCTCCTTCAGTTCCAATTACAGTGCTAGGTCCTGAATTATGTCCCAAGCTCACCCAGCTCAGAAAACACTTAAATAACAAAATTTAAAAAAAAATAAAAAAATCACTGATGTCAGGTGATGGAAAAAGATAGCATTAGGTTGCGTTGGGGGTTTTTTGTTTGTTTGTTTGGGGGGTTGTTTGTTTGTTGTTTTAAAATAGTCTTTCATTAAGTACCTGTTACTGGAAGAGCAGAACTTCTGCTCTTACCCACAATGCTACTTCTTATGGCTTACTATGTCTTAGAGCTGCTTCTTTTCCTGTCTTCAATGCTACACAGAGGAGTTATAACTCATTAACTTATCTCTACCTGGCTATACATTCATGTGGAAAACATTATTTGCTACACTTTATCAGAACACTGTAAACAATTACACCAATCATCTACAATAACTTCTTATCATGTCTGCCTTATTTTCTCATGAACAATTAATGTAGGGCATATGGCTTCTAAAGTGGTATATTTCTAAAACAACTTGAAAATTGAAAAGGCATTTTCAGTTGTCATAGAACATTATATATTCAAGACATTATGTATAACAACATACGAAAAACACTGAAATAGAAAAGAAACTCTTCAAGAGAGATTCATTAAAAGATGTACAGAATAATAGTTCAAATATAATAAAAATCCCTACAAATGAGAGGTGATCCTCAAGTACTGTTTTTATATACAACATAACTGTAGCTATTTAAATTGGTAGTCTTCCCAAAATAACAATCTTATACAAAAAAAACATGGAACAGTACTGCAGCCATTTTTAATAGCTGCTATCTTCTTTTATGAATAAAAGCAAGAGTCTTGATATAAAACAAAAAACTGCAGCTGAACATAACTCTTTCTCTAGAGAGATCTACCCAGTTACGAGAGATGTAAAAAAAAAAAAACAACAAACCAACCCAAACCAAAACACACACCCTTTAGAAAGAGAATGCTTAGTCTTAAAACTGTAATTTGTGCATAGGATTATGTTTAGAACCTAATTCAACAAACAATGACTGCTTCAGTTAAATTAATTCAACAATAAACATGGTATTGTGAGCAGCTTCAATTTCAACCATTATTTATCTGTCCAACAATAGTTTTAGAACAGCTTCCAAAACCAAGATAGTACTGAAAGCTTTATCTCAAATTTAATATGAAAGAGTTCTCCAGACTTCAAATATCCCTGGGATTAATGGATTCTCCAATTGCTCTTTTGCTTAAAATGGTCTCTTGCACTGCTGGAAATACTATCAGAACTCTTGAGGTAGTCAGCTTTTAATTTATTGCAGAAGGGAGGAACACCAGATACTATCAAAATGATAGTACTATCTAAACACAACATTTTTCTCTTATGACCTCCTACTGTAGTAACAAAATTGGTTTCTTAGAACTCCAACAAATACTTCTGTATCTCTTTTAAAGTAGAATTAAACAAAAAATATAGTGAAGGTATAACAAAATTGAGGCAGAAATGAAACACCATGAAGCATTTATTTTCTAAAATGAGAGAAGGCTAATAAGGCAGACTGCTATTAGTTCTTACAAAGAAAAAAGCTTTTGATTCTCACTTAGAATAAAACTTTGTAAACACAATTTCATCTTATACTGACAATTCATAAATTTAGTCAGTTTGATGTTGCCTAGTATACAAATACAGCTATGTTAATATTCCTAGTACAACAATTTTCATTTTGTAGTACAAATAGAATTGTAAACCAGCTCTACTTTTGTCATTAGCCCAGTAACAGAAATGCAGATTACAACAGAAGTAGGGAATACCTCATGTAACTAGTTTCCCTGTAAATGTCCTTTTTTGTGATACAGATGGGAGATCTTTCACACAAGCAATTGTCTTCAACTCTATCCATCAAGAATTTTAGAAGAGAGAGTAGTTTCTGGCTGAGAAACTGACCAGTCGGTCAACTGTTTGAAGCTGAAAGGATATATCCACAGAAGCAGAACTCTACACTTGCCCAGGTATCCATTATTGCTCCTATCTTTATTTACAGCTCACAAATAGAGTATTTTTGCTTCCCATCTCCATTGGTCCCCTAACCTGAACAGCACCTTCACATATTTCCCTTGCTCTGAAGCAGGCTGACTATAACCTTATAAAGAAGGAGCTCCTACCTGGAGACAGGGCACTGCAGCACCCCTCTGCCACCTTCACCTGGACGTGGGACACCTTCCTCAGGAAGTCTTTATCACTCCCAAAATCAGGCATATGCTGAATTAAGGTGGCCCAGGCTCTCTGCTGCCCGCATGAGGGCTGCCCTCTCTGTGCTGGGGATCACTAAACTCAACAGTTTTACTGAAACTACCAAAATGCTGCAGGTTTAACACTGGTTAGTCATTTTTGCATCCCAATACTTAGCTGTCCTAAGGATGTTAAAGCTAATTCCAGCTTCTGCTGATTCATCATCAAAGGTGACCATTCTTTTCTCTACTTTCATGATGCTCCCTTACCCTCAAAATCCATGTCTGCAACAGTGCCTATTAAATCATCTTTTCACAACATAGAAATTGAAGCTCACATGAAGAGAAATTAACAGTTACTGGTACAGAGAGATTATCAATTTACATTATAAATGTATGATCTGCACCTTTTTCAGATGCTTTTGAACACACAAAACTATGCATACTTGATTTCATCTCCATTTCCCCCCATGCTTTATATATTCCCATTCTCCTTCTGAACATGTATAGTCTACAAGCTTTTGAAGTTAGGGAGCAACAAGCACGAGTGGATTACGAGGTTGATGGACATACTATGTACTAAACGTGATTAGTTTTTAAGCTCCCATATGAAATGGGAGCTTCCAAAAATGAAGTTCCTAACCACCAATTCCTGCTCTCTCTTGCAAATGAGTGATTCGGCACTATCATTTCTTCTAACTTATTTTGCACAGCTATTACTGTGCATCTCTAGTATAGATAACAGAAGGTATATGCTGAAAAGGATGGCTCAGGTAGGATTTACTAACAAACTCAAGCCAGGTGTTAGTGGGCAGTATCATCAATACTATTCTGTTGTTCATTGAAAGAGCACTATTCTCCCTTGTGCTTTTTCCTGCTTCTCCACGTTCCATTTCATTATTGACTTCTTGATATCTCATTGTGCTTCTCATTCCTACATTTTCTGGTCTCAAAAATACTCACTCAGCAGATACTTCAGAGATACGAAAGGATAAGATAAAAGATAAGGGTGGCCACATGAAAGTGACAGATCAACACAGGAGATGGACGTGTCTACTGGCAAAAGAAAACCTCCTTCCTAGACACTGTCAAGAAGGCTGGTGTGCAGGGATAGGAAGCGGGATGCTTTTTTAAATAAAAGTACCTATGTGTACTCGTGCATGCACATATAGGGACTAATGCTCTCCAAGGAGCATTTCCTACAAGCAGCTAATTCCATAACGCAAGAAAAAATAATGAACAACAAAAAAAGGAAATAAACTAGATGGCTCCTTAGATGGTTGGTAATAGTTGCAAACATATTCTTGGCAAGCGAGGGTTTGTTTTAATTTCAACAGTGGTAGCCTTTGGAAATTAAAACAGATATTTGCCTCATATTACTGTATCATGATTGACTCATTATTCAAATCTTCTGAACTTGGCCACCTAGCTGCCTTTCTAAACTGTCTACAATTCAGTACTTGTTTAACAGAAGCATCAAAAAGCTGTATATTTTACGTATATTCAACTTCAGAATAATCTTTATTCAAAATAATAAACATTCACAAGAAGAGAGGAATATTTTGAAGAAAAACATAACTACAAGCATCCTCTTCCTGTTTCTCAGGTTGCTGACATACTGACGATGCAACAAAGGAAGGTGGCTAGTAAGAGGCATAAAACCTGTGAATAGCTTATTTCATCTAAATCTCTCCTACCACAAAATGGTAAACATCCAATAAGTGATGTAATCACTGTAGTTTTAATGTATATGCACAGTGCGTGTATTCAGTTATATACTGTGAAGTCATTCAAAGAGTTAACCTTTTAAGCTGAAAGACTCCATAAACAAATGTTAGAGTTTATGCATAACATGATTTTTCAACTTTTTAAAACCCTATCTGTTGTTTCAACTATCCTCACAACTACAAAATATCTTTGTAAAAACTCTAGTTGTAACAAGTATTGTTCCGTACTCCAGCTTCAACCACAGCTGTTGCTACTGCATGAGCAAGGCAGTAACAAAAAAAAAAAACCACCTCATTCCTCTTCTGCTTTCAACAACAAAACTTTGCAGCATTTTTTTTTATTTCATCTGAGACCAAATACAAAAATAAACATGTTTATTCTCGTCTTAAGCATACACAAATTAAAGAAATTATTTTTATAGGTGTTGCTGATACAGCATTTGCAATTTGTACCATGCAACTTCAGAACAAATTTACAGAGCTGCAATGTTACGTATTTAAAAATGTGATGAACAGCATATTTAAAAGCATTTTAAAAGGAGGTCAATTCTGACCTCTGGGCCATGAAGCATTGCATTAACAGTTCTGCAGAAAGAAAAATGATAAGGTATGAAATGAGTGCTCAGAAACTAGAACCTTATCAGTAAGAGTTTGATTCAAGCCTGTAAGACAAATTGCTCAGCAAGGCAAGTCACCTTCCTGCTGTGATGAGGATATAGCTGAATTTTCAATGCAACTGACTATCTCCCTCATCATGTCTCCTCAACTTGATATCCTTACATTCACTATCTGGTTTACATTTTCTAAGCATCCAGTTCTTATTCTGAATACATCTTGTCTGAGTAGCCATATACCTACCCTCCTAGGATAATTATCTTTTTCTTTTATCTGACAATTTAGCATCAAGCACAACCACTTTAAAGCAAGTGTAACTGCTAACAAGGAGGGAACTGTATACTGCCATAGTTCAGCTATGTCAAGGATGTGCATTTACCTGTGATAAAAACACCAGAATTCCAAAAATACACTTGTTAGTTGGACTTTGTTTCATGCACTGTCTTTTCCTGAAAGCATCCCTGACACTTTCCTTGTTCATTATTTCTTCCTTTACACACTTACTTGAGCATCAGTGGACTTTTTAAGGAGTTCTTCCACAAATTTCCAATTGGATTCCTTCTGTTTCTGAAAAATAATGATTATCAGCATGAAATAGCATTTGTATTCCTCACAGGAATCATTATGTAATAACATGAAAATAAGCAGGCAAGAGATTTCCAGAAATATTTCATTTCATGACAGCATATTGTAGTCATCATTGAAAACAGCTTTTTTGTTTTATGAATGTAATTGATATCTGTCCTAAAAATTAGACCTCAAAACCAAATAAAGAGCCAAAAATAGAGTACACAATTTAAACTGATTTAAGTGAGTCATTTGCAATCCCAACCTTCACTTTTAGTAAAGAAGCAAAACATTCAGGCATTTTTGATTAGTAGAAGTAGTAAGTATGTCTTGCAATTTCTTTCTTTAACATTCTGTAAAAAGGAAGATATAAGGGGTAAGAAGTAGGAAAAGGTACAATCTCACCTTTTCTTGTTTTTTCCCTTTCAATTAAAAAAACCCACTTCTAAGTAATTTTTCCCAAGCCAAACATTAAGGATTGTTTTGGCCAATTTGGTAAGGAGTTGGCCAGATAGTACTGGCCTATATAGATAGAAAAAAAAAAAAACAGGGTAGGTCAAATATGGCCCATATTTCATATTCTTCAGCTTGAAAGACAGATGACTATCCATATGAATCAACTAGACCATGCTAGTGAAGTAAAAGAGTTGCATAGCACAGTATATTAAAAAGGAAGGAGAAAAATATATTTAGGCAAAGTGGGAAAGAAAAGGGTAGAAGGTTTTGTAACTAAGGCTATTTCCCAGGAAAAAAAATAAAAGGCAACCAACTCAACATACTTAGAATTCTAGGAGGTCCAAAAATCATCTCTTAGACTCAGCTATGTATATAGCTTGTGTAGATAACTAGATGTGTGAACACAGTACTTGCATCATTGTCCTGCCTTACTCCTTCCCTCCACCAGCACAACTGTAAAGCCTTGTAAACTATTCTGCAGATATCTGTCCTTTACATGTCTGTATAGAGCTTACAGTAAAGAGCATCTTATGCTTTGGTAGTTGAAATATAACTACTTTCCATCAGCAACACCATCATGCCCCATCCTCCTCTGCTACTGACTACACTACTTAATGCTGTGACTTGGTGACAATTCCACACAGAACTCCAGAGAGTACAGAGAGGATTTTAAAAATGAACTCTTTAAAAAGATGCACTAATACTTATGTAACACAATTTGACTACTTGGTGGGTTTACACTTTTGCATGACAAGAAAATGAGAATTCTGAAAGATTGCAGATGGTAGCAAGTCGCAGTCTGTAGACTGTTTGTAGAACAAATATGAACGAAAGGACAGATCTGCAGAAAGTTACACCAAAGCTGTGATTTCATGATTCAGGAACTTGAGCAGTATCAATTAAAGAGTTCCCACTGCTTCTCCTCATCCTGCCAGCTGCTCTTCCTGCCCTCACAGCTGTAGCATGCCACTGCTCAGTTGTTCTGGTACTTCTGTTTGGGGGACACAGTGTGAACCAGATCAGTGAACTGACTCAGAGCTTTAAGAGAGAAAGAAAGAATGAAAAAGGGAGGAGGGCCTGACCTAGGTCATAGAATAGGGACACAAATAATTGTGCCAGAACAGCAGAGGGCATATCATGCCTAGGGTGGTAAAACAGGACTTCTTAAGCTGTTACTGATGCCAAAACCTTTGTATCATGAAACCAGAGCTAGCATCCTGTCAGAAGGAGAGGCCACTGCATCAGCAAGTAGCCAAGGAGTAAAGGCAGCACTTAAATAATGAGTAAAACCCAGGAAGCGTGCAATCAGCATTCCCAGACAGTTCTGGCTAGTATTTACATCAGATTTTTATTTTGACTGCTGTATTTTAGAGCTTGATGTTATGTGAATACCTACACACTGGTATGGTCCTACTGCAGACTCCAAGTAAAGCTAATCAACTGCTCAAAAGCCAGATTTATCAGAGATGAGTAGATATTAGAGAGTCATGCTAAATGGCTATGAGATCTCTGAATGCCTTCATCAGCCTGCTCAGAACATGCTTTTAGCACTCCCATAGTCCAAGGACACATGATTTATACAAAAGGTGCTTATTGCCAAAGTTCCAGCTCATCTGCAGCATGCAGATCACCTTACAAGATCCTGGAGTAATCTAGGGCAAACTCCTGACACCAACTGGAATTGATTACAAGAGTGCACCCAGGTTCAGCCCAAACTCAGGAAAGAATGACACCAGCTACGCTCTTTTTTTTTTTTTTTTTTTTTTTTTTGCCTCCATTGTCTCTATCTTTTAACAGACTTGTTTCATTCAAATCCCACTAAATTTACATCCTAACAGGATTCCCTGCTACACTGTCAATACGGCATGGCAACTGTTTACAATCCATCCTTGTCACAGAATAGGTAGAATCTTCATCTCTTACTCCAAACCTGCTGGCTTACAACATCCTCCCTCCACCCCCAAAGAGTCCTAAAATCAACAGAACCTGGAGACCTTACAGTGCATTAAAGTGCTGCTAAAACCAACAACTTGAGCTGAGACCCTCTGGGTTCGCAGGAAGAAACTTTTGCAAGGACTAACAGCTGACTACCTGCAAGAGCCATACTAGGCTTCTCAGCTGGAAGTCCATGTTTGCATATCTTGCCACGTAGTCATTTCAGATTATTCTATTCAAAGGCAAGAATTCTTAGCCCCAAGTAATTCTGCCTGTATTTCCCTAGCCCACAGTACATTGAAACTGACCCCTGCAATGTTCAGAAGTAGCAAATTTTCTCATCAGGTCACATTTGGTTTTTAAATGTACAAACCCTGCTTTTCAGAAGAGTGAAGTGGGACCTGCATTGGGGGTATGGAAAGAGACTATACATCCCTCAGAACAGAGTCTCTAAGAAACCTGGCCAAAATTTTCTAGTTTAAAAAAATGGTCTCATATGTATGAAATATATATTCAATATATATGAATCATTGCATATTTGAAATTACGTTATATGAGCTAGTGGAAAAAATAAAAAGCAAGTCTGAAACCTATTTAGAATTTTAAAAGCTTTCATAATAACCTCAAGGCCATGCAGACCACATTAAAAAATTGAAAATCTTCCACAGATGACATAGGCTTAGAGGCAATTTTTGCTACAGAACACATGAATAACCATCATTATGACACATCACCCTCCCACCTCTGATCACAGTTAATTAAAAGAAAGCATGTGTCATGAAGCTATCGCATCAGATGTTTAACCAACAAAACAGGACTACATTAAGCCCTGATGTAATTCCACTGACTTCACAAATTTATATCACGGACTATTTTATCTTATAATGTTCAAAGAATGTTTGAGGTTGTAGTTCGGGGGCGGGGGGGACAGGGACGGATGGACCTAAATAAGTGGTTACCATCAACTATCTATGACAGATTACATTCCTGTGGTGTGTGAAGAGGCACTGTTGTTACTGATAGATTTTTTTGTAAGCACCCATGGCACTTACAAGAACAGGGACTGCTGGACAAACTCACAGCCACCCTCCCAAAAATACAAAGCACAGCTAACAGTTTGGACATAAAGACTACTGGAAACATCAAGAGGAGCATGCACAGGATGGTCTCATGATTTACAAATCGAGACTTGGAAATTCTCTTCTCCCAGGTGGGCTCTAAGGAAAAAATATTATTTAATCTTGGGCAAGTCACTTCCTGTCACTACATCTCAGATTCCTACTTTAAAATAAGAACAACTGGAAACCTTTTTTCCATTCTATATCTGTTTGGCTTATTTAAATAATATAGTGCCTAGGGCAAAAAATAATCTCTCACGAGGCTAAATACATAGTACGTATCAGTATGACACACAGGGAAAAAATCCAATGATCTAAGTAAACACTATCACTGCATTTTGATTAGGGCATAAAATACAAGAAATCCAGGATAAATGTCTGTTTCACACTGGTTTCTGTATTCAACCTGGGAATAACCTTTTCTCTCCATCTAAGTTCCTCTAATAAGCAGGGAGTGTAGTAATTCTGTCTTCCCAATGTCCCTCTGAAATACACTATGGACTGTGGTCCTCCCTCACTACTGTAGTAACGGGGCAAAAGCAAGGCAAGCTTGAGACAACCTTCAGTGTAACAATCAGATGTGGTCTGCAATTTTACACTGCATCAATGTGTAAGAAGTTGCTTCATTTTGCCATGGTATTATTAGAAAAGACTGAACCACATGATAATGAGCAGCCTGTCACGGGATCCTAAAGGATCTGTCAGCCCGCAAGCAGCAGAAGCATCAGTGTCCCACATTCATCAAGTTCTCTAGTCACTAGAAATGGTCATGGGTTTTTTAACTAAGTATTCAAGCACTGAGTTACCACACCTTCCCTATCTTTTTTTGGGGGTTTTTTTTTGACAAATCAGGGAATTTGCAAGATAAAAATCAATGAAAGGAATTCTTTCTTTTATTAGAAAGTCTAATTTTACTTATGATTAAAAGCATTCACAGAAGTTCAACATTCTTCATTCCCTCTCTGTTTATATACTAATGCTTTTAAAGATTAAGGGGGGGATTTTAAGTTATCAAAACAAATTGATCAACTGATGTGATCAGACTCTTCCCTATTTACAGATCTGCAGTTCACAAACATGTTTCAAGGTTTTAACCTTTCGTCCTATGTCAGGACAGGAAAACAAGGTAAAGATTTTAACAGAAAAAGGGTATGACCTTTCCAATTTTAATACACACTATGAAATTACAAATAATAAAAGACTTCACAAGAAAGGGAAATTAAGACCAATTTGTGGAAGAAGCAATATATAGCTGATGCTTGGCAAACTAGGGAATATAAGCAATCCAGCTGAAATGTAAAAAAACCCCAAACCAGAACAAAAAAAAACACCAACACCCCTACCCAAATACAACTACAGTGAGGTAAAAGATAAAAGAACAGAAGGACAGATGACAGAAGATGGCATGACCTGATTCTCCCTAGTGCCAAAACCACTATCAGACAAAAACAAACAAACAGACATACAATGAAACCCCACAAAAAACTAGATTTCTGGGTCTTCAGCTATCAACTTTGGCTTCTAGTCAGCTCCCTCTATAGTCAGTTAAGAAAAATTGGCAGCTTTCATACCTCTCAAAATGAATTGCCTCAGCAAGTGCCTATTTCCTTCCCAATTAATGATTAGAACCTTAAAACTAGGCAGGATGAATCTCAGAGTAAGAGGCTAAAAGAAGGGTCAGGGTTTACATGACCCCAGAACTGCAGAAAACTGCAGTGAGCTCCATGAAGGGATTTGATGCGTCAGTACCAAGTATGGCCCTACATACATCTTACAGGTGTAGGAATGGCATGTGCAGGTCTCATCTAGGCCCCTTACAGAATGCATAGTAATGTCAAGTCCCTCACAATGAGATTCACAGACAAGAACCTGATTAATCTGGGACTATCCTGCTCTAGCCAGTAGAAAAATCTAAGGCCATCTTCTAAAAGCAAATGCCTTGCAACTTACTGCAGAAGTTCCTAAACAGAAGCTTGAATTCAACAGTTAGTGTCTGTTGGTATCACACCAACACAGAAAATTAAGCTGTATACACAAATATACATGCAACTCATCATGCCATTGCTGTGATGCAAAGGGAATACAATTAGACAGACTGGAATTTATCCAGAGCAGAGCTACCACTTTAAAAAAAAAAAGTGGCATTAACAATTACACAGTCAATGTTTGAGGTTTACACTTCATACAGTACAATCTAATGTGTTCAGTTCCTAAAACAACAAACCCAGTGAAGCATTTATGCTGCAGGCAGACAGTCTTAAAACATATGCTACATCATTAACTATATGTGCTACTAACTACTTGGGATATTTCAAGTTTCCCTAATACAGTAATCTACTGAATATCTGGTATATAACATGAATACATCAGGGGCTCCTGCAATGTTTACTGACTTGTACAAAGCATACCTTAACACCACCAACCTTAAAGGACCTTTTTTTAAGGAGTGTGAAAATTCCTGTATTACAACATGAATTGTTTTCTGTCAACAAAATAACCAAAGTTAGACAGCTAAATAAATTATAATAACTTTTACGTATTTAGAAAAAAGCATACACACCTTTTCATCTAGATTTCCATTACGGTCAAACTGGTAGAGTGATGCCAGATGAGTAATAATCCACCAGCTAAAACTCAATGGGTCTTTACACTGAATTGTTTCAAAACCAGACATCCTTTCAGAACTACTTGGCCTTTCAAAGATATTCTTTAGAGTTTTGTTCACCAAGCTCCAGAAACACTGTAGAAAATGCAAAAGTAAATTTGAACTGTGTTGAATAACAAAGCCTATGTTAACAATTTTCTAAACAATACTGTCCTATTGATTAATTTGCTTTTACAGAGAACAAGCAAGATGACAGCCATTTAAAGAAAATAACAAAAAGCAGCATTCAGTATTACCAGAGAAAACCTGAAGCTACTTTAGAATGTCCTCTCTCAAATGCCAGTAGAAAGCAATGTGAAAGGACAAGCTTTGGTCACAAGGAACAACATGGTGTGGTACTTCACAGGCAAAATTACAAGCTGATGGAATGACGATGTGCAGACGGGATGGTGCACCAACACTCACATGAGAGAGATTAGAGTTCTTTAATGAAGACTTTTTATAACAGATTTTTGAAAAACTTAGTGCCAGACTAGCCTAACCAAGAGGAATATAGTAGTAGATGGTAGAGAATGAGTCTGAAAGACAGCAAACTGAGATTCAGATTCCCTGTTTTGTTCCAAGTCTGTTCTAGTGTAGTCAATCAGGAGCTGGTAGAAGGCATTCAGACCAGAATGTGGAATGTCTAATTAAAACTATTGTCCTTGGGAAGTGAAACACATCCTGGAGAAGTATGTAAGCTAATTAACATGTTTTGGGAACAAACTGAAGCTACTAGTAGAAGTGTGATAAGAAGCACCCTCAGGTGAACTGTCCTCATTATAATACTAAAAGTCACACCCCTTGAGCTGGAGACCCCAGCCCAAGCAGAGACACCTCACCTTTGGGCATGCACAGAATATTAAAGTAATACTGTAGCTTTAAGAATAAGACAAGAAAATGTAACCAATAGAAAACTGCTTTACGTAATTACTTATGCATATGTATAACTAGACTGTGTAAATACTGTACCTGTATGAAAGAGCGGGGGGCTAGCTTTGTGGAGCTACCACATAGCACCCGGTCTTGCACAAAACTTGAAATAAACTGGTATCTCGGCTCTGCGTGCATATTGGGTGTTGCACACCAGGTAATGAACTCTGTGAGACACCACCAGCACTGACAAACCGATTAATTCTCTTTGGCTCAGATCCCTGTCTATACCACAATATTACTTCTTCTTACATCCTATGCCTATCGTCCCTAATTATACAGAAACTCTCTGGAACTTCTTTGCACCTGTACTTCACCCACCTTAGCTGGGTCCTGATCCTAACTTATGCTTCAAAGTGCTAGTGCAAACACTTAACACTAACAAAGTTTCACTTGTGTTGTCCACCTTTACATCTGTTGTCATTAACGAATAAATAGCTATCAGTACAAACACTCTACTGTGAAGTACTTCATTCTATACTAAGTGAACAGTACTCATTGCGCAGATGGCAGCTTTGGTTTTTATAAAGATTATTTCAGAAAACTTTCAAAGCATTTTGACACTTCTTAATATTCATTCAGAGAAACATCAGCTCAATTCTAACCAGCAGTCAAGAAAGAAAACTCAAAACACTAGAAAATATTAGCAAAGGAAAAGAACAAAATAGAAAACATCATTATGCAATGTATAAAATCATACACCTAACCCATATTTGGAATACTGCATGCAATCCTGGTACTCTGACATTCAAAATAGGATGTAGTAGTATGGAAAAAGGTTCAGAGAAGGGTGACAAAGATGACCACAGGTAGAGAATGGCGCCTGTAAAAAGAATGACTGAATACAGTAAGACTCTTCAGCCTAGAAAAGGCAGAGGGTAGGAGATACCAGAAAAAAACCTGAAGAAGCATATAAAGTCATATTGGTATAAGGAAGGAGAACAGGTAGTGATTGTCTGTTCCAATAAAAGTATAAGAGGACATCAAAAGAAGTCAGCAACAACAAGATTCAAAAAGAAAAAACAGGTTGTTCTTGTATACATAGTTAAGGTATGGGTATCAAAGACAGAAACATGGGCTAGATGGATCATTGGTCTGACTGTACCCGTATTTCTAATGCCTGGAGATGAATGACATAACGCATAACAATAAGCATGACATAACACATAAATTGCAAATAACAATACATTTTTTAAAAAATGGCTAAAGATGGTTTGTTTTCTTTTGTTCTACCATACAACTCTCACAGTCTGTTCCTTTGCTTTGCTTAGCACAAGGAGCACTCCTTATCAGTGCCCTAGGTCATAACCAAACAGTACACTGCAAACCTAGAGTCAGGACTTGATGCACATTCAAGATGGCGGCCTAAAGCATCACAGTTAGCATGCAGTCCTCCTAAAGCAAATATGAAGTTCAGGTCTATCATCAGGTATGTGAACTGGCACATTCATGGCAATCTGGGAACATTTGGTGACTGTATTGCATATGTAACATGCATGCATATGTAACAGTATTCTTCCATTACCTCTGTGTGAGACCCTTTACTTCTGTGGTCCAGCAGCTGAATAAGTAGAATCCATAATTCTTTAATGCAGGTACAGGGATAATGGTGAGTAGTAAGAGCCTCAGAAGGTCTCACCTGAAAGAGAATATGCAATACAATTATTCAGGGAAGTGTTATTTTTGAAATTGCATTTTATGTACCAATATTTCCTCTGGTTTTGGTTGTTTGGGGTTTTTTGCAGTTAAATAATATAGCTACAATTACATATTGGAAAGTGCATTATTTCATTAACATCCAAAATATATCTCTCATACAACAAAGACTGTTTCCTAATTCTACACAAGTTACAAGTTGTGCTATTTCTTAGTTTCTTCTGAGCCACTTTCAAACTTTATTTAATCAAATGAAAATGGGATTCTGAGGCTTAAATGAAAAGGAATTGCAATAAATACTGATTCATTGTCTGACAGTAGGGAAAAGAGAAAATGATTTATTAGATTTTCTTGATGTTCTTGGGAAGATAAGAAAAAGATTTCAAATGATTTAATAGCTATTACTGTTGTTATTTTTAACAGAAAAATCCCTAATGACTAGGCATAATGCTAGTAGAATATGTTTTTGTTGGCATGAGGATGTTAATGTTCCCACAACATTTCACAAAATCTGCTTTTCGGTAAATTTACTGCAAGGCATTCTTTTAATATGCAGAAAACAGCATATTTCAAGTCATGTACGTTATTTGATTACTACTCCATATTTAACAAAATTCACTCAGACTGATGCATTTCAAATGCAAAGTAGTCTTCTTGTGATTCATCTTTCAGTTTTACATTCCCTGAATTGTGAAACAAAATAAGCAAAACAGCAAAAGGAAGTGCTAAATACATAAAAATTCTCTGTACGCTTTAATGTTTAAGACCTACCAGCACTGTATTTGAAATAATCATAGTATAGACAAAACTTTACTTACTCTGTCTTAGGACCTATGAATCCACTGAACTGTATTCAGAGGTGGTAAAAATAGTGAGAAAAACTTTGCTTAAATAGCATAATTCAGCACATTTTACCTTCAGCAAGGACACAATGGCAGAAATGTAGAAAGAAAAGAGGCAAGACAAAGCAGCTCATACTCAATTTATCCCTAAACAATGAGTAGTCCAAGTTTGAATAATCAACCTACACCCCTCTAAAGCGAACAGAGGGGAATGGGCACCTAGAGAGACTAATTCATCTAACTCACTGCAGGAGAAAGAACTGTTGCTATTCTTCCCTGACAATAAAAAGAACTAGGGTGACTAGTTTAGACAACTAAGTCCTAGACACCTAGATCTGATGAGATGAATCCTGAATTTTTATATCCTCATGCTCTTCCTGATCCATTCATGCACAACTGTTCTCGAATCACACTGGTACTTAAAATCATTTCTGAATTTGGAAACCTAATTGTGTAAATTAAAAACTAAATCAAAGTACACAATGCCAGTGACAGCAGTAGCTGTGTGAAACAGACATTACAGAAGTGGGAGTGAATGACTAAAATCCACACTCACAATTAGAAGAACAAGTACATCACCAATAGTTTAAAATCTGTATAATATTCTATAAGGATACAGACTTTTTATTTATCATCCATCTTTAGAATAATACGTTTACAACTACTGTTTTCATACAGCTCCAAATCAGGTTTAAATACTGAACACTTAATTATAAATATGAATTTATATGTATTTAAGTGTGACACATAATTTGTTTTTCTCTCTCTATAAAGAACCTTGCTTACCCTATGAAATTGCCAGGGTGGACCCTGACAATCAATTTAAGAAAATCATGAGGTTAAGACTGAATTATGTAAAATAATTCTATTATTCACATTCCACATATGCTGTTTAGACTTCTTCATGTGTCTATGCCTCCTCACGCTTTTAGTTAAAAATGTTATGGGAATCTCTCAACAACCTGAATTAATCTTATGTAAATATTATCTTGAGAATAAACATCAGTGTGACTACTAAAGTCTATTGAAAAATTCATTATTTAACTTCCCAAACTTCTAACTTCCCAAAACTGAAGCACCTCAAAAATACTCTGGTTATGAGTCATCACCAAAGAGCAAAACAGATCCCTCAGAAAGGAGCAGTCTACTTATTACAGATGCACTATAACACTGGAGGATTTTATGGAATTATTAGGTACACAAACTATCTTACAAGTGAAAGTTTCAGGCCTTTTGCATGGAGTACCAGCTGTTGCAGCAACTAGGTTTCTTCATCTACTACTTGCATCTACTACTGTGCTCTTCTACAAGATAGCAGGATCTCTTCTGCAGGAGATGTGCAGTATCCGTCCAGGATAGAGTTTGGCCAGTAGTATCAAAGCAAGACACCATACAGATACTGGTTAGACTAAGGATAACAGAGACATTGTTTTCTTCAGAGATAGGATGGATTTCCTCTTGCAACATCCTGAGTTCAGTATATTGGTAAGTATGGTTATAACCTCAAATTGTGGTACTGTTGGAACAATAGAGCTCTGGTGCCAGAGATGTGCTACTGAAAATAGAAAGAAGATATCCAAGGATATATATTGCTCTGCCAAATGTATCTCAGGGCACAATGGCCTCAGTACATGATCCAAGTCAAGCATCTTGATACCAGAGCTGCCCAAGAAACAGATCTGAAAATATGAGTCTGGAGGATTAGAGTTTATGTCCCTTCTTCCAAGGATCCCCAGAAATGTTAAGAGCTGCACTTCTGAATATTCTCAGCCAAAGCTTAATGACATGTTTTAGTGATGAGCTGACAGTGTCATCTATTATGGGTATCAGTTCTGTTTTCAACAATTTTGAGGGACATTATTTCCATTACTGGATTATAGCAACAAATGCATACTAGAGGAGGCACCAGCTGAAGAGACGTTATCCAGCTCAAGTGTAAGCTCTGCTTCAGAAATTAACTCAAATAGAACTAGTTCAAGCTGTGTGGCCCAAGCCTAGGGAGAGCTGAAGAAAAAGCAGTGGCAAAACAATCTTCTCTCTTTGTAATGTGGCTCTGTGGAAGTAGGATGAATCTGTCATTTTAACATCTGACATTTCAAAGCCTACCATCAAGCACAATGGTCAACAGATACTATTTGAATCTTCCTTTAAAAAAATTACTCTTATCTATTTGCCTTTTGATGGGGGAGGAGGTTGCAGTATTATCTGATAATTTAATAGATCAAACCTGATTTTAAAAGGTAACAGAGTTCTCTACAGAAAGACAGTTTAAAAGAACAGTTATCAAATGCTAGTACAGCCATTCCCCCCTCAAACAGTAATATGAAAGAAGTGGGACTCCATTTTTCATGTCTTTGTACTAGGAAAACACAAACTATACAGCGGTCACTGCTACTTATTCTGAGTTCAGTCCAGCACTCATGGATCACACATGCCCGGCCAAAGCAGGTTTCACAATAACACAGTCAAAGAAGATTACGCAGCTCTTTTACTAGCTGCTATATGGAGCTATTATGACTTTCTAGCTTTGGAGTGCTCAAAACAAGTGAGAAAAACACTGCAGCTGTAGAAGGAAAGAACAAGAAAAGAGAAGGACAAGTTTTCCCTTGACAAATGTAAAAGCACTGTAACAGAAAGATGAGGTTGCGGAAATAGGAGCAGTGCAACAATAAACTGTAATATGACATTCTGTAAGTGTCCAGTTAGCTTACTGCCAGGATTACAGTTATTCTCTTTTTGTTCCTGTTGAGAGAGTTTGAAAAGATTTTTTTTTTTGCATCTCTAGCTCTAAACCTTTTAGACTGTGCCATGTTTGGCATTAAACCTGGAACACTGAACTTAGGAAATGTGGCACTCACTTCTGCTCTCTACACAGTGCATTTCAGTATTACTCTCTCATTCAACTGCCAGATGGTCATGAATAAATATAACACAATTTGAGCTCCTAACAAATAACACTCTTTAAAACATGGAGATGTAAAGTCATACATAACATTTAAAACTTAGCAGTAAGAAGTCATCTATGCATTGGTACAATATCTAATTCATATGGTTCCCAATACAAGCATCTAACTGCCCATCTCCTATATAAAGAAAAAAAGTTACCTTTATATACTTGTTGATGGACAGGCTTATTAAATCAGATATGAGATTTCCACAGTGTGTTTCAAATAAACTGATACTGGTTAAATTCTCTCCAGTTAGATTTATGAAATGGTTAGCATATACGACTTGTCCTAAAACACAAAAGAAAATTAGACCTATTTAGTCCTGGGTTTGGCTGTAGGAATACAAGAAAGAGAATTTTTTTTTCTATTCTATATACTTTAGAATTAGTTTGTTGAGCTGTATGTAATTTTAATTTACAAACACATTTGGGAAAGTTCATCCATTCTAAGTTCAAGCTAGTCCCTTCATTATTACATTGAAGTCTGGTATTATTCTGGTTGACAGTAAAATAGTTTGGCACTTTACAGCCTTTTATTGGCACAGTTTTTGCAGTGGAATAAAGATTTATTTATCTGCAAGTTCCTCTTTGTCACATGCCAGTGCGCATGTTCTGAAATCACTACATGTTTTGCAGATATGCAAGTTGATGACAAACAATTCTGGAGAGGTCTAACACTCTCCTTTGGATGTGTTGATGTAAAAAGCTGGCATTATTATATTCCAACTTGAGCATCTGTAGACATTAACACAGATAAAATGGTAAAACTAAGAGGCTGTAAGATCTTATCCCACAAGCTTTTCAACAGTACAACTCCCGTGACATCAGTGGAACAGAAGATATGTAGAACGAGCCTGTATTTTATGCTTGGAAATGCAGGGTGAAGCCCTGAACCCACTATCCTGCCATTGGTCTCAGGAGTGTGAAGTTTCTACTCAGTGTACTTTACAGAAAGAGATGAGAACCTAAGAAATTCTAAAAGGCATGTAAGAATACAAGATAATATATGCAGAGATACTACTGTCTTGATTAGTAAATTCTGTTGTTAAAAAGCACAAGCTTTCTCTTATGAAAATGGATTACTGCATTATTACTCAGAACTTTATCTAGAAATAAATATAGAATTCTGGACATTAAATTTGCCTCCAACAGTTTTCCCATCCTTTCTCCAAAAGGCCCCAAAAAAGGAAAACACCTTATCCCACAACAGATCATAAAAGAAACTTAGAATTAAAGAACAAAGAGCCAACCCACACATTATCCAGTAACACAGACGTGCAGAAACAATGAAGATGCATTAATCCGAGGAAGGCTGTGTTGTGACAGCACTCAGGTGAAAGCTAATCCAAGATTTCAGATTCAGTACCGGTTACCCAGGCTAAACATACAGTGCATTCTTTCTAGACCTCAACATTACTCCAACTGTTGCAACTCCTATATGGAACTTATATTGATAATTTATAATTAGGGCGAGGGGGGAGGTTTGGTTGTAGTGGCATAATGATTACAGAAGAAAATACAATTTTGTGATTTATTTTGCTAGCATGGACATGAACAATAGATATAAACTCTCACAAAGCAAATAAAGTTCTCTTCTGCATTTTAACAATCCTTCTTCAGCAGACTGAACTACTTTGAAGTTGGGTTCTTCATTGCATTCCATGACCTTTTTTATCTAGCTTCTATGAACAGCTTACTCTTATCAATCTACTTTTAGCACTTAAAAAAAAAAAAAAGGTATTGCCTTGCCCTTTTCTTGCTGTACTTTTACAAGCTCCCCTGACTGAGGCTTCTTTTGCCCAATATTTTCTTAGTGTCACATACAGTTAACAATACAAACTCTCTGTTCTGAGATTCTTTGTTCTGGTCCATCCTTGGACACTTCTCCTACATTCTTTTCATCAAATTGCTGTTCACTCTCATGCATTCCGGATCTCTGCAAATGCATTTTTATTTGCAATGTCAAGAAATGTATTGTTATTAAATATTTAGTATGTTGTAAGCGTTAGTTGAGAACAAACTTTGTAATCTTGGTCAAGTTTTGATAGAACAAATTCCTAATACTATTTCATTTAATTTGAGCTACATGAAGATTCACAAAGAACCTGCCTTCACCATATTTGAGTTTACCCCATTAAATTTAGCTATGCTTAAAAACTACCAAAAGTAGTAAATTATTCTGGACAAATTAAGATGAGAAATCCAGGTTAAGTCATATGTACAAGAATAAGTTCAAGAAAAAAACCTGCATACTTACTCATCATTTTTTCACCTAGTACATGAAGAACTTCCAATACTAGCCAATTAATATCCAAGTGGAGGTGTAGTAAATGCCATGATGGGGGAAAGACCTTTGATTAGAAATACAGACATTTATTTATTTTTAACATTTCTTTAGCAAATTCTGGATACTGTACTAAGACATGTGAAGATGGGCGTACATTTTGCCTGCAGTGAACATTATGGATATCTATGATCAAATACACTGTAACATACAAACATGCCATTCAGTTAAAGAAAAAAAAAAAAAAAGGAAAACAAACAAAAAACCTTCATGACAATTCTGTCTGTAGAAGATGTTCGTGAAGTCTTTAATCTGATCTAAACTACAATTTAAACACAATGTCTTGATTCAAGCTTGACAGATTACAACACCCTTAGTTATCCTGTCCTTTCCAGAAAAGTATTAGGTAGCACACAAACTACTAAAGTAAAGAGTGCTCTTAAAGTAATTCCAAAATTTCAATATTCTCTTCCTTAAAGTTTACTTGAAATTACTGTTTCTTTCATCAGCTCAACCGTGGCCCTACTGACAAGCTAAACAAACCAAAACATTCAAAATGCTGCTTCTCAGTGGATCATTCATCTCCAGATACTAGTTTATACAACCTAAGACTGAAATTTCTTTTTTCTTTCTAAAATGTTTGAAAGCATTAGTTATTATATGTATGTACAAATCTTAATGGTGTATATTTCACTACTGTTTAATGTTGCAGTGCCTACTTCCACATCTGCACTTTTCTTCTTTATATGCATGATCTTTTCCTATTTTGAGTCAGATTTCAGAATGTATTTTTTAAAAAGTGCCCTTCCTACTGGGAAGCTTGGAAATTTTAACCATTAGTAAGGACAAACACCAAGGAATTTATTAAACATGCTATGCTATTTCAGGCCTACTTATCTACCTGTGATTGTTATTATCACTTGTATAGTGCAGGAAGAATTCTAAAAGCTATAAAACATAAAAATAAATAGATAAATAAGAACAACAACAGAAAATCCAGAGCTCATTAGTTGTGTTTGCCAAGTATGGGATGGCACTTAGTTAATAAAGGGAAAAAAAACCCAAAATACAAAGTGTAACTTCAATTTCAGCCTGAAGAAAGATTAATTCTTATTCAGACAAAATTTATCAAGTTGAATATGTACTGTTACACACACACACACAAAAAATTCTAAAAGACATCAACCTTTGCTTGATGTTGAATAGTAAATGCTGCCAGGACACTACTAGGGAGTTCACAAAGGTGACCAATGTGCATGGTCAAAGCATGAAGCTCTTCCACCAACATTGATGGTAACTGTGCTTCTAGTTCTTCATATGGATGGAGCATTCCATCATTTTCCACTTTAGGGGGTTCCAGATACCTGAACACACATACACAGAGACACAATCAGAAAATGGATAAAAAGCAGCCCCACAAAGCTCAGTACAGAAGTTAGTAAACTGTGTGCAAATCTCACCTGAAGATGAAAACTTTCACATAATGCAAAAACTCAATACATTGATGCCTGATGCTCTCTGCTTCACAGTGCAAGTTTGCAGCTTGACCTGAAGTAAAAGAGACCAATAGCTTAAAGCAGATGTGCCCACACTGTGACTCATGTAACATATGCATTCTCCACAGCAATTAAACCAGACCACTGGAAATCCACCCTCTTTTCTGGGGACAACTTGGGAGGTGGCTGGTGGCAAACACCCACTTCTAAGTGTCATCGTGCTAGAGGGATCCATTCTTTATTTTATCATCTCAGGCGCATATCCAGATACAGAGGGAAAAGAAGGCATCCAGTCCCTCAGGAAAGGTGGCAGAGGCAAGCAATTAGTGCTAGAAGAAATCATTCAGCCCTACTGCCCTGCTCCCTGTCTGCTTCCAAGACACCTTCAGAAAAGACGTGTGAAACAATTTCTCAGCATCCTTTTCTCTTGGGGGACTTAAGCAGGTGGACTACAAACATGCTTTGTAACTTCTCTTCCTAGGAAGCATCACATTGTTGCACAGTGCCTTAAGATGTGTCATGCTAAGACCCATCCATTCACAATCTTGTAGCCTGCCTTTCACTTTGCAGCTCTGTATCCTTTCAGCCAGTTATTGCGGCTATGTGTCTCCTTTTCCTTTGCTCTCTGAAACTGTTGTTCTCATGGTGTTACCCTCCTTATCTTGCACCTGCAAGCTCAAACACCTGCAAGCTCAAAAACATTGTTACAGCAGAGATTCATTGGAAGCTATCGCCACTGGTGTGAGAATCGCTCCTTATTTATTCCCACACCTTGCCTTGTAGCTTTCAGCTTACATTAGAGGAAGATGAAACTTAGTGCATAACAAAGCAGATACATTTAAATACCCAATAATTACTGCCCAATAATATATATACACAAATGCTTAGCAACCAGTCAGCCTGCAAAACTTGTACCTGATTAAGCACGTGCCAATCATTGTTAAGAGCACCATAAACAGGAACAGCAAATGAGGAGTTTGAGCAGGCCCCAGTGAAAGTGTATTGCACTAGAGGAGATGCGTGGCAAAAACTCTTTGTCATCTACTGCACTGGACTGCACGTCCAGGGAAAGGCAGTTGCCTTTGCTCCTCTCCCCACCTGGCCACTGGGGAGTCTTCCTTTTCCTTTTCTTGCTCTCTCTCTCCCCTTTGTTTCCCCTGTCCCCTCCAGGTAACCTTGAAGTTCACATATGCCACTTGTTACGGACCCCACAAATAAAGCTTTGTGCATATAAGCCTATCTTAACATCTTTTGAGCAACAACACTCACCAAGTGAGGCAAATCAACTGGTACAAGTACCATAATATTCCAGTGTAGAGCCTACCCCCACCACATAAGAAGCCATAGGATCTGCTATAGTAATGAACCATAGGTTTAGAGGCTCAAATCACTCTGTTCTAAAGGAATTATTTATAGATATTACTGCTGCTCTGCAGCAATTACAAATATTTTATCCAAAGTTCTTGGAAGTTCTGTTTAACCAAAATTTTGTGTTACAGTATTTCACTACAAAATCTTTTGCATACTGTCATAAATCATTGATCAATTAAGTGGAACAAAATAGGAACAGTAGAGTGTCAAGAACAGATCAGGCATTAAAAAAAAAAAAAAAGGCAAAACAACACGGAGCATAAGAAAAGATTTTATATGGCTTCCATATTACACAGTTCTCAGTACCAAGTCTCCAAAGCTCATTAAGACTGATAGGAAATTAAATGAAATGTACGATATTGATACCTGTATAAACACATGTGCACAACAAAGATTTACGGAGCTAAAACTCTAAACTGGTGTTTTAAACAGTGGCAATAGTGCATTTATCTAAGACATCAATAATACCTAACATCACACTGCCTGATCATTTTAAATATTTTAATCCTCACGACACTCCTCTACTACTAGCCCGCTTGTATCAAGGGGGAACTGAGTCACAGATGTATCAGTGGCTTGCTCTAAGTCACAGAGAAAGCCTGGTGCAAAGCATAAAATTCAACAGTTTTTTTTATTTTCCTAGCTTATTTGAGAACAGAAAGAACAGGATACAGAGAAGAGAACCAAGCAGATGCTTACATTTAAGGGAAAAAGAACTACAGAACAGTTTCTTGGTGTCCAGCTACCATATAAAAGTTCAAATGTAATTTAAAATAAGGCTATTTCCACTTATGTATTAAATGTCAGCAAAATTAGACTTTTAAGATACAATCAACAAAAGCATATGAAAGAAGCTTGATAATAATTTCATACCAATTATTTAAATGGCAGAGCATGACAATATCAAATCAAAATAAAAATAATGATGTGTAAAAATATTCACTTGTACTCTTAGAACACTAACAATTTATCTGTAATGAGAAGATACCACAGACAGTTTATTTCTGAGTAATTACTGAACTTCTCAACTTGCTAAGTAATTCAGCCTTCAAACTTAAAATAAGCCCAAGGCTGCAATAATCCTTCAGAAACATACTGCTTCTCATGCCTTAGTATTTAATTGAAACAAAGCATTTTGTAGTGATCCCATTTTATTGATCCTGCTGCAAAGATAAATTAAGTTTGTAAATAACTCTAAACTAAGCAAATATCACTAACTTGTTTAAATGGAAGCTAACAGAACACTGAAAAAAGTCCCAACCCACTACCTTTGTAACTGAAATAGTTATTGGGAGTTTTGATGCAACTTTCAATTTTTAATTAAACAAGTTAATAGTTTTGCCAAATTCTACCTTAGGGGTGACACCTTAGCTCAAGTCAAATTAATGCGAAATTCCCCACTAAGGTCAGAATTGCCCCGTACACCTACTACACACGCAGATCTGGCTCCAAATTGACTCACAACATTTCCACTACCTATTTTCACACTACCTTACATCCCTTGGTTGCCTATATTTGTACTCTTACTGCAGGTTTATGCTGTTTATATGGCTGTTCTGTGGCACACTCCATGAGCCCTTGGTCAAGAGTCAAAGCACAAGTGTAATCTGTGATAATACACTTCTATAATGAAAAGGTAGTCAGATACCTATCCCAATGTCAAAGTAAATGTGTTAAACTTACCAAAATCAGATGAACTCATTTGTACTAGGTTTTCCAGTCTGTATATCTGTTGCCTAATTAAAGGAATACAAAGGTTTATGGTATTTATATAGGTAAAAGCTGTTTAACTACATTTTAGTAAGTTCTAAATAGAACACAGAGAGGTGAGAGGTGTTCCTTGCTTTGTATTTCTGAAAAAGCTTACCGAAATGTAACTTAGGAAAGAGTATTAGTGGAAGGTAGCTGACACATCCAAGTGTGAAGGGATGACGATGGATAGAATTTTTGCTTGTTTTTAAAACACTAAATACAGGTTACTGTATTTATACAGTACAAAACTAGCTAAATATCGGGGGAGAAAAAAAACAACCACACACACAAAAACCCTGAAAGCCATTCCCTGTAAGTGTTCTTTCCATAAGCATAACTCAACTTCATAGTTGAAAGTTAGTCCTCATGGCATATGCTCAGTATACCCTAAAATCAATTCACTTGTGAATGAACACTAGTAAATTCTATCAGCAGCTTTTCCTGCTTTCCGCTTAGGGTGATCTGCTGCTTAACTTGAGCACAAAAGATAAACAGCAGCAAATATAGTAGAGTAAAAGGAGAAAGTGTTTCTAGAAAAGTTAAAACTCAGTTCAGTTTTGGAAGGGAGAGGGCGCATTTTTAAAGAAGCTGCTAACTGCCACTGCAAATGAAAATTTAAAAAAAGCTGTAACATAGGTAAGTACTCAGCCATATTCTGCAACAACTGTTATTTTCAAGTGGTCTCAAGTATAGTCTCCACAGAGATAACATGGTACTAAACTGAATACATGAAAAGCGCAACTGTCTAAGACAGACTTTTGAAAGAAAATGCTGCATAAATTGAGGAAGGAGCACTCTGCCTCATTTCTTATACAGTCAAAGCAGCAACTACGGAATGATTCAAAAACAGGATACTTGGATCCAACCCAGATGAAATGTTCTTATGAAAAAAAAAATTGAAAACTAGGAATTGCCCACAAGGAACCAAAAACCCAGGTTGTAACCTGCATATTAAAAGGCAGGCACATATTAAAGTTATCTCCCTTAGCTCTTCCTTCGTTGGATAAAATCATGTCAGCTACCCAAGATTACCTTCAGCCATTTAGGTGAGTTGTGGAGGTTTTTTTGTTTGTTTTGAAATCAAAGCTGAATTTCTGCATGAATTTTTCAAGTATTTCAACCATGTAGAAACAAAGGAAGTCTAAAGCAGGATGACTTTATGAAAGAGCGCTGTTGAGGCTGAAGGTTAGAGAGAGAATGTTAGAAAGGAGCCAATTGGGGGGGGGAAGGGAAGACTCCCCCAAATGGCAGGGGAGGGGAAGACTCTCTACTGAATTGACAAAAGACAGAATACAGTAGGCTGATAAAATAAAAGCACAAACTAGGCATGAGAAGCATAACAAAGATATCATCAGTTAAATAAGTAATTTTCATTTCAATTTGCATTTGTACCTCAAAGATTGATCCTCATGGTTGTTAATCATTAAATAATTTGTTTTGCAAATAAATATTCTGACAGTTAAACTGGTACTTCTGTTTATTAATCAAAGATATATTGTCTTAATATACCCACTTGAATGGTTACATAGCTCTTTGACTCACACATCTTCAATCACATAAAAAAAAACAGGTAAGAATGCTTTTTACTGTGCAATTAATGTTTTTAACTTGCAGTTCTGCTATATATTATTATTTATTACAATATTTAAAAATATTAAATAACAATCTTTAATATTTACAGACACATTAAAAAAGACTAGGTTTCTGTCAGCATGTATTTAAACATAGATCTTATCTGTACTTTATAAACTGAACTATTTACAGCCACCTTGTCCTCAAGAATCATTATAACTTGTACTTAACACATATTATTTCTACAATGGAAAAAGGAGTTCTCCTACTTTCAGTTGTCAACTGGTCTATAAATGAAAGTGTTCCATTTTATGACTGAACAAATGAACTGAAAGAGAGAATATCTTTGCAGAGGGACTTGTCACACCAAAAGACAGCTTAGCAACCAAACTCTCATAGCCAAGAGTCAGCTGAAATCCATTATTCCTACCAGTTCAGTAGGTTTTAAAACATGTATAGCTTGAATAACTTAAAAACCTCAATAAAATATATTATGCCTTATGTTCACCTGTATTACAATTACAGAACAGTTTATATTACAGAAAAAAAATTAATTTAATTCAAGAGATCAACTACATCACTGACTCAATGCCCAGTGATTTTATGTTAATAAACAGTTAACAAACAGATCAGAGTAAATGCTGAAAGGGATACAGTGTTTCTTTTAACTAAGTTATCCTCTGATCTCCTTCATTATCAGATTTTTTTAAATCACAATGAAGTCAAAGCTTGTATCAAACAAGCAAAGATAAATAATACTGGTTTTAACATATGTCCTGTCATCTATGACATCATGTTTCAATAAGCCAGACCCTATTAATGATGTTTCACATCATGCCCTTGGTCACACCCTAAAGGGATGGAAGAATCCACTACAATCAAAGGAATGATGGAATACGTCACATATATTTGTGGAATCATACAAAAGCTCCTCTCCCATCCACTCTCCGTATGTGCTGTATATTCTGAGGATTATCAGTAGCAAAGAGGATTATCGGTGATCTGTGTATTTGCATTGACCAGATTAAACATCTACATTGAATTAGTCAAACACTGAGTAACTGTATCTGAAGAGATTGCTGAAGCTATCCTAATCCAAACAATTGAAGGAAGTGCAGCATCCAGCTTTTACAGTATTTGATTTTTAACCTCCACTTTTCTTTATGCACAAAAAAAGGACTTAAAATCTTCAAAAGACAACTTTAATTATATGAGTAGCACAATCTCATTCAAGGAAATCTTATATAGTTTATTCATATATTCTGAAGCTAGAGCCTTCTAAATTAGTCACAACACTGTACTATACTTACAATAACTATACTTATTTTTTTATCTGGTCATGGCTAAGATATACACCACACTACTTAGAAACTTATTAAGTCCCATAGTATTAAAAATCTGTGACACAAAATTTACTTCTCGTAATTCTGTCTGTGTCTTATCCATCACTTACTAGAGTGTTACAACAGACAGCATAATCTTTTTGGATGCCTTGCATAGCCCACAGTCTTTTATGATTTTACTATCAAAACCTTGAAAAGTTTGTTACATCCTTAAGGTGGATATAACTACAGGAGTGGATTAATTGTAAAATACACTAACATTATCATACCTAAGTAATCCAAAGAGAAGTCCACAGGATTCAACTAATGCCATTTCAGTAACCCACTGAAAGCCAAACATTTCCACTACATCTTCTTCATAGTCATTTGGAGAAGGATCTAGTCTCAGCAAAACCCTGTAAAATAGAGCCAACAATATTCACACATTCCCTAGTAATAAACCTATAGAATACAATATCTACAGCTGGCTTAGGTATCACTGGTA
Source organism: Ciconia boyciana (assembly GCF_034638445.1). Taxonomy (NCBI): domain Eukaryota; kingdom Metazoa; phylum Chordata; class Aves; order Ciconiiformes; family Ciconiidae; genus Ciconia; species Ciconia boyciana. The sequence goes on from NC_132936.1 coordinate 45,534,546, forward strand.
TTTTATCAATACATCAGCAACATGTATACTATAGATAGGAAGGTGAAGCAGTGCTCTCAAATGACAGGCTGTTATACCTTTTATAGCCATATAATATATAGTACATAAAATATGACAACTCCTAGCTTCAAGAGCATAAAAACATGATATAGTCACAGGGCACAGTATATTTTAGAAACAAATAAAAATTAATAAGCTACCACCTTGAAGCATCTTCATCCTTACAAAGGGGCTGAGACATAACAGACAGGCTGTCCTTAACAGAAGAGGCTGCTACGTTAGATAACGTGCTCCACTGTAAGCGTATGGTTGGAATCTGCCTCAATGGACACTACATGCTTTATAACTAATGCTAGAATATACATTTGCTCCTTTATATACATTTAATAATATTCATATAGAACATGTCGATAAAAGCACATTAATAAAAGCACACTTTTAGGTAGGTGAACTGATGAGGGTCACAAAATGTGACTTCATTATTATAACTTAAATTAACACTAGGCCATGACTACCCTTTGCTCTGGCTAAAGAAAAAAAAAAATAAAATCAGAATCACCATTTTACTCAAAGTGGGGAAAATCAGACATCTGTATAGATTGTTAAAACATTACTAATTGTGCAAATATAAAAATATTTCACTAATGTGCTTTCAAAAAAAAAAAAAATCACAGCAAGTTGTATAACAACAACAACAACGACATGAAAACAAATTATTTCGGAATTTTCCCACTGAATTCCACAGAATACTTCAGCGTAGATGAAGCTGAGTTCACTAAGATGCAAGAAATATTTCTGTTTTTAAAAATAAAAAGGTACTGGGAAAGCACTTGGTTTTCATTATATTACACACCAAATTCATATTCTTTTTGAACTATGCACTATTACCAGTTCAGTTCTCAGAGGCAAAAAGAGCATCTGCTGAATAATCAGCTCAGTCTCCCACAACACCTGTAGTTCACTTGGTAACAGTCTAAACATTGGTCTGTTTTGAAGCCTTTAGCAATTAAATCCAGTTACTCCTGTTCTAGATAATGAAGATAGAGGAGTCCCTCACATGCAGGCTTTTCCAAGAATTTACAATCCAAGTAGACAAAGTGAATAAACAACAGGAGAACAGTATTATCATGACTGTAGTGATCTGGGAAACCTGTATACATACAAGCTCCTGAGTGAATTTTCACATGACATTGTTACTGTCATGAAATGTTTCTTTGTCAGTGTGGAATCCACTACAGATATGTTAATGCAGACACAGGCTCTCTCAATCCTCTGCTTGACATCAATTTGAATGAATGTGCTCTGATCCAACCAAAAAAATATGATAAATAAGGTATTTATAGGATATAGGAAATGGGGGATGTGCAGCAGAACCCCCTTTAAGGCTTTACAGAAAAGGCTGTGGAAATGAAGGTTAAAAAAACCCCAAAGTAACAACATAAAATATGAGGCTTGGCAGGAGAAACCCACAGTAAGTATTCAAGTTCAAAGGTATAAAGAAAGCACTCGGGAAGTCAGACAGACAGAAAGATTATGCTTTTGTAGGGAAAAACAAGACAACCCCTGCAGGATTAGCAAATGGCACAGAAAACTAAGCTGGATCATGGACAGTAAGGAAGATACTAACTAAACCAAAGTAACATTTTAGAATCTCATGGCAAATACTTGTTATGCATGTAACTTCTGAACCTTAAATCCAGAATGCATGCAAAGGTAGAGTTTTGAGAAAGATGGTCTTAAAGCTACAAAGGACAGTCCCAGCAACGTGGGGAAGCTGGGCAGAGCAGGTTTGCTTCTGTCACATGGAAAAGAGAGGAAGGGCCAGCATCGAATGGAGCGTACGACTGGAAAGAGCAGTGCTGCAACCTCTTCAGAAATTTAAGGCATCTTGGATGCTGTTGCCCAACAGGCCAGTTTTGAAGCATCCTAACAAGCCTGTAAGAAGTCCTTTACAATATCTTAAAGTAAGTTCACAAAGCTAGGAACTGGACCTAGAACACTGTTCAAAGCAGTGCATCAAACGCAATTGCCCTTCCTGCTTTGGTATACCACCAGATTGATCTCAGGATCATAAGAGCTGAAGAACAAACTGATCTGGAAACCCTGTCAGCATTTAGAGGCACAAAATACCAGCGGAAAGAACATCTTAGAAGGGTATTATATTTGGAACTTAAAAAACCCCCCTACCTCTTAAGAGATCCGCTTGCTAAATAAGACTCTGCAGAGAAGCTTCTCCCTCCATTTTGGTTGTCAAAAGCACAAGAAAAACAAGGCGGCTTTGAGTTCTCATTCTCCACTTGCATTGCCATCTCCAAGCTTTCAGTGAGAAACGGGGGTGTGGAGGAAGCCACAAAGTCATCATCCATTGTTTCCACCTGATCCAGAAAATAAATAGATAAATTAAAACACACTCATGGTGTTTCTTCGAATAATTTTCTCATTGTTACAACTCCCCATAATCCCTCAGATCAAGTGAGGACACACATTTGACCAACTGTAACATCAAACTAACACAGAGAGATACCACCAAGAAAGGCAATCGTGGTCTCATGCCCTGCCACACAGTTCCGCTGCTTTGTGTGACTTCATCTTCCTCCATCACAACCTGTTCAAGGAATCACATCAGTGAAAAGCTAACCCTACAAAAACCAAAATAGGTTCATTTTCTTCTGGTTTAGCTCTCTAAATTGACGACTCATGAGGTTAGACTAGCACGGGGGTAAAATAAGAGGCAAGAATGCCTTACAAGGCATGGGCAAGCTACTTTCAGCAACACCTCTGCGACCAGAGTAGCTACACTACAAAAATACATCATGCATTAGAGGCTCCCAGTTGACCATGACTTTAAGGCAATATTACAGCTCAAGTTCTCTAAGAAGCAGTAAATACACCCCACGTGATAATTATGGAAGCCTGAAATGCTAAAGTTTTAAAGCTCAGAAGACGATTCTGACATAGGTCAAGTTCTATTTAAAAAGTCTGACTTCCCAGGAATCTGAAAAAAAGAGAAACAGAAGAAAAAGCAGAAGGAAGATCATGTCCAAAAGAAGTTCACTGTGTACTTAATACTAGTGAATTAGTATTTTATACAACATGCTGAAAGAGTAGATCTAGGCAACAGGTACCACAGAGTTCTACAATAACATGCAAACAATATAACTAAAACTATTAACTCTAAATTAAGTTTTCAATTTCATTGCAGGCAATTTTTGATACTGTTCTTGCAGAAACCAGTTTACACCGTGGCTAGAGGTTGGTAATACAGAGGCTTGACTGAAAAATGAGCTCAAGGAAAAAAAAGAAAAGTTTCTGGCCTACTTTCACCCATTCATTCACACCCCTGCGGTGCAGTCGGCTGTGCAGCAGAAGTGAAAGGGTGACTTCAGTGCTCCAGTTTACAGCAGGACCCTATGTATAGGCACGTTAGCACAACTGGCAAGGCAGAAATAAGCAGCTAACAGGAATGCCCTAAATCAGAAGAAGAGTTTCTAAGGAAAGTCTGTTCAATTTAGGGTATCAAAATCGCCCCATAAAATAGAAAACACTGGGAAAAAAGTACAAAAAGGGCAGCTCTTCATGGTCGCAACTCACGTCAGTTCTGTACTCGTCTATCACATCCCTGACCCAGCGGAACCAATTACTGACTTTAAGCACCGCAGCCTTAGCCAGCCGCGCTGGACAACTTCCCAGGCGGTTGCAATCCGCGGGCAGGAGCTGCAAACCGGCGACGCAGCCGCCGGGAGCAGCACCCCAGCAGCCTGCCGGACGCCGGGAAGCGGCCACCAGGCAGCACACCCGCCGGGGACCTGCCAGGAACACGACGCCCACCCGTAACACCCGCGGCCCAGCGCCGCTCCCCTCTCCCCAGAGGCGCTTCCCCGCCGCGCCGCGCCGGGCCGGGCCGGGCCAAGCCAGGCCTGGGCCGAGTCGGGGGAGGTGCATCAGCCCCCGTAGACCGCGGCGAGCCAGGGACGGGACGGGACGGGACGGGACGGGACGGGACGGGACGTGGGAGCGGGTAGGAAGGACGGCGCGGTACCTGCGCGCTGGCGGGAGCACCGCTCCCCTTCCGCGCCCGGACACTTTTCCGTACGTCCCGCGCGGCACCGTCACCCCAGCACTGCGCAAGCGCCGCGGCACCGATTGGCCGCCGGCCGCTCCTCCTTCCCCCGCCGCCCGGCTCTCCTCCGCCCCGCGAGGGAGGGAGGAAAGAAGGAAGGAAGAACGCTTACCCGCTCCCTTCCTCACTGCCGCCCGCCCCTCGCCGTGCCTGCCCGCCCGCCCGCCTGCCTGCCTGCCTGCCTGCCTGCCTGCCTCAGGGCGAAGCGTCGCGCGCGCCCCCAGCCGCCACCCGCGAGGCGGCTCCCTGCGGCCCCCGGTCGGTCGGTCGGTCGGCCGGCCGGCCTCGCCGCTGCGGGGCCGCTGCTGGCCCCCGTCCTGGCAGTGGGTGCCCTCGCCGCCCGCTGGGCCTCTGCCCGCCATCTGGAGGGCCCCTCCAGGCACGCGCGGTCCCCGGCGTGCCCGCAGGCCCCGCCGTGCTTCCCTCGGCGTGAACTCCTGCCTCCCTCCCTCCTGCCCCTTGCTCCCCGACCCCCTTCCTCTTTTCACCCATGCTGTGGCTACATCTCCCAGTCCCTGTCAGTTCACAATGTGCTTCTTACTCGCCCACTTCTTGAAATTTAGGTGGGGTTTCATGGCAGCCCCTCTCAGTGCGTCCCTTGCCTGGCCAGCCACCACAACTTGCGTCTGGCCACTTATCACCTGACTGCCACCACCTTGCCACTGCTAGTAAGTGCCCCAAATCAGACTGGTGCTTCCCAATCTTCCTGTATTTCAACTGTCCGCTACCTTTGGTTTTCTTCGCGTCTAGCCTGTACCTGAACCTCATGTGCCTCCTTCACCTCGGTTCACCCATCCCTATGGACCCTCACAGCCATGGGCAAGAGGTCCTGGTCTTTTCTGATGCCTTACAGACCCTGATCCAACATTCCCACGTCTGTCAGGTACTGCTGCCATCTCGAGACACAAGCAATTTGCAACCAGCATGGGAAGTGGTGTTTAATACATTTGAAATTCAAGCTGGCTATCGCTCTTCCCATTTACCGAAGCACCTTCATTGGGTATGACAGTCACCACTGAAGAGGGGCCAGGGAGAAAGTCCTAAAACCTGTGCCTGGCATAATTTAGCTTAAAATACATACTGTGCACCTAGCGGTTTCTGGGTCTTTTTAATAATTATTATAGTATTTGGATCGCCTTGGTTTGATTTCATTTCAAAATGCTCTTCCAGTTTTGCCTTTTTTTTGGGTGTAAATTAGCAGCAGTGCATGAAACTTTTGTTTCTAACAAAGTTGCTGTAAAAAGTTTTGCTGTTGCTGCTACAGCTTGCTGTGAAAACTCTCGTGTGATTAAAAATGCTTCGTTTGCTCCTGTGTCTGTAAGAATCCCTCATTTCCTTCTTTAAATTCCTGTCTAATTAAAAAAACACTACATCATGGTTAAATAAAACTGTACCCAGGATAACCCTGATTTCCATATGCAGATTTATCTGCACTGACAGCCCCCTCTCCCTCTCTTAGTCTTTCTGTTTCCTCTCTCCCTCCCTCTCTCTCCCTCTTTCTCTTCCCCTCTCTTTCTCTTCCTCTCTGTCTTTTTGTCTCTCTTTATGTCTATTGCATTATGCCTGAATAATTTTCAGCCTTTTTTTTTTTCCTCCCCTCTTGCACGCACATGCTAAAATAACTAGACAAAGATGCAAGGTGGTTGGTGCAGTCCCTGTCTCTAGGACAAAACCAAGAAAGCTCGTGATTGCAATGTCACCTTTCTTTTTTTTCTTTTTTTTTCCCCACCCATGCTCGGTGATTAAACTTCCCCAGGATAGGGAAGAAAAAGGAGCTGGAAATGAAATAGGGTTGAGGAAAAATCCCATTGCAGCAGCTGCAGCCAGTGGTGTCTGCTGCCAGATGTGCTAAGGTTCCTGGGGTCCTTGACACTAAAAGGCAGTATTAAAGTATTTGGAGACAAAAGCTGCATCCTCAGTGATCATTTTCTTTATTTAACATGGCAGCAGGCGCCGTGTGGGGGAAAATCAACACGCTGGATGTTGAATTGGACTTTTCTCCTTTCTAGGATGAAAGGATGTTATCTATCCCGTGCCAAGAGGGAACTGAGGTAAGAGAGCTGATCCAGCTCCTGCTTTTTCATAGTATATTTCCTGAGCATCTTTTCTGAAACAACCTATATATATATATGTATATATTTCTATATTTCTGTATTTGTGTATTCGGTTTCAAGTCAGTAAGTGGTAATGTTTTTTTTCTGTCTTCACATCAACCCAGAGAAAGTTAATTCACAATATATATTCAGAGCTTGTTCGGAAGAGTCGTTTTGTGGGTTTTTTTTCAAATACGTTTTTGTTTCGAGAGAAGACTTCAGCAGTGACATCATGGTCGACTGCTGATATTAAAACCGATTTTCAGAGTCTTAAAAAAAAAAAGCCAGTAACTTTGCGATAAGAAATTGTGCTGGAGATTCATATGCTCTGTTTTTCGGTTGCACTCCAAATATTGGAAGTCTTATTAAAGCGATAGTGAGATTTTTTTTTATTATTATTATTTCTAGCACAGAAGCGATGAATGCTGCATAATTAAGTACAGTATTTAATTTGGCTGTTGTGAAGCAAAAGAATAAGGTAATAATTTTTATTGTACTAATCAGACTCAAGATGTTCTCTGTGTTAATTGGGTTAAAAAAATTGCAGTACTTATTAGAAATTCTAATTTCACAATGCAGCACTGACAATAAGCTCAGCCAGTGAATTATTCACATCTTTAATTTGCTCTCTTAATGACAGTGTTCTGTAATCAGAGTGCAGAGACTGCTTCCTATGCATTATGTATGATGTTCAGGACTTAAATGCAGGACATTATGAAGCCTCTCAGTGGCTCAGTAATTAGTTTTCCACAAGACAGGGCTTAGATATTCACAGATAAAAGTCTACAGTTGAGATAATGTTAAGGTGGTGACTCATGCTAACAAAAGCAGGGAAGTTCAAATTTAATGCTGAAACTGCTCTCCGTTCTCCCTCATTGTGCGTAGGTGCAGGGGGAGGGGAAGAAAGTCTTCAGAACTAGCCCGCCATGGTGAGTACGCTGCGGACAGCCCACGGGGGCAAACCGGGGGCTCATTCCACTTTGGAGCCGAGCTTTGGGCAACTTCACTGGTCGGAGGGTGGAGGTGGAGTTGCATTTTGTGCCTCTTTTTATAGGTTGTGAGAAGGGCAATAATGTACACACCATCAGAGAGAAATCATCAGTAGGAGAGATTAAATGTATTTGAAAGGATTTTGTCTGAAGCACCGGCATTTGTAACTTTGTCAAATTAGGATGTTTTGGATGGGTGCTACTTTGTTATGTGTGGAAACTTTGAGAACACCTGATGCTTGCTATATTGCTGTTGTACCTATTTCAGCTGTCATGGTCTTTGCTGTATACACATTCTGGAAAACATCTTATTTTTCTAAGTTAAGTTCTCACCAACCGAGACGTGAATTGTAATGCGGGTCTGTTCTTTTTTCCTTCAATCATTTACCTGGTGTTACATCAGGTGATTTAAATGTAGGGTATATGCATGGTTTTGTAATTTTCCTACTTCTATGTGCTGCTTATGACAGAATAAAACCCAAGAATATTGAAATGAAGTTGGAAAATGTTACTTTTTCCATACTTAGTCGCTAGTCAGACTGGCAGTGAGTTCTCACATTAGAACAATCATAAATTTTTACTGGAAACAAAATACCTGACTAGAGAAGGTTATTTACTTATTTTGTGTTAACTCTCCAAAGACTACTCTGAAATAAACATATTATTGTGCAGTGTTTACAGGATTGCGATTCTAATTATTAAAGATGGTCTACCAACATAAGTTTTAGGCTTAAATTTAAAAAAACCCTCTAAAGATCCCAACATGATAGTCAAGTACAGATATGGGATTAAGAATTTTGCCTACATCTAGATTTTTGAAGCAAAATATTTTAAAGCTAGTTCCTTTAAAAAATTTTCATCAAAGACTACATCTGGAATTCGGTGTTATTAGCAGCTGTTGCTAGTGTTGTCTGGCCTTAAGGCCATGGGACAAGTTACTAAGTCATTGCTCTTAGCAAACAAAGTGCTATATACTGTGACCGGATTAGACATTATGTTTATGTATAGTCCAGTCCTGAAAGTAATTATCATTAAACTGGTGAATAAAGAAGCTGCAGAGTAGATCGATATCGCTAGGTGATCCATAGCTAGAAGATTGTATCAGAACCCAAGTGATTGTCTACATGAAGAAATTGATTGAGTCTTTTGCAGAATATGACTTTCATTCCAAGTCAAGATCCCACAGCAAGTGGTATTGTAATATGGTATGACTGTCGCTACATAGCTACATTTCTTCGGTCACGTCAGCATAGAATCATGCAGTTGAAAAGGACTCCAAGGAGGTGTCATGCCCACCCCCTCACTCTTCCTTCAAAGCCAGGATCAATAAAATTTGTCTTTTTAAATGAACACTTGCCTGTCTTCATAAAGATTTGTTATGATTACTTACCCAAGTAACCTATTCCAACATTTCACTAGTCTTCCCATTAGAAAGTTTTTCCTGCTTTCTGATCTTAAACTTAACTTGTCGAAAGTAAATTACTAGAACCTATTACTTTTTGCACAGTGGTTACAGGGAATTTATTTTCCTCTTTACATATTTGAGATTCTTAGTCATGTTTTCACTGTGTTCTTCTCTTAACCAATCCCAATTCATTGGTTTCTTCTTTATAGAAAAAAAAAAAAGCTTTTTTTTTTCCTTGTACTTCAAATCATTAATTCTGGTTGGTGTCCTCTGGCTTCTCGCTGTTTCTTCTTTCTTGAAATGCACTGCTCCAGACTGAGGCATGATATTCCAACTGCCATATAAGTTCTACATTTTCATTTAATGAAAGGTATTTTGTCACTTCCGTTGTTTTCTTAAGAAAATCTTAACAATGTGACTTGTACATTGCGGGTGCAATGACGTCTGTTAATCCAGGATACCATCTAGTACAATATGAAAAGATGCAACGTGTTTGAATAGGTTTTTAATTCAAAGGTTTATGCTCCTAGCAGGAGTCTTCATGGACATACCATCCAATAGCCTTAACTCTCACGGTAACTGCCTGTGATGTCCAGATGTGAGCCATCATGAAAAGAATATCTGAAGTGTTCAGACCCGAGAGGATTGTTTCAGGAAGCACTAACGGAGAGTCAAAATTTTAGCCTGTGCCTCTGTTGTAAAGTAGCTTGCGTGTCCAGAAGTTAGCCCGTTCTAACTAGCCTAGCAGATTCATTTTACATCTGAGCTATGTATCTGGGAAAGAGCAAATTGTTGTCTACCCAGTCTGTTAAAGTGGAGCTCAATACATTTTTAGCTCTGAGGAAGGAAGGGCCCATTATCATTCCTAGGTCGGAGGGACAGAGTTCATACTGTCCTTGAGTTGTCATGGCATATGAGGAGAACAACATTTCCAAAGCCAGTGGAATGGAAGAGTCATGTGTCTGAAGAATTAAAGATGACTTGCGACGTTACCAGGGGATCAGGGTTAATATAATCTGGTCATGAAGACATAGTGGCTACCAAAGAAAATTTTAAGGACCTTTATGTGATTACGCAGGCATGTATTTCATATATTTGGAATGTAATCCTTTTACTGTTCCTCTTACTGGCTTGTAACTTCCCGAGTTCAGGAATATTGCAAATTTTTTTGAGTGATCTCATTCATATTTCTGTATTTGTTCTTATACCAAAAGCAATAAAAAGTTAAGAAAAATCCAACCATAATATAATTCCAGAAGTAGTATTTTATGCTTTTGTTTATGTTGCTCCAGGCTCAAGTACCATTATAAATATTAGGTTCTGAAGTGGTATGATGAGTTAAGTATTTCCAAATGTCTTCTCTTAATCTAGCCTAATAATGCAGTCCTTTCATATGCATAATTCCCATGAAAACCAGTGGGAGTACTACATTGTAGAAGGAATAATGGATACATATGCCAGGGTATCTCCCTTTTGAGTCATTATTTTAACTTGATTGACAAAGAATAAGGTTAACCAAAAGAAACAAATATTGAGAGTGGAAAGAGAGTTATTGATAATATTTTGAATTCCAAATTTATCTGTTTCTCCTCTGAAAGATATATACCAATGGAATAACAGTAATCAGAATATCTGCTAGAAATCTCAAATGCATTTACATTCACTAGTGCTTTCCAGGAAATATTTCGCAAGTAGATCATACGCATTCTAGTCAGTAAAATTCCATATAATTGCCTCGATATTAAGAATTCCAACATATATATAAACCTATGTATATATTATATAAAGTACAATAGAGATAAATATTCATACTATAAACTCAGCTTGGGCTTTTTTTGCAAAGTCAAACTAGAAATAGCATAATGTACTGTATGAGTTCACATACTCAATCTTCTGTAAAATGTAAATCCGTAAAACTTTGCAGTTCTTGTCGGCATCCATAGTAGGCCAGAAAAAGTAGTAGTAAGAATACTCAATCTGCACGAAAGCATCTTGATGCTTGCAACTGGCTTCTCTTCTGTCTCATCACCTATACATACTTTCTGTACCTACTCTCATGCTAGGAGCTACTTCGTATCCTCATTAAACTCCAGCTTTCATTACTCACTTGCTAATTTTTCAGCCATTCTTTTTAAACTTTTCCCCATGCTTGATTTGAAGCTCAGGAGGCTTTTACTATTCCCAAAGCATCCCTTCTTAAAACTCTTGTTATGTTGCTACATGAGTTGACAACAGTTAGACTGCTGATGTCCTTGAGATCTCTTCCTATCACACTATCTTTTTTTCATTGTTTTTTTGCAGTATCCCGTTTCTTGTCTCTTTATGTTTAGATTGCAAGGTCTCTGGTGAAAACAGAGCACTTTCAGGCTCTGTCTTAATACAATGAATAATCATAACAATAGCAATGCAAATAACATGTGAAGTTAATAATTTTAACTGCTACCGTTTTAATTCCTGGTAACACAGACAGACTTTTCAACTCCTAACACTTCTTTGCAATAGAATTCCATTTGGATCCTGGGAAGTTGACAGGTTAGGGCAGTAGGAAACCGAGGAAGAAAGGGGCTGAATACAAGGAAGCAGAACTTGTCCTCAAAATATTTCTGTTCAGTGCTCTCTATTTGTTATCTTTGCTTCTCCTATGTAATACTTCATCAAAAAGACCCTAGGTCCGATAACAATTGTGTTGAAAGCTTTTTGGCTCTTGGGTACATAACTTGATTCTGGTGTGTGGTACACAGTGGTAATACAGACTGTAGGTACGGCTGAAGGATTGTATCAGTCCAGCTGTAGACTGAGTGTGTTTTTGACAGAAGGAATAGCTTTGTCTGAGAGTGGCTGTGGTGGAGCAAAAAATTTCTGTGAAAAAGAGACATTATAAAGCTGTGGTGGGGGCACCACAGTACAAAGAGGGGTCAGGATGTTGAAAGGCAATGCAGCTTGCTGGCACAGGGACTGGCAAGGAGATCCATGAAGGGTTACTGGACAAGGAGGGACATAGAAATGTGACTGAAATAAGTAGAACTCTAAGAGCTATGAGCTCTTGAGCATAAATGTGTACAGGGTTTAGAATCAAGGTCAGGCTGGGAGAAGACTATAGAGACTAGGCAATGTCAAGGAGGAGTTTGTTCAAAAAGTGAGGGGGAAAAGATGATGCACAGTCCTGGAAAGAACCAGTGCTTTTAAGATGATGTGTGATACATACATGTTCTAGATGTTGGAGGATGGGTTTCTGGCTATCAGCATTTTGGTGTACTGTGTGTTGGTAGCATCAAATGTCAAGAAATACTTGGGGCAGTGGAAGGCACAACTCTGCAATCCAATATGAAGCTTAGCAGGAACCTCTGGCTAAACCGTATCACAAACTTTTTGGCGCAGAATTTTTAAAAACAGAATATCTAGAAAATATTAGATCGTTGATATTAGAAAGCATACCAATGATCCGTGTGGATATGAATGTGGGGATCACACAGAGGCACTCTTGAGTGTAAACCACATTTTCAAACAGGTGTCTAAAAAGCAAATTAGCTAGCTTTAACCAGTGTAATTTTAGAATTACAATAATAATACAAGAAAGTGTATCTCCAATGAACTTCATCTGTGTTTTCCAAAAGTATACTATTTTGTCTGTTCTTTGTCTCATCTCAGTAATATTCCCTTTTCATTTTCTCAGTGCTTTGTGCTCTTTGCCTCAGTGTAACGTGCCAAAAAGAAAATTTTGGATGACTATTGGGTACTTTGCATGACTTCAAAGATTTTGAATTAAAAAATCTGTTGATTCCCCCCCCCCCTGACTTTTATAGTAATATTTATATAATGGAAGAAAAAAGTGCCCTGTGTATCATCTCAGGTCCTCATTTAGCAACTTAGAAAACAGAGATGTCATTAGCACAAGGGGTACAAAGGCAATGGCTCAAATTCAGTTTCTCATTCCACGTAGCTTATCTGTATGATTTCAGGAACTCAGTTCATCCTTGTATCTCCGTCCCTCAACTGTGTAATAGAAAAGGAAATCTTCCTAGTTTTTGCGGAATCTAAAGTTCAAATCTCTTTGGACCATATGAATTTTACTGCAGGTTTTCTCATTTAGTATATCATTAAAGCACAGCAGTGACATCTTACTCTCATTTAAAGTCTCCAGGAGGCTCCTAGATACTCTAGGACCTGAGCAAATATATAAAAATAAGTTGGTATGAACAAGTGTGGAGATTAACAAATGTTTCCAATGGTCAATGAAAAGAAGTTCTGTTGAGCATCTCTCTAGTGAGATTCCTGAAAGGAGGTGGGCGAAGAGCTGATTTTTAAAATTAAACAGGAACAGTCTGTGGAAGGGGTCATTTAGTATACTGCCCGAGAAACTTCTTTTACACAAAACATATTTTTATAACTGTAGTGTATTTCTAGATTTACAAGGGAAAGTTTTCAAACTACTCATTCTTAAAAGGAGTTCTGCATTGTGGTCTTCAAATTTTAATTGAGTTCTTTAGTTTCCTTTTATTTATTGTTTATTTTAGGTTATCACTCCCCTGTTCATCTTTTGCACACCTTTATTATGATTTCCCATTGCTCCATTTCTTAGAACTTGGTAACAACACAATCATATAGCCCTGAAGCTTTTCTTCATCCATTTAGATTTCATCAACCATGATATTTATTTCAGTCTGTGGGATGAGGTTCTCCGAACTGTGTGTCATAGAGCTACATTTTATCTAACTATACTAAAAATGTATTTATAAAACTATTTCCTATTAGGTTTGTTGGTTTTGTTTTGGTTTTTTTCCCCTGGGGAAAAACGAATAGTGAAGAAAGGAAGACCTTTCTCTTTAAAGGGATTCCAAAACCTAATAGGAACCAGTAAAAACAAATGCTTTTAAAAATGTATATAGAAATCATAGAATCATTAAGGTTGGAAAATACCTCCAAGATCATCTAGTCCAACTGTCAACCCAACACCTCCATGCCTACTAAACCATGTCCTGAAGTGCCACGTCTACACATTTTTTGAACTCCTCCAAGGATAGTGACTCCACCACCTCTTTGGGCAGCCTGTTCCAATGCTTGACCACCCTGTCAGTAAAGACATTTTTCCTAATATCCAATCTAAACCTCTCCTGACGCAACTTGAGGCCATTTCCTCTTGTCCTAAAGGCCTTGAGGCCCTTTGAGGCCTTTAGGCGATGAGGCCACTTCCTCTCGCCAGTACAGGTTGTCTGAAGATGAGCCATTAACCAGTACATTAAGACAACTGTATACAGATACCACTTTTCATCAGTTGATCTCAAAGCCTTTGCCAAAGTAAATGAGCTTAACCTTAATTTTGCAGATGCCCTGTCTACCTAATTTGTAAAACATGCGTGTAAAATGATGTAATCTTTGTTTTGACAGCAACCACTTAAATAAATATGGCTGAAACATACATTCTAGCTGAAGAGTTCGTAATAGCAAACTTTAATATGACTGTACAAAGAAACTATTCTGAAGTGTCTATCATGGAGAAGAAAGGAAGGGTTTTGTTCCCAGTATCTGGTATCTAGCCTTCAAAGGGCTAGGTCTTTATGATAAGTGAAAATAATGCTACTGTTACGATCCTATCTCTAGATGTCCATACTGTGATCTGAATATGAGTTGTACTATCCTTTCTGCAGAGAAAGGTTTTACAAGATAGGAGGGTGATGATGGTGTCTGATGACTAGATCTGAAATCTCCAGAGGCAAATTTCTTCCTGGGAGGAGAGGAGAGGAAGTTTGTCTGTCTGTCACTGGAGTAATTTTCCACTTCGTAAAGTGCCTTATATTTCATTCTGTCTACAGTATTTTTAGTAAACACACACACACACACAGAAGCTGCAAGGAATTACAAATTTTTTAGAGATTTCTCAGGTTTCCTGATGAGAGTTTTGTACCGTAATTTGCCAGGTGTGTTTATATGACTTAGAAGTACGTTAAACTTTCCTTGTTGTCAGTCTGACGTGAAGTTTGAGCTTGGAACAATGGAAGTAGAGAGCAGTGAGAATAAAGTGACAGCTGTCTCACACCAAGCTTAAAGTACAGAAATGAAAATACGTTATCATGAAAACCATATTGGAAAATGTGTCTCAAATTAGCTAGTGGGCATAAGTAATGAATCATATGTAATTGCATGTTGTATATTCTAATAGATTTAACAGGACTTACCAAAATATGGAAACTGCTATTTTTGAAAAATGAAAATTGTACAATGGTATTACATAACAGATTAGATCTAATAATTTCAAGTAAGTTGATAAAAGCTGTAAAATTGCGCTATAATTAAGTTTAGAGCTAACCACTTTTAGTCAACCTTATCCAGTAAAATAACACTCCAAAGATATTTTAATTTATCCCTTGCTCAGATTGATGTGGTTTTCAGTATATGGCTATCCTTTGTGGACTAAATTAGGAAAATAACCTCTCCCAGTTCAACACTGAGTGCAAATACAAGCTGAATGTTCCAGGAGATTGTGGCAGCCCATCTTAGAGAAAAGACTGAGGCAGTGGTCCTCTCTTATCACGACTCCTTTTGGAAAAAATGCATTTTCAAAGGTGCATTGAATGAATGGTATTTGTGTTTCACCAAGGGATGAACTGTAAGTAGCCCTTGCAATTCTGAGTGTATAGGGCTCACCCTGACACTTTGGTAGGAAAAGCTCTTGCATAGTCCCTTGTCCTGGTGAATGAACAAATATGGTTCTCAGCAAAAAACCCAAACAAACCCTAGGATCTGATCATTTAAATTCGTGACAAAAATTTATAATTTTATTCCAGTGTGCTGCTGCTCACTAGAGCAGACATTTGATATAATCAGGTATTTGAGAGTGGATTCTTCCTACACTAATAGAAGGAAGAGAGATCTTTTTTTGGTTTGAGCATAATGAACACCAGAGACAGTATTGTTGGCTGAGATGATGAAAATTGTTTAGACTTCACCTGGAGGAGGTATTAGCCTATTTAAGTTGAATTTTAATGTTTTTAATGGAAGGTACGGTATCATAAAGCATGCACAAACAATAAAAAAAAAAAAGCCAGCAGGAAACCTATTGAGAGACTTGGAAAAGAGAATAAACGTCACTGCTCAACTGTTCCTAGGTATTTACCAATAGAGAACACCTCTATACTGCTCAGTAAGCAGATGGAGTACAAAAATTTACCAGGTTAGTGGAACGGAATGGGTAGGAGAACTTACAGTGAAAATCTGGAAAATTATTTTAAAATAGATTTATTTTAGAGGTTTTAAAAATAACAGCTGATTATTTTTTTTCTGTCTTCAAGTTATGAATATGCAGTTTGAGATACTTAAAGTGACCAAGGTTCCTGAACCTTTATTCTCTGGAAATTGTTTCTTGTTTCTAAAGTTTTAGAATCCATGTTTCTGATTGCTTTTGAATATTCTGATCTTGATTTTTAGTATTTAGCTAAGTCATACTTTAGATATTCACAGGAAAGCAGGGAGTATTTTTAGATAAATGTTGCCAGTCATCTTTACTAATTGAATCTCTTGTATATTAGCACAGTGATATAGACTTTTTGAAATCAATACCGTATCTTAATACTTCTTAGAGCAAGCTGTTATTAGCACTGAAATCAGCTAGATATACCAGATAATCATAGCTACACAAAAGTCACCTATCCATTATAAGTAAACAGTATGATAATTAACCCACAAGATTTTTCCTGACCCTAAAACGGGGGTCAGTCAAGCTGATTATGTCATATTTGAAGTGCAAAGACACTGGCTAGGGTCTCAAAAATAATATCACTGAATTAGCATATTGTTTTGTCCGAGCTGATACATTGTACATCTTAACACACCAGTTAAATTGGACGCAGCTTTGTGCTGATGCAATACTGCTGTCTACTTCTGCTTCAGGAGCTACCTTGATCCAAACACATTTGTGGGATATCTTCCCAGTACTCTGCTGCAAACACGAACTGCATTTTCTCACCATATTAGTTTTGAATAGTAGATATTGAAAAACTCAGGGTTCAAAATGTTAATGCTTCTCAAACTATTATTAGTTGGGAAGGCAAAGTAGTCTTCTATTTCACTGGTGGTAACACTGTTTATGAACTTGCTCTTACTCCAGCTCAAATGTAAAGTTTGTTACATTTATAAAGTATGTTACATAAGTTTATGTAACATACTTTATAAGTTTATAAGTTACATTAATAAAGTTAAGTAAATTGTTGTGCAAAGCTTAGTATTATACAATAGTCTGAAAGGAGATTTTTTCCATTTAAATTCTGCATTGTTAAGTTGCAGTAATAACAGAAGTGATATGATCCATCTCTTGTTAAGAACAGTGTTCTCCAATTGCTGCTTTAAACATATATTCAGGACTGTGTAATGTCTTCCAGAGAGATCCAGTAAAATGTAGATAGCGATAAGTCTAAGTCTTAGGAATTTTCTTCCCCCCCCCCCCGCCTCCCAAGCAGCTTAATGGGAAATAAATTAAAAAATGTCTGACCTCTTTTCTAATAGCTGAGCTTGGACTTCTGTGTGTCATCTTTCAAGGCTGTGGTAGTTAACAGCTTAACAAAGCTTTGTTCATGAACACGTTTTGGTGCATCTGCTCATCTGTTCTTTCCTTCTGATAGTACAGAGGGGTCACTTAATTAAGGACAAGTGTAAGACTACTACCTTTCTGGACCCTGTATGAGTCACCAGCAGCGTAACCCTCTTATGAAAAATATTATGAAGACAACTTCAAGTTCAGGAGATGAACACAGTCTCGGTCTTGCAGAAACACAAAATACTGACTGCTGGAAGAATATGTCAGGGAAAGAATTATGGTATGCTTGTTATGTTCTTCTTTTCCTTCCCTTGGACTGCTGTCAGAGATGCTGTCACAGGCTGGATATTGAACCAGTTGGACTTATGATCTGATCCCATTCAAATGTTCTTAAAGCAACTGTCTGTTATACCTAACATCTGATCCAAAGGGTAGATAATTAACTGCCTAATACAAAGAAACCTGTGGCATAGTAGCAAAATGCACATTTCCTTACACATTGTACATTTCTCTAGCTATTTGCAGCACTTTTTGGCAGAATGTTAGCAAGAGTAGAAAATGGATGAAATACTTCAATTCCATGCCATCTTCTGGACATTGTTTATGTGCATGATTCCTGATGACCAAGAGCAGTGAGAGCTAGATTGCCTGTCATGGTGATTAAAATGAGTCTTGTGGAAGTTTGGTGCCTAAATCCTAGAAAATAACCCAGGAAATCAATGCTCTCACAGCTGCCTAAATCTGCATGTGCCTAAGACTCAGCACATGTATGTTACTATGATCTTAATTACCATGGACACTTAAATTTAGATTCCTGCACGTAGTTACCCAGTGTGACCACTACATCATTGCTTAATATCTGTTAAAATCTAGAGATAAAAAAGGGTGGCGCTGAAATGCTGCCTTCGTCTTTGGAGGTGTCTGATATGTTTTGGGAGAGGTACTCAGTGCACTCCCAGTGCAGCTGGGCAGCACTAAGTTCTGCATAAATCCCTAAGTGTGGTCACATCTCTGTTTTCCCGTAGCCGGTTTTAACTACGAGGTTGTTCAATAGTCTGAGGGGGATGATTAGGGAAGGGGAGCTGGTGGATATTGGGCTTTTTGGTACTGAGCCACTGTGCAGGCAGGAATGCCAGAATCATAGGGCAAGGGAGAATAAGAGAGAGTGGCTGGCTGCATGATGGAGAGATGGAGAGAGGGGAAGGAGCAGCATACTGGTCTGTTTATATACTTTGAATTAGAGATTTTTGGTTTAAGAAATAGTTCTGTAAGACTAAATGCATCCTTATTTCCTATGGGTTTGTATTTGTGAATTGATATTTTAATTGAGTAATACTCAGGCTGCAGTATAAACTCACCCTTTATTAGACAAGAGAGGTTTGAAAGAGAAGCCTTGACTGAGAAGTAGATTCTGCACTGCTAAGTAAAAATTGCATTCACTTAATTAATTTTTTTTTGGCTAGCAGACACCCTATCCAGCTGCCTGCTTTCACAAAGTTTGTAGGAATGTTCTGTCTTTGAGACCTTTTCCCATGTATTGGACTTAGATGGAATTGGTTACTGGAAGTGATCAAGAGGAGCTGAGCAAGGTAACAGTACTCATTTTTCAGGAAACCATGTAAAAAGGAACAATAGTCTTTGGTACAAGGAGCTTTTTGTTCTCTCAGAGTCTACAAAAATACTGCTAAACTTGCTGTCTTAGTAAAGATATGGTGTTTCTTTCATTTAAACTCATTTAAATATACTCATTATTTCTTATTCATAGAAATCTGATCCATATCCTGAAGAATCAGGTCAGATGCCAGGCTTCTAGGAGTAACAGCTTCTGATGGAAAGCTATTACTGCTGCTTCTCTCTACTCTTACCCTAGAAAACTGCACCACACACCCTGCATTCTTATTTCCTTACTCTCCTCTGCTCTTCATATCTCTATTATTTTATGGTTTATAGCATTCACTGTTTTATCCTTTTCTCAAATGATTGTTTTACAATGGATTATTCACTTTTCTAGCTCCAAATAATCCATTCCTTTCCCTCAATACTTCATAATCAATGGCAAAAAAATCAGAAATCATTGCCAGGTAGACATTGTGTGTGCTTTTTAAAAGCATTGGGTTTATTTCGTAATGCTTTAGAAATCTTTAGAATTTTCAGTTAAAATTATGTCATTTCACATTATCTCTGTGTCATCAATTTTCTTAATCTAGGAAAAGAAAACATTGGAATATGTCTAGGAACATGAAGCGATAAATAGTAAAAAGTTGACAGTTGGTAGTAGTATTTTATTAGAATCATCTTTGATAACAACTCCTCTGGTACCTGTTATATGTGCTCATGAATAGCCACTGAACTAACACAAAACATCTGCTGCTTTGGCTGAATTTGAATACCCCAATCTGATAACCTTGTAGAGAAATTTACCAGTTGCCTAGAATTGAAATTCACATACCAGTCCTGATCCATCGAAGAGAGTGAGTCTCCACACATCCAGAAATACATGTCAGTAGATCCAAATACAGGACCAGATTTTAAGTGTTGAGCATTGATTATTTTGTATTGTTATGTTTTACATAGAATTTTACAGTTCAGAGATAAAGAATACCTGTAATTATACAGGTAAATATGCAGGCACTGCCTACAATGTAGCCCTTGAAAAATAGGTAAAAAAATTTGTTTATTTAAAATTGGATTCACTGATACATGCACAGACAGTATGTGTAGATTTTATGGTGAGTAAGAAAACTTTACATGCAAGACCTGTTCATATTCCAGATTCTTCACA
Organism: Ciconia boyciana; assembly: GCF_034638445.1. Lineage (NCBI taxonomy): Eukaryota > Metazoa > Chordata > Aves > Ciconiiformes > Ciconiidae > Ciconia > Ciconia boyciana. Next base: position 45,554,462 of record NC_132936.1, read on the forward strand.
TTTTACAGAATTCTTCACCTAAGCAACAATTAAGCAAATGTTCCTTTTGCAGTATCATAGGTAGTTACAAGTTGGTTTTGGGAAGTATTTTAAATGCTATATGTTGAAATCAATTTTCCAAGAAAAAAATAGCACTCTTGCATACTTGTGCCATTTTCTGTGATTATTCGTGCAATATATTTTCTTCTGATTGTTGTCAGTTATGTTTGACTGAAGCTTTTACCCTAATTCTGTTTATTCTATAAAGAAAAGATGATCATCTTTCTAGTCAGAGAACAAAATAATTCAAGTTCAAGCTCTTGGCCAATCCGTATTTAAAAAATGATACTTTTCTTATCTCTTCTATCGGTTAAAGTGATTGACTATTAAATGTTTTCTTCTCTGGAAATCATTGAGTGGACTTACATTTTTTCCCTACTTTTTTAAAACTAAGTGTAATTTAGACTTTAATGGAGAGTCTGTTTTACTTAATGAAATCTAAGCTTTCTGTTATTTTCCATCTTATGCCTTTTAACTTTTCCAGTTTTTTATTAGAAATAATTTTGACGTTATGACTTAAGAAATAAGGTTGTATACTTGCTACAATTACTCTTTTTGCTCTTTGAGTGTTTTTTTTCTAGTTCTTCCAGCCTGCCTTCTTGCTGTGGGCTTGAAGATCAGATATATTGAAAGGTGATAACCATAAATGTTTTAATCTGTATTGGGATTTTACCTGTTTCAGATGCTTCAAAACTTAGAAACAAATAACCACTTTACTCTGTCAAAGTCTGTATTTTTTGAATCAGAAGGAACAGTGGAAAAAATAAGTTTGCAAAGTTTGTTCTAATGCAAAATATTTAAATCCAGTTTGAGCTTTCATTCTTGAATATCATTAGCCCATATGTGTGGCATGGTTCTGTAAATCCAGGCAATGAAATCTTTTGCAGAAAATTAAATAGTTCTCATTTAAGCATAGCTTATTAAATTCTCAGTTGTCTTAATACCATAACAGCTGGAGCAGACTCGAGACCTGATGCAGGAGTTCCTAGGGCTGCTTCTTGAAAGTGCTTTTCTATTTTTCTGGGAAATTTACACAGTAACTTTAAGACACAAGTTTCTGTATTTGATAGGAGTTGGCGGAAAGTCAGTGCTGGAGCATGAAGGAGAAACTGTGTAAAGAGCAACTTGCAAGTTACTTCTTGTAGCAGTTTTGGGGATTGACCCAGACTTACTTCTATGTTCTTGGAAAAAAAGTAGCAAGACCTCATTTTTTCAAGTGTGTGTATATGCAGGAATATATGCCAAGTATACATATTTGTAGGTCTATGTATGTGTGTATGTGTTTGTGTATAGTTGGTTACATTGTTGTTTTATAGGGAGGTCTGACTCCATTCAGTCTCATCCTCTGCTTGATTCATTTGGCTGAATTATAACATTATTCCATGAGTAAGATTGTCTTCAGTCCTCTATTTCAAAAAGGAGAGGCAGAAGCTTTTTATATACTTTATATTTTTTGTATACTTTAAATTTTTTTGTGTATGTGCTTGTGTGTTTATTCCCTTTCCTTGTAATAAGAATAGTTCTGCTGTAATAAGTTTATATTTTTTCGTTTTGATTATATGATTTTCAATGCTTTATAAGATTCTCAGGTTATGATCTTGTGGACCAGGAAAAACTTGTCAATCATATGTTGCTGTTCCTTCTCAAGCTCCCAGCTTTTAGGAGAAATGAGTTACATACTAAATATTTCTCAGGTATATTGCTTGCTGTGTGTGTAACAGATATAGTAGTCTGTTATCTGATAATGAATGAGAAATGCAGTGTTCTGTGCAAATACTAAAAACTAAAAATGGTATGCATATCCATGAGGGGAAGATGTGTAGTACCCAAGACAATTACCATATGAAATCTGAGTATTGCGCATTTTTTATTAATTGCATTGGTGGCTATTTTGGGGCTTTCCTTTTTCAGATCAGAAGTTCTAAGGGGCTGAGAAATCTGTCATATCTAATATGCCATTTTCTGATATTAAATGGTTTGTCAAAATTCCCAGCAAGCTCAGGAGTTTGGCTGGTTTTTCCATATCCATTAGGTGTCTCTCTTTAGCGTATCATTAGGAGGTTTTGGTACTGTCATTTGTTTTAGTAGTTGAAAGATGTTTTATCTTTTTTGTCTTTCCATTTTAAACACACTACTGACTGGCTTTACTTATACAACAGGGGTTTTTTCCCCCTAGAAGCTGTTTTGTAGAGATTCATACTCTGTCCCTTTGCATATTCTTCAGATCTGTTGAAATAGTGTCTTTGAGTTTCAGGTTTGATGCCAGCAAGGTTGCATCATCTTTCTTCTTTCCTAAGTACTCTGTGCCATAGATGTTCTGGAATTGAAATATGAAAACTTACAACTTTCTTTGGCAAAGTGTTTAATTTTAAATTCAGACTGAAAGTTTTTTTTTTTTTAATACGCTGACTGGCATAGCTCCAGTACTTATCCTTAAATACTTTTTTTTTTTTTTAATTTGTTTGTTATGCTAGAAACTCCTCCTTATATGTCAGTTGTTGCAACTGACCAGTCAGACTTGCTTCATTTACTAACCAGAAAATGAATTTACAGAAGAGTACTATCTCCCTGTGCAATGGTAGATTTCATCCTGTATACTTGGGAATAATGGAACAGGTGTCTCAAAGAATGTGATCTGAAGTACACTTTGCAAGTGCATTTATAAAAGTTTATTTCTAATTGTTCTCTAAATGATATGGAGATATTTAATAGAATGATATCATAATAAAAATATGGATCTTGTTAACACTGAGTAATTAAATTTGGTGGGTTTTAGTCTGGATTCACTTCTTAAAAGTTTCCCTTGGTTTAAGCCAGGAAAGCTGCAGCTTTTTTTTCTTTTATTTTTGTGATTATTCTGTTTAACCTCTGATTGATCTCTATGACAGGTAAGGAGAGGAACTAGAAGACCTTTCAAGGCCCCTTTTAGTATTTAGTTTTTCATTCTATTATTGTGTTTAACTGTTTTACCTATTTTTGTCTGGTGTTTTATTCTAAGTAATGCTAGTTTTTTCAGTTGGTGAGTAACTAAGACTTTTTTCACATACGTCCAGTCTGTTACCTGTTCTTCTTTTACCTTCACTTTGTCATTTTTGAGTTCAGGTGACCAAACATCAGCAGAATTTTCAAAGACAGGATTATAATTCATATTATAATGGCATGTATTTGTCATATTGTTATCTGCACGTCTTTCTCCGTTCTCAAATGCTAGAAAGTTTTAAGGTAGGCACTCTAAGCTAATTGTGGCATGAATTAATAATTCTAATAAAAATTAACTAATTTAAGAATTTTTTTATAGATACTTCCTCTTCTCATACATTTAACATCATGTATAACCTACAAGTAAAATCTAAAATGATATCATGAGTTTCTTGATCAATGGAGAATTCTCTCAAAGAAAAGTCAGAGAGCCAGTCTACAAGTGTAGAATGAAACCTGTTACTTTTTGCTAAAAAGTTACAAAAAAAGAGGAAGTATTCCAAAAAGGCTATATTGAAAGATTTGCTAAACTTCCTTCACTATTTTATCTATAAGTATATCTCTAAAATTCACAAAATTATGCATAAACAAAAGAGTGCAACTCTGGACCAAGTGACAGATTTTCTTAGAAGAACTTTAAAGAAAGGAAATAAGAATATGAAGAGGAGTTTGTTTGTTTGTTTGTTTGTTTTCTTTTTTTCAGCTATGCAATTAGCAAATGGAGTTGGTACCAAATGAAAGAATTTGAGTTCCAGAACTGGGAGATCACAAAATACAGAGCTCTTTGCACACAAGAGCAATGAATTCAGTTTATTGCTTATAGCTTTATTATTTTAATCAATGCCAAGACTTCCTATACTTAAAGCTTTCTTTGACATCCCATATCAAGGGAAGCCAGAAAAAGTTCAGTATTCCTATAGCCATACTGCTTCTAGAAATCATGATTCCTTTTTCTGTCTGGCTTTGGGGGAGATGGCTGCCATACAGATTGCACATGCTATTGCCTGCTGAGATGTAGAACGTACATGTGATGAAGAAGCCTAAAATTTGGAGGATGATCCCACATTGGTCTGTGGGGTATGGTAAAGTTTTGTGTGACCTACCTTTGCATTAAACTAACAAAAGGCAAACATCAGCAGGTAATATTAAAAACTATAGTATGATCCTGATGTGCTTTAAATTCTGCATTAGACAGACTGGAACTTCTAAAAGAAAAAAGAAAAAGCACAAAAAACTACCTTATGAATAAAATTGTCATATATGTAAAGAGGAACAGAAAGTACAAAACTGAGGTCAGTACTGTTTTCATCTATCTCTTCTATTTTGACATTTTTGTTAGGGAGCTAGGAAATCAATAATGGCTAATTTCATTGGCAAGGATTAGAGAGCACATAGGCAGGAACACTCAGGATGTGTATAGTTGCTTTCAAGGGCACTTTGAGTAAAATATATTTATTATAAAGTGAATTGAATGGTTCTTTTTGTCTAATTGGCTTATATATCAAGCATTAATTCTTCAGAATACTCAATGTGTAAAACAAAGTTTGTGATATTGGATATACAAGACGTATTTTGTTTATTTCAGTTACTTTCATACCCTCATAACGAATGCCTGTCTGGTAATCTGGGCCCTTTCATAAGAATCATAAATCATAATAAATGTAACTCAAAGTGTCAGTATAATACAGAAAGTGTCCTAATAACTCCTTGCTAATCAATAATGTTTAAAAATTAAATATAGTCTATGTGCATAATCTGTGATGTAGTTTCTCTGAAAGAAAAATGTGGGGGTTTGTACCTGCTGTAGGATGTTAACTAATCAGCATCTGGAGAATTAGATGTATTAGTTCTGGAGTTAAGAATGTGGTTGCACACTGAATACCCAGCAACAGAAAACGCTCAGATGTTGGCAGGAGAAAAAAAGAAATTCCTCAAAGCTGAGGAGGAGCCAGATGTGCTTTCAAGCAAAGCATTTGGGCCAACTGACTTGAGCCTGAGCTATGCAAGACCACCAGGAGGAAATGGTGAGTGACAGTAGGAGGTGACTCCGTGCAGTGGGGGTTGGAGACAACAATCTGACAACCTGACCTGTTGTCTAGAGAAGTTTTCTGCTTGCCTGGGATCTGGATCAGGGACATTGTGGAGAGACTGCCAAAGCTTGTCCAGACCTATGACTGTTACCTCCTGCTGTTCTTCCATGTGGGCACCAATGATAGTGCCAGGGGCAACCTGGAGAGTATCAAAACTGACTACAGAGCTCTGGAGGTGATACTTAGGGATATGGGGGCCCAGGTGTTGTTCTTGATCTTGCAGGGAAGGGGTGTAAGGATGCTACATGTCAGCACTTGGTTGCGGGGCTGTTGGTGGCAACAGGGATTGCTTGAGGATCAGCATCTGCTTTGAAGAGATGGGGATCCATCCCCCTAAGCAGGGCAACAGTATCTTTGGCAGCAGGATGTCTGACCTGGTAGAAGGCTTTCAATTAACCACACCAGAAGAGGGCAAGAGTTACTGACAACCCTGTAAGGAAGTGATAATCAGGGTTGATGAGCAAAATGCCTGGAGTGATGTGAATGAAAGGCAGCACAAAATCAAAAAAACAAGGCTTAAGTGGTGTCATCTCAAGCATTTGTGTGTAAACAAGGAAGTGCCTACAAGGCACCATTATGGAAAAAAAACCCAGACCCTTTCTGAGAAATCAGCATGCTGAGGTGCCTTTCTGATATGCCTGTACACTAGTGTGGAGAATAAACCCGAGAAGTTAAGAGATCTCTGTGCAGTTGCAGGGCTATGATCTTGTTGGGATCATTGAGATGTGATGAGATGGCTTGCATGATTGCAATGGAAGGATACAGGCTCTTTAGGAAAGACAGGCTGGGAAGAGAAGGTGGAGTTGGACTTTATGTGAGAAAACAGCTGGAATGCATGGAGCTGTTCTAGGGATGAATAATGAGCCAACTGAGAGCTTATGGGTAAGGAGCAGACCAGTATGGGTGACACTGTATTGGGAGTCTGCTATAGGCTGCCTGACCAGAAAGAACAAGTGGATGAGGCCTTCTACAGACAGCTAGAAATAGCCACACATTCCCAGGCCCTGGTTCTCATGGGGGACTTCAGCTACCCTGATACCTGCTGGAGGAACAAAACCGTGGGACATAAGCCAATCCAGGAGGTTCCTGGAGAGCATCAATGACGACTTCCTCACCTAAGTGACAGAGGAGCCAATGAGGAGAGGTGCTCTGCTGGCCCTCACACTCACAAAAAAGGAAGGGCTTATTGAGGATGCGAAGGCTGAAGGCATCCTTGGCTGCAGGGACCATGAGATGGTGCATTTCAGGATCCTGAGAAGAGGGAGCAGGGCAAAAAGCAAGGTCACAACCTTGAACTTCAGGAGAGCTGACTTCAGCCTCTTTAAGGATCTTCTTGGAAGAGTCCTGTGGGATAAGGCTCTGGAGGGAAGAGGGGGCCAAGAAAGCTGATTAATATTCAAGGAACACATCCTCCAAGCTCAAAAGCAGTCCATCCTACTGCACAGGAAGTCAGGCAAAAATGCCAGGAGGCCTGTATGGATCAACAAATTGCTCCTGGAAAAACCCACACTCATAAAGGAAGTGTACAGAAGGTGGAAGCAGGGACAGGTAACGTGTGAGGAATAGAGAGACACTGTCTGATCATGCAGAGACACAGTTAGGAAAGCCAAAACCTACCTGGAGTTGAAGCTGGCAAGGGATACCAAAGGCAGCAAGAAGGGCTTCTATGAGTATATAAGTGGCAAAGGGAAGACTAGGGAAAATGTGGACCCACTGCTGAATGGGGCCAGGGCCATGGTGACACAGCACGTGAAAAAGGCACAGGTACTGAATGCTTTCTTTGCCTCAGTCTTTTACTAGCAAGACTGGCTTTCAGAAATGACAGACCCCAGAGACCAGGAGGAAAGTCTGGAGCAAGGAAGACATACCCTTGGTGGAAGAGGATCAGGTCAGGGCATACTTAAGCAAACTCAACATACACAAGTCTATGGATCCTGATGGAATGCATCCATGAGTACCGAGGGAGCTGGAAAATGTCATTGTGAGGTCACTCTCAATGATCTTTGAACCTTCAAGGTGAACTGGGAGAAGTGCCCAAGGACTGGAGGAAAGCAAACACCACTCCTGTCTTTGAGAAGGGCAGGAAGGAGGGCCTAGGGGACTACAGACCAGTCAGCCTCACCTTGATCCCTGGGAAACTGATGGAATAGCTAATCCTGGATATACTTTCCAGGCACATGAAGGACAAGAAGGTGATCAGGAGTAGTCAGCATGGCTTCACCAAGGGGAAGTCATACTTGACCAACTTCATAACCTTCTATAATGAAATGATTGGCTTCGTAGACAAAGGGAGAGCAGTGAACATTGTCTACCTAGACTTCAGTAAGGCTTTTGACACTGTCTCCCATAAGATCCTCATAGAGAAGCTGTTGAAGTATGGGCTGGCTGAGCAGACAGTGAGGTCGATTGAGAATTGGCTGAATGACCGGGCCCAGAGGGCATTGATCAGTGGTAGTGTGTCTGATTGGAGGACAGTAACTAGTGGTGTAGTCCAGAGGTCAATACTGGGTCCAGTCCTGTTTAACATCTTCATGAATGATCTGGATGATGGGGCAGAATGTAGCCTTAGCAAGTTTGCTGATGATACAAAACTGGGAGGAGTGGCTGACATGCCACAGGCTTGTGCTGTCATCCAGAGGGACCTAAACAGGCTGGAGAAATGGGCTGATAGGAAACTCATGCAGTTCAACAAGGACAAGTGATATGTCCTGCATCTGGGTATGAATAACCCCATGCACCAGTACATTCTGGGGGCCAACTGGCTGGAAAGCAGCTCTGCAGAAAGTTACCTGGGGGTCCTGGTTGCAATCAAGTTGAACATGAGCTAGCAATGTGCCCTTGCCACAAAGAGATCTAGTGGTATCCTGGGCTGCATTAGGAGAGTGCTGCCAGCAGGTCGAGCGAGGTGATCCTTCCCCTCTACTCAGCACTGGTGAGGCCACACCTGGAGTACTGTGTCCAGTTCCGGGCTCCCCAGTACAAGATAGATATGGAGCTACTGAAGAAAGTCCAGTGAAGGGCCACTAAGATGATGAAGGGACTGGAGCATTTCTCCTATGAGGAAAGGCTGAGAGATCTGGGACTCTTTAGCCTGAAGCAGAGAATGCTCAGGGGGGAACTTCTCAACATGTACTATTACCTGAAGTGAGGGAATGAAAAAGAGGGAGCCAGGCTCTTTTCAGTGGTACCCATTGACAGGACCAGAGGCAGTGGGCACAAACTGAAACACAGGAGGGTCCCTCTGAACATCAGGAAACACTTTTTTCACTGGGAGGGTGACCAAGCACTGGCACAGGTTGCCCAGAGAGGTTGTGGAGTCTCTATCCTTGGAGAGATTCAAAAGCTGAACATGGTCCTGGGCAATTTGCTCTAGGTGGGCCTGCTTGAGCAGGGAGGTTGGATCAAATGACCTCCAGAAGTCCCTTCCAACCTCAAACATTCTGTGATTCTGTAAATTCAGCTACAGTTAATACATGTTCCATTTAACTCACTATTTCTGAGCCTATATTTCTGAATAATTTTGGATAACAAACGCTGGCAATGAAGGGCTATGTAATTTTTTTTTTTGTAGTGAAGTAATGTTGTTTAGGTTATAGAAGAAATATCTTTTAATGGTTTCTTTGGAGTAAATAAGCAGAGGAAAACTAGCTCAAGTGTTATGGTTACAAAAAGTTTGATGCAATGTATTCCAAGGTATGTTTGTTCTCTACCTACCATCTTAACTGAGCATTGCTGAGAGGAGAATTGAGTTCTTCACATCCACTTCAAAAAGACTCTTGTAGAAGCAGTAAATCTGCTTCATACTTCTGGTCAGGCTTATTTTAGAAACAATTAAGTACGCAGTTTAATTCCAATGCATATTTTCCATAAAAACAAGAATATTTAATCACTGCTATAAGTCAGTGTAGCTTTATTTGTGATGTCACCACATGATTGGGTTAAATTAATTGTTACTTCTGTAGTATTCCCATATCTTAAAAACAGACTAAGAATTATCTAATATTTTAATGTGATAAAAGGAATACATATTTAGGAACCCAAAATTTTGCATTATTTCCTTTTCATTCACTGTCTCAAAAAAACACTGGCACCTATTTAAATAATGAGAGGTATACAGCTGTACGTATTTTAAGCACACCATAATTAAATATTCTGTCATGAATAAAAGCATGAGTACTTAATTCATTGTGGCTTCTTTGTTGGTGCCCAGCTGACATACACGACAATAAGAGCACCAAGATGTTTTTAGTGATGATTTACACGTCTCTTGTGGTCTCTTAGCCTAGCTGTAGAATAAATTTGTAAATGCAAAACATTTGGAGATGAAAGATGTAATCCAATAGTTTTAGGTGTACTGTGATTAATGCTGTAATTGTGAATGAGCAGTCAAGGAAAGAATTCTGGTACATCCTTACTGTGTTTAACAAATTACAAGGGAGACTAGACAGGACTTTAAACCTTCTTATTAGCACTTACCAGTGCAATACACACTCCGGCGTCACATGACTCAATCACACTTTTGGAGCCGCATAGCTTTTCTGTTCTTCCCATTCAAAATATTGAATGGACTATGTATGCTGTCAGGTAGTTGTATTATGTACTTCTAAAGAATGGTGAAAAAGGCAATGTAGAGAAATCTATATTCCCTTTTCAGTATTGGCACCCTGCTGAGCAAGTATCTCCTCTTACTCTAGGATAGCAACATTACATTAACCATTTCTGAAGGAATTTTCTAAGAGAAGTTTCAACAGAAATATAACAATCTTAAGTCTCTTGGATAATCTTTTTTCCACTATAGAAAGAAAGTATTTAAAAACATAATCATCGTCCTTTAGAGAAGATACTCTATTTTTATACCTGATTAACAGTGCAATATAACATACTACTCATGTTGTTTAATTTATTAAAGTATTGAATATATGCATATAAGTGCCTGAATGTCCCACACTAAATCAGTACTCTACTGTAGGAGATATTTGTGTGAAGATGTGAAATGATGATTTCTTCAGAGAGACTACGTATAAAAACCACCTATGCACCAAACACCTCATTGTGACTTCACTGGAACTGCATACACATTAAAATTAAGCATGTGTTTGCAGTGAACTGAGAACCCAAGCAGAAAAGTGACAGAAAGATGAGATATAGTCAAAATATGTAGAGTTGTGGGCATATATTTCCCTAAGTACTATGTAGATAAACAAAACTTCAAAGCATTAGATTTAATACAAACAAGAAATTTTAGAGGTAATGTTGTTTCAGTCTTTGTTCTCTCTAAGTCTTTTTTCTCTGCTGTTTGTCTTGTCATCTTTTTGATCCTTCCTATTTTGTGTTTATCTGTATTACCTTACACAAAACACTAAGACCTTTAGTGATTACGTGATCAAATAGCTCTGGACAATGGGATTCTGTTAGGCAGACTGTCACTTCACAATAAATTAAACAGTCTGTAGGTATAACAACATATTTTATATGTTACTAATTTATTGTGCTACATTATTAAGTTATAATGATACCTTGACACCTAGGTGTTCCCCCATCTGAATGTCTTTTTTTTTAATATACATGGAAGAGACTGGGAGCTGAGAGTTAATCTGGCTGTTAATTATAGGCTGAATTATTATCATAACAAGACTTAAAACCTGTTGTATGGAGTCCAAACAATATTGGTTAATGCACATCATAATTCTAAACCTGGAACTTGAACTGAGCAGAGCATGTAGCACTTATCACAAACAATCTCTGTAAAACTTCATAGGATATTTATCATAGTGTGTTTAGCATGGTGTCAGGTTTCATTCGTTGATGTCTTCCTGTTGAGAAATGCATCTTTCTAACTGATCGTTCTTTAGCTAAGGAAAAAGACGTGTCTACAAGTTTTAGAATTAATCAGTCTGCATGACATTTAGCAACAGAGAAGCAACATTGCTCAATTTTTATGAGTAACAGTAGGTTGATGTCGAACAATTTTGGGGGGAAAATTCCATGAGCGTAGTCCACTGCTCTCATGAGACTGATGATGTTGAATCTGCCATTTTTGATACCCTAAAATCTGCTGCCACCGGAATTTCTTTTCTTAATGTCAGGACTGCTTTGGCAGTGAGACAGGGGTCATATTGTGGATCTGAAGAAAAACAATTTTGGTGCCAAAAGAGATGAAACAATTGGTGCATAAGGTCAATTGATGTTCTTGCCAATTGCTTCATGGCATTAGACCCTTCTAAATCTTTCTTTAAAAATCTTCCATCAAAAGATTGGAATACATTAATCTTGTCCTTTACTACTCAACAGAAAGGACGAGTAGTTCAGTATTAAATATGAAACTATTTTTATCATGAAAAACAATCTAAAGATTTTAAAAATGGCATTTTTGTCTTTGAACAATGCTATATTATACTTTTATGCCTTTCTAACCTCAGCTGATAGCTATTCATGGGTTTGTTTTAATTTTCCCTATAAAGGGTTGAGAATTAGTTACTTTCTGTTAAAACATACCTAATTATGAAGAACAAGTAAAATCCCATTGCCTTTAGTATAAGAGAAATCAAACTATAGAATACTTTATTTCCTACAGTTTTATCTAGCACTTGGTGAAAATGGCAAACAATAATTCCTGTTTACATCCCTAAGATATATTATTTCTGTCTTTGTGGTTGGTGATACCTGGCTACTTTCTTTGCAAAACTCTCTCTAAATTGGTTTCCTCCTGATTCTGTTTCTTTCGCATGCACCTCTACTAAGACAATATCTACCTAAATTCTTCCATCCTTGTGTGCTTAGTAAGGGTCTTACACCAAATCTGTAACACCACCTTATTTAATCTATTTTTAGCTTAATATTTCTTATCAGTTTCAATGGTCAATTTAGTAAGATTGAAGGTGGAAAATTGGTGATATATTTCATTTAATTTTATACATTTTAATACACTCTAGAAATTGATAGAAAATTGTCTTCATATATACATCCTCTACAACACTAGTAAGGTCAGGTTTATAGGGTAAGTCATCTCAGGGCACTAGTTTAACTCTGTATTAAAATACTGTGCAAACACACAGACTTGATTGTGCATGTATAGAAGGGGAAAATACTAGTAGTGATATTTTCAGTTGCTTTGATTGCCAGTTTATACTGCCAGAATATTCTCAGCAGCTTTGCTTTCCTTAGTCATGGGCACAAAACTGAGCCAGAATCAAGCACACATCTGGAAGTTGGCAATGGATTTTGTTGGCTTGCCCATTTCTTTTGATAAGAAGGGCTTTGTCCCTTAGCATAAGATATAGTTGACCTTGAGTTGTCTGGAATGTTGTTAATGCTGAAGAAATGACTGACAAACAGCAATTATGGAGAAACATGTGGTTGTTGCTATTCTTATGCTCTCATCAGGTATTGTTACACATTTGAGGTCAGACTGTGAAAGGTAACATTGCGGATGAAACAATGAAAAAGAAATAGCATTATTTTCAAACTCTTTATTCATGACTACAGGTATTTTCTATATGATTTGCCCTTTCTATCACAGTGACCTCTACAGACATGATGATGAAAAATATTAACAAAAAGGTAACAACTGATAGCTGGTATAAGAAGTTATTCACAAACACTAAGCTAAAAGCAGACAAATAATTGCATGAGCCGTTGTTGGCATCGCAGCAAGTATAAAGTCAGATCTAGTTTTCAAATTTACTAGTATAAGGACTCCCTGCTGAAAGCATGTACCAGATGCAGGATTTTCTCAAGGTTAAATGTGATTATAGCACACACACATACAAATTGCAGACAGAGATTAAATCACCAAATAATGAGATCTTTTCAAAAGGTAGTATACTACTTTGATTATCCTCTCTACCTTTAAGATATGCTTGTGTTTAAAGTCTTTATAACTATGTTCATTGAGAAACTGCATTTAAGCTGATATTATGTCATTGAACTTGAAGGTCTGTCCATTATATTGTATTACCTGCAGAAAAATTAGTTTCATGTAAAGGATCTACAGTTTTACTTCTGTGTGTCAGCAGTCAGAATTATCTTCAATTTTTTTTTTTGACTGACTCCTTATACATCTGAAATGAGACAATAAAAATCACAGGAAGATATTAATGAAATGGAAACTACTGTAAGAAAATGAAATAGATATGAATAAGTAACATTCTGTGCTCCATACTGAAAACACGTTAGTTTGAATTTATTGCTAACTGTCAAAATCAGTGACTTCAAAACTTCAAAATCCTATAGTGAGGTGGATTTTTAAAAAATATTTTATTATCTCTCTAATATTATGGAGCGATGGTTTAATACAGATGGAAAATAGTGGACCGGTTAGATTGCCATAGCCAGAGGGTCTCTGAAGGCTGTGTCTACCCTAGTGATTTGTCTTGGTGCAATAAGAAATATTTTATGTGAATTGCCCAATGGTATCCATTTGTCTTATGCTGGTTCAGGTCTCCAAGTAGTTTGATGCACAAAAATAAAATTCCTTTTTGAGGAAACTAAATCAGAAGTCCTGATCCAAACGTGTTCCAGTGCTAACACTTTTACATTAAAATTCCTTTTCTGTAGTGATATAAGAGAAAGTATCTGGTAAACAAAACCAAGTTAAAATTAGGTTATGCCAAGCCAGTTTCAAATTCATGAAATGATGATGGAACTGAGTGCATGAACTGATTCAGGGTGATGCTGCAAAGAGTTAATTTTCAAATTAATATGTTAAAGCAGATTCTACTGTATACTGTACTTAGTCCCAGCTTCTGCTCAGAAAGGACTGAATGCTTTCCCCATTCAGAGTAACACCATATTGTGCTATCCAGAAGTTTTTCACAAGCCTCCCCCAAAACAGTGCTATGCCTTGAAGGCATAACTAGAGCTCACTGGAAAGCTGTTCCTTTAAAAAATGCTCATTGAAAGATGCAGTTTCATTGAAATGGAAATGTACACAGTTTCATGGATTAAAAAGCCAGAAGGGAGTACTGTGATCATCTAGCCTGGCACACTGTACAACAGAGACCTCATGGCTGTCTTAGTTTCTTCCCATTTGAACTAGGTCATGTCTTTCTAAAGATAAAAAACCCCTCTACCTTGCTTTTTAAAAAGCATACTTCAAGGATGGGAGTACCTACCACAATTTTCAATGAGGTACTCCTCATTGTTAATTATGCTGTTAATTCTAAGTTTGTCTGTCTTCAGTTTCTAGCCCCTGGGTCTTGTTATGCCTCTGTCTGTGAGACTGAAATGAAATTTATCTTCCTATGTATATATTTATAGACTCTAACCTAGCTATCCATTATACTAAGGAGGTGAAATTTCTTGATTCTTGCCCTTTAGGTCATGTTTTTGAGTACTCTGATGGTTATATTGTGAATACTTAGCTACTTACCAATGTTATTTTTGACTTGCGTATGCAAAAATTGGATGCATTATTTGAATACTGAAGTAGCTGATGCTAAGTAGTGTCTCTATTCCTGCTTGAGATTCCCCTGTTTATACACCCATGTTCACATTCTTTTTTGACTGAGATTAAGAAAAGTTTGGAGCTATCCAGATGGTCTAAAACTGCAGGGGGTTCTTTGCCTGACAGCTTGTATTGTAAGCTTTTAGGTGTTTGTAGTTTACAGCTCTGTTGTCACCTCTAGTGACACTAAATCAGACATTGTTGTATTCTTCCTTGATGCTAAGTCCTTTTTAGGCCACTAATTCTGGGAGAAGTTTTCTTTCCAAAAAGCAGAGAGCTAAGACTACATTTTTAGTTTACTTAAATGCAGTCTTGGGTCTCTGCTTTTGGTTTACTTAAAGAAAGTCACAGTTTGAGATTGGCTTATCCAAACAGCAGCCTTCAGGAAAAATAGAAAAAATGAGGGAGAATGGGAAGGACTAGTCTGATGATGTAGATGATAGTTGTGTTGCCATATCCATTCTGTGTGAGAGTTCAGTGGTTAGGGCATTCAGCCCAGATTTGGGAGATCTTAGCTCACTTTTTTCCTTTGTCTCAGGAAAGACAAACTTACATTTCCTGCTCTCCATGAGAATAGTTTTACTACATGGACAGAAAGTGATTTAGCTGTCTGCCAGCATGAATATTTAAGTGTTTCATGTAAAGCTGAGTAGATGCATGAGTTCAGCAGCGTACTTCAGAATATCTCCTTTTATTCGTTATCTTAACTACAGCAAAGAATCACTTTGACCTAGGAGGTCTCACCTCTCTTTGGAGTATCTTGGCCACTGAGACAATTATGATGCAAGGTTTTTTTAGTTTTCCTGATTACTATTAAAAAAATCAGAATTTCCTATTTCTTGAAAAAATATTCTCACATTTGTATTATTTCTCATGGTGAACAGTGAATATTTAAGCATTTTTAAAATGGTAGACCTTAAATAATGTTTAGAATATGATTTAATGACTTTTAAACTTATTTTATTAAGTACAAATATGCCATCTCTGAGAAATTCCCTTGTAGCTTATGCCAGTAGTACAGACAGGCATTGAAGTGAAGTTAGAAAATGGATGGTGTTTAAGATAAAGTTATTATGCATGTTGTGGCAAAATGTTACCTTGCTAAAAGACAGAATCATATGCCAATTACAAATAGTTTGGTCTTTCCAAAGGAACAATAATTCCCAAGGAAGAATGTGACAGGTATGGATATAGAGCCAGTAGTATTACGGGTCTATTTTCAGTTGTTTACAACTTGCCTAAGTCTGAGAATTTGAAGCAAAATTTTACATGCTGGTGTCTGCCTCAGCTAGCTTGTTATGGTCATTACAGCTAAAAAGGCCCAGTCATTTCAGAGAATGGAGAAAAATAAATTTAAAAAAAAAAAAAACAAAGAAAAAAAAACATTGATGCTATTTGCCATTTAAATATTTCACTGCCCTTGTGCTTTGACACGGGACTAGCTTCTACATCAGGAATATGACTTGGTTGCCCAGGTGAAAAGGTCTCTACCCAAAACTTTGACACTTGGTTCTTCCTTCCCCATTCCTCTCCTTCAACGTTTATTATCCTTTGAAAAACTGTGGTTTGTGTGCTCAGTTTATGTATAGTCAGCAGTGACTTCCTGGAACTTAATTGCTAATACTCTGTCATCACTAAGCATGCTTGATCCTCTCATAGTTTGTAATTGTAACAGATGGCAACTGAATCTACTTCCTGCCTTTGCATCTCCTACATCTAACAAGAGCTTGTGCGTCAACCCCAGACATACAGTTGTCTCATCATTGCTAGCACCTATGCCATTCCTACCGAGCTACTGAACATGCTCCAGACTCAGAGTAAAGTTCCTTCTTAGTGCCTTTCTGAGCCAGAATAGCAATGGGGCATCGGAATTGTGAGTTGCAATGCAGTTCCTTTCAGTTGGGCCGTTGCTAGCGCTAGCCTGGCTGCTGGTGCTTGGGTAGGCCTGAGGTTGAAAACAAAGTGTCTGCTGAGACTGAGACTTAAAAGAGAGAGAAACTGACTGGAAATTGGAGGATGAAATTGAAAGTACTTGTGAAAAAGATTCTTTTTGGAAGTTGGTTTTAGGCTGAGAAGCTGAAACTGAGGGATGAGAGGGATAAGAGTTTAATTTGCCTATGCATCCACTGCACAGGTGAATGTGAGAGAGGAACATGCTTTCCAGCAGGGTTTCATAGATACTTATGGACAGCAGAGGACAAAACATCCAGAATCTTGGTTTTGATTTCAGGCTTTGGAGGAAAGTGTATCTGTGTGGCATGGACTTTTCTGCCCAGTCCGTCTCAGTTTTCCTGGTATCTCCTGTTCCACCCATGTCACCTTGGCCATGGTTCCTTGTCCCAGTGTCATCCAAACTTTTTATATCACTCACTCTTGTGGCTTCCCATTATGGCCTATTTCTCATCACGACCCACGGAACTGATCTCTTCATGCATGCATGCTTCCAGTCTTAGTCAAATCTCCTTTCTGCTTTGCATACACAGTTTCAGATTTCGTGCGTAGCCACGCCAGTTCTTACTTCAAAGACCTCTCCCAGTTCCCAGTCTCATTCGTAATCATGTCCAGTCTCACCTTTTTCTGACCTCTCAGCAAATTTCCCTCCCTACCCTCCATGTGGCAGAGTCTTTCTGATCTAGTATGGGTACTAAAGTAGGATGAATGTTTATCTCAGTCCTCTTGTTTCTTTTTTCCAGTATTTGCCCAGCTAGTCTTAGGTTTCTCCACATCCTTTGCTTCTTTGTCAGAATGCTCTTTCCAAACTCCTTTTCCTGTCCATCCACTACATTTTTCCTTGACCAGACAGTCTTGAACACTTCACTCCCTGACAGTTAAATGAATTCCAGTGCTTATTCCCAGACCACCATCTGTGAAATTTAGATTAACTATGTAAGTATTAAATACAGGTCTCAGTTACAACTGTATTTCAACTTAGTTGGCCTGTTGTTTGAGATGTAACCTTCGGCTTTGTGTGTTGCTCATTTTTGCTCTGAAGACTGAGTTACTGCATTTTCATGCCACTCACTATCTGAGTCTTCATAATCTTAACTATTTTATTTTTACAATCTTCTAGATAAATGAGGGAGGAAAGAGAGTGGTGTTATCCATATAAAATAATTCAGGATATGCAAACTGAAAAAACTTAGAACCTAGTTTTTCAGAGTACTTAACATTGCTGTATATTAACTTCTGTATGTTGAAAGCAGAACTCCTATGGATTACATTTGCAGCTATGTTATCAGCATTTCTGCAAAAGATATTTAAGAAGTAAGTTGGGACAGGATATGTGGGGGCACAATTAATGATGCCTCAGAAAAGCTTGGTTTAAGTGCTGTATCAATGTTATTAAGGCATGCAGCAGGAGGACACAACCCAAGTTTTCCAGGGAAGCTATCACCTCTTTTGATCACGATACCTTCTTTTCAATTGTACAGTTGTTTATTACGCAATTTCCAGGTGCTGCAGCAAATGAAATAAAAATTCTATTTACAGTCATGGTTTCCTATCAGAGCAGATTCATCCTGAGCATTAAATGAATCTGGAGTTTCCTGGGAAAGAATAGTGAATGTTCTTGAAGTACCACAGTGTTGTTATTCAAAAGTACAGGGAGGCAGAATTACTTCTGGATGGGTGGATATAAACCTATTTTAAATGTTTGATATGAAATCCCACTAGCATTCTATTAATTTATCAAGGTAACTGTGATATCTGAAGTTGAAATGTTCATCTGTGGCAAATAACTACTTCTCTGTTCTAAACATAAACTTTGGAAAAGTATTAAATGCTAACAGGACTTAAAAAAAATAAATATGGTAAGTGGTACACAGTGGAGCTGGATGGTTCAATGTGGATGTAATTTGGATGTAATCGTTATAAAAAATCAGCTGCTATTGTTGGCTGATAGGCAGGGCTTTGACAATAAACATTAATTACCTGAGGTTCTTCGGCTGACTATGGCACCAATAAGCATGCTTTGACATACAAAGTAAGTGTGTTTACTGGCTACCAAACTCTTATAAATGGAAATGGGTATAACTGACATTTGGGCCTTTATAGACCTGAGCCACCTCTTTCAACATAAAAGGAAGGATTTAATAACCAAAATTTTGCTGACTAGTGCTTCAAATAGTGCTATTTGAAATGGCCTACCACATTTAACCTAGCCTCTAGCTGTTACTCCAGAAGGACTCAGATTTCCTCTAGTCTCATATTTGTCAGCCCCAGGTCTCAGATACCCTAGGTGCCTGAAATGTCACTGGCTACGTTTGAGCTACTGGGTCATAGTTCTGTAGTCAAGATATACATTTTTGATCTAATTTGTTCAGATTTTGGTCTGGGAGTGATACTTTCCCAGAATACCCTTCAAGACTTAAATGATTTGGGGCTCAGAGATCTCCTGAATTAGGGAAATTTTTTTATTAGGGATTTTTATTTTTAGTAGCCCTTGGTAGATTTTTGTTTCCCCGTGAATTTTTTTGATCATTTTTTGAGTGAAATTTAGCATCCATGATTCTGTGGCCAGAGGTATAATTTAATGACATGTTTGAAGGATTATCTTCTTTTTGTTTCAAATCTTCTGTTAGCTATTTTCCTTTATTGTTTCCTACTGCTTCTATTGGAAGAGACAGTAAAAAATACTTTCCTGTTTACCTTCTTAATGCCACTTTTAATATATGGACCTTGGTATGTCCCCATCTCTTTTCTAGGCTAAAGAATCCTGGTCATTCTTTGTCCAGAAATTGTGTCAACTTCGATCCATTCTTAGTCCTTTTCTGTACATTTTCCAATTATATTGTATTCTTTTTGAGGTAAGAAGGACCACCAGAATTATACACAGTATTCAGACTGCAGCTGTGCTATTAATTTATTCTGTGGCATTATGTTTTTTGTATTCCTTTCACAGTAATTTGCATTTTTCTCTTTGCTTTTTTGACTATTATTAAGCATATTCCTGATATTTCCAGGAAGTGATCTGTTATAACTCCAAGTTACTCCAAGTTAATACTCCAGTATTACTACTGAGTTATAATACTTCAGAGTCTATCACTGTGTATGTAAAGCCAGAATTATTCTTCTTTTGGTCTATCAACTTATATCTGTCTATGCTGAATTTTTATCTGCCTCTTAATTGCCTAGTCACACAGTATCATGATATTTGAAACAACCATTACCTTTACTATCAAAGTGAGCAAACTTTGTAATCTTTCAGCCTCCTTTCAGATCATTTATGAATCTGTTGAACAGCACAGGTTGCAATACAGATCCCAGTGGGACTCTACAGTTTTCACAGTGAAAACTGACAATGTATTCCTACACAGCCAGTTCCAGTGGTCTCTGCAACGGACCCACAATTGGCCAAAGCCAAGCCCCTCAGACAAGCTGGTGGCACCTCTGTGATAACATATTCAAGAAAGGGCAGAAAATATCAGATGGAGAGAGGAGGAGGGAGCAAAAAGACTGAGAGAAATGGCAGAGACAACATCAAGGTCGGAGGAGTAGTAGGAAGAGAAGATACTCCAGGTGCTGGAGCAGATAATCCCTGCAGCTTGTGGAGGACCCACACCAGTGATGATTTTCCTGACAGGAACTGCAGCTCGTGGAGAGCCCACACTAGAGCAGAGAAAAAGTGTGAGAAAGAAGTAGCAGTACAGAGGAACTGCTATGTACTGACTGTAACCCCCCATCCTCCTCGGTGCTGCTCAGGCATGCGGAGAAGTCTGGAGGGCAGGAGTGAAGTTGAGCCTGAGAATGAGGGGAAGAAAGGTGGTTTTTAATGTTTGCCTTTGTTTCCCACTACCTGAATTAGTAATTACATTTTTATTTTAATGGACAATAAATTAAGTTAATTTCCCCCCAAGTTGAGTCTGTTTTGCCTTCAACACTCATTAGTAACCAATCTCCCTGTCTTTATCTCAACCCACGTGCTTTCTCATTCCTGGGTTATCTTCCTGTTTTCACCCCAGTCCTGCTGAGGAGGGAGAGTGAGTGACTGTCTGGGTGGGATTTTGGCTGTTAGCCAAGGTTAACCTACCTCACTACCTTTGCTTTGTCCTTATTATTAATACATACAGGTATTTTTCTGAATGGAATTGCATGGCAATTTTTTTTTTTTTTTTTTAAAGCAAGTCTGATAAGCAACCTTGTTGAATGCAGACTGGAAATTTTAAAAAAAACCCTCTCTGGTCTATATACACATTTACTCCTTCAGAAAAAGTTAATAGATTTGTGAGGCACAAGCTTCTATAAAAATAAGTTCTTCTCTATTATGTCATAGTTATTCGTTTGTCCACTCATTCTATTTTTTAGAATATTAGCACTTAAGTATGGACATTGTTCTTACTTGTCTGCTTCTCTGCTGGACTCCTATGTAATCCCTTTTCAAAAATGCATGTCATGTTAGCTATTTTTCAGTCCTGTAGTGCCAAAGCAATTCAGAGTGATGTTTCATAACATGCTTAGTTGTTTTATTCTTGAATCTTTTAGCAACTTTTGGCAAATATCACTTAGTCAATAGGAAGTTTGTTAATTTTTGTCTTGATTGTTTGGGTTTTTTTGTTCTTCCAGAACTTTGAAAAGTTTCAGAAATGTTGAGTTTGAGATAGACCCTTTAAAATGTTGAATGTAAAGAAAAATTCTGGTAAGCAAAACTCTTTAAGCTCTTCAACAACGATTATGGATCTAAAAATTAGTTTAGTTTTTTTTACTGTCTTCTTTGAGTGTTCCTTAATTCCTACAAGCTCCGTGTCATTCTCCCTGCTCCTCATCTAGTTGAAAAGGCATTTGTTATTAGATTTTCTGCTTTTTGCAAGTTATTCTTCAAACTTTTGGTCTTCATCACTGTATTTTTGCACAAACGATCAGCGTTTATGATTTTTTTCTATTTTACTCATTTGAATACAACTTCTTTTTCCGAAAAATAACTTCCTATATTATTCAGTTGGTCTCCCTGACTATGCTGTAGTAGTCATAACTTTTTCTTGGTCTTTTTGGACCTTTTGATAGTGGTATTCATTTGCTCTGACACTTAAATACAAGGCCTTCAGTTTTCTTAATGACTGCATGTATTCTACCCTTTTTGATGTCTCGTTTCTTTTCCATAAACCCAATTTTTATATAGTTTCCTGTTTTGAAATTAGTAACTTTTTGTTTGTTTGTTTGTTTGTTTCTGCAAAGCTGTTGAAACTCAATATATGGTGGTTGCTGTCACAGCATAGCTCCTGGAAGGTAATACTATGAACAGCATCCTTTGCACTGTCATGGTCAGGACAGTAATTCCTTCTCCTTTTGGAGGTTTTGCCACTAGATGCTCTAATCATTTACAGGAACTAAAAATTAAATGTTACAATCATGCACTAATGTGACAGCCAGTTATCTACTGGAGATTAGGTGAGGTGTTCCCATTATTTTCTGCCTTTGCATTCTCAGTTCATGTGTGGATTCCTGATTCACATAACTTAGTTATCTGATTTAACTCTAAAACTTCCGTAACTTTTAAAAATAAAACTCCACCAACACAACCAGTCTTTCCTATGTACTTTGGTGGTAGTGTTCACTGATTTATCTTCTTCCATCAAGTTTCTGATATAGCTATAAAGTCCATTTCTTATTTGAATCTAAGTGTTTTAAATCCCTTATTTTTACTCTTCCAACATTTGTATAGAAACATAGATATTGTTTCACTTTTATGTTCTTCTGTACTCTATTGTGATCGTTCTTCACTTTTTTATTTGAATTTTACTCTTCTATCTCAGATTTTGAGGTTTTGTGAAGAAGTAGAAGTTTATGCAGAGTTTTTTATGAAACAACTCTTAAAAGATCTATTATCCTGGATGCTTCCCTTGCAAGGGATGCAACCCTTGTTGACTTTCCTGGAACTAGTAGGTTTTTCAAGTGCAAGCAGTCTCATTCTGTTTTGACTTTAGAAAAAGTTCTCTTGTACAGGTTCTGTCTGCCACCAGTTCTTAATATATCCTTCTTCCTGATGTCATTTGTTCAGGCATGTCCGGAGACTTCCACTCTGAGCCTATAGCTGGTACCTAGAACATCTCGGACAATGCTGCCATGGAGCTTCTGGTATTTAGTTTCCCCCAGAACTGCAGGCATTTTGCCTTTGGACTGTTCTCCTGCTCTGCTGTGAGTCCCTGAGGGTGTCTGAGCCTGCCAGCGCTGGCTCCTTCCTGGTATTGGCCCTGACTGGTCACTGCCCTCCTGCACCTGAGAGCCAGGCCATCAAGTGGCACCTTTGAATGTCACAGACTTATTATCAAACTGCAAGCTGGTTTTAACCTGACTGGAATATACCATTCCTTCCACTAAATAATTAATAATAATCTGCCTTCAGATTTCAGTTTGGGAAGCTCACTTTTTATCTGACAGCTTTTATTTCTACAGCTCACTAGTTATATGATAGCATATTTTTAAGGTGGGGGGGCAAGTAAGTTATCTATATAAAATGTATGTATACAAAAATGTAGATGATTGTCAATAGGTGTTGATATTTGAACTCTGGTAAAATTTATATTTGAGCAAATGCTGTTCCAAATAAGTGCCCAAACTGTGATAATTTGAACTATATAAAATCTTGGATAGATAATCCCATTCTAGTTCTTTGATTAAAAAAACCTCACCTAGTATGCAGTTTTCTGGAATGAACAAGTGCCCATCCCTCAATTTCCTAGACCTCTGCAAAGCTGAAACAGACCGGGGCTCCATAGTTATTCTCTGCTTCACCTGGCTTCTGAGAAGCAGTATATAAATGAAGGCAGTCATGCAGCTATTCTAATGAATACTGGAAATTTTGTAGGAGCCATCAGATGTAGCACACAAAAATGGCTTAAACCCATCTTCTTTCCCCTATTTCCATTTCTGTCCCTCTACTGAGATATTTATAGTTATGGGTAACACAGCAATATCCAGAATATTTTATGTAGTTCCTGCTGTTGCGTGATTTATGATGACGTTCATCCCCATCAAGCTCACATTTTTATGCACTGTTACAGTTAACTTGTTTAACAATAATAGCTTGGTTTCTGGGTTAATATAAAAGTATCATCCCTTGATAAGGTAATTAAAAGCTCCTAATTATATATGTTAACATTTTGTCTGACCAAATCTGTATCACTAAGGATGATCAAACATGACAGTATTCCAGACATGGCTGCTGGTAATCCATCAACATTTTTTCTCTTGATTGTCATGTAGTAGAATCCTCTTTAATTAAAGTATTATGCATGAAAATTAAAGAATATTCCTGATTATTGAACATCACAGAAAATGACATTTTAACAAAAAGCATTAATAGAAATCTAACACTTTCTATACTGTTAGATATATGAAGTTAGGGATAGGGTGAAGATAAATCACATACTATGATGCTGATAGTCAACACCAGTTAATACCTGTCACCTACGGGAAATAGGCATCAAGTGTATCATTCAAACGGAAATTTCACCATTGTACACTCTCTTACTTTACTTCAAAATGCACTGCACTGATTCTTCTATGGCAATCATCCCAGGGAACAACAAGATGCATGTGAATTTCTGGTGTATATTATACCTTCAGTGCCATATAATGGAGTACGTATGGTGCCTGCAAGATGACAATATTCAGAAGAAAAGTTCATGTATACAGTCATAATAACAAAGTGGTCTAGCAGGCAAAATCTAGGCTAAATGGACAACTGTTTGTATAAAATTCTCTGAAACATGGTCTATGACAGTACTTCAGTCTTCATTTTATACATTATTCTAGGTGGTACTTATTGTTTTGTAGATAAAAGTAGAAATGTAATTGTGCTGTCACTGAGATACCATTTAATTTTGTTGTTGTTGCTATATGGTACTGTAGTGCAGGAATACTACATTACCTTAGAAGGAAGGATGACAGCGTTACTTCTTAGAAGAAGATATTACTAAAGTAATTATATTTAAACATCTTTCTCTTATCTTTTCTTTCAATTAAAACCATAGACTTAGACTATTATTTGACAAGTTCAATTATACCATCCTCAGACTGTTGCTCCATGAAACATAAAGATAGTTTTATTTGACATAGCATACAGTCAGCCTGTTTCTTTAATGCTTGTTCTTTTTTAGTGCATCTGTTTGCGCTATGATACAGTAAGCATTAGAAAAATGCCCAGTATAGCTCCTTTTTTTTGTTGTTCTTTTTTTTTCTTTTTTAAGATATAAGAGTCTGTGAAAGTGAAAAGTATTCCAAAGTGAGTGTAAACATTTTATTATTTATTTAACAGCAGCATTATTGCTAACTTTCTCACAGTGACTTTGAAATATATACATCTACATTTATATGCGCCAATCAATAAACACAGCATGGACAGGGTAAAAAACCATATTTTCATTCTGAAAGACTGTCCTCATTATATTATAATGTCTTTAAAGTAAGTCACATGTTAGATCTAAACTACTTGACAGATAGCCATTTTAAAGACATTTGTGAATATAATCAATGTAATTCTCAATAGTTATATTTCTAATAACCAATTTGCTGACTTCATGTTCTTGTCAAGATAATTTATACATATACACCATATGTTCTCTGAAATTTTTCTTTGCCCAGGTGAGCATTTAATCTTCCTTTCTCCCTAAAGGAATTATCCACATCCCTGAAATCAGAGGATCCTCCACTTATATTTCCCTTCTGTCAGACCTTCCAGCCTTAAGACCTCAAGTCATAATGATCATCTTTTCAGCAGAGGGCAGCATATGGCATTCTCAGAGCCCATCAATTCCACTGTTTAATTGGCTGTAGAAATCACTGTTGAGCTAAAGGTGATTTTGAAGCACTTCCAACTCTTCTTGACTCTTAGGCAAGATTCAGATTTTGGTATCCTTTGTGATTGTATAGAATATTTCTCAGGGGAATGATCTGTAGTAGTGAATCTATTAAATAAAATGAAAGTTGTTTTTCTTTTTTTTATTGTTACAAGAAAGCAATACTTCTCTGGTTGGAATTGTCTGACTAATGATAGTAAAGTTTGTAGAAAAGATTGCTTTGCTCCAATAAATCTAATAGATGCTAAAAAGTTGCATATCAGATAGTTTTAATTTTTGATAATCTTAGGCCCTCGCCTTCATAATAGTGGTAAACCTATTAGGGGAAGAAGGGCTTGGCAAACCATTTGCTATTGGGTATCAGGCAGCCTAACACTCTGAGCTACTAATTCTGTTTTACAAGCATTTAAAAAAAAAAAGGCAGTTTATTTTTTAATATGCTTTTTTCCCTTGCATTTTGTATAGAAAGAATGAGTTTACATCCATGTTTTATTATTCACATTCTGGTTTTTTAATTATATCATGTAGTTCATTTTCTAAATTATAGACAATTGATACAGTTCATACACTAAGTAATCACCTAATATCCTGCAGAAGAAGCTTCAGGATGATCCTCACCTTTCTGATTTTTTACAATCATGTTTTCAAGTATTCTGTATATGGAATCCTTGTTTATTGATCAGACCAGACGCAAGTTATGCTTCTAGTGCAATATGTTTAAATATCTTTGATTTTGAGCAACTAATTAGAACAGGTCCTTTATTAGCCTTAGGATATGCCTTTATTGCCTTGCTCATTAGATGTAAAAAAGGGTCTTCCATGCAATGTCCAATGAGATGACATTTCTCATACTGAGGGTGATGCTAACATAAATTTGCTCTTTTTTCTTTCCTTTTTTTAACTAACAATTAATGCTTTGTGGTTTACATAAGTTCAAACATTCTCAAAATGACGATTCTTTTTGCATGCTGCAGAGGCTTCTCAATAGATTAAGAAGTTTAACACAATTTTTACAATATCACACAGCCTCTGTTTTCTGGAAGCTACAGAATTATAGAATAGTTTGGGTCAAAAGGGACCTTTAAAGGTCATCTAGTCCAACCCTCTGCAATGAGCAGGGCCATCTTCAACTCCATCAGGTTGCTCAGAGCCCCGTCCAACCAGACCCTGATGTTTCCAGCATTGGGGCATATACACAGAACTATATGGAATGATTGATTCTTTTCACTGTGGTGGTGGAAAAAAATAAGATAAATAAATGTTTTAAGAGCTGCTCCAGATTTTTTGTTTGGTAACTGTGGGGGAATATATTGTTATGTTAGTGTTCTTGAAGTTCTATTTTGGTGTTAATTGAAATGTCTGTTGTTTTTCACAGAAGGGAAGAAAATTTGTAGATGGACTATCTTTTAATAAAACTTAATGCCAACAAGTGGCTTGGCAATGACAATGAATGCCCAAAACTCAAATGTAGAAATAATTTCTTGCTCTTAGCTACTTTCTCATGCTAGTAGCATGAGCATTAACATGAAAAAGGTATTTCTGAGTTAGTTACTTAAAAAAAAGAAAGTAATCATTTGCAACTCTAACTAGTTAAGCTGGCTCTGAGTTAATTGAGTCTTACTATAGAGAAGACGAGAAATCTGTTGACTCTAAGGTAAGTGAAAGGTATTCTAGAAATACATGGTTGACATTTAAGCCAAAACCTTGAAAGAGGCTTGGATTAGCTCACACTGGAGGGCTGGATAGGAGTTTGTTGGTCTAATAGCGAAAGGATTGTGTTCTAAGTGCTGAAGTTGTTCATTTTAGACTGGGTATTAAGACTGCTGGGCTTCATGAAAATATATTTTTTGGATATGATGGTTAAGTCTCTCGTGAAGTTTCATTATAGCCCCTTAAAACCGCTTAAAGCATGACTCAGTCATTTAAGTGTTTTCTCATTGTTAATGTAATCCCTGTTTGTACAGTTCCACTATGTCTCCTTTTTATTCTGTTTCTTTTTTCATACATATATAAACTTTGAGATATATATATATTAAATATGTAACGTTAATTTGTCTGGACCCCCTCCTTTCTTGTTCTCATTTCTTGAAGGAGCATGGTCAGGGGAGAAGCTGTTCTTTCTCCCCTTTGGTACCCTCAGATATCTGTACCCTTTTCATAAGAATTTTTGCAGCCTTATTACTGACTACCTATGAAGCACACAGAAGTGAGCATGACAACCTATGTAATTTAGAACACTTAATTTATCTATTATATCATCCGTTGAGTGATAGCATAATTTGGGCAATTTTAAGTCCAAAATAACCACCCAGTGAGTGGTTAAACCTCTACAGTATAGCATGTCTGAGATATGGTTTGGCAGCTGGAATTTACTCTCTAAAAAAACCCAAAAGATCTTGTGGAGGACTTCAGCTTGGAATGCTTCCTAAGCACAACCAGTGTTTGTGGTACTTCTGTAAAGAAATCTTGGAGCCTTCAAACTATTGTTTCAACATGTTTGAAGTGGTTATGCCTCTGCATACACTAAGAAAATGTTCTCCTCAACCAAGAGCCTTGAGCCATTCCTCATCTTTCCTGACCCTGAGGTTAATAGGGATTCTGGAAGTCCTTTGGAACAAGCTCAGGAGTTCATTGAAGTTATACTGGGTAAAAGATTGTCTCAAGACTTTTTCTGGGTTTTCTCTCAATTTTGTCAGAGCAGAGAGAAGTAAGTGCTTAATACTAGGTATAGGTTTTCCTTTTTCTATAATGCTCCTAGATCATAGATAAATAGTTTCCAGCTATCACTTAAGATTGGTTTAAGGTTATTTCACACTATTATAACAGTTGAAAATGGCTTAAGTGGGGGCTTTGCATTAGTTTTGTTTCTGGGAGTGAACACTCTTGGCAATTAAAGAGAACCTTGAAGCAGGACAGCTATATGAGCCTTATTGAATTTTGAGTTCCAGCTTGCATAACTATGTCACATTTGCTTTAATCCAGAACAGCCACTTCATCTGTGACCTCTCAGCCCTGCTGCTCAAGGGAAACATACAAAATACCCTCAAAAGATAATTCTGGAACTAAAATTCATAACTCTACTGGGCACTAAAAACCATGGACTCAACAGAGACATTGGTTTTATGGCACATTATATTTTTTGCCACCCCAGGATAACCTTTCCATGCTGCACAGACAATAAATTATTTGTGTCTCTCTTGCTCTCTCTCTCTCTCTGTCCCATAGGAGCAAACAAATGTATTGTCTTTCCCTTTCTAATATTTCTCCACCCCATATTTATGAACTATCTTATCTTTTGGTTAATTGAATAGGCAAGTTTGATTAAATTAAAATCTGAGCAATTGTTCTCAACTTTTATTTAGTTTGGAAGATTGCTAATTCTACCTCAGACTGGAGGAAAGTCTTGCATGCCTGAAAGCTTGTCATTTACCCCTCAAATATTTCATTTAGTCTAATAGAAAATAGTAACACTTCTTATAAACTGTACATATTTATACTGTTAGAACACATGGCTAGAGTAGTACCACTTAATTCACAGTAATGTGCTGATTAGATACAACTAATTCCTTCCTTTCCATTCCAGAAGTTTTATAGTAGTTCAGTCTTTTAATAAACAGTTTGGCCAGTCCAAACTCCTTGGTAGCTGTGGTTTTGTATTTTTAATATTTTCTATTTATTATTCTCATGTTATTGTGCATATGGTTTGTAAAACACTTTGAGACTGATCTGGCTAAGGAGTGGTGTGTAATTGTCATGTTTCTTATTGTCCAGCAAAAATGGTAGCAACTAAAGGAACAAAGTGCACTCGATCATAAATGTCCCTGTTTTCAAGATTAAACACTGTCTACAGAATTTGCTAATTTCTGAAGTTCCTTGGCACTCAGTGATGTCCTCTGAAAGTGTGGTAAACTCCAAGCTGTATCAGTAACTGAAGTCTATTCAGTTTCTAGTACAGTCGATAGTGCTTTGATAAAGCTGGAAAATGCTGAAATGCTGACAGTTTCTAAGATAATCCTTTAAAAAGTAGTTGCTAGTACCAATACATTTTAAAACAAAAAAAATATTGCTCAGAAAAAATGCAATAAAATGATGTGTGCATTATTACATACTCTTCAGTGATTTCACGTCAGTGAAAAAAACAGAATCAACAGCACTCACTGTCTCTGCAGGTCTAAGACTTCACAGGAGATGCTTCTGAATACACCCTCATGGTTTGGTGCTTATTCTTAGTTGGGAGAAACAATGCCATAAATTCGGATCTTGCCTCTGTCTCTGGTGTTATAAAACTTCAGTAAAATAAATGAAAGAAAACAAAGAAGGTACAGTATCTGGACTCGTGGCATTATAACATACCATCTGAGTAGACAACACGAATAGCCTGCGGCATAGATCAACTTTAACTGTGGTCTTGTCACATTTCATAAACCGGAGCAAAACTGGGCTTGGTCAGCATATGATACAAGCCTGTAAGAAAACTGTTCATGATTCAGAAAGCGGTACATTTAGTTCAGCTGTTTTGCAGTGTTTCCTCAAAAACTAAAGAATGTCTCACTACAATTAAAGGGGATCTTTTTTTTCTCAGTGGAAGATGGTACAAGAAGAAAGCCAATTCTTTTCATTAAAAAAAATCCACCCTCAGTGTTTCTTCTCTTTTTTTTTTCCTAGTTAATTTTGTTGTTTTATAAAACAACAGACACTTCTGCCAAAAAGTGGAAATTTATTATTGCTTCACATGTAATTGTTTTTTTTCAACATTTTTGCAAATATTTCTGGTGGTAATCACTGGTTTTTACTATTAAATATGATTGAACCATATTTAGCTTCAATCACCTTAAGAAATTTAGGTTCACATCTGGCTATTTTTCCGTGTGACTGTAAACACCAGTCTTTTTTTGGTGTGTATGGGCCTACCTAGCAAAATTACAATTCAGAAACACAAATGTGTGTTGTGTAATAACTTCAGGAAGCTACTAATTTGTTGTAGGATTTATTATTAATATTTAGAATTTAAATTGAAATCTCTGATGTAACAAACCCAGAACACTCTCAAGACTAGTAATTGTAAAACATGATGCTCATCTGCTACTGACCCTGTGGAAAAGATTCAGTGTTTCAAAATAGTCTTTGTTGTGACAAGCACTTAAAGATAGAAACACTACTGCCATAGCATTGGTCCTAGTTGGTCTACTGAGTAAAAGACCTGTTACAAATCCAGTATCAATCCTCTACCCTTTTGATTAATACAGAAACTGTGTGTATTTTTTTATTATATTATAGTATCTCATACTCCTAACTTAAAACCAGAATAATGGTAGAGTTGTTTGTTTGGGGTTGGTTTGTTTGTTTGTTTGTTTTATATTTAGATTCAGTTAATGGAACAAGTATGCAGTTTGCAGTACACTGTGGAATAACTTCAGCTGCATTTAAACAAAAGAACAAAACCTGACATTATGTTTTGTAGTAGCTACTGACTACCTAGAGAGAGGTGGCTTAATTGAGGTGGTTTAATTTGTGTGTTTAATTGATATTGTGTATTTAATTTATATTTTTATTTGATCTTAATTATATCACACGTTATTAAAAATAAGCCTATTCTGTTCTTGCATATGTGTAGTTTAGAAAATGTTTAGGTTTTCATTCATTTTGTGGAATTTCAGTTGCACAATACTACAGTGTTTGTCACACCAAGAGAAAAGCTTAAATCTGTCCTTTCCCTCCCCCTGGCAGAATTTAATAAAATTATGAATCTTCTTTCTTGACAGATTAGGTGAAATCCTGTGTTCAGAAATTAAATTGCTTTCCAGTATATATAAGTAAAGTTTATCTTTGCTGTTGAAACCAAAACATTTTATTCAAAATTCATTGTTGAAGAAACAGAAGGTTAGGACAGGTTGAAGTACTGACCTGTATAGGATCTGTCCCCTCATATAACATTAATCATGGATGTCACTAGTTACCAGCCCTCAAAAGCCCACTTTAGGATATATTTACTATGAAAGTTGAATAAAGGCAGAAACTGAAGAAGATGTGTTGTATGCAATCAACCATATGTGAGTTGATTATATATTATATCATATATATATTATCATATATTCTAAATTGTGAATCCTGACTACTTTCAGGCCTTTAACTGCCCTTCTTCCTAGCCTCTAAAAATACCTTTCACCCTCTATTTACAATTTACACCAATAATCCTAATTTGGAATTTTTTAATGTTGGATTTAGCAAGATTTTATTAATGTAATATGTTGTATGTATGATTAACTCATGCTTGGGGTTTTCTTAGCAGGGTGATTAGAGTAGAAATGTCATCCTTTGGCAACTGCTAATATCCTCATGGAGGCATAAATGGGGTTGGAATCCTTACATCCACAGCAGAGAACATTGCTGTTTGAAGAAACACACTCACACTCTTTGAAGTACCAGGCTTTAACTATCCCTGTGGCTCAGTAGGTGGAATTAAGACACTTGGTTCCTTTGTGCTTTCCAGTTTCAGTGGAACAGCAAGATTTGGAAGTTAGGATTTAGTTCCAGGCTGTGGAGAAGAGCTAGTCTGAAGGTTATAGAGTCTTCTGGTTTGTTCTTTACAGCCTGGTTAAGTTTTCCTTGTTACTTGTTCTTTCTTCTCCTTTCTTCTTTCAGAGCTAATATCCTGGCCCCAGGTCACTTTGCCAGATAATCTTGGTTGCACTCGATGGTTCCTTTCTGTATTTGTTTCTCTGCAATCAGCTGTTCCTCAGCACTCTGTATTTCTTTCAGTTCTCCCCTTCTCTAATCTGTCCCTCGCTGAATCATTCAGATCTCTTCGCCTAATGTTGGACCTTTCCAGACTCACTATCATCCCTGACTCTTTTTTCTAATTCTTTTTAACCAATTGTACATTAAGTCACTTGAACCAACTAACTTCATATCAACTGAGATCTCAGTGAGTCCAGGTATGCAAATAATTTCTTTATTTCAGTCTCTCACTCAGTCCCTGGTATTATGGTTCTTTTGTACCCTCTTTTGCTTTCAAGCAATAGTCCCACTACCCTGGCTCTCAGTTCTCAGTCCTAGTCATCCTAATCAGTCAATCCAAGTGATTTTATCTAACCTAAATCACCAGTTTCACTCATGCCCAACAGCAGCCCCTTGCTGTCCATTCTCCTGCCACACAGATCCTCCTGTGTCCAATTTACTCTCCATTAGTACTGTCTTTCGAGAGTATAGGCGAGACAGTCTCTTTGTTCTCCCAATATATGGATTGGAACATAGGGAAAAACTGCATTATGGAAGAAATATAGGCTCGGTCTTGGGATGGGGATTAGTTTGTGCAGGTGGAATCTTTCATGACTTCAATTTTCAACCGTTACGTGCCCCTCCTAACCTTGTTGTGACTGCAGTTTTCAAAGCCTTATTATCTTGTCCAAATTTAGGTAAATTTTCATCTCATGCTGAATTTTAGTCCCTATTCCACACTATGGGTGAGACCCAAAGGTTTCCACAAAGAAGTAGGTAGAATTTTTGTAAAGGTAATATAATGCATTTTCCCCACCCACTTTGTTTTCAGGAGCTAATAATTTGGGTGAAACTACACCTGTTTTGGTTTGCTTCAGCATCAGGATTGTGAAGGTGTCCAACTATTACTTATACCTATGAAATATTCTTTACATTGTTGACTTTGCTTTTGAAGATGTGTTTGAGTGGGTTTACCAACTCCACTTTCTAGGATGGTTTTGCAGTTTCTTGGAGAGCAAGAATCCAGTCAATCGGTGTTTTTGTGGAAAGGAAAATAATTAAATGTATAATTCTTCTGTGAAAATATACATTTGCAGGATTATAATTTGTTTTCAGAAACAGACGTCTAAAATTTTACTAATTGTGGAGAGTTTTTTTCTCCAGTTTGTCAATCAAGTGTTTTTCTGAGTATCATCTTGATGTCACATATGGCTAATTTTATATTGGTGGTTGAAGCTTCCTAATGGATATATGAATAGCAGAGGCTTGCAGTGATTATTGCTTTTTATATTGTTTCCCATTTAATCTCCCAGCATTTTGTTTTCCAGCTGTAGTAACAGTTAGCGTAAGCCACTAGTATATAAGTAATGCCTCTCAGACATGTTTGCATTGTGTTGTCTGTAGAATTTTTTGCTGTATTTTATTTATTTTCCCCAGAAAATTGATTGGTAGTCAAAAAAATTAATCTGCAGAGTGGTTCTGTTCAGGTCAGGTCAAATTTGCCAAACCTATCAGCTTGAAAAAATTAGTAAGTTCTGCATATCTCTGCTTTAGTACTAGCAAAATAGTTTGATCTGAAAAGCAGTAAAGTGAATGTCAAGTAATGTAGTATCAGAGGAGAGAAGTATCTCCAAAACACTTTTACCAATACTGCAGTGGTGTCAGTCCCTTACTGAAAAATATGGTGCTCTACCCTTATGTCTCTCTGCAGGGGGATGAAGCTGTATTTTTCTTTCCCTAAAAGAATGCTCTTATGATTTAGGGCATTCTAGGTAGACTGATTCTGATCTTTTGTTCTGGAAATGTTTTATTCTGCATGAATTATACAGGGTGGGTCTACATTATCAAGTTGTTTTTTTTTTTTTCTTCTTATTTCTCTCTGCAGCCCAGTTCCTCTGTACACTCCTCAGCCTTTGGCTTACTCTAAATATGGGCCAACTACATTGCCCTAAGATAGCTGTGGAGATCAAAATGGCTCTAGACTGCATTAGAATTGATAGGAAGAGACCTTGGTTGAAATCCATTCTGAATCATGTTTAGAGTAGACTGAGCTGTAACGTAATTTTTTTTCTGACTCAATCATCATATAAGTAAATAGCCCATACAAAGTAGACCTGCATTAGCAGAAGAAACACCAAGCAAAATAACCTTTAGCCTCATGCATTGTCCTGGACAATATTTGATGAAATTTTCATCTTCTTACAGATAGGAGCTGAAACTTAATCTTCCATAATCTTCATGGCTTCCTTTCCATTGATTACTGGACTTCATTTCATAGGGCTGTAATCTGATTGCTTAGCTAGACAACAGAAATAAATTGCAGTTCCCATTACCTCAATCCTTGGTGTTCCAAAAAACACCATGTGGAAAACCAGTAGTGTCCCTACTACATATTTAACTAAGATTTGAAGAAGAACTTTAGAAATTTAGACTGCATATGTCTGGCTAAAAAAATCCCCCACCTCTGTGAGGCTCTGTCTTTGCTTCATATGGCAATCAGAATCCAGAAACACTCTAATGTAATTAGTAGGGATTCCATATGATAGGCTTTACTAGGCCTTTTCAGAAGTATCTAGCTGGTGGGATCTCATTCAAGATCTGATTTTTATCTTTAACTGTGCAGATACCTTAAGTATATTTTTTCAGTCTGGCAGTGTTTATTAAAGATCGTAGGTTTATATTATTGTGGACTGCAAGATATGAGATAAACTGTTTTCTCTGTTGCACCTTAATTTGCACGTAATATTACAAAGAGCTACTACTGGGTGTGGGGGTGGAATTCAGTCACTGGCTGCTTTGCGTTAGTTCTTGGACTTCCAAGAAGGATGCAATTGAAAGACATGGCTTAGGAAAGACAGGTGTGTATCTTCAAAGATTGGATTGATACAATGGTTTATTTCTACGTATTTGTATGGTCCCACTGATAATTTATATCTAACTGCTGTTTTAAAAGACTATTTGAATAATAATTGCTGCAGACATTGCAAGCATATAAATGAACAGGACCACCTATAACATGCAAAACTATATTGTCCCATCCATTTCAAAATTAATTTTTTAATTCTGTTATTGTACAGATGTTAACAGGTACATAAAAGAATGGGGATGTAGGTGGAAAAGTTAGTTGGATTTCTACCACTGTTTGCACCTAATAGCACATCTACTTAAAAGATAGCCTTGTTGTTTCATCACAGATGAAACACACCAGGGTATCACTCAGGATGATTTTGTTACTTGCTACTGTCATATTTTTAAAGCCAGGATCTAGTGCCTAAGAGTTAGCATGTACAGAATCAATTTTCAGCCAGGTATGAATATTGCCTAATTAAGATACCTATAGTACTTCTCATATGTATAATCTTGACTTTGTCATCTTTCTATCATTCATTTTTCTAGGCAATATATGATTAGATCATAAGACTCTTTTAAACTGATATTTGATAAAATATATTACAGAAGGACTTAGAACAGATACACAGATATTTAGATTAATGGTTGTTATTAAAATTACATTCAAGGGCAATCTTCCATTTTGATATCAAACACTGAAATTTTTCAGAGAATGCCGTTTGACCTTCAGGTCTAGTGAACAGCTTGAGATTAGCAAATCACTGAATAAAACTACTGAAACTTACATAATAAAACAGGATTGGAAAAAATGAAATAATTATATAACTAAAGCTGCAAAATAGTGTACGTTTTTATTTTTGAATTTGTATGAATAAAATTGTATAACATAATATTACTTTGCATTTAGATACTGTCAAACAGCATAATACTCTTATCTTCAAAAAATAATATGTTTTGGTTTGCTTTCTTCTTTTTAGTTTAATATTGCTACTAAATAAAAGATTGTAGGATTTTATTTTTTAACCAAAGAAGGGGAAAATAAAATACAGCCACCTCTGGGTAAATTCTTATGGTGAACAACAACAACAAAAGAAGATGCTTACACTTTTATCCCTTGTGGATTTCTTTTTAATATTTCAGAGCAATGAACATATGGCTGTTACTATCAGCACTGGTGTATTTGTGGCGATGCCTATCAACATCCACCAGAGAGCAGGGCAGCTCCAAAACCCACATCTTTTATGCTGTGGAAATTGATGGAGACAGCAACACAGCCAGCTTCTTGGCCAAACAACATGGAATGCAGTTCATTTCAAAGGTCAGCGCATATTTAAACTTGCTTCATTACTCCCACCTTTATGCTTGAGATTTTCATTTTTTTAAAATCAGTTTACCTAGAGGTTCCTTTAGAGACAGAAAAATGAAACTGCTGAATCCTATTTTCATTTGGGGATATCAAGCTTTTTATCAAATTATAGAGGTGGCGTTTCAGAATATTTCATATCTGATCAGAAGGAAAATCCAAAAATAATTTTCTCTTTATTCAGGAGTCTTTCAGGCACTGGGACTGTTTTATTTATTACTTAATATTGTGCTCCAGTCAATCATTTTGAATTCAGACAGGAAAATGGAATTTTTATTTTTAAAAGGAAAAAATCCTGAGGAAAAATGCTATTGGAATGAAGCAGATTTTATTATTTTTAAAAATACAAATATGTCTTTTCTTCCTGCTAACTGTTTTATTTTCCTTTAACCACAGTGCATTAATACGAAGACATATATTAAACAAAGGATCTTGTATAAAATCACATATGAGTTAATTACAGGCATTTTATGTCAGAGCGTTTCTACAACATCTATCATTGAGCTTGAGGAATTATGGCCTTGTAACATAATCAAGGAAAAATCTTTTTCTTTCTTTGGACTAGTATCTCAATGCACATATTTTCTGTATGTGTATCGTGTATGTGTGTATAAACATGAAGTATGTATGTATATTGCATTTAGCTTTCTTTTAACTTTCCATTGGAAGAAGGTTATTCCTGAAGTGTATGTTAGTCTGGTACACAGCCCAAATAGAGGAAACACATTAATATATTTCAGTTCCAGTTACTGGTCTATAAAACTGGACATGTATACCAGTGACATAGTGTTAAATTGTCCTGTTGCTTCTAGTTTAGAAACATCTTGCATCAGTTAAAGTAGATCACAAATAAATTATTAAAACTTTTAATATGTTAATCTGTAGCAGCCTCCATTCATTGACCTGAAAGTTCTTTGCCAATGTTAATGAATTAAGCCTTGAAGTGCTCCTGTTGCTTTTATCTCTACTTTTCAGATGTGAAAAGCAGAGGTAGAGTAAGTAAAACAATTTGTTCAAGATCCACACAGGAAGTCTGTGGCCCAGTGAGAAATGGAAAATACATTTCTAAATTTTCATTTCTGTGCTCTAGCTGTAAGAAATTATCCTAAGAGAGAAAATGTAATCAGCTTATGAAGAAGAGGCAGTGCATTATACATACCTGAACAGCCGCTATGGTCTACCCTAGTCATGAAAATGACTGAAGGGCCCTGAGGAAAACTGCACCCAGTTTTCTGCTAGAAGAATGACGATGACACAGCCTTCCCAATGTGTCACCCTTAGCGTATAAATATTAAAACCACCACAGACTGC
Source organism: Ciconia boyciana (assembly GCF_034638445.1). Taxonomy (NCBI): domain Eukaryota; kingdom Metazoa; phylum Chordata; class Aves; order Ciconiiformes; family Ciconiidae; genus Ciconia; species Ciconia boyciana. Next base: position 45,592,049 of record NC_132936.1, read on the forward strand.
TATAATGAGGATGTTAGTTAAAAAATCCCAACAAACACCACTGAGGTATTAGTAAGTATTTCTATAAAGGGTGACTTCAATGATAGGGTTGCTAAAAAGGGTTTCCTCAGGTTTTGAGTAGCACAGAGGTATTTTGTACAAGGGGAATAGGTGACAATTTCTGTTGCTATACAATCTGGGCACTACTTATAGCTAGGTTGCTGGAAAAAAAATTGGTAACATAACAGAGCCAATCACACTGTATTCTTTGTTCTGTAATATTTATCCAGGAAAACACCTTTTTTATTACAGAGATTATGAATTAGAAAAAGCAAAAGATGGAAAGAGAAATGCGGGAGACATAGGAAGGGTTTTTCCTCTGGCTTCTCTGTGAATTTCTTTCTTACTACCTGTTGTATAAGCGACAGATACCTTTCTTAGCATTCTCATTTCAAATATAAAAAAAAAGCTCCTGTGGTATTTAAAGTTTACAGTCTTTAAGCCATGAGGAGCACTGGTAAAGTATTAAAGATTCAAATATGATTAAGCTTAATATTTTTTCAAACTTTTTGTTGGCTTGTAATAAGCTTACACATGTGCTATGTGATAAGACAAGATGATACTAAAACATTATTTGGAAAAATAAACCTGTAAAACGTGATAAAACTTGTTGTCACTAAAATTCCTGGGTAGTTGGGAGTATTAGTAGTATTGCAGTTAGGAGTTCTGCTCCTATTTTAGGTTCCCATATGACAAAGCATTTGAAACATATACTTAAGTTCAATCCTTTTTCAGAAAAAAAATCATAATCATGTGCCTAAGTTCCTTTGGAATAAATGGGATCTAGTCATATGCTTAAGTGCTTTACTGGATAAGGCTGGGCTACTGAATGGGGCTTTTAGGGAAAAAATAGTTTTGTATGAGAAAAGTGACATCAAAGACTGAAAATGCTATCTTTTAAATATGCTACTGTCACCACAGGAAACACGCTCCTGTAGAAATGCTAATTTTGTGTAACTGTGACATCCTTGCTTCAGCATGTTAGTCGCAATTTAGAGTTGCAGTTTAAAGGCATAACTTCCCTTTGGCATAAGTGTACATTTTTACTATGGTAGAGTGAATAATGACAGTGAGTTAAGTGTGTTACTTTGGAGTGCTTCCTCTTGTTAAAGGTTGTTACTTATTAATATGCAGATGCTTGGCAACAAAGTAGGAAAATTGTAACTATGAAGAAGGCTACAGATTAGGTATCACACTGGAATGCGCTTCTTCAAAGTGTAACTCTTGAATGACATTTAGTGTATAAAATCCAAAATGTTAAACTCTTGACATTGTTTGCAATACTATTTAATTTCATATTCTGTACCAGCTAACTTACCAATAGAAACAGTGTAGGTGAAGAGTTCTTTTAAAGCTTACTGTTATGATTTCTCTTAAACTTAAAACCACTGACTTAAAGTTTCTGTAATGAAGACGCTTATTAAATACTGTGAAGATACCCCCAGCGTGTAGGAGAGTCTCACCATTTCTAATCTAACCAAAATATTTTGGAAAGAAATGCTTACTTTGGTTCTAAGTTTTACATTTCTAGGTGATACCATTGCACTCAGCAAAGATTAGAGAAGACAGCAGGTACTAAATATAGTTATGTATCAGAGGTATGCTTTAGAATCAAATGTATGCAGTTGTATTTTGAGTCAGCTCAATTCCTTTATTTTTATCACTATTGTAGCCTAGACTGCACATGAGTCTTGTCTCTATACGGCAAAAAAGACTTTTTATTGTACTGCTAGGTGGCAGGAATAGAGGATATAGTGCCAGCCACTTCAGTTTCATTCTCGTTTCCTTCCCCACTAGTTAAGACAGAGGTTGTAGAGAAGATACAGACTTTATTGCATTTCTCTAGACTCAGAGGGAAGGAGGTGGTAAAAGAGTAAAACTTGAAAAGGGAATGCATGCACACCAACAGTGGGTCGTCAAGAACAATGTCTTTTTTTGGCTGTATAATGCCTCATCCTTACCTCAGTGAAGTCAACAGAAAACCTCCCATTGACGTTCAAGGGAGTGTAGAAGAAATGTTTCTATGTAAATGTATCCAAGTAGCAAATATCACTAGTACTTAAACTCTGTGAGACACTCATAGGAAAATGGAGTGAAAAATTACAATTTGATCTCAGTCTTCCAGCCTTCCAAAGCGGGATTTCTTTTATCCTGGTGTACATTTTGCTCCTGTGTAGTAGATACGAAAACATGAAAAAACACTGGGAAAACTATGCCTAAAATCCATTCGTTTAAAGAAGTAAGACTCTTGCACAAATAGTTTTAATCGACAGCTCTCTTGGCTGAGATTTTAAAGTGAGCACCAAGTTTCAATGGTTTTACAAAAGTCAGACAGAAGAAACACATCAAGTTTTTCTATGTGTGGATTTTATTTTTATTTTTTAATTTGGATTGGTAAAAGTTTTGCATAATGGTGAATTTGAATCTCAAAGTGAGACTAGGGAAGCTGGGTAATGGTGGAAATCAAGTTTACCAACAATTATATTACTGATGCATTAATTGCTGAAAAAAACCCTGTTTAATTGCTGAATCAGTTTTGAAGATTTTGATAAATACATACACATATATATGTATACAAATAAGTATAATGCATATATGAGTGTATGCTTGGACACACCCCCCCGATACATACTTATCCAAGTGTATAAATACAGCTATGTTACAAATTTAATTTACAACAAAGTTTCCTAGCTATATCGGGCATTTATTTTTCATCAGCAAAGCTCTGAAAAATATTATATAAAAGGTACACGGTGTTTGAGAGTTATATCTAAGAATTTGTTCTTGATAAAGCACACTGGGAACACCTGCAGTGAAGTTCAAGGTCTTGATATTCCTAAATTTGTATAGAAACTCCAAACAGGTCTTGGATAAAAAAAAAAGTGAAATGAGGATTTGAAATGAATTATTCTGATCAGGAGTCAAAAATTGATTGTATGTCTGTATATATATATATATATATTTAGAAGGTAAAGTCAGGCTGGGCAGCAAACCCCACTTTTAATAAAGATGGGTTTAATACAGGTACTTTCTAGGAATGAAAACAACATTGCTGAATGACATTTTGACTGTGAGTAAGGTTAGTTTCATATTCTTTCTCTCTCTTTTTATCTTATTTTTTCTTTCTTCTTTTTTCTTGCCCTTTTTCTTTCATGCTCTCTTTCGTTCTCCTCTTTTTTAATTTCCTTTTTCAATCCAGAGACATTTTTAGTGATTTCATGATCATTTCTGTTTCCCAAAGTCTGTATTTTCTTTATTAAGCTTCTTTGGATATTTGCAAGCTGTAAGCAGAGCAGATATAACTTGATGTTTCTGAGTGTATTTATTACTCTTATTTTATGATAAATCCCTTCAATGTTATTGTACCTTTAAAAGTTGAAGTACACAAAATCTAAGGAAACTATGGAAATGCCTCTTGCTGAGCTGGACACGGGCTTAATAGATCCTCTCCAAGAATGTCTGTTAACTTACATCACCTCACTCTATGGACAAGTGTTTTGAATCAATTATTTCCCTCTCAAGTTTTACAGCACATCTTTAGCGTATTATATTTGCTGCAGAGTAAGTTCTGGGGTGAGCATTTGTCCCTGTGTGATTTTTTTTTTTTTTCCTATTCTACTGCTTGTATTTATCTGGAAAAAATATCTTACATTTAAATTACTATGTTAAAATAGATTTTCTCCCTATGCGGTATGTGGTTGTTACAGAAGATGAAGTGATACACCAAGCCTTTTAAACGGGAAAAAAAGACGTGTATGTTATGGGTTTTGATTATCAGTGGAGTTAATTCCTTTGCCTTGGACTGATGTGCGAGAAAATCTGAGGTTTTTTTAGAAGGGAGGGGTTTCTGGAATAGCGACAGATACTTTTGTTACTTTTCCTTCTCCTCTCTGCCATCCTGTGAAGCTACCGAAGTGTCCAAAAAGTGTTCCCCTTGTGGCAAAGAGAGGAAGAAACCCTGCTTCACACTGAAGTCTAAAAGTAGTAATGGCTGCATTTTGCCAAATCTGGGGGGGGGAAGCACGCCTTAGGTGGCACTAAGTTTGTTAACGCAGCTGGTGAATACTCGAGGATTTGAAAATACTGTCAAGATTTTTAACAAGGCATACTACAGTAAAAGCTTTCACTAGTTTTCTTCTGTTTACATATGTGATATTATAACTGATGTTTTCTTTGGTACTACAGTTGCTAATTCATCCTAATTTTGTTAAAAACTGATATTTTTCTCAAATATTGTGCTTCTGGAGTCATGTTTTCTTTCAAAGAAAAGCACATTAGTCTTTCTATAGCATAAAATTAATACCCTCTTAGGCCATTTATTGAAGATTGCAGTATTATTATATTGTACTACTGTAAAATAGCAGCATCTGCTCTTTCAATCTCAGATAAAAATTCTCTTGCATTTCTTGAGCGTTGCGAGGTGTAGATTCAGAAGGACTGTACATCTTTTCCATGGTTTTGGCTGTGCTGTGTAACACTATTCAGATGCATATGTGACAACAGCTTATGTATTCACCCTTCTACCAGGTGAATGCTCCTATGCTTCAAAAGGGCTTTACAAAAAGGCAGAGAATTATGAGCACTCATTAGTTATTACCAATTTATGCTAATATACTAGGAAACTAATCATTTAATCATTCTGATTGAAATGATGGGCATGATTCACATAAGATGTAAATTGGTATAGCCCTATTTAAATCAATGAAACTATACTGATATATGCCAGCTGAGAATCAGGTCCCTCATCTTTATTTGAATAATTTAATGGTAGGCTGACCAGACCATTAGAGAATACAGTTAATAGAACAATCCTATATTGAAACTGGAATGGAATATGGAAGCTGGTAATGTTAGATGATTTTTTTAAATCTTTTTTTTTTCTCTATTGTCCTGATGAGTAGACAAGTCTTAAGTAGATCAAGTTTAAGCTTTGAAGTTAGTGCCATAATGGTACATTTAGCAAACAACTACAATGTGAAAAATATTGGAAAATATTTTTGCACAATACTGTGAAAACAACCCACTTTTTGATGACTTTTGAAGAAAAAAAAAAAAGTCATTTTACCTCTGCAGCTGCTGATATTATTCACCGCTCTGTCTGGCTTTACACTTAACTAGTCTGGTATTAAAATAGTAACTAAAGTGTAAAGAAAGGTGAATTAGAAAACGAAAATCACCGTGATTCATCTAGGTCTTGTCAATGAAAGAATGTTCCCTATCAAACATATTCATTTCAAATTCTGGATGCCTGTCATTGTAAGGAAATAGTGTAAACATGGTTACAAGTCTTCTATTTTTTTAAATGAAAGTATCTTAAATAAGAGTTATGAAATTGCAAACTCTCCCTGGAACTACAACAAATGTTTCTTCTCATTTCTTGCACCTCTGGGACTGTAGCACTGGAAAATGGATGCAAAAACCCATAAATATGCCAGATGCTTGGTACAGGGTTCCTGGCATACATTTAATCCCTCACTATTTTTGTCCCTGAAAGGAGAAAAAAAATCAAGATAAATTGGAATTTTGTTTAATTTAAAACATATTACTGAGCTAATATATGCATGTCTATTTTTTCAGTGATTGCCAGAGATGTTTAGCAAACTGATGTCAATATATCGTGTGTGCATATATTACATTCATGGAATGGTACAGAGTGCATGGTGGGCCAACTCATTTATTTCTATCAATTTACTATGGAAGGTCCTCTGTAGCAAGTGGAAGTGATGCCTCAAGAGGCAGTTCAGGTTTCTTAAGAGCAGTTTGATTTTAAGAACTTTGATGTCAAACATGCAGTCATACAGTTTCCTACATCTTTTAAGTTGTTTTACAAGAAGTATTTTGCAGCACTGAGATCCAACTTAGTTTTGAGGCTGCATTGATAGGCTGTTTTATTTTGTAAATTGATGTAATGACAAATTTAAGCTGTGGAATCTGGATTTTAAGAGAGAAGTGAGACTAGAAGGAGGATTGCTTCACTTGAACAATCACTGCTATGTTTTATAGTACCTCACTTAATTGTTTAACAGTTATAATACTTTTTATTTGTGTAGCAAATGTCATTCAAGACTGTAAAGATTCCTTACCAATTTAAAGTTTCATGGTGTTTCTGAACCTGGATCAATAGCACCGGAGTTCTGAGACATGATTTCAACAAATTTTACTCACATGGATTTTTGAAGTAACTAAAAATATTTAAATCTTTGATTTATGCTCAGAGAATAGTTTCAACCAAAACTAAGTTGGGAGAGGAGTAGGAATTTTGCACAGTGTTGTCTTCAAAATGAAATATCCCAGCAAAACAAAAATTAATATTTCTTTTAATATGTAAACTTCTTGCTTTTTCATTTTAAAATTAAAATTTATAAAACAAAAAAAAAATTAAAAAATGGAAATGCCAAATATTAGACAGAAGTTTTACATTCTGTCTTGGACAATTTTTTAAAAATTGTCACAGACTCACAGAATGTTTGAGGTTGGAAGGGACTTCTGGAGGTCATCTGGTCCAACCCCCCTGCTCAAGCAGGCCCACCTAGAGCCAATTGCCCAGGACCATGTTCAGACAGCTTTTGAGTATCTCCAAGGATAGGGACTCCACAACCTCTCTGGGTGACCTGTGCCAAGGCTTGGTCACCCTCACAGTGAAAGAAGTATTTCCTGATGTTCAGGATGTTCACAGGGACCCTCCTGTGTTTCAGCTGGTGCCCATTGCCTCTGGTCCTGTCACTAGGTACCACTGAAAAGAGCCTGGATCCCTCTTTTTCTTTCCCTCACTTCAAATAATTGTACACATTGATGAGATCCCCCTGAGCCTTCTCTCTTCCAGGCTGAACAGTCCCAGCTCTCTCAGCCTTTCCTCATAGGAGAGACACTCCAGTCCCTTCATCCTCTTAGTGGCCCTTCACTGGACTTTCTCCAGTAGCTCCATATCTCTCTTGTACTGGGGAGCCCAGAACTGGACACAGTACTCCAGGTGTGGCCTCACCAGAGTCCTTACCCAGAGTCCTCACTCTTTTTCTTCCTAATTCTCTTCTTTTGACCACCAAACCAAAGTTCCTTGTTTTTTCCAGCTCTGGTTATCACAACCATTTTATATATTGATAAGATCAATCATTTCAAGGCCACATTAACGCTTTAATAGCAGATTCTGGAATAAAGTACAGAAGTCGTATTTGCTACTGTTTATGGGGAGACAATGCTAGTGAAAATACAAATGAAAACAATGTTTTAAAGAGGAAATTCAGATGAAGTCCTTAATTGTCTGCCTTAAAAGCAATAGCACAATGGAATGGAGAGACTGCAATGGTCTGAGAGGATAATACCTCAGAAAAGTTAATGGCTTCTTTGGAAATGTTTGTTGAAATAATAGTAGTATTGATGTGATAAAACATTTTGTTTAATATTAAACTACATTGTGCTAAGTGGAATTTACAATAGTAAGATCATTTTCTCACTGCTTTGACTTGTGTACTCAGAGTTTTCTTGCTATGGATCTCTCTTCCTTCCCATCAAAAAGGTTTCATACTGTAGCGTGATCTGTCAGAGTCTGTGTAGACAAAAAGGAAGCAACAGACAACTGAGGATTTTGGAGGTAGAAACTCAATGATAGGTGAGGATGAAAATAATTCAGCATCAACTGACATGAAAGTTTTATAGAAAAAAGTCCAGTAACAAGTGGCATCTTCTACAACTTAAATAATAATCATCATAAATAAGGTTGTTTCAAGAACTTTCTTCTCCGTACAAGCTAGCAGCTGGGATTATCCAGCATTCCCATGCCAGGGAAGAGATGGTTATGACGTGTACCCAAAAAGTGAGGGTATTTGGAGGTATTATTACTTTTTCTCAGGGACTGTCATAAAAAAAAGAACTGCTTTGCAGATGATCATTTAGTGCCAGTGTGAACGGAGAGTCTGGCCCCAGGAATATAGAAAGGATGTCCGTAGACATGTGGAAAGTAATTCCTGAACCAAGAAATCTAAACAGTTCTCCTTGACATTGATTTTCATATGTGGAAATCTTCATGGAGAGTCTCAACTGCTTTCGGCATCACCTGAGAAAGCCGTTTTGCAGTCAGGATCAAAACTATGTATGTCTTTATCAGCATATGTTAGCATCTTCAAAGACTTGCCTCGTTCCCAATCTGAGAGGAGTATTTCTAATCAGTGTCTTGGACTGAGTGTGCATATTATAGCATGCACACGCATGCACACACACACACAAGCAAACAAGCACCTGTGTACACTTTTACTTGCACGTCTTTCGGGGACTAGCATAGCTTTGTGTGCCCTCTCTACGTGTGATTAAATATTAATTAGGCTTCTAATATAAGCAAGTGAGTTCACAGGCCCGAGTGCCACATAAATAATGCATGAGGTACCCGAAGGCTCAGCCCGAGAAGCTGATTGGCCACCTTGGATTTGTATAATTATGAAGTTTCATTATTAACAGTGGAAGCAGTGGAGAGATTTGCCTAGCTTGAGGGACTTTGAAAGCATAAGCTGTCTCATTAGGGAAAAAGGGAATAAGGCATAATATGCAAACTTGTTAGTAAAAAAAAAAAAAAGGAATAAAAATTAAGCATAGCTCTTTAACGGGAGTATTTTCTATGTATATACAAACATTTCTAAGTGTATAAAAAGACTGAAATTCAAATAGGTGAGGTCTATACTACAGCTATTTAACAGTTTTGTTTGCAAGAGGTCTTGCTTAAAAGCTTTTGTTCTCCGTATGAAACAATCTTTAATATTTTACAGAAAAATCCACAGGTAGCTTAATGGGTTCTGCAAAGTGAGAGGTACGGAGGTGAAAGAGAATGAACACAGTCCAGGGTTCTTGCTAGAATGTGTGTTGTGCATGCAATTAAATCTCAAGGTCAAACAATTTACAGACAATTACTTTTCTAACATCTCCAGAAATGCCTGCTTACACGTCTTTAATTTTAAATGATACTGATATTCCAATTCTCCCCAAAGGTTAATGCTGACTAAATCCAGCTGTGACCTGACACGATGCGACAGCACAGTGCCTAATTATCCTCTGGATAGTCATTTACTTTAAACCATTAAAGAAATAGGCTGAGAGGAAGATTTAGGACCCAGAAAAAATGTTAGCCTGACTTCTTTCTTCTTGAGGATGGGATGGGCTGAAAAATAAAAATAAAATCTTGCTAAATGTTAGCCATTTGCTTTGATGGCAGAAAATTGTTCATCCCACTCTGTTTTTTTTACAGGTTAAATTGCTAACTAGTTCATTTTATCCATTGCCTACGGCTGGCGCTAAATGTCAGTGACAAATTTTGTACTTGTCTTGAAGAATGAATTAAGTTATGCACAAAAGCTATAGTGCTCTTTTTAAGATGAGTGAATTGCAGACGGAAAAAAAAAGTTGCTCGTTTGAAAAAGGATTATTTCGATTAAAGGCCTTTTCTATTGTAGTGGAAGACAGGTAGTGGTTTAAGATAATTCCGACAGTTACCTCCCACAGAGGCTGCAGTCCTTTACTAGAAATCTCTTTAAGAGCACTTGTGTCAGATTATATACTATGATTATTATCATAAGACCATTTGTGACAGTAAAGGGGGGGAACAATTACAGAAAATGGCAACTATTATTCATTAACTAAGGTAAAACTGGTCTTTCTTCAGTGAGGTCGGCATTCCATCACCGTCACACAAACCTTTCTATGGTTTGTAGCAATGGCAATTAAAAACCCCCAAAGTATTCTCTGCCAAATGTTGGAAAGAAGGAACAGTTCATTCAGCAATTTATATTGAGAAGACCTGGCACAGACTTCACAATCCATCTGGTTTTTAGTTGTCTGGCTCTGGTAGCACCCCATCATCTCCGAGTACAAAGTATCTAAGAATGATTGCTACCATCATAGTGTTTGAAACTCTAAACTGGTTTACTATCCGTAGGCTAAGCCTAAGGGAGCTCTGCATGTTCGTATTTTACTTGGTTTTATTTTCATGTGCACTATATCTGTTTATTGAAAATCTAAGGAGAGCTTAAAGTTGAGACTAGACTTTACAGCTACATCTGTTACAGGGGGGCTTCGTTAGAAAGTGAAAGTATCTCACCCCACTGAGGTGGCATAATTGATGCTCTGTCATACTTACAGTGCCTAATTTGCTCTAGATATAATTACTACTACCGGGAAATAATTATTTTTAGGGGGTTTTTTTGGATTATGAAAGTGCCTGGTATTTCCAACTGTAAGCAGAGTACCATTGTGCTGTGCACTGTACAAAACACAGATTTGAAAGAAATGTTGTTTTTAGTGGCACCCACAGGTTTTGGCAGATACTTTTCTCCTCTCACTGTGTGCATAAATATTTTCACTGATACCAGCTGTAGAAAGTGATATGGTAAATGCTAATCTCAGTACAGTCATAGCAGTCACAAATGGAAGTTAGATCTGTAATTTCAAGTTGAAAGCTGAAATGAAAAATCTAGTGATTATGCACTACTGCCCTAAGCTACTGAAAGATTCCCTCTTTCTCTCTACATTCTCATACTCAGGCAAGGGGATAAGGTTTCCTCCCCAGGAGAAAGAAAAATACAGATTATCAGTTTTCTGGTGATAACACTGCAACTCCTGAAGACAGTCTGGCTCTAAAAAGTAATACAGGCTGGGATACATCTCACCTAACTTTGGACATAGAAAGCATAGATATCGCAGTCTGAGCTAGTCAGTTTTGCTCGTATTCTAGTGAGAGGAGAGAAACAGGTATGACTAGATCCATTCCTTGTAATTTCAGGCTTCTATTTAGGAAGAGATGAATTGCCCTCTGAAGGTGCTTGGTTCTTTCTGTTAACTTTAAAGAGAACCTAAACTTGCTTGCAGTTTTAGATTCCCACATTAGGGCACATGCATCATACCACTGATAATTTTCCTTTTCCTTAATTTTCATCTCTGGCCTGCCTGCTCACACTTGATGAATTCATTTCCATTCCCTATGCATGAAAAAGTGTCCTTCAAAGTTATCATGAAGTATATTTTAAGCTGTTTCTCTGATATATTTTTTCAATTTGTAAATACCCACCCTTTTGACCTTCCCTTTGATAAGCTAGTTAGAATACCTTCAGTCCCATATTTTTGGCCTTTTTTTTATAACCTTGCATCACTTATGTAGCTCTCTTCTAAGTTTTCTACTTCACACATTCTTTGCAGTGTGAATAAGTGTTATAAGAGTGGTCTCACCAAAATTTTGCATGGGGAGAGACTCTTCCTTGCTTCTGTTTTGTGGTATATGAGAATTTTGTTAACTGTTAGTGCCACAACATTGCATGAACAAATTATACTGAGATAGATATTTATCATTTCCTGTAATACTGCTTTTCAAAGAAAAATATTTGGGGTTTTGCTCCCCGTTACCTATTTCCTTGCATTAGACTGTGTAAATAACTATATTTATAACTGTACATTTTGCTGGCTGTGACCATTCAGCTAGGTGGTCCTTTGCAGCAGTTGCACTCAACTCACTGTTTATCATCCTGCTGACCTCTCTGTGTTCTGATAACTCAACTTCCTAAAAATGATTGTTGTTAAAAATATTGTGACATTTGGCCAACAGCTATTCTTTTTGGCATCTACTAAAACCAGCATCGCATATTGATAATTTGATATGTTTGATGATTTGAAATATTGATGAAGAAACTACTGCATTTTGGAACCTGTCAGTGAGTCAGATTTACTACATTTTAGTTACTCAAAGTAACTAAAAGTGGCTTACACAAATTTAAGCATTTTATCTAAGCCATGCAGGCAGCCAATGGAGAGAAAGGCAGTCCCAATCTTCAGAAGGCAGTCCATCTCACCGACTCCTATGGAAAAGCAGATTAAATTTAAATAAAGCAAACAAATTAAAAAAAAGCAAAACCAAACCAAAAATGTCTTTGCAGATGTAACTCCTCCAGAAGAGAAAGAGAGGAGGAAACAGCTCATCGGTCACAGATCATAGTCATATTCCACAGACAGTGTACAAACTGTAGCATGGGCTCTTCAAACACTGGCATATTTCTCTTCACTCAGTAGGTCTTGGAAACTTATCTTACACTAAATATTTAACTTTTAGATGGATAAAATTACATGGGATGAATATCAACCTGTGTTTGAAAATGGGTTTTTACATTTCCTGTTTTATTTATTTGAGAACTAGGAGAATGTTATTTAAGAAAATGTAAGGGTCAAATATGTTAAATATTGTGTTCAGTTCTGCAGAGTAATAGAAACATTTCAGTTTCATGTTTATTCTTAGAATAGAATTCTGGAAACTGTATCTTTTCCTTATGGCCTTTTTTTCACATCTTAATTATTGGATGGTCCCCTGGTAAATTCTATCTTTTACTAAAAGTTGTAATTATGTTCAGCTGAAACCTTCAGCTTGGGCTAGAGAACTTTCTGCTGAACGTTATTATAATTCCCAGGACAAATCCATACAGAATCATAGTTTCTGATCCAGAGACCCTGCCTCTTTGAGAGCACTTCCTGAAGTGGAAAAAGACTCATCAAGAAAATATTTCATCACTGTTACAGCTGTAGCTTTGAGAACTGTCTTCCCAGTAATATTACTTCATAAAATAAAGACGAATTTGCAAAGGACTGAGTGTGAATATCCTTTGGTAGCTAAGAAGTGACTTAAAATATTTGAAATATTTCTAGTGGATAAATTTCAACTACTTTTTGTAAATGCTCGAGAAATGCATATATATGTTTAGTACTAAGAAGTACAGAGCATACGTCTGTTTTGTTTTGTTTTCCTTTTAAAGCTAAATGCGTAAACTAATGCAAAAGTTCTGCTTTCACTAATTTTATTTAGTAATTCACTCTGTGAGCATTTGGATAGAAATCAGTGGGAACTTTTGTGGAATAAGTTAGTACTTTCTGTAAGCATGGGTAAGAAAATATGCTCCTCACAAACAATACCAAGAGGCAAACAAGATGTAAATCTGCATATTCTGGTTAAAAATTAACGACTAATGAAGTGGGCACAATACAAGAATTGGGGGGGGGGGGAGGGACTAAAATTCAAATATTCAAAGTAAACCTATTGATATTATTAGGTAGCAAGGTGTAATTATTTGTAGTGGGAATAAGTGGGGATATTAGAAATAACACACATGTTCCTGGCACAGGTTTTATTGTGTATAGAGCATCTTGGTGATCTGAGATTTCCATTTTTCATATTGAACTCATTTCAGTGTAGTAGTTTAATTTCTTTCCTGCAGCGTTACCCTTCACCTGTTGAATCAAAGTGTAAGTGCCTGGTAACTTAGAGTATCAGCAATTTTTCTTCCTCTTTTTCTGGGAATATGCTTCCTCTCAGTAATGAATTAATGGTATATCCAGGCAGAAAGAAATGCAGAAAGCAAAAATACCCCTTTGGTTGCAGAAGAGGAAGAACGCTGTCCTCGCTGCAGGCTCAGCTCCTGCTGGCTGCTCCTGACGACACACCTGGCACTGCAGGGCAGAGTCCGCTGGGTGAACAGCAGGCACTGGCCTCCCTCAGCTCCACATGCCTAAGAGGTGCATTTGTGACAACATCCAGCTTGTTTAAAAATGATTGTAGGAAAGAGAAAGGATGCCGTGCTGTTTGTCTGGAGGGAGTCAATCTACTTGCCGCTGGCAGTAAGGTACTAGAAATCATATGATGTGCAACCATGGGCAGAATAAAAGCTGATCAGTGAGGTTGTTACATTAATGATCAGTAATATGAAAAAGATAGTAAAAACCTTGAGCTCTAGTCCCTCCCCATACACAGATTTGTGAAATCTGCATTTCACAAATGCAGATTTGAATTCAAAATGGTGCATTTTGAGTTTGAGTTAATAATAAAATCTTGTTAATGTTTTACTTAAGGAAACATTTCTATGCATAACAAGAATTCTTCCTGTAGGATTTTTAAAGTGCCATAGTTGCTGGTTATTGTAACAGACATTACCCATGGTTTGGGTTTTGTTTGGTTTTTTTTTTTCTTCCTAAATGAGAAATATTCTGTTTTCAACTGAAAATCACTATCGACTGAAATTTATCACTTGGTCATGTTGCCAAAAAGCTGGTCCAGCCTCGTTTTCCTCTTTCCTCCTTTCTAACATACACTTATCTTGGTCTTTTCTTAAGTGGTGGTTTCAGACACATTCAACCTTTTTTTCTGGATAATAATCATTAGTTTTAGACTTTCAGAACATCTTTCCTGAGGCTTCTTTGTCAGCCCACTTCCCCTCAGGATAGCTCAAGGTCCATTTGGATAAGTTGCATCTTCCCTTGCATGCGTCCTCTAAGGAAACTTAACCTTTAGTGTCTCTTTAATGCATAACCCATTCCAAAACAATCCCCACTTAGCCCCAGTTCCAAAATAACACAGTCAAGCCTATAGTAATCTTAAGCCTAAGCCTTTATTGTTGTGCCAGTGACATAAGGATCCATGATTCTGCATAGGTTCTTTCACAATGAGAGATAATTCATTTTTATTTCTAGTAGAAATTAAATTTTCATTCTTGCTTTAGTTTTTTTTTTTTTAAATTGTGTTACATAGATTTGCATATATCAGATGTATGCCTGTGAAAAAATAACAAGAAATGTATTTTGAAGTTGTTGGGTAACTCCAGCTTGAACGATGATGAAAAGGGAGCCATCATTGCCTTACTAGTTTTTTTTCCTTGTTATTTCAAATTCACTACAGCCAGGAAAGGACACATTTGGATGTGTTTGGCAGAGATTCCTAAGGGTAACAGAAGCCGTACACAAGCAAGAACAAAGTCAGATTAGTTTAATTTTGCTTTTTTAAATACTGTCTTGGCATGTGAAATGTTCTGAAGCTAAGGGCATTGCATAAATAGAAACTGTATTATGCTATGGTGTTTATCAAATGCTCCTCATCTCCTGCACCACCCCCATAAATCCACCAAAGCTTTTATTATTCAGGGGTGGGAAGGTAGGCAGAATGGAGTGGAAGCTACAGAATGATTTAACACTGTGGGAACTTAATCAATAAGGCTGTTGCAGAGAACTCCTGGGAAAGAGTGTTGTTTTCCATCCAGATGATAATGAGGCAGACTAGCAGCAACCTCTGGAGGAGGAATGCTGGAGCAGTGAATCTGTGGTACAGCTTTGCTAGTTGCTAATTAATAGTTTGAGGCCAAGGAGACACCTTTTTGCCGCTCTGCTACTTGTAGTTTCTTTCTGGCTTGTCCCACATGCCTGTTTCACTATTGGGGTCACTCTGTACTGAATTAGATTCTGGAACTTTATCCAAATTTAACAACAGTGCTAAAAATCAGGTGTACCTTTCTTCTCCCTCCTTTGTTCTTGGCATTATTAGTACATTTATATTACTATATAGCACTTAATCCTTCCCTATATTGCAAAAATAGTATTCTTGTGTAGTCTCTTATTCCCTGTGCCTTGCATCCCAGTTTCAGACAGCTGAACTTATTTTGGTGTTTGACATCTGTGGTCTGACTGGAAAACATCAACAAAGGCCAAGCTGGATTAGCAGTTAAACATGACTAATATTTGTGATGAGCAAATTTAAATAATTTTAAGTGGTGTTAGCTTGAAGAGGTTGAGAATGCTCGTTTCATGATAGTTAAGTTCAGTATTGATTTTTCTCACCTTTATCTGGAGTCCACAACAGAACAGGGATCCACTTTAACACAGCTAAAGCTCTGCCTGAATGATGCCATTATATCTGTATCTTTGTGACACGTATTCTTGTAGTCCTTTGGTTCTTCCAACCTCCAATGTAATGATGTACAGAAGAAGTACAGTATTGTACAGAAGAAGTATAGAAGTAGAGAGAAAGCAAGTGTTATCTCCATTGTCAGAGAAGAATTTAGGCAATGGGAATTAAATAGTGAGGTCAATGTTGGCCATAAAGCAGATGGCCATAAAGCAATGTTGGCCACTGCAATCTAGTAGTGTATTGAATCCAGGTTTTCAAAGCACATTTTATGGGAGCATCTAAAA
This sequence comes from Ciconia boyciana, assembly GCF_034638445.1. Lineage (NCBI taxonomy): Eukaryota > Metazoa > Chordata > Aves > Ciconiiformes > Ciconiidae > Ciconia > Ciconia boyciana. The sequence continues at coordinate 45,608,057 of NC_132936.1, forward strand.
GTGTTTCATAGGTAAGAATGAATTCATGCATTGTTTTGCTAAGGCATAGGTAAAAACTACTACATTTGCTAAGAAATACAAGATGACATTTGTTTTAACACAGTGAAAATGAGTCGTAGCCAGTAGCAGTCCTTCCAGGTTTCTAGTCTAGTAGTATCACTACTATATCATCTTACTTCCATAGGATAATTTACTTTAAGATTCTTGAAAGATTTTCTTAAAATGTTTTTCTAAACCGCACTTGCCATAATTAATCAATGGTAAGAACAGACCACATGGATAAAATTCTCTTTATTGATGATATGTAGTGGCTTTTGTTGCATTTAGTTTTGGTTTAGGTCATTCTTTTCTAATTATTTTGTTTTCCTGACTCTTGATTGTCTCATCTTCATGCTAAGCTTGTCGCTACTCTTGTAGTTATCCAAAGCACAAGCATGATAGCAGAGAAAGCTGTGGAGTAACTGTACCTGTGTGCCAAGGTATTTTTCCCAGTTTCACAACAAAAGGCCCTTCAGACTAAAAATGCTCATTTGATTTTTGCTGATCTGAGAAGTCTGTGCCATCTTTGATAATTCACCACAGCAGATCAAGCTTTACATGGAAAATGTTGCATTAACTAGAACTTTCAAGTGTTAAACCTTTTTTAAAAGACGTATTTAAGCTTTGGAGAGGTAACGCAGATAATTTTTTTGCATTGAATTTAAAAAAAAAATTATAATCACTTCATCTACTAATAAGTGAAATGAATCACAGTCTGTGCATTTATGTGGGTTCAAAAATATTTCTGTTTTACCTAGAAATTCAACTGATGTATACCAAATTATCTAGAAAACTTGATTTGGATACAGAGCTCCTGCAGAAATTAGGCATTCATTCCCCTAGGCAACTTTCAGCATTTGAGCCTAAAAATAGCACATTCACAGTATAATTTGTAATTAATAAACCCAGCTGGTATTTAGAGACTACTGACTATGCCATTGATAGTGTTGTTTCCTTGGCTTTCCTATCTGTCCCTCAGTACTAACAGTTTCTGTTGGTCTTGTGCTTTCATAGTAAGCAGTTTGGGGCAGAGACCTTTGAGTCAGTGTCTAGGGAAGCACCTAGTGCTTTGGTTCCCCAATTCAGAGCTGGCATTGTAAGAGACAAATACGCCATAAGTAAATTATTTAGTACTTTAAGTGTCTGCCATCTCGTTCTTCAATGCTCATTCTCATCAGTGACTCGTGCTGCAAAAAGGTTCGATATCATGTTTGTATGGGAGGGCTTGGTAACACTTTTTACAAAATAGGAGATATCTTCACAACTGAAAGAAAACAGCGATATGTTTTATTCATTGGTACACTGAAAATTCTAGTGCAAATAGAGATTTAACTTGGATTTCAGCACAGGGCTGTCACAATGGCATATGGGCAGAAATAGCAGACACCAGATCAGGAGTCATTTCTGGTAGGCACCACAACAATATGTGCATGAGCACACGTGCACATGTATATATACACACTCCCTAAGTACAGTCTTTGTCCTAAATAGATATTCATATATGGCTCATGATTTACAATGATTTTTGTTTGTGAACCATTTATATTTTCATTTTCCTTTGTGCTTTGACAGGATATAATTATTTCTGAAATGTATAATAGGATCAAAGCATATTTCATTATTAAAGAAATTATTGCATTATGTTAGTGCCATCCTGACTGCATGAAAATGTTAATCCAGTTTTGTTATATTTTTTCAAATGAGAAGTTTTTTCTTATGAAAATTTTGTGAAATTAATTGTTTGCTTTCTCCCAACCTCTGAGGGGTCTATAGCTTCAGAAGATATCAGATAAAGGATGATGACATGTAATGAGAGCAAGATTTAGCTATTAAACTTCTTTGACTCACTTTAAATATTGATTAGAGAAACACTTCTGGGCAAATATTTATATTGAGCAATAATATAATTCAGTAATCCTTTTTTTTTTTTTTACTTTCTGAATATCATTATGTCTTCAGTAATTTAGCCTAGAAAAATACGTTGTTAACCATGGGTTATATCAAAAAGTCCTAGATAGATGAGACCAAGAAAGAAAAGTAAAATTTTCTAGCAGTAAACCATCATTCATAAGATGCGACAGCACTCTGTGTTGCACGGCCCGTATCTGGCCTTTCCGAGGGTTTGGGACTGTTGTACCTGGGATATTGGCTTCAAGCCATTTCTAATATAATGCTAATGTTGTGACAGATACTAATGAAACCATGCTGTTTCTAGATAAAGCTGATATTGAATACATAGGCAGAAGAGGTAATTTCCTCATTCACTTTCTTAATGAGCTCAAGGAGGACAGAGGAACCTTCCTGCATCTGTGAATATCTCCTAGATTTTATTAGTTTTTTCAACAAGAATGAATTTCTTTGCACGTTTTTGTTTACTGCATATATAACCATAACAGCTGAACCTGCTTGTGGTGTAACTGAGTGATGTCCCTTTGTAGGGGAAAAAATATATGTTAAAAAATCTCAGAAATCCTTTGAAGAGTCTAAGCAACATCAATATATTTGCGTGTTAAAATTTCTTCCTAGGTTTTACTCAAATGATGGAGTCCAACTTGAGTGCCAAACACAGAGGGTCCAGATATGTATATTATCATCTGAGTGTGATGTCTGGGTGTGATGTTTAATGACTGGGTTTTATTACTTTAATTATGTTGAGCCTTTGGTTACTAAACACTCTAAACATTCACTGAAAGTTTGAGCTATCCAGGTTAGAGAGCTGTGTGGACCCTCCCCACCTCAAGGCAGCATGCTCTGCTCAGCTGTCACACGCTGAATGTCTTGCTTGGCTTACTTGGTGTTTCTGGTCCCGACTGAGAACCGAATCCTGCAGGGGAGCTAAAGAAGTATGTGCCTTGCTATGGACATGACAGGATATAAATCTTGACAGAAATAGCTGAGAAGGGAAAGGACAGTGTGAAGCCAGTTATCCAGACATATCTGGCATATCTGTTGATCCTTGTACCAAAATTAGATCTCTGACAGAGATTTTTTTGCTTTAGGTGGGAAAATCAAGACAATTTTAAAAGACATTTTCAAGTATTTCCTATTAATCAAAATTATTAAAGAGATCATTTTTTTACTTAGAAAAAAATATTTCCTTGGTCAGTTTCTCAGGTAGAGTCTGTGTAGAGTACCTGTGCTGCTACCTAGATTTCAAGAAAGCTGCTCTGATTTAGGAGAATTACAAGGTTTGGTCTATTGCCTGTAAATACTTTATGAAATAGTCAAATCAGTTTAATCTTATTTGAGGTTGTAACACAGATTTCATGTGACTGCATTATGGATGTGTGCCATGATGAAAACTTGGCTGTATGTTGAAATGATATCTGTATGTCCATATTTGAGTACATTTAGATTTTGTAAAGTTTAATCTGAATTTTGAACTAATGTTTAATCGTTAATTTTAGATAGTTTTAGAATAAGTATTTTATATGGTCTTTGATTGCTGATGTGAAATGTTGATATTCCTTCATTTTAAGTCTTACTTTCTTGCTGCAATATCGTTTCTTATTGCTCTAATTCATATTGTCCTCTGTCAAGTAAGAAGTAATGCAACTTATTCTTCAGACCCAATTATTGAAAATGAGAGGAGTGTGTACTTTTCTAATTGAGAGTCAGGGCCAAACCCCATATAGTGGTTTAAAACAGAGAGGAAAGAGAGGTTCTAAATACCCTATAATGAAAAACTCCAAAAAGGAACTTAGGTTTCAAAATCTTTAAGTAGTAAACTAGGTGAATAGGCTTGAGATGCTTTTTGTCATCTCAAAGGATGCAAAACCAGATTCTTAGAAATATTATCTGCCTGCTAAAATATGGCAGCTAGCCTGAAGTAATATTCTAGGACAGTACTTCCTGCTTTTGTCAAAGAATGATCTGGCCTTAGGGATTAGTCCACAGTCTGGCTGAAGCAAGGTTTTTTCTCAAACCAGGGAAGGTATAAACAGCCAGAGGTGTGTGGGTGTGCAATAGCTGCTTCAGTGCTTGGTTACCATTGCAACTTAAAATTCTAAGGTTATACAGATGTCTGCAGAAAAAGATCAACCACTGTATGAAATGAAAAGAAAAATATAGTTTTAATTTGTCTCAGGAATGACATGGATTCTATTATAATTCATCAAAGAAGGTATTTGACAACAAAACGAGTGCATGTTAAAAATAGCGTTTCTGACTCAATATGAAGGTTCATCCTATACCAGTGTAACCGAATCAGTTTTTCTGATCATTCAGTTTGAAAGCTACTCTAAAGTACAGCAAGACTTGTCTTTACTGTATTATTGATTTTTAATTTTTCTATTTAAACTGTTTTTTCCTTCTGGTTAGATATTGTCCCAAGTTTTTATGAATGTAACATTCTGAATGCGATGGCGAGTAAAAGCATATCTAATTCTAACAGATATCTTGCCATTTTTTTTCCTGCATGCTTTCTGTCAGTGTTTCTGACTTGCAATGTTCCTGTAATTCTGTTCCTACAGCAAGTTATTTCTGCACATATCTAAGCTGATAGATCTCTTTCATGTACGCTTGCATTTTTCTCACATCCAAAGTGACAGGTTTTCAAAACTTTTGGATTGGCCTGAGATGATCCCGGACTAATTCTCTCCTCAGTTTCTTTTTTCATATTTGTAATTACATGGGCAAGGCTATTTAATGTGAAAGTCAAGATGCTCATTTATTTAGTTCTTATCTTAAATATTTTTTGCTCTTCATGTTCAAAGTATCTTCTTCAAATGTCCAGTATCCTCTTCCCCCGGTTAGTGGCATACTTCAGTTAGGTTTCTCCTTCCAGCATTCTTCCTTGGTGCTATAACATTTCACCTAAGCATAGCTTTAAGTCTAGTTTTGCTCACCTTTGCTTATATTGTTGCCTATCTGGACAGTGTCCTTACTGACAGTGATTGTGTAAGGTCTTGTTTTGGTTATCTTGTCTCTGCTTTCATCTAGAAGTTTTTTGTCCCATCTGTGGGAAACTGTAGCTGTGAAAGCCCATGGCAAATTGTACTTTGTTAGTACAGTGTGTAGTACCTAGTAGTGTGTAGTGGAGAACGACTGCAACTCAGATAATAATAATACAGGCCTCTCTCAAACTCCATAGATCAGAATGTTTCCTCAAGAAAATGTAATACCACAAGTAAAATGAGATAAAGTACCACACGTAACTGAGAAAATATCCTTGATGGAAAAAGAGAGTTGTTAAATCTCTATCCATTACAAATTCTCTGAAGATGTGTAGGACAACAGAATAAGGTTTAAACAGCACTTCTAGTAAGTAACTGCAAGAAATAGATACCTCAGAATAAAGATATTAAGTGGTAGTGTTATTTCTTTTGATAGGATGATAATCACTTGATGTGTTCAGTAGTTCTCAGTTAAATCATCTAAGAAAACTAGTTGTATTAGAGAAATTTAAAGAGTATTCCCTTTCATATAAATATAAACCAGATGCTTTTTCTAAGCATTTTCTAAGCAAAGATAAAACTCTAAAAGTGTTCGGGAGTTATTTGAAGGCAAATTTAAATATTGCAGTTTGGGGAGCTAATTGAGTCCTTTCTCTGAAACCCAAATGGATCTGGGACCTTGGACAGAAAACTTTGGAAAGCTGGTGCTGACCAATCCAAATTTAAAAAGTCATTTACTTTGCTAAGTAAGAGTAAAGTAAGACCAGAAAGATGCTCAGAGAGAGTAGGCAGTGCCCTGATGCTGTGGGTAGGATAGAAGATCTGCAGTGCAGCAAAAAAGACATTAGGCAGAAAGGCATTAGAAGACCAAAGGAAGCACCACAACGGTAACCTCAATAAACACAAAAAGTCTGAAAAAGCCTGCATTTTGAGGACAAATTGCAAGAATTGATCTCCATCAATTTTCAACTCTATTGAAAGTATTTTCAGGCTCTCCCAGGACATCACTACACGAGTGCTGCTACCTCAGAGAATACCCTTTACAAGGAGCAGTAGTGGACATTGCAGTCAAAGATGACTAAATTGTCAGCTTGGAAGAAACAGCACATGGAGTGATATATATCTGAACAAAGAAATAATGAGATTCTGTAATATTAACACTATGGGAAAAACTGAAATAGTAGAAAATGAGAGGGTTAAGCTGTATGCTTTTTCATTCAAAGTGTATGTTAACAGTGTATATTGTTCACTAGACAAAAATATGATCTGTAATGGAATCAGGGAAGAAATCCCATGATAAAATGAAAGATTTGGCAATCCTTTCAATTCATCTTTGAGTGTAAGTGTTGTCCTTGTAGATGCAGGAACTGATTAGGACAGACTTTGAGAACAACTTCTAGGGTGTAATAAGCTCTCAGCAAACTCAGAGTACTCTAACCTGACTTGCTTTTTCAGTAGTCTCATCTGAGGTGAAATATGGACTGAAATTGTTAGTCATGCACACATTTTGCAGAGACTAATGAAAATCATTAGCACTGAGTACGTGAACACCATTTTTTGTAGTCTCTGCTGTTGTTGAAGTCTCAGACCTGAGTGGGACTATGTCTACAGGCACTAGGATAGTGATGCTTAAATTATTAAGGAAAAAATTATGAGAAGAAGACAGAGATTAGCAAAAGAAAGTCCAAGAGAACAATATGATATCATGGATATCAAGTGAAAAAACATGTTAGAGGTAACTGTTTCAGCCTGCAGCATATGTCAAAAAAGAAGATCAAGTTGAAAGAAAGATTCTTGTTGATACAACCTAAAAAAGATCCTTCCATGGGACCAAATCTGGAATAGATTTGATGATATTGGCTAGCTCTTCTAGGCTAAGACTCTCACATTTCCAAGATTGCCCTTTGGAAGCTACTCTAGGTAAAAAATTACTCATATATATAAAATTTATTTTCTCTTGGCACAGTAAATTTAACATCTAATAATCACCCATAGTGTAGAAGGCATAAATTCAAACATGTTATTAGATTAAACGTTCTGATTATCACCTTGAAATGCATACACTGATCTTAGGTGCTGGTTTAACAAAGGGAATGGAATCAGACTCTAATACACAGAGGATACAAACCACAAAGGGCCAAGTCCGTCACCTTTAGTTGCCCCTGGAAGGTTTGTTGAACTACCTGTATATTTTATGATTTGATATGCTTCATGCTGAGATCTGGGAGAACTACTATATTCTGTATTAACGGTAATTTCCAAAAAAGGGGCCTTTAGATGTAGCAGTCAATTTTGGATTAGACATCTTGAATTTCTCTCTCAGTTTGGCAAACATGCTCAGCAGACATACAGAAGTAAGGAAAAGGAAGAATCCCGCAGTCCCTAGACCACAAGCCATGGACTGGGAAGAAGTACATATCAGAAATGAGAAATTATCAGACACCAGAAGTACTTAATTTCTCAGATTCTTGTTGAATCATATAGGGTCATTTACAGTTAAAATGAAGAAATTGTCAGAAGCTGTATCTTAGGCTTGGTTGGGCAATAAAAAGAACCATTCTGTAATTTCTAAATCTTTAGACTTTATTTTTGTTTACCTACACCAACAATTTTTCCAGTCTCAGATCATTCAGTAAAATAAAGTACAATGATTTTGATCATTATTTTAATTAAATACAGAAAACAAGCATTGAAATAGTAAAGAAAGTTAAGGCTTTATTGCAGTGGTTTTATAACTTTCACCTGTAAGAGCTAAGGCAAGAATTTGGAGATATGGCTGTGCACGGCAGTGTTGTGAGTGCAGTGACAACCATACATGCCCATTGTTTTGCATCATTAGTACTGCACTGAATCTTTAAAAAAAAAAAAAAAGAAAATGCCCACTGAGAAATGTAGCCTCCAGAGTCCAGCCTTTTTTATTACTTTTTTTTCCTTTTTTTCTTTATACAGCACCTAATTTAGGCCACAGACAAAAAGAAAATGTATCTTGAATATGCATCACGGGTTCCAAAAATGAAAAGAAATTGGATTTGGATAGCACTTACTCAATAGACAGATATGATACATGGTAAGAAGGTGCACTGTCTGCCCTGTGATAGATTAAACTACTTTGTAGGAAAATTACTGTGAGCCAGTCACCACCACCACCGTGGCTAAATCTTTAATAAAATTCTGTTCCATATTCAAGAGCGAGGTATGAAGTACACAATAAGCAGAGTGGAGTAGAGTTCCATTTATCAAACCCCAGCTAGGTCTGTAATCTCCTGCTTTATCCTTTTTTAGTACTTTATTTGTCTTTATTGTTGCAAGGAAGCACATTTACCCAGGGCAGTGGGCTTTTGGTGCTGATAAACCTTTTGTTTTAAATTCTACCTGTGGGGTTTTTTTTTTTCTTTTTTTTTCTTTTCTTTTTTTTTTTTTTTTTGATCAGATAACCATCCTGTCACTCTATGGGAGTAATTAGTTTGTTTTGTTTGGGTGGTCCCTTGCTTGTTACATGTTCTTTCACCCTTCCCTGCCTCACCTGACCCTACCTCTCTTGTCTCTATGCTACAAAAAAGGATACCAAAGCCTCTAAGACATTTTAAAAAGAATACTTAAGCCTGTGCAGAAGACGGTCTGGGATGTATTGCATAATGCTTTTTTGAGCCTGTTTGGCAAGATGGCAGTGTTGAACCATGTTGCAGTTGGCCCCTGGGTGGCACTACATGGCTAGACCTGGGACCAACAAAAGCATTTTTGGTTAAAGGCAGAAAACATAATTGAAGCCGTTTTCTTTTTAAAAATTAAAGACAAATCCTTAAGCTAAATTTGTTGGTATTTGCTGAATTTAATACAAATATGCAATAATATTAAACTGTGTTCCTTTTATTGAATGAGAATCCAAAATGTTCTGTACATCTTGACTACCTGATAATATCTGGATCACTTTTGGCAACATGCTGATATTAAGTACAGATGCAGTGGAAGGGTCCTATGGGTAGAAGTATGTGACTAGAACTGCTTTGTGCTGCCTGAATATGCATACTACCAGTCTGTGCTGCAGCCCTGGGGGTGATTTTTTTAGTACTATTATAACCCTTTTTATTGTTTGAATAGCAGTTTTATGACAAAACATTTATATTCAGCCTGCCTTTGTACTTGACTGAAAGAGAGCAATCACTGAGAATGATAAGGCAACAATGGTAATGATAACTGCATTTATGGAGGCTTACAGAATTTAAACGGGCATGCAAAAATAGACTTACAATAGTGCTCTACCTGCATCTGAACTGGTTTGGGTATATTTCTTGCACCTGGGCCATGTTTGCTTATTGATGGAGATGTTGCCTTTTCTCTCATTTTTCTACCTTATGGTATTTCTTCTGTATGAATCTTACATGTGTGTACGTCAGGTTTATCTTACCACAGAAAGATGCCATAGTGAGATGGAGGAACATAACCATTTTTCAAAATCCGCATCCCTGAAATTATTGCTCAACTTAAGTAGCAAGTTTTCAGAGGTTGTGGTTATATGATCTTGCAGCAGAATAGCCATTACCTGTCTTTTGAGGTCCTACCTCTCATGAAAAATAGGCAATTCTTTCACTCTCCCTTGAGAAGAAGTGAGGGATAGTACTGGACATCGGAAAGTAATCCAAGAGTTTAAGAGCAGTCAATCTGTTGCCTGAATATTTTTAAGTCCAATCAATTCTACTTTTGTTTTCCTTTGCTATAGTGTTTTCTCCCCCTCGAGGTTTACACAGACATATACACGCGTGCACACACACACACACATTTGTGTATTTCCTTAAATTTATTGCTTATGGAACAAGGCAAGAAAACAACGAGAAGGTTCAGTGTGTTTTGTGGGGAGACAGATAGTTCCTGGATCTCTGAGTTTTGATTGAGGGGAACAGACCTATGCCTAAGTCTGATTCTACTGTACATTTTCATATGGGTTGTGAAGAAAGAAGGTGTACACTACACACTGTTCTAAAGATATTTTAGAGCTAGATTCTGCCACATTGTTCTCAGGCTGCTAAGTAGACTTACCGATGTTAGAGGCTTTCTTACTAAGGAAGAGGCTGGCCTCGTGGAGTTAGAATGACAGATCCAGCCTACATTTTGGTATAGTATTTTTCAATATTTTAAAATAATTTTGTCAGCAAGCTATTTTATATAAAAATCTCTCTGGACTGTCTCTTTTTATAAGCCAAAACAACATATATTTTTATAAAAGTGAATGACCATTTTAAAGGCTTTTTAAGTTTTGAGACATACGTTAAGATTTTATTGATCTTGAGAGCTGGTAGTCTCAACATACTTCAATTTCTTTCATACTATAGTTTTCCTATTATATAGTTTTACTTCTTTCTCCACCTGTATTTTAATTTTCTGTATTTACCATTCCTTTAGAAGTTGACGGTATACAAAACCTGGGTGGCAAAAATTTGTGAAAACTAAGTGACTCTAGAAATGTAGGAAGAGAAAAAAAATTAGTTGTTAAAAACAAAAGGTATGTTTTATTTTATTCATGTATGTTATTTCACTAATTCAAAAGCTCAGTAACTACACTACATTTTTTAATGTATGTATATGATCATTACATGTTAACCTGTTCTTGTGTTCCTGTCTGTGCTATTTAGGCTTTAAATATGTTTAAATTAATAACTCAAATTTCTTTTTTGCAAATGAAATATAAGTAATGCAAACATTAACTTGCTTTGCCCAAGTTCTTATAGTGTTTTACTGGAATGCTGTATTCAAAGATATGTCATTTTCTACTAAATGTCTTTCTAATTCTTTTGTGCAAATGATACCTTTTCCCCAGGCCCAGCTACTTAGTGGATATTATTGAACAAGTGTCTTTTATAGCATCTAAAAAAGTGCAGCATTATGTGAAAGAAATTTTTAAAAATGTGCGTGGACTATTTAGGAATATGCTTAGTGAATATTAAGCAAACACCTGAAGTTCCTGTGCTGCTGCCTAGAACCAGCACTTCATTACCTATTACGTGCAGTGACTTTGAATTTTTTATTAGGTACTGGTCTCTTAGCCTGTAAGGCTTGTGCATGATGTATATGAGAGTGATTTCCAGCAGAGCGAAGCTTATCACAGATCCACCTAAAAGGTAAGGATATTTTTTAATTTTTAGTTCACATGCAGAACAGCTGCCTGCAGAACACCTGCACACAGAGCAGGAAAGAAATTTGGTTTAGGACTTGATTATATCTGTCCTACCCATATACAGTAAGTCCAGAAATAGGCACAATGAACTTCAGATAAACCCAGAATATGTAAATGGAAAGAACAATACCAGAATATTTACCCCCTAATTTTGTGCTACACCTCATTTTTAGTGCATTTGTTTTTTCAGGCTGGTGAGGACAAAGGAGAAAGGCATGAATATATTTCAGATTTATGTAGTCTCTCCCAAATCTGTAATATTGATGTCCATGGTTTAGACAAGATAATTTCTAAAAGCAAAGTTGAACTGTGAATCTGGCAGGCAATGTATGCAAAAGAATTAATCATTGTTATTTGCATTCCTCATATTTGCTAAGGAAAACAGTGTTAACAAGTGTTAATGAGTATTAAGAAGAAACAGAAAAGCAGGAGGAAATGGTGAAGAATTGAGAAAGGCAACTAATAAGAATGAGAGAAAGAGAAAAGGCACAACAGTAAAGCTAGAGGTAGTGAAGAAATGCATTGATTACTTTTTCACTGAAAATGGCTTAAATGGGCTTTTGAGGGTGGGGGACTTTATCACTTAGGTCATGAGTGATAAGTCCTAAGAATATTAGTTTGGGTAATTCAAAACAAGTAATTCAGGAGATAAATGTGCCTTCAGAAAGCATGGGCTATACGTACAGAAAGTGGTGATACACTGATGGTTAAGGTAACAGAATTTGATAAAAGAAGGGTAAGAAATTTTGAAACCCAGGACCAACAGGGACCTTCTTCATCTCCGAGTTTCTTGTCTTAGCATCATAAACTTAGCAAACTCCATCTTAGAAGTTTTTGCTTTTTCTGATAGAAACCTTTTCTTGGACTTTGTTTTAGAAACTTACTTTTCCATCTTAATTTTTTCATTCCCAATTTATAAATACTTTTTGTGCCAGAATTTGCATCTTGGTTGTTAACTGTCTTTCAGCCCAGTGTTTTACCTTTCAGAACAACTTATTGCCATTTCTTCTTTAGCCAATTCCTTATCCACCTTTCAATTTCATGGCTAGCCTATGTATTTTCAACTTTAAGTAACCTTTTCACATGTGGCGTTGTATTAAATACCTTGCTGAAATCCAGCTAAGTATTTCATCAAGCATATCAGTTGTCTTATTAAAAGAAAGCTATTGGATTAGTCTGGCATGATCTTCCTGCAATTAGTTTATGTTCTATTTTAAAGCTGCAAACGTCCCGTTTTCTTGTTCATATGAAAACAGTGATAGTGTGATGAAATCATTGCTCTTGCAAAGGGAAAGCCTTGTCAGCCACTCTTTCTGAACAGTGAATTTGGGTCATCCCATTTAAAAAAAGATTTCCTTGAAAGCAGTCTACTTTTGATAATGGGGCCTTGATCCATTCCCCAATCAGACTGAGCATGCATATCATGACAAATCTTTCCTCCATTAAAATCATTTATTATCCTAAAAATGAATTAGCTGAATCAATATACTCCTCCTGATGTTTCCCTGATGAGACAGGAGCAGCTGCTTGAGCAGCAAGTGCTGCCTGAACAGTCGGACACCTCACCTGACGTAGGCAAGGAGGCCACCACTGATGTCCCCAGGGAGCAAGGAATGGGCCCTTGTAGGGAACCGGGGAAGAGGGTTACTCATGGGTGCAAAGGTTTTGCTGAGGCAAAACCAAAAATCAGATATGACTATCAGAACTGGTAAAGCTGCACAATCCTGAAAATTTATAATAGTAACAATAACACAAATGCCAAGAAAGCAAGATGAGAAAGAAGACAGCTATTATTTCCTATGTGTCATGCTCCTCTAACTACTTGAACTTCTTGAACATATGTGTAGAGACCTAACTCCAATTAGATTAATTTGTTTTCAAGGATAGTTTCTGTAAAATTTCTTATTATTTGGCTTCTTATGCTGTATAGATATCCAGATATGTAACGCGTACGGTATTTAATAATAAGCGTATTCTCCAGTTTCGACTGTTTTCTTCAAAAGAACAGCAATACTTCAGAGAATAGGAAAACAAGGGCAAAAAGTCAGATACAAATAAGTTGAAAAATTTGAGTTGGATGCTTTCAAAAGGTTTAGTGTGCACAAATTAACGGGCGTAGAATTGCTACAAGGTGGTAAATATACTGATTTTTCAAGATTCTTTCCTAAATTGAAATATAAAAAAAGGAAAAATAATGCCATGGAACAAGTATTTTTTAAATTGAAAAATATTACTGATAGGTCTTTATGGCTTAGTATTTTTCTTCTTTTTCTATGAAAATTAATAACTTTTTAAAGAAAGATTAACACATTGAGCTATAAATTAAAATTTATTCTCAACCTCAGAAGAGCTGATGGTAGAACTTGATTTGGAATTCTCCATCAAAATTATTTTTCAATAGAAATAATTAATGCTTTGAAATTAGAAGTGGCACTAGTATGGGTCAATAGTAGAAGATTCCTAATTTAATTTGAAAAATGAAGTCTTGACATTTTTGCAATTAGATAATGGACAGTTTTGAAAATGAAAGGTTATTTTGAACTGTAGTTTTAAAAAACTTTTGGTAATAATTGTTAGTTAATTTGTACTAAAAATTGCAAAATCAATATAAAAGCATTTGGAGTGTTCTAAAATTCCTGAATATAGGTATCTGAATTCTTCATAGTTTATTGAGTAAATCAAGTCAGGTTTTTTCTGATTGTTTCAATAGGATGATATTTTGAAATCTAAAATTACTTTTTTGCCTGTCTGCCCATAAAATATTTCCTAGTGATGTTTGGTTGATGTACACTATCAGCTGAACTTTCAACACATCTCCTTAACCACAGTGTTTATTAGTGTTTACATGAACCTTTAATTCAGCAGAAAGAGCTGAAGTTATTTCTGTTTGGATGGCAGGGGTACATACTTGTAGCCAAGTTGCAGATTTGTATATTATGAAATAACTGAAGCTGGTTATGAAAATCCTGGTTGTTGGACTTCTCATAATTGCCTTAATCAGCAAATAATATAATTTTCAGTATATGACACTGATTCCTTCTTCTTCTGCATTTTTTTTCAGTATCAAATTGAGGGTGCAGTTAAATATGAAGGCTATATTGCTTTCATTGGTAGTCATCGGTGCTGTGGAGAGCAGGTTTTAGCATTGTACTTTTATAACAATTGGGTCTTTTCCTGAAATCTCTTTCTTTGTTCAGCATAACTTTAATATGTTGGGCATGTCTCCTTTCATCACAGCAGGGGACACTGTGTATTTGCGGGATAAACTAGTTCCATATTAGCAATGTGAAATCTGTTTGAACTTGTTTGCATATGTATGCCAGTTGATACTGCCTTTTGAGGTGGTAAGTGTTGGGGAATTGTGTCAGCAGTAGTATTTTTTTTCCGCAGCAGTTAATTCAAATCCTGTAAGTATGCTGTTCCCATTACACCTAAATGCTATTTTTATTGTCTATGAATATAGGATATATTGATAATAGCACATCAATAAACACATCTAGAAATTAACGGCTGGTATTAATGAGTGAAATGCAACCACTATAACTCAGTTTGCTACTTTAAAGAGAATCTCCCAAGGTTGCTGTGTTGAAAGCTTTTAGGGTTGTTTTGAATATGTGTGTATAAGAGTTTATTCAGGGAGTTGGACCTGTAAAAGAACTTAGATTATGTGAGTCTCCGTGCTGCATACTCAAAGTTTAATACGTGGAGAACTTGAGTGGGAATCTGTATCACAGCAGGTCAGGTGCCAAGGCTCCCTCTGCAATGCATGGTAAAGGAGCTTGTATGCTCCAGTGAAGGTACATCAGGGAACTGCTTAGTCTGAGAATCTCAGTCAGCTTTAGGTATCGAACCCCTCAGCCTTGATTTATCTGGTGTAGTTTTGGACATGTGCAGAAGCAGACCACTAGGCAACTTGGGAATATTAGTGATAAAAGTTTATGTGTTTATGTATGTCTTTTTATGCCTTCGATTTACATACCGGTATTCGATCAAAGTCCCACTTCAGATGCCTCACTCACTTTGTAAATCTTACTCTTTCCTTTTAATTTTATCTAAATCTGCTTGCTGATATAAATTATCACTTTAAATTACTTTTTTATTTAGCATAAGAACAATCTTGACTGCTTTACTTATGAATGGTCTGCTGTGCACATTAGAGGTGATAGAGATGAGAGTGGATGTCTGTTTTGTTATTTAGGTAGAAAATTATCTTTTCTTATTTGATTTGTAATCCTGCCTAAAGAAAGCTGCACCACGTTCTGTTCCACGACAAACTCCTCTTGATTTCATGGCACTTTTAAGGTTCATCTTATTCTTAACTACTAAAAAAAATAATAATTGATTTCAGACTCATTTTTGTCTGGGAAGGACAGGAGTGGCTATGCAGGGAGACTGTTCAGAACCTACGCTATTCTGTCCTAAAGACCAGCAAAGAAATAATTCACCTGGGAAGATTTTTTTTTTACAGACCTGCCAGCAAGCTTGTCCCTTACTACAGGGCTCACATTTCAACTGTTTTTAATGTTGGCTTTTGGCAGACAATGTATCTTTCTCCTTCTGTGATGGAAAGAAACAGCTCAGTAATAAAGAATACTAATTTCTGTGTCTTTCACATTCATGTCCGAGAAGAGATGTAATTTATAGAAGTAAATTACAAATCACATTATGAACTGCTTAAGAATTTTGGGAAAAGAAACAACTTCTGGAAGAAAACATGAAAAAAGAGTATAGGGACTAATATTTTTTTCAGAAGCTTAGACATGAAATTTCCTTTATTGAAATGCACATATAAAAATATGTATGCAAACATCTATGATATCTCATAGAAAAGGTTTTAAAATGGAATGACTATTTCCATAATGAAAACAGAAGGAAGTTTTTTGGGCAGGTCAAAAGATGATGTGAATATTTCCCATTTGGGCTATTTGAAGGAAAGTCTACCCTCTTGAAACTGTGACTGCATCCAAACTGTTATTAACCTAAATACAAATTCATTTACACATTTGCATTGTAAAGCATGTGATTTAATCACATTGATAAAGTATATTGATGTGGAATTCTGAGGAAACTGCTATGAACTGGTCTTCCTTATAGCATGACTATATTGCCATCACTGAGCTTTGAAGTGGCTGTGCCTGAGCTTTGTGAAGTATAGTTGGGATATGCTCCTTTGAAGCACAAGGTTCATAGCATGGGAAAAAATATTCAAGAGATCAATTATTACTCCTGACTCACAGTGTGTTCAAGCTGTCTTTATTACTTGTCATTGAGACAATAATTTGATTTGACAGGCAGATTGGATGTTATTAAAATTAAAGGATTTCAGTTGCCTTACAGCACGTGAGGCGTTGTTACAAAGATCTGCTTCGTGAAGAGAACCCAGAAGACTGTGTCACTAGTTTGGTCTGCAGGTAAAGGAGTTGGAAAATTGCCCAGTTGTGTAATTGGTTGGTGAATTAATTGTATATAGTTGTCCATGGTGAGTGTTTACTAATGGAATGCATCTCTCATTATTAAAGTTGATACAGTGCACCTTTTTCAGGGAAAACGGCAATTAGCAGTTTAGAGTGAGGGCTCTGTCATGTTACTGGTGTTACTTCTCTTTTTATTACCTAGTATGAACCTTACACTACCATTTGGACCCCATTTTACTAGATACTGTATATTCATATATACAACAATAAGCTTATATAAAATTATGAAAACAAAAGAGGAAAAGACTGAAAAACAGGTAGATATAGGAGAGTAGAAAAGGCAAATCATGTATGATTGCAGCATGCTTTCAGGTAAAGTTTATAAGCTTTTTTATGAATGAATAAAGCAGAAAATCTTATTTGGGGTTCACTGGAAATGTGGCTGGAAAAAGATGGCTTCATTATTATTTCCAATTTGTAAAAAAAAAAAAAGGCAAGTAGTGATCTGTTCATGAGCATGTGTAGAACTACCCAGCTTAGTGATCCTTAAATGTACTCTGTTACTCCTGTTTCATTAAGTTGTAACTGGTGAAATTGGGACAAATATATAAGCTCTTTTTATAGGAAAGTTTGCCACTTTTATATAACTCCTGTGAGTTTAGGCATATTTAATGGGGCTTTTTTTCAACCTTTTGGTGAATGATCTTTTATTCCTGCCAAAATAAATTGGCGAGAGGCAGAACACTCCACTAAGAGCCTATGTTCTCGGCATTTTACACCAGTCCAATTTAAAATACCTATTTTCAGACATTTAAGAGCGACAGTTTAGAAAATGTCTGATCCTTGAAAGTCCTTCCATAAACATCCACCACCAGTTGGTAAACTCTTTAGGTCTCTTAAGCTGCTCCTTTGAATTTTTAGAAATATATGTAGTAGTAAGAAGCACACATTACTAGGATTTTGTAATATGTTTTTTCCTATCAAAGAATATATTTCTATTGTGCTCTAATGCTAACATTTAACATGTTTTTTTTTTTTAAAGGAGAGCAAATGTTAGTAATTGTACAGGTAAACCTACCAATTAATTAAGTCTACATGTAATTAAGTAAATGTAAATTGCCATATGCTCACTACATTTCATAACCCTGAAGATAATAATTACCATATCCGGCTCATAATGGCCTTACTTTCAAAACAGGTGGGATATTCTCCATCTCTTTGTTTTTTCTTAGTTATGGTTTTTGGACAAATACTAAATGCAGTTACAAAATATAACTGAGAGCAGAACTCTTTGTTCAAATTTATGAATTCAGACTTAAAAAATTCTAAGTTCCTGTCCTTGAAGGTACGGGTAAACAAAGAACTGATTTTCAATCCTGATTTTCAATGCAGCCTACAAATTTGAAGGTGAGGCAATTAAAAAAAAGTTTCCTCACCTTTTGAATTGCACACACATGAAATTTTACAAAAGGAAGAAGAAAAATAATTAATAAATTGACACTGAAACTTCACTTTCTGGAAGATGCCATTTCTCTCTTATTCCATCAGACAATCCTGCAATGTCTGAAGAGCAAATACATAAAAATGTGAATGTGCTTGAAAAAGCAGAATTTAAAAAGGAGAGTGAAAGGAAATTTTTTAGAATCTAGCCAGTCATAATAGATGACTCATCAGACTGTGTGCATCTCAAAACACTTTCATCTTTGTCTTTGACATGCCCTTAGTCTTTCTATGATTTTCCTCAGTCTCTTTATGGTTATTAAATACTGAAAT
Source organism: Ciconia boyciana (assembly GCF_034638445.1). NCBI lineage: Eukaryota > Metazoa > Chordata > Aves > Ciconiiformes > Ciconiidae > Ciconia > Ciconia boyciana. The sequence continues at coordinate 45,626,347 of NC_132936.1, forward strand.
GTTGTAAAATATAGTGTAAACAATATATGTATATTGATATTATTTTGTAATCCATATTATGAACACTGAAAATAGTCAGTTGTTGTTCTTGCTAAATTGTTATATAGCTTTACTTATAATGAATTTTACTCATTATGTTTAATAACTGATTCATATCTGTGTTGTCCACCATTCTTTATGATTCTGATGGATGGAAGTAAATGATTCACCTAGTCATCCACATTTTGGCTCCACTTTCTCAATGGCTTCTTTTAGACTATGTGTATCAGTGTTAAGCAGCAACTTAAGACTACCATAGTTAAAGATTTTTCCATATGTAGTCATGTATCATACAGCACTCCATCAATAGTTACCCTCTCTGAGAAGTAAAAATACGAATGCATAAAGTACTATCAAGTAAGAAAGGGTTTTCCAAACTCCATGCCACTAGTGATACACAAGCCATTTCAAAATAGTATGAAACCTTTCACAGACCTGTTTCTGCCAATTGTAATTGCTATCATTCTCATCAATACAATTGATGGTACCAAGCAATTAGATTTTCTGAAAACCTGATAGAAGAAGAGTTATGTATGGACATAGAGTATGTATTTGGGACTAGGAATATTCCCTTCAGCCTGAGGAAGAACTGTGTTCGGTTGAATTAGAAGGAGATAGGAGGGAGACTGAGCTGGTGATCTGGTTGTTTTGTAGTTTAGCTTCTGAAGTGAAATGAAATAAAGAATAGCACTTAAAAGGAATCTATTAGGGCAATTATTAATATTTTCTTATAAATTCATTCCAACTAAAAAATATTTTGTAGAGTAACTCCTTTATAAAATCTGCTTAGAAGAACCCTTTGGAATATATTTAACAGGCATTTTGAAAGAAGATGGGTTATCCATGTGAAAGACTCACAAACACATTTAATTCTTAATCTTTACCTTCACCTTTCCTGATTCTTTTGACCTACAGTTTCCCCAGTTTTTAGATGACAGTTTCTACCAATGCTGATAATAAAAAAAAAGAAAAACAACAAAAACCTGAATGTCAACAAGAATATTCACAGAGGAATGCAATCAAAAATGATGTTGCAAATCAAGCCTAGAATCAGACCATCAAAAATTCAAAAACTTTCAGCTATTTGCAATTATGGTGGTAATTGCTATTTTGAAATGTTTTCCTTCTTCCAAAGAAATTCCGTGTTGTTAGCTGAAATTCTAGGTATTTTAAATCACAGAAAATCTTTTCGCAGCTGATGAAGACTAAATATTATAGGCAATCAAAACAACATATTATCTACATATTTTAGCTGATTAAAAAAAAGTAGCTTTTGGAACTTCTTTAAAAAATCATTTTACTATGTAGTACTAGCTAATTACAGCATACTTTTTCACAGACCAAAACATTAGTATTATCTATTTTAAAGCAAGAGGTGGTGGATTTTAAAATTATTTTTAAGGAAATGGCATCTGAGGTCTTTGCCATGATATTTTAGTCCATGTAATCATTCATTTTCTTTCTGTTGTGAATCAGTGTTTGCAGTGAAGTTTTGATTAATATATGTAAACAACACATATAATACATAAAATTAAGGTTTCCTTAAAAATACTGTAATTTAAAGATTGATGTATGAACATTACATAACATGAGGCCATTAAATAAAAGTAAATGACTGAAAGTTATATTTAGAGTGTAGGAAAATGCTATTAAATAATAATGTAAGAATAATTTTGGTTCAAGAGCAATTATTATAAAGGGCAACTAAATTCTGAGGTTTTGCTCGAGACTCTCATGCTAAATTATATTTTGAATATGAGAAACTGCATTTATTTTTATTGTCTGATAGTGGTAATAAACTATGATCTTGTTTCTTTTGTTCAGAGGCTTGTTTAATTCACAATTTTTGAAGGATGGGTTCCATAAAGAAAGGGAAAATTCTATCTCAGTTTCATTATTGAAACTTTCTAATTAGAATTTTTCTTGTAAATCTGTTAAAAGTCAATAATATGCCATGATTTTAAATGAAGTAAAAATTCATAAGCATTCTGCTAGGTGTTTTCTTTTAGCAACATTTCATTAGTTATCAGCTTGATGTCTGAAGAACAGATATTTAGCAAATGATTTACCTTAAGAATCTCTTATAAAGGTAAAGTTTTACAACATAAAATTGGTCTATATGACCAATACCTGGAAAATTTAAAGGATTTTGTTTTGAACAAATATTTAGGAACAAAGCAAGTGAATACTTTTCTAACAGTTGTTTTATACGCACTATGTCTGTGTGAAGCAAATGCAAAGGATTGGCAGGGAAGTGATGACACAGTAGGATCTGATACGACTGCAGTAGGATCAATGAAGCTGGCAGAGCCCTGGCTGGAATTTTTTGAAGTGTCGTGGTTTAACCCCAGCCGGGACCTAAGCCCCACACAGCCGCTCGCTCACTCCCCCCTGGTGGGATGGGGGAGAGAATCGGGAGAGTAAAAGTGAGAAAACTTGTCGGTTGAGATAAAGACAGTTTAATAGGTAAAGCAAAAGCCGTGCATGCAAGCAAAGCAAAAACAAGGAATTAATTCACTCCTTCCCATGGGCAGGCAGGTGTTCAGCCATCTCCAGGAAAGCAGGGCTCCATCACGCGTAACAGTTCCTCGGGAAGACAAAATGCCATCACTCTGAACGTCCCCTCCTTCCTTCTTCTTCCCCCAGTTTTATATGCTGAGCATGCTGCCATATGGTATGGAATGTCCCTTTGGTCAGCTGGGGTCAGCTGTCCCAGCCGTGTCCCCTCCCAACTCCTCGTGCACCCCCAGCCCACTCGCTGGTGGGGTGGGGTGAGAAGCAGCAAAGACCTTGACTCTGTGTAAGCACTGCTCAGCAGTAACGAAAACTTCTCGGTATTATCAACACTGTTTCCAGCACAAATCCAAACCATAGCCCCATACTAGCTACTGTGAAGAAAATTAACTCTATCCCAGCCAAAACCAGAACATAAAGTTAGAGGTAAAATTTTAGTGGTGGATCCTGACTTACAGACCTCACTTACAAAACAGTCAGAATGAACAACTGTATTGAAGTACTCCGAAATTGCATAAGTTTTTTGTTTTGTTTTTTTGTTTTGTTTTGGGTTTTTTTTGCCTGGGCTTGTAACAAGAGTGGAGCTGGAAACTGTCTGGAAGTTTAGGAGGAAGGAAAGTCTTTAAACACCAAAATAACTGTAGCTAACTGTTGGTGTAAAATTGAGACTTTGATTAATCTGTTAAATATCTAATTTTGTACTCACCGATTCATACCATTGAGGCCAAGAACTTCATAAATATTTACCATCTTTAGTAAGCTTGTGTGACAATTTGAGGCAAAATTAAGCCAATAACCTTAAAAAGAGAGCAAAAAGGGTTCACAGGTTGAAACCACTCAGTGTTGTTTAATCTGCAGTACTAAATTATTAAATCCTTCAAGGAAGAGAAATCTCATACTATTGAAAGAGTATTTGGGGAAATGACTTTTCAACATTAGAGTAAATCTGCTAAGTTTGGGAATATGATTTTAATCAGGGCATGAATGTTGGGGATTTTGTACAAATAAGCTATGCTTGTGAATCATTGCATAGGATCACTTGATATCTATTTTTGTAAAGTGCAGGATACAGGAAAGTTAAGGAGGAAAAAAAACTATCATGTCATTTTGAGTTTTAAGTATATGTTACTTTTCTGAGTTCATAAGCAGCTTACTTTTTTCATAATTAAAACGCGTGCTAGAAAAAAACCAAAAATATATTTGCATCACATTTGTAATATGGCTACATATTTAAAAACAGACCTCTCATACATCATTTTATGCATTAGAAATAAAGCTATTTGAGCAGAGGTCTTTGTTTTGTAGTAACTATAAACTTGAACTCTATTATGAAAGATATACCACTGAGGTTTTTCCCTCTTACAAGATGTCTGTAAATCTGATACGACATGATACTGTATGAATGAAAAAGCAGTCATGATTTCAAATATAAAAAGCCTGAAAGTAAATCTGTAGTATTACAACCATACTCGGGAAAAGCACCAGTCATTTTATTCTATAGAATTCCTGAGCCAGCTGATAGATGAATCACTTTTGACAGTAACTCACTTTTTGACCTATGTGGCAGGGAGAATGTCACAGCAGTAGGAGAGGTTCCGTGATAATTGGAAAGTGAAGGGGACTTGGTGGTGCAGTAGGTTAGTGCATTAGCCTTTCCCCTCTGGAGACCTTGGTTCATATTCTGCCTTAGGGTCTGCCTTAGTGAAAATTCATGCTTTGCTGTCCTACTTCTGTTTGTACATATGACAAAAAAGACCCATATTTGGAAAAAAATGTTGTCTTTCTTCACTATAAAACACTGTATTGGCAAGGATCTTAGGGCCGATGTATATTGGCAGAGAGCTTAAACAGTCTTTATTCCTGCAATACATGTCTATCAAGTCCACTTTCCCCAAAAGAGCATTGACTCAATATGTCACTAAAAGGGAAAAAAGAAAAAACTTCTCAGTTGATATACATGAAAATAATGCAAATAATGAAGGAAACTCATCCATAATACAAAAGTTACACCGATAAATTGTCCATTTTCATTTGGAATTAAGTCCTGCTAATCTCTCTTGCACTGAAGTTATATTTCTCTTAAACTGTTTTACTTGAACCTCCTTCTGCCTAAGATTTTTAAGTGCCAGAGAATGGCTGTTTCATATGCAGTGGAGTGGAGCAGTGATGACATCCAGTGATTAATTAGTTCAAAAGTATACATTCCCTAAAGGTATCCCAGGAGCCACTTTCCAGGCCTGTTTAAATGAAACATATTGCTTGCATTTACAGGTGATAGTAAACTGAATATAGATTGGTTATCAACGATGTACTCTCTTTTATTACATCAGTAGTGCTTACTCTTATTGCCTTGTAACAAGGGTGGTGCAACTAATTGTGCTTAATGATCCAGTGCAAAGAGCCTAAATTTTGTCTTATCAACTCCTATGTCTATCTTTTAATCTCCTTCAAAATGTACAACTTCCAAGTTACGTTAGGGATTTGCAGAAATGTGTGAACACCTTAACTTTCAAATCCCCACAAAAATGTTAGCTCTGTTTACAACTGTGAGAGAGCTTCCCTCTTTAAGCATGAATTAAATATTCAGGTTGGGTCCAGCCTGAGAACCTTGGTGACTAAAGCAGTCTGTTCAAGGATGAAAAAGGCATCAGGGAAGTAAGACCCACAATTTTATACCCTTCTTCTAGGCAACAGGCAATCACAATTATGGCTCCATCTCTGGAGCAGATGACAAGAATTATCAGCTAACCACAGTATCCAGTCTCTATCCCTTTTTGACAATCATTTCCCTCTAACTTGAGGGAAACATGGAGTAGAGATTAAAACCTACTTTCTCTTTTTTCCCTTCAATAATAACAAAAAAGATAGAGGGGGCTAAACAGAGAAGAAGCAAAGGATTAAAGGATAAAGACAGGACAGAGGAAGCTTGAACAGAAAGCAGCAGACAAGAACAGAGCTGTCATTTGACTGATAAATCATTCTCTTAATCAACTGTGCCAGCCAAAGAAGGCCTGAGTAAGCAGCTACAAATGAAGAAGCTTTAACTGATTTTTTTTGGTTCCACTCCTCCAACGCATACCTAGTAATTTAAATTTATACTTTTAATTGTACTAGTTTCTCATAGGGTGATAGGAGCCTTGGTTTGAGACTTTTACTTTTCTTTGCATGAAAAAAACTTCCTAGAATTGTGAAAACCTTTAAGCAGCTTCTATACTACATGAGAGTTTCAATCTCCTTTAAGTGCACTAGATTTCTTTGAGTAGTTAGATTTCTTCACTGGTTAGGTTTTATTGTTGCTGTTTTTTGTTTTGTTTTTTTTTTCCTTTTTTTTTTCCTAAAACACCATGGAGTTGATCTGAAGCCCTGAATGAGAAGCAGAAACAAGACAGGATTGAACTGTGACTTTTCCATACATTGTGATGTTCACATAAGGGAGTAAGCTAATATAGGCCTTTTCTTGGTACGCATGCATCTTGCCAGATCAGCAAGGTCACTCCCATTCATCCTTCACTTGCACCTCTCATCTCTAATTGCAGACCAATATCAGGGATGCCTTTGGGATGTCAGTCTCATATCCTCTAAAGGTTGATGATAACAGTTTCGCAGCCTGGGAGGAGGAAAGTCCTTTTGCTTTCCTATTTCCATGCAAAGGTGAGACTGAACGAGAAATGAGAGTTGAGGCTGAAATAAAAATGGAGAAGGATGAGATCTAGGTTGAGATGAAAGTGAAAATGGAGAATTATGAGTTGTAACAGGGTTTTGGTAAATAAAAAAACCCTCAAACCTGAAATAGTCTTTGAACTGCTTAAGCAAGTTGGTCCAAAACATTACTTTTCATTTTTTATTTTTCTTGTATATCTGATGTCTTAAACCAAAAGCCTTATGAATAACTCTTTTCATAAATAAAACTTCTGCATTATATACAGTACATTTTCATCATCTGCTCACTTATGCTGTGCCCCATTACAGGTAAGGTTCTAAAAGAAGTGACAGATGCCTAGTCTGAAGAAGCTCTGCCGTTGGTAAAGTTGTAGAAAGAGGAATAGTACTGTGTTCTTATTCTAGAAGCCTACATGAACGTCCTGATGAACTTTGTAGGACTGTTAGTTTTGCTTAGCCCTCTTTTCTCAGAATCCAGATAGTATTTTTACGCATTTCAGTCTTTAATGTTCAACAATGTTTCTTGCTGATAATTGGCTATGCATCCTGAGACAATTGAAATTTGTCTCTATTCATTACTATGTTATCGTAACTGTATAGAATTTAAACATGCATTGTAAATCTCATTTTTAGAGGTCCTTTTAGCTTTTGTTTTTAATTATGGAAAATAAAAGGTAAAGGTAACGCAGCAATTGCATTGAAGTGCTCAGATTTCTAGCTGCCAAGGGAAGTGTGTGTACTTCTGGATTTGATTTTGAGTTGAGAAAATAATCTGACAACTTAATTTTACACCACTTTAGTAGTGGTGTGCATTTTTTTTTAAAGTTTCAGTGTTGTTAGGTATGATGCACAGAAGCAGGGTGAGAAAGTGATTTCATGCTCTATTTCTCCAGATGAAGTTTTATGCTTTGCTGACAAATACTGATACGTAAACCCAAATCGCAACTTCCCAGGCCTAACAATGGTAAATAACAAAACTGTTCACAGAAGTCATAGATAGACTTTTACAGGCCACACAAAACTTTTTAAATGAGTTGATATTTTACCATGGCACGGGTTAGCTTGAAAAAAATTAGTCTGTCTTGGTTTTAGACTCCTGAGATGATGACTGGTTTCTATGACTTTTAAATAGGTTGTTTGCTACCATAATTTTGAATTACATTGAAGCAAAACAAAAGTTAAAAAAAAAGCAAAATTGGTGACCATGTTGGGGATTTCTTTTGGAATGGAATTTTCTTGATTGTCTAAAATCAAATAAGCTTACAGTACTTGGCAGGATATAAAAGGACAAAGTTATCTAATCCATGAATATAAGGAAACATCAATACCTTTACTTTTGAAATCCGTAAAGTAAATCTTTCTTCTCTATTACTTAACCCAGAATTTTACCACATAACTATTTTTGGGTTTGGTTTTGTACAGCAAGCTTCAATGATCAGGAGGTTATGGAATAAGGAAATTGTATATGCTACTTTGCTACCAGTTTATTATGTGAGGGTTCTGCCTCACAGAGGTGGATATTCATCTTGGGGTGATTCTTTTCATCTCTTGCTCCCACCTGTCCATTTTGTCTGTCTCTGTCCAGTCTCTGCTCCAGACATGGGAAAACCACTCATAGAATAGCTGCTCAGCTATTTCTGTTTACAGAAAATTTGTATGGGTTTGCCTTAATATCCAAGGCTTTAAACCATGGAGGTTCTCCAGATGTTTCATGAATGTCACTGTCTTTTCTGCTTTGGGGACAGAGCAGATAAGAATGGAAACCTCTCCAGCCAGCCATCAGTCAATGGTAACCCATCCTCACTCTTTAATCATTAGTTTACTGTATATGGACTCTACTGGGTTGATACTTTTTCTACATGTAATTTAAGACAACATAGTTCTGCTTGAAGTAAAACAAAGAAACAAATGCTGCATATTTTTACTGGGAAAAGACATCTTAAAAAAAATGTTTCATCCAGCTCCACTGAAAATAATTTATAGCTGTGATTCTTGTTCCTGCTGCATAATCTCAAGAAAGATTGTCACCTAATAATACAGTAGAGCATTGTATTAAGCTGGTTGCATGTTATCTGGCCAGATATATAATTTTGAGCTATCTCTAGTGTTTTATGTTTATATTTTAAGATGTTTCCTAAGGTAGCTCTCTGAAGATGGAGTTTGATTCCACCAAAAAAGTGAGTATTGTGTGTTGTTTATGTAAGCCACAACTTTGGGGTATGAGAAAAAATGGTAGAGAATGAGAAGGATTAACAAAGTTATCAATTTGATAATAGCAGCACAAAATGTTTAATAATGCATCAGATAACATTTATCAAACGGTTTATGTAGCTGCCTACATTCCTAATGAGAAGCTCTGGGATAACAGCCATAATCACAGGTTTATGATAAAGTATCTGAGGCTTCAGATGTTCAGTCCAACAAGCACTAATATCATAATAGTGTGTAAGTAGGTTTACTGAATGGTCATAAATGTAATTATGGCACTCTGACGTAAACTTGTTTCGGAGGCAAAATTGTTTCAATTAAGAATAATGGAATACTGCTAGATGAAGTAAAATGATGGCACTGTCTGTTCATTACATAAAACAACATAGTGCGAATAAGAATATTAAAATTTAGAATGGAAATAGTAGTTTTATATTCCCCTCTTCAGGCTCACTTCTTGGTTCCTGGGAATTTAGAAATGGAGTAGCTGTGGGTGAGTAAGTAAGGGTCCATGGGTTTGAGTTAGCTTTTCATCCTACATCCTTGATAGACTTTGTGGCAAAATGTTCCCAGTCATAACTCTACATGACATTAGGGTTGTAGTCAGATTATGTGACTATGGCCAGGTGCTGTATACCTGACAGATTTCAAGAGGCACAGAAAAAGTGTTAAAGATGTGTCTCAGTTTTGTGAAGTCCGTATCAGGAAAAAATTTGGCTACCTCTGCAGGTGTTTCTAGCTCTGTTTTGCTTCAAACAAAAGTTGAAGCTTCAATCTTTCATGTATTTAGAACTTTTTAAAGGAATGATTCCTTCAAAATGACAACTCCTGAAAGGATAAAAGCTTAAGAAAATACATAACATACTGAAATATGCACACATATTGTACCTCATCTTGCCTAGTTCTCCATGAAATGTCAAAAGAACCTCCTACTGTGATATGTCTGTGAGCTCTGCAAGACTGATTAAATTTCTATATAATATCAATCGTTGCATCCTGTGAACCATAAATTATAAAATTTGTGTTCTATTTTATCACTCCATAAAAAGGCTTAAAACTTTTTTTCTTATCGGATATGAAGAATAAACTGTGACTCTCATTTTATTTGTGGCAATTTTATGCACATACAGAAACGGAGTGTAAATGTGGGCTATACTCTTTATATATGTGTGTGAAAGAAACAGATTAAGAAAGCATTTGCTACAATAAAATAAATAATATTATGATTTATTTCTCAATTTTGTAGCATCCGAAAATAAGGGAACAAAATTAGGTGTCCAAAGCCTAATATGTAAAGGTCCCTTGAGAGCAGAACAGAGAATATTCAGACTGTAAGAGGATGCAGTTTCCTCCCTTACATTTTTAACTAGTGGAACAGCAAAATATAATCAGGAGATTGGTGTTAGAGAAGATTTGCTTTGTGACAGAAACTAGTGTTAAAAGGGCTTGTGGTCATTTCTCACACCACTTCAAGATGTGTGGTTTCTGCACAGAATCTTAACTTACACATTTAAATCGTATTCGATGTTTTTGACCTTTTGGCACCACACATCAAGAGGCTAATGTGAGGAATCTGTTCCTCTTGAATTGCTGACTGTAGTTTAAGTCCATTGTTCAGAGAATTTCAGGATTATGAATTTCAAACTAAGGCGAACATAATAAAAATGTCTTTATTCTCATTCTCATCTCTGTCTCACACTCTCTCACTCTCTCTCACAGGGTTTTGTACTGCAGCTCATCACCATTGCATCTGAGTGCCTTCCAAATAAAATAAATAACAGTAGCGAAGCCTCTAGTGAACATCATGGGGAACGTCAACATTGAGAGGCAGGGCTTATAAATTTGCATGCAACACTGTATGAACGTGCTTAGATTGCTTTCAGGCCAGAGCTGGCTTACATCCAGCTTCTTGAGTAAAGTGTACTTGAGTGACTTCAGGCCTATATTCACTGTATGGACTTGCTTTAGGGTTGATGCTTCTCTCAGGGCAGGGGCAGAGTGGGAGAAAGGGGAGAGAGGAGAGCGTGTTTGTGTGACAGCTTTTGGTAGTTTGTGATAATTGTGCACAAAGTTTTTAGTCAGATTGTATGTCTCACAGTTATGAATACACCTGTAATTTCTTATGTTTTTTCTTAATGGAAATAAGCATAATTTTAATAACTTTTCTTAATGAAAAAATAGTGGAATTAATTTGATTTTTTCATGTAAAACTACATATTTCTATTTTTCTTCGGTTTATTTTTATAGTTTCTTGTATCTTTAGTGTCATAGGTATCCTGAGCAATAAGCCATTAAATCAAGAGCAAACGTAAGTTGATCATAACGGAGTGGCTTTCAAAAATGCAATATTCGTTTTGAGAATGGATCATAAACAGAAGCCATTAGTAGAATTTTGCAAGATAGAACGAGTCTGTGGCAAAATGTATGAATAAAAGTGGTAACTGCAAGAATTTTGAAATTTTAAGAGGCAAATATTGTAACAACCAACTGTAAACAGTTCCAAATGTCTTAAAATCTGAGTCACATCAAACCAAGTGCTAGTAAAAAAAAGTAACAAAACCTCTCCCCTTAATGAAAACATGGTTAGATTGTATGCATCATAAGGCAGATCTTGTGGCTCCTCTTCTGTATAATCTAGTGGATGCGGTTTGTCATGAAGGGATTTCATTCAAATCCTTTCAGAAGTTATCTTTATGAAACCATGTCATATAGGTGGCTACTTTGTTATGTTCGCTGAATGTTATGTTTGCTCAAATGTTTGCTGAAACATTTGAGCATCATCGAAAAGATATGGTAACAGTGAACTGCTCAGTAGTAACCAGTTTTCTCTAACTGTTGATAAAAACTCTGGAGTTTGGATAACTCCTGAAAGGTTTGTGGTTGCAACTAGGTTTTTTGAGTGAAAACTGCAAGTGTAGAAATTATGGTTCTAAAATCAGAGGTGTTGATGCACTACTGTGCCTTGATTTTGGGGCTTCTGCTAGTTTTCTGAGGAAATATACTTTGTCCTGGGGTGGGGGGAAGTATACAGGACCATTAATGATTAAGCAGTTTATCTAAAGATCTCTTATTTCAGTGCATTGTCACTTGCTGTATGTTCTTTGCATTTCTTGCCTCATTCATGTAGTCTATTTAAAACTGAAAATGTTATCAACCCTTGCCAAGTGAGTAGTCATTTACCAGCTATTTTCAAATCTGCTGAAAGGCAAAAAACTGGTATTGCATGTAGAAAATGCTGGTTTTGCGATACATTAGCATGATTTCCTCAAGAGTGATTCCGATACAAAGGTTTTCCTGGACAGGGTCAGCATGATACATATACAACAACTGAACAATTAGGAGCAAGTTGTTGATTTCCTAACCTTAGAAGAAAAGAACCTCAGAGTTCAAAGACTGCATAATTTCTTTTAGATTTTTGCTGAATTGAGTTTTGTGCTTTCCATTCTTAAAGGATGCATTATTTCCAAAAACAAGGGAGTATCCAGTTCTGTTGTACATAAACTTGATGACAATTTCATAAGCTAAATGAGCATGGCATACAGATAACAGTTTTCCTGGTGTTGAGGCAAATGTGAAGACGGTATCTCTTAGTCTAAATTGTTAAAGGAATTAATAACTTGTGTTCTCCTCAGTACCGAGAGACAAAAGTATCTTTAAAATGGTTGTTTAGAAAGTAGAGAGCAATAGATCTGTTTCTGAAAAAGTACGCAACACATAAAGTAAAAGAGATTCCATTGTGATTGTAAAAAAATTTAAAAGGAATTTAACTGGAGTATGGCAAAAAGTACCAAAATATCTATATAAATACATATATATTTGTCCTAAATTATTGGAAAGCTGAATAACACTCATTTTCTGAACTCAATAAACTATTCCTACATGTTCTGTATGAGCCTTTGTAGAGAATCTTTGGTGAGAGTATTTTAGGAGAAATTGAGGAAAGGAGTAATTTTCTTGTACAGCTTCTTTTTGATCATTAAAGATCATTTTGACATCACAGGATGGTACTACATCTGATGAGGACAATATAAAATATTCAATATAAAATAAAACAAATAAAATTTGTTTGCAAATGTTTAGTTATATTATTATATTTTGAAGGTGATTTAGCTAGGTATTATTTAAAATCCTATTTTATTTTATTTTATTTTAACTGGAAATTTAGAGTGAAGTGGCTGTAGAGCTAAGGACAGCAAAGGGGGGGCATATGTGCTTGAACCTCATGAGCTGCTGCTGTTGTTATTACTCAGGAGGCAATGTGGATCTAGACTGACAGCTAAAAGAATGCAAAGGCTGAAGAGGGATATCTTGGGCACCAGACAGCTTTCAATGACTCTGTGGCTGGATCTTGGAGGGGAGCAAGAAGATGCTTTGCTCTGGGTAGCCAGGCAGGAGGAGATAGATTAATAGCACTTTATCAGAATTCCTGGCAGTACTGAGCCTCTAGAATATCAGCCAAAAGGGAGAACAGTGATAATATATAGGTAAAATTACTAAAACTTAATCTTTTTATTCTTTTTCAAGTGTTAAGATCCTTTCTAGAAGCCTAAGGAATTGATCTGAATTTAAAAGGGGTTTTTTTGGGGGGGTGGTGGTGTTTGGTTTTTCGTTTCAGTTTTTTTTTTTTATTCTGCAGAAAGGTTCTATTTTAAAGCCTTCACATAAGGCCTTAAGTTTTAGGATTTGGAACAAAGCAATTTCAATTAGTAGATGCTTCACACAGTCACATTCTGCCTTTTGAATCCATTGATTTAGACAAGGAATAAGTATGTCATTATTTTATTTTTAAAAACCTTCCTTAAAAGAATCAACTTGTTTAAAAATTAAGTGCAGCAGAAAACATTAAAGCAACAGAAAACTTCATCCCTTTTTCTTCCATGGGGTCACAGATTTAGAACCTAACTAAATTTGAGAATCAAAAGTGAATAAATAGGAAAGTAAAAGTCCCAGAGTGTAGAAAATGACTCAAAAATGTGGAGTCCTCTAAGGTATTCCCTAGTTAAAGAAAATAAATGAAGATGCCACCTATGTGAATCCTGGGAATACTGCTTATCCCAACAGAAAGATAGTTCTTATCACTTCAAATGAAGGAAGAATCACCGGCTTAGGAAGCAATTAATATTTTGAGTCAAAAAAGATAGTAACAGGTGCAAAGGTCAAATATACAAAGAGAAAGGCAGGGATTTTATTCAGGAAAATCTGAAAAATATCCAGTGCTCTGGATTCAGTAGATGAAAGCTCATGGACTTGCCCAGGGAAGGGGCAGTAAATTGGCAGTAAAGCTTTTCAGTTTTGCATTGCCAATGTCTTTCATATATTCTTTCTTTTTCAGGTAATGGACTTCCCGCAGAGTCCTTCCAATAATGACTTTAGTTGGGACAGAAGTTTAATAATGTAGATATTGGCCCACTAGAAACTGGGCTTCAGTACCCACTGCATATCATACAGGCTCTTAGACATCTGCCAGGCAAAGATAAAGGTCCGTAGCATTCAGAAATAATTACAAAGATGGGTGTCTGTTTTTGTTGATTACTCAAAAAACTTAAAATGTGTCTTCAGTTTTTGCAATGATGTTTCTTGGTGGCTCAGCATAAGTCTTCTCTAAAAACTGGAGACTTCATGCCAGACCCTTACTCTAAAGACCCTAACAACAATTGAAATTGCAGCTCCCAATCTTGCTCCCAGGTAGCAATGTTATATTTCAGTAAGTTAAATTATGAGTAGAATTTAGAAGGGCAAAGGCATGGAAATAAACAGAGTGCTTTCTACCTTTCTAAAACTTTGTAACAAAAAATTTTGTTTTGCCTATATAAAATAATTTAACAGAACTAGAGTTCCATGAGACATCATTATTGAGGAGGTGGTAGTATTAATGTGTTTTGAGACATTGATGCTAGTCTCATATCATCGGAACATATATAAGAATTCATTTCTGAGCAAGCTTACTATATAAATAGGCAAGACCAACAAAAAGTGGAGAAGGAAATAAACACGTGGAAAGGTCAAATGACTTGCAGGATGGGAGCAGTAAATTTGCCCATCTCCTACATCCAGTCTGGATCTATACCTATTAAACCTCTAGTAGATGACAGTTCCTAAATAGGTCACAGAGGCATTCATACTGGGAGTGAGAGGTGATAATAGATGAGATAATTACAAGGTGCAACTGTTTACCTCAGCTATCTAACTGCTAACTACCTATAATTAAGCAGCAGCTCTAGTGCTCTATGACGGGTAAGTTAATGTAAATACTTTCAGCTAGTCGTTAGCAGCCTTTGCTCTGCAGAAATTGAGCTGCTGCTGACTCAGAAAGTTTCACGAAGACGGGTGAGACAAAAGGAGGTCACGATTTTCTAGAAAGTTTGAGAAATACTACATTAAGCTGCACCATTTCTCAAATATTCTAGTCGTCTTCTGATTTTACTTCACAAAGCTTGACATTCGTGGTTTGCTTTTGCAGATCATAGGGTCTATTCATACATTAACTCTGCCCATAATTAGGTGAGTGAAGATCGCAAGCACAGCAAGAATTTCAGCTTTCCCCTTTGTGGCTGAAATTCAATTAATGGTAGTGTTCTCCTGCATGGTAGCTCAGGTAGTCACTGTTAGGTGGTTCAACAGCTCTATTTTTAATTTGTTGCTTAAAATCTGGTTTTGTCCCTCCTGTTACTTTAGAAGTCTATGACAGCCAGTTTCATGTGAATACTGGGAATAAGTCTTATGCTCCTATTCTTTATAAAGAATTTACCCTTCTGTGAGTATCCAGCCTCTTGTGTTCGATTTCTCTGAGCCAGCTATTGAAGGAAAGCTTGGACATGTAATTAGTAAAGTATTGTTAGCAGGAAAGCTTTTAGTGTTGCATCAGTATATGTGTCCCCCATGATCCCCTTTCTGGTTCCCTTTATTATAAGTTTTTCTAGAATATGCTGCCTTGAGTCATTGTCTATGATTTTGTAAGATCTCCTGATGTGGAATACAAGTGAATGCTGTCTCTTCTGATGTGTTGGTATATATCCTCAAGGAAGCGAAAAAGAGACTGTAGTTTAGTTGAGCCGCTCTAGCAGTTGGCTCTCTTGTTCTCTGTAGGGAACTCTAGAATGGAAAAGGCAGCCAGTCAGGCATGCTGTAATTTACATCTGATTGATGAAGGGTTTAGATTCACAGGAACAATTTGCACTGGGACTCCTGTGGGCCTAAGACTGAAATATTTTGCCACTGCTATCCAGCATTAATTTTTGTCTTGATCAGTCTCATATCTTTCCACGTCAAGTTCATTCTCAGAATTAACCCTTGAAGTTATACATTTAAGTGATGCTTGGTAGTCCTTGTTTCCTGCATTAAATAATCAAGTAAGCTAAGTTGTACCTGAAAACACTTCCTTTCTAATAATCAGATAAATAAATGTTACGGGAAAAAGTACACCATACAGTATTTGCTGTGCTTGCAAAGTCAATTAAACCTTTATTTTTAGAATAACCAAATATTTGAACACTAATTCACTAAGGTCTTCAGTAAAAGCACAGTCTTTAAGCAAAAAAACCTGGCATCACATAAAAGCTTCTGGACATCTCAAAAAGAACAAGAAATTAGTATTTATTAATGAAACAGAATTAGGCCAATAAGGTATTATCAGTAAGTTCTCAAATGAACATACGTACTAAATGAAACACTGTCAAAACTTACTATTTTGTAAAATATGTTTGTTACATAGTTTATATTACTATCATACCAAAAATATAGCTCCTGTTGCCCCAGGAATCCCTGCAACCACCACTAGGGAGGTTCTGTTCTGACCTAGCATGTGCCACACTAAACCTACACATCTAGAAGCTTCTTGAAGTTAAATGATTGAGGATAGTCAAGTTTGGGGTTTTTTTCCTGAACCTCACTATTTTTCAAGTATCAGGCCACAGTGAGGAAAAAATTACAATGAATCTTTCTATGCAACATAAGAATAATTAAATAGTATTGTTTGCAAAGGCAGAAAATTTTTTTTTCATTTAAATGTGCCTTCAAAATGAAACACCAGAAAATTCTCATTCCTTATGTATATTTCCAGACTAAACATGTAAATATATAAATTTGCCGTAAAACTTATTAATGGGCATTTGTTTACATATTTTTATCTCAATTATCTATGCCCATAGGACCCATTCAATCAATTTTTCACTAAGTAGTTTTCAAAATATAATTACTCTTATGGGTAGGTCTATGAACAGCAGTGTCATTTACACTATAGTTCACTAATTGCACTTCTAAGCCATTATAATGAATTATACTTGTACATTCTTCAAGAAGATCAGTTAATGCTAATCACTTCTATCACATATATCACTTAGAAGACATCCATCTATAACAGCCTTTTCATTTACAGCCTCATTCCCTTTTAATTTTCTTGCATTGTAAGATATGACCATAAATGTATAGTGTGTGCTCACATAACCAGTTAGTCTTGTAAACTTAGTAATAAAAGTTGAGTTTTAAAATTTAGAAGAGGCGTTTTTCTATTTTTGAATAAATTTAAGATGGAAACAATTAGGTTTGTGGTTATTAGATGTACAGTTCTGGAACACCAGCTCACGAATTACTGGCTATAGGAATAACAGAAATAAGCAGTTCTAGTATGAAACTTGATACATTTATGAATGAGATGTGTAGGGCAGATTAGTTTTTATGTTGGGTGACCAGATTTGTTGACCCAGATGCTTTTCTATTTTTTTGTGCTTTAACAAGACAGAAAAGTATGTACTGCAAAGTAAGGAGCTGAGTGCTTTTGTCTAACTAATCTATAGCCTGCATGCCTAGATGCAGGCAGTAAAAAGATTCCTTTGCAGGATGAGAGATGCAGAAATAATGATCTCATACTTGCATGAAATCCTTCTGACTAGTTTGACAAGGAAAGTGTAATTTCTTAAGATGTGGGGAACTTTGCTGGGGATTTAGGTACAAGAAGCCCAGTTGTCCCAAGTGTGAAAAGAGAGCTGCCACCTCTTCTCTCCTTGTTATAATCACAGAATATTAAGACAATGTTTCACTAGTAGCTTACTGGAATTTCTAAGAAGTTGTGGTAACAGATACAGCAAGGATCTTAAAAATGAAACATGCATGAAAAATCAATTGAAGTATGCATGCTATATCTAGTATAAACAATAAGCGCTGATATCATCAGCATAGTTGTTATGGTTAGAATACTCATAAAATTTCTGATACCTAAGCTACTGGTGTCTTTACTCACATTTGAGTTTCTAAGGGGTAATAGTGAAGAGAAACTATTTATGTATGAAAAGATCAGAAATATGAAACTCTTTTAGGTTTCCAAGCTAAAGGAAAACACTGAAAAATACAAAATCAGTTTTTCAACTCCAAAGTTGCAGGTTGCTGTAAAATAAAAGATAATGATTAAAAAAAAGGCCTATGGTTTAAAAATATACTTTGAAAGGGTGTGAGAAATTATTTGTGGAAGAATTATAGTATAAGAGAATACAATACAAAGGAGTTTTATAGCATCTGAGTGGTATAACTTCCTTGAGAGGAATCACACACATCAGTAACTGAACCAGCTTACTTTACAGATGGAGAGAAAAGGGACAAAAGTATTTTTACATTCTTTTTTCGTGTGTGCTTAATACCTCTAGTGGGAGGTGCCCACTACACATTCCAAAGAATTTTTTTTATGGTGCAATTCCATTGACCAGTTTACTACATCAATTTTATCTATAGTTGTTGACATACATTCAGTAAATTTTGTCATCTTAACATAGGACTTCTGGAGTTGTCTATTCAGTAGAGCTAGGGGATCGTCATGCCGGCTGACTTCTAGACCACATTCTCTCCAACTCATGGAAAAGTATAAGAGAATAATTAGTAGGAAAGTCAGATAGCTGGTGAAATTCCTAGCCATAAATAGAAGATAAAGTGATAAAGAGAGGGAAAATTAGAAAGCTATTTTGCATAAGAAGGGAGGAAGAGACTATGTAAATAGACCATGAACTGCATCTAGGAGATGAGGTAAAGAAGCTGTACAGCAGACTAATCCCTGAAGGAAATCTGGTTGAGAGAGGTACTGCAAATCCCTCTGAAAACCAGGAAGAGTTGGTTTCACATAGCTGGAGTCTGCTTGTCATCAAGAATAAGATGTCCTAGAAGAAGTCCTAAAGAAGAGCTTTTCCGTGAACTATCTTCCAGCTGCCAAACTATGAAATGTGGATCTTAGATTATAAATCAATTTTATGGGAGCAAGGAAAAATCCACCATTATCCTTTATGTCAGGAGAAATCTATGTAACATTGAATTCTTAGAGTTTATACTAAGGTGTTGTCCTTGTGCATCTCTTATTTTTTTTTTTTTTAGTTATTAGATATACAGATTTTTTTTCCTCAGTATTAGTATCTTGGAACAAGTATTCTGATAAAAACATCTCAGCCAAATCATTCCAGTGGTTTGTGGGGTTTTTTATGTATTTTATTTTATTATTTGCTAAATGTTATTTTAAATGTGATTTTAAACTGTATGGAACTGAATTCCCCTGGAATGGGTAGGAGAACATTTTGTCATATATACACTGCATTTCCCTTAGTTTCTCTACCCCAGAGTTTGTAGCCACCAAATATGGAGTATTATCAGGGTAGGCAAGATACGGATATGGAACATGCTTGGGGTGCTTTGACATCTGAACCCAGTCCGTGAGTCCAAAGCAAAACAAAAAATTTTAACTATTCTAAAGCTAGGTCATTGACTAAGTAGCTGAAAGTAAGGAGTGAGTGAAAGGAGATTAGAGAGTGCTTTAGCTACAACAGAAATATCCACAGAATCTGTTTTTTTTCTTCTGCTGTAGAGTCCTGCACTATTTTGCACAGATCCATGACTGTGAAAGGTCCACTCCTCTGCCCATTCCTCATCCTTTTCTAACTGTTATCCACTGATAGTCTATACCTAGTCTCTTAAGGACCTACTGTCAGAGTGCCTGGCAGGCATGATAACAGTTTAAGTATTCTGGCCAGACCTCAGACTGTACTTTTAGGCACACAGTGTGCCTATTTTTTATTCTGAGGAGCAGCCCTAAAACCAGCCTTATCAAATAGTTATTATAGCAGAGTTGCAGTACTCTAACTTGTATTTTCTCTGTTGTTCATAGGTCTAGTTATCATGGAATAATCATAACATAAGAATGGTTGAAATATGTCATATCAAAGGTATATCTAGACTAGTGTCTTATCTATAATGCTGATGGGTAGTGGATACTTAAGGAAGACAACAAGAACATACAGAATTGCTCTGACTCTAGGATTTTCAGCAAACAGTGCTTTAGGGCTTGCATGAGTGAGAGCTTGCAGTTGGACTGCTGTGTTTAATAACTAGCAAAGTACCTATTGTCCATCTAGTCTAGTCTAGATGGAGTCTAGTCCTTCAGTCTAGTTCTTCTCAGAAGCCATTTACACTTTTGGCCTCTAGAGATTCAGAAAGAAAAACTGCAGCTCCACAGCATATTCTGCATTGTAAAAAGCAGTACTATTTTTTTTTTTTTAATCTATTGTTTGATGATGTCATTGAGTGTTCATAGTTTTAGTTTTATGAGACATAATGACTTATTCCAACCTCCTTTTTTTCCCTCTGTTTATGACTTTGGATTTCTATTATATTGCCACTCAGTCATACCCTCTATGTCAGGTCCTAGTCAGCTAAGTTTTTTCTCATTTGAAAGCGCTACCATGCCTCTGACTGTTGTTGCCTTTTTCTACTTTTCTATTGCTATTCTTTTATTTTTTCTTAAAAAGGACAGATCAGTTACATGCTGTATTGATGAAGTAGATGTATTTATTGAAAAGTGCACAGTGATGTTTTTGTTTTACTGTAAATTTCTTTCTTTTATTTTTCTACCTTCTTTATGCTTCTTTATGACCACTGCTGATCAGTTCATGGAATTGAACTGCCTGACTAGCTTGGTGGATGAGGGGAGAACAACTGATGTTTATCTTTAGTAAGGCTTTTGACATTGTCTCCACATAGACAAGCTGGCAAAGTACGGGTTAGATGAGTGCATAGGTGCAGAGGATTGTGATCAGTGGCAGAAAGTCCAGCTGGAAGCAAGTCACTAGTGGTGTACCTAGCGGTGTTCATCAGGGGTTGGTAGTGGGGCCAATACTGTTGAATACTTTCATTAATGACCTGCATGATGGGGCAGAGTGTACCCTCAGCAAGTTTGCAGATGATACAAAACTGAGGGACCTGGACAGGCTGAAGAAATGGGGCTGAGATGAATCTCATGAAATTTGACAAAGGGAAATGCCAAGTCCTCCCCCTGGGAAACAATAACCCCAGGCACCAGTACACACTAGCGGCTGGCCAGCTGGAAAGCAGCTCAGCAGAGAAGGATGTTAGGGTCTTGGTGGACAGCAAACTGACCGTGAACGAGAAATGCATTATCACAACAAAGAATGCCAACAACATCCTGAGCTGCATTAGGCAGACCATTGCCAGAAGGCTGGGGGAAGTGATCCTTGCTCCCTACTCATCACTGGTGAGACACGTCTGGACTGCTGGGTCCAGTTCTGGATGATTAAGGGATTGGAGCACCTTTCATGCCACTTAAAAAGGCTAAAAGAGCTGGGGTTGTTTGGCCTCAAGAAGAGAACCGAAACAGTTCTGTGATTCTGTCAATTACCTGCAATGTCTTCAAAATCTTTCCTGAGTGGCAACCAAGAAGTCTATTTAAAGTTATTTTGACTTTTCCACCTATGTTGTTCATATCCACTGCTTTGAAATCCATCTGCTATTTTATCAGTTGGTCACTCACAGGATAAAAAGAAACTTTGTAGGAAAGAGCCTGGGGGTCCTGGTGGACAAATTGAATATGAGTCGGCATGGCTCCCTTGCAGCAATGAAGGCCAACTGTATAGTCCAAAGGTGGAGGGAAGTATTTTTTTTCTTTCTGTTCAGCACTTTTGGTGCTGCTGGAGTACTGTGCCCAATTTTATGCTCTGCTAAAGGATACATGACATAGAAGGAGCAACTGAGAGTGGTGAGTTTATTTGGCCTTAAGGAAAGAAGGCCCAGGGAGGACCTTACCACTGGCTTGAACTACCAGTGGGATGTTACAGAGTAGGCAGAGCCAGACTCTTCTCAGAGGTACACAGTGAAAAGATCAGAGCGGTGAAAAGGGAAATTCCAATTAGACTGTGACAAGTTGTTTTGTTTTGTTGTTTTGTTTTGTTCCATCAAGGGTGATCAAATGCTGGAACAGGTTGCAAAGAAGCATTGTAACTGTCATCCTTGGAGATACTCAAAATTCAGTCAGACAAGGCTATGACCAACCTGATCTGACTTCAGAATGGTGCTGCTTTAAGTGGGAACAGATGACCTTCCAGTCTAAATTATTTTGTAATTCTGTACTCTTTCTGTAACTATTTGTAGTCAGCAGAAGATATGGTATGTGGAATAATGTTGGGTCATCCCATTGCTTTTTCACCTCAATATTTGCCCCATTTTTAAGATTAGGTTTAATTTAAGATTGCATAGCCTCTCTTCATTTGGAATATTTTTTGCTGTCTTTTAATCAATAATGAATTTCTAAAAGTACCTTCTATTTTATCCCCCAATTTTTGCTGTTTGCTTTTTAAATCCTTTGGTGAGGAATATGTATGCAAGAGATCACCCATATCAAAAGTTTCAAAAACCTCTAATAGATTTGGGAAGCATCAATTCTCTTTACAAAAGCTCTGCTTTCTTGTGCTCCATGTGTTTACTAACATATTCATCATTTTAATTCATAACAGTTTGTTTGATGAAGAAGTCAGACTTTCTAGTGTTTAGTTCCCAGATCACCTCTGGAGACATTTTAATGAATTGCTATTATATATGCCATCTCCCTTTTCCTTGTACGACAGCAGATTTAAATGGTCATTTACATACCACCGTTAATAGACCAGCAATTTTATGTGTGAATTCTTTTAAAACTATGGGTGGTTACTTCTGACTCATGGTGATTCTTTACTACCCAATTAATCAATTTGTTCAAAACACCTCTTACATTATTTCAATTTCAGGTATTTTTTTAGACTTTTCCCTGGCAAAGAATGGCTCAGCTCTGATACAGGAATTTTATGTTTGCTTCTCTAGTGAACATGAGATGTTGGATTCATGGGGTGAATGCTGATCCTGCTGAAGTCAATCTGAGTTTTAATTTAGGAATACAGAATTCAGCCTTGGTGTATATCCACTGACAAATACTGTGTGCTTTGAATCCTTGATTGTTTACATTCAGGCTAGTTATATCTGAATAGGAGTACAACAAAATGGGAGGCAAATTTATTTAAGTTCCAAATATATTGTTCAAGATGTGTGAGTAAAGCCCAATAACTACAAAAATGCTGTTAGGTATTTAAATGCCATAAATTTATGTTACAGGTGTGCCCCTGATGTAAACTGACAGTGTGGGGAGTGTTACTTAGTTAGCAGTGAGGACTGGGATGTTTTGCATATGTTCTATTCTTTAACACCGTTAACACAGTTGAAAAACAAAGCCAGTGTATTCAGTGACTGAAGTATTTTTTTAAAAAAAGGAAAGAATAATATAAGCCGAATCTAAAGTAAGCCTAAATTTTGCATTGTGCCCTCTCTGCACAGTTATTATCAAGTAGCAAGCTGTGTAAAATATGGAAACAAGTTAGTAATGTACCAGCAAATAGCCTACAAAATAAAACGAGTAATTATAGGATGTACTTCAAAATAGAAAATAGGGTTATTTTAAAGTAATACTTGACACTGAATATTTGTAAGACCATGCAAAATAGAAGGAGATTAGTCAAGAGGAATTCTAGTAAATCGGTTTATTATAAAAGACAAAGGAAAGAAGTTGCTTGGAAATGAGCAAGAAACATTCATATGTGCAAGAATCCTACTGCAAGCAAAGGAAACAAGGGAATCAGGAGATCTGTATAATCTGTGCATCATTCAGCATGGAGGCTAGTACAGAAATAAAGGAGCTTTAATGTGAAGCATCTAGGAGAAATCTTAGGGTTTGTATTTGGTTTCATCTTGTCTTTCTCAATCCAGTACTTTACCATCTCCTTCCCAAACTGCATACCATTAGCACTTCTGTATTCTAATCTCTCCCTTGCTGCTTAAAATTATCACTCCTTTATTTCAAATATGGCTTCTTATCCTCTGCTCCGCTAATTGGCTTTATTACCCTCGACCCCTTCTTGCCTCCGCTGCAGGCAGCTTGACATTTTTTCATCAACTAATCCCCACTTTTCACACCCCTCCCTTCTCCTCCCCCCTCCCTGCATTTGCTTCCCTTTCCTCTTTTGGTGTATTCAGAGCTGCAGAGAGCTTTTCAGCAGATATTCAAACCCCTGGAGAAATTCAAAGAGATCGAAACACAGCACAAGAGCTAGGGGTGTTTTCTTCTGGGCTGCCAAAAGCATAAGGTAACATTCAGAATGAGGTCACCGTACCGTGATCTCATTTTGAATTGGATTTGCTTATGGGGCGTAGGAAGCCTGGTAGGGAGAGCATATTGTTTTGCTAGTTAGTATTACATCAACAGACTGTGGAAAAACTTAGGCATTTACTTTCATTTCCTAATTTATAAGTTTGTGTGTCAAGAGTTTAAAAAAAGTATGAGGAGGTAATAAAACAGTGGCTTAAGCTAGGCATGGGCTGGACTTGCAGCAGCGAAGTGTAGCACGTATGTACAGAGCTGCAGAAACAAAATGAAATATTTGAGAGAAGTATTTTGCAGGATAACTGCAGATGCTTGAAAAGAATATCAATGGTTTTGGTGCTATGGAAAGCAAGACAGAATTGGCAGGAGAGAGGATGGCCTGAGTGGGTACTTCAGAAACTTCCCTGCATAAGGTGCTGCCAACAGGCTATTTAGGAAGAATGCGGCATTCTGGTATTCGCCCTGATTTCTCTGTCACTTCTTAACAAATAAATGTATGTTCTTTCCTATGAAAAAGACAGAAATACTCATTTCATACCCCAAAGAGCCTACATAATGTAAAGAACAGGGAAACAAGATGCCCTGGAAGGCCGCACCCGGTATCAATTAAAACTCTTCTATTTGAAAACATCATAATTAATCCTGCACCATTAGTAGTATTTTGACGTAGGGGAACTGGCAAGACTTTGCAGTGATTTGAATGAGAAGTTAAACAGCTGGTGTATTAACTTTGAAACTGGTATTGAAACACAAGGCAGGCTGTGAAATAAAATGCGTGTAGGAGCAACAGAAGAAATAGCAGAGTGTGATGAACTTTGCTGGTAACCTGACTAACTAGTTAGTGGGGAGAATTAAAAATCAGAGAGAGAGTGGAAGAAATCCAAGTGTAGGGAGAGAAAACACTGCTGAGCTTTAGAGAAAGAGCAGTATTTGCAATGTACCTTTCAGAGTGGCTGACTGATCCTCAGCTTCAGTGTGTGCAGAACTAAACCCTGGCTGAGGCAAGGGACTTGAACATAAGATTTGCTCCTGTGATTAAACATCATAATCATAAACACAGAGGAAGCAGCAGAGTTAGGGTTAGCTTTGTGGGTTTTTTGCAAGATCATTTTTGCAAATCTTTTACTATTATTTTTGGAATGAGTATATAATCTCTGTTGACTATATGGGTTGTAAGCACACCAAGTGTTGGAATGTGTATTTCAGAAACTTAATTAAAAAAGCTAATCAATAACTTTTATTTTATTGTTAGAATTATTTCTTAAATATGCATTTTAAACTATGTCTTTCTGTGTCATGCATTATCTTTCAATCTCAAAAAAAAGATAGCTCATGAAAATTTTCATTTGTGATTATGAGCTAGGACCGTTGCTGTAGAGAAAACTGCTCTGTATAGCAATGCAGGCTGCAAAAAAAGATCCAGCAAAACTCCTTTCTGCCTGAAATCAATAATAAAATAAGTTCATTTCATACAAACACACATCTAAAGCTTTCATGACATTCTAAAAAATGTAAAAATGCCTGCAGAGGATATGAGTTTATTGAATTTTCTTACTTTACTGTTTCATAGACTCCATCCTAACCAGATGGTATAATCTGATTGTATCAACCTAGAAGTATATAGGATTTTATTTTAATGTTAAAAAGGTCAGTAGCTTTGGAACTTAAACTCTTTCTGTCTTCTGTACTGCACTAGAATCTCAGCACTGAAGTATTACCAGATAACTTTAATAAAAAGAAGTTGAATTTTATAAACTAAGATTTACTTATTCATTTCCTATATACACAGTTAAATTCTTTAGATGAATGCTTCCTAAGTATATGGCAAAGCAATATATACTTTATTGAATGATGAGTGAAATTTATATTAATGTAGTTGATATAGATATAAGATTTCTTCCAAAGCATTTTTGCTATATAACTGTTATTGAATATTACATCTTTTTATCACCTCAGATGATATTCCAACATTTTAGTGCTTTATTCCAGCACTGAAAATATTTTACTCTTCCCAAAGACATGTTCTGCTAACTTCTGCATTGAACCACTTTTGGTTTGGAATTTGAGTTAGATTTTAAAATTTGGTGACAGATATACCATTTGCTGAGCCATGCCAGGGTTTTCAGTTGGTTTGCAGCGTGGATTCCTTTTGAAAGATTTTTTTAGACTTTTATGAACTTTCTTAAAATCTGGATCACATTAGACATAAAGGCTTAGGCATTTTCAGCACCATGGAAGAAGTTTGCAATCATTTTCTATAATACAAACGGGCTTATTTAGCACTCCTGTTATGGAAAAGATTCTACAATAATAATGCTACTATTATAATGCCATTTCTGTAATAATAGCACTTCTGTTGTAAAACACCATTATTATAGAAATGCTATTATAAGACAAGCTCTGTTATTTAGAATTGCTTCTACAATAAAAGTGCTAAAAAAGTCTGCTTGTATTACAGAAAATTATTGCAAATTTTTCTTGCCTGGCAGTGAAATTTTTCATTCTGAATCTTGTCTGTCGCTGTTGTAAAGTCATTCTCATATGTACTCTGAAGCCTCCATGAGTTACTCAATATTGTGTATTTAAAACAGGGAATTACTGAACAGGCAAATGGAGAAAAGGCCAGTCTTCATTTATCCAATTTCCCATGTTCCTAATTTATCACTCACTTTTTGTCATAGACCACAGCTCTTATTTGGAAAGTGTATGCAGGCCTATAGTGCAGTTCTTGCCATTGTGCATAAGGTAGAGGAGGGGGGAAGAAATAAAAAGATATGGAGAAAGGGAACAAGCCCCTCATTTTTTTGCATCCTGTTCATTTCTCCAAGTTTGAGCACAGTTCACGAGAAATTGCTTCCTCTTTCTCCCTTTGACTTTGTACTATACTATATTCTTATGCTCATAACATTCAACAAGAGTCAAATTCAGTCCACTGAGAAAGACCTCTATCAAACCCTTTGAACCACTTAAGCCATTACCTTCAGATCTTCTTAATCAGTACTCAACCCAAGTACCAGCCTGCTCTAATTATCAGCCTCCATTTACTACCCACCTCCAGTTCATAGCTGAGTCTACACTCCAGAGCCATAATGACTAGCTATCTTTTGGGAGGAAGGGAACAAAAGGAAGAGCCACGCAAATGTAAATCCTCTAATTCTGCCCTCGCTTCCCCCATGTCCTGTATTTTCTTTAAAATTTTTCTTTTCCACTACTATAGCTGTTATATTGCTCTCTCCGCTCCTTCGTGTGGAACCGCCTATTTACCAGTGCTCACGCACACAGAGCAGAAATTCTCATTGGTAAAGGATTATTAAAAAAGAATAGGATCTATTTCTCAGCATAGGCCTCAGGCAATCTTTGCATAATGGGTTAATTTTAGTGTGAGTGAGTTACCTAGAATTACTGTGGAAAAGCTCGAGTCACTGTGTGAACTTTGTGGCAAGGACACAAAATAGTTAGTTCCCAGAAGTTCCTTTCAGATGTTCACATCCTCTCTGACATGAGGAGTCTCCTGTTTGGCTTTGCCATCCCCTTGCAATGTTCTAAATACCTTACATATGTTTCTTCTCCTTGGCAAGGGTTGTCTAGTAGGAAAATATTGAACCTGAACTATACGGAGCTGCATCAATTGTATGCCAGCAAAAGAGCCACCTTCTAGGTTTCTGATTTTTGTCGTAACTGTTTTTTTGCTGAAAGCAACGAATCTTAAAACCTCAATTAATCCTAAGATTCATCATGATCTTTTTTTTTTTTTCTGGCTCAAGCAGTGCTTCCTGTAACAAGAAAGTGTCATTACAATATGCGTTCCTCTAGCCATACTTCCACTGAAATAGTACTTTTAAAAAACATGCACACCCAATCTTGAGTTTTGTCTTGCAGTTTTCCAAGGATGTCATTTGGGCATGAATTTGGAGCCATTAAAGATGACTACTGTATGACTGTTACTGTGAGAAAACTTTTCCAGTAGCATAAGGGGAATATTAAATCTTTCTCATTTAAAATTTCTCCTCACTCTCCTTCGCTAATTATATTTTTTAAAAAATTGTAGCATGAGTGGCATCAGACTAGAATTTTATTTTAAAAATTGTTTTTGAATCAATTTTAGTATTTAGTGGAAGGAAAAACAACTAGTGGATTTTGATGCTCTTTTGTACTCCTCTAAGTTGATAAAGGCTTTGTTTTTACACTGCTAAATACATTATTTAGTCCATAGAGTCAATTAGTGCCTTTGGGTACCATATTTTCTTGAAAATAGCATACACTTTTGTGCTTATTTATATCTCCTAATGCTTAAGTGCTTGTATTATCTTTTGTGGGTTATTTTTCAGTTGATACTTACCAGTACTTATATTGCGTAACATCTGCTGTTTTGGTTCTTCATTGCAATAGCTCCCTTAAGACTTTTAGTACAAAAAGTCATTTTATTCTTAGCAGCTACAGTACCACAAAGACAATCTTATGGTACCAGTGGAATGGTACTGATTCTCTTTCTTTGGCAGAGGCAAGCAAAAGGCTCTTGACAATTAGTAATTTGCTCAAAAACTTGAATTTTTTGGTAAGTTAATTTTTTTTTTTAAGGCAGAATATGCTCCGTAGCTTCGGCTGAAAAAAACCATGAGCAGTTAAAAAAAATCTGATATTTATTTTTGAAATTTTTGCAATGAAAGTGTTGTCAACAATGTCAAGAATAAAACCACTTTTGATATTTAAAAATAAAACACTTGTATTTTCTGTTTCAAGCATACATTCTTCATTTAAAATTAAGCTTAAACAAAAGAGCTAAATAACCCTAGAGCAAAATACTTATTTTTGGTCTTAACAAAGTTTGACTATTTCAGGTTTTCTGTTTTGCTGGAAAAAGAAGATAGATTGATCAAAACAAAATTAGATTTTTCCATTATTGGTTGTTTATCCATCAGTTCTAAAAGGAAAAAAAAGCCCTTATTTTCTGACTACACATAATGAAGCCTCTAACATTATAGCTATGCCCCAATAGCTCTCAAGTGTACAAAGAAAGTGTTTTTTGCTTTCATCCTTCATTCATTTTCTAAGTTATTTTGCCCAAACCAAAGAGTTTAGGCACTTCCATGCTGAAGGGTTCACTCTTTCAGACACCTAAGCCTCAAGGTGGTTCAGAGAGGTTTCTTTTCAGCACAGCTTAATTGTAGAAGTGCCTAAATTCAACTGGTCAGTAATTAGACTTCCTAAAGGTTTAACTACTTATATAACTTTGGCAGGTCTAACATAAGACATAAGTTTCCATGATCTCCTGTTTTCCATGAGTACATTTTCCATGTACTCTGCTCTTTAAGCAACAAGGTAGATGATAGATATTTCTGATCTAAACGTCATGAACATTCAGTACTAAACCTGCAAGGTCTCTGCTGAGTTAGATCTCATAGGTATGTTCAAAGCACAAATGTGAAGAGGGAGCAATGGTTGGCTACTTCCACTTAAAGGAATGATAGTAGCAGTGTTGCTATCCACCTTTTTCGTAGCAGCCTAGTGACTTGAACTTGTGCACATGAAGTAGAACACCTGTTTCTTTGCCCTCTTCTGCTGAGAGATTTCAAACGGAAACATTTTACCTCACAGGAGGGTGTCCTGCTTAACAGGCTACTTTGTAGGTTGAATGATGTCCACGCTTACACAGCATTTTAAGCTTGTGCACAATGATGCACTAACTCGGCCATGGGGCTTCTGAACCGCAGTTGTCTATTGCCTGTCCCATTTGGTTTCCTCCTTAAGCAACTAGGTAAACCAGAAGCTTAAGATAAATATTTCACCAGCCCACCTATCTTTATGGCTTCTGACATCTTCATTTGGTGTTCAGGTAGGTGGTTTGAAGTGAGAAGAAATATGGAGGATTTAAAAAAAAAGAGTTCTCTCTTGAAAAAGAAAGTTATTTAGGGAAACCAAGCTGATACAGGCAACTTTGGTAGATGGCAGAATACATTTCATCTGCCTCTGTTGTCTTAAAGAGAAACTAAGCCTTTACATAGGATAAACATAAAGATAAGACTGTATCTTGTTTTAAAAAGAAGCCAGTCAAGTCACTTGGTGCCAGTGATCACAGAATCTTAAGAGAGGAACAGCTGTCCAGAATTCAGCCTAACCCACTATTTTAATACAATTTTTACAGAGGTTCTGTAGCCCAACATCTAGCTTAAAAGCAGGAGAATTATGAACGTAGCCCCACAACAGGTAAATGCTCAAATGAGTAAAATCAAGCAAGCCAGAAAGAGAAAAAGCAGGTAGCTGCCCTGATAACCATGACACAGGGCAATTTTGTTAATGAATCTGCCTATTCACTATATCATCCCTGTCATTCTGTTTGTTCCGCAGGGGCACGGATAAGTAACAGCAGCCTCTTATCCAGTGGTCTGCACAAGAACTGTATGGTCACTTGCCATGGTCAGGGTACAGCTGTGTTTCTTTGGCACATAAAGAAACATAGCAAAGGAGTGACTGCTGACTTGCTTACCTTTTCCACAAGAAGGTAAATTTTGGCTAGGGATGCTTAACTCTTTTAAGAAACCATAAATATTTTTTTTGCTGAGATGACAGCAACTGAAGGGAATAGGCAGACTTAACAAGGCTTAAATTAAATATGTTCATGTTCTTTGGATCCAGATTGTTTTACAATAGCCTTATAAAGATCATTGTGTTGGTAAACACATACTTCACTGCAAATTGTTTCAAGTCCTCCCTAGTAAACTGTGGCCCAGTGTTAAACACTGTGTCAGATATTCTATGTCTAGCGAAAATACATTTGCATAATCACCTGTTTAACTGCAGTACAATCTAGTAATGCTATCTCAGGAAAATTTAAATAATAGTCTAGAATTAATATATACATCTTCCTAGTCAGTTTAAGTAAATCGAGAACTACTTTACTCCAGGGGACAATTTATTCTGTCCCACCATATAGGTCTCTTTGGACTGACAGAGCCTGTATTTTTGCACGTGTGACAAAGCCTAGATAAATTCTCCAATGGCACTATTCAGAAGCAATATCAAACATCTCTAGCCTGTCTCTTGGATTTTTCAGTCCTTTGATTTATCTTTCAGTTATCCTTTTTAAGATACTTTTTCAGTAATGTTGTCAACTCACCATTCTGATAATTTTAAGTCCCTTGTATGAATTCAGGCCTTGATTTTGTTTTAGAGCTTGACATGTGCTGTTCCAACTAGTCTCTGCTACTAACGATCATATTCTCATCCTGAACTGCTGCAACCTACACTTCTTCTGTAATGAGACAATATTTAATAGTAACTCTAGGTTTGGATTTTATTCCAATGAAGTTTTATCAAATGCCCTAGAGAATTTTTATGCAGTCACTAATTTTCCCTCAGCTCGTAATCAATTTTCAAATCATCAATTTGTAATTTAAAAATAATTGCCATGCTTTCAGGGTGGTGCTTGCTTAGCTGATTTTGGGTCTGTGCTACATTGTTTACAGTTGATACTGGTCTTCTACAAATACAGACATGAATCTTTTTGTGTCATGGACTAAACACAAAACCAATTTCTCTGCACTGGACTCAGCTTTTCTCAATGGCCAGAATGAGTAAAGCACTGATTTACAATTTGACCATATTGCTTTATGAGAATTTTGCCAGTTCACTCCTTGGAACCATTTGTACTCAACTTATTTTTGCACTTTGATACTGTATTTCCTCAGGTCCGCACCTCTGCACAGTAGTGAGTTTAAGATTTTGGTTCAGGAACCTGGTCTTCTATAAAAAAAATAGAGTAGAGGAAGTGGAAGGAATGCCTTGGATCTTTTACTCTTGGAGCAGACATTTTGCTATTTCATATATTTAAATTTAAGGAAAAAGCACCTTCCTTTGTTTTTCTGAAGATTGCTTTGTAACCTGTTCTTTTAGCTGATCTGGTTCCTTCTGCCTAAGTGGAACTTTTTCAGGAACCTGAACTGTGGACCTGTTGGGTTTTCAGCTGCTATCTGTTCTTCAGGGCTTCTAATACCCAAGAAGTCTTCAGACTTTCCTGTGTTTGTTTTGAGTCCTTGCCTCTTCAGTAATATCATGCTCTTGATGAAGACAAGGCTTTGCATCTGCAAATTACTGCTGCAAATTTTTTCTTTGGCAGTTTACTGTCTACCTTCACCTTTACCTTGCATACATTTTTAATTGCATTTTGCTACCTCTTTCTTTTCTTTTAACGCTAGTAACACTGTATTTGACATCCCACTGACTTAGTGCTCTAATGCCCAGCTTAAAGTTAATAAATGTCCCATTTACTTTTACGTTGACAGTCTATTTATCTTCTGGTGCAATGATGGGCAATACTGCCACAAAAAATTCATCCAAGGAAGTCACGCTGCAGTTAGCCTCTCTGACTGTGCTGTGCACACTTGACTGGTGCCTGCAAACTTTCATGCACTGATATGAACCACTGCATGTCTTTCATCTTTTTTCATCTGACAGATATTGTGCTATTTTTCATAGTCTGTGCAAGTCTGTGGTCCCTTCTGAAGTGGCTTTGATTTTCTGCTATTATGCCCTAGGTATCTTTTCTGTAGTCTGGATTTTCAGTCTTATTTATTCTTTAAGATATCCATTTCCATGGATGTCCATTTCCATAAGCATTATTCTTGAGGGAGTGATTCCTGCTGCTTGGCACATTCTGCTTATGATATTGGGTTAATTTTGGTCTCCCAGTTGTATCTGTTGCTATATCTATCCTAGTAAACTACACAGGGTTGGGGCATGGACCTGAAGGCTGCCCTCTGCTCATTCTTACTGTTAAACGGCGAGCATGGTCTCTGTCAAAGTTCTGTCCCATCTGTATAAGAGTGAGTAGCACGACTCAATAGGCAGTCTGCATGTGGCCAGTCTGCTTTTGGAGATAAGGTAGAGAAGCTATATGGATGCAAGTCACACTGTGCCAGTCGACCATAGGGCCAGAAAATGGTCCCTGGTCTGCTGTAATTCCTGGTCTAAAACTAGCCTTTGAATTCCTTTTTTGTCCCTTCTTTCCCTTGCCAGATTTTAGTAACAATCTGGTCTTTATCAGGAACTGGGTTAGTTAAGATTGACAAGACTTGGATAAAGTGCAAATTCTTTACACTTTATTTAGGTATCTTCAGATTTAATATATCCCCCTCAGAAGACCAGGACGGTACTCACATTTTTGCAATGTAGTTTCATAGTTGGCGCCTTTTATCTGAGCTAGCTGAAAATTATTGAGTACATGAAATGCATTAAAATCTGCTGTTGTCAGTAATCGGGTTATTTTCTTATGGTCTTCTTTGACATGGGCAATTGACATTGATTGCAAATGCAGAGTGAGACAATTTGGTTCTCTTTGTCAATTGTTTTGATTCAGTGACCTGTCAAAAACTGGACCTTCTTGACACGCTTTTAATTCAGTAATAAGTATTCTCTTATCTAGAAATATTTCCAGTTGTGTATCAGAGATCCTCAATTCTCCAATTGTGTGTTCTTCCACTAGTATTTACTCTTGTTTTGCAATTTCTCTTTACAATATGGTTCTCGACAAGGGTCTCCAAGCACTGAGCATTGTAGTGTTCAGTTATTAGTCACAAATAATCTGCACAACAAATCTGTTCCCAAAGCTGAACCATTTAAAGGTACAGTTCCCAAATCATGCTACCTGTCTAGAATGTTCTTTTTGTGGGGGTTTGTGTTTCAATTGGTGTAACTGATATAATAAAGAGGAGTGTACTATGTTGTGTTAAGTCATATTTCGTATCAGGAAGGCTGGGAGAAAAGATGGAAGCTTTCCGCATCACTGCATCTGAACTGCAAATAGATCACAAGTTTTAATTCCTTACAAAATAAGATAGGAAAAGTAGATTTAGCAGAGATATTTCTTCTATGAGTTCTCTTTCAGCAGTTATATTTGAGAAGTGAAATGATACACTAAACCAAAATCTGCCTTAATTTGAAAATCTGTAAATACAGAGTACTTCTGTCTTCAATACAGACGTTCCTAAGTTAGGAACCTAGCTCTCCTAAGTTCACTCTGTTGTCAACGGAGAGAGACAGGCATTTCCTGAAGGGAATTATTTTAATTACTGTAGCTAACCATGCCATTTTACTTCACCATCCCAAACCAAGTTGAGTATTATTCAACTCAAGCAGAGCTCACTACCTGTAGGAGGGAAAGACGTCATCAAATCCAGCCTTCCCAAGCATATCTGATTACAAGTGGTAAAGGAAGTGCAAGTGAGAAGATTCTACAGACTCATCTATTTCCTTGGCATTTCGTTTGGGACAAGGCTTAGTTTTAGACAGATGTCAAGATCTCCTAGTCATTGATATGCTGGATAAACATTGTTTAGTGCTCCACGTAGGCATTTCATTCTATATTGATTTCATTTTGTAGAATGTGAAAATTTATTCCTTACAGCACATTTTCTTCAATAACAAAATCTAAATAACTACACTGCATGCTAATCTTATGTGACATACCATATTAAAGACTAGGAGAGTCTAATGTTCTTGTTTATTCTGTCTGTGAGTTTGTCACAGCTCCTCCTGAAAATTTATGTTTTATCGGTCATTTAATGACTTACACTGTTTGTTTTCCGGATGTTTTGATTCACCTGTGTGAGGGAGCACTTGTTAAAAAAAAGACAAACAAAGACCCCCAAGCATCCCCCCACCCCCTTATTATAGCGGAAGCCTCAAGAAACACATTAGAATATAATTGTTATTGATTCATGAACTAAAGATGTGTGACCATAATTTCACTTCCCTGGAGAGGGTTGGTCAGTTCACTGAAGTATGGAGGATATGAGTGATTCATCACTCCTTGCCATCATGCATGTGTTGTTATCAAACCAAATAAAGTGGTATTGCTATCTGGGGAACAAAAGTTAGGACATGTAGTTGCTGAGAGTTTGATATATGGTTATTGCTATGTGATTTATCTGTAATTGTAAATACTTTATTGTTTTTCATCTCTTTTTAACTACAAATGATGTATTGTGAAGTAACAAAACTAGTTTAGTCAATTACTTTGTTCAATAGTAAATTTCCTTTCTGAGTTTTCTTTCCTGAATTCTTTGATTTTTCTAGTAGCATAAATGGATCATAGAATCATAGAATACCAGGTTGGAAGGGACCTCAAGGATCATCTGGTCCAACCTTTCTTGGCAAAAGCAATGCTTGAACTTTTTATTGATAGCTAAATTATCATACATGTTGTGATCCTATTATTTTTGCCAATGCTGCAGCAACATCTGGTTGTATGGTGAAAGCTGATCAAGTGAAAGTTTCCTGTCTTCTGAATTTTGATAAGCTTGAAACGCCATCCTGCATCTCAGGAATGAGCTCTGCAGGGAATTTTGCAAAAGTTTTTCATTTTGCTCATGCTGCTCTGCCATAGTCTAAAGTCATGTCATAGTAAATATATTGTGCTGTGTTTTTTGACTTGAAACAGTTCTTGTGTTTAGAGATGTTTACAGAGATGGTTTGATAAACTGTGGATAGCCCTGAGCCCTTTTCTCCCCCAACGAACAAGTCACGTAATCGTTATGCAGTTTGAACTAGCATTATGAAGAAACTCTTAAGGAAAAATAATTATGCTGACATACCCGAGTTCTGTTCCTTGACATTTTACATGATCATACCAGTCTTCCAAAGCTGTGTGTGACTTCAGAGCTGTGTGGCTCATCCTTTATGGTTGAAACTGATTATACATGATTGTATCCCAAACTTGCCTAATGTTTGAGAGGTTTTGATAGCTCTTCTACATTATTTAAACACTTTTTTCTTTTTAGCTTCCTCTCTTCTAGAAAAGCTAGAAATTTTTTTTATGATAGTTGAAGATTTTAAAGTGAAGTATCCAGACTAGTGCTGATTCTGGAGCTATGTATTTCTCTAATACAAAGCTTGTTGGATTAAAATATTTCTATATGTGAATGAGATAGTAAATGGAACACTATGAGTACAGTAGACACTACAAAATCCTAATATGAAATGTTTTCATGATAAGTTCTTATTATAAATTCAGGTTTACTTATTGCAGAAGATTCACACATAAAACATATTTTGAAGTCATTACATAACTGCCTCCAGTTTTTACACCAACAAAATTAACTGATTTTAATGGAATTACTCCAGGTTTATGCTGGTGTAATTGAAAGTGGAATAAGTCTCATAGACTTCTAGTAGTAAAAAAACATGAGGCACTAAATTGCATGTAGTAATTAGAAGAATAAATGAAAATGTTTTTAGCATGTTGTAAACAACGCTGAGCATACTCAAAGTCTATAACTTTTTCAAGGGAATAATCCAATAGAGCCAGTAAAAGTTAATGTGTACCTCTTAACTCTGCTTCGTTACTGAGGACTTAAATGTAAAAGCACTTTTATGAAATCTGAAGGAAGTCAACCAAAGATGTGAGACAAACAGGAGATATACACACCACCTACCTTGGGCTGCAGTTCTGCAAGCAGCTGAGCAAGGCTAAAAGCTCTCAGCAGCAGGATCTTGCTTCCTTCACTTCCACTGCCCTTACTAGTGGCAAGATGGCCCCTGACTCCTTTTGGTGGGGAAAGCACTGGTGCTTGCTGAACCTTGTATTGAGGCAATTCAATTTATGAACTCTAAAGAAAGCCATCATTTTTGTTTTGTTTCTGGTTTACTTGGCGTTTATGTTAGTGAGTTGAATCAGTTCTCTGGAAGGTCCAGTAGTCAGATGATCAGTGGTATCTCGCTTCTGTGCAAAAATGCTTTCCCATTTCTGCAGGAGCTGGCGTTGGAATATATTACCTTCTACAGAGAAACTTGGTTTGCTGTATGTCTGTGAAGTGACAGCCCTTGCTGAGTTTTGGCTGGTAGTAACTTGCTGCACTCTAGTGATGAGAAGATACCAGCAAAAGTGAGGAGCTTCTGTCTTTCTTAGAAGAAAGATACCACTGATCAGCTGACTTGCCTCTCTGTATGGTATTAGCACTTTACTCTTTGGCCATAAATACAAAGATTTTTAAAGTCTTAAAGCTAGTTTTCCTGATTTCTTCTCTCCTTTTAAATACCTAAGTATTAATAATAAGTAGGTAAATAAAGTGACAGTAGACATGTAATAGCACAATGGTTCCAACCTTTTGGTAGCCAGAAAACGGGCACTAATCTGTGCCCAGTGAGCCCAGATCTTCACACTTTGGCCAGAAACACTTGCCATGCATCTCTACCACCTTCCTCTTGCCTTGGTGGGGCTCCATGCTGTGCCTTACTTGTGCAGTCATTTCAGAACAAGGAGAACCATGAGATATTGTACAACTTCAGTGTGTTCAGTGGTTGCTTCAGGTTCAAAAGGCAAATAAGCACCAAGATTTTTGCACCTGGCTGAGGGAATTACGAGAATCAGAGAAGTTGAAAGGTTTTTAGCATTGCACAACGACGTAGTTTATTATGCATTCATGCGGTGCTACTTTGTTGTGCTTTATTTGTTATATGTTTTAGTACTTCATGACATGTATGAGTATTCTTGATACTTTCTATGACATAAAATGTATTATGAGAAGGATACTGGTTACCGAGGTACAGAGGTTCAAGAACTTGAAATTCCAATCCTGTCTGTGCTGCAGACTCAGTGTATGACCTTGAACAATTAAGTTATTCACCGTATGCCTCAGTTTTCATTTCTGAAGACAGCATACCAGTTGTAGCAGAAATATAATAATTTTTAGTATTATGAAGTGTGTTTTTTCCCCCTGCGGATGTTAAGAATAGTCATAATAATAACAATTCATTACCAACTAGGAAATGGATAGCACCGTCAGACTTCCAAGGAAGTTCATATGAACTAAAGATACACAGAAATGTCTTACAGAACTGCATTCATTGTCACTAATTCATTTTAGACAAAGGACTGTACTTTGATCCCATCTTGGAGTCATCAAAGAGGCATTACCTATTAGCTAGCATGCAAAATACAGAAGCTTTACTAGAAACCCTGAGGTACTTGAAGGTGTTCCCAATAACAGACTATTGTAAGGAGAATAATCAAAGCTTTCCTTTCTCTAGATCCTCCTTCAAATAGTAGTTGCGTTGAGGGAAAGGGATTCTAGCATCAAAAAATAATTGGAACATTGGATTATAATTAATATGTTATCAATACAACATTGTGACAGAGTAAGTTGTCATGCTTTTTAAAATAAAATTTGGACTTTAAATATTAATTTGTTGAAGTATTTGCCACTGTAATTTCAGTTCCACATTAGATATTTTCTTGTTACTGATTTTGTCTTCATATTTCTAATACACTGTAACTATTTCAAATTTTTCCATGGCCTGACATATTCTAGCTGATCTGTCTGTAGCTGTAAAAAGGAAGCGTTTGGTGGGGAAGGGAGATTGTTTCAAAACTGTTGGATGAAATGCTTCCATGGTGCTGGAGATTTGCTATGCCATAATCAATGAATAATTATTCCTTTCTGATGTTGATAGGGTCTGATGAGAGTAGGGTGGATGTGATTCATTGTCCCTTTTGAGGTTGCCAATAAACTATAGAAATATTAAGCATAATTTAATAGCTTAACATTTGAGAGGTGTCTCTGAGAGCATATTCAGGGCCTTTTACAGACTGAGAGGAATAACAAACCAAGCATGTGGTCCAACTGACACTGGAAAGTGTGTCGTAGTTGAAATTCATAGAAATACTAGTTCTACTGTTCCTTAAGAGCATTATAAATATATTAATCCAGCTTTTGAAGGTAAACACATCTCAAAATAGAACTTCAGAGATCTCTGAGTTGGGAGGAAAATGCTTTTACTTCAATCTTGTTTATTTTTGTATGGTATTTTTTTTCCAGGGCTGCAGATACCTGTATTGCACATGAATTGGAAGATATATGATGATGATTTTCACAGAGTAAGGGAAAATTGGCTCACTTGGTCCAAGGAAAACATTTTAAGTAACATTCTTTCTCAGTAAACAGTGGCAACACAGGGCAGTGGTGGGTCTTCTCTCCATCTATTTTTTGGACCTGTTTGTAGTACTCTGCAGGCTGTGCTTTGCATGCCAAAATATGTGTATTTTCTTCTGAGTCTGAAAAAGTTAGATGGCTTTCATTCATTTATAAAAATAAAAGCTAACCAGCAAGGAACACACCTGTATGATAAAGATTTTGATCTGGAAAATTTAGATTTGGGCTGCAGTGTGAGCTTATCTAGGAAGACAAAAAACTTTCAGTAAATCCAGGGGCAGATCCAAAAAAAGACAGAGGGAATTTAGATACCCAGCTCTAAAATGAATTTTGATACCCAAGTCTAAAACGGAAAGTCTGTAGTTAGCTGCCATCTAGCCATGGGGTTAAGTAGGAAGGTGTATATTCTTATTTGTTAAGTTAAAATTCCTTGGGTGCATAGAATTGCACTTGTGAGCTTTTTCAGGACCCTCTCCATCTTGACCATGCTGAACAGGTGGGAATCTACACCAGGTGCAAGCCATATGATGTCCAGAAACAATTGTTTTTAGTATATAATTCTAAGAAACTCAATCATTTGGCAGTCTCAGCACATGCCTCACACATGGTAACTGCAGTAGACTCCTGTCAAAATGTGGCTATTGACTTAATATCAGACTCCTAAAATATGTCAGTAGAAGAACAATTTAGCCTTTTATAGAATGACTATGTGCTTAAAAAATTTTCTTTAATATCTTAAAACTTTGGCTCAGTTTCTTCCTCTAGCTGAGCAGGTTAAAATCTACACTGTTCAAAATCTGTCTTATCCTGTTAGATGCAAGGCTACTCTGGGTGGAAACCATGCTCTCCAGTCTTGCTGTTGAAACTCTGCCAAAATTGAGCTTCACTGTGTCAAAGAGAGAGAGACACCATAAGTCTGAGGAGGGTGAACACGGCAAGAAAGTTCAAGGCTCTGGACCCCTATAGACAGAGGTACTGCTTCAGTTCCTGAGTTAGGAGGCTTGGGAATATAGGTAAGGAGCTGGTCTTTAGCGGTTCCCAAAATGCATTGTAGGCAGTTGCTTGTTGAATATAATCATTTTAGGTAACTCACAACTCAGGGCTTCACTGCCTTCTTCTAAAATACCTCATTTTCCCCATGTACTATTTAAGGAACCTGGGAACTGAACAAGAGATTTTT
This sequence comes from Ciconia boyciana, assembly GCF_034638445.1. Classification (NCBI taxonomy): domain Eukaryota; kingdom Metazoa; phylum Chordata; class Aves; order Ciconiiformes; family Ciconiidae; genus Ciconia; species Ciconia boyciana. The sequence continues at coordinate 45,666,317 of NC_132936.1, forward strand.
TATTTCGCTCCAAGAATCAGAAACCTAAAAATGAAGTCATTTTGGCAGCTAACTTTTAAACACTGAAATTTCTTCCTGGTCATGGTCTTGTTGCTGATGGATGGCATCACACTTAAAAATACCAGAATGCCAGATCTTTTTTGAGGATTATATTTTTTTGTTGGATAGTCACAGAATCTGTTGAAAGAATACAACAAAGACCCCTGGATTTAAATCCTGACCTGAATTTGTTTGAAGGCAAATCTTTAAATTAGCATGATCATTGAAGAAAACACTACTGTTTCGTTTGTACAACACCTTACATAACATCCATAACTTGATGATGCTTGTAGGTCACACAAATATCCAGAAAGTACTGTGGTACAATGTACCCGTACTATTTATCCATTAATTATTTAACCTGCAGCTCTTTAGTACAGTTCTTTCTTGACTTGTATTATCTGTGGCCTTTCCTCAGCAGAGATTATTAATAATATTGAATGTAGCCCAACAGTATGCTAGCATTGAGGTATTGGTGGTCCCTTTCTGAGACTTTCTAGTATGGATATAGTGAGTTTATTTTATTTAATAATTATTATTTTATGGTATTTTAATACACTATGTCAATTCTCAGTGTATTTTATTAACTTGATAGAATGTATTGTTTAGGTTTTTTGGAGCCCTATATATGCATTGTATGTTTTTGCATAGTGGCTACTTTTCTTTTTCCTTTTGTTGGCTCTACAAATTGTGCATGTCAGTTCTGATCCTGAACTAGTTTGCTTTTTGTTACCTATCTGCAAGGAAAGGAGTGAGGGAGTGTTGTCACTTGCTTGTGGGCATGACTTGAGTAAATGCAATAAGATCTTACAGAAAGATTTATAAGGCCTAAATATTGTATTATTTACTATTTTTACAATCAATCAGCTATCATAGTTATAATACCCTTTTCTGTTTCCATCTGTAAAAGGGAATGAGAAACAGTAATTAGTAAAGAAAGACTCAATAACAGGGGAAAAACAAGATCAGAAGCAGCTTCCGCAAATAGGAGATGGTTTTCCTCCATCACTTTTAAAGAATTTTCCAAGAAGATTACTTTCGTTAGGCAGGAATCACCCTGCATCAAGAAATATTGGCTGAGAAATGAAGAAATGGAAAAAATTAAACCTGTAGCCTGCAAGTCACTGAAATCCTTAAAAGCAGACTGTTAACCCCCCCACCACACACACACACACACACGCACACGCACATGCACGCACACCTTGCCTCCTACAAACTATTCTCACCAGCTCAGTATTACCTGGGAAGCTGTGGCTTGTGAGAAATGGCCACTAATGGAAGACAGGAATTCAGTGCTACAAAACCCATGTTTTCCCTGGCTTTACTGGAGAGGGTAGATCCCTTTGAAGATATTCAGGTTGCTAAAAATCTCTCCTGCTAAACTTCTGTGAAGACTACTATATTGCTACAAAAATACTGTGGCATTTTAAAAGATAAAAGTTTATTCTAGGGTCCACAGGAAAGGAGACCTGCTTGGTTTGGGAGTATGATTTCGAGACAAGCAGTCACTGAGCATCAGACCATTAATATCAGAATTTTGCTTTAAAGGGTTTAAATGACTGCTTCAAATCAGGTCACAAGAAAAACTATAGTTCCACACAAGGGCCTTCAGCCACTAAATTATGCTGAACCATTTGAAAAATTATTGTTCAATAAATGCAGCAAACTTGCATGATCTATGAGGAGAGTTTATACAGTTTTAAGTAGTAATGCAAGGATACAGTACTTCCCTCTGCTGTTTCAGACTTGCCAATATGGCTATCGTTGCTGACAGCTTGACATGATGTTAGTTATTTTAAGTGTCAGATGAGAGTGGCTGATGCCATGGTACTGCAGTGCTCGCATTTGTTGGAAAATTAGATGGTGATTTTTTAAAAAAAGGACTAAAACCCCCAACAGCCCAGCTGCTTAAGCCTCTGACTGCCTAGGTTTTTTCTGTGCTGGGTGTATAAGTCGAGTGAGCAGTAGTGAACATGCCTGAGGTGTTAAGAGAATGATGCATTTTCTATAGGCATGAATACTCTTAAATAAAACAGGAATACCTTCCTGTCATTTGTTGTCTTCCAGAAAGATTTTTTAAAAGGAAACGGAAGCCAATTAGCCCGGAAGTTTAACCTCTTTTAGCTTAGCTTCTTTTATGGGAGCTTTTTAACCTTTTAAATAAATAATTTTCTTTCTTTTCTCCCCTCCCCTTTGAATCAGTTACTAGCATTTCTCATGCTGGGCCCAAGGAGCAGGCTGCTTAAATTCAAGAATGATTTTGAGGGGATAAAGTGTACAAGATTTTGAATTCTTGCCATAAGTCCCTGGCAGACAGCCAGGAAACCTCAGAGGAGTAGGGCTAATGAAGGAAGGGTAAAGGAGATCTGGAGAGTGTGGCTGGTAATGCAGTATTCATTTAATTGGGAGCAGGTATCGGTGCAAACTTCTCCATTTTAATTGGAAAGAGAAGGAGGGTGTTAAAGAAGATGGAGAAAAATAAGAATGCATAAAGTTTTCAAGCTGAGGAGCCAAAGGCAGGCCTATATATGGCAGAGAAAGAACTCAATTTAGGGCAATTTGCTCTGCAAGCTGGGCTGCAGTCTCCCCTGGGGATAGGGATGAGGAAGAAAATGAAACCAAAAGAGAACTTGATAAAATCACCTAGCACAGACAATCTCAGTAGAATAGGTTTTACTGAGTTAAATCTGCCCCAATCAATGTGATTCTTTTCATATAAGTTACAAATAAAAAGCCACAAGATTACAATAAAAATTGAGGATGTACTGCTGCTGATGTAGCACATGGGAGTCTTAAGGACTTGTTGTGGAATACAGGTTTTTTGCAACCATCATGTTTGGTTTTTTCTTTTTACCTAGCTAGGAGAAAAAAACCCTCATCTCTGCCTCCTCCCTAACCTTTTATTATCTTTAAACTAAGGTTAGTGGTAATGTGTGACCTTACAGAGCTTAATTTTCAATGCACTGCAAAGCTGAACATGCTTTAGTCCTGAAAGTTGCTAAACCTGAGGCTTTTTCAGATACTCTTTTTTGCCTTTATACATGACAGAAGTTAAAAAAAGGAAAAGACACTTCCCACCTCTTTCCACCCATTCCTACAGCTGGGCATATATATAAAAATGAGAGTAAGTGCCTGCATTTTCATGATGCATGGGAAAGGCATTATTTTGTTGTTTTCTATAGTATACGTACGCAGTGTCTTTCTCAGTACAGATGCTGAAAGAGTAGGTGTACCAAGTGCTGAACAGCTGTTTGTTCTGTATCTGAGGACAAGCCTGAGTGAATTTCCCTTTTGTCCTCAGTAGTGGCTTACCCTAAATGTTTTGTGTTTAAGGACCTCCTTGGAAATGGTACTGGTATGAACTGTGAGTATCCGAGGTGGACAGCTGCTCTTTTGTCTGCACTGTCACATAGCTGAGAAAGATGAAGTGGTTCCTACAGGGTCATTAGTTGTGAGGGGAGGTTTGTACCAGAAGAGAGATAACGTGAGATACACAGCTCTGAGCATTTGGAGGAAAGAGCAAGAATTGGGGAAGGAAAAATGCAGGACTGGGCAACAGCAAGGTGATGACTTTCAGTTGCAAGGGATCAGCTGAGATCTGTAGCTGAAATGAAGTGTTTTTCCTTGGCACACTGCTGCAGCACTAATTTTCTGTGATAGACTCTCTTCTTGATGACTGGTAAAGGTAAAGGCACAAACAAAGAGTATAAACAGGAACAGCATTGCTACCTGAAACATGCACAGTCCCTGGAATATGTGGGTATTGCTGGTTTTAGCTTTGTTTCCTAAGGATGCTTTCCATTAGCCTGCTGCTAAATGGTCTGTACAGCCATTGGACATTTTGGTGGAGGACTGGAAACCTTAAAAGTTGGAGGTTTCTACAAGTTTTGTGAAAATAGACGGCTAAGTAGAGAAGAGAGACTCAACCTGAACGTCTCTGTTGAGACAGTTACAGCTCACTCTTACTCCTCAAGGCAATGGCCAGCGCAAGCCAGTCGGCAGAAACCAACCCCTCCACCGGCTGCAGCTTGATGGGCAGCAGGGCAGGGCAAAGAAGAGGAACTTAGGGCAAAGAGATGGCACCACGCAGGAAAAGGCTGGGCTGGGAACTGCCCTCTGCCCTGAGGACAGGGACGTTAAGGAGACACTGGACACTCCCATATAGCTCATGAGGCTTCGTTAGTGCTGTCGCTGTGAAACTTCATAGACAACATGCTTAGCTGTGCTTGCCTAGAGCTGCCTTACACACTGATTTCCAAAGCCATCTTATGCCAAGCTGTGTTTCTGTATCTGTATTAATACGTGCACGCGTTTTTGAGCTGTGGCCGAATGGGATAAGGAGATTTTGGCACAGCAATGAAGGCTGACAATGGAATTAAGGGGATTTTCAAAAGAAGAAACAAAGCATTTTTGTATACAATATATGTATATGGTTATGAAAGCTTAAAAGATCAAATGGAAACAAAGCATTTTTATCCCTTATGTATGAATTTCATGTAGGTCCATCCAAATGTACACAGAGAACTCAGGTGTAGAAATTTCTATGATGGCACATATAAAACAGTACATTTCAGTACTAAAAAGGCGACATTCTAACCAAGTGTAAAGTTCTTGTTGAAATATGTGTACACAAGTATGTACATATGTCAATAGCCTGTGTATATATATACTAATTTTATATAAATAAATTTTATATTGCATTGAGTATTCAAATGTTATTTCGTTTCCATTTAAAAAAAAATCTAAACTCTCAGGCAATGTGAACACCCTAACTTTTGTATAGGACTTTCAGCACTTGCATTAAACTGTGACATTTGCAGGGATATTTAAGGGAACTAATACATCATATGTAGCCAAAAAGATTATTTAAAGTTACAGTAGAAAGATGGGAGGGAAATCCTGTATTCTGTTCATGATGACAGAATTAACAGTGGAAGGGATTTTATTCCCTTCTGATTGTATTACTTAAAAATTCACAATTAATCTGTGATAGTAGGCTATATTCTGATTTTGTGTAAATGACTACAGCTCTGTCAGAGGTAGCTATGTTGATAAGATCTGACATATGGTCTTTTTTTTTTAAACACAGCACTTAATGAAAAGACTGGAAGCAAAATTCTTGTCTTGGAGACAGCGAAGAAACTTTACTCAAGTCTCATTTTACTGGTGTAAGTGAAAGGAAAATTTGACCCAAGGCTTACTAAGTAGTAATTATGGAAAATAATTTTGACATAAGCTGAAAGAGAGTCATATAGCTGCATTTCCCAACATATGTGGAAGGTTTTAAAACTAATTGGAATTTATTGAGAGACAAATTCTGAAATTCCATCCATACCTTTCTTTTACATTAACAGACTGTCCAGTTCACTAACTGAAAACTTTCACCACAGATATTAAAAAGGGTAAAATATTTTGTATCTGCAAAGTACCTGTGTAACACTTTTCAGTTCTGTGAACCCAAGAGTGACTTTGAAGGTGAATTTGGTGTCTGTTCTGTTATGAAAAGAGATATTGGTAGTAGAAACGATAACTTTTTTTTTATTCAGATCTCACTCTTTTTGCCTTGTTTTGTTCTGCTTTGCACATATGCAGCTTAGTTTAACAGCACAAAATATTATCCATAATTACAAGAAGACCTTTCTCTGCTCTTTTTCTATTATATTGACATCTCTCTCAGCTTTAGAATCTCCCTTTAATTTGTTGCACTATTTATTGACTGTTTTCTCCTTCCAAATGAGGGAATTTAAGGGCTTCCTTCTTTGTTTGGACAGTATGCATTCTTTCTGATCTCTTAAGTCAATTTCTGAATTAGTAGAAATTGTCTCCCACTGAGTGTAAGGTGCTGTATCAACTCCCATATCATTCCTGTTGTTGATAGGAATGATCCCACTTTTGTCTTAACACTACTACCATCCAGAACAGGATTTGCTAGCCATATTTACAGGTCTATATAAATTTGCTTTTTATATAACTGTACATATAATTGCATCAACATTCAAATGATTGCTTTTCCTGTGGGTGATTTTCTGTATGTATCTTCCTGTTGTGGGTGTGAATGAGCCTCTTTGCTTTAGCATTACCCATCTGGTGCATCTATGCCCATGCCCATGCAATGGACAGAACACATGGTAAAAGGGGGAACACATGGTAAATGCAGCTTGGGTTTAAACCATGTCCTACTCTTTCTTGGCCTTGCATTTTTCCTGTAAAGCTTTTTCTGGATTGTTTTAAATCTTTTTTTGTCTGTGTCTCTTTTTTTTATTTTTTTAAACTTTTAATCCCTTTCATGGTTTCCTTGATGGATTTCTCAAACTGCCTTATAAATGGTGGGAAGTTATACCTTTATCAAATGGTCATACTAGAAGTCTTTATTGTCTCAGAGAGAGGCTTATCTTCAGAAAACGCATAGGGATCTGAATCCTGTTAAGAGAGGTAGAAGAGGTAAATCTGTTAGATGTCTCAGGTCTGAGTAGCTTTGAGTATTTGGGTAGTGCCCAACCCTGCTTTTTCTTCCAGCCAGAAAAAAGGATGTCTTACAGCTCAGTGCCTAGGGTAAGAGATCACGCCCCAATACACAGGCTTGCATAGGCAGTTTCTCCAATGTCATCCTATTCTTTACATTCTTCGAACTTCCATCTTCAAGGTGATGAGGAGTACAGAGAGTCTCGTGAAACCTACTTTTGAATTTCCATCTGGCTGATGAGAAAGCAGAGGACAAGAAAAGCTTGGGCTTGTTACTTCACCAAATAAATGTTTAGTTCTTTTGAATTTTCAAAATACAGAGTTTTTTGGATGGTCTTCCATTTCTAGAATACCTATGCTTCATATTAGGAACTGCTTATGTTGCATGGAGCCATAGACATTTCTTCTGATTTGCCACTAATTTTATCTGTGCCTACAGTCACAGTTAGCTGGCTATGGGAAGTTACTCTGACAGCTTTGCCCACACCTTTATTATTTCTGTTAAGCTGTGTAAGTCTACATTTCACCTCTCTCCTGGAGTCCTATTAGGTAGTTTTCCTTTTTTTTTTTTTTCTTGAAATTTATACCTTCAGCTACTTAGGCAACTTTCTAGCTGCTGGCAAACGAGGTATCAGAGCTCATGTAACTTGCAATTTTCCTTTGATTGGTAACAAGATGAGTAGCACAGACTGCTGTTCTTCCTCCTCCGTATTTTGATCTGGCACTTCAGGCAGGATGGTTATCCATATATGTCCAGGTCACAAAGCAGCCAGTCTCCTAAAGACAATTATCGTTTGACATCTTCAATTGCTCTTTCTTTGCAGAATAAAACTCAGCAGGTCCCTCCAAATCTTGATCCAAGACTTCAGGGTTCTTTTTGGCTTGTCAGATTCTATTCATGCTCCTACTCTTAAATGCCTAGACAGAAATTAAGCACAGTCATTGACAACTTCAGTGCAAATGAAATGCTACAACTCTAGTTTCTATTCATGTTGTACCTTCTAATCAGTACCTTTGAAGGTGTGCCAGAAGCTGTGACTCCATCTTTACTGACTCAGTCCTCTCTGTCCAAGTGTGGGAGTTATTTAGCAAAGCAAATGAGACATTGTCAGGATTCTGGGTACTGTGTGCCCTGAAGTTTTGTAATTGCTGAGTTCTCACCATCTTAATCAAGGGAGTGTTATACTCTGTCATAAGTATCTGCTGCAGCAGGTGGTGGCTTCTCTTTTGATTTTGAGGGGCAGAGAGACCTATCCATGTTTTGGGAGAAAAAAGATTTTATGACAGCTACAAAAACAACAACAACAAAAAGAGAATAGAAGCTCCTCTGGGCCTTATGAAAGCCGAAAGCCTTAATTTGCTTATTTGCCCGTCTTGCAACAGGAGACAGTGAGTCTGCAGAAATGGTTTAAGTGGCACCAAATTAGTTTATCAATGTTTTATCTGCTAGAAGATCCACTCAGATGGATGGCTTAAACCATTTCAGCCAACTGGATCATGAATGGGAAATTCAGGACCACATTCTTGAAGTGGTTTTCTGCGATATTGGGTGATTGAGTGTTGTTCCTGCAATTCAGGGGGCAAAAAGTGCAAAAGACCTTGAGAAATGTTACCTTCCAAAGCTAACATATTTCTTGGTCTCTACTCTGAAAGAGTCGTATTAGATAACTTTTTGTACTAGGGCCTGCAGTTGCCAGAGCCAAGATAAAAACACCTGCTGTGGTTTGGTCAAGCTCTCAAAGATTATCTGAACAGCATCTTTGAGGGAAGTTCTCATTTGGTTGTCCATAGAGTTGTTGTATGGACTTCTGTCTGTGACCTTTGGTTTGGACAGTTGCCCATTCCTATTTTTCCTCTTGTCTCTGGGTCTTCCTCTGACGATCTGTGGGAGTTACAAGATGCTGCAATACAACAGTAGGAATGTGCAGACTAACAATACTTTGCAGAAAAAGGCAGTTGTGCTTAACAATAACTGGATATTGACATATTCTTTGACATATACTGCCCCAAGGTGCATCAAAACCTGCTCCCCTTGCCCACTTCTTTGGAGTCCTGATATTATTTTAACTGAAAGAAACGAAGATATCCTACTCCTTAATTTCTCATGTACAGGAGATTTTCTCATGTACATGAATTTCTCATGTACAGGAGATTGTACATGAGTACATGAATTTCTCATGTACTTAATTTCTCCACAGGAGTGGAGAGCAGGTGTGCTTATATGGTAATGCTCAGACTTAAAAATTAGGTATATGTACTTTCAGCCACATGTGCATACAGACAACATATGTTGCAAAATACATCTTACTGTTAAATAAGTTGTCTAAATATTATTTGCATAAATAGTAAGCTGTTAGATCTTAGGCTTACTCTGCTTTCAGAAGGCTTCTCCTAACCAAAGGGACTTCTGCAGTCATAATCCATTCTTCTGCTATTAGAAACTGGAATATTTAATCCTTTCTAGGACATTAAAAGGACTGGTCTTACTGGGAAACCGCTTTCAGAACTTCATTCCACATGAGATTTTTTTCCCCAGTTTCCAACTTGACCTTATTCATGGCCAGTGTATTTTCCTTTGCTCTTGTACCTTTATCTTAGGTGCTGCTTTGTCTTTCCAGGTATATTCCTTCCTAATGAGATCAGTTATTGCCCTTCAGACTCCATTGTGCTACTTAAAAAAAAGTCAGTCTTGTAGTTTTCTCTCATCAGATCTGTACTATTCTGGTCAAGCTAGTAGCTGTTCTCAGCAACTCTGTTATTAGACCCATCTTGCTTAAATATACATGACTAGAACCAAATGCTCTATTCCAGAACATAGTCCAGTTAACTCATCAGTGCCTTTTGGATATCGAGGTAGTGTTTGGTTTGTTGTTGTTTTGTTGGGTTTTTTTTCTTTCCTAGCCATGTTGTACTGCTCCTCAGTGTTAAATTAATTGTTCAAAAGATTACAATGTATTTTTCTTCCTATGTTGTTACCATCTGATGAGCTCCAAATTTAATGCAAAAATTCTTATTAATCTGTTAGTGATTGACCTTGCACTCTGAACAGTTAAATGTCACCCCATTTTCATTATTCCAATCCTACAGATCTTCTATTTTTTCTTGCATGATATTATAATTCTTTGTATTGAAAAATACCTCCCAACATTGTCATCTGCATATTTCATCAGGCAGTTCTGATTTTTTTCCGATTAAACAAGATGGGTCTCAAGAATGAGCCATGAAAAATTTTAGCAGTAGCCTCCTAGACAAAGGATAAATCTGTAACTATAACCTGTTTCTGTGTTGTATAACTAGTTCCTTTCCCCCTGTACAGCTTTCCTTCTAATTCCCATCTTCTCCAACGTCATCAGTAATTTGCTGTGGCACTCTGCCAGTTGCTTCTCTAGTCCAGGTGAGAGAGAACTAGTCTGTTTTTTTCTCCAGAAAAATCAGATATCTTAACAAAGATAGCTGTCGATTTAAGACTGCATTAGCTACCCTTGGTAGCTGGCTATATTTTATTCTATATTCCATTTTCAACATTTTTTTCTGATCCTTGTGTACTATAGAGGTTTATTTCTTAAACACAGGGAGGAGACGGGGGGGAATAATCCCAGCTATGACTCAGGTACTTGCAGGCCTTTTAGATAGATATTTTACAATGTAAGTATACTGAGTTCTTAGGAACTGAAGATCCCAACTACATAAACTTCACTGTAATGTCTAAGTTAGAAGCCTAGTCAACCAAGATGCCTTTGAGGCAATGGAGAGAAATAGGTGGCTCCAGAACTTGATTTCAGTCTTTAAGCTGTAATGATTAAAGCCTCATCAAGACAAGAGCTTGCTCTACTAAGTTGTGTATAAACTTGCTCTTATGACATTTTTCAGTGGTCTTCTCAAGAGCAATTTTCCAGCACAAACTCAGTTCCAGATTTATCAGTTCCAGATGCTTATTGTAGTCTCCTGGAATGTCCTATGGCGTTTTACCTTCCTAACATATCTGTAAGCCATCTACCAATGATCAATCATCAGGCATTCGGATAGTTTTGACTTCTAATGTTAGCATCAGACCATGCAAGGTCCTTTCCTGTAAATGGTTGGAAGAGACTCATACTCTATAATTTTAGGCTTTAAATATTTTGAAATTTAGGGTAAAATAATTGTTGAGAGAGGATGATTCAACCCATTAGCTTAATCCCGGATAATATTGCTTTGGGGAAGTGCTATTGACTGTATGGGGACTCTAGCAAGCATCTTACATTTAATACTATTCACAAGCTTAATTTTTTGGGGGTAATTCTTGGCATTTGAGTTCAGAACTTCAGTTCTGATAATCCATTCTCATTTAATTGTTCATATCATACAGTCACTGAACAGACTCTGGTCAACTGCAGCTGAACTCGCTTCAGTTGAGTCACACCTGGCATGTCGCAAACACGGCATTTTAACACCAAATAATTTCAGATTTTTTTTTGTAACAGAAACTTCCAATTTATAAAATTATAAATTTGTGGGTTTCACTTTTTTTTGGAAAGTGATATTGCCAAGAAAGATGTCCAGAGAATTGTCTTATTGCTTTTTTGCCCATATATGTTATCAAAATTTTTAGGGAAGTGTGTATTTCTTTGTCTTGTCCACAAAATCAAAATGTATTGAATTAAAGTTAAATGTTGTTATAATCACATTTAATAGTGATATAGTAAACAATAATAGTTTAACGTAGTTTTCCCTATGTTTCAGTTAATTTTTTAAACAATTTCAGATCTTTCAGATCACTTTAAGACTGAGAAAACTCTGTTTCCTACTTTAAAGGAGAAAATAATCTCTGATTAAATCTCTGATTAATCTCTGCATTTAAATGAAGTTTCTTAGAAATTATTCCAAATATGAGACATAAAATCACCCCATTTTATCAATGTTAACACATTTTACTCTAGAGAAAATTTCAGTTAAGCTTTTTTGAGGCCTCTTTAGCACTAAAGCTTTCCAGCAAGCCAGTTGATTACAACCACAAAGCAAATTCCAAATTGGGAAGCAAGTATTCCCCCAAACTGGGAAAAAATATTTTACCATATACCCTGGAGTTTAGGTAAAACTCATAAAAATGATGTATCTAACCATTTTAATTTAGTAAGATTTTCCTGTAAGGGACTTTTCCCTGCCCAGATGTTGGCTGATATTAAGCCCAGAACTTTAGCAGGCTCTTCACAAGGTTACACTTGAACAGAATTTTTAAAAAAGATATTAGCGGCAGTAACGGCTCGCTTGAGGAAGCAAAATAGATTATGCAGAAATTGTTCAGAATCTTGTAACTTTTGCAAGGTGAGAGAGAGGTGGGGTGAGGGGTGGGGGAGGATATTTGCTCATTACTAATAGGACTACATGCTATGCCAGAATCCAGGCAGAGGCTCAACCTTTGTTTCTCAGAAAATTTCTCTCATCCATTCTTGTGACAGTTTCTGGTTAGTGAAGGGTATGTGTGGCAGGTGTGTGTGTATGTGTGGTTTTTTTAAAGTTTTTAAATATGGGAATCTATGAATCAAATTCACTACCTTAGCAAACACAGACTCTGAAGCATGCTAGCATTCAAAACCCAGTATCACTTTTAGTTCTCCAAACTGTGAGAGTAATAGGCAATACTGCCCAGTTCTAAGTATTACCAGAGTACTGCAGTAGGATCAACAGGCACGAAAGGGATTGAAGTGCAGTGAGGGAAGAATGCTGAAGAGGAAGGGGAGACAGCATCAAGGTGAGAGACTATGAAGGTGTGAACTGGAATTTTTGGCCTCATGGAAAGTAAGATGAATACCAGTAATGTATAATAAAAGAGAAGTACCCTGTGTCTGGAAGAGGTCAAGAACAGAAAATGATCTGCGATGATGTCTACCAGTTTATACTTCCAGTGACAGTGAAGACTGATCAGACTGTACTGATGTAAAATGGAAGAAATTTCAGAAGGGAAAAAAATAATTTGGTCTCCGTAAACTCTAATAGGTAATGACTGAACTTGTTAGGCAGAGAAATATAGTTGTGGTCTTTTGGTTACTGTGTTGTCATCCTGAGAATCCAAGCACTCAGTGCAATTGTTTGACAAAAATTATATTGAATTTTGTGTCAGTCTTTCTCTGGCTTAAAAAATAACAGGATGTAATCAGACTTTTTGTGTCATGTCTATGTGCAGCAGATACTACCCTCCTAACTGTTCATCCCTGTCTTTTACCTCCTTCTTTCCCTCTTCATCCCCTTACCTCCACTTCTCTCCCTCCCTTCAGCGTAGCACTGCATTAATGAATTGCTCCATGGTTCCCATCTGCTTCGGTGTAAAACCTGCTGGCTTATGTTAAACTGCTTCTCAAGATGACTGGGTAACTGTGTCTGTACTTGTACAAATGGAGCAGTCCAACAGGCATGGTGAAACACTAGCTGATCTCTAGCCCAGTTTTCAGGTGGTTTGCTTGGGATATGGGCATCCCAGTTTTGATAACTGATTCTGCCGCTGTCCCACTTCCATGTAATTTCTTGGCCTGCTCCCAGCTTAGCTGTCCTGGGTGAAAGAATCCTGTCTTTTCTGAACAAAACCCCATAAAGGTCATTTTATAGCCGAGATGGAGGCACCTGCTGATGTAGAGAGCAGCAGAAGAAGGCAGTGCTAATCCGCAGCCATTTCCAACTTCCAGTCCTGTGCTTTTGTCATTAGACATTTTTTGCCTGACAATTATGGCTTAGTTTTGACCTTGGGTCACTGACATCAGTAGAAGATAGATGTCAGTATCTTAAGGCAAAATCAAGCCTTGATGGTTGTTCACCGTTTTTCATCATTCTGTGGTCAGTTATATGAATCTTGCCGAGAAAAAAACGTTTCCCCAGTTCACTGAGAAAAGTATAGGATACATGAAAAGATGGATTTTAAGACTGGTTGAAGCATTATAAGGATCTAAAATTTCAAAGCCAAAGGGAGCACTTCTGCTTATTAAATATTTTTCCTTTTACAAACGGATTCAGTTAAAATTTGCTGATATACTCTGCCATAATTGCTTAAATATGTTTCTGGTAAAAGGATCTTAACTTTTGTCGTGTTCAGATTGTATTAAAACCATCCTGCTGTCACTTAAAAGTATTGTTAAATTTCTACAACTCTGAAGTCCTCTTAAACTTTCCCTTGGAAGAAATATGGCATGACAGCTGTAATTTATCTCTATCGTATAGATTTAGCATATTTAAGATATAGAATACAGGACAAAATAAATTACACAGAAGAAGAAAACAAGATATTGTCAGGTCAGTAAAGTGTAAACAGTAAGAAGCAAAAGAAGACTGAAAGAAAAAAACCCAAACAAATCAGTCCCCACCCAAGCCTCCGTAGTAATCCTCTATAATGTTTTAATGGAAAAGGGCTAAGTTCAAAGTATGCTTCAGATAGTGTTAGAGACAGTGTGGAAGCTAAGACTGCACAGTAAGATAATATATACCTGGGAAACTGTGAATTCTTTTAAAAGCCATGTTTTATACTTTGGTACTGTGAAACCCCAGAAAAGAGATGCATAGCCCACACTTCCTCATACAGCTCCATAAATAGGCACTGTACCTTTTGTTGCAAATCCTCAGCTCTATACACATGGGACGAGCAACTGCCTAGTGGCAAACAGTTCAGAGAAACAGCACTGAGGAACTGAATGTGGTAATTGCTCCAAACTCATTGTTACCCACTTGATTTCATATAGTCATGGCCAAATCTTCCATCTGTCTCTGCCCTCCAACAATGATTTCAGGACACTTGGAGCTGAAACGAAACTGTGGGGTTTTTTCTTTTATTCTTTTTTTTTTATTTGGTGTCTGGGCTCTCACCATCACAGCCCTTGATTAAATGACAGGTTTTTGTTTTCATTGTCTTACCTTCTTTTCCCATTCAGTTCTTGACAGCCTTCCCTCTCAGCTGAATACTGTTATCACTTCTTTATTCTAATCCTCTCCCTAGCTGCCTATATTATCACCCCTCTGTTTCAGAACTTGGATACTTACCCTTTAATCCATTAATTGGCTTTTTACCCTCAGATCTCTTTGCCTGCTCTGAGTGCAACCTGACTCTCCCAGCCACCACACACCCTGGCTGTTCTCTGCCCATCCCTCCCTTGCACCTCCCGGCTCTCCCTACATTTTGGTGCTAGTTTCTCTTCTTTCCAGATAATCTTGCGCTTTATTTCTTTTCACAAAGGAGGGCTCTCTAGTTCAATATCACTTTCAGTGTTGCTTCTGTTTCCTCCCTGTGTTTACGTATCGCCTTTCTTCATTGCTCCTTAACAAGGGTAGATGTACATAGCAGGAATAATCTCTGCAGCAGATATCCGTGTTGCCCCCAGAATAGGTCCATTTCCTTATCGGGGTTCAAAAGTGTTGGGCAACTTAATAAAATATGGGTTGTTACACAGCAAACGTATTCGCTTAAACGAGATTATCTTTTGATTGAGTTAGGTTTCTATTGCTGTTTGCATGCAGTGGAAGTGTACGCTTCTTAACTTCTTTTTTAATTGTGTACTCTTTGTGTATAAAATCTGTTTGTATTAAAAGGAAATACTTTATCTGGTGCCACTGTTTAGTCCAGGAATAATGTTGCTATATTTTAAGAAATCCTGCCTACTTTGATTTTTTTTCTTAGTCAGCATTTGAAAATAGAGACTATACTGCAAAGAGGCATGTTAGCCTTTTTGTTTTGTTATCTCTGATGTTTTCTTTATATAGTATGTATGAATACACACATTTGATATTTAGCAAAATAGGGAAAATTATCCTGGTGCTAATGTACGCAGAGCTATTACACCCAGTCATGGTTAATAGCACTAAATGGATTTAGAGTGAGGAGTCTAGACTGCAATCCTGTCAGCATCTGCCCCTTCCCCAGTAATTTATTTGGGTTTTGCACCTGCAGATGCTGAACTGGGACTGAATTCATACAGAATTTTTTATTTGGATACTAGGCACTGAAATAGTAACATTTAAGAAGAGCACTAAATAAAAGTGACTGTGTTACCATTAACTTTCCCTCCTTTGTTGTCAATATTGAAAACAATAGAAACCTGATTATCCAGGCTCTTACCATGAGGATCTCCTTCTGTAATTAACTCCCTAATCTATTGGCACCCTGATTATTGCACATATCTTGTGCTGCCTGGTTTGTTTCAATGGTTGGAAAGCTTTCATAAAACATTTCAGTTTTAGCTCATTCATTGGCACAGTGTATCTTTAATATTCCATGCAAACATCATGACGGTCCTTTCCTTTGTGTGATGTAATCTCCATGCTCTGGAGCATTACAAGCCTTTCTGAAAAGGTAGTAGGTATGCAGAGGCTATGAGAATGGCAGAACTGGAAAGGTAATCGTGCAGAGGTGAGTAAAAGTCCCCTCTTTGCCTGCCTCTTTGTTCCTATGTCCCATGCATGTGTTAAGTCACAGCTGAAAAATCACCTTTTCCTCCAGTTTTAATGATGTGCGTATGTACCTACAGGCATCTCCAAAGGTGAAATTTTCTGACCCATTGTACCATGCAGCTGTGGCAATGGGAGTTTGGTTACAAGTTGTAGAGCAAAAAGGTTTTCCTTCAGAGCCTTGTATATTCAGGCTTGTTTGTATGAGAGAGAGATGTGTGTCTCAAATTCTTTGATCTCTAATATAGGAAAAATAAATTAAATTCCCCTCGCCTCATAATAATTTCTTCAAATCCAGAAGACATCTAACTCAGGGAATCAAACCAGCGTACCCAGGCAGATCTTTTCCTTCTTTTCACTTGGAAGAGCTGCAATCCTGTGGGAGATAGAGAATGAAAACCAGTTAAAAAGCCTTCTTATAAAAAATCCTGCACCTAACTCTTGGCTGTATACATTTTAAGTCTCGAACACACCCCATTACTTATTTGAGTAATGTTTTAATTTTGTTAAATGATTGACCCCTTATTGTTTTTTTCAAATGTTCTTGGTATTGGGCTATTCCCTTCCTTGTTTCATTCTACAGAGTATTAGCATTTTAAGTTCTTTTATAAGAGGATGCTTTTTAGTTGTACAAGTTGAAGTCTGTCATCAGTATATAATCTTGTAAAGATCTACGATGTACTTCTTGCCCTACACCTAGAAATGTGCATTGGTGTGGTAGCTGTCAAGCAGTTGGACATCAGCGTGTAGACTCTTTTCAACATGTTCAGCCTGGATCTGTCATTCATGTGTGTGTGTGCAGTTCAGTAATGGAGGTGGTGGCCTTTTTGTGGTCTATGAAGTCTGTATTTTGTACATATGGAGCCTTGCACTAGTCCTGCTCATGTGTGAAGATAAAGGCATGGAATCCGTTTTCATGTGTCTCTCTCCAGAATCTCTCTCCAGTATTGACAGGAGTCTGTATATTTTTAAGATCAGAAGGCAGAGCACCCTAAAAAGTATGTACTAATCACGTCTTGCAAAAGAACCAGCAAAACAAAAAAGGGTAAGAGAGATAGTAGAGTTAAGTATGTACAGTAGGAAACCTTTCTCCACTGCACGCAATATTTTAATTCAATTCATAGGAACCTGAAGTTACCATTGGGGATGCTAAAAAGCTTTGTAAAGGCACAAGTGTTTTTCATGAAACGAATTGATAATCTTTGAAATATGTAACCTTTCCCCCCACCCCTGGCTGCTACCTATAACAGCTTGTATAATTCAAGACCAATTTTTTACTTAGTTCTCCATAATGCTGTTTATTTCTTGTTTGTTCTTTCCTTCTTTTGTAACTATTTCTGAATCTCATGGGCTTCTCATAAAACACTGTAATGCTAATGCTAAGAGTAATTTTTTAAAGGTGCTTCAAAAATGTAGATGTTTAATATGCAGCTGTTCTTTAAAGGGGCAAAAGGTTTCTTTCTGCTGATTTTTTCAGATTCTGTATTAAAAATATTTTTTTTCCCCTCAGCTGTCAATATTTAAGGAAGTACCCTTTCATGTTTTCTATAATCCTGTTAAAAATAGTAGGTATATTCTGTATCTGTGGCTAGACATACAGCATGGTGCAAAATAATCTAAACACTCAAGGTTTGTTTGCAGATTTGCTCTAATGAAAAAGGCTCAAGATATATAATGAGACAGCCCCTCTGATACAGTTAATCAGTATCCACATAAGTTGATCCCTTGAATGCATTACATGATTCATAAGAAATTGCTTAGTACATAAGAAATTAAGATTGAATAATATTTGCTGATGTCTTATTTTTCAGCTAAGAAATCTGACACTTTTAAAGATAAAGAGGGGTAAGAGGTCCTCACTTATGTTCCTCTGCTCTCTGCAAAATAGGATAGTTTCAAAGACAGCTATATTGCAAAAAAATTTCCAAATACTGAGTAGAAAGGGTTCTTTCATTCAGTTGAACATCATAGGAGTATGGTACCATGCCTAAATTTAAAAATATTTTTATTCCAAAATGTGTTTAATAGGTCAAACTTTTACAGTCACAGCTTAGAGTTAATTACTATGTCTAGTCTCAAAGCAGGTCTATGGTAATAAGTGTCTCACTAAATCATTGTCTTCACTGTGTCTGAACTGCCAGGGTGGGGATTTTTAGAGGTGCCTAATAGATATATAAACACAAATCCTGTTAAAATTCTTCATGGCACTTGTGAGCAGTTATGTGCTTTAGAAATCGGTTGTTCTTCTATCCAGGTCCTGTTTAATTTTGAATAGGAATAGCTGGTGAAGGAAAGGAAAGAAAGGGGACCACGTCCTCAAGTGTACTTGCACGACGGTGTGTCAGGATAGCTAGCTAATGGGGATGAAAGATGCTCAGACCTGCAGTGAACAGCATAGGCAAATCCTTTTTCACGGGTAGTGGGTGTTTATTGCACAAGATGCGCTGTCTTTAATGCCAGTCCTGACAGGGTGGCTGTGGTAAGCGTGTTCAGCCAGAAATGATTGCTTTGCTCCATCATTGTAGCGAATTTCTAAAGCAGAAATTATCATGACAAAATTGGGGGGGGAGGGGGGCGTGTTGATAATTTTGGTTTTCTGAAGGAATGAAATTTGGAAGAGGAAGAGTTAAAGAAGTTACTGCTGCTGTAATATACATACCAGGCTCTTTCGGTCTTTTAAGTCTTCACAGCTCTCTTACAACAGGTTCTCTTCATGTCTAGAAAATGCAAATCTCTGGGCTCCTAAGAGCAACTGAATAGGGATATGTATTTCATCTTAAAACAAAGAGGGAAAAAAAAAAAAAAGAAGAAGAAGTTATTCAAAGGATTTTGGAAACAGGTGTTCTAAATCAACATTAATTGGATTTCAGTTAATTATTCCTTATACTTTAGGGATTATAGGAAAGGAATATAGGGGAAAGAAGCAAGAACAACTTCTCTGACACACTAATTGCTCTAATATTATTTAAGCTAAGCAGCCCCTCATTCCTTTCACCCCCACCCCAAATAAATTGGCCTCCAGATGACTGTTACAGAGGCTAGGGAATAAGAATGAAGTGAAAAAGCAAGATGCAATCTTTGAAAGCCACCTTTACTTGGGAGAGTGGTTAAAAATTTAGTCTATTATGTATACTATCCTCTGCCTGTAACTACTCAGATAAAGGCAACTGCTAAAAAGCTGTTATAGATTGATTTTGGATACATTTCTAATATGAAGATTACCTACATGATTCCCCTGACATTTTACCCCTCGCAGTGTATGATCTATGCACATAGATTAGACTGGGTCAAGAACGTTTCTCCAGGGCTGGCAGAGGAAGGCTGGGTGGAAGACAGGACGTTATTAAGGATTGTATTTTGGCTTTTGGCTTTCTGTCCTAATTCCTATTGTAATGAATCTACTTCTTCCCCAATGTTGGAGCTGGTATAACATTTGACATGAAAAATTGTATATGTAGAGTTTTAGTTTGCCTCTAGGAACCGACTGATTCCAAATTTTAAAAGAAGTGGGAGAGGGGGTGGGGGAGGCTCGCTGTGCACATTCCCTGTATGCCTGTAGAGCTGAGTCATGGGATTTCAGTGGAAAACTCTAACAAGATTTTCAAAATGATTATAAATCAAAGTGGTCTAAAGAAATGAGTTTTAAAAATTGGACTGAAAGTAGGGTGGTTTTTTTTTTCGTTTGGGTTTAATCTTTAATTCTGTGCAAACTTTTGTGCTGATCCCTCTTAGTTTTAAGTTGATGAGAGTGAGAGCAGGCAGCGACACTTGCTAGTCTCCTTTCACTGTCCACCTTAAGAGAAATGAGTGATACTTGCAATAAAAGTAACAGATTTTCAAAGTTATTTTTAAACTTTAATATGATACAATAATCAGAGCTTCTAGTAACAACCAAGATAATGTTTTACATGTTTTTTACCTTTACAATTTCTCTTTGAAGAACTCCCCCCCCATATGTTTGAAGCATACATAAAATGTGTTGCTTTTGAGCAGGAGATATTGTCAAGTTATATGTGAAATTATTTACACAGCAAATTGTAAAAGATTTCAGAAAGCCTAATGAAACTCGCCTGAGGGCAGCTAGAATTTGCATTCTAGCCTCCTGCATGTGTGACAATTTGCTAAGCATCTCAGTTAAAAAAAATCAGAAGGGAACTTCCCACATTCAGTAGTTCTCATCTATAACTCAGGTACATTACTAAGGAGGTATACCTATGCCCACTATATGTGGCAGCATATTTACCATCCTTACAAACAGATGTGAACACAATTACATCACATCTACACAGTCACCTATTTACCTGACTTCTGTACATATTTGCATAAGGTCCTAACAGGGACTTTAAAGATCTGCAATTTTTACAGAGCTTATGAAAATTTTATTCTTAAAATAAACTGATCTGTTATAGCCCAAATTTCTACCACACCTGGATGAAATTCTTAAGAACAAATGCTTTAGTTGCTGCTGTGAAAGCACAGTAGAAAGTTGTAGTGAAAATAGCAAGACTTCATGTGTTGGTAGCTTTCAGAGAATAGGCCAAATAGGTGTCTGTATTGTTCTAGCTGCTCTTATTTATCTCCTTAACTCCCAGCATTTAGATGGCATCATTTCTCATATTGTGCAGATGATGGTACTGCATTCTGTAGGAAGCAAGTATTTCTCTGTCAAATGTCCCTATTTCTAACTGACAATGAAATGCAAGAGATAAATATCTTTAAAATTTTGTTCAATAACTGTAAAAAACAGTATTTACATATATGAAGATAAAATATGAAAATACATGTAAGGTATATAGGCTTGCATATTTAACTTCATTTTCCAAATATGGCAGTTCATAGCTTTTCTCTTGGTCATCAGTGCTTTTTTTTTGTAAAGCTTGCCTACTGCATGCAAGCTTTATTCTTGCTTGTACAGAACATGATTTTACTTTGCAAATGAAGGTGCAAACTTTTCCTTCTCATTAAAGGTAAAAAAAAGCCACTTCAAAGTTCTGTTTCAGTAATTTTTTTCGGAATCAATTCCATCAGTATCAACTTGCAGGAAAATATATTTCAAATTAAATTTGTGATTTGTATCCTAGATGTGTTTTATACTCTTTTACACTGTATAGAGCATTTCAGCACTAGTGGTGTTTTAATGCTCAGAGTTCTGTAGTTTTTTTATCCCTGCCTCACTTTTTTCCTTTGCTCCCCCTTCTGACCTTTGCTAAAATCTTCACCATGGTGTATAGGTGATAATTGACTGCCTTTTAAAAGATACTTTTTGTATCAGCCGAGTGCTTTCTTGTTTGAGATGTGAACATATTTTATGGACAGACTCAAAGCCTGGTTGTGCTCAGTCATATGTGCAAAAAAATACATTGTTAGTCGTTTGTAATCCCCAGCCCATGGTGGTTCTCTCCAGTTTATATGTGGGAAGACATGTGCTTATTTAATCACAGACCAGATGCGGGGCCTAAGGGCCTGACCCAAAGCCCATTGAAATCAGTTGGAATCCTACCGTAGATTTTAATGGCCCTACATGTTTAGGTAAGGATATCTGACTCATTTTTATGAAAACAATTTTTTTTTTTTAAAAAAAGGCAACTTCTTTTTGCTCTGCTCGCTTCTTTGCCATTTTCCTTAGGAGGAAAATCCCCCACTGTACTCTAAAAGCAATGAAAACAATTTAAAAAAACCTGACAACTATGCTGTTAAAGTGTTATAACAGGAAGCTGGAATATGGCTTTATAGCACTGGGGTGGCTACGGTACCTTTTTGTGCTATGAACATTTTCTGATAACACTTTGCACCGAGAGGTTGATATGCTTGCACAGAAAAACAGTATCTATACAGTATGGACTTGGGGCTACGTGGTAAAAATATCTGTATAGTCAGGTTAGTCTATTTGTGAAATATAGCAGGGAAAAATATTTATGAGCACCACAGGACATGAAGCTCAAAGTGCAGTCATTTCTAAATGAAAATTATGTGACAGTTCATCAGTATTTAATGCTAACATTGCTTGATCTAGACATAAAGAATTTAGCAGCCATTTATCATAACATACAGTACTGTTCATTTCCTGATTTGCTTAGAATACATTGGTGTTTTAATCTCAACATGAGCCACAGGTCTAATTTTAGATATTTAATGAAAGGAAAATCCGGTGAGAGACAGATTTTTCACATGGCTATTAGAAGCCTACTCCCACAACTTGAATTGGTTGGTCTTTTTAATGCGTGCTCCCAGAAGCCACTGCTTGGTCCCTGCACCAGATGCAGGTGTTCCCTTGTGCTGTCAGCCAGGAATGATTAATGAGGATTTGCCCCTACTGAAAGCAGTCTTTGGAGCATTGTTCAGGGCATCTGTGGAACTGTCGGGGGAGACAAGGACACAAGTGAACAACCAATTATTTGGCCATCACTGAGGCAGCATGAAAAAGACATCAAATTGGACAGAGGAGCAAAGCTTTTGTTTCATGATCATATTTTTAGGTGTTAATAGTAACAGAGGAATTCTACCTGTTTTGTTTTGCCTTTTTTTTTTTTTTTTTTTTTTGCGCAGGGGAGAGGAGAAGGACTCAGACACTGCCTTAAAGCTAGGAAAGGATCTGTAAAAGAAACAGAGACAGAAAACTGATCACGGTCCTTTAAAAGTGTAAAAAGGAGGAAAACACACAGAATTGATTTCTTGGCGGTTGCACTGTGTGTATAAAGATACACCGTTTTGCTTGGCTAACATTAGGGAACGAGGGCTAAGAATTCTGTGAGGAGGAGGATTTCTCATGCAGGGAGCTGCTTAATTGCTGGCCAAATACAACAGTTCAGGAGCCGGGGCTTTAACAAGTGATAGCGCAGGGAAGTGTTACATTAGGATTCTGAAAAAGAAAATGTGAGGGAGCAAAACCGGAAAACATTTGCAAGATTGCATTCAGCATTCAGCCTGCATCCCTCTTTCTGTCTCAAAGAAAATACTCTTAGGTGCAGAAGTGAAGGGAAAAAGAGGAACAGAACTAAAAACACTCTGCTCAGGCTTAGACTTCTGCATTTTTATATTTACCAAGACTTGTGTTTATAAATACTAATTTTAAACCAGAGGGAAAGGATTATATTTTCAGAACAATCCAATTACAGAATGGATTGTTTGTAAAATACATTTTATGCTCCATCCTGTCAAGCCTCTTTCTACCACAGTATTAAGAATAAGAAAGTTAATTATACAGCTTAATTCTAATGAGGAATATGTTTTACTGACTAATAACAAATATAGTGTAATTTCTACTGAAGTAATATAATTAATATTTGCAATGGCTAATTCCCTAGCCTCAAGTTCCTCTGTCCCCACATATACATGCAAGAAAAGGAGTTCGGATCCTGAAACAATTACAGATCATAATTCCAAACTATTCCTTAACAACGGAGAAATCTATATTTCTAAATTAACAGTTTAGTTATATTTGACTACATGGATTTAGGTTTTTTTCCAAATTATTTATCCTTTAATGGCTGTATTTTACCAAGGAAGACTCATGGCATTTGCAAAATTATGTGCACATCCATGCATAAAGGCCTGTTTCCTTATCCCAGCTGGTTTGTAGGAAGTTTTAGTAAGCAAAAAGTTTCTGCCTGCTTCATATTTACAATGAATTGCTGAAGTAGCAATTTGACTTATGATATCCAGGTTTTCAGAATTTGTCATCTCAGTGTCAAATGTCTGGGTCTGAAACCTGAACAGTCAACTACTGTCTCTATTTACTATAGGATGATCATCTTGTTAGAAAAAAAATAATTTTAAAATAAAAAAAAAATCATTGGAATTTAATAACCACTTAATCATAAAGAAAGAAAAAACCAATACAGTATGCATGTAAATGGAATCTTTATATTTAAAGAATATCACATATGTCTTTATACCAACCAAATGAAAGCCTTGATCAGAAGGAAATCACTTAACAACCTAAGAATCTTTAGGATATTCCAGCATTTCTGATAACTGTGTGCAAACTGTAGTCTAGAATTTTTACATTGGGAATAGCCTCAATACCAGCTCCTGAATTGCAGTACTGATGTGTTTAGTTCTGCAGGTCTGTCCTTTTCCAGCAGTACAGCCATCTGTTACTCTCTGCAAAGGACTCTGACATTTGAAACTGAGCTTTGTCCCTTCTTGCATTTGGTATATGTGCTGGAACTTTAAATGACTTTATTAGAAGTTATAAAATCAGTGTACAGACACACTCAACTCTGTTTCCTTCTTGTCAGGAAGAGACAATGGCATCAACAACATGCCCCTGTGTCTGAAAGACATTACTCGATGGAAGAACAGTGTGTTAGACTCCTCCTGGCACGATGGAAGTGATGCCGGTGAGGAAGGAAAATATTTCCAGGAACTGAAGGAATGATTATAGCATCTCTAAAGAGGACATTTGCCTGTGACTGTTAAAGTGCTGAACTGAGTTTCCTAATCCTAGATAAATAAATAGAAAGAAAGCTTTCTGCTACTGTAGGCTGCACTGAAGACTGCACCTTTTCCTGCCAGGTATGGACTTTGCTACAGTAATTCAAGGCTTGTTTATCACTGTGCTGGATTACTTCAGACTCTTCTACTTGGGGTTGTCAGCTGAAGAGCAAGGAAACATCAGATGTTAAAGCTTGATGAAGTTTCTAAGTAACATAAAGAAGAGAACAGCTTGCTATTTAGATGTGTCAGCAGCATACAGCATTGAAATATCTTCAAGGACGTGGTCATTCTCTCCAAATCTCCTGGTGGGTGAGGACCTTTGGGATGGCTCCCCTGTGAGCCCCCATGGGAGGTCCCATGGGACAAAGATCAGGACAATACTTTAAAGCAAGGACTGAATGCTTTTAGTGGAGGTTCTTTGGCCTGAAAATAGGGATGGGATTTGCCGTGCACATAAGAGGAACGCCCCTTTTTACATACCGTTTCCTCCAGTACAGTGACATCTCTTACACCCATTACATTCCTCTGCAATCTGCATGCTTTTCAAAAATAATTATGTTTCTACCAGTACTTGTCCTTAGGTTTCAGAATCATGCTTGATACATGTTGTATTACGATGTTTTCCCTGTAAATTCTATGTATGTATGTATGTATTTTCATGATGCTTCAATAAAACCATCAAAATTGAAATTCAAAGCAAAACAAAAACAAATGGGTAAGAACATATGGCAAGGGATAAACCCATTATCATCCTTATTACGAGTGTTGTTTGCTAAAAACATCAGCTTTGATTTAGCTTTATGAGGTAAATCCACTGGAGATTTATTTTACAAAACTATAAAAAAATTCTGAAACTGTCACTTATGTTTTTACAAGGATCTCTAATACTCTACAGACTGCATAAGATTACAAAGTAGTGGATTAGTATGAGGGGAAGACGATTACTACCTGTGAGATGACTGTCCTCCTGTTCCACGATATATTTATGGTGCTATGTAGCTAAATAATAGATGCATCCTATTCTAAGTCATGACATATTCTTATGGATCTTTGCAATTCCTTTTGATGAAAAAATGTTTCTTTGTCTATAAATAGCATGGCTACTGTAATAAATCGTTAGGGGAAAAAATAACAAAAAGAGAAAAATAATTAAAGCTCAAATAAACATTTTTTGTGGTTTTTAATATGTAATATTTAACTTTTATTTCATGCTGGAAAGAATGAGCGTTACTAGAATCATGTTATGATTAAGGGTTAGCATTTATTTCTCTTATTTATGCTAAGTAAAATCTAGCAACCACAAGCTCAAGAATTCAGGAATTGCCTTTCATAAAACTTTTGACCATCAGGATTTCTCTCTTTGTCCCTTCTCCTACCCATATGACACAGCCTGATGGTTCTGGTCACTACAGCCAGTGTATGTTTGCTGATGGTGACCATGATGAAACTCCTAAGACTTTTGTGCCTCCATTATTGCCTCCAGGCCTGAAATGAGGCAAGGCTGCAGGCAACTGGGGTAACATCATCTCATTAGAACTGGTTGTTAATGAACCATTTGATAAAGCAGAAGGAATTCTCTCTGCTGCTTGCACTGACAACACAAAAAGGGCAAAGGTTTGGATGTAAAAATATTCCCCCTCGCAGGAACAGCATGAATCAGCCGCAGTTTGTTTTGTTATCACATACACGTTTTGGTATAGGGGTAGGCAGGGCAGGCAGGGATTTTGCAGATGACATTTCTGTATTGATTTTATATAATAATGCTCTACATGCTTGGTTTGGGCTGCAAAATTTGCAGTGTGAACTACTTAAGTTCTGGCTCTTTGGCAGTAGAAAATTGTGAGGCTAAAATAAACTTCAGTTCCTTTACCCTTGATAGCTGATTTTTGCACCTGAAATCCCAGAGATAGGAGTTCAGTAAGTTTGTGCTTACACATAGGTATGTATTTACTTATGAAATTTATTTTTTCTCCAAAACCCCGGCTTATATCCATAGAAAAGTATCTACAGATTTTATAGCATCATTGGCTTATTCAGCTTTTATTTTTTTTCTGTGCTTAAGAGTAGGTCACACTTAGGACTGATGTCTGAGGCCAAAGGACTTTTCTTTTTCTATAGCCCCCCAGCCTGTTTTTTCACCAGCATAATTTCCCACCATTTCTGGATTTCACTTTCTTCTTTCTAGTCCCTCTCACCTTCATGCGGGTTTTTTTGGACTGTTAATACCGTCTTGTACACATATTCTTTTCCCTTTTCCTCCTTCCCACCCCCCATCCTTCATTCACACATCCCCTTTGCTTCCTATATCAGTTCATACACTTCTCTTTTCCTGGCCTCTTTTCCACACCTTTGTTTGTTCTCCCTCCGTTCATGCTACAACTGGGAAAATAATGTTCTCCCCACCTGGGGAAGTGGATCTTCACTAATGATGGTGAAGTTTCACCGTGTATATTCACAGGCTGGAAATAACAGTTCAGTGTCAATGACCATTTTTCTAGAGGGAGGATCTTTAATTTAAGAGGCTTTCATTAATGTTCTTTGTAATGTAAAATGTTGTAGCTTCAAATTACTAAGTATCTGAATAGGCGTTAGACAAAATACTTGTCAGTATTTGGATGGATTATGAAGCCTCAACTTATATATCTTAATTGTTAGAATTTTATTTGGATTTGTATGAACTGTCAAGCTTTATAATTTGTGTGTATCTACTTCAATATTAAATTCTTGGCTGTCTCAACTTATTTTATTGCCCTTCATGGTGCTACGTTAATGGTAAGCATAACAACACCAGTTGCATATATTAGTTCGAATGAATACCGCCCATCATATGAACCTTTATTTAAACCTCATTTTAGCATATTTTTGGAAGCTTTAAAAATGCAGACAATGTTGCAAATTCTGATTAGAAGTAAACAACAGATTATAAGAGTATTTTGGTCAAATAAGAAAATGGAATCCTTTACTGGAAAGAAGGAGACATAACATCCACACCGGGGTGTAGATAGTTAGAAGCAGTGGCAGTCTATAAGCATTAACAGAAAATAAATAGTACAGAAATATTATTTCTTATAAACTATCAGAGCCTATAAAGCATAATCTTGACTGCAAGTCTTGAATAGTAATTAAATAATGATTGTAAGAATACCAGTATAAAAAATATTTGAAATAATAATTTGTGAGGTTTGTATTGCCCCATTCCACCTCGCAGCCAATAGGAAGTCAAAGGACATTTTAGGAAAAGCTTATTAAAATCCATTGCATTTGAAAAGACTTAGATCTACATTTCTGCTGTCAGAGGCTGTTTCAGGTTCTTCCCTTATGGATACAGATTATGTTTGTTTTCAGAATTGCTGAAGCCAGAAATATAGTCTGTGAGTTTGAGTGAACTTTCTTCACCTAATTTCAAATCTGCTTGAACTTACTGACTTTGTATATTTGATTTAAGCTTCTTTGAGTTTGCATTCAATAAAGGAGGAGAGTACAGGTGAAGGGAGAAGAGACAGAAAATCCAATGCAGAAATATCAAGGAAAAAAAAGTTTTATATACACGCCACATGTGAATTACTTGTTTCTCTTTTAGTATCTTCTGTATTGTGCAACATAGAAGCTTTCCTTGGGGGAAAAACAAAAAAATCAAGTTGCTGGTTTTGTTTTTCATTTAATCATGCACGAAGTGTTTTTACTTCATCAGCTGCAGCCTTAGCAGACAAAGAGATATTATGATTTATTTGTGTCCAGCTTTGCAACACATTCTTCCAAAAGCAAATCATGGTATGCCAGAAAACACGTGAAATGGAGTGATCTATGTTGCTCTCCTCTTCTCGTCTGCTAGAAAGTCTGTCCATCCCTGATTTTAATCACGTCCACTTAGTGGTCAAGATAATTCACCCTGCTGGCCAGATAATCTAGTTCAGTGTCCACTGCTGTTATTACAGACTGGAGGTCAAATCTTTTATCTGTTTTCTCCAAACTCAGTTGGACACTGTTTCTTGCTGGGAGTCTTTGGAAGAAGGCGATAAATCTTATTGCTAATATCCCAGGAGGTAGTAACCTGTCTTCCTACAGGCATATCTTAAGGACTTTTCCAGGCTCTGTGAACTTAAATAAAAACTTTTGAAAATTCTGTGGTTTTATTTTGTTTGTTTTATGTTTATATCTGTGATACAAGTATCTCCACTTACTCAGAACTGAATTGTGAATTGTCAACACAGAGTCTTCTGAGACTTTGTCTTCATTTTCATGTCCATAAACAGGAATATAATCAAATCCCACTATCAATATTACGACTACCTGTGTGTACAGGTAGTCTTTTGCAGCGTAACCAGTTTACATTGCTTGTTATAGTCTGGATATGTGCCAGAACCCCCCCAAAATGCAGTGCATATGGATTTGGGGAATGCTGCACTACAGAGAACTCCTTTTGCATAACTAATTCCTGGACGGTGAAGAGAAGTGATTTTCTACCTAAGATCTATAGAGACAGTATGTGACTTCTGAGTCAGCTGCAAAAGGCAACTTGAAAGAAGTTTTTATGTTACACTGGTTTATGTGAAATTTGGCATTTATGGGTCAAAACCAATAAAGCCACTTGTGTACAACCGTAAAATGGCTTATGCTTTGCTTTGCCTCTAAGTGTTAATTTAAGGCACAAGGTTGGCATTGCCTAGAGCCTTTGTGGATACCATGAAAACCTGCTTCATTTTTTTGCTATCGTTGAGCTGGCAGCCAGATTAAAAGTTGATTGTAAAATTCTTTCCCCCTCCCTGCTACTGCACTAAATGCATCCTGGTCAAATGAAATTACGTGGTTTTATAATAGAGGTAAGTTTATAACATAACTTATTATAATATATTTATATTGTATATAAAAATATATATAAAACTTATAAGGTAAATTTATTATAATAAAAAAGCATTGCAAGAGTAAAGATATTTTAAAAGAATGGTTTCATTTTGAAATTGTCATAGCATTAGAAGTCTGGGGATCCCCATGCAGGTCACAGTTGGGCTAGCCTGCCCACATAATGCTTATTGTACTGTGTAGACTAACCAGCTCTGGTTAGCACTATCTAATTCATTGCATTTAATTGTAGTGGTTTTAGCAATCCTCAGCTTTGTGATAATGAGTTTGGAGGGGGAGCACTTTTCTGACACTGGTTACCATGCAGTCGGTACTGAAGGTCATCCCACTTCTCTCTGTTTTTTCTTGCCACAA
Organism: Ciconia boyciana; assembly: GCF_034638445.1. NCBI lineage: Eukaryota > Metazoa > Chordata > Aves > Ciconiiformes > Ciconiidae > Ciconia > Ciconia boyciana. Next base: position 45,695,873 of record NC_132936.1, read on the forward strand.
GTGTCGCATCTTGTGTACGTGACTAAATGTCTGTAGGCATCACCTTCCCATTCTCCATACAGATGCACTTCTTGCACTGGTTGTATTTTCCCTGTCTAGGGTCTCCTCTGCTTCCACCAATGCTGCAAGAGAAGAACCAGTGCAAGAATTACATTCCACCACTCTGTCCACATTTGACAACGTGATGTCAAATGATGAAAGAGTATTTTCCACATCCACCTCAATATCCTTGGAATATCTTCTGAAGAAAGAAGAGAGAAGCAACGAGCTAGGGTTGCTATCGTAATTCTTTTAGCTCAAACTCGGGGATAGGCATTGAGTTTGGCTGTTGTTGTGGTTTAGCCCTAGTTGGCAATTAAGGACCACACAGCTGCTCGCTCACCCTCCCCCCCAGTGGGATGGGGGAGAGAATCGGAAGAGCGAAAGTAAGAAAACTCATGGGCTGAGATAAGAACAGTTTAATAATTGTAACAAAAAGTAATAATAAATTGTAGTGAGAAGGAAAACAACAAGAGAGTGAGAGAGGAACAAAACCCAGGAAAAAAAACAAGTGATACAACTGCTCACCACCCACTGACCGATGCCCAGCCAGTCCCTGAGCAGCGATCGCTGCCCCCCGGCCAATTCCCCCCAGTTTCTATACTGAGCATGCCACCATATGGTATGGAACAGCCCTTTGGCCAGTTGGGGTCAGCTGTCCTGGCTGTGCCCCCTCCCAGCTTCTTGTGCGCCCAGCAGAGCATGGGAAGCTGAAAAGTCCTTGACTAGAGTAAACATTACTGAGCAACAACTAAACCATCAGTGTGTTATCAACATTATTCTCATACTAAAATCCAAAACACAGCACTATACCAGCTACCAGGAAGAAAATTAACTCTATCCCAGCCAAAACCAGGACAGCTGTAGTGCCTGAAATGGAGGAATTTTTTAACGCTTTTTCTTTTGGCAAAATATTAGTTGGTGTATGGTGACATACACTTTCCAAAAATAAAGAGGTAGCCCAGGTTCCATTTCTCCTCCGATGGGGAACCAGCCTGCCTGGTGGACAAAAAGCAATGCAGCTCAGCTGTCACTGCTCTAGCTGCCACATTTTTTGAACTGATTCCAGAAAGATCTTTTCTTTCTTGACTCTGTTCCATAATTGAAAAGGGAAAAACAAATTGTCTTTCTGTCCTTCTTTTCTATAACCCTTCAAAGGAGTCTGGAGTGCCGTGTGGAGAACGCCCACTGCACTGTATCCCAAGCAGCAGTTAGCTCTGAGAAAGAACTGTGACCATGAAGTACACATTTTAGAGCATCAAGGAATACAAATGTTTTTTTCTAAATTATTATGATGTAATTGCTTCAGTCATTTTGAATTTGCCTTAGCATAAGCTGAGAAACTTTAAATAGACTGCTGTACTGTGCATTAATTTTCTTCTATGAATTCATGTTGAGACAAATATTGGAACATATTTAATACAAATACACATTTATTCAATGGATGTGGTCATATAAATACTGAAAAACAAGTGTTCTCAAACTTTTATGTTACAGACTTATGGATGCTTTGTGGAATATGTGCTCTTTTTTCTCCACCAATCAAATGTTGTTGCATTATGTGAATTTGCTTTTTTTTTTTTAAATCAAGTTGGTAGTGGTATGTTTTGACTTTTAAAGGTCACTTTTTGACAATGGAAGTACAGGATCAAGTGTAATTCAAACCTTGGGTACATTTTACCTGAGTTTGTGGCTTTAACTGCAGTGGTGGTGAGAAAGGAGAGATGCCCCAGCTCTGTTGCAGACAGATTTTGTGACCTTCATCAAACTGCTGAAACTCTCTGAGTGAAATCCTACCCCTACGAACGTCAAGAAGATTTTTGCCATTTATTTGAATGGGGCAAAGATATCACATTTGAATTCTGAATTGTTAATAAGAACAGGATAACATGTATCTAACTCTCACAGCTCTCATGAAGCTAATTAATCAGCTGAGTACTTTGGGATCCTCAGAAGTATAATAGAAGCTGCAAGTACTATTATTTATTTGTCATGTAATTGGGAACCAGCAAGGTAAAAAGTCATTGATAAAAATCCATATCACAAGGTCATTTCTTTCAATGTTGCAAATCTCTTCTTCAATCAAGAGCTTTGTAACTGATGAAAAGTACAGTCTAATCATAACATTATCAAGTCAATTTAATTGGTGCTCTGGCAGCACATGAGATCATAATGAAGTCATTTTTGCTAGTTACAGGCTTAAAAAAAATTTTTATAGCACCCTTCATCCTAGTGGAAACTTTAAAGGCCTCAGACAGGATTAAGCTTTTCTGCCTCTCTTATACAACTGCCTTTGTGCAGCTGTTTTAATCGTGTCTAAAAATTTTACTAGTAAGTATGATATTACTGTGTTTATACTATCCCTTATACCTGATAAATAGTTTACACCTTTAAAATTAGTGTTCAGATATGTCAAGCAGTAGCACTTTTGGATTAGAGGGGTTCTTATGTTTTCAAGGTTAACCGGTGATAGTTGTCACTATTGCTGAATGACAGTTTGTAAATACGCTCTGTGTCTGTGAAAATCCCATTCTTGCCAACAGAAATTTCTGCTTGTTTTTGCACAATAGTCTTTTTTACTTTGGCAGAAACTTAAAGCCCAAAAACTAAGATGGGGTTTATGGCATCCCAGGTGAAGGTCTGGAGAAAGAGCGGTTAGGTTTCTATCAGCACGCCCTGTTACCTTGAGTGGATTGCTTAATTTACTGTGGTGTAAGCTTCCATATTGCAACAAATGGAAATAATGTCATTTATCTTTTCTTTGCCCCTGCTTTTTCATAGCTGGAATGCCTGAGAGCTGGTGTGCCAGTGTCAGGGTCCTCCTGCTTCTCCCTCCTCAAGGACCGGGGTGCCATGACCGCAAGTCCCCGTGGTGAGCTCCCGCCACCGACCACATGTCACCTGCCATGGCTAGTGGCCAGTGAGGAGCAGGCTGTGACTCCCACATCTCTCTTATCATTTGCTCCTTCATGTTTAAAAGCCCAATTTATAACACGGCCTTCCGAACAAGCAGCAAATGCAAAGTGGCCAAAGGACTACATGTTATGTCTCAAGAAGTGATAGTGTTCAAGAGGAAGAGAGTTTAAAATCAGCACCTTTCCCGCCTAGCTTTTCATTTCCATCTTCCTGCTTCCCTTTTCTGTGGACTCCTCTTCGTCTTTGTCATTGCCCAGTCCCCATAGCACACTTTTAATCAGATGTGCCTGAATGTGTCTCAGGTACTGGCAAGCTGAAGTTTCTCTTCCACTTTGACGGAAAGCGGGGACCTGTAGCCTCCTCCCTCAGCCAGGCTGTGGCACTCAGCAGTGTCTAAGCAAGGCTGCTTTCCAGTGCAGTTTACTTGGAGAAAGGTGAGAAAGAGCAACTGGCAAAGGAGACAAGCTCCTGTGGGAGTTTTGCAGGTGCTTACGGGTCTTTTATCTTTATAGGCAAAACCTCATACGTAAAGAGGGAAAGATGCTCCAGGAGCCCTGATAAATAAGGCCAAGGACTGAGATAGGAAGTAAAATAATGAGAGTCAGGCAACATTTTCTTCCTTTTCCCCTTGTTTAGCACCACAGCCACATCCTTACCCATACTGAAGTCCATTACACCACACTGTCAGTGTAAAGCAACACTGAAGTGAGTGTTAAAGGTAGCTTTCCAGATGCAATGGTTTAAAGGATCCTTACACATAACATCTGCAAACAGTGGGTACGGTGCTTGTTTTCATTGGTTTGTTCCCTAAGCACCAGCAACTTTGCACTCTTTCTGTAGAATTCCCTGTTGTGGTTTAACCCCAGCCAGCAACTCAGCCCCACACAGCTGCTCGCTCACTCCCCCCCCCCCCCAAGGGATAGGGGAGAGAATCAGAAGAGTAAAAGTGACAAAACTCGTGGGTTGAGATCAAGACAGTTTAATAGGTAAAGCAAAAGCCGCGCACTCAAGCAAAACAAAACAAGGAATTCATTCACTCCTTCCCATGGGCAGGCAGGTGTTCAGCCACCTCCAGGAAAGCAGGGCTCCATCACGCGTAATGGTTACTTGGGAAGATAAATGCCTTCACTCCCAATGTCCCCCCCTTCCTTCTCCTTCCCCAGCTTTATATGC